>NC_081363.1:57784620-59262120 GCF_030684315.1 Stegostoma tigrinum | reverse complement strand
CTGACTAGCATACTTCAATAGAGCTGGAATTGGCTTTTAACAACTGTCATTATTTTTCTTCAAAGGAAAAGCACTGAATCTTTTATATCTGTAGTTTTCTTGTCTCTGTAGCAGATCTCTAACTGAAAATGCATTTCAGAATTAAAGGTTAAAGCCACATGGTACTTCAGGGTTTTAATGCGCAATCATAACAGCATGGCGGGTAGCACCAACCACACCTAAAAATGAAGAGTCACCCTGGTGAAATTACAGCAGAGAACACTTAGCAGCAAGAGATATACAGGGCTAAGCAATTTCATGTGAATAGATTAGATCTGAGCTCCACAGTCCTGCAACGTCCAGTTGGGAATGGTGGTGGGCAATGAAACAGCTCACTGGAGGAGGAGGCTGCACAAATATGCCTACCTTCAGTGAGGGGTGAGTTCAGCACATCAGTATAAAAGTGAAGGCTAAAGCATTTATAACAAGTTTCAGGCATAGGTAGATGACCCATTTCAACAGATGCCAATCTTCGACCAATTTTATACACTCCATGTGATATCGAGAAACAGCTAAAAACAATGTAAATGGTAAGAGGCTATTGGCCCTGACAACATTCTGGAAATAGCACTGAAAACTTGTGCTCCAGATGCTGCTGCATGCTTAGCCAAGCTGTTCCAGGACAGCTACAACAGTTGCAACAACCTGACAATGTGGAAAATTACCCAGATACTCAAAATACGGAACAAATCCAATCCAGCCAATTACCATCCCATCAGTCTACCCTTGAGCATCGGTAAAGTGTTGGAAGTGTTCATCAACAGGGCTATTAAGCAGTACCTACTTAGAAACAACGTGTTCACTGATGAACAATTTAAATTCTACCAGGGTCATTCAACTCCTGATCTCATCTCAGCCTTGGTTCAAACATTGACAAAAGAACTGTACCCCGAAGGTGGAGTGAGAGTGATTGCCTTTGTCATCAAAACCTCATTTGAGCAAGTGTGGCATCAAGGAACCCAAACAAAACTAGAGTCAAAGGACATCAGAGGAAATATTCTGTACCAATTGGAGTCATACTGAGCAGAAAAGAAGATGTTTGGGTTCGACAAAGGTCAGTCATCTCTATTCCAGGACAACTCTGTAAGATTTTCTCAGGCCACTGTCCAAGATCAAACTATCTTCATCTGTTTCATCAATGACCTTCCCTCCAATCATAGGTCAGAATTGGAAATATTTACTAATGATTTAGGGTGGCATGGTGGCTCAGTGGTTAACACTGTTGCCTCACAGCACAAGGAACCTGGAATTGATTCCATTCTTGGACAACTGTCTGCATTGAGTTTGCGCATTCTCTGCATGTCTGCGTGGGTTTCCACCTGCTGCTCTGTGCAGGTTAGGTGGATTGACCATGGTAGAATATGCACAGTATCCAGGGATGTGCAAGCTAGATGGATTAGCTATGGGAAATGCAGGGCTACAAGGATAGGTTGAGGAATTGGGGCTGGCTGGGATGTTCTTCAGAGGATCAATGTGGAGTTGACTTTTAAAATAGCCTGTTCCCAAATGTAGCAAGACCTGGATAATATCTGGACTTGGCCTGATAAGTAGTATATAACATTCACATTACACAAGGTCTAGGTGATGACCATCTCTAACAAAAGAGAATCCAATCATTGCTTCTTGATGTTCAATGCCATTATCATTACTGAATCCTTCATTATACACATCCTAGTATTTACCACTAATCAGGAACTGAACTGGACTACCCACAAAAATGCTGTGGCTACGAGAGCAGGTCAGAAGCTAGGAATATTGTAGCAAATAACTCACCTTCTGATTCCCCAAATTTACAGTTTACAAGGCTAAAGTCAGGAATATAATGGAATACCCCCCATTTGCCTAGATGAGTGCACAACACTCAAGAAACTTGACATCATCAAGGACAAAGCAGCTTGCTTGAATTAGTGCCACATCCATAGGTATTCACTTCTTCCTCTATCAATGCACAACAATAGAATTGTATTTAATGTATGACAGGCGCTGCAGAAGTTCAACAAAGATCCTTCAACAGCACCTCCCCAGTGGGCTAAGGGTGATAAGCCTCCTCACTTATTACAAGGAGAAAATTCTCAAACTGGCTGGAGATGAGTCTGATCACTCTGGGGTTGTTTGGGGGGGTGGGTGGGTGGAGGGCAAGGAGTCCTCAATGGCCAACCAAACCAGTGAACTTCATGGGGCTGTACTAGTCCTCCATTTCCATCAGTGCTAACTCATTCTTAACCTTAACAAGCTGTTATGTTTCTTCCACAACTAATCCTGTCTCTTCTATTCGTGGCACCCAGTGAACCTCCACTAGGAAGAGGCTTATGGCAGAGACCCTTAGCTGTACTTCATCACTGAGGTGAAACTGACTGAACCCTCAGGGGATTCACAGTCCTCGGTATGGACTGTCTTTCAGTCCTCAGTGTGGGCTGTCTTTATGAGATGAAAATCTAAAGTTTTCTTTTGTGTATATTTGTCTGATTTTGGTCACTTAGTTGACATGATAAGGAGGCAATTAGTGCACATAATGTAATGGTAATGACTGCAAGAGGCCACAATATTATTATGCATTCTTCGATAATGAATGACAGAATCTTTAAAGTATTATGGTAAAGAAGGAAGCTATTTACCCCCACCATACCTGTAACAGCTTGCTAAGTGAGCATTATGACTTGTTGCTGATCCCATGCTTTTTTCCCAATTATACTCGATTTTTATCCAAATAATCTTTCAATATCCTCTTGAATGCCTCAATTGAACTCACATCCACCACACATCCAGGTAATACATTCTGTGCCCTAATTACTCACAGAATAAAAAAAACTCACATTGCCTTTGCTTCTTTTGAGATCACTTCAAAGCCATGCCCTCTTGTTCTTGTTTCTTTTACAAGCAGGAACAGTTTCAATCTATCTATCTAGCTCACTCTGGTTTTGGAAACCTCAGTCAGATCTCCTCTCAGTCTTCTTCTCTTCAAAGAGAACAGTCACAACTTTGTCAATCTATTCTCATAACTGAAGCTTCTCATTCATTGGACCATTCTTGTAAACAGATTCTGTACTCTTTCCAAAGAGTTCACATCTTTCCTATGATGTGTCACCAGAAATATACACAGCTACAAGTTCAACATCATGTCCTTGCTCTATAACACTATTAATAATGTCAAGGATACCGAAAGCTTCATTTACTGTTCTCTCTACCTGTCCTACCACTTCGAATTATCCGTGCATATACACAGAAACAAGAACAAGAGGACATAGATTTAAAGCAATATGCAAATGAAATGAAGACAATATGAGAACAAGCTTTCCACACAGTGAGTAGTTAGGGTATGGAATGTCTGGAATTGTGCTGGGGGCAAATTCAATTGAGACATTCAAGAAGACATTATATTTATTCAAATAATCATCTTTCTCTTGCATCCTCCTTATAAATGTACCCCGATTGTATTTTGTTTTTCAATGTTCTTCCTACCAAAGTGCATCTCCTCACATTTCTTTGCATTGAAACTCATTTGCAACCTAACACTCCACCAACTTGTCTCCCCTGGCTTTTTAGATTTCTACACTGATCTCCTCTCAGTTTATAATTCTGCCACTTTTTATGTCATCTGCACACTTTGAAATTACCCCTATATGTCAAGATCAAAATCATTAATACATCTCAGAAAAGCAAGGACCCCAATATGACCCTGAATAACTCCATTACAAATCTTCCTCCAGCCTGAAAAATGGCCATTGACCGTGAGTCTTTGTCGTCTATCACTCAGCCAATTTTGTACCCATGTTTGCTACTGATTCTTCTATACTATGACCTATAACTTGCCTCAGGCCTGTTATGTGGCACTGTATCAAACACCCTTCTGAAAATCCATGTATACCACATCAACAGTGTTACCTTCTTGGAGATTTCCTTTTAGCTCTTCAAAAAACTCCAGTAAGTTAGTTAAGCATGATTTCCTCTTTTACAGTGAAATTTGTAGTGTTTCTTCCAGCTTTTTCCATGTGACTACTAATTCTATCCCAAATATTTGTCTTTTGAAGCTACCCAACTACTGAAGTTAAACTGCTGGTCCATAATTTCTGGGCTTATCTTTCTAACCTTTCTTGAACAAGGCTGTAATGTTTACATGTTTCTAGACTTCCAGCACTTCCCCTGAATCTAGGGAACACTGAAAGTTTGTGGCCAGTCCCCTGCAATTTCCACTGTTACTTCCTTCAAAATCTTTCAATGCACCTCATCTGTTCCTGGGGTCCTGTCAACTTGAAGTACCAATAGTCTATCCAACACTTTTTCACCATGGCCTGGGTAGCATCTCTCTGCTATGCTTCCAGCTTCCATATGTAAATTCCCTACTCCTTCTTTTATCACCTTTTTACAGTTTGTATGGCCATAGAAGACTTTGGGATACCTGTTTATGTTGGCTACCAAGATAACAAAATGTGAGGCTGGATGAACACAGCAGGCCAAGCAGCATCTCAGGAGCACAAAAGCTGATGTTTCGGGCCTAGACCCTTCATCCTACCAGTCTTTTTTCATAATTCCTCTTTGTTTCTCTTTTTTTCTCTTCTGAGCATTCAGTATTGTTCTTGCTTCTCCATTTGATTTTCGACCTGACACTTTTCATTTTTTTCTTCTTTATCTTAACTTCCACCTTTTCTGTCATCCAGGGATCTGTTTGTTATACCTTTCCCATTTAAGGGAATATATCTTGACTGTATCAGCTTTTTGAAAGTATCCCATTGTTTAGTTACTGCTTCTCCTGCCAATCTGTTGTTGCAATCAATCCCGCCCTGTGAAATATGTTCTCGAGGCACAACTCAGGAGTGAGATGCAATACTGTTGTCTAGATAGGTGCGGCTCACATCATCCAGGGAAGAGCAGCTCATTTGATTGGAACCCCATCCATCACCTTCAATATTCACCCCCTTCACCAATCCAGGTCACAGAGTACGTACCATCTACAAGATGCACTGCAGTAATTCACCAAGGCTCCTTCAACAACACCTTCCAAACCCTTGACCTCTATCACTGGAAGAGCAGTAGCAGCAGGTACATGAGAACATCACCAGCTGCAAGTTCTCCTCAAAAAAAGACTTGACTTGGAACTACATTACTTTTTCTTCACTGTCGCTGGGTTAAAATCCTAATACTTCCTTCTGAATGTTGCTGTGGGTGCTCCTACAACCTAGGAATTGCAGCAATTCAAGAAGACAATTTCCTATCACCATCTCCAGGGCAGTTAGGGATTGCTAATAAATGCTGGCCTAGCCGAGAACAATCACATACCATGGCTGAAGATAAGAAATGATTATAATCAAAGTAAGTCTTATGTATTTTTAAAGTAAGCAAGAAGCCAATCAAAAATATGAATACTTTCTCATATCTTGATTTTTTAAAGAAGGGCATATATTTTAAAGAAGTCAAGTATTCCACATTATCCATATTCTGATATTTTTCCCAATGTTTGCTTTTGTTTTTCCTTCACCTGTGAAACTTTGACTCATAATTTGTGTCATCAATTATTTGGTATATGATGTGGATTATTTCACCTAAAAGTTGTTATATAATTAATCTGAAGACAGATGTGCCAAAAAGATTCACCAGGTCTGTCAGCATCTGTGGCGAGAGAGTTACTGTGAGACTTGAGTATTTACGACATTTTCGGTCTTTATTTCAGATTCCAGCATAGACTGTATTTTGCCCTTGTTTAAATCACTGATCGTCTAGCTGTTCATGAATTGCAGAAGGGCTGTTGGATTTGTCCATGTAATGGATGTGCATTGTTTCATTATTCAAGGCAAAGTATATGATCTAGACTGAATGCAAATTATTCATTAATTTATTTTAGCAAGAAATAACCATTTGTGCTATTTGCATTGTATAGTTAGCTTCTTTTAGTTCAAAAAATGAATTGCTCGGAGTACAGTTTAAATTGAGTATCTCCAATATATTATTGGCATCAATTGCTTGTGATTACAGGAACAGGCATGTTGGTATGGTCATTCCCCCTGCATTTTCTAATTATGCACAATACCTTGATGAAGATCGAGTGAAGATAAATTTGTCCGCACTTTGATCTCCACTTGTGTTGGGAGTTGCCACTTGGCAGATCAGAGAATGATGCTGTTAATATTTTACTTTCTGAAGAATGAATTTTGTCTTTTCACATAAGACTGAGTTATTTTTTAATCTGCTTTCTGTCTGATGTGCCTGAAACATCAAATGTTTGACCTTCCATTCAAATTTCTAGAAAATGCACAATGGTAGTGTTTCTTTTTTGTACAAAATACACATTCTGTTTCTGCAGCAAAAAAAACTCTTCTGAAGCACATCAATTAAAATGGCACTTACATTCATTGCTTAGAAGGAGCTGCATTCTCAGAGATGTCATCCTTCAGATGAGGTGTTCAGCTGATGCCGTGTTGGGATTGACAAGCAAGAGGCATAATTTGAAGACGAAAAGAAATTTCACAAATGCTATAGCCAATATGTTTTCTTCATCTAAACATTAACTTAATTTTCTGTTTTTGGGCTTTGTGTTCAAATTAGATGTCACATTTACTTACATAGAAATAGTCAAAATGACAATCATTGGCCAGGAATTGCTTTAACAGTTTAGAAGGACGTAATAGATGCTACACAAATACAAGTTGTTTCTTAGCTAAACACAGAAACCTTAAGCATGAATTAGCAAATATCAAGTCATAGCTGGAGCTTTAACTGATTAAAAATGCGCAGATAACCTTTATGTGCTGAGCAGTGTCATCCTACACATCAGTGCTCTGGGCTGTAGTAGAGTGAGTGAGAATGAAGCATCCGAACACAAAAGATAAGGCTGAAGCATTCGCAGCAATCTTCAGCTAGAAGTGCCAAGAAGTTGATTCAACTCAGTTTCCTCCAGTGGTCCCCAGCATCACAGATACCAGTCTTCAGCCAATTTAGTTCGCTTCATATGATACCAAGAAACGGTTGGAGACACTGGATACTGCAAAGGCTACGGGCCCTGACAACATTCCAGCAATGGTACTGAAGAATTGTCCTCCAGAATTTACCACTCCCCTAGCCAAGTTGCGCCGGTACAGTTACAACACTGACATCTACCCAACAATGTGGAAAGTTGCCCAGGTATCTCCTGTACATAAAAAGCAGGATAAATCCAACCAGGCCAGTTATCACTCCACCAGTCTACTCTCGATCATCAGTGAAGTGAGGGAAGGTGTCATCAACAGTGCTATCTCGCAGCACCTGCTCAGCAATAACCTACTCAGTGGTGCCCAGTTTGGGTTCCACCAGGGCCACTCAGCTCCTGACCTCATTACAGCCTTTGTTTAAGCATGGACAAAAGAGCTGAATTCCAGGGGTGAGGTGAGAGTTACAGCCCTTATCATCAAGGCTGCATTCAACTAAGTGTGATATCAAGAAGCAGTAGCAAAACTGGAATCAGTGAATAACGGGGGGCAAACTCTCTGGTGGTTAGAATCATACGTAGATGGTCGTGGCTGTTGGAGATCAGTTGCCTCAGCTCCAGGACATCTCTGCAGGAGTTCCTCAGGGTAGTATCCTCAGCCCAACCATTTTCAGCTGCTTCATTAATGATCTTCCCTCCATCATAATGTCAGAAGTGGGGATGTTTGCTGATGATTGTACAATGTTCAGCACCAGTCGCAACTCCTCAGATACTGAAGCAGCCTGTGCCCAAATGCACCAAGATCTGGAAAATATCCAGGCTTAGGCTGACAAGTGACGGCTAACATTTGTACCACATAAATATGAGGCTATGACCATCACCAGTAAGAGAAATCTAACCACCGCTCCTTGACATTCAAAGGTGTTACCACCACTGAATCCTCTACTGTCAACATTCTGGAGGTTATCATTGACCAGAAACCCAACCTGACTCACCAAACAACACTATGGCTACAAGAGCAGGTCAGAGACTAGGAATTCTGTGGCGAGTAGCACACCTCCTGACTCCCCAAATCCTGTCCAGCATCTACAAGACACGAGTCAAGAATGTTATGGAATACAGGGCTTCTGCTTTAACACGTGTTCTATCAATGTGAATTGGCTATAACTCGATCGACGATAGGGGAACGCTATTTCTAAAACGCGAACTTGTATTGGCTATAATACGATTCCGTCGAGTAGGCATCTTGCCGTCAGGAGCCCGTTGCTAATGATACCTACAGTGAACTTGTGCAATATTGTCATTCGGAGGATCCCAGAGAAATTCCCCCTGTCAGCCTTCATTAAAGCTGAAAAGTAAGAAGCCAGCTGATGTTACCAGGAAAAGTAGGGTGTAGGGGAGAGTGAAAAACAGGGTAGTTAACTTACCTTGAAAGGAAACACTATGAGGCACAGGGCCTGGGTACAACAGACGGCTCCTGCAGTCTGCTTAAGGCATTAGTAAGATCATGGTTGACTTACGTTTTAATTTGATTTTCCCACCTTTTGCACCATATCCCTCAACATGCTTGTGGTGCGGTCAAAAGTTTGCTGAAGGGGTCTGAGTTGCTGTGGCAATGTAGACATATGTATATGTTGCAGCTTGGAACTGTGGATGGTGGCGCTAAAGTCTGCAGTGTTCTCTTAGTCACAAGGCTGACCAGGATTCTCTCCCAATCTTAGTCTGCTACTGGGAGCGTTGGAAGAATTTGCCAATTGATACTCAGTCTTTTTAGTGAATGCACCTTCCCTGGCCATTGAGTTCTGACTTGAGGTAGGACTTGAACCGAGATCTTCTTGCTGACAAAAGCTTGCACCTTTCACAACCTCCGGATGTTACAAAGAGTTTGACAGCCACGGAAGTATTTTTGAAGTGCAGTCATCGTAGAAAATATTTTCACACAACACTTTCCCACAAGCAATGATATAATAATGACCAGACAATCTGCCATTGTTTTGCTAACTAAGGGATGAGAGTTGACCAGGGTGCCTGGGTAATTATCCTGCATTCTTTGGGAATAGAGCAGACAGTTGTGCTGCTGTCAGAGTTGGACCAACCCATCTGAATAGCTGACAGTAGTGTTATACTTTGTGTTATGCTTTTTTGGTTGTCTGCCCCTAACCCCACATTTCCCATAGGCCTGGCTACTTTCATGGTGTGATTTTCTATTACACAGCATTGCGCTAGAATGAAACTATCGCGTTATAGCAGAACCCCCTGTTCACCCACTTAGCTGAATAAGTGCAGCCTCAACAACACTCAAGAAGCTTGACACCATTCAAGACAAAGCAGCCCGCTTGATTGGCACTATATCCACAAGCATCCACTCTCTCCACCACTGATGCTCAGTAACATCTGCTATCTGCAAGATGCACAGCAGAAATTCACCAAAGGTCCTCAGACCGCACCTTCCAAACCCACAACCAGTTCAGCCTAGAAGGACTAGGGCAGCAGATACATGGGAACATTCACATTCCCCTCCAAACCATTCACCATCGTGACTTGGAAATATATTGCGATTCCTTCAATGTTGCTGAGTCAAAATCCTGGAATTTTCACTCTGATGGCATTGTGAGCCAACCCACGGCTGCAGGTCAAGAAGGCAGCTCACCAGCATCTTCTGAAGGGCAACGAGGGATGAGCCTTAAATGCTCATCAGCCAGCAACACCCACATCCCACAAATGAATGATTGAATGAATAAATAAATAAATAGATTTTCAGGTCCTGTCAGTTATTGATCAATCATTAGAATTACTTTAGAACATGGCATATTTGTCTAAATTACATAAAGGATTACAAAAAGTATTAGAGAAAATTGACTAAATTATTCTCCGGCACCAGGTGTTCCCATTTTCTATCAGTGTGATTGAAGTTACGTGGTCATTTAAGACCAAAAGTGAAAGTCATTAATAACAACAACTTGTACTTATGTGGCAGCTTTAATGTGATGCAGTGTCCTAAGGTACTTCACATGACTTTTATAAAAATTACATTTGACGGTCGTGTGTTACAGTGATAGTATCCCTAACAATGAGTTAGAAGATCTGGGTTCAAGCTCCAGCTGTCCAAAGGTTGTTTTAAAATATCTGAACAGGTTGATTCAAAATAATTTAAACCTAAATTTGATCACGAGCCACACAACAATATTGGAGCAGGCAATCAAAACCTTTGCCAAAGAGGCCAGTTTTATTGAGTATATTAAAGGAAGAGAGGTTAGAAGCAAGGATAAGGTTAGGGACAGAGCACGAGGGCCGCTCCTCATGCATTTAGTTACTTCTAATGGAATTCAACATTATATAGCACTGTGCTGCTATCGGTACAAAGTTGCTCTAAATATGGTATGCTGTTTCCCCACTGGAGAATAAGCTGTGATAGCCAGCTTATTAAATAAGTCGACATAGAAGGACCTCAGGCAGGAAAATATAGCAATAAAAGAATACACCCTGTTATAAAATCTGCCAGATTTTCCTTCTGCTAACTTTAATGAATGACACATGATGAAAGATGGATAGCATTCCTTCCTCCATATTTTGTTGCCGCAATTTGCCCAAGTGATGTTTAATGGCCCCAAGCAATGAAGGTGAAAAGATGCCCCATGTTTAAAGGCTTGAAAGACAAACATCTGATGAAAATTTCAGAGATAACACAGCGTGGGGCTGGTGGAGCACAACAGGCCAGGCAGCATCAAAAGAGCAGGAAAGTTGACGTTTTGGGTTGGGATCCTTCTTCAGAAATTCAGATCCCGACCATAATGTCAACTTTCCTGCTCCTCTGATGCTGCCTGGCCTGCTGTGCTCCTCCAGCTCCACACTGTGTTATCTTTGACTCCAGCATCAGCAGTTCTTAACTACCTCTGATGAAAGGCTCACTTTGTTTCATTCTCCATAGGTGCCAGATCTGCTGAGTATCTCCAGGATTATCTGTTTCTAAGGACAAAAAAATGATCCTGTTGTGAATCCCTTATTCTGTTACCTCGTGGTCTACGACGAAAGCAAGCAGTTTTGTTTTACTCAAGCATTGATTAATTATGTTTGAAATGTTGATGATTCTGACTTGAGCATATTTTCAGCATCTTCATTCTTTCTGTTCCCCTGCTAATGCACATCCTCCTTTACTTGAGGCTACGTTGGTCTGTGTATGAAACATTTCAAAGATTATAGTAAGTGGCATTGCACAACCAATAAGATATATGCAGTAGGTATGTGATTCCCTGTGGTGCAATGAAACCCTGGCAAAGTATAATATGAACAAGGGGAATTATGTATCACGCCAGATTTGATTCATATAGTATCAAGAAAAGGTTTCGATAACATACCGTCACCAAATAAATATTTATTTTCCTTATTCGTTGTTATTATAATTTTTTTCCTGAGGTAATTGTCAGAATTTTTTTAAAATATTAGCTGTTGCTAGCCAGATAAGTAAGTTGGTTCTGGTGAAGGTCATTGACCTGAAATACTAGCCCTTTCCCTCTTTACTGATGTTTCCTATCTGATAAGTGTTTATAGCCTTTTCTGTTTCTGTATTAATTTTCCAGTAGTTACAGAACTTTAAAGTAAACAATATTTTGCTGTCCAACCTTTAAAAGTTCTTTTCCTATAGAGATGCTAGTATTTATATATACTGTAGCACTGAAACATGTGCTATAATAAAGGATGTGAGAACAGGATCTATTAAAAATAATGACAGGATTATGTATGGGCAATGTAGATTTATGGAAGAGAAATCACACTTAACAAATCCGTCGGAATTTTTAGAGAATGTATCCAGCGGAATAGTTAAGGGGGACCGATAGATGCAGTATATTCAGATGTCTATAATGGTTTTCATAAGGAGGTTAGTGAACGTTAGAAATAACTCATTAAAACAAAGAATAGGAATAAATGTATCATTTTCCGATTGGCAGACTGTGACTATTGGTGTACTGTAATGATCAGTGCTTGAGCCCCAGCTATTCACAGTCCATATCTATGATTAGCTTGTTAGGATTAAATGCAATATTTTTTCAAGTTTGTTGATAACATAAAGCCAAGTGGAAATGTTTTTTTTCTGTTCATTTGTGGGATGTGGGTTGTGGGCATCACTGGCTGGCCAGCATTTCTTGCCCATCCCTAGTTGCCCATGAGAAGGTGGTGTTGAGGTGCCTTCTTGAACTGCTTGACAGCACCGACGATGACACCTTCCAACACTTCACTGATGTTATGAGGAGTATTCAAAGATGCCACAATGGAATTTGAAGATACAAATGAATGTACAAAAAAATTAGCGGATCACAAAATCTGTACAATGTGTAAACAGGCTATTTGGCCCATTAAGTCCACACTAACCCTCCGAAGAGCATTCCACCCAGACACACCCTACCCCATAACCCTGCATTTCCCATAGCTAGCCCACCTAGCCTGCATATTCCTGGACACTATGGAAATTTTAGCATGGCCAATCCACCTAACCTGCACCATGGAAGAAAACTGGAACACCTAGAGGAAACTCACACAAATAGTCACCCAAGGGTGGAATCAAGCCCAGGTCCTGGCACTGTGAGGCAGCAGTGCTAACTACTCAGCCACCATGCTGCCACAGATGAAAGACAATGCAGAGAACTATAAAGTTATCCATTTAGAGGGAAAAAGAGAAATACAGAGCATTTCTTAATGTTGAACACCAAATAGATTTTGATGTCTTGCTCATGATTCACTGAAAGTCAGTGTACAGGTACGGCAAACAATTAAGAAAGCAAATGACATATTGGCCTTTGTTACAATAAGATTTCAAAGCAATAAATTCTTACTGTAATATTTAGAGTCTTCATGAGACCACACGTGGAATTTTGGTCTCCTTACCTAAGGAATGATATAGTTGCCATAGTGAAGATGCAGTGTAAAATCACGTTGGAGATGAAATAGAGTGAATTTATCTTCTCTGGATTGGAGAAAAATGAGAGGTGATCTCATTCAAACTTAGGAAATTCTTACAGTACTCATTATGTTAGGTGCAGGAAGGTTGTTTCTCCGAACTGCGAGTCAAGAGTAGGGGGTCAAGACAGAACAGTTAGGCAAACAGTCTCAGAATAGGAATAAGCTATTTAGGACTAAGATGAGGAGAATGTTTTTCAATCAGTGAGTTTTGAATGATTGTAATTTCTACCCCAGATGGCTGTGGAGGCTCAGTCACTGAGTACGTTCAAGACTCAGATCAATTCCTACAAATTAAAAGCATGACAGGACACAGGGACAGTGCAACATACTACTGTTGAAGTTGGAGATCAGTCATGACATCACTGCATGGTAGAGTGAGTTTGAAGGGCTGAATGGCCACTTCGGGAGTCATGGATGTTTATGTGGCCTCGACAATAAATTCTGCAGGAAGTGGTTCCAGTTGCAAAAACCTGACCTCCAGATTTTGAAATTCAAGCAGGCTGGAGTCACTGCAGTAAAACTGTAAATCTGAGAACAACATGTGTAGCATGTTTAACAAAATGGACACAGTGCAGATTATGACTATGCAGGCACAGAGGAAATGGGTGGCTGCCAGGTAGTCTGGCAAATAGTGCAGGGGTTCTCTGTGTGTACCTCACTCACTGGCCATTTTTCCATTTTGGATGCTGGTGAGTGCAATGATTCATCAAAGGAAGGCAGAGAGAGCCATGCTTGTGGCACTGAAAGTAGTTCAGATGTGAAAGGGGAGGGAGTGGAAGGTGGAACTAGGAGAACAGACTGGTGCTTTTCTGACCATGATTGTGATTTCAGAGTGGTATGTTGCCTCCCAGTGCCAAGGTCAAGGATGCCACAGAAAATGCTGAGAGAAGAGTCAGAGGTCATTGTCAACATTGGTGTGGAGGTCCCAGTGTTGGACTGGAGTGGACAAGGTCACTTGATCTCTGACCATGGTCAACAGTGGCATCAATGACATTGACAGAAAGTGGGATGAGGCTCTAAAAGTAGATCTTAGGGAATTAGGTAAAGTATTGAAAAGCGACATTTCTGAGACAGTAATCTCATGATTACTCCCAGTACGCTATGGTGATGTGTATTGGAAGTGGAAGATTGAGCATGACTGCAATAATGATACAGGATGGAGGGCATTTGATTTCAGGGGCAAGTGAGACTTGTATAAGGAGGATGGTTTACACGTTAGCAGGACTGGGACTAATATCCTTCTGAGATTTGCTTGCATTGTTGCAAACGGTTTAAATTAGCTGTCAGTGGGATGGGAACTCATATTGGAAATTGTGTTAGAAAACAAACAAAACTGGTTATGGGAAGTATAAAGACAGAAATGAAAGTAGGAAGCAGCTGAAACAAATCCGAGAACTGGCTACAGTCAAATTTGAGAAAAGAGTTAAAAACTCAGAATTAAAAATACTTTATCTTTATGCATGCAACATTCACAAGATAGTCACCTGATGGCATTAGTAGAAATAAATAGAATATTATTTAATTGCCATTACAGAGATGTGCTTTAAGATGATGAAGATTGTGAACTGAATTTTTTTAAAGGACACAAAACATTCAGGAATTACAGGTAAAATGGAAAAGGAGATGAGATATTGCTAATAATAAGTGTATTAATGATCAAACTATTAGTCAGAGAGGACTTCTGATTAGTCTATCACAATTTAGAATCTATTTGGGTGGAACTAACCATCATCAAAGGGCAACATACATTTCTAGGAGTAGTTTATAGGCCACAGTCATGGTAATATATGGTACCAATTGGGAAAATAGAGGTGCATTATAGCAAGAGGCATTCAGTAACCACGATGACTACAATCAACATATAGATTGGGTAAATCTAATGATGTTGTGGAGGAAAACAACTGGAATGTGTTTGCTGGAGCAATAATTGAGGAATCAACTAAGGAACAGGTTATTTTAGTTCTTGCATTATGCAATGAGAAAGGGCTAACTAATAATTTTATTGTATAAGAATTTTGGGGGAATAGTGACCATAATATGATAGAATTTTTCATTCATGTTTCAAGTTATGTAGTTCAATTTGAACCTGGTGGCTAGAATCTAATTGAAGACACTTAAGTAGGTATAAGAAGGATGCGGGCTGTGGTGTATTGGAAAAATGCATTAAAACGTTTGACAGTAGGTAGATAATGGCTAATATTTAAATAATTAATCCTTGGTTTTCAAGAATTACATATTCCTTTAAGGCTTATCTACAAAATAAGAAAAACAAGAGAGCCATGGCTAACAAGGGAATTTAAAGATCGTGTTAGAATAAAGGAGAATAATTATAAATTTGCCCAAAAAATGTAAACCTGAGGATTGGGAGAATCTTTGAATTCAGCAGAGGAGAATCAAGAAATTGATCAAAAAGTAGGAATAAAATAGGTAAAATAGTAGGAAAATGAACATAGACAGTTAAAGCTTTGCAAGCATGCAAAAAGGAGATGATTAGCAAAAACATTTGTAGGTACATTACAGGATTGTTTTTAATAGGAAATGGAGAAATGATGGGAAAAGACTGTCTGTCTTCAAATATAAGAAGCCTTCCTGAAATAATTAAGATCCAAAGGTGTACCGAGCATATGGAATTCAAAGCAATGATTATTATCTAAAAAATAATACAAGAGAAATTAACAGAACAAATTCTTGTGACCTGATCATCTTAATCATTCAGAGTATGTTTGATCCAAATGTGAAAAGGGCAACCAACTGTCCTGAAAAAATCAGATTTTTTAAAAAATGAATGTTTACTCCTAATCCATGATGTAAATACAGTAACCTCCTGCCATCAACTGCAATTGAAAGGTGAATGAGATGGCCAGATGCCTTGTCACATAATATTTGGGTTACAGAGCAGCTCACATACCCAAACTTCATTGCAATTATGAGAAGTTACTGACTGATTTCATATAAATTACAGTGAGCACTATTAGCCTTGCCATTGGTTTTACAGTACAACCCATTCAGGGTTGCAGGACTGATATCCCATTGCTTTGTATACCTGGAAATGCCACATTTATAAATAAATGCATTTTAAATATACTGGCAAATCAAAGAAGTGGCTTGTTGCATAGTTTTCACTCGTCTTTAAATCCGAATCAATAGAAATGTGTTAAGGCTATTAAAACTTAAGTCCGACTCTGGTCAGGACATATTGGTCTAACTATAATGGAATTTTGAAAAAAAATCTGCATATTATGTAAAATTATGTCGAAAATATACCTTGCATTTTTAATGGGAACAACAATCTAGGCTTACAGCTGTAAGTTTAATATATTCAGTGCAGATACTGTGGCTTGTTGGAAATATTAATGGGGTTCTTTGATTGGGTGGCACAAATGAATATATATGTACCCTTACCATTCCTTTCAATACCAGACTTAAATTAGATCTGTCTTGAGAAGTAATATGCCTGGAGTGCTTATAACCCTATGATATTTGTGAAGGATGAAGATTGAATTAGGCTTTGTTGTGTTTTTGGAATTTAAATGTGGTAGAGTAACTGCTCAGACTTGTTTCCATACATTTCCTGGTGTGAACATTAAAAGCAAAATTTACTAATGTAATGAGGTCTTATTTAATAATATTGAAGGTTATGCAAATTAAAAGTAGTTTTCTGTTAAGGCAAAGCAATTGTATTGGATTTTGTTATCACTGCTATTGCCTTTTAAACTCTAATTCGTTAAATTGGTATTTATATTAGGGGGTTATTGCTTAGCATAGCTTTTTGAAAGTCAGGGTGAATTGCATGCTAATAACAAAAGACTATGTAAGCAGGTTGCCTGAAGTGCTCCTAAGATTTGCCAGGGATACTTTGTTCAATAAAAAATTCATTTAACCCCTTTTCCGAAAAAAACATTCCCAATGTAATTGTTACATATTATGGAAATTTTTTTTATGTTTGTGATTGTAAAATTGGACATAGGATACTGAAATAATTCAGAAAGAAAGTCAAAAAATTGTGATGTCATGCACAAAGAATCAGAAAGCATCTTGAACTCAAAGCATCAAGGAAGAATTTATCATTTCAAAAGATATATCATTTAATAGACTCCTTTTTTCTTGTTTTCATAAGTAGCATATCTCAATTTTGTATCTTGTATTATACAAGACTGACTCCAAACTTCCGAGATATATGATTAATGGTACTATTTTGCTAATCCAATAACAAGAATGTATTCTACATTCCAGTTGATATTTGAGTACAGCCATGAACCTATTCTGTACTTTAAATAGCATTCTACTTAGGTAGAATTGATGGCTCCTTTGAGGTCAGCTTATGTTACCACCCAACCATCTTTGCTTCAAATTTAGTTTAGTGTTTAGAATGTATGAATGCATTACATGATTAAAAGGAACTCATTTTGGACTACACAGAGTGTAATTATATATGAGCATTTACAGTGTACTGAAGTTGCTACGTACAGTGGAATACAACTTGAATGAAGCAAGCATTTTCTTTATTTTACAAGTTCCAGTTATTTCAATAGCAAATTATATTGTTTAATTTAAAAGCATTTTCATGTTAGAAATACCATGCTAAAGTACTCAATTTTATAATTGTTATGTTAAAATTGCATTTTAAATATTAACATATTGAACGCATCAACAAAATAACCAAATAAGCTGTGGTTGGCATTTTCTGGTTTCAATCATAAATGTATAAAGTTAAAAGTTTTGTAAATATACAGTGACAGATTATATAATTGATAAATAAGAACTTATTTAAGGACCCTTACAGACAATCAGCAACTTGTGAAATCTACATATTAATAGCTTTTCTATAAATTCAGGATAAATCATCTCTGATTATAGCTTTGCATGCAACGGTGAAACTGAAAAAAAAATGCAGTATTCCAAATATACAGACATGTTTAAAATAAAGTCCATTTTGCAAATATAAAATATGCCTTTTTTTACAAACACACTGTGTAATAGGTAGCTCATTACGCCAACATTGTTCTTTGAGAGTGTTGCATCTGATCTCAGGCACATTGCTTATTCATCCCTCTCCAGTAGAGAGACTGCAAGACCTATCCTTGGTTTAATTGATTCAATTTGTCATAGAAATGTAGTCTTAAAGAAAGAATATAATGTCCTACTTCTTGGTAGATACATTAATTAACAGTACTAAAGTTAACTAACTGATTTCAAGAGCTCCGTTATCCACTTGGGTATGTCATGAATGGTTTATTTGCAACTGTGTTTCATAAATGGGGAAAAAAATGCTACAGTTGTTCACTTGTATTCAAGATCCCTATTTAGGAATCCATACCATCATTCCTTTGTCTCCTGCATTCCAAACTGTTTTGAAACAAAATGCAGACTGAAGAATGCAATGATAGAGCTGCTTTCGGTGAATTATGTGGCATAGATTTAGAGTTGGGTGTGATATTTACCTGAAGTTGAAGCTGAATGACAGAAAGAAGTCAGTTATTGGCACTTCTTTTTGGATTCCCTACAAACTTACTAATCAGAAATAGGCAAAACTCCATCAAGGTATGATGATAAATTGGAACATCAATAAATGTGTATTCACACTGTGGTAACCATTATTCCAGCATAACTTTAATCACACACAATTCCAAGTATCCTTTAAGTTGCTGTGCAAAAATCACTGCACATTTTACTGGTAGTTATAGACAGTGAACAATGTTTAAGTTAAGACAAAATATGTCATTCTGTCTGCTGTAGCAAAAACAGCATGGAACTTCACTTCCAGCATGGAAGGTGCTCTTGTAGGTCTCCACTGAAAAAAGACATAGATTTTACAGAAAATCTTTTAGTATGCTAACTTAAAGCTCCCACCTTGACTCTAATGCACCGGTTTTATTGACATATTCAGTAAACTTCAAAACTATTTGTTTATGGCATTGACCTAGTTGATAACTTTTGATTGGCCATTTTGTTGATATATTCTCGTGGAAATGCAGTTAATGAAAATAGGTCTAATCTATTTTTAATTCATTAAAGCATTAAGAACATGATTTTCAAAATTGTGTTTGTATTATGAAGATAAGACATTTCTCCATTGGAGGCATGATAGCAACACTGCTAGTTATTTTTTGCTCACTGGCCATCACTTCAGAGGATTGAATTTCAGTCTTTGGATTTCTGCATTCTTTTTCTAATTCATACAGCTGAAGCTGGGAAACTGAAGAAATAATAGAAAATGTCAGAAAGGGGGATAAAGCAACTTTAAAAGTAAACTTAACTGTAACCTTGAAACAAAAGTTTGTCAAGGTTATACATTCTGCCAAATTGAAGTCAAAATAGTACTCTATGCTAGATAATAAAGTGTGAAGCTGGATGAACACAGCAGGCCAAGCAGCGTCTTAGGAGCACAAAAGCTGACGTTTTGTGCTCCTGAGATGCTGCTTGGCCTGCTGTGTTCATCCAGCTTCACACTTTATTATCTTGGCTTCTGCAGCATCTGCAGTTCCCATTATCTCTAGTACTCTATGCTATTCTTGTTGTGCTGGCTCACTGGTTACTGCTAGATAAAATAATAGGCTTGAATTTTAAGGAAACCCAAGCACACTATGAGATAGTCCAAAACTCAGTGATGATTAGAGTTACAACAAAAATTGTGAACTGTCACAAATTTTGAAAAAATGTGCGTGGCTCTTCTCTCAATGAGCCTATGAGTTTCAGGAAGTTTCTGTATTTTCTGTGTAAGGAGGAATTAACCTCAGCGCAAAAAGTTAGGTCTGTTTTTTCACCATATAAATGTCCAGTCAATGGGATTATTTACATTCCAGCAATGCTACTCAATGTCAGATCCTTAGAAAGGGAAGAATTGAAATTGCAGATTATCACTCCTGCAGAGGGTAAATTAATCCAAGATTAAATTTAAAACATATCCTTTTTTTTTCAAATTCTTTTTGCTTACTTTTCCTTGTCTCTATTTTTCTCTATATTTCTTAATCCAGACATTAACCGCCTTTTTATTTCTCATTCTGTACCTAATTAGATTCTAATTGCTGCCCTTTCCAGCATGCGTGTACCTTCACCAGGCTGGATCTAATTTCATAGATTTTATAGTTATGCTCCTATCATTCCGCCTTACACTCCTCATGGGACCGATGTTGGTCCACTGTTTCTTCATAATGATAAGCTGAGCAATATGCAGACCCATGAGGCTACAGATTTGGTTAAATAATGCTGCCAATGAACTGATAGCATCTCTTGGATGCCCAGTTTTGAGTTGCCTCTGCTGTGAACCTATCCCACTTAGCACGGTGGTAGTGTCACACAAAATTTCCGAAGGTATTCTAAGAATGAAGATCAGTTCAACAGGACTTCTCTGTTTTTGTATTCAAAGCCTTATGTATAAAAGCAATTGCTCCATTTGGTTTCTAAATTCTTTGATCATATTGACCTGTCATTTCAAAAATTTATGAATGCGCACTCTCAAGTTTCTTTGGTTTTATATTCCCCTCAAAGTAGGTTCATGTAAACTACACCAATTCTCCATGTCCTTCTTCCAAAGAATCTGCTTTATAGCTGTTGATTTCACCGTTATGTTAACACCCTAAATTTTCTATCACCGGCAGACTTCAAAATTTTATTTTATAAACCCAAACCCAAATACAGGTCATATGTATGTTACAAAGAAATCATTAGTCCTGAAATCTGGGCTCAGAAAACATAGGTTTGGATTTCACCTTCTGAAATCCAAAATCATACAGCGCCCAGTAAGTACTTGCCCCCACACCTCCTCCCTCACCCCCATCCCAGGCCCCAAGATGACTTTCCACATCAAGCAGATGTTCACCTGCACATCCGCCAATGTGGTATACTGCATCCGCTGTACCCGTTGTGGCTACCTCTACATTGGGGAAACCAAGCGGAGGCTCGGGGACCGCTTTGCAGAACACGTACGCTTGTTCACAATAAACTACTGCACCTCCCAGTCGCGAACCATTTCAACTCCCCCTCCCATTCCTCAGACAACATGTCCACCCCGGGCCTCCTGCAGTGCCATAATGATGCCACCCAAAGGTTGCAGGAACAGCAACTGATATTCCACTAGGGAACCCTGCAGCCCAATGGTATCAATGTGGATTTCACAAGCTTCAAATTCTCCCCTGCCCCCACTGCATCCCAAAACCAGCCCAGCTCGTCCCCGCCTCCCTAACTTGTTCTCACCTATCCCCTCCTTCCACTATGGAAAATAAAGTAAATGAAATAAATAACCAAATGTCAAATTGGGCAACAGGTCCGCAATTGCTAGCAGACCAGCATGAATGTATGAGAAATAAAGTGACACACCAGTATGTTAGTATAGAGCAAAAGACAGTAGCAACTAGTTGCTAGGCTAGTACAGATCAAAGGGCAGTAGCAGCTAAGTGCTGGGATGGCATAGATTAAAGGGCAGTAGGAGCTAGTTGCCAGGTTAGAGTAGATCAAAGGGCAGGAACAGATAAGTGTTCTGATGACCTAGATCAAACACCAGGCCGGACACAGGCCAGCAGTTGGCATCAAATAAGTTGAGTAGTTGTGTAGTATCAATTGTTAGCCATATAGTTTCAACTGTTAAAATAATAGTGGCATGATATAACTAGGAGGATAGTTAAATCACGTGATCACGTAATCATAGCTGTTCATATAATGGTGGCATAATGTAATTAAATTAAGTGATTGTTGAAGGCTGCAATGATATCGTGTAATAGGCTAGGGGTAGGGTAGAAGACCATTGTAGTGGACATGATTCAGAAGATGAACAGCTTCAGAGAGATAGCACGGACTTACACAATTGGTTTATTTCATGCTTTTAGAGAAATAACCCGAGGTCACACAATTGGCCATACTGATAACCTCAGAGGAACAGAACAACTGAAAAAGTATATAACATGACAAATCCCAAGGGTCGGGGGCAATCGGAAAACCACTTTCTGATTGTCAGCCTTTACTTGAAAATAAAGGTTTGCTTTCTTGAAGAAGTCTCTCTGTCTCCTGGTCATTCTCCACGACACCATCTCAAGCCGCACCTCCATTTCCTA
The DNA here is from genome assembly GCF_030684315.1 of Stegostoma tigrinum. NCBI lineage: Eukaryota > Metazoa > Chordata > Chondrichthyes > Orectolobiformes > Stegostomatidae > Stegostoma > Stegostoma tigrinum. Next base: position 59,240,184 of record NC_081363.1, on the reverse strand, counting down.
CCTACCAACCTCATCCCACCCCTTTGACCTGTCTGTCCTCCCCAGACTGACCTATCCCCTCCCTACCTCCCCACCCATACTGTCCTCTCCATCTATCTTCTCCTCTATCCATCTTCGGTCTACTCCCCCAATCTCCCTATTTATTTCAGAATCCTCTCCCTATCCCCCTTTTCTGATGAAGGGTTTAGGCCCAAAATGTCAGCTTTTGTGTTCCTAAGATGCTGCTTGGCCTGCTGTGTTCATCCAGCTCCACACTTTGTTTTCTATATACCATATACTACATCATTTTCATAACAATCTGTGTTAATTAATCAAAGAAGTCAGGTTAGCTAGACACAATGTACCTTCAACAAATCTAGTTTGGCTATTTATTATTAATTCATGCTTCTCTAAGTGAAAATTAAATTTGTACTTAACAATTGTCCTGAATATCTTTCCTATCATTGATAGGCCTATAGTGCCCAGAGCCAGGTTTATACTTCTCCCTGTTTGAACAGGGATGGAACATTTGCAATAGGTCAGTCCACTAACCCCATTCCCGAAAGAGGGTTGAAAGATTCTTGTTCCACACCACCAGCCAACCCCAACCCAACCTTGTTTCCAGCTGCAAACTCAATTGTGTCCCCTCTGAACCAGTCAATTTGATCACTTTTGAGGCTGACAACCTATTCATCTATTGTTATTCTATCCAATATCTCTGTCTCCCCTTCTGTTGTCGCATTAAATTCACCCCCTTTTGTGAAGGCAGATGGATATTGTTCGTTCATCCCTTCAATTATGCCCTATGCCATTACAGCCAGAATTTTGTTCATACTCAGTCTCAACTCCTTTTACAGAACATAGAACAATACAGCGCAGAACAGGCCCTTTGGCCCTCAACATCGCACTGACCTGTGAACTAATCTAAGCCCATCCCCTACAATATCCCATTGTCATCCATATGCTTATCCAAGGATGGTTTAAATGTCCCTAATGTGGCTGAGTTAACTACATTGGCAGGCAAGGCATTCCACACCTTGACTACTCTCTGAGTAAAGAACCTGCCTCTGACATCTGTCTTAAATCTATCACCCCTCAATTTGTAGCTATGCCCCCTCGTACAAGCCGACGTCATCATCCTAGGGAAAGGGCTTTCACCGTCCAGCCTATCTAATCCTCTGATCATCTTGTATGTCTCTATTAAATCCCCTCTTAGCCTTCATCTCTCCAATGAGAACAGACCTAAGTCCCTCAGCCTTTCCTCAGAATTCCTTCACTCCAGACCAGGCAACATCCTGGTAAATCTCCTCTGCACCTTTTCCAATGCTTCCACATCCATCCTGTAATGGGGTGACCAGAACTGTACACAATATTCCAAGTGAGGCCGCACTAGCGTTTTGTGCAGTTGCAGCATGACATCACGGCTCCGGAACTCAATGCCCCTACCAATAAAACCTAACACACCATATGGCTTCTTAACAGCACTGTCAACTGGGTGGCAACTTGCAGTGATCTATGTACGTGGACACCAAGATCCCTCTGCACATCCACACTACCAAGAATCTTTCCATTGACCCAGTATTCTGCCTTTCTATTATTCTTCCCAAACTGAATCACCTCACATTTATCTGCACTGAACTCCATTTGCTACCTTTTCAGCCCAATTCTGCAGTTTATCGAAGTCTCCCTGCAACCTGCAACATTTTTTCCACACTGTCTACCACTCCACCGACTTTAGTGTTATCTGCAAACTTACTAACCCATCCACCTATGCCTGTGTCCAAGTCATTTATAAAGATGACAAACATCAGTGGTCCTAAAACAGATCCTTGAGGCACACCACTAATAACCAAACTCCTGGCTGAATATTTTCCATCAAGTGCCACTCGTTGCCTTCTTATAGAAAGCCAGTTTCTAATCCACACGGCTAAATCTCCCTCAATCCCATACCTCCTCATTTTCTCCAATAGCCTACCATGTGGAACCTTATCAAAGGCTTTACTGAAGTCCATGTACACCACGTCAACTGCCCTACCCTCATCCACATGCTTGGTCACCTTCTCAAAAATCTCAATGAGGTTTGTGAGACATGACCTGCCCTTGATGAATCCATGTTGACTATCTCCAATCAAATTGTTGCTTTCTAGATGATTATAAATCCTATCTCTTATAATCCTTTCCAAAACTTTTCCTACAACAGATGTAAGGCTCACTGGTCTAAAATTACCTGGGTCATCTCTACTGCCCTCTTGAAAAAGGGCACAACATTTTGCAATCCTCCAGTCCTCTGGTACTAAACCTGTAGACAATGATGACTCAAAGATCAAGGCCAAAGGCACCGCCATCTCTTCCCTAGCTTCCCAGAGAATCCTCGGAAAAATCCCATCCGGCCCAGGGGATTTATCTACCTTCACACCTTCTAGAATCGATAACACCTCTTCCTTACTAACCTCGATCCTTTCAATTCTAATAGCCCGTAACTCAGTCTTCTCGTCTACAACATTCTCCTTTTCCTGAGTGAAAACAGATGAGAAATATTCATTTAGCTCCCCTCCAATCTCCACAGGGTCCACACACAACTTCCCACTTCTGTCTTTGACTGATCCTATTCCTACCCTGGTCATCCTCTTATTCCTCACATACCTATAGAAAGCTTTAGGGTTCTCCTTTATTCTACCTGCTAATGTCTGCTCATGTCCCCTCCTTGATCTTCTTAACTCTCTCTTTAAATCCTTCCTAGATAATCTGTAACTCTGCATCGCGTCATCTGAACCATCTCATCTCAATGTCACATAAGCCTCCCTCTTCTGCTTAACAAGAGATACAATTTCTTTAGTAAACCATAGTTCCCTTGCCTTATCACTTCCTCCCTGCCTGACAGGGACAAACCTATCAAGGACACGCAATATCTGTTCCTTAAAACAGCTCCACATTTCGTTGTCCCCATTTTTTCCCCACCCTCCCCTTTTTATCCTTTTACTTTTTCTGTGATTTTGTTTTTGTTTTTATTTCTGTTTTATGTTACATGCTAATCTTCTGTAATATCCTTTACCTACATTCTTTTCAATGTCATTGTATTGGGTATTCATATGAAAGTACAGGGTTGTGACTATAAGTGTTCAAGAATACTTAGTTATTTATAGGTTATTGTAATAAAGAGGCTTTTCTCACAAAAAGGTAGGACCAATAAATCATGCATGCCATATCAACTATTGTCAAGTAATCCATTTGTTAAAAGGATTTATATTTTAAACACTTAGTGAAAGATATTATGTGATGCGCTGTAAATGCATTTTTGGGCATTAACAATATTGGGATTCTTTTAAAATATGCTACTGAATAAAGTTGCAGTACTTTGATATAAAAAAAGCAATGACCACCTGAGTATAATTATAAAGCAATAATCTCATTGTTGTTTATAATGACATTTAGGAAGCTCAAAGTAAGAATTTAAAATGGTTTATAAGTCAAGTCTTGAAAGCAAGCTCATGAATTTATTCCTTTAATATATTACAATGAAGCATTTATGCTGTTGAATTCATTGAACTTTGATTCTTTGTTGAAAACTGGGTGTGTCTTTAATCATTCTTCATTTCATTCCATTTAACTGTAACAAAAGTGAACTACATCTCCTCATCCTCCTTTGACATAGAAAATCACTCCATCCTCCTCTGATGCCTGTGTTCCAACATCCAGCTTGTTGGGACTCACTTCAAGACTCCAATCTGAGCTGCTTACATATAGACAGAATATTACTTAAATGGCTTAACCTTCTGTTTCTGCACTATATCTCTGGTGCCCTCCAAGGATTAATTATTGGCCCTCCTATTTCTCATCGAACTGCTATGCCTTCATGACACCATCTGAAAACACATTCGTTTTCACATCTGCAATGATGACACCCAATCTTAGCTCATGATTTTTGCTCTCGAGCTCTTCACTGTCATAAAATGATCAGACTGCTTACCGATAGAACTAATCAATCACATGACTAGGAAATCAGTTCAAACTCTGCAGTCCTACCACATCAGGTCATGAATGCTGATGAGCAATGAAACAATTGACAAGAGTTGAATGCTCCGTAAGCATTCCCAGTGATAGCAAAAGCCAAGACCGCAAAGGCAGACAGCTAATTCAAGTGAATAACACCAAATTAAGGGTGAATATTCACTCTTGCTGAGTAAACAACTAACCCATGTGATCCTGGAAATTTTCCCAGATGGCAGTAAAGTATAAAAGAGCCATTGCACTGCATCTTCCTGCTGTTTTCCTAACACAACCACCTCCTAGCCTGCCATCCTAATATCAGGAACATTCAACCTAGTGTTTGGCAAAATACAATATGTGAGATGCCAATGAAGTGACCTGCTTAATCGTGGATGGTGTTAGCTTCTTGACTGTGGTTGGAGCTGTGCTCATCCAGGCAAGTGAGAGGTGCTCTTTTATGCTCCTCATTTGTGCTTTTTAGATGTTGGATGGAATTAGAGCAGAGAGGAGGTGTGTTAGTTGCCACACAGTACCTAGCATCTGACAAGCTCTTTTAACCAAAATATTTTTTATGACTGGCCTAGTTAATTATTTAGTCAACAGTGAGCCCCAGGATTAGTGTAATAGCACTCTCCATGCCACCTATGGAGTCCACTGGCTTCATTGCAACAGCTTTTCAAGAAGGATTCAGAAGAGTGTTTGAGAGCTGGAAAGGCCGGGCAGCATCAATGGGCCATCCAGAGGGTTCCCTCAGATTGGGCTGTAAGTCTTGAAACCCTGCCCACCATGGATGACAAACATGGAGATGATCAGAAATCCATTTGTGGGACAATAACTTTGTTAATTTGGCTTCTGGGAAGTATTGCTCCCTTATGTTGAGACCTGACTTTGGGGCTCCAAACTCTAAGGCATAATTTTTCTTATTTGCTGTCTCCATGACTGAAACTCAATGCCAGCAGTCTGTATCATCTTAAAAAAATTCATTGTACAACTCCCTGAACATTCTTTGACAGCATGCGCAAAGCTTGAAAGCTCTGTTATCTGGAAGGACAAGGCGAGCAGATGTACGAAGGGTCTCCTGCAAGTTCCCCTGCAAGTCACACACCATTCTGATTTGGAACTCTACTGCCTCACCTGAACTGATGCTGTGTCAAAATCCTGGAATTCTTTCTTATAAGCACTTGGGAGACACCTACATGCCCATAACTGCAGCAGTGAAAGCAGATGGCTCATACTACCTCTTTGAGGGCAATTACGGATAAGCACCAAACATCCCATCTAGCTAGTGATATCCAAATCCCAGGAATGAAAAAAAAGTCAAAATCTGCAAGATACAACTTCTTCAGCAGCACCTCCAAGCTCTTGATTTTTACCATCTAGAAGAGGAAGAAGATGAATAGGATCATCTTGTTCCTGCATGTTCCCTGTAAAACCACATACACTCCTGACTTGGAGATATATTGCCATTCCTCCAATAATATTGGGTCAAAATCCTGAAAGTCCCTCACTTGTGAGTGTAGTGACAACCACATAATTGCAGTGGTTTAAGGAGGCATGTCATACCACCAAGAGTAATTAGAAGTGAATAGTAAGTATGAGCCTTGCTAATGATACTCACTTCCACGAACTTAGACGGAGTATTGTCTACAATTCTGGGAACACATCCCAGCAAGGATGTCAAGGACTTGAAGCTGGAACAGAAGAGGATCACCAGGATATTACCATAGTAGATACGTTTCAGTTATTTGGCAAGAATGGAACAGATGGGGGTTGCCCTTTTAGAGCAGAGATTAAAAGGATCCATTGGAGATAGTCAATTGTGTAAATCTTTTTGTTTGAGTGAATAGAGATAACTATATTTCAACTGGCCAATGTGCGGTAACCAAAGGTTCTACATTTAAAATAACAGGAAATCATATAGATTGCTCTAAGGATGAATGCACTGCTGAAAGTGAAAGGGAAACAAGTCCCTAAGGAACTTTAGAAGGACAATTGGATTTGATGTGGACTAATTTGCAGTGTAATAAAGGGAAAGCCAGGATTCAGGACTAAATTGGGCAGCCCTTTCAAAGAGCCAACATGAACACAATGGACCTAATGGTATTCTTCTGTGCAATGATTCAATTAGCAGTAAATCAAAGTGTGCACACCATTCATTTTTCTGCTAAATGTGGAATCCTTCTAAGTGAAACAGAAACAATAGGATGTTGTGCACTCAGCAACTGTATTGATGCCGGAATTAAATTGAATATGCAACTTCCCCATAATATGCCCTCATTACTTTCAATTTCAATGGAGCATCCATCTAATCCGCCTCTAACTGCTGGAAGAATCATCATTTTCTGATTTCAGATGTATTTGGCCAACTGCTATAAGACTGTTATTATCAACTCTCTAAATACTTTGCATAGCACAAACATTAAAACGATTCTGCTTGCCATTTGGCTTACTTACAACAAGCAAACCTCTTAGCCAGTATATTCAACTGTGGATCCAGTACATCTGTCATGCTTATAAAATTCAAAATAACTCTAAGCATTTTTTTATTATACTTTCACATTTCAGACAGCACAGGTGAATAATTGCACAGTTGGTTGATGTTCTGCATTTCTAATCTGATAAAGTGTCGAGTCATTCAAATTTTAATGACAAATTAATTTAAATGCTGCTGAGTTTTGTTGATTATTTAAGAGCCATAACTGTGCAAGGTAGTGAGAGAGTCAATATTATCAGTGCCCCCTTGAGGACTATACAATTATTGCTGCTTGATACAGCCTTGGAATTTTAGTAAATTCAAAGTTTTCCTGGGGTCTCATAATTCTAGTGAAGAGATAACTGCAAATGGCAAATAATTCAGTCTAGAATAAACTGAAAAATTATCACCAAGGCCCTTCTTGTGCCACAATTTGTCAAATCTTCAGATAGGAAGCAAATTCTATTCATAAAGATTTTATTTTTCAGTTCTGTGTGATTCAATAGCAATTCAATTATGGTTTTCTGAGATAGTAAGCCCAGAGAGGGAATCCAGTCTGACAAGAAATATGACAGGACAGTTATAGAGTGTTTATGCAATTAAACTTTCAGTGACAATACATGTTCAATGATGAATGTGTGGGTGTAGGAATGTGTGCACAAGCGATGCCCCACAAGTATTGCACATTTTTCATTATTATATAACTTTTCAGATCCTTCAAGACTGCCTGGAGTGAAGTACTGCAGAATACACCATTATACAGCATGTTAACCATTCACTGCTTTTAGTTTATGCTGAAAGAGCATGTCTGTTGTAAAGGATTACTCAGATATAGAGAAATTTTAAATTGATGTTGATAACTTAGATTCATTTGAAATTAAATAATCGTACAGATATAGGATGACAAAGAGTATCAATGCAATGTAATAAATAATTCAGACAAAATTCTGACCCCAACAACACAAAAGGAGACTATCAGTTGATCAGAATTATTTAATTACTTTATTATCAGATTTTATTGAGTGTGTGTAAAATTTGCAATAAAGTATATATTATTCAAAACTCTAAAACCCCATTAAATTTTGATTTACAAAGAAAATTTCAAGTAAATGATTTGTAAAGTAACAACCATGTCAAATGCGGATCTCTTGTGGTGCAGTAGAAATGATTGTACCCCTGGACTGAGAGGTGCAGGTTCAAGTCCTGCTCAGGCCAGAGGTGTATAATAATATATAAAAACTGCAGATGCTGTAACTCAGGAACAAAAACAGAAACTGCTGGAAAAGCTCAGCAGGTCTGGCAGCATCTGAAGAAAAGTCAGAGTTAATGTTTTGAGGCTGGTGACCCTTCCTCAGAACCAAGGCTAAGCACCAGCACTCACATAACTCGTCCTATCTTTCCCTGGATCATGACACCACCATGACTCATCAGGCCATTGTCTCTACTATGGTAATTGATCTCATTTCATCTGATGACCTTCCCCCCAACTGCTTCCAAGCTGATAGAACATAGCCCCACACAGCTTGCTTCTACCCCATTCCAAAAATCCACAAATAGGACTGCCTGATCCTGCCCCACAGAGCTTATCTCTTCCTACCTTGACTCAGCCTGTTCTCCCCTAGCCCGCTCCATACCCACGTACTTCCATGATTCCACTGATGCTTTACAGCAGTTTCACAACTTCCATTTTGCATGTTTCAGCCACCTCCTGTTTACCATGGACATGCAATCCCTTTACATGTCCATTCCCCACCAGGAGGGTCTTAGGGCTGTCCGCTTCTTCCTGGAGCAAAGACCTGAAACATCCCCTCCCACCACCACTTTCCTCCACTTGGCCAAGCTTGCCCTCACTCTCAACAACTTCTCTCTTAACCCCTCTCATTTTCTTCAGGTAGGAGGGGCTATCATGGGTACCTGCATGGACCCCAGTTATGCCAGTTTCTTCATCGAATATTCCTTGTTCCGGACCTATTCCAGCCCCCACCCACAACTCTTCCTCCGATACGTCGATCATCAGTGCTGTTTCCTTCTCTCATCCGGAATTGGAAAAGTTCATGGATTTCACTTCCAATTCCCACCCTGCCTCACTTGCACCTTGACTCCTCCCTTCCCTTCCTCAATATCTCTGTCTCCATTTCTGGGGTAGACTGGCCACTAATATCCACTATAAACCCACTGGCCACAGTGGGACTGGACTTTATATCCTGGACTATATAACCACCTGAACTATGTATTATCACAGATAATAAAATGTGAGGCTGGATGAACACAGCAGGCCAAGCAGCATCTCAGGAGCACAAAAGCTGACGTTTCGGGCCTAGACCCTTCATCAGAGAGGGGGATGGGGGGAGGGAACTGGAATAAATAGGGAGAGAGGGGGAGGCGGACCGAAGATGGATCTTCAGTCCGCCTCCCCCTCGCTCCCTATTTATTCCAGTTCCCTCCCCCCATCCCCCTCTCTGATGAAGGGTCTAGGCCCGAAATGTCAGCTTTTGTGCTCCTGAGATGCTGCTTGGCCTGCTGTGTTCATCCAGCCTCACATTTTATTATCTTGGAATCTCCAGCATCTGCAGTTCCCATTATCTCTGATACTATGTATTATCACACCCTGTTTCCTGTAAGGACTCCATCCCATTCTCTCAATTCCTCTGTCTCCGTCACATATGTTCAGATGAGACCAATTCGACAAGGGAGCCTCTGAAATGTCCACTTTCTCCCTCAACCGAGGATTTCCCGGCTCCATTGTCAACAGGGCCCTCAACCAGGTCCGACCCATCTCCCACACTTCCGCCCTCACCCATTCCCTTCCCTACCACAACACTGTTAGGGTTCACCTTGTCCTTACGTACTATGCCAACAGCATGCACATCCAGAAGATCATCAGACACCATTTCCACCACCTCCAGCAAGATGCCACCACCAGACACATATTCCCCTCCCCTCCCTTGTCCACCTTCCACAGGAACTGTTTCCACCAGGACACCCTGGCCCATTCTTCACCCTCAACACCCTGCCACAGCCCAACAATACCTTACCCTGCAACTGGCGAAGATATAAACCTGCCCAGTTACCTCCTCTCTCCCCAGTTTCCAAGGGTCCAAACACACCTTTCCAGTGAAGCAACACTTCACCTGCTCTTCTCAGAATCTAGTCTACTGCATTCGCTGCTCACAATGTGGTCTCTTCTACTTTAGGGAAACAAAGCATGGACTGGGTGACTGCTTCACAGAACATCTACATTCTGCCAGCACAAAAGACCCTGAGCTACCTGTTGTCCGCCACTTTAACACACACCCTGTCCCCCGACCAACATCTCTGTCTTTGGCTTACTGCAATGTTTTAGTGACGTTTAGTGCAAGCTGGAAGAACAACACCTCATTTTCCGCTTGGGGATCCTGCAGCCCTCTAGACTCAATATTGAGTTCAATAATTTTAGGGCCTACATCCTAGCCCCCCACCTGACACACCTTGTTATCACATAGCTTGCCATTACACACTACCTATTGGGAGTCACTAACAGTCCCCATTAACAACTGTTCACCCTCCCAGCCAGATCGTTATCGACTCCTTTGTCTACCAAACTGCTCTTCTCTTTCTTTGGGCTCTCTCCTACCATTTGCTGCTTACCCCATCCCCCTTCCTATTTTCTGCATATAAACCAACATTTTACCAGCTCCATCACTTCAGAACATGGGTCACTGGACCCAAAACATCGACTCTGATTTTTTTCTTCACAGATGCTGCCAGACCTGCTGAGCTTTTCCAGAAACCTCTATTTTTCTTGTGTGTAGTATTATCTCTGAACAGGTTGTTTAGAAAAATAGGTTCAATGAAATGGGCCAATGGGGGTGCTTGCCTTCATTAACATAACTTTCTCAGGTTACTCACTCACTAAAACTAAACAATGAATGCAAATCTGAATTGCATACAGTAGGAAAATTTTTTCTTGTCAGTGAAGATCTTCTGGAAAACAACTTCTGTATATGTCAGAGATAACAAAGTGTGTAGCTGGATGAACACTTAGGCCAAGCAGCATCTCAGGAGCACAAAAGCTGACGTGTTGGGCCTAGACCCTTCATCAGAGAGGGGGATGGGGAGAGGGTTCTGGAATAAATAGGGAGAGAGGGGGAGGCGGACCGAAGATGGAGAGAAAAGAAGATAGGTGGAGAGGAGAGTATAGGTGGGGAGGTAGGGAGGGGATAGGTCAGTCCAGGGAAGACGGACAGGTCAAGGAGGTGAGATGAGGTTAGTAGGTAGGAAATGGAGGTGCGGCTTGAGATGGGAGGAAGGGATGGGTGAGAGGAAGAACAGGTTAGGGAGGCAGAGACAGGCTGGGCTGGTTTTGAGATGCAGTGGGTGGAGGGGATGAGCTGGGCTGGTTGTGTGATGCAGTGGGGGGAGGGGATGAACTGGGCTGGTTTTGGGAGGTGGTGGGGGAAGGGGAGATTTTGAAGCTTATGAAGTCCACATTGATACCATTGGGCTTCAGGGTTCCCAAGTGGAATATGAGTTGCTGTTCCTGCAACCTTCGGGTGGCATCCTTGTGGCACTGCAGGAGGCCCATGATGGACATGTCATCCGAAGAATGGGAGGGGGAGTTAAAATGGTTCGCGACTGGGAGGTGCAGTTGTTTATTGTGAACCGAGCGTAGGTGTTCTGCAAAGCAGTCCCCAAGCCTCCGCTTGGTTTCCCCAATGTAGAGGAAGCCACACCGGGTACAATGGATACAATATACCACATTGGCGGATGTGCAGGTGAACCTCTGCTTAATATGGAAAGCCATCTTGGGGCCTGGGATGGCGGTGAGGAAGGAGGTGTGGGGGCAAGTGTAGCACTTCCTGCGGTTGCAGGGGAAGGTGCTGGGTGTGGTGGGGTTGGAGGGCAGTGTGGAGCGAACAAGGGAGTCACGGAGAGAGTGGTCTCTCCGGAAAGCAGACAGGGGTGGGGATAGAAAAATGTCTTGGGTGGTGGGGTCGGATTGTAGATGGCGGAAGTGTCGGAGGATGATGCGTTGTATCTGAAGGTTGGTGGGGTGATGTGTGAGAACGAGGGGGATCCTCTTTGGTCGGTTGTGGCGGGGGCGGGGTATGAGGGATGTGTTGCAGGAAATGCGGGAGACGCGGTCAAGGCCGTTCTCGACCACTGCGGGGGGAAAGTTGCGGTGCTTGAAGAACATGGACATCTGGGATGTGCAGGAGTGGAATGCCTCATCCTGGGAGCAGATGCGGCGGAGGCGGAGGAATTGGGAATAGGGGATGGAATTTTTGCAGGAGGGTGGGTGGGAGGAGGTGTATTCTAGGTAGCTGTGGGAATCGGTAGGCTTGAAATGGGCATCCCAACCTTCAGTTCACCTGGGCCATCTCCAGCACATCCCTCACCTTCCTGGACCTCTCAGTCTCCATCTCAGGCAACCAGCTTGTAACTGATGTCCATTTCAAGCCGACCGACTCCACAGCTACCTAGAATACACCTCCTCCCACCCACCCTCCTGCAAAAATTCCATCCCCTATTCCCAATTCCTCCGCCTCCGCCGCATCTGCTCCCACGATAAGACATTCCACTCCCGCACATCCCAGATGTCCAAGTTCTTTAAGGACCGCAACTTTCCCCCCACGGTGATCGAGAACGCCCTTGACCGCGTCTCCCGCATTTCCCGCGACACATCCCTCACACCCCGCCCCCGCCACAACCGCCCCAAGAGGATCCCCCTCGTTCTCACACACCACCCTACCAACCTCCGGATACAACGCATTATCCTCCGACACTTCCGCCATTTACAATCCGACCCCACCACCCAAGACATTTTTCCATCCCCTCCCCTGTCTGCTTTCCGGAGAGACCACTCTCTCCGTGACTCCCTTGTTCGCTCCACACTGCCCTCCAACCCCACCACACCCGGCACCTTCCCCTGCAACCGCAGGAAATGCTACACTTGTCTCCACACCTCCTCCCTCACCCCCATCCCAGGCCCCAAGATGACATTCCACATCAAGCAGAGGTTCACCTGCACATCTGCCAATGTGGTATACTGCATCCACTGTACCCGGTGCGGCTTCCTCTACATTGGGGAAACCAAGCGGAGGCTTGGGGACCGCTTTGCAGAACACCTCCGCTCAGTTCGCAACAAACAACTGCACCTCCCAGTCGCAAACCATTTCCACTCCCCCTCCCATTCTCTTGATGACATGTCCATCATGGGCCTCCTGCACTGCCACAATGATGCCACCCGAAGGTTGCAGGAACAGCAACTCATATTCCGCCTGGGAACCCTGCAGCCATATGGTATCAATGTGGACTTCACCAGTTTCAAAATCTCCCCTTCCCCTACTGCATCCCTAAACCAGCCCAGTTCATCCCCTCCCCCCACTGCACCACACAACCAGCCCAGCTCTTCCCCTCCACCCACTGCATCCCAAAACCAGTCCAACCTGTCTCTGCCTCCCTAACCGGTTCTTCCTCTCACCCATCCCTTCCTCCCACCCCAAGCCGCACCCCCAGCTACCTACTAACCTCATCCCACCTCCTTGACCTGTCCGTCTTCCCTGGACTGACCTATCCCCTCCCTACCTCCCCACCTACACCCTCTCCACCTATCTTCTTTACTCTCCATCTTCGGTCCGCCTCCCCCTCTCTCCCTATTTATTCCAGTTCCCTCCCCCCATCCCCCTCTCTGATGAAGTGTCTAGGCCCGAAACGTCAGCTTTTGTGCTCCTGAGATGCTGCTTGGCCTGCTGTGTTCATCCAGCCTCACATTTTATTATCTTGGAATCTCCAGCATCTGCAGTTCCCATTATCTTTGAAATGGGCATCAGTTGGTTGCCTGAGATGGAGACTGAGAGTTCCAGGAAGGTGAGGGATGTGTTGGAGATGTCCCAGGTGAACTTGAGGTTAGGGTGGAAGGTGTTGGTGAAGTGGATGAACTGTTTCAGGCCTGGACCCTTCGTCAGAGAGCTGTATATGTCATGTGTTTTATGCAGACCAAACTTTGGTTCTTAAAACTAGCATGGTATCGCATGGATGCTTTTATGTACAATTTGCCAAATAGTTAATTTCCACATCCACAAAACAGAGGCCCAGGTACTTCACCATTAAAAACAAATAATGAGTTTACAGTCAAGCACCTCCTAAAATTCCAGTGTTCTTCAAGTGCTATTTAGTGCAATCAAAACTCAGGTTGGAGCCTTGAGTAGAAGTGAAGTTTGATAATAAAATCAATATGATGTAAGTGCATATGGTGAAAACAAGTTACGTAGTCAAATAGGTGTACTGTGTCATAGATTAAGACGTACAGGGTGCAACTATAATGTAACCATTTGAGTGGCAGACTGATGGGATTGATCTGGCAGCCATGTTATAGTCTGTATGAGTGATAATAGGAACTGCAGATGCTGGAGAATCCAAGGTAACAAGATGTCGAGCTGGATGAACACCGCAGGCCAAGCAGAATCTGAGGAGCAGGAAAGCTGACGTTTCGGGCCCAGACCCTTCATTAGAAATGGGGGAGTGGAGGGGGTTCTGAAATAAATATGGAGAGAGGGGGAGGCGGATTGAAGATGGATAGAGGAGAAGATAGGTGGAGGGCAGACGGACAAGTCAAAGAGGCAGGGATGGAGCCTGTAAAGGTGAGTGGAGGTGGGGAGGTAGTGAGGAGATAGGTCAGTCCAGGGAGGACGGACAGGTCAAGGGGGTGGGATGAGGTTTGTAGGTAGGAAATGGAGGTGCGGCTTGAGGTGGGAGGAGAGGATAGCTGAGAGGAAGAACAGTTTAGGCAGGTGGGACGAGCTGGGCAGGTTTTGGGATGCGGTAGGGGAAGGGGAGATTCTAAACATTGAGAAATCCACATTGATACCATTGGGCTGCAGGGTTCCCAAGCAGAATATGAATTGCTGCAACCTACGGGTGGCATCATTGTGGCACCGCAGGAGGCCCAGGATGGACATGTCGTCTGAGGAATGGGAGGGGGAGTTGAAATGGTTCGCAACTGGGAGGTGCAGTTGTTCATTGCAAACCGAGCGTAGGTGTTCTGCAAGGCGGTCCCCAAGCCTCCGCTTGGTTTCCCCAATGTGGAGGAAGCCACCACGGGTACAGTGGATGCAGTATACCATATTGGCGGATGTGCAGATGAACATCTGCTTGATGTGGAAAGTCATCTTGGGGCCTGGGATGAGGGTGAGGGAGGTGGTGTGGGGGCATGTGTAGCACTTCCTGCGGTTGCAGGGGAAAGTGCCGGGTGCAGTGGGGCTCGAGGGGAGTGTGGAACAGACAAGGGAATCACAGAGAGAGTGGTCCCTCCGGAATGCAGACAAGGGTGGGGATGGAAAAAATGTCTTTGGGGTGGGATCAGGTTGCAGATGGCGGAAGTGTCGGAGGATGATGCGCTGGATCCCGAGGTTGGGGGGATGGTATGTGAGGACAAGAGGAATTCTCTTTTGGAGGTTATTGCGGGGACGGGGTGTGAGGGATGAATTGCGGGAAATGCAGGAGACACGGTCAAGGGCGTTCTCGACCACTGATGGGAGGAATTTGCGGTCCTTGAAAAACGAGGACATCTGAGATGTACGGGAGTGGAATGCCTCATCCTGGGAGCAGATGCAGTGGAGGCAAAGGAATTAGGAATAGGGGATGGGATTTTTGCAGGAAAGTGGATGGGAGGAGATGTATTCTAGGTAGCTGTGGGAGTCGATGAGCTTGAAATGGATATCGGTTTCTAGGTGGTTGCCCGAGATGGAGACAGAGAGGTCCAGGAAGGTGAGGGAGGTGTTAGAGGTGGTCAAGGTGAACTTGAGATTGGGGTGGAAGGTGCTAATGAAGTGGATGAACTGTTCGAGCGCCTCATGGGAGCACAAGGCAGCGCCGATACAGTCATCAATGTAACGGAGGAAGGGGTGGGGTTTCGGGCCAGTGTAGGTACGGAAGGGGGATTGTTCCATGTAACCTACAAAGAGGCAGGCATAGCTTGGGCCCATGCGTCTACCCATGGCCACCCCCTTTGTCTGTAGGAAGTGGGAGGAATTGAAAGAGAAGTTGTTGAGGGTGAGGACGAGTTCGACTAAGCGGGGTGAGCTCCACTCCAGCCCCACCACAGCCGACACTTTCTCCGCAACCGCAGGAAGTGCTACACTTGGCCCCACACTTCCTCCCTCACCCCCATCCCAGGCCCCAAGAAGACTTTCCACATCAAGCAGAGGTTCACCTGCACATCTGCTAATGTGGTCTGCTGCATCTGCTGTACCTGCTGTGGCTTCCTCTACATCGGGGAAACCAAGCAGATGCTTGGGGACCACTTTGCAGAACGCCTACGCTTGGTTCACAATAAACAACTGCACCTCCCAGTCGCGAACCATTTTATCTCTCCCTCCCATTCCTCAGACGACATGTCCATCCTGGGCCTCCTGCAGTGCCACAATGATGCCACCCGAAGGTTGCAGGAACAGCAACTCATATTCTGCTTGGGAACCCTGCAGCCCAATGGTATCAATGTGGATTTCACAAGCTTCAAAATCTCCCCTCCCCCTACCGCATCCCAAAAACAGCCCGGCTCATCCCTGCCTGCCTAACCTGTTCTTCCTCTCAGCTATCCCCTCCTCCCACCTCAAGGGGCACCCTCATTTCTTACCTACTGACCTCATCCCGCCCCCTTGACCTGTCCGTCCTCCCTAGACTGACTTATCTGCTCCTGACCTCCCCACCTACACTCACTCTTACAGGCTCCATCCCCAACTTCCCAATCCAGTCAGTCAGTTCTGAAGAAGGGTCACCAGACCCGAAATGTTAACTCTGATTTTCTCTTCACAGACGCTGCCTGACCTATTGAGCTTTTCCAACAACTTCTGTTTTTGTACCTGAAATATAGCATCCGCAGTTCTTTCGGTTTTTGCTTCTTTGCAGTCCTTGTCCCATTAGCTATGATTTTTTTTTGCTTGGAATACTCACACAGTGAGAGTTTAGACCATGTTAGTCTTTTAATAATCTGCAGAGTTCAAACCACTACTCTTGGACTTGAAGTTTCACAAACTACATTCTTTGAGCTAACCTATTCATTTGACTGCTTTGAAAATTCTCATTTTGGTAGGAGAATCTAGAATAGAATAGAATAACCTTTATTGTCACGTGCAGTGAATGTTTGTAATGTTACCTCTCGGCATCGTCTTAGGTACAGCGTATGTAGGTATTGATAGCTCAAGTGTTGTAACAGAGTGAAAAAATAGGTAATCATGGAAATAGAGTTTTAAAAGTCCAGGATGATAATAAAAAGTGACCATAAAGCTCTAGAAGTTCTAATCCTTTTCCAACATGACTCTGTGCCCACTGCCTTCGTGCACTGGCCTCTGTCCAGGACTCACTCTGCTGTCATTGCTCCAGGACTTGGACTATGCTCACTGTCCTGTTGCTCCAGGACTCGGCCCGTGCTCACTGTCCTGTTGCTCCAGATCTCAGCCCTGACCCATGCTCACTGTCCTGTTGCTCCAGATCTCAGCCCTGACCCATGCTCACTGTCCTGTTGCTCCAGGACTCGGCCCCGACCCGTGCTCGCTGTCCTGTTGCCCTAGGACTCGGCCCGTGTTTGCTGTCCTGTTCCTCCAGGACTCAGCCTATGCTCACCGTGCTGTTGCTCCAGAACTTGGCCTATGCTCGCTGTCACGTTGGTCCAGAACTTGGCACATACTCTCTGTCCTGTTGCCCCAGGATTCGGCCCGTGCTCGCTGTCATATTGCTCCAGGGCTTGGCCTATGCTCACTGTCCTATTGCTCCAGGACTCAGCCCTGACCTGTGCTCGCTGTCCTGTTGCCCCAGGACCTGGCCCTGAGCCGTGCTCGCTGTCCTGTTGCCCTAGGACTCGGCCCGTGTTTGCTGTCTTGTTCCTCCAGGACTCGGCCTATGCTCGCTCTCCTGTTACCCTAGGACTCAGCCCATGCTCGTTGTCCTGTTGCCCAAGGACTCGGCCCGTGCTCACTGTCCTATTCCTCCAGGTCTCAGCCCGTGCTTGCTGTCCTGTTGCTCCAGGACTCAGCCCATGTTCACTGTCCTGTTGCTCAGGACTCAGCCCGTGCTTACTGTGCTGTTGCTCCAGGACCCAGCCTGCACCATCTTCTCTTGAACAGACTCCAGTCACAACTCACTTTCCTTGACTCCGTTTCTCCTGGTAAGGCTTGTTAAAAGTTTGGGGGTTAGGAAAAAAATACTGCAAAGCGGAGGAAAAGAAAAAAAGAAGTCTGTACTTGCAGTTGGCCAGTTAAGTATCTTGCAAGTTGAACTAAAATGTTTGAAATGAATTTTTAAAAACTTGCCCATCCTAATTTCTAATAAAGCTAATGGCTACATATTTTCTCTGTTCTTTCATGAACACCCACAAACCTCCTTTCACACTCCAGGAGGTTGAAGTCACCTGCTGTCTGACACATATCAGTTTTAAGTCATGATTCTGGAAAGATTGACTTAGTGTTTTTTTAACCACTTCACAAAATAGATCAATATTTATTTTCCACAAGTTTGAAATTCAAACTCTTAAAAAGTTATTTTGATATTCTAAATCATGCACCTTTCATCACATCCGCTGGGAACTTTCTTACAGTTTTAACATTGGTTCCTCATGTTGGCTTCAAGTTGTTACATTTTGTCATGAATATCAGGAGTGTAACCACAATTTTAAGTGACGTTGGTGAACTAACAGCCAAAAGAGATTTCTCTAGACCCAAAACATGCTATACTTTATGATTCGAAATCAGTAGATTGCTGGTGGATTCCCATCATGTGTTCCTAATAAGGATTTAATTCTCTAATCATGCCTTAAATAAAAGAATGCTTTTGTTTCCTGAGGACTGTGAAACCCTAACTGATATAGGTTTGTTTCTTTTGATTTATCCCTCCTGTTTTTGTTCTTACACAAGGCTCAAGTGCTGTTCATTTAGAGAATGCTAGAGTTGAGAAATATAGAGCTCGGAATGTACCTATTTTTCAATTGTTAACCAATTTGGCTGTCAAATTTGATAGTTGTTTAATAAGATTTTGAACGTGAATTCACTCGACCATTTCACAGTCTTCAGTTCTCCAACCTCATATTTCAACAGATGCAATCACGAGCATGAAGTGAATTTGACATTTTCCAAAAGTTTATTTTATCATGTTGAGATTAAAGGCACATTTCTTGAACTGACCATGTAGATGGGGATCTCTATGTGATAAAAACAGGTACTCAGTTGCTAACTTTCACTTCAATGCTTTAGTGACTCTTTTGCTCTTTACTCGAGTTAGTGTGCTTTTGTGAATTTCAGCTTCTGGGAGTTTTAAGAACTGATTTAAAAATATAGGTAAGTGCCATTCCTGAATTAATTTGTTTAAACCATAGTTGTCACATTCATATGATGAAACTGAAAAAGGCAAAGTCAAAGTTGAGGTTTTATTGCTGAATCCAGGAGGTGGTTGATAAGCCACAAGTGTAGAGTCGGTGTTAGTATATACAAAAGGGGGCATGTAGTAAGCTTAATTTCTTTATAATTTTAAAACAGGAGTATGACCATAGATTTTATTATTATAATTTTTATATTCCACACACTAAACCATTTCAGATTCCATGAATCCAAATGCTTCAAGACTCTGTGCCATTAGTTAAGAAATACCCCATTTTCAATCTAGTTGATCTAAATTGAGAGTGCTGTGCTGGAATCATGTTCCTATGAAGCATTACTCATTATTTTAAGGTTTGATGTGCCAGCTTTCAAAACAAATGGTTGAATCTTATGGAGTCTGAGCAGCATGGGCTATAGTGAGATGTGTGACAGACTCTGTGACAAGTATAGCAAGGCCCATCTCAATGTCAGAAGCCTTTCGTAGTGGTACAGCAAGATTCTCACAAGGTGACATCAAGTTGTCAAGTTATGGGTATTAACACTTGATAAAAGCCTTGTTCGTGGCATAACTTGCCTCGCTTATTCAGCCTCCCATCTTTCCAAATTTGTCAAAATAGCCAAATGTTGAGAAAACTCAGCAAGCCTACGAGAGCACACACCTGGCAGACTCAGCTCATCACTGACTCTAAATTACCTGCATATTGGACATTGGGAAACATCTAAGGACATGTTTCACAGGCACAGGCCACACTCACCCTTTGTCTACAACACCGCCATCTAGCATCTGCCAACCTACAACAACAGTAACGGCATCCAGACACTGGCAATTGACTCAAAATGTACAGACTTTGTATCGCATTGCCAGCAACTAGAACTGAGAAAGTGTGGCAAGAATACTTTGCCCACCTAGTGCTCACTCATTTTGCGTTTACCTTTGCCAAACCTTGCCATGCCATGCCTCGTCTGTTAGCACATTGACACTTCAGCCAGTGCCAAATGCTTTCGATACTGCATCTTTAAGGGGATGTTTTGTGCAGACATGCAGACAAGCTGTTTGTCATGCTTGTCAGCATTGAATGGTCTGGGTGGTGGGGGTGTGCACAAATATCTTAATATGTGGTGCACCGAGATGGTTATCTATTTGGTACAGCGTGTGCTAACTCGTTGCATGACAAACATATTTCACACTCATTCAACCAGATGGCTGCCAGAAACTGGTGAGGGATAATTCTCAGTCCAGTCAAGAGTGAGCCATTGTTGGTCAAAGGGGAACCATCTGCACACAGTCTTGGACTTGGAGATAGTAGGAACTGCCAATGATGGAGAATCTGAGATAACAAAGCTGATGTTTCAGGCCTGGATCCTTCTTCAGAATTTCTGAAGATGGGTCCAGACCTGAAATGTCAGCTTTCCTGCTCCTCTAATGCTGCTTGGCCTGCTGTGTTCATCCAGCTCTACACCTTGTTATCTCAGATGTGTCTTCAGGTCTTTTTTTGAATTTGTTCAAAGATCTGGGATAAACACAATCCTGAGTGTTTGTTGATATTTCATGAGGTTTGAAGGGGTGGCTTGTAGGGACAGCAAGGGGTATCAGTGACAGGAGAGGTGGGGGAGTTGTCTGGGATGAAAGCAGAGACATTTATAATAGTGGGGATAAGAATGGTGACAGGGTAAATTTGAGTTCAATGGGCAGAATTTAGGACAGCATCAAAGGACATGGGAGTATATGGGCAAGGAGATTACTAACTGTGACCACCTCCCTGGCCTCCACAGGCCATAAGGGACCAATGGATGGGTGTCAGCAAGGACAAAATCCACAAGGTCAAAGTGCAGGGAGGGTAATTGTAAACCAGTTTTATGGTGTGGGTCTCCATATTGGAGTTGAGGGTGATGTGTTGAAATGGGTTGGTGGGACTGTATACGGTAATTGAGCACAAGCAGCCTTGAGATGGAGGTCGAGGTACCTGGTGGCTAGACTGGCCCTGGATCTGATGATATCCAGGACAAGCTGTGTGCAAGTCATCACTTTCCTTCTCTAGATATGGAGTGGTCCTAGAAAATGGCTGGAATTAAGCCCAGGGTGAGTGGAGTAAGCGTCTGTTTGATGGCCAATAGCAGGGAATCCATATTTGCTGGTCACCCCAACATTGCAGCAAAAGAAAACATGAAGCTGCCTTTACCAAAGCACAGCTACATTGCATTTGTAATCAATATATCATCCATTTCTTACATTTATTCTGAGCATATTTACAAGTGAGATGCTGGTCAAAAGTGATTTACAACATACTATTTGTGCTTGTAAATTGAACCTAGGCATTTAAAACATGTGGATGTTTGCAATGATTATGGTTGCAAGTTCCAACTCCAATTGTATAGACCACACAAGTTCAATTCTTGATCTATCATGTAAGTATTGGGATTGTTTATTGTGGAATGCAGCTTGAGGTTCAGCATTTGGCGAGGGTGTTGGGTTTCAAGGGTGTTGCACAATGGGCAGCCCCTTCTCACTGAAATGTGGTGGCCACTCAGCAAGCACAGCATCGTTCACTCCTTCAGTGCCCAATTTAGGCCCTTTTTATCAACAATGATGGCTTGTGCTACTGGCAGGATGCTGATCACTGACTGCCTATTGAAGAAGGTGAAAACCAGGTCAGGAGGAACAGCAACAGCAGCAGACCTCCCGATGTGTGAGGAGAAGCCGGCTCAGGGAGACCTCGTAGCCACAGGACCTTTCATGATGCACAGAAGTCCCAGAGGTTTTTTTAGGCCCTGACTCCATTTCCAGGACTAGAGTGAGGCGTAATATCAATTCTGTATGTCCCAGGACACAGTGATGGAAGAACGCTGGACTAGCCTGGTGCAGGAGCTGATATCTGTAGGAGTAGGAGGTCATCGTCTCCGAGTGGCTGTGAAGACCACTGTGGCATTAAACATTTATATAACTGGCTCCTTCCAAAGAGCGATGGCATCTGTGTGGGATCTCTCAGTCATGCAATTGTAAGTATATCACAATAGTGACCAATGTCATCTGCACGAGATCACACTGGCTCATTTGATTCCCCCAAAGTTTATGCTTTAGTGTAGGCAGTAGGTTTCAGGAACAGTATCCAGTGTGGCCCAGATAGAGAGTGGTGCATCATTCTGGCCCGTTGTGCTCTGCACAATTGGAGCAGGTGACAGGGCACTGTGATGAACTTTGAGGAATTGGGGAGCAGGAGCAGTTCTCCAAGAAGGACGCTGAGGATATTGGGCTGGGGGAAGCTGATGATGCCCATGATCGAGTTCAGTTGTACAAGGTGCTAAAAGAACCTGATTCATATCCAGTTCCAGTAAAGACAGTTGGATTCAGTGCAAAATTTCATGACTGCAACTTTTTCGATCCTGATGCCAAAATCTGGTAGGCATGGGGGGAGGGGCGGGGGGATGCAATTCAGCCTGTATTTGCTTCACTTCTGTTCCCTTTTCCTTCCTTTGATGAAAGCTTGGTTTGGAATTGCCTGATTACTTGTCTATATTTGATGCTCCTTGCTGGACAATGACTAACTACAGGCCTACAGTAGGAATTGGGGAGAGAAAAATACTGATTTAGAGGCTGTTCAGACATGATACATCTAGGGACAGCTAATGTGTGTGGTGTGGTGTAGCGATTAGGTTGAGAGAATGGAGTTGCGTGTGTAAGGGAGTGTGCCGTGGCAGCATGATTATGCAGCTTCTGTGCCATAATGGTGCCATTGATGATCAATAACAAGATGTAAAGCATGACCAGGTACAAGCAGTTTCTGTAAGGTGGTGTGGGTGCAATGGATGCTGGTGTTTGGGCAGACATCCACTGAGTGGCAAGTTCTGAGAATGCCATGTGGTAAAATGAAGCAGCAAAAGAACTCACTAGGTCTCATGGCAAAAAATATGTCACAACTTGGACTTAGCCAAAAAGAAAGTTAAGATTCAGCTTAATGTATTCTTTCCAATGACACCAAGACGCAGGTCCTTAAAATCTATAGTCCTTTTGATGCATGCTGATTATCATTCCAACTAGTGCAGTCAGTGAGAAAGCTGGGATAGACCTGGAGTGTCTGCCCACCATTACTAGGCCAGCAATATTATGGGAGTCTTCAGCACTAATCAGTGAGAGTGAACAGGTACTTGGAACAAGCAATTACAAAGGCAAATGGTATATTGGTCTTTATTGAAAGCGAACTTGAGTTGGGTGACACTACTGCTGAAGTATTGTGTGTAGCTTTGGCCTCCTTACCTAAGAGGATATGCTTGCCATGGAGGGAATGCAGCAAAGGTTCACTAGGCTGATACCAGGGATAGCAGGACCATCAAATGAGGAGAGATTTCTTTGACTGGGCCTGTATTTACTAGAGCTTACCAGAATGAGGGGACATCTGGTTGAAATGTATATTAATGCAGAGTCATTAGTGACATTTAAGCGACTGCTGGACATGGACAGCAGTGAATTGAGGGGAATGTAGGTTAGGTTATTTTATTTTTGGATTAGGATTATTCCACGGCACAACATCGTGGGCCGAAGGGCCTGTACTGTGCTGTGCTTTTCTATGTTCTCTATGTTCTATGCTCTATAAAATTCTAACTGGGTTGAGCTGATTAGATGCAGAGAAGATTTTTCTCCTTTTTGGAGAACCTTGGACAAGGGACCACAATGTCAGGATATGGGGTACGCTAATTCAGTCTGAGACAAAGCATTTCTTCGGTCAGAACGTAGACAACCAATGGAGTTTGCTAAATCTGCAGAAGCCAGGTCACTGACTATGTTCACGAAAGGTTTTTTTTGTGTGTTACAGACATCAAAGGAGTACGAACATAAAACAGGAACATGGCTTTGAGATAATGATCATATTGAATGGCAGAAAGGTTCCAAGAACCTGCTCCTGTTCCTACTTTTTATGTCTCTATAGGGAATGGATCTCCTAATGACATGAATTCATAAGTCCATTGTTCTCAGTGGCTCAAAGGCACTGATATGTCTACTTGGATAACAGCAACTTCCATTTTCAGAGTACCTTTAAAGAAGTAAAATTCCCAAAGAACTAACTAACTCAACTGTGCTGGGTTACCAAAAGTGAAATGCAACTTGGGATCATGACCAGGCCCCAATAGGAATGTGATTATTTAAATTGTATATTTTAAAGCGGCTTCTTTAAATGTTACCATGTTGAGTTGAATTGTTAATCTAGAGATCTCCCCTTTATCTCACAAACTTGAATGGGGCCATTGTTTGAGGTGCTGGGTACTAAGATGTCTATTTCATTAACAACATCCTCTCTGTAGTTTAAACCTTATGATCTGCCTTTTCAAGAAGTTTGTTTCTTTTAGGTGAAAATTAGATTGTTATTTCCTATGAAATAACAATATGAAATTAATTCCATTAAGTCCAAGTGAATATAATGGCATCTTGATATTTATTTCTTCTAACTTGGTAAATGTATTCAACTTGCTTCTGTTTTGTTCTTCAACATAATTATTTCTCAGTATGAACCCAAATGATTTCCTTGTGGACCATCTTGTCCCAGACTAAGTAAGAGAGCTGAGTTGCGATAATTTGTAGAATTCCTCAGGGGTCATGTTCTCTGTTTTTTTCAAGGACATTTTTATTACAAAGCTGATGAAATTTGCATATTAATTCATTTCTTTCAATTTTTAAGATTAAATGTTGTCAACATGTATCAGTGCAAGTCTTTGACAGTGCTGATGAAATGGGTCAGTCAAGCTTGAACATTCTAGAGTAAAGCAGCCACCTGCAACCCAAACCCCTTTGTGTAGCTTGATTGTACTAATGCAGTTTGATATTTTTAAAAAAGAATGTGCTTTAGTAAAGAAAGAAACCTTTAAGATTACCTGTGACATTGTATCTGTCTTCTCAGTCTTTCACTTGAAATGAAAAAAATTCTCATATTAGCTTATAGAATATCCTTTTATTACAGCTTTAAAAGAAAAAAAAGAAATACATGCAGGGTAGTTAAGATTGCTCACCTCAGATATAGGTGGGTTAGTTATTTTTAAAATAATTAGGCATCTTGTAATATAATTCCAGCAAGTGAGCTCTGAAAAATATAAGTTTCTGAAATAGTAGCATTCCTGGAAATCAATATTTGTAACCCTGCAGATCCATTTTTATTAACTCCTATGGTTTAAACATAATTACAGTCCATCACAACCCAATTACAGATGGCAGTTTGATTGTTTATCTTCTTCAGTAAGGAGGCCAAAATGATTTTAACGAGCAAACTTGAGGGTTAGAGAGAGAAATGGACAGAATTTATCAAAAAAAACATGAGAAACTAGTTCAGCAGTAATAAACAAGTGCACACACAGTTGATGTAGATCAATTCAGTTTTCATGGAAACTCATAACGTTATTGTTACTCAGCTTGTGGTTTTGTATTTTGACTTTGAATAAAACTGTTGAAGGATCTTTTACTTCACTAACCATATTGCTGCTGGTAGGAGCTTCCAATCTACTGCTTAAATGAAAATATGGGGTTTTTTTGCATTCCATTTTAATCCACTATTATTGCATTTCATATTGGAGGTATGCTTGGAAACTTTACAGGCTGTTTGGTCATATCTCCTAAATGTCAAGTTATGTTGTTATTGTACTGTTTAACACATGCACATATATACTTGGAATTTCACATATACATTAACACAAATACATATTTGAAAGTGTGTAGAGTGTTAAAACCAGGTAAAGGAGAACAGCCTCCCCTCTCTTTAGTTCCCTTCTCAGTTGGTTGCAATGCTTTTTTAATTTCTTTTTTGCATAGCTGTACCATCTTTCAATCAAAATGTAATTCCCTAGAAAATGTTGGAGCCAAATACCAAGATTTTCTTGAGTGAATGAAATAGGACATTTCTGAATGACTAACCCAGGAAAAAAGAACACGTGATGTCAAACACACAACACAAATACAGGTAACAAGTTTAAAAATGAGAGTTTCATGTATAGAGTAGGAGAATTAAGGATATGCAGCTTATATGCACTTGGCATATTAAAAGTGTTATCTTTTAAATCTGAGGCCACTGTAAGTTAATTGTTGACTCATATCTGCAGCCATATCAGAATTTGTAGATATCTTTGAGGCCTCGGCACATGGTCATTTCTGCAAATTGTTTTTTCCACTGGGTGCTGCTTATTGAAATGATGAAAGGAACAGTGCTGGGGAGGCGGGGGGGCGCTAGGAATTCCAGTTCTTGTTGTCAAAATATTATTTTTCCTTGCCTCTGCTCTCCAACTCAAAAGCAATTATCGAAATATGATTCTGTGTTATTCTTGAGTCTAACTCCATTATCTTTCCAAACTGGTGAACTGAAAGATGAGCCTTTCATCTCCCAATGTGTGTCATTATCCAATATATTCAAATTGAATAGGAGCTGCACACTCCTTGGAATCATAGTTGCTTGGTTTTAATGCCTTACGGATGCCTTTGTTTGTTCCACAGAGCTTGCCTCAGTTTTGAGTCATGTGACCACTGCAGACCATGTTTATTCATTTTTTTAAAATGACGTATGTATCCAATGTTTCAGGTGTAACAATCAGATGATGATAGTTAAAATTTGATAGTACTATTTATCATTATTGCAAAAGGGATATACACAAATATTTGAATAGTCTGCTGCAGGTATGCATGGCAGTGTAGAAAAATTGTAGAACAATGAAAAGATCCAGTCTTTTCACAGGAAGATCAGCCTATAACGGGTTGAATCACTTCTTTCAATGAGCTATATAAATATGTAATAATTCAAAATATATCTCAACATATTCACAAGAGATAGAGACAGATGATTCTACTGAAAAAATAGCTTACACTCTTGGCCTACAACTGCAAATGTTTTCTACCTAATCAACGTTTATATATACTAATTTCACTTGGAACATATCCTCATAATATGGAACTGAAATATACAAATAGATGGAAATTTCTCAGACAAAACATGCATATTTTCAGTTCTGCAACAGCTATAAGTAGCTAAAAGGCTCAATTTCACATATATTCCAGTTAGTTCTAATCTTTTCTTAGAATTCATCTTGATTGAGATCCTGTCAGCATATTTAATCTTTAATTGTTCAAGTTTTCTGAAGCCAGTTTTTCTCTCCATTTTCTTGACTCTGGCCTTGCAGACATCCATCCCGTCTTTGTTCTACCATTCAACCACCTGGATTATTCCTCTTTAATTCACCACTTAATCATCTATGTCCTTCACCTGCCTCTCCCTTTTTGAAACTAATTTATTTGATCGCTTTTTTGCTCATTCCCTCTCATACCTTCTTCAGCTCGATGGTCTTTTATTTTGTATTAGAAATGTGAAGTGCCAATGGGATATTTTGCTATGTTAAGACCGCCCGATAACTGTAGGTTGTTTCTATTTCTAAACTCTTGAAACATGGAATCTGCATTAGTATACATGATATTCAACAGATTAAATAGCCATCAACAAATCATCATTTTGATCATACAGTTGTTGTACAAGTGGACTGAATGGAACTTAACAAAGCGTTTTTCAAAGCTCAACAAAATATGCACAAACATAAGTGGCTGTGCTTATACTGTTGATGATATTTCTTTTGATTTTTTTGAAATAACTAGAGATAAACTGGGGAGAAAAACTTTATTGACGTCTGCTTGCTTATTGCCTGACGTGGATGTCTAGTCTCAGGATGCTGTGAAGAACGTGAAAGAATTTATGTCCTGCTCAGTTTTAAATTTCTGAACTATGCCTGTGTACTGTATGCAGAAACTGTATAGAAGATCATGGTGGACAGAATCAGAGAGAGAAACCTTCTAACTGCTATTTTTGAAGAGCAACTCAGATCCGTGCTACCATCAGTTTTTATTTTTACAGAAGACTTCACTGGCCTTCAGCAACATTATTTTTCTCCTTCAATTTCAGGTGTTAGGTTCTATCAGAAGGAAGTAGTGGAGAAATGTCTGGTTTATATAAATGATCCAATCGCAAATTTCCTTCTGGTTCATGACAGATCAGCTTAGGAAAAATTTATTGGGAAACTTTGCAGTTAAAAAATATCCAAGTATGAGACAGTAGAAGGAAGGCAAGCTGATACTCTATTAGATCTTTCTGCTAGTTACTCTTGCGTTATTCTTCTGCATTATGAAAGGATTTCACATTTTAAATCTGATGATTTCAGCAAGGGAGGATAATGCCTTTAAATACTTTAAGTCAAACCTAGGTAACACAACATGTGGAGAACATTTAATTACATTAGACTCAGTTTGATTTAAACTCATTCTAGCACAAAAATATTAAAATTGAGGGGTGACTTAAACTTGTCTGCCTCTTCGCTTTCTTTAAGGATGGAATTCCAAAGCTTAGGGGATTGAAGATAGAGCTGGCAGCAATGAAGTAAAGAAAATAAGAAATCTGCAGGAAGCCAGAATGAGAAGAATACAAAGTTGTATGACTGGAATAGGTTGCAGAGACTGGGAGATGCAAGGCCAGGAGAAATTTGAATTCAAGGATAAGGGTTGTAACAGTAAGTTGTTACTGCATCAAGAGGCAGTGTAGGTCAGCAAGGGTCGTAATGTTGTTCTGTTAGATGTAGATACCCAAATCACACTCAAGAATGGGTGAAACGTAATGTGGTATTATATTTGAAGATGAGACTATATATGATGTTCACTGGGAGGTAAACACTGTACAATTTACTCCTTTCTCTGCTACTTCACACTACCAACTAGTCAGGAAACTACTACAAGGTATATGATGATTGATAGAAGTTTAAGATGAACTTTCTTAAAGAGATATGCACATCGTATTACAAAAGGAATACTGGATGAACTAGTTTCTGTCAGTTTCGCTTAGGTTATGACCTAAGACTTTATCAACCATACATTTGTAAAAGGTGTGAAAATAAGAACTGCAAATGCTGGAGTCAGAGATAACACAGTGTGGAGCTGCTCCTCTGGTGCTGCCTGGCCTGCTGTGTTCCTCCAGCTCCACACAGTGTGATCTCTTATTTGTGAAGGATGCTTTTATTCTGGCTGTATGTGTTTTATGGTGAATTTCTTAATAGCAGCATAATGATATGTGTACACATTGAAGAAACCTCGTAGTGTTTGGCTTCATGTTTCATTTAACAAGAAAGGATGTGATCAGCAAATCTGACACACTGGCCCAGATTTTTATCCTCAAGGTGGGAATCACAAGTGAGGGTACTTCCTGAAGCTCATTCCTGCCTCCTGCCTAGCAGTGCCTGCCCACCCTGTGCCAAAGTATTGGGAACAACTGGAGTTGGGGCCAGTGCCTTTCAAGTTGGCCTGAGGTGGGAATGGAAATGGCAGAGTGACAGATTAGGACGCTCAATTTTCACTGTGACATCAGCCCAGTTCTGCTAATGAGTATTAGGTGCCTTAACCCTCACCACTGTCCACTCTCCCATCCCCCTTCTGCCTATGCCCAATCATATTCACCATGCCCCCTTTATAACCCTCATTCCCATGCACACAGTACCCAAAATGGACAAAATGTCTGGGCCCTATAATAATATTGGGATATCTTTGAGATTCTCTTAAAACTGTCAAGATAAACAAATAGTCATTCAAAAATCTTTTCAAAAACAGCCTTAATTTTCTTGGGAGCTCATAAAACTATAAATCAAAATAAACCTTCAGTCCTCCTGGAAGTTCTATATACATTCTTTCCTGAGCCAAGGATTCATAATTCCAAAGATGCCATCCATTACACTACTTCAACAAAGCTGTACAGATGGCTGCCTTTAATGAAATAGAAGATCAAATCACATGAAGAAATTGACATATTAAAATCTTAATCTCAGTACTATTTAACACAGAGTATCTTTATTCACTAGATAGAACCTCTAATGTAATGGAACACTGTGTTGGTCAATTTAGTCGTCACTTATATTTGAAGAACACAGTCATTAATCGCATTATTAAAATCATTTTTCACTGATCATACAACATTGCATCATGATGAGAACACCTTAGGAACATGAGAACATGATTGTCCACACCTTTGAAGTTGCCTTTCAAAAGATTCCCAGCTAGACGTACCACATGACTCATCAGAGGTGTCATATTCCATGTTTCCTATTAAAATGGACCCCAATCCATAAGAATAGCAAGAAATCTAAAGTTCTTACCCCTACAACAGAATTGGTAAGTGTATATCCACATTCTTATTTTGGGGCCATAAAAATTTCACACAATGGGTATGGGGCAAGAATCCCAGACTTAGATCAGACTCATTTTCAAATCTCCCACATTCCATTTCATTGTGGATGGACACATAAATATTAAACTCAGAGAATGAGTTAAAATTGATTAAAAATTTACATATTAATAATGTAGGTCTTGGTATGCATGGAATAATCCCAAAGTTTGCAGACATTGTGAAACTTGGAAGGATCGTAAACTGAGAAGGACATGTAAAACATGGAATATAGACAAGTTTATGAAGTGAGCAGATAGGTGGCAGATGAAATTCAAATGGTAAACTGTGAGGTAGTGCATTTTAATAGGATGAACACAGACAGATAATGTAAAATTGCGGGTGCAATATCTGAAGGGATGCAGGAACAGAGGAACCTGCATGCATATGTGCAAAGATCGCTCAAGTAGGCTAGACAGGTGGAGAGTAGTTAATAAAGTATACAATAGTCTCTAGTCATGTGCGTATATACTGAAAGAGCAAGGAGATGATGCTGGACTTATTCAAGACACTTGTTAGGCCTCACTTGGAGTACTGTGTATAGTACTGGGTGCTACAGTGTGGGAAGAATGTGAATGCATTGGAGAGTGCGCAGAAGAAACTTATTATTTGATTCCAGGGTTGAGAAACTTCAGTTATCTTAGTAGATAGGAGAAGCTATGATATTTCTTCTTGGACTGAAGGAGAATAAGAAGAGATCCAATAGAAGTTTTAAAAATCATGAGAAGTGTTGATAGACTAGATAGGGAGAAATTGTTGCTGCTTGTAAAAGATTCAAAATGAGATAGCATAGATTTAAAGTGGCGTGTAAACATAGCAAATGTGATGTGAGAGAACTTCTTTGCAACCAACTGATAAGACCATAAGACATAGGAGTGGAAGTAAGGCCATTCAGCCATCAAGTCCACTCTGCCATTTAAATCATGGCTGATGGGCATTTCAACACCACTTCCCTGCACTTTCCCCGTAGCCCTTGATTCCTTCAGAGATCAAGAATTTGTCGATCTCTGCCTTGAAGGCATCCAACGTCCCGGCCTCCACTGTACTCTGTGACAATGAATTCCATAGGTCTCTGATTCAGGTCTGGAATGCATGCCATGAAATGTGGTGGAGGTAGGTTCAATTGAGGCATTCAAGAGAGCATTGGATGATTATGTGAATGGAAACAATGCAGAAGGGTAATTAGAAAGGACAGAGGATGACACTAAACCAGAATGCTCTTTGGATAGCCATTGTCAACATTATGGGCTGATTGGCCTCGTTCAATGGTTCTGCGCTGCTGTGAAATTATGGTGCCTTGTAAGCAAACATGTTTTGTAATAATTTTGAAAATGTGGTCATAAAATATACATATAATGAACAATACACATGCCCAATGACATGAGAGAGATCCATCAGCCATTTTGGTGCTTGTGTGTGATTTTAATGTGATTTTCAAAATGTCAGTTCTACTGCTAGCCAGCTCAATAAACCCAAAATGTCAGCTTTCCTGCTCCTGTGTTGCTGCCTGACCTGCTGCGTTCATCCAGCTTCACACCTTGTTATCTCAGACTCCAGCATCAACAGTTCCTACTATCACTCAATAATTGGTGGTAGCTCTGTATCACTTTATTTTAGATAACTCTCTTGTGAAGTATCTAGGATGCTTAAATATGTTAAGATTTGCTATATATAATTAGAAGATATTGCTCTAAAATCAGAGTGAATTTGAATTACAGTGTGCCTCATCAAATATGTTTCCAGATGCCCAGATCTGTAACTAAATTGTGACTTAAAGCATTGAAAGATTTTGCCCTCTTTCTTAAACCAGAAGATTTAAAGTGTGAAAATATTTTTATCTCACAGATGAGTAACAGCAGCAATTTGCAAAAACAAAAAAAGAAACAGCTTCTGGTCCTTAAATCAAAACCACACTGGCTTAAATTAATCATAGATTTCACTCACTGAAGTGAGATCATAATGGCTGCAGCACATGCTGGACGACTCCCAAGATTTTCAGATACTGTTCTAGACAACCTTGTGGTGGAGGTGACCAGCAAAAGGGGCTATTTTCCATGCAATGAGAGGAAAAAGTCAAGTCAAAAAGCCCAGAAACAATAGCCAGAGCTGACAAGACTGACTCATGTGAGGAACTGCCAGAATCTGGCTGCAATTTACAAAATTCAGTGGTCTGAACAGAGCTGCTAAAGTATAATTCCTGCTTTCATTCTTGCAACTCTCTGCTTAGATCTGCATTACATGTAGCTTAAGTAGTTAAAAACCTTATTCCCCCGTTTCGCATCGCTCTTTTCCGATCACAGTTCACTGAATTTCGCCCTGCTGTTACTTGCACGTGCCATTCTCTTCCCAATTACTTCTTGACACTTTCAGGTAAAACTCACACAATTCTGTGCTGATACACACATTGTCACAAAAGACCACATGTTAGCATATTCCCTTCCTTCTTGTGGAAAAAATTACAAGAAAGATACATCATCCCTATAAAGTACTGGAGCCATTGGAAGTGGCAATACTGGAATTTCTGGGACAGAAAATGTGCAAGGATACTTGCAACTGACGATGCTGGAGGACATGCTTTGGAAGATATGAAGCTATTAATTCTACTTATTCCACTAAATTTCCTTTGTCACATATTCTGCTTGGTACAACAAACATGTCTCTGCTAATTTTTCCATTAACTGCTGACAATTGTTACTTTTTTCTTCTCAGGAAATATCCCAAGTAGCAGTTCTTGACGAGGGAGTGAAAGAGGACGGCATCCCTCCAAAAGACAACCTGTCACTTGACCCTCTCAGTTCAGGCACTATTTCAGAAATCCTTTGTTTTCAGATCAAGTAGTGTCCACACTGGGACTGTACAGGACCAAGGTTAGGGAATTGGATAATGCAAGACTGCAATTTAGCCTTCCTACAAAGGCAAAGCAAGTTCTAGAACTCGACTGTCGAACAAAACAATGTGCCACCAATATCTGAATATGTCTTTCAATGTTTAGTAATATTGAGAAACTTAACAACAGATTGTGTGGACTCGTCCAAAAGTACGTGGAAACAATGCAGTCACCCAATAAGCATGTGGCAGTGCTGTTCATGCTGTAGTTTGGGTGGCATCTCTGACAGAATCACTGGAAGCTCAGACTGCTGTCATTTTATCTCTGGCTTCCAGCATTTGCTGCACCTGTAAGACAAGAGAGAAAGCACAATATAGGTTTGCAAGTTGTTTCCAAGGTATAAGTCAGGATCTCTCAGAATGACGACATACCTACCCCTTGACTAACCATTCAACCAGTGTCCATAGTGCCAGACAGACAGTTGTCAAGATGGCCATGGCATTGTGAGATACCGCTATTCTTCAACCAAGCCCATTAAGATCATCCATGTCAAGTGCTCACGGTATGTGATTCACCTCCCACAGCGTAACGTTTCTGTATCACCTTGTAGCTATACAGCATGGCACATTGGTGAATAATTGCACATGCACAGTTGATACACTTAAAGTGCATCCATGTGTGTACATGCTACAAGGTAATAAAATGATATAACTTGTGGGCTGCCCCAACATCACAGGTTGAAGTACTGAACATGACATCAAATGTCCTCATGAGAAAGTCAATATACAGCATTTCAACTGATCTGATGCTTAAAGCATTAACCAATATTTTATTCACATACAGTTAACTAAGAATAACTTAGGAAATACAGGGCAAATTCTTTTCCAACCTTGCCAAGACAGATTCAGAGACAGTATGAGCCAAGAAAATTGTGCTAAAAAATGGTGGATTGGCTCCCTGTCATATTCAGGCCTTCCTCACAAATTTCCTGGAGCAGGCACATGTAGCAATGACTGCTAACTGCTTGGTAGTAGTGGAAATGCAAAAAGGACATACTAACCCTGGAGCGTGTCCAGTGGAGATTCACACAAATGATCCCTGGAATGGTAGGTTTAACGTATGATGAACGTCTAAGGATCCTGGGATTGTACTCATTAGAGTTTAGAAGGTTGAGGGGAGATCTAATAGAAACTTACAAGATAATGTATGGTTTAGAAGGGGTGGACACTAGGAAGTTGTTTCCATTAGGTGGGGAGACTAGGACCCATGGGCACAGCCTTAAAATTAGAGGGGGTAAATTTAAAACTGAAATGAGACGACATTTCTTCAGCCAGAGAGTGGTGGGCCTGTGGAATTCATTGCCACGAAGTGCAGTGGAGGCCGGGACGTTAGATGCTTTCAAGGCAGAGATCGACACATTCCTGATCTCATAAGGAATCAAGGGCTACGGGGAGAGTGCAGGGAAATGGAGTTGAATTGCCCATCAGCCATGATTTAAATGGCAGAGTGGACTTGATGAGCCGAATGGCCTTACTTCCACTCCTAGGTCTTATGGTCTTATGGTCTAAGGCGCTACTTGACAACATTTACGCCATCAGCACTGCAAATTTGCTAATGCCACATGAGCTCATTGTTTTGCCCACATCCTCCCAAGTGAGAGAATGTGGCTGTGCAGTGGGAGGTCAAGGTTGAGTGTTATATCTGAAAAAGATTTTAATGTTTCTGGCAGAAAATGGCATGGATGCTGTCTTGATTATGTCTCTAATCACCATGGGCCTTATGACATTTTACTCAGTCTCCTGACGTTGACAGCAACTCCAGTGTTCCCCTGCTGCTTCTGCTACCTGAGACTCAGCAGCATCAGTCATGCAATTACAGCTGTTGGCCCCCTTTGCATTTACCCTGCTATCTGCAGTTCTCATTTCCAGAATTCAATCGTCATTTCTAATTGGATGGTAAAACTGCTAATTGGCCATCTCCTTTAATATTCAGCAGGAAGGTGTGCCCCTTCTTCAAATGTGCTTGCAACCCAAAAATAACCCTAACATGGAACTCCCACCTCGTGGCAAAATTCAGCCCCATACTTTGACTGAAGCAAAGATTTCCAGAGTTTGTCCTCTTTACTGATAGGAAGTGAAATCTATTTCAAGTATATGTTAAAAGTCAAACATTCAAAACCTGCATTTTGAATTACTGTCACTGCAAAATATCACAAGCCGACACTGATAGTCTTTGCAGCTGAGCTGTAGCACAATGAAACACAGGATCCTTTACCGCAAAACGAACAGGAAGCTATTAAGAATGTGTTCTCTTACGGCACACAGTTAAATGGATCAAATCTATTGGTCCATCAATCTATGAGACTTGTTACTCTCACTACATTCAATGAAAATTGAAAAGAGCTCTATCTAATGATATCTGCAATCTTTAAAAAATTACCTATAAAGAGAAGGGTGGTTCTCCCAAATAGCCCAATGACTTCTCCTCAAAGGTAGTAATTGGCTCAAATTCTTGATCAGCACCTTAATTATACTTATCTTGATTACTGCATTAAAAATAGTGATTTGACAATGATAACAACGGTAATCTGCATTTATGTAACATATTTAATTTAGAAAGACTTCCCAAAGTACTTCACAACCTGAGAAAAAAAACATGGACATTGTAAGTTTAGAGGAAAACGAATGCATTGTCATCCATACAGATGTACACATGCATATAAAGCATTTTTCTTGTTTTTAATCTATTTATCTTTTCCAAGGTATTAAATCTTTTGCAATTAGTTGGTTTATTATTTTGCGAATCTTGACATAGTACTGTATTTTGAGCTGGTTCGGCTTGTTGAACCCAATATATGATTTATTGTCCATTGTGGGTTTCTTAACATTACCTTCTATTAGTTAGCATTAAAATGTTTCAAAGGACAGTTAGCGCTGCTGCAAAGCTGGAAACCAATATAGATAAATTTTAAAAATTACCAATCTTCATGGAAATAACTTTACTGTGGCATGCAGAACTTTTCCTTTTTTTAAAACTACTCTGGCATGGTAGTGTATTATTTATAAGTCAAAATATACACATGTACATGAGATTAAATCTATCAGTTAGGAGGTGCACTCTGCATATAAAAAATTGTGATTGAAATTACCTCACAGCTTATTTCAAGGACACTAAAGGTTAGATTGTCACATATTTGACGGAATTGTTGCTCATTATAAATGGTTTGTTATATGGTAACATACAATTAAGGTAATGGCTGGAGCTGAAAAGACAGAATATGCTACAGCAGTTGGTCGATTGTAGTATGGGTCAGAAGATCATCCATTTCTACATGATGTATTCACATTAGATTAGTGCTTCAGTGAACAGGATATAAAATAAATTGCAGCTGTTTCTGTTAATTCTTGGCAGAACCCAGATCTTGCTCTCTGCTCTTTAATTTGTTGAGAATTTGCAAGTTAAAAAAAATTATTGTATTACTTTGGTGAAGCACCAAATTGATTTTTTTTTTCAATTATTTTGTTATATTATGGAGTGTCAAAGAAGCTTTCTGAATTTAAATTAAATAAGTTTTGTGGATAATAAGATTTCAGTTCTGCATACAAGCTGCATTGGTGCAGTGCAGCAAAAGATATTCCATATTCTGTACTGTGTCAGCTCATTAATAGGGGCATCCTGTAAGAAATGAAAGCATCTTTTTTACTGATACTTGTTAAAGACAAAGATAATTTCAAATTCTTCGACCTATTCAACTTGGTATTCATATATTCTAAGTGTTTCTTCTACCTGAAACAACTGGTAGTATGAGGTAGTAAAATTAACCTTGAAATTTATTTGAACCCATTGAATTCCTAATGATAAATTCTATTTCATTACATTAATACATTTACTTCAGTACGATCGATTCTGCTATGTCGCAGAATTAAAATCAGCATTGAGTCCTTTACGATGAATTGTATAAATTTGGTAAGCTGCTCAATAAGCTCCTTACTGTGAATTGCATAGTATAGTAACACTAGAGGTACCTAGTGAGTTCCTTACAATGGATCATATAGGATAACTACATTAAAGTTCCTCACTTAAGAAATACACAGACTGGTCCACTAAGCTCCTTGCTGCGAATTAAAGAAAAGAGACAGGCTTGGACTTATACAACAATGTTCATGGTGACTGGAAATCTGAATGTTCTTTGCAGTCAACTATGTGTCAAGTCTAAACATTGTTGCACTGTCGAAAGCCTGGCAAGTAGATTGCACCCAGTAAGATTCCACAAATTGTGGTAGAAATTAGAACAAGCAAACATACAGAACATCTTAGATGTTGTTTCAAGGATACATAATGGTCAGGAACTCCCTCCTTGTTCTTTACATACACCAGAGAAGGCTGACAGTGACGTGATATCCTACTGTGATGTGATATAGTATGACAGACTGATGATCAACCACAATCACATTGCTATACTTATGTTAGCTCCTGTAATACAACGGCAAGATGTATGCCACGTTGGACTGAAGAATGCGACAAATCTTTATTGCAGCACCGGGAGTCTTCATATGTACATTATAACCACAGGCAATTGTGTGTCTGGGCTCAAGCTAAGCAACTTACATGCATTGCAGCACACTTCTCTCATTGTGTCAAGCTCTAAGAGATCAGAACTCAGTATAATGACGCCTGAGAGTTCAATATCATTAGGTCACATACCTCAGTACAGTGACAAGCTCGTAAGCATATCCCTTAAAGTGTACCGCACATGTGCAACAAGATAATACAAGATCCCCCTTTTTCCAAGGAAAAGAAATTGCAACAGGTATGTGATGTACATAAGCACACATTGTCAGTTCAACAATTGTAAAAACAGGGTTAACAGGATCAATAATTCAAATTTTGATATAACATTTTGAAGCCTTGACAGCTTGCCCTAATCTTACAAACATATAACCATCTAGGAAGATTGCTTTACTCTTGGTGGCTCTCGGCAGACAGCTTGTTTGTCTTGCCGCTTGTTGCTGTTGCTTCACATCACTGTTGTTGGAGTTTTGTTTCCTCACTTTCTGTGTGCATAATTGGTGCATTGTACAATGTTTTTAGCTGGCTTCTGTTTCTTCGCAGCGTAGCTCCACAATCATTATTGGCTTCACACAATGAGTGTTGACTGCATGTTTTAGAAATCTTTGCTTGTATTCATTTGTGATGGATTTGAATCATAGAATCCCCACAGTGTGGAAACAGGCCATTTGGCCCAACAAGTCCACACCACCCCTCCAGAAAGCATCCCACCCAGACCCATTCCCCTACTCCTGATTTCCCATGTCTAACCCACCTAACCTAAACATCCCTGTGCACTATAAGCAATTTAGAATGGCCAGTCCACTTACCCTGCACATCTATGGACTGTGGGAGGAAACGGAGCACCCAGAGGAAACCCACGCAGGCACAGGGAGAATGTGCAAACTCCACACAGACAGAAGACTGAGGCTAGAATCAAACCCAGGCTATTGGCACTGTGCGGCAACAGTACTACCCACTGAGCCACCATGCTGCCGGCATTCTCTATCTCGTGCATAAATGTGGTAATTATCTATCAACTGTCTGCTGTTGTATCTGTTTCATTCTTCTCTTCCTTAGAAAAAGGACAGTTCTATTTCTTGTTCATTCTTAAAACTGTGAGTGTAATTTGAATCTCATGAATAGTTATGATGCTGAGATCTCTGCAAACCGGTAGCCAGCCATTGCAGAAACATTGGTATATTGCAGATGAAAGAGTTTGTGAATCCAAACTGAACATGCGTATTGACACTGTGATATAATTATATCACTGCACATAATTTATCTTAAGTGAGAGATTGTCTTTTGTAGGATGTATTACAGAGCACTGTTTGTTGGCGTACATGTCATTTGAAATGTGTAGTTGTAATATACTGACTTGTGCAATAATTTTAGCTTTCAAGATGTGTCAACCTGACTTTTCATAGAATCATAGAATCCCTACAGTGTGGAAACGGGGCCTTTGGCCCAACAAGTCCACACTAACCCACAGAACATCCCACCCAGACCCATCCTCCTTTAAACGCACCTAATCTACTCATCCCTCGACACTATGGGTAATTTAGCAAGGCCAATCTACCTAGCCTACACATCTTTGGACTGTGGGAGAAACTGGAGCATCTGGAGGAAATCCATGCAGACACGGGGAGAATATGCAAACTCCACACAGACAGTCGCCCAAGGGTGGAATCGAACCCGGGCCCTTGGCACTATGAGGCAGCAATGCTAACCACTGAGCCACCATGACAACTTTTGGGGACTTATAGTGTTGATGGTTGTACAGTGCTGGTGAACTGACGAAATGAAAGACTGGCCATCTTCCAAAAGTTGTGATTCAACACATCGGCTGTGCACTTCTTTGATGTTTATGTCCATTTGATACATGTCCATGCTGCCAGTGGTGTGGTGTTGTACCACCTAGGTGGTCACCCAGTCATGTTCCAGGGTCTACTTTTGCTTCGAAACCAAACTTACTGTACATGCATGCCCAATGACCTTTTGTACCACATGTTTTGCAGATATGAGGAAGCGCCGAACAAATTCAGGATGACTGTGATAGACTGCACCAGTGATAGATTTTCCTTGTTTGGTGCACTTCTTTGACTGTAGTAATAGTGTGTCTGCACCGAAAGTGTGTAATTGATGTTGGCCTGCTCAGTGGCTTCATGCTGGCATCCACCTTGTAACAATGGTAGGGCCTTTCTCCTCCTAGAAGGCCTTTCCAGAAGGTCTTGATAAGAGTAATGGTAATTAGAAACTAGAAAAACTCAGGTTATTTTTCTCTGGAGTGGTGAGGGTGGAGGGACACTTGACAGAAGCCTATAAAATTACAAGATGCATGGATAAGTTTGACAGTCAAAGTCTTTTTCCCAGAGTTGAAATGTCTAAAACTGGGGAGCATGCATTTAAGGTGAAAGGGCGAGAGTTCAAGGGAGATGTAAGGGGCAAGTTTTTACACAGACAGTGGTGCAAGTCTGGAACATGCTGCCAGGAGTGGTGGTGGAGGCAGATAAAATAGGGCCGTGTAAAGGACTTTTAGGTAATCACATGAATATGCAATGAATGGAGGGATATGGACCAAGGGCAGGCAGAAGGAATTAGTTTAATTTAGCATCTTTTTCAGCACAACATCATGGGCTAAAGGGCCTATTCCTTTGCTGTACAGTATGTACCAACTTGAGGAGCCTCTCTATGAGATTTTTCAGAGAAATCACAATCATGACCTTTCTTGCAGCATCTGGTGACAAAATTATCAATAGACTTTTGGATTTCTATGTGTATGACTTGAACTGGGTCTATTAACCTGGCATATGATTTATAGCTTGAATTGTCTTCAAATACTCTATAGATTGTCTCTGAATCTTTTATACCATCCTCAAAGACTGGATGTCTTCATTTGATGAAGCCCGTCCTTGCTGATAGCAAGAAGTATTTTGAGGGATTGTCTGTCAAAATAAATTATGGCATGTTCTGAGAAGTGAAGCTTCGATTGTTATATAAATAGCTGTAATTCACTGAAGTTATAAATTGCTGCCCAATCCATGGTCAATAGCTTGCTTTCCATCTCTTGTTGCAGATCTATTGCAAACTTCTTGTTTTATTGAAGTAGAGTACAAGGCTTGTTTATTCCTTTCTTTTACCTGGATTATCTTTCTTCCTTTTCCTTTTATTTCTATTTTATTTTTCATGATTGTAGCCTCTTTAAGAGTATTATGGAGTGTGCGTCTCTGTCCTAAGAAATAAAGATGTGTACTCGCAAGTAGTGGAAGCTCACAGTAAATGAGGTGTGATGATGTCACACCAGCACTGGTGCAGAATTGAAGGAAGCAAAATAGCAGAGCCAATCAACTGCTGCATACAGATAAGCTGCTGTAGATTAGGAATCCACATTTCATTGAAAATCACTATTTCAAATGGGAGAATTGTGTAGTCACATGTGCAGTATTTTTTGACTGTCAAAGTTAGTTTTAAACCTGCAAGAAGGTTTTTGACTGCTATATCGCAACTTTTGTGTCGGAAGCAACTTAAAAGTTAGCTCCTTGAAACAGAAATACAGGGCTTATCACTTGATACATTTTGGACTTTTAAGTACAGCAAAAGTACGGCTGCAGTTTAAATTGAAGATCCATATTCACATAAGCTTATTGTGTTTGGTCCTCTGAATGCTTTATAATCTATAGCTGGCTGATCTTCATGAGATTCTTTTATAAGCAGTTACTGGTGCTTACTAACGTGCTATCATAACATGACATGTCACCATGAATTTGTAAGGCATGATAAACTGATGATCGGCCACGATCACGCTGTGATACGTATGTTCGCTTCTATAACATAAGGATGATATGTGGGTCATGTAGTAGTGAAGTCTGAAACAAATATTTACTACAGCACCTGGTTTCTGCATATGTGGGCTTGTATATCTGGGCTCAAGCTAAGCAATTTGGACTGACTGAAGCACACTTCCTCAGCATGTCATGCTGCAAGAGAACAGAGCTCAGTAAGGTGGCGACTGGGAGCTTGAGATCATCAGCATGCTCTTTGAAGATATATTGTACATGTGTTGTGAAACACAGCAGACAAGGCATTGGTTTAATGTTTTGTGAGAAAGATGGCAACTCTGATAGTTAGTATTGCTGATTTTGTGCTGAAATCTCTGGAATAAACCCACAAACGCATGTCTCAGAGGCAAGATTGCTTCTAACTGAGTAAAATTGACATGTATGCTATGCTAAACAGTATGCTGAGGTCATTGTAACAGATCCTATTATGTTATTATACTGAACATCCCACTGTGTTTCTGACAATTAATTTTATTATTATATTATGTAAACTACAAACTCAACTCCTTAATTCAAATTCTATTGCATGTTACACAGAATTTCCCAACTGAGCTGCTGTTAATTGTTTTGTATAACTATACTAATGTGCATCTTTTAGATAGTTACAATAGATTCGACTGTAAACCACCTTATTGAGGTGGTTGCTATAAATTGTGAGTTGCAAACTCCAGTTAATAGTTCCAGGTTATGAATTCCCTAACCAATCGTCCT
The DNA here is from genome assembly GCF_030684315.1 of Stegostoma tigrinum. NCBI lineage: Eukaryota > Metazoa > Chordata > Chondrichthyes > Orectolobiformes > Stegostomatidae > Stegostoma > Stegostoma tigrinum. The sequence goes on along the minus strand of NC_081363.1, from coordinate 59,198,260 downwards.
CCAAGAGGCTACTGGAAACCACACGAAAAGGTCCAACATTTTCCTGCATTTTGAGTGGAGTTATATGGAACAAAAATTAGCACACTTTATTATAAAATAACTAAGATCTGCTGCCAGCCTGTTTTCATGTATCCTGACTGCCACCCCTGCCAGAAGTGTGTGTACATAGTTAGGCCTGACACAGCAACCATATCGAGGGCCACTGTGCCTTATCGCAATTGTGATGATGACGTTTGAGGTAGAATGTATTTTGTTGTCAGGCCTCTGTATTCTGACTTGTCTCCACAGTTACCCCAATTTTGAAGTGTTAATTAAATTACATTCCTTGCATGTTCTGTAAAGAGAATCTGCACCTCTGAATCACAGGTTGAAGTACTACTACAGTGCTTGAGCATGCACCAATCTATCAGAGCTGCCACCTTTCAGGTGAGACTTTAAACCACTATCCATCTGCTTATTGAATGAATGAAAAGCTCCCGTGACATCATTTTGAAGATGAGCAGGTGAGTTATCTCAATGTTCTGGCTAACGTTTATCCCTCAGTCAACATCACAAAATTTATCTGATTGTCACATTGCTGTTTGTGGGAGTTTTTGTTGTGCAGTTTAGTTACCTGCATAATATACCTTCAAAAAAGTACATCATTGGCCATAATGTTTTGGCATTTCAGAAACCACAAAAAAGTGATATACAAATGCAGATTTTTCTTTTTTTCTCTTTTCAATTCTACAAGTATACAAAACTGGATCACTAAGCTACTTATTCCTTTCATTTATTTTGCTATACAGTTCCACTGAGCTTTTCTCCTGCTAAACAATCCCATAGAGTTACTCAATATTTCTATTGTATAGCTCTTAGTTTGTGGCTTCAATAAGTTGGTGAATTGAGATCTTTACTAAAGTTTCTGTTGTGTTTTGGAGGTATGCTATTCATGGAGGTTGCTTTAGGATAGCAGGTATTGCACAATAGCAGGAAACTTTTCCATAAATGCCCAGATTAGCCTGCATCAGTAATACATGATTCACTGAAACTCCTGTGGGCCGTTGTGACGGCAGTGATTAGGTACCTGCACAAAGTTTTTATTTAATATCTCTAATTCATTCCTGCACAAACTACCCTACATCTATTGCTTTTCCTCTTTGCACTATGTATTTTAATCAAACATTGGATTAATTTCAATTTTAGGTAAGAACTGTGTTAAATTACTCTATAACACAACACATTCCTTTAGAATAAAGGGAGAATCAATTCCAGTCACTGCATGTCCACTAAGAGCTATGTATGATTCTGCCAATTTTCAAACACTTCCGGTTCCACATTGTTCACCATGTTATGATCATTCTTAACCTACAACTATTCTAAAAAGTTGTCAGCAAAATAGTCAATGGAATAATTATTCTTTTTAGGACTTTAAATCTTATTATTTTATGATGTGATATCCCTTCAAATATGTAGAAATGCAGTATGATTTTGTACTGTATAAATTTCAGCAACTAATGAATATCTTAACAGTCAATGCTATGAATAAATTATTTCAGTTTAATGAATACATAAGAAGAAATGTACTGCTGAAAATCCTAATCCTGGCAATTTATACATCAGCACCTAGAAATAATAATTCATGTGGCTTCCATGTTTGGGTGCATAAAACTGCAAAATACAGTGTTGTGATTGAGGTTGAAGGGCTACACTGTTTCTTTCTCTATTCTCACCCTTCTACTGGTCACAACACATTTTAAATTAAAATGTTTGATAATATGGACAATTACATAGGTCTCAGACTGTGTCTGCTTTCGTCCTAAGAACAATTTATCTAGGTTTCCATAGTCAACAACAAATAACTGTTGCAATACGAAAATAAACTTATTTAAGATGCAAAGATTATTGACAAATTATTTGAATTATGTAAATATATACATATACCCTTCTTAAAAACGATCTCACACATACGATACACAAAGCCGAGAAGAAATAAAAGAATGAAAACTTTGTGGAGTGTTAAATTTAAATTAATTTAGCAACTAATAGTGAAACTCGTGAAGAAAAGGGTTAAGTCACAGATTCTAATACCAAAGTTTTTTGCACGCATGAGCTGCTGGCACAGCAACAATAAAAAACAATGAATTAATTACATAAAAACAACAAACAATGGAGTGTTGCTTTTCAGGTAGGTCAAAATATCTTCTACTGCCTTTTAAATGCAGTAGTCCTATCCCACTCTCAAACTGCGCCATGTGACCTCCAAAGTTCACCATACATACAAGCTCCCTGCTCCTTGCAACATTGTTTTTGTTGTATCTATGGCCCTTTCCTTCGTAATGGTATGAACCTGGGTGAATTATCCAATATTTTCATACCAAAGGCTTATATAGTTAGAAGTCACTGAGTCATTAATGTGTAATAAGTGATAATTATTGCTGAACAACACCTCTGTCCATAAAATATTAATTTTACACATGTGGAATCTCCTTCCCTCAGATGAAATTAATGTTACAGTATTATATCAAATAAAAATGATTTTATTTTTCATTTCTCTGTTCATTTCTTTCACATTTTTTTCAAGCCAGTTTGAATGTGACAATCTTTAATTTCTTTATTTTGAATTAAATATCATTTATATTTCCTGTTACTTCAGTTCCTGCTTTGCAAATTAGGAGTCTTCATTCTGACTGCTTGAAGAGACTCCTTGATATTTACCTTGTACACAAATGATGCACGTTCCTGGAAAGGGTGCCATTTTAGATCAAACTTCAAGAAACTTGAAAACAGCGGACAAGTCCATGGAAAGTCCGTGAGCAAATTTACTAGAGGTGAACACTGAAAGACATTCCTTCATTGAGCAACTTAGGCCAATGAGTTCAGTTATTATACTGTTGCCTTTAATATTCTTGAGAGTGAGCAGTTTAAATCCCTAAAATTAATGTCCTTCAAAATTAAATCAATACATTTGGTGAAATCTTGTCAGCCATTTTGGTCACAGAGAGATGGTTGTGAGGCCCCAGTCTCAGTTCAGTCCGGCAGCTGAGGTGCTGACACCAAGCAATGTTCCTGGTGCAGTTTTCTTCTCTTTGGTTTCATGTTATAATCGCCATAGAGATAGAATTTCTTTTTGAAAATTGCCTAACTTTGAGTTAATAAGTAAATGAATGACAGGTTTCAAGATTTAAATATTTTCTATGGCGATCAAGCATGATTGACTCGACACCATTTTTGTGGTCAGGTTGTATTTCGAACTGCAAAATTTTTAATATAACCAAATCACTCTCAAATATGTTTCAGAGACAGTAGGAACTGCAGATGGTGGAGAATCTGAGATAACAAGGTGTAGAGCTGGATGAACACAGCAGGCCAGGCAGCATCAGAGGAGCTCTACACCTTGTTATCTCACTCTCAAATATATCTGGTTCAATGAAGACTGCAGGAAGACCTGCCGTAAGCAGCACCAAATATACCTAAAATTTAGGAGCCAATCTGTGAAACTACAACCCAGGACTGCCTCCATACAAAACAACAGAAGCTGCAGGTAATTGTCAAGGTCAAGTGATCCCACAACCCATGGATAAGGTCTAAGCTGTTTAGTTCTCACACATCCAATCACGAATGGTGATGGACAATTAAACAACGAACAGGAAGTGGAGACTCCACAAATATCCTCGTCATAATCAATGAGGTGGCCCAGCACATGAGAGCAAAAGACAAGCCTGAAATATTTGTATCCATCTGCAGCCAGAAGTGCTGGGTGGATGGTATATCTCAGCCTCCTTCTGAGGTCCCCCGCATCACAGATGCCAGTCTTCAACCAATTTCAGAAGATAGCTGAAGGCACTGGAAACTGCAAAGGCTATAGGTCCTGACAATATTCTTACAATGGTAGTGAACACTTGTGCCCCACCATTGGCTGTATCTCTAGCCAAGTTGTTCCAATACAACTACAACACTGGTATTACTTGGCTTTGTGTCCTGTCCATTAAAGGACAAATCCACCTCAGCCAGTCAGATACTGCCCTATCAGAATCTTGATTATCAACACTTTTGTGAGGAATCTTTGATAGTGTTATGAAGCAAAACTTTCAAACAAATAACTGGCTCACTAACACTCACTTTGGGTTTAGCTCCTGATCCAAACATGGACAAAAGAGCTGAACTCCAGAGGTGGAGTTAGAGTGACTGCTCTTGAATTCAAGGTGGCGATTGACTGAGTGTTGCACCAAGGAACGCTAGCAAAGCTGGGCCCAATGTGGCTGCTGGAGGTCAGTCAGCTCAGCCAGAGAACTTTACTGCAGCTGTTTAGCATGGTGTCCTGGGCCCAAACTATCATCAGCTGTTTAAACACTGACCTTCCCTCTATCATAAGGTCAGAGTAGGGATGTTCACGGATGATTGTACAATGTCCAGCACGTTTGTGACTCCTCAGATACTGAAGCAATCCATGCCCATATGCAGCAAAACCTGGACAACATTGAGTTTTGGGCTGCTAAGTGTAAGGAAACATTCACACCACACACATGGCAGGCAATGACTATCTTCAGCAAGCGAAAATCTAACTGAATTTCACAGTATAGACTTCCTGGGGGTAACCATAGACCATAAACTGAACTGGATCCGTCATATGAATACGGGGCTACAAGAGCTAGTCAGCAGCTAAGAATTGTTTGGCAAGTAACTTACTTTCTTTTTCCATAAAGCCTGTCCAACATCTACAAGACACAAGATAAGAGTGCAATGGAATGCTATCCACTTGCTTGAATGATGGTTGCACCAGCGACATTAAATAACCTCAATACCACCTAGGACAAAGCAGCTCTTTTGGTTGGTTCCCAATTCACCACATTCAGCTTTCACTCCATTCACCACTGATGAGCAATTGCAGCAGTGTGCACCATCTACAAGGTACACTGCTGTAACTTATCAAGACACCACCGACAGTACCTCCCAAACCTTCAGCCTCTGTTGTATAGAAAAACAAGGGCAACAGATGAATGTTGTTCCATAACTATGACTAGGTCAAAATCCTGGAACTCTCTGACACCACTGGTTGAAGAAAGCAGCTAACCACCACTTTTTCCAGGGTATTTAAGGATGCATGATAATGCTGGCCTTGCCAGCAATGCCTACATCCCACAAATAAATAATAAAGTCATGCTGCCATTTAAGTAAAAATTCAATTCTCCCAGAATCAGTCCAAAATACTTCTTAACTGCCAAGGGTTTTGTTCTGTTCTTTTCTTTCTCAGCCTTTCTCAGAGAGCACAGCAGCTAGTATGCATGTTTTAACCTCTCACAAATAACATTGCAATAATGGCCAAATGATCTGTTTTTATGATGTCCTTCGAGGGATAAATATTTACCATCACACTGGGAATAACTCTCTTCTGTCCTTTGAAGCAGTGCCATGGACTATTTACATCCACCCCAGCGGACAGATTCAGCCTAACTTTAATGTCTATCTGAAAGGTAATACTCTCCAAAAATGTGCCACTTCTTCAGTACTGTACAACTTTTTCCAGTACTGTACTGCCTTAATTTCTGTACTGCAGCCCTGGAACTTGGTGACTCAGAAGCATGTGAGCCACAGCTGTCACTTATACATCATCCCTGTGTGTCCTTTCAGATTTTCATCGGATTCAAACCGTATAATTAGAAACTTAGTGCCTGGTACAGAAGACTGCCATTTGTTTTTGGGAAAATGCTTTAAACCCAACAGAGCGAGGTCCCTGTGAAAGTTAAAGATCAATTTTCAGAGCTAAGGGGTTAGAACATAGAACATAGAACATTACAGCACAGTACAGGCCCTTCGGCCCTCGATGTTGTGCCGACCTGTCACACCGATCTCAAGCCCATCTAACCTACACTATTCCATGTACGTCCATATGCTTATCCAATGACAACTTAAATGTACCTAAAGTTGGAGAATCTACTACCGTTGCAGGCAAAGTGTTCCATTCCCTTACTACTCTCTGAGTAAAGAAACTACCTCTGACATCTGCCCTATATCTTGCACCCCTCAATTTAAAGCTATGCCCCCTTGTGCTCGCCATCACCATCCTAGGAAAAAGGGTCTCCCAATCCACCCTATCTAACCCTCTGATTATTTTATATGTTTCAATTAAGTCACCTCTCAACCTTCTTCTCTCTAATGAAAACAGCCTTAGGTCCCTCAGCCTTTCCTCGTAAGACCTTCCCTCCATACCAGGCAACATCCTAGTAAATCTCCTCTGCACCCTTTCCAAAGTTTCATTCTTCTTATAATGCGGTGACCAGAACTGTACACAATACTCCAAGTGCGGCCGCACCAGAGTTTTGTACAGCTTCACCATAACCTCTTGGTTCCGGAACTCAATCCCTCTATTAATAAAAGCTAAAACACTGTATGCCTTCTTAACAGCCCTGTCAATCTGGGTGGCAACTTTCAAGGATCTGTGTACATGGACACCGAGATCTCTCTGCTTATCTACACTACTAAGAATCTTACCATTAGCCCTGTACTTTGCCTTCTGGTTACTCCTACCAAAGTGCATCACCTCACACTTGTCTGCATTAAACTCCATTTGCCACCTCTCAGCCCAGCTCTGCAGCTTATCTATGTCTCTCTGCAACCTACAGCATCCTTCGTCACTATCCACAACCCCACCAACCTTAGTGTCGTCTGCAAATTTACTAATCCATCCTTCTACGCCGTCATCCAGGTCATTTATAAAAATGACAAACAACAGTGGACCCAACACCGACCCTTGCAGTACACCACTCGTAACTGGTCTCCAGGATGAACATTTCCCATCAACTACCACCCTCTGTCTTCTTTCAGCAAGCCAATTTCTGATCCAAACTGCTATATCTCCCACAATTCCATTCCTCCGCATTTTGTACAATAGCCTATTGTGGGGAACCTTATCGAACGCCTTGCTGAAATCCATATACACCAAATCAACCAGTTTACTCTCATCTACCTGTTTGGTCACCTTCTCAAAGAACTCAATAAGGTTTGTGAGGCACGACCTTCCCTTCACAAAACCGTGCTGACTATCCCTAATCAATTTATTCTTTTCTAGATGATTATAAATCCTATCCCTTATAACCTTTTCCAACACTTTACCAACAACTGAGGTAAGGCTCACTGGTCTATAATTACCAAGGTTGTCTCTACTCCCCTTCTTGAACAGGGGAACCACATTTGCTATCCTCCAGTTGTCTGGCACTATTCCTGTGGACAATGACGACTTAAAGATCAATGCCAAAGGCTCGGCAATCTCCTCCCTGGCTTCCCAGAGGATCCTAGGATAAATTCCATCCGGCCCAGGGGACTTATCTATCTTCACACTCTGTAGGATTTCTAATACCTCTTCCTTGTGAACCTCAGTCCTACCTAGACTAGTAGCCTGTATCTCAGTATTCTCCTCGACAACATTGTCGTTTTCTAGAGTGAATACTGTTGAAAAATATTCATTTAGCGCTTCCCCTACCTCATCTGACTCCACACACAACTTACCACTACTATCCTTGATTGGGCCTAATCTTACTTTCATCATTCTTTTATTCCTTAAATACCTATAGAAAGCCTTAGGGTTTACCCTGATCCTATCCACCAACAACTTCTCATGTCTCCTCCTGGCTCTTCTGAACTCTCTCTTTAGGTCTTTCCTGGCTACCTCGTAGCCCTCAAGTGCCCTAACTGAGCCTTCACATCTCATCCTAACATAAGCCTTCTTCTTCCTCTTGACCAGAGATTCCACCTCCTTCGTAAACCATGGCTCCCATACTCTACAGCTTCCTCCCTGCCTGACAGGCACATACTTATCTAGGACACACAGGAGCTTTTCCTTGAATAAGCTCGACATTTCTAATGTGCCCATCCCCTGCAGTTTCCTTCCCCATCCTATGCTCCCTAAATCTTGCCTAATCTTATTGTAATTGCCTTTCCCCCAGCTATAACTCTTGCCCAGTGGTATACACCTATCCCTTTCCATCACTAAAGTAAACATAACAGAATTGTGATCGCTATCACCAAAATAACAGAATTGTGATCGCTATCACCAAGCTATCACCAAAGTAAATTACTGTTCATGAAGATAATTAAGTTCTTAATAAATCTTGATGACACTTGTCTAAAGAATTGTGAAAATTGATTCACTTGCACTGCTGGTGAGATAACAGTGTCTTTTCCAAAAAAAAGTTGATTGAAAGACATCGTGGGTTATTTACTGGAAGTCACACATCTTAAATTTACAGCTAAGGTTGATAGAACTGCTTGAATTTGCTGAAAGTCAAATGTCTGAATTTATGGTTGTCAAGAGTTTAAATTATTATTTGGAGTTCTTTTGAGGTGTATAGTCTGAGAAGAGACAATACTGTCAGCACACCTTTGCCACCTTTCTGAGAAACCCTCTTAAGGATCTTGTGAGAAAACTGAAAAACTGATACAGCTATGAAAAGCTTCAGAAAGACTTCATGTTCTGCTTCTGAGATGGTTCCTGTGACAACTGCATTTATCCATTGCCAGCTGTGTACTAGGTTACCAGACTGTAAACCATCTGGAACATTTCATATCTTATTGTTACATTTTTTGAATAGTGATAAATATTTGACCAAAGTGTTATTTTTTCCCAAACATAATCTGAAGATATAGTTTCTCTTTCTCTGGTTTAACTGTTGAGTGTGTCTGCTTGTGTGTTGCATCAGTTAAAAGAGTAAATATTTATACTCACATAATTCAAATAATGAGTTAATTGCTTTTGCATTTTTGTCCAGTAAGTCTTGTTTTATTACTTATAAAACAATTCCATTTACTTTACCTTTTTATTCAGAAACTAATGTGAGTAAAGTATGTGATTGACCATATCGGTATCAAGGATAAAACATAAATATATGTTGTGACCAGTGGAGCAGTCAAAATAGAGAGATAGATATATATACAGAGAGAGAGAGAGAGAGAGAGAGAGAGTGAGAGACTGTGCTATCTTTTAATCTCAGTCATAACATTACCAATTCCAATTTTAGCTGCTTTTGGCACCATTAATTCTGATTTCCCCACATAAAGGTCACTGTATTTATGGTGGTATATGAAGTCTATTCTGGTACGTAGATTAGTTTAATTTAAAGCCTCAACATGTAAGGTACAATGTGCACTAGAATTAATGTATGAAAGATTGATTATCTATGCTTATTGTCTGTAAATAAAATCTAAACACCACATGTAAATGTGAAATAAGTAAAACTGAACCAGGATTCATAAAGTCAGCTCTTAATATTGGGTTTATACTCAGAATATACATGAATCCTAGTCATTTATCATGAAGACTTTTAAGTGTTTGTGTTTAACTCACTACCTGTATTCACAGTGGTTTCTCATATTCATGCAACCTCTGATGTCATGATATGTACAGAATGATTTTAGAACACCAACTATTTTATACACCACATGGAACCAGGTGTCAGCAATGTGCAGCTGGGATATTGTGAAACTTGGTAGCTACAAGAGAGCTAATAAATGTAAAAAGAAGAAGCAAAAAATAATTTAACCTTCAGTCTGCAACTTTGTTCAGGATGTAAACAGTCGGATGTATTATTGTGATGTTGAATTTTCAAGTAACTGCTGTTCTGGATATGAAGGGAGATTTGAAAGTATGACAAGCTGTAGTGTATGGTAGACTTCACTGAAGGTCAGAAAAGTCAGATGTATGAAATATCAGAGGCCTTGAAGACCTACTTTTACTCCTGCAGCAATGCCATACATGAATGCTTTATGCTTAACACAAGAGCTTGGAAAATATTAATCAAAATGTGACTGTACAGTGATGTCTAGACGAATTGAGAGAGTTGGGCAACAGTAGGATGATTTTATCAGTGATAGGAATATCTTAGAAACAAGAGATCCTAATGTGCGATCGTATCTGTTAAGAGAAAAGAAGATTACGCTCAAGAAAGCTGTTGATATGTGCAAAAGCTGGGAGGTGGGAGAACTAATGAGGCTTTTCACAATGTGGAGTGGAGGCCCAGGTCTTTAGAATAAATAGTGGACGTAAATACTGAAGAGCAAACTAAAGGCATGAAAATGAATCATGCCCAGCATGGGGGAAACAGTGCTTGAACTGAAAGAAGCTGAACTCGATGCATACCAGTGTTATGCTAGAAAGAACAAAGGATGGTTGCTGTAGAGATCTCAGACAATAACTCAGATGAATTAGTTGGAGGCATCAGACCCCAAGGTAGAACATGATTTCTAACAGTTGGAATTATAACTACAAAAGGAGAGTATCAAGGTAATTTGTAGTATCAGATGTGCAATATCAAAGCTTCACAGGAGTTGCTCAAGATGGTGACCCACGTATGAGGGCTTCGAAGTAAAGCCGGGGTTCCAGGTAGGAATAATTCTTCAACAATCATGAAGCCGAATAAGAGAAAACTGCAACTATAGATAGCTGAAGTTTAGTAAAGGACTTTTCCCATATCATGATAGTGTGCAAAGTGTAGCAGAGGTGTAGCAATCAAAACAGGTGAATATAGCTCAAGAATTTGTTGAATTTGAGAACCACCTGGCCAGGTTTGTGCCATTTTTTTCATCAAAGCCCTTATGCAGGCACACTCCGAAACATGTTCATTGGTATTCGGACATAGAACAAGAAGTCACTTTCACTTGCCTCAAACAACTAGTATGACGATGTGAGGCAGTGCTGTGTATTGGTTGGCAAAAGCAGACAGTGATTGTGTTCACATTCCAGAGCATTAACATAAACTGAATGAAGCTAAGCATAGATTGAAAAAGAGTGCCTGGCTGTTGTCTTAGCTTGGGAGCACTTGAACCAGAGAAAGAAAGTGATGCTGGAGTTTGAACACAAGCAACTTCAGTAAGATTCTTAGTAGTGTAGATGAGCAGAGAGATCTCGGTGTCCATGTGCACAGATCCTTGAAAGTTGCCACCCAGGTTGACAGGGCTGTTAAGAAGGCATACAGTGTTTTAGCTTTTATTAATAGACGGATTGAGTTCCGGAACCAAGAGGTTATGCTGCAGCTGTACAAAACTCTGGTGTGGCCGCACTTGGAGTATTGTGTATAGTTCTGGTCACCGCATTATAAGAAGGATGTGGAAGCTTTGGAAGGGGTGCAGAGGAGATTTCCTAGAATGTTGCCTAGTATGGAGGGAAGGTCTTACAAGGAAAGGCTGAGGGACCTAAGGCTGTTTTCATTCGAGAGAAGAAGGTTGAGAGGTGACTTAATTGAAACATATAAAATAATCAGAGGGTTAGATAGGGTGGATAGGGAGAGCTTTTTTCCTAGGATGGTGATGGCGAGCACGAGGGGGCATAGCTTTAAATTGAGGGGTGAAAGATATAGGACAGATGTCAGAGGTAGTTTCTTTACTCAGAGAGTAGTAAGGGAATGGAATGCTTTGCCTGCAACGGTAGTAGATTCGCCAACTTTAGATACATTTAAGTCGTCATTGGATAAGCATATGGACGTACATGGAATAGTGTAGGTTAGATGGGCATGAGATCGGTATGACAGGTCAGCACAACATCGAGGGCCGAAGGGCCTGTACTCTGCTGTAATGTTCTATGTTCTATGTTCATTTTTCTCACACCACTCCTAACTGCTTCAAAGCATTTATAAAAGGATGTTATTTTATTTGCAGAGAAATTGCTTAGAAATGATGTGCAAATAAGGAAAGCAGATGTATATCACCAACATGCTGCCCTGAGCTTGACTTTCATTGAAGGACGTTGATGATGTTTCAGATGCTAAACCTTTCATATTCAAGAAGAAGCAACAGCACGACATGCACTGGAAACCATCAACCCACAAAAGACATTGAGTAGTGGGATTTTGTAGGGATGCAAGAACTATAATGGATGGCATGACCTAATAGTGAGAACTGAAATTTTGGTGGGTTCAGATTTAAAGATTAACTCAGCGTCATGTATCATCTGGTGATAATTTACGACTTGTAATTCCCTTTTGTGGCATGAATACTCATCGAATTAAACTTCTGGAAATGACATCCTCCATTCATAATAAAGTCAGCAGCCATTTAGAATCTTGTGGTACCTGATTTCTGTTTGTCTAAACATGCCATGCAGTTAGTAGTTTTCCCTGTTGAAATTTGCTGCACAAGGAAGGGGAGGAGGGGAATATCAGTTTGCATGAAGGCTGGTTACAGGCAGAGTCTATTAATAGTGAAAGGGATGTGTGGAATGGGTTGGGTGCATGGAGGAGTGAAGCGGGAAAGGACTGGTGTCCTGGTAGCAGTAGGAGGTGAATGGGAATAGATAGTCATGATAACAATTGAAGGGACTCAAGGATACTGTCCACTGGCTGCTCATCTCAGGGTGTTGGGTGGCAGAGCCCTTATATGGCTTTCAGTTATGTACAACATTTAAAATATCCCTGCTGAGAGTGATTCCAGACAATGTCCTTTAACAATGCAGAGAAGGTAACTTCTGAGCTTGCATGCAGTAGTGAGAGGGGAGCCTTTGTGGCAGGTGGGTTCAGTGACAGAGAGTGAGTATGAGGTAGCAGAGGGAAGAGTATGGAATTTTACCTGATGGAACAGAGAAGGTGTTGACCTTCTTGTGCTACTGTTGGTTGATCCTTTTGGCTGTAGAAAGAGCGCTGATGTGAGTGTGGTGACCTCAAACCAAACTACAAGGCACTGGTGCTGCCTCCTCTCCTGGGTTCTCCAGGAACAGCACAGCCTACCCTGGAGCAACCTGTCAACCAGTACGTTCAGGTCCTTGTTGGAGAACCATAGTGTTGTCTTCCCCTTCTCTGATATCTTTGGAACAACTTTGATGAGCCAGGCAGTTTCTAAATGCCAATGCTCATGCAGATGCACAACACCTTTTAAACCTGCCATGGACAGCAGGGATGCTGGTCTTTTAGCCAATATTCAGGGAATGGTAAGAATCAGGCAAGAGAGATGCCAATGGGGTGGTAAACACCAGTAATGAGGTGAATTTGGTCAGATGCAGCAAGAGATCTTGCTAAGCCTTGTGGTCAGAAACCCCTTTATGAAATTTGATGACGCTAACATTTAGCCAATGAAAATGTAAGATTCAACCCTTTTTTTTTCCAGAATAAACAAATATTCTTAACTCCATTTTAACAATCAATGTGTGCCATGAGGCCCGCCAGTATGCTTAGTTCTCTGACTAAGTTTATCTGACTAGTTTATCTTAACTAGTAAAAATGATGCACCCATAAATAAAGTTAAACTAATGTCATTGTGGAATATTTACAAGCGGCATTTAAAACTTGATGAACATTTGTATCATGTTGATGCTGCCAGTAGGGCTTTTGTTCACTACAATGGAGTTTGGCAGAAATGTTATGGCTGCGATGGTGACACTCTTATAACCTATCCAGTTTTGTCAGCTGACAGCAGGTTCTATTCGTGTAATGAACCTCCTTCCACTAGACAATCTGTGTCTTAGCAGTGTATACTGCTAAGCCTTACATTTCAATTACAGCTGCATGGAAACCACAAAAACCAAGAGAGCGGAAATGGTGGTTCCTGTTTCACTGTCAGAAATAACACATTGAGGTTAAAAGTCTGTCCATTGAATACAATCATTAAACATCTTGCTCAGATCAAGAAAATTACTCAATAAGATGCAACAGGTGCTGCAGGATGAAGAGATCATCTGTATACTGGGACCAGGATCATTAATTACTGAAGTGATGGGGTGTGCTCATGCAAGCATTTAAAGACTTGTGTCTAGCCCAGGAAAGATAAGAGAAGCAAGCTAAGAACCCGTCATGTTGCAGGACATCCCCATGTGCTCATGGATAAAGCTTGGAATAGATGTTCAAATGCTGAACACTGACCAAATCAAATGTAAAGTTGTTACTACTTCCTGAAATAAAATGTTTGGTTAACTTACCTCATTCCTGAAATGTTGCAGCATCTGCAGTTCAGCCTCCAGCTCATCAGTTCTGAGGCAAACTTCCTCAAGCCGCCAACATTTCTCCCACAGAACGTGCTTGCTCTGGATTGCCTTGGGGATCACTCATTCTGCAGTTGGTACATATCTCCTGCCTTATTATCTTTATTATGCCTTAATTAAATAATAAAATGTTACAATTCTTAATAAATTTCCTGAGCTTTAAACATTTGAAATGTTTCAGTAAAGGATCATTGAGCAGGTGATGTACTGATGATTACCAAATCTAACTTGATATTTCTTACTATTTTCAGTTTAATTGATCACTAAAAATGCAATGTGAATACAGAATCAGAATTGGCCTTTCGAAAATTGTCCAAAGCCTTGATTGAAAATTTTCTGCAGAAGACTCTCAATTTGATTATACCTTGCAGTGATTCATTCAAATTAGGAGTGAAGAAATTAAAAATATTTAACCTGGGCAAGTAAAATAGTAAGTGAATTAATAAGTGTTAAAATCTCAGAGCAAGTTTAGAGGTATTCAATATAATTAATAATTTAGGCAGGGTACTAACTCGGAACAGAGTTTCATATCACTTCATGGATGGCACCTTAGATTGTTGGTGCAATTGCTGTATCATGTGGGAACTTCAGTGACAAAACATGCCTTGGGTGACTCCTTGAGCAGTACGTGACTCCAGCTGCCCCAGCTCAAGCTCAGGATTTTTAAGCTTGAGGTGGGGAAAACTCTTTTGGTGCAATGACAGTGTCTATCTCTGAACCAGGAGCCTGTGTTCAAATCCCACCTGCTGCTGCAATAACATCACTGAACTGGTTGGTTAGAAAATATTACACTTGAGAGGAAGCTGAATGGACAGGCAAGTGGCATGATGGAATTTAATCCACATAAGTGTAAGGGGGATGCATCCAAGCGTAAGCTTAGGGAGAGGCAATATAGACTTAAAATACAGGAACAGAAGGACCTGGGAGTACATGTACTTAATCGCTCAGGGGAGCAGGAACTATTGAGAGAGTGCTTGCACATATGGGATATTAGGGTTCATAAATGGAGGCTTCATGTACAAAAGCAGGTAAGTAGTGCTGAACCTTTCTGAAGCTCTAATTCGGCTTCATCTCGTTCTAGACACCATACTGCAGGAAAAACTGTGAAGTTCCTTGAGAGGGTAGAGAGAAAATTTATTTGAATGAATGACTTTGTGATTCAGTATGGAGCAAAGGAGATAGATGGGAGACAAGAATTGGAGTGGTAAAGTCTTTGGACTCACAATGTAAACCCCTCAGTTGTTTAAATCCCACTGTAGCTAGTGGTGGAATTAAAATTCAGTTCACTGCCCCTGTCCTGGGAGTGTTATTTGGGGATAGTGTTGAGGAAACTTACTTACTATTCACTTCCTGTCTAAAAGAGTAGAAACAGTCAGATAAAGTAGGCAAGGAATACTTCTCCTACTGAGCTGATGGTACAAGGATTAGAGGATGCAGATTTAAAATTTGAGCAAAACTCACCGGGAACTGTTGGGAAGAATTTTTTTACATGGCATGGCAATGCTCTGGATCTCCTTGTCCACAAGTATGGTGGAAACAGAAGCAATCAATCTTTCAAACAGAAAGGGCGCTCAAAGGAAACAAACTTGCAGAGATACAGGGTTGGAGTGTGGATGTGGGGCTAGGTGGATTGCTGTTTGAGGAGCTGGTATGGACTTAATGTTTTCCTTCTGTGTTGTAACAAACTTTAGACTCTAGATCAATGAGCAAGATAACAGTATAGAATCGTGGAATCTTTACAGTGTGGAAGCAGGCCATTCAGGCCGTTGCATCCACACTGCCCTTTCAAAGAGCATCTCATTCCCCCCTACCCTATCCCTGTAACCCTGCGTTTCGCATGGCTAATTGCCCCAGTCCACACATTCACAGACACTACGGACAATTTAACATGGCCAATCCACCTAACCTACACATCTTTGGACTATGGTAGGAAACGCAGAGAAAGGGACAATGCGTAAACTCCACATGGGAAGTCTGGAATTGAACCCTGGCACTGTTTGGAGGCTGTGCTAACCACTGAGCCACAATGCTGCCTTTCAACATGGCTCACCATCGCCTGACATTGTTATAAGTGATTGTCAGAAACCTCAATCAACATTACTGTCCATTATATATTCTTACAGAATATTGAATCTGTTCTGGCTAGGTTCTAACAATGATGAAGATACTTGAACAACGAAATTCATAAATTTGATAATTGCCCTTTATCTCATTGCTTGAATTTATCTATCAAATTACACCAACTTGACAATGGATTTGATTTCTTGAATATTTTAGTGACCTGCTTTTTCTTCATGTAATTTGAAACACACTTCATTCAGCCTGCAGCTCCTCTGCAAAGCTGCCTCCCCTACACTTTGGATATTTTTCAGTAAGTTATGGTTGATTACTTAAAACTACTTTCACCTTTTGTAATGAGTTGATGATCTCAATTTCTTTTCCATCTTTTATGTACCACCCCTTCCATATCTCCAAGATTAAGTACCAAAGAACTTTGCTAGCACATTTCTCACTTTATTTTGAATGGAAAGTGATACCTGGCTTTAATTTTGATCCTTCCAAATTCCTATATATGTAGACCACATTGCATAATTAGGTTCGATTTTATATTGAAAGTCGAATTTTAAAACATGTGAATGAATTCGTAGGTCTGCAAGAAATTAATTCAAGAACTAGAATTTAACTCTTCTTTCTAACCTCTCTCAGTCCCTTGTTGAGGTACTTTTATAAATGAAGTGAGACTCCTGACATGGAGCCTTACTAGATTTCAATGCAGCTTGCGAATAGAGTCAAAGTATTGCTGGATGATTTTCCACCTACACTTCCTGCAAAAGTGTGGCAAGTTCAAAGGCAGTATGAAGCTGTGGAACTTGATCCTTGTTTTTGTGCAACTGCCACCCACTCACTCTTCCATTACTATGGACGGACATTATCGCAAATTCTTATTTCTGCTTTTGGAAGCATAAGAACATAAGAAAGGGGAGTAGAACTAGCCCAAGAACTCCTCAGATATGCTCTGTAATTCAGTAAGAATATGGCTGATGTCATCTTGGCCTTAAATCCAATTTCCTGCCTGTTCCCTGTAACTATTGACTCCCCTGTGGTTCAAAAATTTGTCTCAACCTTAGATATATGCAATGATTCACCTTGTTTTCCACAGTGGAAAATATCAAAAAAAGTGATTTTCTGAGTGAAAAAATTCCGTCTGTTTTCCCTTTTGAATTGGTAATCCTTAAATTCTGAAATTATATCCTCTTGTTTTAGATTCCACCACAAAACACCCCTTCAGCATCTACCTTGTTGACCTTCTTCAGGCTCTGATATATTTCAGTAAGACACCTCTTGTTCTTCTGGCCTCCACTGAGTGTGGCTCCCACCTGATCAATCTGTCCTCCGTAGACCCTTTATCACAGGAACCAACCAGCGAATCTTATTTAAACCATCTCCGGTAGAATGCATTCCTCCTTAATAAGGAGACAAGAACTTCTCTTAGTGCTGCAGGTGCAGTCACAACAACTCGTACAGTTTCGCAAATCTTCCTTTGTTTTATATTCCAGTTCCCATACAATGAAGACCAATATATCTGTTGTGAGGAAGGGCCATCGGACCCGAAACATTGACTCTGATTTTCTCTTCACAAATGTTGTCAGACCTGCTGAGATTTTCCAGCAACTTCTGTTTTTACTCCTGATTTACAGCATCTGCAGTTCTTTTGGCTTTTATCTAATATTCCACTTGCCTTCCTAATCACTTTGCCTTGATGCTTAATGCGCATCATGTATGAGGATATTCAGATTTCTTTGTACTACAGCATGCTGCAAACCTTCTTCATTTAATAATATTTTGCTACACTATTCTTCGTAACCATTTGGATAACCTCCCTGCTTCTATTTATTTTCCACATTTGATCTCATTCACTTAATCTATCTACATTCCTTTGCAAATGCTTCAGGTTCATTTTAATCATGTTGTGCCTTGGGCAGTTTGGTGGTGGGTCAAGCTTTAATCAGGTGAGAGCCAAACCATCTTCCTGCCATTACCCCAGTTAAGTTAATGTTGGGAGGACCTCTTAAGGGCCACGGTCTGTTGCTGGTATTTACGTCATAGTAATCAAAAGACCCACCATGCAGTAAAGCAAATTCTGCAAGCACATGGCTCTATTGCATTTTTAAAAGCACTCAGCGCTGAACAACGTTAACAATGGCAAGAAATCTAGGAGATTTGCTTGACGCGTCACTCAAGATTATTCACACCATCAAGAGCAACTAGTTGCACTTACCAGTAGAATGCTGGATTTTGAGAATAGGTGCTCGCTAGGGAGTGGTGAGATGCCAATTAACAGGCATTGTTGCTCATAATCACTCTCATTAACAATAGATCTCATCTCATCAGTATGAAGCCTCCGATTGTACCATGGAATGGAAAGAAACTAGATGCCAAGAATTCCTCACATGGAAATCACAGGAATTACCTAGCTACTCTAGCTCTTTCATGCTTCCTCTGATTACTATCTTTGGCACTGAGCATCACCATTCGACGGAATGGTCCATCAGCAACAGTCACATTCACCAGCATGGCAAGGATACCGTCACAATTGCGGCACCAATTCCCACTTACCTACCAAGCCCTCTGGGTGTGTGTGCAGCCGTGTAGGGAATCTTTCAAATGCCAGCACTTACCTGGGTGCACAATGCCATTGACCTATTCTGGGAAATCCAACCACTGCTGAGGTCTTCCAGCTATTGTGATTGGTAGAATTGGCCTAGCATTGAGTGACAAAGAGTGCCTTAAAGGCATAGTAGGTAGTTAATGAGGTGAATTTGGGACAATAGCACAAGAAAGCTTGTTACAGTTCGTGGATAGAAACTCTCTATAAAACTTTGCAAAATGAAACTGGGGCAAAATATGGTAAGTTTCAGCCCTTGCTCAACTCTCACCCTGTGACCGCAATTACTACCATTCAAGTCTGTTTTCTGTTCATTCCCTAGCCTGCTTTCCCTGCTAATGTTCTATCCCAACACCAAGAACTCTAACTTTGGACAGTAAGAAAACTCACAAAGGCCTGTTTTGGAAATCCAAATACACCAAACTGGTTCTCCCACATCCATCCTGCATGTTCCTTGAGTCCTCAAAGAATTCTAATAAATGTGTCAAACATAATTCTCCTTTCATTGAAATATGTGGACCTTCCTGATTAAAATATGATTTTTAAAATATGCTGTAATGACTTTGTTCATAATTGATTCCAGTGTTTGCTCAATGTTAGGCCACCTGGCTGCAAATTTACTGCTTTTCATTTTCCTCCCCTGAACAGAGATGTTACATTTGCTGCTTTCCAATTTACTGGAATTTTGCAAACTCTAGAGAATTTTAGAATATTACAACCAATGCATTTGATGTTTCAGTAGCTACTACTTTTAAATTCCTAGGATATGGGCCATCACAGAGAGCTTGTCAGCATTTAGTCCCAATACTTTTACCCAGAATTTTTTCAAGTCAAAGAAATAAATCTTAATATTCAAATCACAATTTTTGTCACTAGAAAGCAATATTGAACTTGTAAAGCATGTAAAACCAATGTTCCACCCAATTTCGCCAGTTTACCACTCAGCATTTGTGTTACAGTTATTTCCCATATATTCTTCTCAAACAAACATTTTGCTATTAATTATGCATAATAAAACAAAACAAAAGTATTGTTATATAGAAAGGAATTATATGACATTAAAATGGGACTGAATTATGTCAATGTGATCTGATCCATTTTTGAAACACCCTTCTGATCCCATTTCACCTGAATTTTACACCCAATGTTGACTGTTTAGGAAGAATTTAAACTCTCTGAATGAGAAACTGGTGCAATGTGCTGGCTACCCACCAGAGTCTCCTTGAATGCATACCTGGTGTTAATGACTAGGCCCTATTTCCATCACAAGCAGAAACTAGCAGCTAGAAACAAGCACAGATAGGTTTACTTCAACTTTTAGAGAGCTAAGGTCAGCCCTAGGGTCTCCTGCAGCTCTCATAAATCTTGTGGAGATTGGTATTTTGCAGACTCATATACGTGTGATGGGGTGGGAATAATTCTGAAGCAGCAAAAGCTGAAACTTTCCTAGTAAAACCCAGAGGATAACTTTTCACAATTTCTGGCTCATCAAAGAAATATTTAAACTTATCTTTTAGAAGTTTTATTCCTTTGCCAACTTGATTTCCTTCAGTCCACAAGAAGGTATCCTTAAGATGCATTGGATGTAATCCAGTTCTATTTAATATTTATCAACAAATGTTCCCATTTTTAGATTCTTTATCTACAGTATAGGGAGCAAGGTAGAGTTACAGTCGCTATCATATCAACTAGTATCTTGTTGAGGGGGGTGCAGGCTTAACGGGTCAATCTCCTGCTCATATTTATTGTCTTATGAATCAGGTGACACTTCAGCTGTGGAACAAACTACGATTCATAGATCAACTTTAATTCCTATTAAAGTCCATATTTCCCCTCCCGCATTGGAAGCCTCGGGAAATTAACCAGGAATAAATAAATGATAAATTGTTCCATTCATTGACTACACTTCACACTGAGATATGTTACATTTTATTTTCATTCTTCAAAACCATCCTGTTCCTGCAGTTATTATAACAAAATCATTCAATACATTTCAATAACCTTTTTTTAATCTGATATGTTCTTTTTATCCTTCTTGAATTTTCTGCCCAACGTAAGAACTGACTCTCAGCGCCACCAGGAATCTGCACCAGGAATGCAATTGGGAGAGTGAGCCAGGACACACCCCAGTGAGAATGGGGATTGAATCCCATGCTCTTGGCACAGATCTGACCCAGACTGGCCATCCACCCAACCAAGCTGGCCCCAAGATGTCTGTGTTGCTGTGGGAACTTGGACTTTTAGATGCACATTATTGCATGGAGCTGTAGATTGTGATGTAGAGAGACTCCCAATTCTTTCCATTACATGGCTGATCAGGAATTACTGCCAGCTCTTACTCTCTGCCATTATGTGCGGAATAAAGATCTTTAAGATAATACTGAACCTGTTTAGCCACATTATGAATGCAACTTCTTTGAAATTCTAGAATGGGACTTGAGCCCATAGTGTCTTGCTCAGAGATTAGGGCATACCACTGCACCACAAAAACTCTTTTGTTCTCTATTCACCTACATTATTTTACTAAAGCAAACATGGAAGGATTTTGTTTACCCACTTTAATACCTCGTAAAAACTGAGGCTAATTGTTGTAATGTTTTGTTATTTCATTTCAGAGAGGATATTTTAGCATGAGTGGTACATTTATTATTAACCAATTTTAAAATTCATTCTTTAAACATTGTACACAGGGACTTCTAGGTCTGGTTTATGGCAGATATGTGTAACATTGACCTAATCTTTGCTCTTTTCTTCTTTATGTAACAAAAGTGGAAATGGGAATATTTTAAATGCATCACCAGACTGATTTTAAATTAATTACACTTTCTGTCAGAAAAGCAGAACATCTGACAGAAACCTAAATGAAGCTGTGGATTCCATTAATGAAAATTAAAAGGCAGTGATTAGATTACAGTGATCATATTATAATTGCTTTTGACATACCTGCTTCATGTCCTACTTACTGGGGCCTAAACTCTCTGTCATCCCTTTTCGGGCAAGTAACTGATGACATGCTTCTGGGACACACTGAGCCTTCACGACTGTCTTAAATTCTTCCTCGGGCCTCATTGTAATAGTCGAGGCAAGTTGCCAAAGCCTGTCTGTCCTCTGAAGACAGCTTATCCACACACTGTAATGGTATTTGGGCAGCTTTCCTTGCCAGCTGGGGCCCTCAGGTAAATCCTACAGCCGAAGGAATTTAGAACTATCTCTTGCAGACAGCTATCCGATTCCCATTGTTAGATTTGTCATCATGGCACCCATTTTACATCTATATGTATTAATATTCATGACTTGTGTTGTGAGACTATTTATTCCCCAACCTTTGAGAAAGAGACAGAGACAAAGAAACGTGTTCTACTCTGGATACAATGAGAATCACAGGCTGAAATTTCCTAGCCCCTGAACAACATGGACAAAGTTGAGTCACTTGAGAAAACATATTTCCGAGATTGGAAAATACAGATACTCAGTGTCGAGGAGAGAAGTCTAATTTACCACCCAAAATTTAAACGGTGAGATGAGCATCTCACTGGTGAGAGGTCCATTTGCATGAATTAACATCTCATTATCATCTATTCTCACCTCATTTATATGCAGTTTACACTTCTCCCACGTGGTGAAAACAATACGAAAGTCGGAGTGGATACCCAGTGGCTCTAGCTTGTGGTTTGCTCCTCCAGGCTTCTACCTTGGCCTGCATTCACCAACAACTCAGGGTGCATTCCATAGGTAGAGATCACCAGCAACCCCATTGACAGAGGTTTGCTTTCGATGTACGCCAGTCTCATTGCATCACCATAGACCTTCAACTCATTTGGAATACGTTTCTACAATACAGTACTACATTTGGAGTGTACCAGAACCTTGCATAGTAATGTTGCTTTGCATGCAGGGATAGGCATCCATCTCGTGGATTAGAGCAGAGTGCATCTCAGAGCTCTTTAATGCCTCATAAAAAATAAGGCTAGAGTGACTTGATCATGTTGTAGCATGACTTTTTTCAGAAAGGATATAAGTGCTACTCTTATTAATGATTAAATGTTAAAATATGTTCCTTAAATATGTTAGACAAGATCTTCCAGGTTTGGGTAATATATCTAGGTTATCGGTTATGATATAGTTTACTTGTATTACGTGCTCCCCTGGCACTCACTTTGGACCTACTTGGATATTCACAATATCTATGCTTGGCTTTACCTTTTAGTGCCTTGGTATCACATTCAGAACTTTTAGGCTCATTGTTCTTCTGTCTTGCCTTGCCTGTCAGTGTAGACAGAAAGCCAGGCAACAAAGATCATTCAAAGTGACATAATGTAGGTTATGACACAGTGCTGAGTCAATGTCACTCCTTCCAGGAGCCTGTGGGACAAACATGCTCTTCGACCAAATGGTCATGCCTCAAAGTCAAGTCAAGGGGACTGTTTTCAGTCAGGAAATACTGAGACAGTAAGTCAGGGGCACCGTCTGAGATCAGTCCAGGGACCTGGTATTGGTTAATCAGCCACTTGTGGTGGTCATGTCAGGGATTCCATATTATTACAGGCCAGGGAGTGACCTGGCCAGGTCTAGTGCAACCAGTCCAGGTTTTTCTTTAATAGAATCCCTACAGTGTGGAAACAGCCTCTTTGGCCCAACATGTCCACACTGACCCTCAGAACATCTCACTCAGACCCAGCCCTCTATAACCCACCTAATCTATACATTACTGGGCAATTCAGCATGGCCAATCCACCTAGCCTGCATATCTTTGGACTGTGGGAGGAAATCTGAGCACCGGAGGAAACCCACACAGACACGGGGAGAATGTGCAAACTCCTCACAGACAGCCGCCTGAGGGTGGAATCAAACCTGGGTCTCTAGCGCTGTGAGGCAGCAGTGCTACCCACTGAGCCACTGTACCACCCCTTAGTTAGTCGGGTTAGTGGTAGTTTGGACACAAGTTTCTCAGAGATCAGTCAGGACTGTAGTAACTCATCGTCAAGACTTTTCTTCCAAGTTGACCAGGGAGGTGGGCCACAGTCACTCAAGAGCAATGATAAGATGTTACACTACACTGGACATTAGGGAAGAAGCTGCACTCTCTTAACAGAATTCTAACATGGTATGGTACTGAGGTTGGGTAGGTGAGAAATTTGACTCTTCTAGTTGCACGTTTTAATATCAGCCAGACAGGTGAAGTAAAATAACAACACATTTATAAAGAGTATCAGAGATAATGGGAACTGCAGATGCTGGAGAATCCAAGATAATAAAATGTGAGGCTGGATGAACACAGCAGGCCAAGCAGCATCTCAGGAGCACAAAAGCTGACGTTTCGGGCCTAGACCCTTCATCAGAGAGGGGAATGGGGTGAGGGTTCTGGAATAAATAGGGAAAGAGGGGGAGGCGGACCGAAGATGGAGAGAAAAGAAGATAGGTGGAGAGAGTATAGGTGGGGAAGTAGGGAGGGGATAGGTCAGTCCAGGGAAGACGGACAGGTCAAGGAGGTGGGATGAGGTTAGTAGGTAGATGGGAGTGCGGCTTGGGGTGTGAGGAAGGGATGGGTGAGAGGAAGAACAGGTTAGGGAGGCAGAGACAGGTTGGACTGGTTTTGGGATGCAGTGGGTGGAGGGGAAGAGCTGGGCTGGTTGTGTGGTGCAGTGGGGGGAGGGGACGAACTGGGCTGGTTTAGGGATGCGGTGGGGGAAGGGGAGATTTTGAAACTGGTGAAGTCAACATTGATACCATTAGGCTGCAGGGTTCCCAGGCGGAATATGAGTTGCTGTTCCTGCAACCTTCGGGTGGCATCATTGTGGCACTGCAGGAGGCCCATGATGGACATGTCATCTAAAGAATGGGAGGGGGAGTTGAAATGGTTTGCGACTGGGAGGTGCAGTTGTTTGTTGCGAACTGAGCGGAGGTGTTCTGCAAAGCGGTCCCCAAGCCTCCGCTTGGCTTCCCCAATGTAGCGGAAGCCACACCGGGTACAGTAGATGCAGTATACCACATTGGCAGATGTGCAGGTGAACCTCTGCTTAATGTGGAATGTCATCTTGGGGCCTGGGATGGGGGTGAGGGAGGAGGTGTGGGGCAAGTGTAGCATTTCCTGCGGTTGCAGGGGAAGGTGCCGGGTGTGGTGGGGTTGGAGGGCAGTGTGGAGCGAACAAGGGATTCACGGAGAGAGTGGTCTCTCCGGAAAGCAGACAGGGGTGGGGATGGAAAAATGTCTTGGGTGGTGGGGTCGGATTGTAGATGGCGGAAGTGTCGGAGGATGATGCGTTGTATCTGGAGGTTGGTGGGGTGGTGTGTGAGAACGAGGGGGATCGTCTTTGGGCGGTTCTGGCGGGGGCGGGGTGTGAGGGATGTGTTGCGGGAAATTCGGGAGACAACGCATCATCCTCCGACACTTCCACCATCTACAATCCGACCCCACCACCCAAGACATTTTTCCATCCCCACCCCTGTCTGCTTTCCGGACAGACCACTCTCTCCGTGAATCCCTTGTTCGCTCCACACTGCCCTCCAACCCCACCACACCCGGCACCTTCCCCTGCAACCGCAGGAAATGCTACACTTGCCCCCACACCTCCTCCCTCACCCCCATCCCAGGCCCCAAGATGACATTCCACATTAAGCAGAGGTTCACCTGCACATCTGCCAATGTGGTATACTGCATCCACTGTACCCGGTGCGGCTTCCTCTACATTGGGGAAACCAAGCGGAGGCTTGGAGACCGCTTTGCAGAACACCTCCACTCAGTTCGCAACAAACAACTGCACCTCCCAGTCGCAAACCATTTCAACTCCCCCTCCCATTCTTTAGATGACATGTCCATCATGGGCCTCCTGCAGTGCCACAATGATGCCACCCGAAGGTTGCAGGAACAGCAACTCATATTCCGCCTGGGAACCCTGCAGCCTAATGGTATCAATGTTGACTTCACCAGTTTCAAAATCTCCCCTTCCCCCACCGCATCCCTAAACCAGCCCAGTTCGTCCCCTCCCCCCACTGCACCACACAACCAGCCCAGCTCTTCCCCTCCACCCACTGCATCCCAAAACCAGTCCAACCTGTCTCTGCCTCCCTAACCTGTTCTTCCTCTCACCCATCCCTTCCTCCCACTCCAAGCCACACCCCCATCTACCTACTAACCTCATCCCACCTCCTTGACCTGTCCGTCTTCCCTGGACTGACCTATCCCCTCCCTACCTCCCCACCTATACTCTCTCCACCTATCTTCTTTTCTCTCCATCTTCGGTCCGCCTCCCCCTCTTTCCCTATTTATTCCAGAACTCTCACCCCATCCCCCTCTCTGATGAAGGGTCTGGGCCCGAAACGTCAGCTTTTGTGCTCCTGAGATGCTGCTTGGCCTGCTGTGTTCATCCAGCCTCACATTTTATTAATCTTGGAACCAACACATTTATAAATGTGAGATTCTATTTCCAAAGAAGCGTCACTGTTGTCACCTACATACCCTCAGGAGATTTTCTTTGTTGTTTCCCTCCAATTGTGTAGACTGTGAAAGACTATCCTTAGCTGGCAGTGATTAACCTGGTGCCCAGTTGGGCTTTAACTGTTGTGCCAGTGGCACAATCTCAGAATATCCCGCAGTAGCGAGTACTTCCACCTGTGAATACAAGGCAGTGTCATAGAGAAATGATGCACATGTACCGAGATGAACAACGAAGAATTGCATGAGATAACTCCCTAGAGCTATCTATGAAACCACCCCCTCCCCCAAATTGATACTGAGCTGATATTTTGGTAAAATTCAGCTCCCTGTTCTGCATTAAGTTGAGAGAGAGGGAGGAAGAAGCACAGGGAAAAAAAGAAGCCCTTTGTTTTGGAACAACAAAAGAAACTGGGCTAAAAGTTAGATGCTATGTTCAGCATTCATAATCGGTGTGTTTTTAGGTTAATGAAATAGAAGAAAAATCCAAAAGCAGAAATTATACCAAGTGCACGTCTTTCTATAGTTTTATATTAAAAATCTGTTTTGTTTATCTTAGTTTTCAATCCCCTAATGGCATATATGCTGGAATTCTCAGCTTGTTTCTAATAGTTACATAATCGGTATGCCCAATGCACATCCCCCACTGCAGACTTCAGTCTTCGGCGCTCACTTCCAGAAACCTGGTTTATTGGCAATTTACCCTGCACTGTCGCTGATCGATTGTGTTCACTGAGCCACAATTTCCCACACAATAGTTAATGCCCTCAGCACTCATGTTGGCCATATATTAATCTATTTGTTGTTGAAGTGCTGTCTATGAAATTGAAAACATTGGAATTTATACAGAAAACAAATAATTCTAGATACTGGAAATCTGAAATGAAAACAGAAAATGCTGGAAAACTCAGTGGATTTGGAGAGGGAAACAAAATTAATGGGCTGCATTTTGCCGGCCCCCACGGCTGCAGAGGACCTGGTAATATAGCAGCAGCTGTGTTGGGACAGCTTCCTACCATTCTTCCTTTCTTGTTTTCCAGTAGGAAGCAGCTGCCTAATAAAGGCCCATTTATAGAGCAGTGGCCTGCAGCCCTCAACTCAAGTTTCAAGTTTCAAGTTTTACATACTTGTGCCAAGCATACCTCCATTTTGAAGTGCACCATGGCCTCATGCCTGTGTGGTCCGTCTGGCACCAAGGGCTAGCCCATTCTTGTTGGACAGAGAGCTTGCTGTAAATTTGCTAAACTGGCCTTGCTTCAGGCAAGTGCAGGTCAGGACCTGCTTTTCTTTGTCTCACTGTCGTGAAGCTTGTATTAGCTCAATATTCATCAGATTTTAGACAGGTATCCAGCCAGGGAAGGCATAAGTGGAAAGGTTTGAGTTCAGTAGAGGCCACAAGCATTAAATGATGTGATGAAAGTAGGAAGCAAAAGAATGAGACAAGAATGGAAACAAATAATGGTTTGAGAGGAGGTGTAAATGATCACAGCACACCAGTACGCATCAGCAAGAGCTCCAATGGGCCAGGAACAATGTGATTTCTTTTCATTTTTCGATGGGATGTGGACATCACTGGTAGGGTTGACAGCTGTTGTTCATACGTAGTTGGTGTTGAGAAAGTGATGGTTAGCTGCCACTCTGAACTGCTGGATAATAAAATGCTGATGCACGTTCACTTGCTACTAAGAATGGATTTTGACCCAGCAGCAATGAAGGAATGGTGATATAGTTACAAATTAGGATGGTTTGTGGCTTGAGGAGAACTGGCGGGTGTTTTGCATGTGCCTGCTCCATTATTAGTCTGGGTAGTTGAAGACATAGATCTGCAAAGACCTGGTGAGGGAGATTTGCTGAGTTGCTGTAGTGCACCCTTTATATTGTACGCAGTGTGCACCAGTGTTAGAGGAGGTGAATAGTTCAGGTGGTGGATAGGGTATTGGTTAAGTAAGATGCTTTATCCTGGACAGTCTCAAGCTTCTCAAATGTTGGAGCTGCACTCATCTAGGCAAGTCAAAAGTATTTAATGCACTCTTGACGTGTGCCATGTAGATAGCGGGCAGGTGTTGTGGAGACAGGAGGTACATTGCTCACTGTAAAATTCCTAGCCCCTGTTTGTGCAACCACTCTTTGTAAATGGCTGGTTCATTGTAATTATGAAGAAATGGAAAATTCTCAACCCAAGCAACAACTCATATCTTTTAATCTCATCATGGCTATATTGTGACCATCCTTCAATACCAGCACTTGATCCCTAAAATTAAATGGATGATGCCGTTAGAATGAACATTAAATTCAATGTTGAGTGCACAAGGCTGAGAGAGGCTGGTGGAAAGGTGAGGAGCTAATCCTCAAACTTCCATTGTAGGATCAAAGATAGAGAGATTTGCGCACGCATGCCATGGTTAACCAAATTCATAAGGAACCAAAATTAGTGTCATGTTGGTGACCCAAACAGCATGTTTAGCCAGGTAGTCATCCAATTGAATTTGGTTTCATTAATGAAGAAGAAACTGCAGCGAGATCAGTGAATGGGATAGGCTAAAGTTAATCATGTTTCATCTTAAAGAAGTGTTTGGGATATGTATCAATAGGAGGTGAGAAAAAGAAAGGGGTAAGTGTTATGCTTGTTTGTTTGTACAGGGAAATTCGAAGGGAAGGGGAGCAGTTGTTCAGTTAATGGCCCAAAGTCTCTTCAGGATGCCGAAAGGGTAAAAGAAAGGAAGATGCATTTGGTTATGGCATCGCACCAAAGTCGCAGAAATGGAAAGAGATGATCTGTTGAATATGGAGGTAGGAATGAGGTGGGGGTTAAGCAGGTGAAAGGGAAGAATGTGAGGGATGCTATCTTTGTTCAGAGAAAGAAGAGACAAGATGAACGCAAAAGAATGGGATATAGAACAAACAGTTTATGGGGCCATATAAAACACAGTAGAGAAGAATCTACAGTTTGAAAAGGAAGACATTTCTACAAGCTGTAGTGTGAAAGGCATGTCATTACAGCATATCCATTGGAGCTGAAGGAAAGCGGAAAATGGAAGAGATTCCTAACAGGAGGTAGAGCTGAAGGAAGTCAGTGAGCTTTTTATAGACTGGTAGATTCTGGAAATGAAGATAATGAAGTTCTGTGAAGCAAAGGTTTAGTTAGAGATGGGCTTTTCACAGGTAATGAAGGGCTAATAGAAACAAAGTTGATGAAATGTTACTATTTAGAGCAAGTGGGATAATTATTTGTCAGGCCCATTTTGGTGGCTCCCAGTAGATTTCAAGTCTACGTGGAGCTATTGTCATCAAGCAAACTTGACCACCCATCATCTGCAGGTAAATTGCAGGAAGACGCACCCACCTTTATGGAGGCAGTTCTGGGACTTTTTTGTGGGCCTCAAAGAAGTAGTCCAATTTGTCCAGGCCCTACAAGATTACACACTTACCTAGGTCTCTCCTGTCTACGGTCCTGGGTCTAGCCTGATAGAAAAACCATGGTACCTTTGTTGTTCAAGGCTCATTGACAATTGAATTGAGGTCTTATTGAAATCGTCTGACTCAGCTCTCATAAATTCACGAGGCCTCATTGAGCTGAACAAGCCTGTGGTTTAATTTTCAGCCTTGGGAAGGATTGTTCTCCCAGTAGGAAAGAAAACAGAGATAACAAGGTGTAGAGCTGGATGAACACAGCAGACCAAGCAGCATCAGAGGAGCAGGAAAGCTGACATTTCAGGCCCACAGCCTTCTTCAGAAAAGCTCCTCTGATGCTGCTTGACCTGCTGTGTTCATCCAGCTCTACACCTTGTTAACTCAGATTCTCCAGCATTTGCAGTTCCTACTATTCAGGAAAGAAAACATCTTGTTTTCAAAATGAGCTACCTTGAAACATAGCATTAGCACTCCAATTTTGCATTGAAAATATTCAGTTTTTTTTAGAATCAACCTAGTTTTTAATGTTAGCAGACTATTAAACTGCAGGAAATAGTGCAGTCGCATACAGCCAATCTTGTATTTACCTGGTTTGGTGTGTGTGCGAAGAGGTGGTGGTATAGAAATAATTGTGACGTGAAGTCAAAGTTCTGATATATAGTATTTACCACAAAATGTATGAATACATTACGAAAGAACACATTTATGATTTCAGTGTAATTGGAAAAACGGTGAAAATCTTTCTTCCTGGTTTCTGTGTACTGGCCAGTTATTACATACTCCTGTTTCACAAGTGGATCTCATTAACTCTCGGTTCTCAGCCAAGTACTAAAGTTGCAGTTATGCTAGATAGGTCACTGAGCTTTTTACATACCATACCGGGGGAGGGAGAAGAACTGAATTAATTCCAAAGACATCTATCATTCTCATACTATCAGCATTCCTTGGAAAAAAAAGCTCCAAGGGGCTCTGATTTTATGCTTTCACAAAATAGAACTACACGGCTGAGTGACAGTTCTGATCTGAAGCATTTAAGTGTAAGTTTTGATCTTTCTGGCTTTGATTAAAACTAATGAGCTCATTTAATTCAAAATGAGAATCTCTGATAAGAAAAATAAGGTTGATGTGATTGGATTAGAGAGATGAATTAAACTCTTACAGTTGAAGTTTCTGCCTGGATAGTGCATTACAGACTTCATGAAATAAAATTAAAAAGCTGTTGGCATATTACAGCATGTTAGATGATGAGAAGAATTTTATAGTAATTCATTTTTTAATCAGGAGAAATGAAAGTGCTAAATTTACAGCATTGCACCACTTTCTCCCTTGAATAAAGAAAAATAGTTGTGGCTTCAAAAAGGCAATATTAGTGCCTTCAAAAATGAATTTTTCAAATAGTAGGAACTTATCAATAAGATGTCATTACAAAAGTTGAAACAATGGATCTTCTGAAATGTAATAACATGAAGGTAGAAAAGTGGATTATCTTGTACAAATTTTCAGTGTCCTCATGTATAGGATTTGTTCAAATGACAATGGTTGAAGTAATAGAATATCAACCATCAAAACATATTAATTTACTATTACAATGTTTACACATGATTTATACTGAGCTGACTGATAAAATTTGTATATTACTTGGAAAACCACTAGTTGCCCAATTTCTGTCACCACCAGTGATGTTTTATTGTGAGAGGGAAAGATTAAGACTACTCAGTTTTCCATCACAAAAGTAAACTGTTGTCAAGGTATTAGCCAATGAAAATTTTGCATTCTTTAAGCTAAATGTGTGCTATTGCTTATTCTACTATATTGCTGCGTTTTCTCCTAGGATATTTTAAAAATGTAATTATTGTTCACTTAAATGTATAATTTTAGGACCAGATTACATATTGCACAGAAAAGCTAATGGAAATACTGCCTTTAGTGCCAGCTAGTGACAGAAATGTTTGATTGCAGAGGAAAATTCTTGGCATATTTCCAAATAACTTCATGACAAGATTGGATGTTGCATGATCAGAATCACATCAATAATGCTATTTTTTAAATCCCATTGTAGAATCCACTAGCCCAACTTTGCTGACTATTGACAACAGCTTGGAGCGATCATTTTTTATAAGAATGAAGTCAACACTGACAAAGAGAGGAGTTCACATCAAATCATCAGGCTATAAGGTAAATAACTATTTAATAATATCCCAACTGGGAAATGCTGATTGAATTTCAAGAATCATAATATTTGCTGTTGAATATAAAAAGTATAATACTTAGTATTTTTCCTTCAGCTGTGGATCATTCATTAAGCTGTTATCAAAGCAGTTAAGTGTGATGAAAGCAAAATATTAAGCTGGGGCCTCGCACAAACTCCAATGAAGTGAAATTTCGTCTCAAATGTCAACAAGGATATGAAAGGGGAGATCCTACATTGTACAGTTTTTGACTTCACTAAAATTATGATAAAGGACTTTTATCAGTTAATACTTTAACTTACAATTTTGAATGTTTTTTGTTTGCCTGCATACTTAAAGTAGATAAGCAGGTTGTCAGATCATAAAGTCAAGACTGTGAGATGGATGTATTTTTAGCATAATGTAATCTTTAGCAATAAGTAAATCAGTCGGCATTTGATCATTTATCAATTTGATATCCGTTTTGTGTTGCTATCTCTCAGAGCCTTGAGGCTGACTCATTGAATATATTTAAACCACGATATGTAGGTTTTCGAGCAATAAAGGAGTCGAGGATAATGTGGAACAGCTGGGATTGTGGAGTTGACATCAAGATCAAAGCAGCCACAACCTTATTGAATGATGGAGCAGACTCTCAAAGAGCCATGTGGGCTACACCTGCTCTTATTTTCAATGTTCTTACGTACTTGGTTTTTATATCTTATTGTTATCCATGTTCTCAGTAGGTGTAGTATAGATGCATTAATTTAGATATCAAGCAGCCCATTGTGTTTTGATGTATCTCAAATCAGTGCAGAGATAATGTCAGTATCTAGGTTTTCAGGAAGTTTATTTACAGAGTTTTATACAAGGCTTAGAACACTTACTCCTGTGCATCCAGCCTAGCTTATTATAGCTTCCTGGTTATCTGTTTACTTGTCCACTAAGGTTTAACCAATCAAGCACAATCAGCAGAGGCAGAAGCAAGGGAAGGTGGTGATGCCCTGGGCGCCAAACAGGCATAACGCTTCAGAGCACCAGCTAAATTGGCACAATTTTGGACAAATTGTTTTAAGCTGAAACATGTTTTCGCTTCTGCATAGACATTTCAATGATAGACTAAGACTGCTAAAGGAGTCTCAGTGCCAGGCTGCTGACTGGTGTGTATGTATATCTAAGCAAAATTAGTAACTACATAGATTTTATGTTAAGATTATACGAAGGGGTAGATTGTGGTTAGTGGCAATGTCACTGGACTAGTAATCCAAAAACCTAGGCTAATGATTTGAAAGTTTGTGTGCAAATCCCAACTGGTGGAATCTAAATTCATGCTGAACATTTTTAAAATTTATTCATTTTGTGGGTCATGGGCGTTGCTGTCTGGGCCAGAATTTCTGGCCCATCCCGAATTGCCCTTGAGATGGTGGTGGTGAGCTGCCTTCTTGAACAGCAGCAGTCCAGCTGCTGTGGGTTGACCCAAAATGCTAATAGGGAGGGAATTCCAGGATTTTGACCAGTGACAGTGAAGGAATGCTAACATATTTCCATGTCAGGATGGTGAGTAGCTTGGAGGGGAATTTGGAGGTGGTGGTGTCCCCATATATCTGCTGCTCTTGTCCTTCTAGACGGAAGTGATTGTGGGTTTGGTAGGGGCTTTCTGAGGATCTTTGGTGAATTTCTGCAGTGCATCTTGTAGATAGTACATACTGCAGCTACTGAACGTCGGTGGAGGGAGTAGATGTTTGTGGAATTGAAAACTAGTCTCAGTAATGTCGAACATACAGAACAACAAGATATCCTTTTATAATTATGTGTCCTCCATTGTAGGACTTCAGTGAAAGACCTTTACAATGCCTGCCTTCTTGTGGCACCATCTTAGGGACAAGTACCTAGGTACAATTCTTGGATATAGTAGAGGGACAGAAGTTTTGCTTAATTACAGTGCTGAAAATAAGGTAAAATAGGAAAATATTAAGGGGTAAATTCTAAGGTACGGATTGTCCCCTCACATTGGCCGCCATCCAGGACTGTCTACCTGCACACTGCTCCGAGGCTGCTTCCCATGTGCTGCTATGGGACATCTTACCAGTGTAGCTCCAGGGCTCACTGCTCACGAGGCTCTGAGGCTCACAGGGTGTGCATGCAGGTCCAGAGCACAAGGCCATGCTGCCCAGGCTGGTTCCACTGCAGGACTCGGTCAGTGCTCTCTCCCGTCCACTGGGGGACTCGGCCCACTCACTCTGTGTTACCGGGCGACTTGGCCCACTTGTTCACAGTTACCAGGGTACTTGGCCCGCTCACTCCCGGTTTCCGGGGAACTCACCCTGCTCACTCTGTGTTACTGGGGGACTCAGCCCGTTTGCTCCATGTTACCGGGGGACCTGGCCCGCTCGGTCTATGTCACCGGGGGATTCGGCCCGCTCGGTCCATGTTACTGGGGGACTCAACCCGTTCGCTCCGTGTTACTGGGGGCTTGGCCTGCTTGCTCC
The DNA here is from genome assembly GCF_030684315.1 of Stegostoma tigrinum. NCBI lineage: Eukaryota > Metazoa > Chordata > Chondrichthyes > Orectolobiformes > Stegostomatidae > Stegostoma > Stegostoma tigrinum. The sequence continues at coordinate 59,164,158 of NC_081363.1, read as the reverse complement.
GTGTTACTGGGGGTCTTGGCTCACTCGTTCCCCAACTCCACTCTCTGGGGCTGAGTGGGTTGTGAGAAACAGAAAAATGCAAAGAAAAGGAAAGAAAAGAGCAGAAAGGGTAACAGGATAGGTGAGCAGAGGAGCTCTGACTGGACCATCCTGCTCTGCTGCCATATTTAATGTTTATTGTTTATAGTTTATTGTTTTCTTCATGAAAAGAGGTCTGCCATCCTCACCTAGTCTGGCCTACCTGTAACTTCAAGCCTGCAGTATTTTTGATTCTTAACTGCTGGCCCTCTAAAGTGGCCCAGCAAGCTATTCACTTCAAGAGTAATTAGGGATGGATAACAAATGTTGATGTTAAAGAATTTTTTAAACCTCTCACAAAAAAATACAGAACATGAAATATTTAACTCTGCATACTCTGAATGAGAAATATTATTTTCTGTTTCCTGCCTGCAACTTACCAAAGAGAATTTTAACAGTATCGTCAACTGAGTTCAGAAATGCACTGATCGTAGAAGCCTATAGTGTGGAAGAAAGCCATTCGGCCCATCAAGTCCACACTGACCTTCCAAAGAGCAGCCCACCCTGACCTATCCCCCTACCCTATCCCTATAACCCTGCATTTCCCACGGCCGAGCCACCTAGCCTGCACATCCCTGGACACTGTAGGCAACTTAACATCTCCACTCCACCTAACCTGCACATTTTTGGACTGTGGGAAGAAACCATAGCATTCAGACGAAGAGCATGCAAACGCGGAGAGAATGTGTAAACTCCGCACAGACAGTCACCCGTGAATCGAACCCGTGGGGCATCTGACCATTGAACCTCCATGCCACCACTGTCCAAAAATGCATAATGAAACGTGAATAAAATCCCAGGCATCCATCAGTCTGTTTTCCAGACAGCTGCAGTGGGAAAACATTGCTTAAATTACACTCTCTTGTCTCTGTTTACTTACACAAGATTCAAATTCCAAGTGCTTGTAAATTCTGCATTTGACACTTGAAATGCACTGAATGATTGACAGTTTTATAGGGCAATTGTAAAATAGCTACTTTTATTTATAAAGTAGAAAGTAGAATGAATAAATTTTTAAAACTTCCTTGCGTATCCCAGTGTTACTCTAGATTTTCCTTTTCTGTATAGTGGGTAAATGAGCGTGGAAGTACTGTAGTTTCATATGGAGGTTAATGAGGGGGCATGAGTTGGTAAGAACCAACCTAGATGGGATACAGGTAGTGCATGAGGTATGAGGGATAGAATCGTTCATTATTTCACTGTTTTGTTTTGTAATGGGGATGAAGTCCTGGAATACTGAGGCTGTTCCTTTAAATGTTTGCCTAGCCACTCAGCTGCACTTGAACTGTTTCCAGGAGTTAGGAGACCCAGCTACTGTTAATGCCTGCCACCCAAACATCACCACCATTGAGAATGAAATTCAGATCTTTGACGGAACATCCTCCTAATTCCCACAAACTTGCCCCTTGGATAAAAATCTAGGCTGATGTTTGTTAAACCTGATTCTATGTTCATTTTCCTTACACCGCACCCCTATGTTAACTGCCTGGAAAAGATGGCCGTCTCTGTGATCAAGTGGGGGGTGGTGTCATAAGGCATAGCTATAGAGCTTGCCAACTGCTTCCCAGCTGAGAATTCCCAACACTTCAGAAACTCCCCCTCCCCTACCATCCCATTCCATCCCATGACCCAGACTCAATTTTTCTTGCATTATTTTACTTCATTTGTCCATGGACTTGGAAAGAGCACTCTTCATCTGCAGGAGCATGAATGGATCACATATGCAACAATTATGGAGAGGTTGACTGGTTTATAATGATTGAATAATTTAAATCCCTTTGTGTATTGCATGCACTCCAGAATTTTTTTTTCAAAATTACATTCCCACGCTTCTGCCCATGTTTATATGTAGAATACATATCAGCAGCCCTGATTGGGAGCTGAGTAACAATGAGTAAATTGCTAGATGTAATACATACATTTGTATCTGCTCAGCATACCCTTCTCATTTGACTGTTCACCTTCTTAACCTTCTACCTGTTTATCTGTTCCATATTTATCAACATAAAAATGAAAACAACTGAAACAGAGAAATTCTTATGCTGTCACTTCATGTCTAGGAACTGGTTTGAAACATAAGTCTTTGTCTCTTTGAGGTAATGGATTTAAACACAGGTTGCAATCAGTAAGAAGCATTGAAACCTAAGATATCTATAATCTATGTTTTTGATTCTTTTCTAAGCATTAAAACAGTTTGTGGACAGGCAGTGTAAAATGTCTGTTGAACAATTGCTTTTTCGTAAGTTATTTGTTCCTTTTGTAGAACAAATCTCTCTTTTTGCTTTTACATTTAAATGTGGAGATGATTTTCCCCATGCCAAGGTTCCAGTTGGAGGGGGGGAAGTGAGACAAATACAAAAGATGCTTTCTGGTTTAACTTTCAGGCCCAAAGTATTTTAACTACTTTCTCACTCTGCAGAATACTTCATCTTTAACTGGAAATGGGTTCAAACGGTTGAACTATGAGAACTAAGTAACTTCCACATATGTCACTGGACAGCTGGCAAATCAGCTAAATTCTAGCTGAGGGGCAAATGTGCCAACGTTGGACTGGCTCACTCTGCAACACTCAACAGCCATTGGGCCTTTAATTGGCATCTCTTCCATGAGAAAGTTCCACCCCAAAGACCATGAGACATAAGCACAAGCCGCCAATCAGATGACAGTCTGTGTTCGTGCACTGCATCTGAGAGTAGTAACCATTGCTGAGCCTGTGACAGTCTCCAGTGAAGATGTTCAGCAATGAAGCCTAGTCTGAAATGAGTCCAGATCCTCATCAGGCCAATGCAAGGGGACACCGGGGAAAGGCTTGAGGGACCAAAGGTTGTGACCGTTAGACGTATGTGATTGCATTTTGGAAGAGGGTCTCCAGTGAGCACATAAGTGCTCAACCAGGAAGCATGTCCCCAAGGCCAATCTACAAGGCCAACAGCCCTTTTTGGTGACGTGGACACTTGGATCTCCCATTATGAAAAATACTGATGGCAGTGGGAATTGTGGCAAGTAGGCCACTTAATGCCTCCCCTTTGCAGGTCAAATACCCTGGTGGTTTGGGAAATGCAGGCAGGGAGCACAGCATTGCTGGCATGGCACTTCATTTTAATTACCTTGCATAGCATTCCACTCCCAGGACCCTACAATTCTGGCCTTTGTACAAGTTTTGCAGCAGATTACTATGGCTCTCTTTGCAGAAAAAATGTAGCAAATTATAATTTAAATAATTTAAAGGAATTGCTTGACATCCACAGCGGTATCATTAAAGATCCCTTCAATATGCTAGTAAGGGTTTTAGGCATAGGTGAAATTCAGTCCTGGAAATTGTCGGTGCTGGTATAAATTTAGCCTGAAGCATATTGTTTCAATTGTGTATTCTTTTCTCCAGACCAGCTTTTTACTTAAATCTTTGTGGCTTTGATCTGCAGCAAGAAACTAGGCTAACAGGGTGAACAGAAAATAGTTGTATATGTACTAACTGAAGGTCTGTGATCACCTGAAGGAAATTATTTTACTGGAAGAAAACTGTTTAACCAAAGTAACAATTCACAGGGCATTTCACCATTTTAGTACCTTTACCATGGTTGAAGGGCAAGAGAGAAGCAAGATATCAAGTTATTAATGAAACTGAAGGCGATGCGAGAAGTTTGGTCCCCAGGAGAGGTTGGTTTAGAACTCAAGACAGGAATGGATGTTGAGGAGAGAAGAAGCTGGTAAGCATGTTGAGCTCAAACTGTAGTAATTGGTGGGGAACAGAATGGCGGAGAATGATGTCCTTAAAGTGTCAAGGATTAGGTGTGAGATATTTTAAAAACGATAAGATATCAAATGCATGGACCAAAATGGCAGCCACAGTGGAGACCTCAAATTTGATTAATACCTTGTCATTGCGATGCAATGCTTATCTGACCACAATAACATCAATCCACGAGAGACCCCTCAGCATTAAGATGTGCTGAAGATGTGATGTCATCCACAAACGCCAGAGCTGTGCACTAGACAGGTTCTCGATCTGGTTTCATTCAAGGTTCCTATCAAAGGATCCATAGCAATATTAAACAAAATGAGAGACAGAGGAAAACCTTGTTTAACACCACATCTTACAGGAATCTGTCTTGTAATTATATCCCTCAACTGCTGTCAAATTGTTTGTATATAAGTTCATTACCAATTTATTGAACTCTTTGGAGAGGGATACTCTTTCTAAGGCCTTGGCAAGCAGCTTGTGTCCAACTGAGTGGAATGCTTTTGCCAAATCGACAAAGATAACCGCTAAAATCCGTCCTGCTCTCCTTAGCTCCCTTTATGATATTCTGGAGTATACTGTTATTATATCCAGAAGAAGCTACCTTTTGCCTTGGAATTAGCTTCACTACACTGCTAAGCCTCTTCGCCAAAATTCTAGTGAAAATGCTTAGCAGGATAGGCCCAATAATAATGGGTTGCCAATTATCGATATCTTTAAAACTATCTTTATTGTCTGACTTAGGGGGCAAAAATATTCTGCTAGTCTTCAGAACATCCAGGATTGAATAGACTTTAACTCACAAGGTAAACACTTGTAGAAGACAAGTGGCATCATTCCGATGGATTTCCTGGGCATCTTTACATCCCTTACCATTGGGTCATGCAGCTGTTTTTTTGGGTCTGTCTCCCTGCTGGCCTTGTCTACCTCGTCCCTACTAACTGGGTCCAGCAAACAATCAAATCGAGCGTCGCCCTTGTAGGGTGCAATCCTGGTAATGTTTGCTTTGTCGTTGGGCACAGAGAGTTTTTCTTTAAATACTAACTGCGACTCTTCTTAATGAAGGAGGCATAAACAATTAGAAGGTGCCCCCATTAATTCCCTAGAAAACTTCCACCTATTAGTTCTATTAGTGTTTGGGCTGTTTGAAAACATGATTTCCTCCCTGTATACCTTCTCTGTACCCCATTCCCAGCACTATTCTTCTTTTTCAATCTACCTTTCCCATGTTGATTACTATTGTCACTTACATTCTATTACTAATCTTATTACGACCTTCACCCTGCCCAGTTCCCTTCCTCCTTAACAGTCTATCTGTGGTGGAGTCAACCAAACACAATCCCTGGCTCAAAAATTCCTGGCCCTGTCTAATATAGAGACATTCTTCAGCCTTACTTAACAATTATCTAATAGTATACTGCCCTAACTCCTGGGTGCCTAATCTTTCATGCACTGGCTGCACAGATTCCTGATCTAACACTTCCTTGTTGCCAACCTCTCGGTCTACCCCTTGTTCTGGGGAATCACTAGGAACAATTGCCACCTTGCCCTTTTCTGTACTCTTAAGAAAGGCTCTCCGCTTGTCAGAGATCTATTTTGGCATTTTAGATTTTAAAACGCTTGCTATCTTTTTATTAATCAGTTTATCAGCCTTATGTGCCTCCTTTAACTGAAGCAATAATTTGATCTCTTTCTCTGTTCAAATCCCCTTCCTCCTACCTATGTTTGTCTCATCCCCTTCCTTCCTAGTATTCTCTATCCGTTTCTCATTCCTTAATGTGACCTGCCTATGTCTTTCATGTAGTCCCAGGCCTATCCTGGTACTAAATTTCAACTCGCACAATCGAACATTCAAACACCACCCAACATTCCCTCTGGTCTCTCCCTTGCACTTTGAATAGTGGCAGGCAATTGCATGATATTCACCAAACTTTCCACATTTTAGAACATCTCATCCAGATTGTTTTAATCCCATGAGTTATCTTAACGTGAGAACGAAACGCCCGCATTGTTGGGTATGAAAGCTGACACTTATCACAGAGAAACATATCTATAGGATGCTGAAACACTATCTCAGCTCAACCACACTTCTCCTGGGATGGTTGAATGACCCTTAGATCAGTTTCCACTCTCACTGTCTCCACACTCTGACATTTCATTGTCCATACCTTTAAAATCACTGTTGTAAAAGACCTGTGTTGTAATCTCACCAGACGGAAGGGCTAACCTGTCAGCTGTCTTTACAAAGTATCAACATCATCTTCCTTACTGCCTGATCCCATTAGCTTGCATCTGGGAATCAAGACAACTTGAGGAACATTGGGCCTCAATTTGTCCGTCTCCATTGAGATGGATGTCATCCTCCTACTGTGGCTACAACATTTTGCACAAGCTACTACCACTAGTGAACTTGCAAGGTGATTTTTTTATCCAGTTTTCGGCCCTACCAGAATTTGGCAGACTAATGTCAACCATTTTTTTTTTTAAATGGCACCACTAATGCGCAGTGCAATGACCCAAGTGGGTCGACAGCCGACTCGTAACTTTCCTCAGGTCGTATTAGCCAGCAGAGGATCGAGTAAGACCTGCACCTCTGACTGAAAACCCACTCAAAACCAGCACCCATCCGTGTGGAGGTTCGACCAAACACTGCAGGCGACAAGCCACATAAAAATGTTGCAGTGGTAACTACTCAAGCATGCTCGCTGGGAGGCCCCACAATCAAACAAGCTGTAGTTACATGTTAAATGACTGTAAGTTACTTTTTAAAAATATGCAGAATTATTTTCTCATTAAATTAGCTACAGTACTTAGTTCCTTGGTATATTTAGGAAAGAAAGCTGTTAAAGCCTATCCAATATGTCTAACAATGCCTTTGCACTCAAAAATACTGATTAATTTTTAGAACCTCTTCAAAGGCTGGTAAAGGAATGCATTTAATGGAAACTGGTAATGGTGATTACTACAGTCTCAGTGTGTTGCCAATTTTATGGGAGGTACCCACTTCTGGTGCAACATCTTTCCTCAAAACTCATGCAAAAGTTTGATTCAGGTTCGATTGCACTGAACACAATAATGCCAACATCAGAAAAATTATGTTTAACAAACTAATACAATGTTTTCCTGTTATGAATCAAAATTACTAAATCTGTTGACTTCTAAGCTTGTTTTTTTGGTCTTTCTTCTTTCCCATGATGTTAAATTTATGATTCAAAAGCAAAAGCCTTTATACAGGATTGCAAGTAGGAAAATGTAGACATAAACTGAGCTCAGTGCCTTTCTAGTGAAATTATGATGTTAACATAAGCCCCACTGACATTCAAATGAGATGTACGCTATACTGCACACCTTGGAATAATCTGCAGAATTACATGACTTAATCTGACAATGAACTATTCAGTGCTGAAGAGTGTGTTGTGCAGAAATGAGTACTGTCAAAATGGGTATGAGATTTTGTGTTATCTGCAAGTAATCACTTGATTAGAAACATATATTAGCATTGCATCAAACAGTACAACTATTAACATTTTAAAATTGATGTACAACACTTATAGTCTTTAGTTATCCAAAAGTGTTTTCAAATAGGAGCAGTTTGTTGTATTAAAACTGAATGAACACTCATTTTCAGATTTGCTCCCATTTCGTTTAAGGGGCCTACATGTGTAACATTTCCCAACCCTAAGGTCAGGGAGGATGCTGTTACAGCCAGTGCTGCCCACTGTTGAACAAGGTCAAGATCAGAAACACATTAGATGGAAAATTAGAGGCTTAAAATGAAATGGGCTACATTTTCAGGTTCAGTGTCAGATTGGTTGCAATGTGGGGAGCATTGGTATGAGGAGGAAAAGGACAGGGTTGGTTCTCTGTTTGCTTGGCTGCTGTTCCCTATAGATCTTTGGAGTTAGTCTTATCTAAGTTATTTTCTGTCAGTCTTCTCGTGATATTTCAGCAGTTACCAGGTCACCTCAGGTTATAAGAAACGAATAAAGGAATAGAAGCAGGATGAGACCATTCTGCTCTTTGAGCTTCTTCTGCCATCCTGTGAGATCATGGCTGATCTTCAACTTCAACTGCATTATCCTTGTATCTTTTCATGTTTTTAATATGTAGGAATGAATTGATCTCAGTGTTGAATGTACCCAATGACTGCACTCCGCATAATCTGAAGTAGAAGTTACAAAGATACAACATTCACTGAGTGGGGAAATTCATCTTTAGCTCAGTCCTAAATAGCCTACACCTTATTTTGATGAGAAACATCCTTCCAATATCCACCCCTTAATCAGGGCCAAACTGTCTTCTACAGCATCTGCTATTGTGTAGCATAATTTCAGGAAAAGAATTAAAAATGTTATTTTTAAAACAGGAGATAATTCGGTGTCAAGTACACTCAGCAAGAGTAGCTGTTAAATGTTTAACCAAATATCAGCAATGAATGCCAAGAATGACAATGGGGTGAATTTTCTGACAAGTGGTGGGAACCTGATTCTGGGGCCATTCTTATTAGTAGGCTCTACTTACATTAGCAGTGTGTCCTCTAACGTGATCTTACAGGATGCGCCCAAATACCAGGCTGCCTCTGTATTCACCACCCAGTTAGGGGCAGCACGTGAACATTGGAGGTAGAAGTATCAGGCATAGCGACTAAAGCAAAGGTGGTCAGTGGCCCCACTTGAATGATGCATTCATTGCTACAATAGTGCCCTATTGCCAATTGGCAATGTTCACAAATAGAAAAAGATTCCACTCCCTTAGTGTTCAAATAATTTGTGACGGTAATAGCCAGAAAATTCAGACCTTCATTATAAATCCAAGGAGTGGGCAGTTCTCAGTTCCAGCCTCTATCAAAGTCCCTCAGCCCATACAAAGATGGTTTTCTGCTACAGTACACATTCCTCAATGACTGACTTGTTTTTCTATCTCTTTGACACATACAAAAAAAAATTGAGGTTTTCTTTCAGCTGTGGCTGTGGGTGTGAGAGATGGCTGCCATCCTTTCCATGGAGGCTGACATGTGCTTACATACCAGCTGCACCACAGCCATGATAACATGGACAGACTGGTCTAACTTTTGCTCCACCGTACAGAATTGGTGCCCTGGCACACTTGACTGAAATTTCTGTGCCCCTCTCTGCCACTTGATCATTGCTTACATGGAGTTGAGCTTATGCCTCTGAGTGTCAGAGACCTCAGGCATTTTTTTTCTTTTGCCAGCTACTGACATGCCAGTGTTGCGATCACCAGATTGCTTCCCTAAGTCTCTTCTATCTAACCCTATCGCAGGTGAACCAACAGTCACTGTGCCAAAATGTGTATAGCAACAGTTTATGACTAGTCACAACCCTACCAGGTCACGAGACACCTCTGCCTGTAAGTAAAAAGAGAACAAGAAGGATTAGTAGCTTGAAAGAATGAGGTGAATGTAAGCCCTTGACTGAAAACCACGTATGTGATGGGAGACAAGTTCCGGAGGTGAGTGATGGGCCAGAGCCCAGACAGAGAAGCAGTCTGAGCCCAGGCTGGCCTGGGAGACGAGTCCCGGAGATGAGTGATGGGCCAGAGCCCAAACAGAGAAGCAGTCTGAGCCCAGGCTGGCCTGGGAGACCGATTCCTGGAGGTGAATAATGAGTCACAGCCCAGAGCAGGAGGCAGCAAGGCCTCGTGTTCTGAAGACCGGCAGGTACAGGCTAAGAGAAATGGACTATAATTTGAGCACTTTTTATAGATATTTTTTATTCTTATTCTGGATTTTGGGTAAGTTGATTACTCGTTAAAACTTTGTATTCCTATGCTAGACCTTTTTTTAACTCCTTCGATTCTGAAACAAACACTTAAAGTAACTGTACTTTGGCACCCTGTACCTAAGATGGAGCTAAAGCAGTGACATTACAAACTTTTCACAACTCTCATTCCAGTGCACACGACAATAAAGGCTGTTGTATGCTATTCATCCACAGTGACATCCATGGGGTGTATTCTGTGACCCAGTGGAGGCTATTTTCCTGGCATCCCTTTTGTTGTTGAAGTGACCACCATACAGGCTGAGTGAAAGATCTTCGCATGCAGTTCTGGACTGGTATCCAGTGAGCTTTTCAATTTGGTATCAGTCCCTGCAAACCCAGAAAGCTCTGCCATGGGCAAAAGCTTTTAGATCTTCTGCCTCTTGATTTACCATCCAACACGCTCAACACGTCACTTGCAGAGACAATGGTCTGAGAAGCTACGATCAGGCAAGCTAATTTGGCTCAGGCGTTAGTGGATACATTGCCATTGAACACATGTAATGCCATACTTGAACTTCAGAAGGCAAAGTACCATCCTTCATTGCACCTCGTATGATTTTGTTTCATTTAATGAAACAAGGAAGTAGTACAAGAGAAATGTGCAATAATTATTTTGGAAAACTGCGTCAGTTTTGAAAACGTTTTAACAATGAATGTTAGATGTTTCAGCTAATGTCATGACCCATTACTCATGTAAAGGATTTTTTAAAAACTAAGTAAATGAATGTATTAATTCTGAGAGAACAGATCACCATTGTGTCCAGTAACCTAAGGATGTGGAAACAGATACAGAAGATGTTAAACATCCTGTGGAAGTCTGCCAAGCTACAGCAGGCTGTATTTCATTATACTAAGTACATGGGGAAATTATGGACACTACAATGAGTTTCCTCACACCCTGTTAAACCATGACTGAAGCTGCATGCTAAGCATTCAGAATACAGATCTTTTAAAGCTTCACATCATTCCTATGCAGCAGAAGGGCACATTATTCCTGTCACTTCAAATTGAAGCTGATGCTGTATTAACATTATGAAAGGTAAGCTGACAAAGCAACGCAGCCAACCTGCATGCTGCATGTTTATTTACTCAGACACCAGCTGGGATCTAGAATACAACACCATTCTCATTCTTCTATGCAATGTTCAGATATCTAACTTCTCAACATTGCTATTTTCAGGCACACACATTAAAATAATAGGCAGCAATAAATTTTGAATGAGAGAAAAGCCCTTTTATGAGAACTTTCTAACATGTTATGCTCAATATCCTGCCAGTCTGGTCAAGACAAAATTGTAGTTCTCCCCAAAGGCCGTTCTTTTCATTTTTCTTCCTCCTGTCATCCACATGCTAACTTAGGCCACCACCCTCACACTCACCCTTCCTCCCTCACTCTCATGCCCACACACACTCAGCCACCCTCCCTTGCTTTCACTTGCCCACCCTCAAACTCACTCATCCACTCTCTCTGACTCCTTCACCTACCCTGTCACGCGTTCATCTGACTTTTAGCACAATACCACACTGTCCATAGTTTTGTTAGAGAAATCTCATAATTAGTTATGGTTTCTGTTGGTACCTAAAATTCCATGTCATCTCAAAGAATGGAGCTAAAGAACGTAAGAAGTAGGAGCAGGAGTAGGCTGTTCAGCCCTTCAAGCCTGCTCCGCCATTCAATAAGATCATGGCTGATCTTTTCGTGGACTCAGATCCACTTACCCGCATTCTCACCATATCCCTTAATTCCTTTATTGTTCAAAAATAATCTACCTCAGCTTTAAAAATGTTTACTGATGTAGCGTCAACTACTTCACTGGGCAAGGAATTCCAGAGATTAACAACCCTCTGAAGAAGTTCCTTCTCAATTCAGTCCTAAATCTGCTCCATCTAATCTTGAGGCTATGCCATCTTGTCCTAGCTTCACCTGCCAGTGGGAACATCCTCTCCACTTCTATCTTATCTATTCCCTTAATAATTTTATATGTTTCTATTTGAGCCCCCCTCAATCTTCTGAATTCCAATGAATATAATCACAATCCACTCAGTCTCTCTTCATAAGACAACCTCCTCAACTCTGGAATCAACTTAGTGAACCTCCTCTGCACCCCCGCCAGTGCCAGTACATCCTTTCTCAAGTAAAGAGACCAAAACTGCACAAAGTACTCCAGGTATGGCCTCACCAGCACCTTTTACAGCTGCAACATAACCTCTCTGCTTTTAAACTCAATCCCTTTAGCAATGAAGAACAAAATTCCATTTGCCAAACTACTGCAGACCAACCTTCTGTGATTCAAGGACAAGGATACCCAGGTCCCTCTGCATAGCAGCATGCTGCAATTTATTACGATTCAATTAATAATCCCTTTTACTATTACTTCTACCAAAATGTGTGACCTCACTTTTATTTACATTGTATTCCATCTGTCAGACCTTTGCCCACTCACTGAATGTATTTATGTTCCTCTGCAAAGCTTCATAGTCCTCTGCACACTTTGCTGTGCCACTCAGCTTAGTGTCACTTTGCCTAAAGCTGTAAATTGTTGAACTCGGCATTAAGTCCAGAAGGCAGTAGAATTCCCAAGTGGTTTTTCCAGCTTGCGCTGAGCTTCTCTGGAGCACTGCAGCAAGCCTGAGGCAGAGATGTTGGCCAGGGAACAAGGAGGTGTGTTGAAGTAGCAGGCAACTGGAAGTTCAGGGTCTTTTGTATGGATAGAACGTAGGTGATCTACAACGTGGTCACCCAGTCTATGCTTCATTTCCCCAACGTGGAGGAGACCACATTGTGAGCAGCAAATGCAGTAGACTAGGTTGAGTGAAGTGCAGGTAAAGCAGTCCTTCACCCAGAAGGTGTATTTGAGTCCTTGGATACTGAGGAGGGAGGAAATAAAAGCGATTGCAGGGGCTGGTGCTGCAGGGTTGTAGCAGTGGTTGGGAGTGAAGGAGGGAGTGAAGGAAGAGTGGACCAGGGTGTCCTGAAAGGCATGGTCCTTGCAGAAGACTGACAAGAAGAAGGGAATATGTGACTGATGGTGGCATCCCAACATTAGCCACTCTTTTCTCTGTCCAAATGTTCTTCTGTCTCTTTGGGCACTGTCTCCAACTATTGTTTGCTCATTTACACCTCCTCCCACACTATCTTCTGCATAATAACCAACATTTCCTAGCTACCATCAGTTCTGAGAAAGAGTCACTAAACCTGAAACACTGACTGTGATTTCTTTCCACAGATGCTGCCAGATCTGTTGAGATTTTCCAGCAATTTTTGTTTTTAATTTCTAGCATCTACAGTTCTTTTGCTTTTTATTCCAAACATTTTAAGACTGATTTAGATGTGAGTTGGGTTGAATAATGTGCATTTAGGTTTAACATTGTTTGATGGGTCAGGATCATTTAGTGACCTTCTGGTTATGCATAAAGGTGTTTATTCTGAAGAATAATTGACCCATTACAGACTTTACTCATTGTATTTCAGATTTAAATTGTATTCTCAATTTTGGCTTCAAGTCTCAAGTTAAATTATGAACATTTTGGCTGGAATTGCAAGAGAATTTCCTCCTGATTTACTGCTATTTTTTCAGCATGACCCCTGGAGAAATATTGTAAACAGCTGCTGTTTATGCCATTTCTGCTCAGATTCCACTTGTGTTTCACCTAAGTTATGATAGTAGATGAGGAAAAAACCTATGGGATTCCAGGTGAATAAGCTGAAATTTAGCTCAGAAAAGACATGTAGCTTGCTTTCTCTTAAGATGTCAATGTTTCAAAATTCAGAACCATGACCTTAATCTACATCTATGCTGTTGCTGGGTTTACAGAAGTGGGATAAGGAGTGGGCTCCTAATCTGCCCATGGGAGATGGGTTACTGGTATAAATATTTCAATGGCAACCTTTGAGTTAACCTCTCGAATGCCAGCAGCTGCAATGAGGAGAAGGCAATTCCAGCAGGAGGTTAAATGCTGTTATAGCATAGCTTCTAGACTCAGGATGAGTAGAACTATTCATCCCAGACCCCCAGGCCCCACAAACCAGCAACCCCTCTCCCCAGACCCCATGGGAACCTGCCTCTCATGATAAATCCTCTAGAATAAGACATCTACTAAGATGGAGATTAGCCACACTCCTGCTTTTTGCCAGTGTTGAGGATGAAATGTGCCTAGTCCTGTGACCTGCTCCAGAGTTCTCCCTGTTGACCAGAAACAAAGACCAGCAATCACATTGACTTACTAGCAGGGCCACAAGACACATAACATGGAGTTAAACAGCACAGCTTCAAGGAAATCTGGAACTCTGCACACCAATTGCTTATAGAGTGTGCCTCTGTCCCTGATGCAGCCACTAATTCCATTAAACTCTGAACAGTGTATTAATTTAAGTGACTAATTTCTACATTTTGAAAACTTATTATATCAGGCTTAACTGAAGGAAAATTATAGTTAAAACAGCAAAGAGGTTAGAATATCTTACTTTTTATTGACTGCAAATTTCACAGTTTACAATATTTTAGGAAAAGGTACAGAAAATGGTAATGTTCTAAGTCCATGGGGACCAATACCGGCTCTGCTGGAATTCTCTGCTATTAACACTGAAGCATTTTCCTTAATATTGGGGCTGAAGTTTGTTAATGTGAAGAGCGATTTTTGGGAAATGAATTGTTCTGTTGAGTGATTTGGGGGGATTTTGATTGCTACGGTGATGTATTTATTTGGCGGGGTCATTGTGGCATGCTGCAACCATGGATTTAGTGTCAAGGTATGGTTGGGGTCTTTTGGAAAATTCAAAACTATGGGGGGAGGTTTCTTTAGGGATTATTGGTGAATTAATTAGTATGGTGAATGGGTTTAGTTTTATGATGAAGGACTGTTGATAGGGCAGGGGGCGCCTTTTGGGAGATTTGGATGCAGTAACAGGGATCATTGAGATAAGTTTAATATTATGGTGTATGTATTACTGAGGGGATGAAATTACTGAGGCAGTGAGTTAGTGAGGAGGTTTAACTTATTGTAATTTAATTTGATCACGTTAGAACTCCATTTTGGAGTGGGGAGGGAAATTAGAGGCTAGGCTGTCTTCTGCCTCTAAGTATTTGGGGCCTGGCTGCTATGAATGATTTTAAGGAATTGCACATCAAGAAGGTAAGAATTACACCTGTTGAGGTGACTGGGGCTCTGCCCATCAATGTATTTCAACAGTAAGAACGACAACATGCGTTGATGGTCAAGGAAGCAAACCTGACACAAGTTAAGAATGAAGATCCATTAAACTGTTGGCGTTACCCTCAAGTTGCATCTTCCAGTACTGCATCTACCGAGCCTCCAGATATGAAGGTTTCTATCCTTCCTCCAAATTCTGACCTTCAGAGGGTTAGGTGGGAGGGATGGTGGGATGTCAAGCAATTCTGCACCGTCTAAAACCCTTCCTAAGGGCACTTGAGCATGGTGTAGTCTTCACAAGGGAGCAGACATTTCAGGCAGCGCGAGTTTGCTGAGTAGTCAGTTGTTACTTGTCAACAATCTTTCTAAAAGTGTGGTCGAGCTAATAGTTAACTGGCTTTTTATTGTACTAAGAATTAAGATTAGGTAACATAGTAAGCTTCTTCCAGCCTTAGGCTTCATAAACAAGCTCTACTGGACAGTAGCTGCGTGGTTAGTTAGGTAAATCAGTTCAGTCTAGTTCTTGAAAAGTAACTCCAAAAATTATAGTTACAAGACCTAAGGTTCTTGAGTAGATTTGTAGCTCAGGTTGTGGATGCTGTGGTTGGCTCACTTGCTGAGCTGGTTCGTTAGTTCGCAGGCATTTCATAACCTTGCTGGGTAACGTCATCACTGTAACCTCCAATGAAGTGCGTTGTGTTTTCCCACCTGGTATTTAAACTCTGGGGTCCATTGGAATTGATCACCTCATTTCCAGTATATCTTCACAGTGGTGTATATATAGTTCCTTGAGATGATGTTGCTCACAATACAGTTTTTTATTTGGATACAGTTGAGGACAATGGTGCCTCAGGGAACTGCAGCCAGATCTTGCTTTCTTTTGTTTTTCCTTTATTCATTCATGGGAAGAGGGTGTCACTGGCTAGGCAGCATTTATTGCCCATCCCTAGTGGCCCAGGGGGCAGTTAATAGTCAACCACATTGCTATGGGTTGAGAGTTACATGTAGGCCCAGACCAGGTAAGGATGGTAGTTTCCTTCACTAAAGGACAATAGTAAACCAGATGGGTTATTCCAGCATTCAAGAATGGATTCATTAGATTCTTAATTTTGGATATTTATTGAACTCAGATTTCATCATCTACCCTGGCAGGATACAAACCCTGCTGGTATTCGAACAATATCTGGGTCTCTGGATTAACAGAGGCTGTTAATGTCCATCTTCTCTCCCACCTATCTGCTCCTCCCACCTCACTGACCAATTCCCACCGCTCCCTACCTATCACCATCCCACCTACCTTCCCCAGCCCCACCCCTTCTCTTTCTCTTTATTTCTCAGCTCCCTTCCCTCTCCCCATTTCTGAAGAAGGATCCTGACCTGAAATGTCAGCTTTCCTGCTCCTCTGATGCTGCCTGACCTGCTGTGTTCCTCCAGATCCACACCATGCTATCTCTGACTCCAGCATCAGCATGTCTGACTATCTCTGAGTATTGACAGGGATTCTTTAGTTAAGGGAACAGACGTCCATTTCGGCAGCTATAACCTTGTCCAGAGGATGGTATGTTATTCCCCCAGCCCCAACCAGTTCTAGACCGAAGAATGTCATTGAATAGGTGCCAGATTTCCTTCTGGGGAGGGTGAACAGCTAGATTAGATTAGATTAGATGCCCTACAGTGTGGAAACAGAACCTTCGGCCCAACAAATCCACACCGCCCCTTGGAGCATCCCACCCAGACCCATCTCCTATAACCCACACTCCTGAACACTATGGGCAATTAAGCATGGTCGATCCACCTAGCCTGTACATCTTTGCTGGACAGCTAGAACTCAATGTTCATGACAGTGCCAATTACTTAGGTGAAAGGGAAAGGAGCTTGGACGTCAAGTTGCAGGGAGACAGGAGCAAATTAAAAAACATAACCTGTGAAGCAATAATCTCAGAATTACACCCAGCCATATGCTATACATCCTCAAATCTATACATTTGCAGTTGACCATCTTTCGAAAATTCACAATTTTCTTTCAAGAAGGCCCATTTTGTGGGCTTTTTCATGATCTCCTGTCAGTTGGACATCAAAATCAGAAGCAGAAATCTTAAATCTTAGCTCTGAAACAGACAGTACAGATAAGGTGGTAATGGGAACTGCAGATGCTGTAGAATCCAAGATAACAAAGTGTGGAGCTGGATGAACACAGCAGTCCAAGCAGCATCTCAGGAGCACAAAAGCTGACGTTTTGGGCCTAGACCCTTCATCAGAGAGGGGGATGGGGAGAGGGAACTGGAATAACTAGGGAGAGAGGGGGAGGCGGACCGAAGATGGAGAGAAAAGAAGATAGGTAGAGAGGAGAATATAGGTGAGGAGGTAGGGAGGGGATAGGTCAGTCCAGGGACAGGTCAAGGAGGTGGGATGAGGTGGTGGGTAGGAAATGGAGGTGTGGCTTGAGGTGGGAGGAAGGGATGGGTGAGAGGAAGAACAGATTAGGGAAGCGGAGACAGGCTGGGCTGGTTTTGGGATGCAGTGGGGGAGGGGAAGAACTGGGCTGGTTTTGGGATGCAGTGGTGGAAAGGGAGATTTTGAAGCTTGTGAAATCCACATTGATACCATTGGGCTGGAGGGTTCCAGAGCGGAATATGAGTTGCTGTTCCTGCAACCTTCAGGTGGCATCATTATGGCACTGCAGGAGGCCCATGATGGACATGTCATCTGAGGAATGGGAGGGGAGTTAAAATGGTTCGCGACTGGGAGGTGCAGTTGTTTGTTGCGAACCGAGCGGAGGTGTTCTGCAAGGCAGTCCCCAAGCCTCCGCTTGGTTTCCCCAATGTAGCGGTAGCCACACCGGGTACAGCGGATACAGTATACCACATTGGCAGATGTGCAGGTGAACATCTGCTTGATATGGAAAATCATCTTGGTGCCTGGGATAGGGGTGAGGGAGGAGGTGTCGGGGCAAGTGTAGCACTTCCTGCGGTTGCAGGGGAAGGTGCCGGGTGTGGTGGGGTTGGAGGGCAGTGTGGAGCGGACAAGGGAGTTGCGGAGACTGCGGTCTCTCCGGAAAGCAGACAAGGGTGGGGATGGAAAAATGTCTTGGGTGGTGGGGTCGGATTGTAGATGGCGGAAGTGTCGGAGGATGATGCGTTGTATCCGGAGGTTGGTAGGGTGGTGTGTGAGAACGAGGGGGATCCTCTGGGAGTGGTTGTGGCGGTGGCGGGGTGTGAGGGACGTGTTGCGGGAAATGCGGGAGACGCGGTCGAGGGCATTCTCGATCACCGTGGGGGGAAAGTTGCGGTCCTCGAAGAACGTTGACATCTGGGATGTGCAGGAGTGGAATGCCTCATCCTGGGAGCAGATGCGGTGGAGGTGGAGGAATTGGGAATAGGGGATGGAATTTTTGCAGGAGGGTGGGTGGGAGGAGGTGTATTCTAGGTAGCTGTGGGAATCGGTCGGCTTGAAATGGACATCAGTTGGTTGCCTGAGATGGAGGCTGAGAGATCCAGGAAGGTGAGGGATGTGCTGGAGATGGCCCAGGTGAACTTGCGGTTGGGGTGGAAGGTGTTGGTGAAGAGGATGAACTGTTTCAGCTCCTCTGGGGAGCAAGAGGCAGCGCCGATAAGTCATCAATGTAACGGAGGAAGAGGTGGGGTTTGGGGCCGGTGTAGGTGCGGAAGGGGGATTGTTCCATGTAACCTACAAAGAGGCAGGCATAGCTGGGGCCCATGCGGCTACCCGTGGCCACCCCCTTTGTCTGTAGGAAGTGGGAGGAATCGAAAGAGAAGTTGTTGAGGGTGAGGACGAGTTCGGCCAAGCAGATGAGGGTGTTGGTGAAGGGGGATTGGTCGGGCCTGCGGGACAGGAAGAAGCGGAGGGCCTTGAGCCCATCTGCATGAGGAATACACGTGTGTAGGGACTGGACGTCCATGGTGAAAATGTTCACCTGCACATCTGCCAATGTGGTATATTGTATCCATTGTACCCAGTATGGCTTTCTCTACATTGGGGAAACCAAGTAGAGGCTTGGGGACCGCTTTGCAGAACACCTCCGCTCAGTTCACAACAAACAACTGCACCTCCCAGTCGTGAACCATTTTAACTCCCCCTCCCATTCCTCAGACAACATGTCTATCATGGGCCTCCTGTAGTGCCACAATGATGCCACCCGAAGGTTGCAAGAACAGCAATATTCCACTTGGGAACCCTGCAGCCCAATGGTATCAATGTGGACTTCACAAGCTTCAAAATCTCCCCTTCCACCACTGCATCCCAAAACCAGCCCAGTTCTTCCCCTCCCCCCACTGCATCACAAAACCAGCCCAGCTCGACCCCTCCCCCCACTGCATCCCAAAACCAGACCAGCCTGTCACCGCTTCCCTAGCCTGTTCTTCCTCTCACCCATCCCTTCCTCCCACCTCAAGCCACACCTCCATTTCCTACCTACCACCTCATCCCCCTCCTTGACCTGTCCGTCTTCCCTGGATTGACCTATCCCCTCCCTACCTCCCCATCTATACTCTCCTCTCTACCTATCTTCTTTTCACTCCATCTTCGGTCCACCTCCCCCTCTCTCCCTATTTATTTCAGTTCCCTCTCCCCATCCCTCTCTCTGATGAAGGGTCTAGGCCCGAAACGTCAGCTTTTGTGCTCCTGAGGTGCTGCTTGGCCTGCTGTGTTCATCCAGCTTCACACTTTGTTATCTAGTACAGATAAGGTGCCTACTTCCGTGGGCTACAGTGAGTGCCCAGTACTCTTGATTGATTTTGCAACTAATCTCTACAGGCAAAAGAGATATTCTTAAGAGGACAAGAAATCACTTCCAATAGAAACGAAACCATGGCATGCCTGCTTTGACCATTTGGTCCCATGTTTGCCTATATTTATTTAACAGTGGTCTGATTCAAGTTCTGGAGAGGATGTCAGCTCCACAGTGAGCGTCACAGAAATTTCTATAGCTCTCTCTGACAGGGAGGTCCAAAGACACTCAACCCTCAGAGAAGAGATTTCTCCTCATCTCAAATTGGCACCCTTTCTCCCTGAGACTATACCCTGTACCCTCTTCCATGAAATCACCCGTCATTCTTCGAAATTCCAAATGTAGAGTGCCAACCTGTTTGACAAATTGTGGCTGAAGAGCTTCTTATTTTTTTGAGGTGTTTTCGTTGTTGGAACTGATTTCCTCAAATTCTTGGGGTAATAATTACTGTCTTATAACCGGTTGCTGTTTTGGTGCTTTGGAGAAGGCAAAATCAAAACAACAGCACTTTAAAAAAAGAAAGATGAGAGACAAAGCAGTGACCACATAGGAGGTGAAAAACAGAGAAATAAACCTGCACAGCTGTCTGACCCAGCAGTGTACGTGCACGGCTGACTGTCCTGCTCGTTTGGCTTTCAAGTATCTCTGGACATCGGAATTCGTCTAAGAAAAATAAACAGTGGAATTCTCAGGTGACCTTAGAGAAACCTGTGTGGAGGGTGATTACAGTAGGGGAGCAGCTAAATGGTTAATTTTAAAGCGTAACCTTACCTGTTTTTATTGTAAAGTTACAATGGTGAGTAAAATTGACTTTTTTAAATTTGTTTTTATTGAGAATTGTTTGTGAATTAAACTTTAAAAATATAAAACATAGGCATTAAGCTCGCCTGGAATAGTGTTTTAGAGCAGTAAGACTGTGCTATTTTCTGGGTCTGTAGATTTCAAAGGTGCAAAGGTAGCCTTCAGTAGAATGATGTGCTCTTCCTGTTGGATGTGGGAGATTAGGGAGAGTTGCCATGTTACTGATGATTCTGTCTGCGGGAAGTGTGTTTAGTCGTGAATCCTATCAGATTGCATGGATTGATTGGAGTGGCGGTTAGAGGCAATGAGGAATTTACAAGGGGGTGTGATGGATGGCAGTCGCAGGAAAGTAGAAAAACCACAGATATAGTCAGATAAATAGGTTACACCCAGGAAAGGTAGGAGAGGAAGGCAGTTTGTGCAGAAGTCTCCTGAGGCTATCCCCATCTCAAACAAGTGTGCTGTTTTTGAAAATGTAGGTGGTGAGGGACTCTCAGGGGAACATAGCACTGACAGCCAGTTTCTTGGACCGAGACTAGCTCTATGTAATAAGGACTATGTCAGGCTCCAAGCAATCAATTGTGATGGGGGACTCCCTCTAGTCAGATGCACAGACAGACATTTCTGCGGCTGAGAGCAAGATGCCAGAATGGTACCTCCCTGGTTCAGGATCAAGGATATTTCAGACAGTATGCAGAATATTCTCAAAGAGAGACAGGCCAGCAGGAGGTCATTGGAACTAACAACATGGGAAGAGAAAAGAACTGGATTCTGAAGGAAGAATATAGGAATTTATAAAGTAAGCCCTTGATGGTAGTAATATCTGGATTACTCCCGGTGCCATGGGCTAGTGAGGGTAGGAATAGGAGGATGGAGCAGATGAATGCATGAATGAGCAGCTGGTGCAGGGGAGAAGAATTCACATTTGTGGATCTTTGGAATCTCTTCTGGGGTAGAAGTGACCTGTATAAGAAGGACGATTACACCTGAATTGGAAGGGGACTAATATAGTGGTGGGGAAATTTGCTAGAGCTGCTCGGGATGATTTAAACCAGTAAAAAAAAGGTGCGGTCGTGGAAGTGGAACCAAGGGAGATAGTGAGGAATGAGATCATATGGAGGCTAGTGCATTGGGAAAAGAAGCAAGTCAAATAGTCAGGGCAGACAGGAACAAAGTAGAGAACAAGGTAGGACAAATAAATTAAACTATTTATTTCAATGCAAGAAACATAACAGTTCAGGCCGATGAACTCAGAGCACGGTTGGGAACATGGGACTGGGCTATCATTGCAATTTCAGAGATCTGGCTCAGGGATGAACAGCTTAATGTTCCAGGATATAAATGCTGTAGGCAGGATAGAAAGTGGGGGGAGGGGCAAGAAAGGATGGGGAGTGACATTTTCATTTAGGGGTAACATTATGATTGTACTGAGTGAGGATGTTCCTGGGAATACATCCAGGGAAGTTATTTGGGTAGAAATAAGAAATAAGAAAGGGATGATCACGTTATTGGGGTTATACCATAGACCCTCCCAATAATCAGTAGGAAATTGAGAAACAAAATTTGTAAGGAGGTCTCAGTTACCTGTAAGAATATTAGGGTGGTTATAGTAGGGGATTTTAACATTCTAAACAGGTTGGGACTGCCATAGTGTTAACAGGCTTGGATGGAGAGGAATTTTTTTTTTTCAGAGTTACAAGAAAATTTTCTGATTCAGTATGTGGATGTACCTACGAGAGAAGATGCAAAACTTGGCCTACTTTTGGGAAATAAGATAGAGCAGGTGACTGAGCTGTCAGTGGGGGAGCACTTTGGGGCTAGTGATCATAATTGTATTAGTTTTAAAATAGTGATGGAAAAGGATAGACCGATCTAAAAGTCAAAGTTCTAAATTGACGAAGACCATTGGGATTAGGCAAGAACTGTCAGAAGTAGATTGCAGGTGGATGTTTTCAGGAAAAGGGACAGCTGGAAAATGGGAGGCCTTCAGAAATGAAATAACTAGAGTCTACAGACACTTATGTTCCTATTAGGGTGAAGGGCATGGCTGGTAGGTGTAGGGAATGCTGGATGACAGGAGAAATTCAGGTTTTGGTCAAGAATTAGAAGGAAGCTGTAAGCAGCAGAGATTAAGTGTTTTCCTAGAAGAGTAAAGGCATTAGGAATATACTTAAGAGGGAAATCAGGAGGGCAAAAAGGGGACATGAGATAGCTTTGGCAAATAGGGTTAAGGAGAATCCAAAAGGATTGTTCAAATATACTAAGGACAAAAGAGTAACTTGTGAGAGTTTAGGGCTCCCTAAAGATCAGCAAAGCTGCCTATGTGTGTAACTGCAGGAGATGGGGGAAATACTAAATGAGCATTTTGCATCAGTACTTACTGTGGAAAAGGATATGGAAGATAGAGAAGGTGGGGAAATAAATAGTAATATCTTGAAAAATGTCCATATTACAGAAGAGGAGGTGATGAATATCTTAAAATGCATAAAATTGGATAAATCCCCAGGACCTGATCAGGTATACCCTAGACCCTTGTGGGAAGCTATGAAAGTGATTGCTGGGCCCCATGCTGAGATATTTGTATCACCGATAGCCACAGGCGAGGTTCCAGGAGACTGGAGGTTGGTTGACATGGTGCCACCTTAAGAAAGGTGGTCAGGAAAAGCCAGGGAACTATTGACTGATGAGCCTGACATCGCCCGTCGGTAGATTGTTGGAGAGAATCCTAACAGACAGGATTTACGTTTATTTGGAAAGGCAAGGACTGATTATGGATAGTCAACATGGCTTTGTGCATGAGAAATCATATCTCACTAAATTAATTCAGTTTTTTGAAGAAGTAACGAAGAGGATTGATGAGGGCAGAGTGGTGGACATGATCTACGTGGACTTCAGTAACTCATTCAACAAGGTTGCTCATGGGAGACTGGTTAGTAAGGTTAGATCACATGGAATACAGGGAGAACTAGCCATTTGAATAGAAGGTAGAAGACAGAGGCTGGTGGTGGAGGGTTGCTTTTCAGACTAGAAGCCTGTGATCAGCGGTATCCCATAAGGATTGGTGGGTCCACTGATTTTTGTTATATATATGTAAATGATATGATTGAGAACATAGGAGGTATTGTTTGTAAGTTTGCAGATGACACCAAAATTGGACATGTAGTGGACAGCAAAGAAGATTACCTTGGAGTACAATGGGATCTTGATCAGATGGGCTAATCGTCCGAGGGATAGCAGATGGAATTTAATTTAGATAAATGTGAGGTGCCTCATTTTAGAAAGGCAAATCAGGACAGGATTTGTACATTATGGTAAGGTCCTGGGCTCTGTTGCTGAACAAAGAGACCTTGGAGTGCAGGTTCATTTAAAGTGGGTCCCAGGTAGACATGATAGCAAAGGTGCTTGGTGTGTTTGTCTTTATTGGTCAGTATATTGAGTATAGGAGTTGGGAGGTAATGCTGTGGCTGTACAAGACATTGGTTAGGCCACTTTTTGAATACTGCGTGCAGTCCTAGTCTCCTGGCTATAGGAAGGATGTTGTGAAACTTGAAAGGGTTCAGAAAAGATTTACGAGGATGTTACCAGTGCTGGAGGGTTTAAGCTATGGTGAGAGGCTGAACAGACTCGGGTTATCTCCCCTGGACCATCAGAGGCTGAGGGGTGCCCTTGTAGAGGTTAATAAAATCATGAGGGGCATGGATAGCGTGAATAGGCAAGGTCTTTTCCCCATGGTGGGGGAGTCCAAAACTGGAGGGCATAGGTTTAAGGTGAGAGGGGAAAGATATAAAAGGGACCTAAGGGGCAACATTTTTATACAGAGGGTGATGCATGCATGGAATGACTGCCAGAGGAAGGGGTGGAGGCTGGTACATTTACAACATTTAAGAGGCATCTGGATGGTTATATGAATCGAAAGGGTTTATAAGGTTATGTTGGAAAATGGGATTAGATTTATCTAGGATATCTGGTTAGCATGGACGAGTTGGACCGAAGGGTCTGTTTCTGTGCTGTACAGCTCTATGACTCTACAAGTTTGGCCCATTAGACAATCCCTCTATATTGGGGGTCATCCCAGTGAATATTTCCTGAACTGCCTCCAGTGAAATAATGTATTTTCTTAAATAAGAGGAATAAAACTGCTCACAGCATTCCAAATATGGTCTCTTTCATACCACTCATAGTTCT
This sequence comes from Stegostoma tigrinum, assembly GCF_030684315.1. NCBI lineage: Eukaryota > Metazoa > Chordata > Chondrichthyes > Orectolobiformes > Stegostomatidae > Stegostoma > Stegostoma tigrinum. The sequence goes on along the minus strand of NC_081363.1, from coordinate 59,139,674 downwards.
ACAGATTCTGGAACGTTTCCTACTGACTGTAAGCTGACAAAGTACCATCACTATATAAGAAGGGAGGAAAAGGGACAAGTTAAGAATTGTATACCTGTTAATGCAGAAAATATTAAACCTATTGTCAAAAATCCAATAATGGAATATTTAGAAAAGAATAGCAAAAGAATTGGGCAGACAACTTGTCAGAGATTTTTGAGGCTGTTAGAAGGACAAGGGAGACCCAGTGATGTGTTGTCTTTGAATTTTCGGATGCATATGATAAAATTCCAAGCAGGAGATTTGCAAATAAAATTAGACTATGCAGGTTAGATGTAATATACAAGTGTGAAGAGAATTGGTTAATAAATAGAAAGTAAAGTGTAGGAATAAACAAATCATTTCTAGGAAAGCAGGCTGTTCCTAGTATGATATCACATGGATCAGTGCTAAATTCCCAACTGTTCCCAATCTATTCAAATTATTAGGATACAGGGTAAATTGTAACATTTCTAGATTTGCTGATGATACCAAACTAGATGAGTACAAATTGTGAGCAGGATCCAAGGAGGCTTCAAGAGGACTTAAGCTAACTGAATGAGTTGGAATGTGGCAGATGGAATATAATGTAAACAAGTGTGAGGTTATGAACTTGGTGGAAAAAAAGAGTCAGAAAGGTAGAAAATTCTTATAGTGGGGGATTAGGAAATTTATGTCTCCAAAGAGACCTGGGTGCCTTTGCCCATGAGTCACTGAAAGCAGCAAGCAATGAGGAATGCAAACTACATAAGCATTCATTTTGTTGAGATTTTAGTACAGGAGTGAAGATATCTTGCTGTCATTGTGTGGAGTTTTGGTGAGACCTGGACTGAAGTATTATGCACAGTTTTTGACTCATAATACAAGGAAGGATATACTTGCCGTTGATCGAATTTCACAGAGATTCACCAGATTATTTCCTGGGATCATGGGATTGTTTTATGAAGAGACTTTATGGAAAACTGGGTGTGTGTTCCCTAGGATTTCAAAGAAAGAGAGGTGATCTCATTGGAACTTAAAACTTCTTAAGAGTGTGACAGATTGGAAGTAGATAACATCACCTGACTAAGATAATAAAATGTGAGGCTGGATGAACACAGCAGGCCAAGCAGCATCTCAGGAGCACAAAAGCTGACGTTTCGGGCCTAGACCCTTCATCAGAGAGGGGGATGGGGGGAGGGAACTGGAATAAATAGGGAGAGAGGGGGAGGCGGACCGAAGATGGAGAGTGAAGAAGATAGGTGGAGAGGGTGTAGGTGGGGAGGTAGGGAGGGGATAGGTCAGTCCAGGGAAGACGGACAGGTCAAGGAGGTGGGATGAGGTTAGTGGGTAGCTGGGGGTGCGGCTTGTGGTGGGAGGAAGGGATGGGTGAGAGGAAGAACCGGTTAGGGAGGCAGAGACAGGTTGGACTGGTTTTGGGATGCAGTGGGTGGGGGGGGAAGAGCTGGGCTGGTTGTGTGGTGCAGTGGGGGGAGGGGATGAACTGGGCTGGTTTAGGGATGCAGTAGGGGAAGGGGAGATTTTGAAACTGGTGAAGTCCACATTGATACCATATGGCTGCAGGGTTCCCAGGCGGAATATGAGTTGCTGTTCCTGCAACCTTCAGGTGGCATCATTGTGGCAGTGCAGGAGGCCCATGATGGACATGTCATCAAGAGAATGGGAGGGGGAGTGGAAATGGTTTGCGACTGGGAGGTGCAGTTGTTTGTTGCGAACTTTAACATCACCTGACTAGTGACTTTGGAACCATGGGTCGTAATGTCCAGATAAGGTGCAGCCCATTTGAGAATGAAATTATGGTGTTAAGTCTTTGAAATTCTCTTCGCAGGAGGTCTGTAGAAGCTCAAACACTGAGCAGGTTCCAGACAGAAGAAACAGGTTTCCAGAGATGAATGACATTAAGGTAGATGAAGATATTGAGGAAACAATATGTTATGATCCAGAATACTGAGTTAGACATGATCAGTGAAATAGCATTCGCCTGTTCTTAACCAGTTGATACAGTCCTTTGAGTTGTCAGTAACAGCCTAGTAGCACCTCATCTTCTCACGAATTTAATTTGATACACAGTCCATAGAATATGTGCCAACTCTGGATGTTAGTATTGCACGTAGAAAACACACCTACAGCCGCATTGTTGCCGTCATGAAGAAAATTTCAAATGATGGTATATATTCATCCTGGCTAACTGCAATACATGTATTTGGCCAGAAAGCAATTCATGGCCAACATGCCTTGTTTATCACACAATGACTAAGATCAGCAACAACAGACAATGCCTTCCTAAACTTCGTACCTTGAATAAACTTTGAACAACAAACACCATCTTTCAAGGCAGCCACTTCCACAAGGTATCATGGCATCATCCAAGGTCTAGACTTTGCAAACAACTTGATTACCACAATAAAGCAAAATCTGTTCAGTGTTCTCCACATCCACACTGACCACAACACACATTGAGACATTGACCACTCTTGTGTCAGTGGCAGAGTGACAGTGTGTCCATGATGATTTTACAGTTCCAAACATGATGGTCTACCACACATCTGTATCCCTCGGTCAAGTAATGATTCTGAATACTGGCATTTTGCACTGTCATTAGATAGGTTGCTTACAACCAAAGACATATCTTTACCAAGACATGTCGATGCTGGCATCAGTAAAGATTCTAATTCACTAAGTTCAAATTATCTGTGAAACTTCAGAAGCATTATTTGTTAAAAGCAGAGCCGGCAGCAAGGACTGCCTTGAGACCAACTTAGCTAAGATGATATCTGCCATTGATACAAAAAACAAAGCCTGCATCACGTACAACATAAAACAAACGCCGAAAACACTGCACAACTTGGAAGTAGCCAAGACATCCTTGCAGAAGATAGGAATGTCCTGTATAAATAAACACTGGATCAGCTGATGCGTAGAAATCCAAACTGCCTGTGAAGATGGAAATTGGCAACTGGTGAGGTACTGACTGACAGACAGAAATAAATTGATCTCCTGTTGGACTGAGCACTGAGAATTGTGTTCCTGTAGGATAGATGTGCCGCTGTTTATGCTTGATCCTCCTCTTCCATTTCTGGTCATCAACGAATGAGATTAAGGGCCATAATCATTTGAGCTTAAGAAGGCAACTGATTGCTTCACAAACAGAAAGACACCCAACAAAGATGGAATCCCAGCTGAATTGCTCAGGCACAGAAAATCCACTGGCAGCCACACCTGTGTGAACTTCTTTGCTAGAAACCGGGCCCCATTCCACAGGAAATGCATAATGCAAAAATCATCACACTGTCCATAAACAAAGGCAACAGTAGGGAGAGCTATAACAACATTTCCTATGGAGATTGTGAACACAGCCTAGTACATTACAAAAACCAGCTTTCCTTCCATTAACTCTGACTGTATGTTCTGCTGTCTCAGGAAAGCAGCCAACATAATCAAAGACTGCTCCCACTCCAGTTATACTCTATTCCACCTTCTTCCATCAGCCAGAAAATACTAAAGTTTCAAAACATGCATCAACAGATTTAAGAACAGCTTCTTTTCCAGTTTTATCAGACTTATGAACAGACATCTCATATACTAGAGTTGATCTTTCTTTGCATCTTTTTTATAGCTGTAACACTATATTCTGCATTTTGTTTTAATATCCTGAAGTACTTATGTAAGGTACAATTTGTCTGGTTAGCATGCATAAAAATACTTTTCATTGTATATTTGTACATGGAGAAGGCCTTTGCTGGGTCATACAGCATAGAAACAGACCCTTTGGTCTAACCAGTCCATGCCAAACATAATCCCAAACTAACCTAGTCCCACCTACCAGCTCCTGGCTCATATCCATCCAAACCTTTTCTCTTCATTTACTTATCCAAATATCTTTTAAACGTCGCAATTCTACCCACCACTTACCCAGGAAGTTCATTCCACACACGAACAACCAACGGTGTAAAAGATTTGCCCCTCGTTTCTTTTTTAAATTTCTCTCCTATCACCTCAAAAATGTACCCTGAGGGTTGAAATCCCCCCCCCCATCCTAGGTAAACGATAACTACTATTAAACCTGTATAAGCCCCTCATTATCTTATAAACTTCTATAAGGTCACCCCTCAATCCCCTACGCTCAAAAATCAACTTGTAAACTGAGTGCACCCAGAAGGACAGCACCAATTCTATTCCAGGACAACTACTATGGAAATGTTCTTCTGCGGATACCACCTATAAGAAACATGTAGGCAACAAGATATGCCTCTTTATTTTATTTTTGTCGATGTCTCTGAGGCAGATCAAATCAGGACTGTAGTAGACATTGTGGAAATTTGACATCCATCAAAGTTCCTTAGTTTCATCCGCTCCCTCCATGAAAGCATGCACTACACTGCATACTCAGACAGCTTCTGAGTGAAGAATGAAGTGAAAGAGGGCTGTGTCATCATAGTCCCCATTCCACATTGCTGGCTTTTGTATTCCCTCCCAATGTGGAAGGTGTTCACTTGCACAGTAAGGTCAGACAGTATTCTCTGTAGCCTATCAAGACAAAATGAAAACAAAATTATGCCATGATCGAAGAATTCTACATTGATCATGATTCCCAAGTCATGGATGTGAAAACTCAGTTACAAGAACTCATGAGCTCTCCCCATATCTTGTCCATAACTTGTTTTCCCTGATTGTAAACGTCAAGGAAACTGTGGTCAATGAACAACATATTGCAACACAGTCACTGGACACTAAGTAAAACTCAGCAGAAAGCGGTTAACAAATTCTGTTCCCTCATGTCCACGGTGATGGACAATCCGTTGCTTGATGCAGAAACTGATGCATGCATAGGGAAAGCAGCTCCCACCTTTGGCTGGCTTGCATGCACACGTGAGATAACATCAAGTTGACCCTTAGGACCAAGCTAAAGCCTTTGTTCTCAATACCTACTATATGGTGGTGAAACACAGACAACTTTCAGATGTCAAGAATTAAAGTTCATCTGAACTGTGTTTTGTACAATGAGTATATCCTAACAGGTCAAAACCACAGATATAGCAGTAGTCTTAAAGACAGAACATCCATGTTTATTAGCACTCATCAAACTGAGAGAGTTCATTGTCTCAAGCATGCCTGCTGTACGAGAGATGGTCATTTCCAGGAACTTTCTGTTTGGGGATAGTAAAATAAAACATAACAAAAAACTAAGAATGCTGGAAATCTAAAACAAAAACAGAATGAAGAAAGGTTACTGGACCCTCCTTTCTCTCCACAAATGGCAGACCTGCTGAGTTTCTATATGATGTGGTAGCCAGGGCCAAATGACCAGTAGGACACCTAATACCGTTGCAAGGATGTTTTTATGTGCATCATGAAGGGCCTAGCCATCATCTGTTGTACATGGAGTCAGGAGCTAGTAGAAGAGGAATATGGTAACAGTTCCTGTGCATGACCATAATAACCAATGATTATAGTGGGTTGGCAACAGATGTCAAAACCAACTCACAATAGCACAAGTGCACAGCACTTGTGAAAAGCCCTGATCTTGTGGACTGGTTTATTTATGGTGTGCCATATGAAGACACTCCAAATGAAATGGATTTGTTTGCTGCATCCCCAACATTTTCGTAAATGAAAGGATGTTGGTAAACATAATAATAGCTTGATTAGTGATGGGTCAGTTTCATGTCAGGTGCATCAACAAAGCAACATGATGCGGCTGGCTTCTGCACAATGTTCGAATGTTATAATTTGATCAGGTGCTGGCAGTCCCTACAGACTTAGAATACCCGAGTATGAGCACACAAAAGGAATTTTAGTTCAGCCATGAAATTTTTTGTGGCACAGATTTATTACACAGTGTCAGATCATTTGCCATTTACACTCTAATGTTTCTTAAGTATATATGATATCATTCTTTCATAGTGGCCCTCTCTTTAATTTCTCAGCTGACTGACTGTGGTGGCCTTTATATTTTCTGTAAGCATAGTCATCCAGCTTGCATTCGAACTGGAGCTCATATACGGACAGATTATGTACTTGTTTAATCACAGATCAATCATACTACATCTACCACGCTTCAATTCACTAACCTTGCAATCTGGAGCAAGTGCAAAGTTAATTGACAATTACAAATTGCACGGAAGCTAATCACTATCTCATTGCCAAGCTTACGAAAGATAAACATGAGATTGGAAAAGTTGTATTACATCTGGGATTGTAGAAAAGAAATTATTCTGTGTAAATTTGCAGCCATACACTCTGTGAAGAAAAAATGGTTTCACAGAATGGCATTAGCATTCATCAGATGCTTTTCAATCATTAAATAGAAGGATGTTCAGCATAATAGTGTTATAAACAGTGATGTCAGTCATAAAATCATGAAAGAATTTAAACGTCATTTACAATATACAACTCATTTTAGGAAAGCTTTTTATTGAGTGTTTTTCCTAAACAAATAAGCAATAAAAGTGTACTTAACATCTCTGTCAGGGAATGCTTGGGTTTTTCTTTGTGGAAGCCCAATCCCAAAAAAATGTGTTTTTAGAAGAATCCTGTATGCTGCATCACATCTCCTAAGTATAGCCAAGGTTTGTTCACCAGAATCTGTTTCTCAAACACTTTTGTCTGAATAAATTTACATAATCAAACTTGATCTTGACAGATGCTTTCAAAAATTATGTTACCTAAGGGCTGATATTGTTTTATATCAATCACATTGGTTGTCCTAACAGAATTGGCTTCAGAATATTTGTCATGTAATAGTGGAGAAGAAGTTTCAAAATATTTGTTTTATTAGTTTTGATTTATTTGCCATATTTTCCCACAATAACTCTGCAAAACAATGTGTGAATGCATCCTTCAGCTTTCCATTTTCTATGCAGTAGTGAGTTCTCAGCCATGTGACACTTTAGAACAGGAATGCATCATGACAAAGATTTCCTCTGTGCGTTATATGTGCAGCAAAACCATGGATGTGTTTAAAAAGAACAAATTTATGATTTGGCTATACTTGATGCACAAAGGATATTCTCATGCCAAAAAATTAAGGTAACAACTTGTATCTTACCAGTTTGTGCCCCAAAATGTTTCTGTTTTATTGAAGCCAACAATTCTTTTAATCTTTGGGCACAATTGCTACATTCCCAATATTTTCATGTGGAAATGTTTTAACAGATTTTCATAAGAAATATAACTTCCATTATGTTTCAGATTTAAGCACATTGTATCATTTTCTAAAGGTCTGTTTGTTTAATTCATTTCCACGTTTAGTACTTGAAATATTCTAGTCCAGTAGCTGTAGTTAACAGATCCATTAATTGTCTGAAGCTTTCATTAGCTCGCAAACAGCTGTCACAGTAAAATAGGAAACATTTTGTGGAGCTGAAGGAACACCATCCCACCTACCTTCTCCAGCCCAACCCCTCCCCCCTTCTATTATTTCGGAGCCACTTTCCCCTCCCCTATTTCTGAGGAAGGGTCCCAACCCAAAATGTTTCCTGCTCCTTTGATGCAGCTGCCCTGCTGTGTTCCTCCAGCTCCACAGTGTGTTATCTCAGACTCCAGCATCGGCAGTTCTTAGTATCACCAGGAAACATTTTGATGTGTGACTATAAAGTTGTGATACGCTGACATGATTTTGTAAAGCAAGCAGCTCCTCAAATAGCTTCATTACTAGAATATTTAACAGAGGTGAGGGTACCTAAAAGCTAGTAAATATGATAGTAGTTCTCTCCTGTGTCTCAAAGAAAATGGTTTCAAATTAAGCTATGACACAACAGTGTTAGAGGCACCCTTAAGCCTCTTTAATTGGTTCACAGAGATTCTGCTATGGTGCATTAGTAGTAAAATATGGACCATCAATTTTTAAACTTATTGTCTGATTTTAATACCAAATTCCTTCATGGACTAAAATGGTGTAAAAAAAAGGAGGGAACATTAAGTTAGGATTGATGAAGTGGTCACTCGACCAGGTTGAGCCAAGTTCATGAAACCAATCCTAGATAATCAAAAACAATTTATGTTGTAATTATTAACATTTTATCGAGAGTCATTAAAACTCAGTGTCATGACAATTGACCATAACCCTAAAAGAATATGCACATTATTGCAAATCTCATATCAACATGTGTTTTTCAAAAGAGATAGACCAAAAATGATCACTGATGTAAATTTAGTGCTATATGTCAAAGTCCTATATGGAACCCATTGAATGTCAAACCTGAAGAGTATCAAGGAAGCTCCAAACAGAGAGAAAGAGATGAAACAGGAAGCGATAATGAGACAACTGAGTATCTCCCCCTTTCAACAGAAGGCCACCTCTTCTGTTTTGCTTTTCCAGAAACAAACAAATTAATGGGTTGAAAACTAACTGCAAAGCTAGTCTGTATGTTCAAAGGGCTCATGGAAAAAGTTGCAGGAATGAACTAAGATTTGTGTGTACTATGCTGGGTTAAAGTGCGTGTGTGCTAAGAAGATCACAGCTGAAATGCCACCTTCTGGCCACCCCTGCATAGAAGATACATGTGGGCAAGAAGCCAGCTAAGTAATAAGCATGTCAAAAGAATACAGGAAAGCAAAAAGATTCTCTCACTGCCAGCCAACAACATTCAAAATAAACAGAGCAAAAGGATTTCCACCAACCTGCAAAAGCCAGGAAACCTGAAATCAATTGTCCAACTGTCAATATTCCACCATCTTCTCTTCATGAACTATCTGTTTATCTTTTAATTTTTTTTGGATTCCCTTCATATTCCTGATCTGTGTATAATCATTATGGTATTAACTCTCTTTGCTTATTTTGTAACTAATTGATTATTTTTATTAATCTGCTTTGCTTGGTTCAAGAAACTCATTTCAAAATCTAAATAGCTTTTGACAGGCTGAAAAGTAGCCACATAGGAGCTATTTTTTATAAATTAACTTTATTATGACCAGCAAAGGGAGTGGGTGAATGAAGAAGGGTAGTTGGTTCATCCCTCCTCATCCATGACTTTAATGATTTGACTTATTCATCTGGAACCCTAAGAACATGGGGAACCTCCTCTGAAGTCTGGTTGTAACACCCAGTTGGTGTGAAGAAATCCTTGTTTCCTATTTGTGATTAACACCTTGCTGGAATTTTCACTTTTTAGGGTAAGAATCACCTGTGATGAATTTTAGAAAAACAACAAAGCCAGGCATGGAAATAAAGAAGTGAACTGTATTTCAGGATGATGACATTTAGGCAGATCAGGAAAAGAAAATGGAGTTGTAATAATGAAACCTGGAAAGTTTTCTCTCTTTCTTGCCCTCTCTCCGTATCTCTCTTTGTCTGTCTGTCCATCAGCCTATCTCTTTCTCTCCATCACCACCCCCAAACCTATGTTTCTCTCAGAAACCAGCAGCAGGAACAAAGCAAATTGGAGAAACAATAATTTAGTGAGAGAAAGATTCTACAAATTTTACTCTCGGTAAGTAAGTAAAGGTCTATGGTGTCAGGCTTGACTTTTCAACTGAGGGATTCTAAGAACTTTTAAACTGTTCATTCTTTATTCTCCTTTTTATACAAGACACACTCCCCACTTAAATTTTATACCTATGTTTGTGTGTGTTTTGGATGTCACATATTACTTAATTCAGGGTTAGCATGTAATAAAAATCATCTGACTTTCACTGAAGAAAAATTTGTAATTAGCTCCTTAATTTTGGTTATTATCTCATGTGAATTGAAGTGTGATATAGCTTCATGCGAAAAAGCAAAGAGTGATGGCAGGGCTTAAAAAGAGGAGAGCTAATTCATTTCCCCTCACCTGGTCAAAACAAAATGTTCAGTAGTTCCATGCTGTCATTTTTCAAATGTTTGGCTCTCTCTCGAGGGTAGTACTGATAATTTGATGAGGCTTTGATGAAACAATCAAAACCACTGAAGGATTTTTTTTCCTTTTCATGCAAAGGTGTTGGTGGAGCGCTGAGGTGATGCCAGGGTGCACCTAAAACATTGTTCAACCACAATTTTGATGTTAACCCAAAGAAAAAAAATACGTTCTGGGTTTGACATTTGAAAAAAAATGGCCCTGTGGCATATACTTCAACACATGTGAAATGAAATAAGATTATCCTGCGTAAATGCTTACGCAAGTATTTCACTCGGGGGTTCATATCAAAGAGAGTTCTTTACTAGCTTACACTTGCCTTTGTAACTGGATCTCAATTTGAACTTATTTAATGCACTGTTATGTGTTTTCCCGAGCATTCCTAGAAGTTGATAATTCATATTTCTTATGTATTTCTCTTCAATATTCACTCTGAGGATGATATTGTGTGCTGAACCATGAATTATAAAAATCAATCCCTTTGCATGTAGGCTTGCATTAAATTGACATTTTTTTTTACTATTTATTGTCTCAGTAGGGCTGCTGGTGTCAGTTTATATTTAGCTGCTTTGTCATATTAAAGTTTTTTGACAACTTGTGATGTTTTTGCCAAGGGCAGTCTTGAAGCAATGCATACAAAACTACTCTGTGAAAATGACTTCAAAAAGTATTCTGAGACAAATACTACACGGAATTTTAATTTCAAATCATTTTTTGACATGTTGATTTTCAAAGACAAAAGTTAGATTTGGAATACAATTTATAGCCTCAGTGTGAGTTTGAAATGCTACGAGCTAGTTTTCCAATGTTGAACTTTATAAAATTTACTTCTTAGCTATTCCATAGTAAATGTGCTGCTTTATCTTCAGAGATTAATCACAATCAATCTCACAGAAAGGTATGTCTTTTTTCTCGTAGTGCGCTCAGTCTGTACTGGTTTTTCTGATGCAGCCTCTTCACAATGACTGAAAATAGTGTCCTTAAAATCTGTACGAGAGTGTTTGATGAGATTTTATACAGCCTCTTAGACTGGTGTCTATACAGAACTACCCTTGAAGCACAGCACTCAAGAGACTACAATAATACTGATGATGATATCACTTCAGTGAATGACTGTTTGCGATGAGAGCGTAAAGACCTCAAGAAAACTCTGCCTTCCCTAATTAAGTTTACAAAACAAAATATTAGAGAGCTCTTTACGCTCAGATTTTTCCATAAGAGTCTCAAGTGAGTAGTTAACATTTCTGGTTCCTTTAAAAAACCTGGAACATGTGTAGGAATGTAGCCCAATCTGCAAGACTGAAGGCAATAATTAACAGCCAAAAGGAGGCGTCTGCAATTAGTATGAAGTAATCTCAGCTCCAGGCTATTGACGCAAAAGTTTCCAGAGAATCACTAGGCCCATCCATCTTCAAGCAGCCATATGGTCTGATGATCGATGGCAACTTTACCTTTATCTGCAAGTCAACAGAAACCAGGCATCAAATAAAGCATCCAACCATCAGATGCCACTGTTCTGTTATGCTTGTCCATCTACTCGAAGTTACCCATCTACCATCAACGATTTAGCCATGAACTGCAGCAACCAAGCTGAGAACAATAATTGCCAATCCACAGCAAGTGAGCTAAGAACCAACATGTAGATGGTGTTCAGGATAGAGATGAAGGTCCTAAATTCTCCCCATTCCCCTCTCTGTCATGGGAAGGCGTGCATGGTGCTATGTCCTTTAGCTTACAGATGGTAATATAAAACTCTATTAGGTTCACTCAAGGCAGAAACATCAGGAGATGAAAACCAGACGAAGTTAATCAATCCACCAGTCTTCCTGGTGGGAGATTGAGAATCAAACAACTTTTTATTCAAAACATTCTTTCATGGAAATAACTCAGAATCAAGATGTATTTATTCCAGAATTGTAACAGAAAGAAAAGATTGGATGCAAAAGGCCTGGGTGCCACTTCAAATTATTCCTCTGTGTTAAGCTGTTAAACTTGACCTGGTGTTAGACATTACTTTACAACAATCATCATCCAATGGTGCATAAATATAAACAAGTTCCCAGTAGCCAGCTGTTACATTACCCTCACTGAGCACAAACTTATTTATTTCAATCCTTACCCTAAGGTTTCTCAATCCATTTGTGAAAATATATGAATATTTAGAAAAGTGTTAAATACGAAGAAACAATACATTAGCATTTTCTAAAATCCAACTCTTAACTCTTTTCCTTTTGATACAATTATTTAACTGAGGCATATTGTACCTTCATTTTTTTTCTCTATATTACCTTTCTGGAATTGTATCACATGATGTGCTTTTATTGTATTTAAGTAATTCAAAAATACAAGAGGTAGGAAAAAATCTTACTGTATTCACCAAGTATTACATTCAAAGTGGACAGTTTTCAGATGATGAACTGGCTGACTGCTAACATTTACACTTTGTGATATTGTTACTGTGTTTCAGGTCATTCATATAACTGGACGGTTACGGTTGAGAGTATCCCTTTCACATGGACGTGTGCTGCCTACTCAAATTATAGGTCTAGTTGTTGTGGCTCATGCTTTGCCGCCTCCTACTATTAATGAAGTCAGGATTGACTGCCAAATGTTTGTCACCAGAGTAAATATGGACCTCAATATTGTTTACTGTGAAAATCGGTAAGCTGTCTTACCTTTCAGTTTTCTCAATGTTGTGTTCCTTTGTTTTTGAAATCAGCATATGCAATTCCTTTTACTCACTTTGTTTACTTGATGACTCAACCTAAGCCATACGTATCAAGTGTATGGGAGACAAACAGGCCTAAAAGCCACTCATGATTGACTGCCTAACTTATGCAACAGCTGACTGATAGCAGTGCATGGAATGTTTTCCACTAAATGCTGCAAAAATGACGACCTTCACTTGGTGCCACTATTCACAGCTGAGCTCACATAAGGAAAGCAGAAGAACGAGGGACTGAACCAATTATTTTATGCCCATATCAGTGTTTTGATGTTTTCTGCAGACATGGTATGAATCCCACTATGGCACATGGTGAAATTTCAATGCAACAAAAGTCAGTGAAAGAAGTACCTTAATGGTGTCCATGTAACCATTGTCAATTGTCATAAAAACCTGGTTCATAATGTCTTTTAGGGAAGGAAGAATGTTATCTTTACTATATCTGATCTACATGTGGTTCTAGACCCACAGACTTTTAAGTGCTCTCTAGGCAAATTGGGATGGGAATTAACTGCTCATCTAGCCAGTAACAACTGCAAACAATTCTTTTCTAAATTGCATCCTACATCTCTCTATACATTATTTATTTTTGCATGATGATGTGTATTTCATTTATTATACTGTATTTTACTTCTATTATACTGTATTTTCAATCTGCTAATTTATTTTCTGAGGAATCATTCTATGCTGTTTAATATTGATTCATTTCTGCTTCTGTATCCTGCAGGATCAGTGATTATATGGATCTAACTCCTGTAGATATTGTGGGTAAAAGATGCTATTACTTCATTCATGCTGAGGATGTTGAAGGGATCAGACACAGTCACTTGGATTGTGAGTATATGGCTAACTACACTAGAGGACTGCAAATAAGCTTCACAGAAGAATGTTGCTTTGAGTAGAATTTCTTATGGAGCAAAGTATTCTTATCAGAGTACCCACATAGGCCCCAGTTATGCCTAGCTCTCCATGGAGTACGTGGATTATTCCTTGTTACAGTCTTATGCTGGCCCACACCCACAACTCTTTCTCCGATACATCAATGATATCATTAGTGCTGCTTCCCTGTCTCATCTGGAATTTGAAAAGTTCATTGATTTCACTTCCAATTTCCACCTTTCATCTGGTCCATCTCTGACTCGTCCCTTCCCTTCCTTGACATCCCTGTTTCCCTTTCTGGGGATAGACCAACCACTAGTATTTACTATAAACCCACCGACACCCACAGTTCCCTGGACTATATGCTCTGCTTCCTGTAAAGACTCCATCCCATTCTTAGAGTTCCTCCATCTCCATTGCGTACATTCAGATGAGGCGAACTTTGACAAGGGACCTTCTGAAATATCCACCATTTACCTCAACGGAAGATTCCCCAGCACTGTTGTCAACAGGGCCCTCAACCAGGTCAGACCCATCTCCCGCTCTTCCACCTTCAGTCCCTCTCTTCCGTCCTGCAACAGCAATAGGGTTCACCTTGTCCTTACCTACCGTCCCACTGGCATCCACATCCAATAGATCATCAGGCGCGATTTCTTCCACATCCAGCGAGATGTCTTCAATGCAGAGATTGATAAATTCTTGATCTCAGAAGGAATCAAGGGCTATGGGGAGAGTGCAGGGAAGAGGAGTTGAAATGCCCATCAGCATGATTTAAATGGTGGAGTGGACTTGATGGGCCGAATGGCCTTACTTCCACTCCTATGTCTTATGGTCTTATGGAGATGCCACCAACAGACACTTATTCCCCTCCCCTGTCCACCTTCCTCAGGGACTATACCCTCCAAAACATCCTGGTCCACTCTTTCTTTACCCTCAACACGATCCCCACAGCCCGACAGCACCTTTCCCTGTAATAGGTGGAGACCAGCCCAGTTCGTCCCCTCCCCCCACTGCACCACACAACCAGCCCAGCTCTTCCCCTCCACCCACTGCATCCCAAAACCAGTCCAACCTGTCTCTGCCTCCTTAACCTGTTCTTCCTCTCACCCATCCCTTCCTCCCACCCCAAGCCGCACCTCCATCTCCTACCTACTAACCTCATCCCACCTCCTTGACCTGTCTGTCTTCACTGGACTGACCTATCCCCTCCCTACCTCCCCACCTATACTCTCCTCTCCACCTACCTTCTTTACTCTCCATCTTCGGTCTGCCTCCCCCTCTCTCCCTATTTATTCCAGTTCCCTCTCCCCATCCCCCTCTCTGATCAAGGGTCTAGGCCCGAAACGTCAGCTTTTGTGCTCCTGAGATGCTGCTGGGCCTGCTGTGTTCATCCAGCCTCACATTTCATTATCTAAGGTGTAACACCTGTCCATTTACCTCGTCTCTCTCCAGTATCCAAGGACCCAAACATACCTTCCAGATGAAGCAACACTTCACCTGCACATCTCAGAATCTAGTTTACAGCATTCGCTGCTCACAATATGGTGTCTCTACATTGGGGAAACGAAGCATAGACTGGGTGACCGCTTCACAGAACATCCTTGTTCTGCCCGCAAAAAAGACCCTGAGCTACCTGTTGCCTGCTGCTTTAACACACACCCTGTTCCCTGGCCAGTACCTCTGCCTTAGGCTTGCTGCAGTGTTCCAGTGAAGTTCAAATCAAGCTGGAAGAACAGCACCTCGTCTTCCACTTGGGGACCCAGCAACCCTCTGGATTCAATATCAAGTTCGATCATTTTAGGGCCTATACTCTCCCATGTTCTAACCTCCTACTCCACATACCAGGCCTTGTTATCACATATTCTACCATTACTAACTACCTATCGTTAGTCACTAACAGTCTCCGTTAACAGCTGTTTACCTTCCTAGCCAGATCGTTATCAACTCCTTTTTCTATCCAACAGCTCCTCTCTCTCTTTGGCCTCTATCCTCACTCATCGGTTATTCCCTACCCCCTCCCCTACCTCTCTTCTGCATATAGACTGACATTTTCTTCACTACCATCAGCTCTGAGGAAGGATCACATTCAACTCTGATCTTTTCTTCACAGATGCTGCCAGAACTGACGAGCTTTTCCAGCAACTTTTGTTTTTCTTCTACCCAGAACGTTTGTAAAATAGATCCTTGAATGTGTTTGGAAAAATTTCAAATTGCACAGGTCCGCAGATAGCCCTGTGGAGAGTTTTTTTTCTACCAAAATAAAGCCGGCAGCATGTACGCAGTCAGACATGAACAACACAATATTACTGTTATAGAAAAAAAATTGCTATGTATATTTCAGGTTGATGTCCGATTCTAGAGCTTTGAAGAATGCATGAGTCAGGATGTATGTTTAAGACTCAGTAGACTGTGAATTCCACATTTTAATGAAGCCATTGCTTCATTGTCTTTCTGTGCATTTTCTTTAGGTCTGATACAAGATTAGGCCACACTTGTTAGTAACAGATAATCTGTTTATTGTTATACTACATAACAGCTGAAGGTTTTGAGCTGTAAAGGGTCTAGTTTCTTAGGAAAACATGAACACATGACTACTGAGGTCACAGGGACATCATAGCTTACTTCAGAAACTCATCTACATATTCATTATACCCTAAAATGACAGCTGTTGTTTAGAAATGCCAAGCAGAGAGCAGATACTTATGCATACAGAGCAAGATGAGTGAACTGGATGAAAACAGTACTGGAACAGTATTAGCAGTGTATAAAAGCGGATTGCCGATCTACTGAATTAGATAATGAGAGATCCAAGATACTGGAGACCCTTATAAATAAGGGAAAGGAAAGAAAATGTAAAGGAAGAGTGGAAAAACCTGTTTACAAACAGGTTTAAAAATTATATTAAAAAATTAATGTCTGTCCATTAGTAAAAATTCTTCAACAATTAATCAAAACTATTATGCATGATCAACAGCGATAAAATTTTGAAATGGCACATTCTTGTCTTCTTCTATACAGTGTTAGATTTTGGGTTCTTTCTCCTGTTATCCACCACAGATATTTTCACAAAACACACATGCCTCCAGAAGTGATTAAATTCAGAGAAGGGAGTGAGGAAACCTCATTTTACCTCACTCCCCAAAAGTACTACTAATTGGTACAAAAATAGCTTTAATAGTGACCCAGGAACAAGCTGCTTAATCCTGTCTCATTATTAAATGGTGCATGATATTGAGAAAGTTATATGCAACCTGACTTTTTTATCTAACTGAAGAAATATATGACGCGTTTTTGTCATTAAATAAAAGGTTACTGAAATATGTTGCATGAAATCTTGTTAACAAGTGATGTTGCAAAGTATTAACAAGCACCATGCAACTATCAACTGGTCATTTTAACCAACTGAGTTTAGTTTCACAGGTAAAGCAATATGTTCAGTTGGTTTTAAGTTTGCTAAAGTTTGTAATTATAAATTTATGCTATCTGCAGGTACAGTGTTATATGCAGACATGTGCCTTTTAATCACCTTCTCCATTGTGTCTGTCACATTGCAGGGAAGTTAATTCTCAAGGGATGCAATCACAAATTTAGACAAATATGACACAGCTTCTGAACAGCTGTTGTTTACTAATATGTACTGACATTGGCCAATGCAATTAGAGATCAGTATTGCAGTATGTCATCATTTAGAGACACCAAATGCAAGTATGTTGATTCACAACATTTAATTGAAGTATTTCTTCACAGTTCAGGTTTGTTTGGATGGGCCTCTAAGATCTATTTACTATGAAACACACTTGTAAATTGCTGTGGAGAATGTTGATGTTATCATCAATGTTTCACCAGGAAATGCTAGAATTTTGGGCTGAAATTTAGATTTCTCCTCATATTCGTTTTTCACACAGTCCTTAAATTTGCCATTTAGCAGAAGATAATTTTGATTATTATGGAGTTGAGGCGCATCTCAAATGAGACTTTTTAAAACTTACTCATGAGATGTGGACGTCACTGCTGGCCAACATTTATTGCCCCTCCCTAGTTGCCCTTGAGAAGGTGGTGGAGAGCTGCTTTCTTGAATCACTGTAGTCCATTTGGTGTCAGTGCACATGCAATACCCTTTGGAAGTAGAATTCTGGGATTTTGATCCATAAAGAATGAATGAACAGTGATATATTTCCAAGTCAGGACGATGTGTGGCTTGACGAGGAAGTTGCTTATGATGGCATTCCCGTTATCTGCTGCCCTTGTCCTTCTAGTTGGAAATTGTCATGCATTTGGAAGGTTCTGGCATCGGATTCTTGGTGATTTTCTGCATTGCATCTTGTAGCTAGTACACATTGCAGCAACTGAACATCAGCTGTGGGAGGGAGTGCATGCTTGTGAATGTACCAATCAAATGGGCTGCCTGGGTGTTGTTGGAGCTGCACCCATCCAGTCAGAGGAGGAGTATTCAATCACACTCTTGACTTGTGCGTTTTAGTTGGTGGGCAGGCTTTGGGGAGTCATGAGATGAGTTACACTCTGCAGCATTCCTAGCCTCTGACCAGCTGCTGTAGCCATTGTCTTTATGTGATGGGTCCAGTTGAGTTTCTTGTCAACAGTGCTCCCAGATTGCTGATGGTGGGGGTTCAGTGATGGTAACGCCATTTGTTAGATTGTCACTTATTGGAGATGGTTATTGCCTGACTTTTATGTGGTATGAATATCACTTGCCACTTGTCGGCCTTAGTCTGGATATTGTCCAGATCTTGTTGCGTTAGTACATGGACTGTTTTAGTATTTGAGGAGTTGTGAATGGTGCTAAACATCAGTGAACATCTCCATTTCTGACCTTACAATAAAGGGAAAGTCATTTATGAAGCAGCTAAAGATCTTTGGGCTAAAGACATTGCCCTGAGGAACTCCTGAAGAAATGTCCTGGAGTTGAGATGACTGACCTCAAACAACCACAACCATCTTCCTGTGTACCAGGTATGAATCCAGTGGAGGGTTTGCCTCCGCATACCATTAATTCCAGTTTTGATACCGTTCCTCAATACCACACTCAGTCAGATGCAGTCTTGATGTCAAGGGCTGTCACTCTCACCTCACATCTGGAGTTCAACTCTTTTGTCCATGTTTAATCTGATGCAGTGATGAGATCAGGAGCTGAGCGACCCTGGTGAAACCCAAACTGGATGTCACTGAGCAGATTATTGCTGAACAGGGGCTGCTTAATAGCTCTGTGGATGACACCCTCCATCACTTTACTGATGATTGAGAGTAGACTGATGGGTATTGGTGTTGGTCTGATTGGATTTGCCCTGCGTTTTTGTGATCAAGACATGCTGGTTGATTTTCATATAGTGACGCACCCCTTATCTGGGCTCTCTGATTTGCTTTGGCATCATTTATGTTGGTTCTCCAAAATTCTCTGGCAAAGGCACAGGCTATAGAGAATGCCTGCAGTTTGATCTCAAAACTGTGGACTCTGCTCCTTGGTGCCAACTGAAAATTATGAAATGTTTTCGAATCTTCCAGGGCATGGCATTGGTACAAAGACTTTCTCGGCATTACATTTTAGTAGTTACCACTTGATCCATAGCAAGGCTGGATCCAGACAGAAACATTTTCTCAGTATTTTTGCACTGTTATGCCAAAATGATTGGAATACAGCTTATGGTGTGACTTGAATATGATTCTGCTGTACATGCATGTGATTCCTCACATTTGACAGAAAACCAGCATAATATTAAAGGAGATTGAAATGCAGCAGAGTGTATGGACACTTTTCCTGCCCTAATCCTATTGACGAATTAACGAGCAAAACTATATAATTATAGCTACCAGGCCTGCTCATAGCAGGAGATAGCTGGATTTTCCACCAGAACTATGCATAGAATCTGAAAAGTCTGTTTCCCTCAGGGTCAGATTAATGCACAAACCTTGGGACAAGTGCTATTTTTCTGGGCACCACTGAAGAAAGCTTTTCTAACATGCTAATGAGCTTCAATGGCTAACTGGCAGATCCAGCTGCATTCCATGGGACCTGGATATGGGATCCCATTGAAGTAGCCTACTGTCAAAACCATGAGCATAATCAATGGGAATGGGATCAGAAAATGGGCAACTCCACTGTAACTGTGCCAATATAGCACTCCTCCCTCAGAGTAAGTAGATGAAGTTCAGGTCCTATCGAGAGATGTAAGTATCAATGTTAATTCTCCAAAGAGAGACTTTGAAGTGTTTAAAAGTGGAAAAAGTGCAGAACGTGATGCAAACCTGCCTTATATGCTTGCTCATTTTTTTTAATGTGAAAGGATTCTTAGATTACCTGTGAAAATATAGGAGCTCAAATTGAGTTTTATTGCTGCTACACAGATTTCCTTGGTATTAAAGACTTCCTCAGGGTAAATATTTCTATCAGTCATCCTTATTTCCTTATACCCACCAGCAAAGCCTCTCACTACCCTGATCACACCAACCCCAGTTATCAATATCTTCTGCAGCTTGATAGAGATTCCTTGCCCCACTATTGATTGCCAGGACTATTCCAAAGGGCTTCTCACTGCAACCACCCCACCTCCCACCTCTGGTCTTTCCTCCTATATGCTGACCAGTTTGTCAGTTTACTTGGCTGCCAGGCAGGTGATGAATCCAGAAACTGCTAATGTTAGCCAGCTGATAAGATTGGCACTGCCAGGAGGGACATAAGCAAGTGTTGAAACCAGTGAGCAAGTGTCAGGAGGGATTGTGCAGTGTCAGGGAATGGGCTGAACAGTGTAGTGCCTTCAGAATGGGTTGAATGGTGCCAGGACAAGGGTGAGCACTATCAGGGTGAATTGTGCCCCATGTGAAGAAAGGGTGAGCAGTGTCAAGGGGAATTTGGCAGTGTTGGGTGGTTATTTGATTGTTGTTCTGCATGTGGGATTGGTGAGCAGTTGAAGGGGTAACAGTATTAACAGGGAAAAACTAAAACTGGAGACAATTAACAGGAACAGTGAAATTCACTGAACTGAGTGCAGACCTAGCAAGGCGTGTCTTCAGTTTGTGATGTGTAAAGGAAATGTGGTATCGCTACAATTACACCTCATCTCTAAGCTTCACAACTCATCACTGCTGGATTCAAGCTGGACATGAGACAGATATTTCCTAACATTTCAATGTAAAAATAAAGGGCCACAGATCCACCACTGACAATGTAAACTGGCCCATTATAGATGTTTAATGTTTAATGTCTTTGACTTCTGTGCTTCATTCTGACCAACTGTCATTTCTCTTCCAGCATGAGAAGAGATGTGCTCCAGTTGCCAATAATTCAGAAACAAGGCAGTTAGAATCAGTAGCACAAAAATGACATGGACTGGTGAAATACCTTTGATTAATTGTAAATAGTGGTAATGGGCATCCACTGGTTTAATCTATAAATGTGTCAGTGCTATGAGTGCACTAAGTACATAGAACATTATTGCTAAATGACAGAGAGGGCTTATGCTTACGACAAATAATTAAACACCAGAGCTTCAATCTTCAGCTATAAATGAAATTGACAGGTGATTAGGAGTTCAAACATTAAACAGATGATTGTTGCTTTGAATGTGTTGCCTTTGGTATTTTCCAACAGTGCTTTTCTCCATTGCACAACCCTGCTGGTTTTGAACACCAAAGACTATTAACACCCATCTTCAGTGATCTGCATAACATTAGCTAAGATTTCACACAGCATTTGCATAATGAAGTTGCACATGTTATCCCCAACTGATGTTATTTATAAAACTTGTCCTGTATCATAGAATTCCTACAGCGCAGGAGGAGGCCATTTAGCATCAAGTCTGCACTGACCCTCCATCAGCATCCACCCAGATCCAGCCCTCTCTTTGTATCCTATAATCTCACTTCTGCCTAGCCTACACATCCCTGAACATTATGGACAACTTCAGCATTGCCAATCCACCTAACCTGCACATCTTTGGACTGTGGGAGGAAACCCATGCACATAGTGGGGACAATGTGTGAACTCCACACAGACCATCACCTGGGGCTGGAATCAAACCTGGGACCCTGGTGCTGTGAGGCAGCAGTGCTAATCACTGAGCCACCATGCTATATCAGGTTTGAAATCAGACGCTTCAATGGGATCAGCACCATGGAAGGTACTTACAGAGCTCTGAAGTTGATAAGATGCAATCTTTAACAGACACTTCCATTGCAGTGTGTGGGAATGTTGTGGTTAGTATCAAAGGAGCAATTTTGGCCAGCTGTCTTGCTGTGGAATTAGTTTATTTGGCTGGAGATCCAGGCAAGCACAATGGAGAGTTTGGAGCAACCTAACTAATTCAGATCAGCTATTTCAGAAACAATGTGTTTTGCTGACAGAAATAGAACTAAAAAAAGTTCTGACAAAACATGCTGGCAGCTCCCATTGCACTATTCTCAAAAATACTCCCCAAATAAACAGAAATGCACATTGTGGGAGTGCAGATAATTGAGTGTGCACTGTATGTGTTTTTGAAATACTATCATCCAAACTATATGATATATTTTTATGTGACTGAAGGTAAGAACCACAAGCTTGAAAAGAAGGAAGGTCTATTTTGGTAAAGTTGGCTGAGGGGTAAAAGCTTGCAATGATTTTGAAACTCCCTGCTCTACTTTAAAAAGTGTTACTTGATGGCTAGAGTAGCCAGACCCTCAGTTTAATGTTTCTTCCAAAAGATTTCCCCTTCGGCAGTGTATTAAAGTGTTAGCCTCTGTTGCGTGCTGAGTGTTTGGAGTAGAAATAGAAAACACTGTTTTCTGACTCGGATGCAGAACTGCCACCCACAAAGCTGCAACAAAAACAGCAAATTTCAATAATTCTTCAACATCACGCCCCCATCACCATTATCTGCCTTGGATCACATTCTGTATCAGATTCGGGTAAACATAGTTAAGAGAAGGCTCAACAACTGCAATTTGCTTAAATATGAATGTTAATTAACTAACAATAATTTGATTATAATAGTAATAATGAATTATTATACTGGTAATAATAAATGGAAGAGGAAAAGATAAAACAAGCAATAAGTCTCATGTCCCTATGCCCTTTGGGGACCCCTCAATCGATGGCTAGTCAAGTCCAGCAGCCTTGGAATGAAACTGTCTTTTTCTCATACGGTATCACAAACAATCAGTACAGAAAATAACAGATACAATGGACGCAGCTGATGGCTCATACAAAAAACAAGCTTTTTTAATTGTGCTGTCTGAGGCACTTATGGGAATGTTCACAGGTGTCATCCAAGGTCATGCAGCTTGTTGAGTATCAACAGCAATTTTAGCCATTCAGCCCATCTATTGTCTAATTCAGCTGTCAAATATCAACATTAACTTACAGCTCTTCGCCCATCCTATAACTACCAAGCTGGTTTTCTTATATAATTTTAAAAGAAAAATGTAAATGTAAGCCTGTCACAGATAGTATATAGTTCAAAGCAATAACTGATGCACAACTTCATTCCAGAGAACAAATAAAACTATGTGGGAAGTGATATAAAACTTACATTTTAATTTGAAAACTAAATTGACACTTTTAGGTCCCTATTGTTTTGAGTTGGAAAGACACTTTGTAATTAATATAGTTTGTAGCACTTGAGTTTTGAAGGATTGTGAATATTAGATGAGTAATTTCTAATTTGTCGACGTACTTTGCTTTGCTTAAAATAAGTCATTGAAAATTCACTGTGGAAGTCGAGATATTTTTAACCAAGGCTTCCGAAAAATCATAGTCTGGTGGTAGTTACTTGCTTCACTAGCTTGGAGAGTTGTTTGTTTTATATCACTTAGTTGGAGAGTAGCCAACTAATAACAAGCTGAGTTGGGAAAATGCCATCTAAAATCAATCTGAATTGGAGGAAAGTTTCTAAGAACCAGATGAGTTGGAGAAAAGCTTACCATGAACAAGCTGTCCAGCTGTTCTTTCCCATTTGTAAAAAGTAAACTGTCTACATCAGCTCAGAATAAAACCTATTTTTTATTTTGAAAGAGTAATTGAAAAATCATCTCAAGATCTTTTACTTCCCAAGAAAGAAGTGTCTGCGAGTTTTCAATGCACGAGAGACAGTCGTGCACGCATAATCATTTGTCCATGCGCACCAGAACAAAAAAGCAAAAGACTCTGGTGTAACATCTTTTTGCCTCCAAGAATAAACCATTGGCCAACATGTGTTTTTCAGAAAGCTAATTTCTGCAGTTTTTCCCCCTGTTTTCCTAAAGCATGAGGATGTGTACTTTGAGGATACTTAAAGAGATAGGCATTTGTACTTCTGTATTACTGACAGGGTAGATTAACAATTATTCTATGTTTATTGAATAATGTTTAATTTGGTAATAAGTCCATAACTGTTTAAAGAAGTCTAGTTGATAGATCTTTTTCCTTAAGCCTCATATAGATAAAGAATTTAATTGGTCATCTTGATAATTCAAAGTATCTTTATTTGATTTCCTCATATAGTGAGATTTAAATGAACAGTGCACTCTTTCAGCCTCAGTTACAAAATGCTGAAAATTAAGCTGTGCTAGAACTTGAAACTTTATAACAGATTTTATAGTACATTATGAACATCCAATACTGTTCATTATTAAATATGTAACAATTAAGGGATTTTTTTTGGACTGCAAGTTTTAATTTAGCATATCTAAGAGGCAAAGGGGATGGTCATTTGACCTGTTCTGTCTTTGACCCGTAGGAAACACAGGTGACTTGAATGTTAGTGATCAAAGGAAGGCTTAGCTTGCTTTACTCACAGAAAGGTGCATGGCGTTTACATTTAGAGACTATGGCAGCAGTCTCTGTGTTTGCAATGCTTCGACTTAGGGTCTCCCAAAGACTCAAGAAAAGAATCAAGTTGTAAACAGTTGTGCTGTGAACTGTCCATTTACTTCTAAGTTGAAATGAGAGCTCAGAGTTAAAAATAGGCAATTAGCATTTCTACCTGAATGAAAGGTTAATATGCTCATGTCACTATGGGAAAGGGCAGAGAAAGCATTTCTTTGAGATGATGTTACAGGCTGCTCTATAAACCAATGAATATCAAACACAGTAGTACTGAAGGGGTTCAGTAGACAGAAAGGCAGCTTGAGTTTGTGAGCTACTGCAGCTGGATGTGGAAGGGAGACAGTCTCTAATCAAAAAGATACATACTGCAACCATCTAAGGATTACAAGTGATATGCCATGGAATATCTGGAGGGAAGAAGGATCATCAGAACACACTATCACTGCTTATGGTTTTAAACAATTTTATAAAAACTGAGGAACGCAATGGTCACTCATAGTTACGACTCAACAAAAAGTAGACATAGATTGGAACTCACTGGAATTTGGGAGGAACTATGAACTGTTTGTCAAAAAGACTAATTCTAAGGATCACATGATGTGTGACAACAGGAACATCATTTTCTATACTGTACAAGGTGCTTATGAAAATATTTTGGTATATAGTCAATAGTTTGTTTTGGTCATTTGGTAATTGCTTATGATGTCACATCTTGACATATCATTGTTGCACCTGTTAAGCGGGAGAACAAATTTATTTTAAAAAGTATACTGAAATTGTGCTGCAATTAATGCAACATCCAAAATGAAAATCTGAGGAAAATTACAGAAGAACATTTTTATGCAGATCTTGCAGACAGCGGCAAAACGAAGACAACTGCCAATGCTACAAAATAAGTTGAAGATTAATTTGAATCTAGCACTCAGTCATTGGATTGCCAGGTATCTAGTATTGTAAGAAGAGATAATGGGAACTGCAGATGCTGGAGAATCCAAGATAACAAAGTGTGAAGCTGGATGAACACAGCAGGCCAAGCAGCATCTCAGGAGCACAAAAGCTGATGTTTCGGGCCTAGATCCTTCATCTGAAAAGGGGGATGGGGAGAGGGAACTGAAATAAATAGGGAGAGAGGGGGAAGCGGACCGAAGGTGGATAGAGGAGAAGATAGGTGGAGAGGTGAGTATAGGTGGGGAGATAGAGAGGGGAAGGTCAGTCCGGAGAGGATGGACAGGTCAAGGGGGCAGGATGAGGTTAGTAGGTAGGAAATGGAGGTGCAGCTTGAGGTGGGAGAAGGGGATAGGTGAAAGTAAGAACGAGTTAGGGATGTGGGACGAGCCGGGCTGATTTTGCGATGCAGTTGGGGGAAGGGAGATTTTGAAGCTTATGAAATCCACATTGATACCATTGGGCTGCACAGTTCCCAAGACGAATATGAGTTGCTGTTCCTGCAACCTTCAGGTGGCATCATTATGGCACTGCAGGAGGCCCAGGATGGACATGTCGTCTGAGGAATGGGAGGGGAGTTGAAATGGTTTGTGACTGGGAGGTGCAGTTGTTTGTTGTGAACCAAGCATAGGTGTTCTGCAAAGCGGTACCTAAGCCTCCGCTTGGTTTCCCCAATGTAGAGGAAGCCACAACGGTACAGTGGATGCAGTATACCACATTGGCAGATGTGCAGGTGAACATCTGCTTGATGTGGAAAGTCTTCTTGGGGCCTGGGATCGGGGTGAGGGAGGAGGTGTGGGGGCAAGTGTAGCATTTCCTGCAGTTGCAGGGGAAAGTGCTGGGTGTAGGGGAGTTGGAGGGGAGTGTGGAGCGGACAAGAGAGTCGCGGAGAGAGTGGTCCCTCTGGAAGGCAGACAGGGGTGGGGATGGAAAAATGTCTTTGGTGGTGGGGTCAGATTGTAGATGGCGGAAGTGTCGGAGGATGATGTGTTGTATCCAGAGGTTGGTGGGGTGGTATGTGAGGACTAGAGGTTTTCTCCCACTTCCTACAGACAAAGGGGGTGGCCATGGATACCCACGTGGGCCCAAGCTATGCCTGCCTCTTTGTAGGTTACGTGGAACAGTCCCTCTTCCGTACCTATGCAGGCCCCAAACCCCACCTCTTCCTCTGTTACATTGATGACGGTATCGGCGCCGCCTCTTGCTCCCCAGAGGAGCTCGAACAGTTCATACACTTCCTTGTCTGCCTTCCGGAGAGACCACTCTCTCCGTGACTCCCTTGTTCGCTCCACACTCCCCTCCAACCCCACAACACCCGGCACTTTCCCCTGCAACCGCAGGAAGTGCTACACTCGCCCCCACACCTCCTCCCTCACCCCTATCCCAGACCCCAAGATGACATTCCACATTAAGCAGAGGTTCACCTGCACACCTGCCAATGTGGTATACTGCATCCGCTGTACCCATTGCGGCTTCCTCTACATTGGGGAAACCAAGCGGAGGCTTGGGGACCGCTTTACAGAACACCTCCGCTCGGTTCGCAATAAACAACTGCACCTCCCAGTCGCGAACCATTTCAACTCCTCCTCCCATTCCTTAGATGGCATGTTTATCCTGAGCCTCCTGCAGTGCCATAATGATGCCACCCGAAGGTTGCAGGAACACCCACTCATATTCCTCTTGAGAACCCTGCAGCCTAATGGTATCAATGTGGATTTCACCAGCTTCAAAATCTTCCCTCCCCCAACTGCATCCCAAAACCAGCCCAGCTTGTCCCCGCCTCCCTAATCTGTTTTTCCTCTCACCTCAAACCACACCTCCATTTCCTACCTACTAACCTCATCCCGCCCCTTTGACCTGTCCATCCTCCCCAGACTGACCTATCCCCTCCCTACCTCCCCACCTATACTCTCCTCTCCACCTATCTTCTCCTCTATCCATCTTCGGTCCGCCTCCCGCTCTCTCCCTATTTATTTCAGAACGCTCTCCCCATCCCCTTTTTCTGATGAAGGGTCTAGGCCCGAAACGTCAGATTTTGTGCTCCCAAGATGCTGCTTGGCCTGCTGTTTTCATCTAGCTTCACACTTTGTTATCTAGTATTGTAGGAAAGCAGGTAAGCAGCCCGTTGCATAAAAGAATTATCAAAGGTAGAAAACCAAGAAGTTAAAAACACTCCTTATATTTTTAAAATTATTTTCAGAGACGAAAGCAAACAGTGGGATGTAAAAATGACACTTCAGTTTCTCCCTTAATCATATTTTAACATTCTTCCAAAGAACTAAATATATTGAACTTTTATCATAATGATTAAATTTAAAATCCGACAAACATAAGGTTAGGTTTTCAATACCAAAGATATTGTTCTGAAGTACTGCTAAGTTTGGCATGCTTTAAAAAACCTATAGTCCTCCTTTCTATGAGGTGTAACTTTTTAAAGGCTATTAACAGTGAAACTAATATTGAAACTAATAGTGCAAAAGTGAAAGCTGCTGTGAATTCAGTTTTTCCTCATTGAATATATTCTAGGACTTTTCCGTAGTACATATAGAGAAACACAGAATTATTAGTAGTACCTTTGGATTTCTACCTTTAACTGCACATACGCAAACTGCAGAAGTTTTAGTCAATTTCAAAGGAGTAATGATGCTGAACGCTGATAATTTCATACCAGGTAATAAATAATATCATTGTGAGTTTCAGAATCCAACAGTATTTACTGTTTGTTTCTTATCTATTTGTAGATTTCAAATATCACCTTTTGAGAAACGTTGGAGGAATTCTAAATACAGATAACTTCCAAGTTTGCATTAAAATACTGTGGTATGGTGGAGAGCTAGTCAACACATGGTCCAACTTGTCATGTCGAACAAACTAGACCCACTTATCTGTGTTTGGTCCCTATCCCTCTAAACTTTTCCTAGTCATGTATCTGTCAAAGTTCTTTTAAACATTATAATTGTACCTACAACTACCTCTTCCTCTGCCAATTTATTCCACATATGAACCATGCTCTGTGTGAAAAGGTTGCCCGTTGGTCTCTTTTAAATCTTTCCTGTCTCATCTTAAAAAATACACCACCCGTCCTAGAGAAAAAACCCTTGCTATTCACTTTATCTATGCCCTATTGATTTTATAAACACCTATAAAAGTCACCCTTCAACCTCCTACACTGCAGTAAAAAAGGTCCCAGCCTGTCTTTTTTCCTCAAACCCTCTAGTCCCACAACATCCTTGTAAATATTTTGTGAACCCTCTCCAATTTAATAATATTCTTTCCATAGCAGGGTGACTAGAACTGTGCACAGTACTCCAGGTGTGGCCTCAGGTATGTCCTGTACAACCTCAATGTGATGTCCCAACTCCCATACACAGTGGCCTGAGTAATGAATGCAAGTGTGCTAAGCGTCTTCTTAACCACCCTGTCTACCTGTGACACAATTTTCAAAAAACTATGTACCTGAACCCCTAGGTCTGTGAATTGATGACACTAACCAGGCATCTACCATTAACTGTTTTAGTCCTGTCCTTGTTCGCTTTACCAAAATGCAATGCCTTGCATCCAAATTGAACTCCATCAACCACTCCTAAGCTAATTGGCCCAATTGATCAAGATCCCATTGTAATCTTAGATAACCTTCTTTCCTCTCCACTACACCACCAATTTTGGTGTCATTTGCAAACTTACTAACATTCCTCTTAAATTCTCATCCAAATTATTACTATAAATGACAGACAACATCACTAAATCAATCACTGAGTTTGTAAGGAAAAACAGAAAGTGATGGAGAAATTCAACAAATTTGGCAGCATCTGTAGAGAGAAAAACAGAGTTAATGTTTTGAATTTAGTGACCTTTGTCAGAAGTTCTAATGAAGGGTCACTGGAACTCAAAATGTTAAAGTTTCTTCCTTCTCCAGATGCTGCCAGACTTGCTGAGTTTCCCCAGCACTTTGTGATTTTGTTTTAGGTTTCCAGCACCTACAGGTCTTTGTTTTCATATTACAAAGTTTTTGAAGGTCAGTGTGATATAGTGAGGTAAGAAAAATGATGGATTAAACCTCACCAAGACACTGATCAAAGTAACAGTACAGGACTTGCGAGCTGTGGGTACAGTTTTGGATGATGAAACTTTCTATAACAGAATTGCACTAATGCTATATTTAGATTGAGAGTTTGCACAGTGAATGCATCCTTGAGTTTACTCTCATCTAACAAACAGTGCTGAATCAATTATATACGACCCAATCACCTATCTAGCAAAGCTTAAACCAAACGCCAATGATTGTTGCGAATAATACTTCGTGCCAAAACGTAAAGGGCTCCTCTTCATCACTTTTTTTTAAAACAATAAACTGTTTCAGAACTTAGCTGGAAATGAAGCCTTATTAAGTCACATGACTGATAAAATGGTGGACAGAACTTAGATGTTTCACTTGTGCCTCTATTGGCTTTGACAAGATCACTTCCACCCAAATGATTGTCAAATATTCCCACCCTCTGTTCCTACATGTCCTTTGTATTCTTTCAGTCTCAAAGCTTTCATCACTGTATCACTGTGCTAGGCAAACAGCCAACTGGGTACAATAATATCTTTGTTCAACCTGAGAGTTACAGAAAGGAAGCATCATTGTGGAAATACTTCAGCAGCTGCTTAATTGATCAATCAAGAAAATAGAAGATTGCATCAGAAATCACAAATCCATCTAACAAGTTAATTAGATAAGCAAGTTAAAAGCACATAACTGCCAATTCATCCTCGTGTGAATCTACACATCCTTTCTCATGTAGGTTTGTGTTCATCTACATGTAATTTTTGGCACCCTGCACATCTCTTCTGGTGCTGGTTAAATCCTTCATATAACAATAAGCAAAGCTATTTTCTAATGGGACCAAGATTGTTTTGGTCATTGTTTTCCTTCCAATATTCTCCTAACATACACCTTTGAAGTACGATGACCCATCCAGCAGATTCTCTGAGAACCCATCCAATATGAAATGCAATGCTGAATGCCAGTTAACATCAAAATTTGAACCTAAAAATCTTCTGTGGTGGGAAATCATTGCTACTGTTAAAGCTAAATGAAAGCTATAGGCAAAAGGAATGTAATATCCAGCTAATGACAACCTAGTTCAATATTCACATTTGCTGCAGCCACTTTTCTAATTTCTGTCCACCATTTTATCAGTCATGATAAAGCTTCATTTCCAGCTAAGTTCTGAAGCAGTTTATTGTAAAAAAAAGTGATGAAGAGGAGCCCTTTAAGTTTTGGCACGAAGTAGTATTTGCAACAATCACTGGCATTTGGTTTAAAATCTGTTAATTAGGTGATTAGACTGTATATAATTGATTCAGCGCTGTTTGTTTGATGAGAGTAAACTCAAGGGTGCATTCATTGCCCAAACTCTCAATCTAAATATAGCATTCGTGCAATTCTGTTATAGAAAGATTAATCATCCAAAACTGTAACCAAGAATGGCAAAGGTAAGCTTAGTGCCTGATTGCACTGAGGTCAGTTTGCCAAAACTGTGCATTTGCTAAGGCATTTATCATTTCACAAGATGCATTGTCAGATGAATTTAAATTATTTCTACAGGTTTGTATTTCATTTATGCAAATTCTGCACTTTCTGTAGCAGATAATACTTTTATTGACCAACAAACAAGAAGATTAATCAATTTTTCTCTTGAAAGTCATTGCCCAAGATGAATATGGTTTTTCAGCTTTCTTGCAGAAAATTTCTACAGTGGTTGTACGTTTGACACTCATTAGTTGCAATTAAACAAACAGATTGAACACACTAGTAAATGATATGTTGTTCTGAAACATTCCATCTTTTTCTAATTTATAGTTGCAAATGATTAATGGAAATATGTATCAGTTGACAAAACCATTGCACAGCTAAGGTGATCAGATTTATTACCGTAATTAAGCTTTCTTCATTTAAGCAGAAGTATAGCAGTTGTATATTCCACAGGCCTTCTGGAGTGATTAGTCTCGTAAGAAAAATGCACCCCCCTGTGGTCAAATTATGTAATAAGAAAATTATTACGTAATTGCAAACCTGTTAAGGATGAGTCAGAATTGATTGTGATATTTTTCTGTGTTTAAATGTATTTAAATAAATGGCAATTGCCATTAGCAATTGTAATTATTTCTTGCAAGCAGTAATACTTACCATATTAGCATTTGTATCAAGGCACACATGATAATATTTGTTTCCTTACAACTTCAGTTAAGTATACTGCACAGATTTAGAAACAAATGGAAGTGACTAAATATTTAGCAATAATATTCTTACTACCTTTAGTTAGATAACTAGAATCAGTAGCCTTTCTTTGTGGTTACAGTTTTCATTGTTATGTGTAACCATTGGGACACTTAATGAGCAGTGTGGTAGGCAATAACATGCTATGAAATAGTTGGACGCGAAAGGTGCAGGTCTATATTTCTGATATCTTATAGCTTAAGTTCCTGACCTCAGAAGTGATGTCACAATAAACATGCCTTTCTCTGAATGAAAATAGTAAGAGAAAGGTGGGGATTAAAAAATTCCAATTTGCTATTATGTATATCATAGTCTACAGCTTCAACATGGGAGATGCATTAAAATACATGTTTATTCATCATGAATGACAGCGACATAAAAGAGTATGTGGGCCAGTCTTTGTGTAATATAGCCAGCTATAATTATCCCTTTTGCATTACTGCTGTTGTTAATAGAAATTGATCTTTTTTTGTTTAGTATTGAATAAAGGCCAATGTGTGACTAAGTACTATCGCTGGCTGCAGAAAAATGGAGGCTATATTTGGATCCAGTCCAGTGCCACTGTTGCATTGAATGCAAAAAATGCCACTGAAAAAAATGTCATCTGGGTCAATTATGTTCTCAGGTAAGAAAATCACTTCTGTCTGAATATGGATATTCTTTTTCTAAATGTAGACAGTTTTTAAAAATGTATTTGTTGCTCAGTATTTTAAAGTTTCATGAAGAAATTGTTTCCTGCATTTGATCTAGTTTGGTGTTTAAAAACTGTGGCTAGCTTAAATGCTGTCAGTGATTACAGATCTCATGAAATGTTTCATCTTTTTCATATGGACCACTCACATCCTGGAAAATCACTTATATATTTAAAAATCCAATTACATTAGCCTGATGCCAAGTCTCCTAATTTTACTAAACGTTACACCATGGCTGTAATTATAAAAGGTTACAATAGTGGCAGTAGCTTAACATATCTTCCCATTGGGAAGCTGATTAATTTGAAATGGCTACATCATATATGCAACAGTGTACATTGCAACAGAAACTTGGACTCCTTGTGTCAGTTAGCTGGATGGCTCCTATGGATCAGACTGGTATCTACAGCACAGAATTTCAGCCTGTTCTGGCTTGTGCGGATGTTTTCTTCTCCTTCCTGTGGGAGAGGTTGTGATACTGGAGAGGGACCAGCCTTTGGGTGGAGACTGGAGGAGAAACCACCTTGGGATTATTGAATGTTATGGTATTTGCCCATGCCAACCCATGTTTTGCTAATTGTGTCTAATTCAGTGAATTGGTAATTAAATTACTAAAGTCACATAACGATAAGTTCTTTTTTACTTAAAGCTTTGTATATATATTTTTACAGCCAATGAGGTTGACAATGTATTTTCAAGCTGAGAACATGTGTTATGTGAAGCAGATTTGGAAAACTGCTGCACAACACTTAGATCCTAAAATAGTTCTGAAAGTGAACAGAAATGTTCAGAAAGTAATCTTGTGGCTTCTGAAAAATATTTTGTACTAACTTGTCTTATTACAAATATAAGGACTTTGTACAGGTAAGAGAGCCTTCTACAACTCTGCAAAGTGTGCTGGAAACAGCAGTGACTCATGAAATAGGGAACAAATGTAAACAGGTGCTGGTGCGAGTTAAGGTTCAGGCCGTTTACAATTAGTGTAATGTGGGAGATATTGAGATAGTCAAATCTAAAGGTAACAAAGATATGAACGAGGGCTTCAGCATCAGAAATGCTGACATAGGAACAAAGTTGGGCAATGTTAAAGAGGTGGTCTCAGTGTAAGCTCAACTCAAGGTCAAATATGATATTTTTGATAGAATAGTTTAGTGTCAGACTGTTGCTCGCAGAGGCATGGAGTTGATAGATAGCCAAAGGAGTTCTGTTTTCATTCTTTTGTGGGAAAGAGTTGGGGTAGGAGAGGGCAGGAAGAGTTGGGGTGGTGGGGGGAAGAGATGGAGAAAACAATGACTTAATTTTTCCCAACATTTAATTTGAGGAAATTCCAACTCTTTCAGTTCTGAGAGTAAGATAAACAGTCTGATAGTTTATAAATGGTCAGAAAGTCAGAAATGGCAGTGCTGATGTAGAGCTGGGTGTCATTGATGTATTTTGGAAAAATCATGGGATGGAAATATATAGCAGAGACATAATCATGGCAACAAAACAAGTAAGAACCTGGGTGCCACTCATTAGCCACCCTCTTTACTAAGTTTAGAAGGATGAGAGGGGATCTGATTGAGACGTATAAGATTATTAAGGGATTGGACACTGTGGAGGCAGGAAGCATGTCTCCGCTGATGGGTGAGTCCAGAACCAGAGGACACAATTTAAAAATAAGGGGTAGGCCATTTAGAACAGAGTTGAGGAAAAACGTCTCCACCCAGAGAGTGGCGGATATATGGAATGCTCTGCCCCAGAAGGCAGTGGAGGCCAACTCTCTGGATACTTTCAAGAAAGAGATGGATAGAGCTCTTAAAGATAGTGGAATCAAGGGTTATGGGGATAAAGCAGGAACAGGATACTGATTGTGGATGATCAGCCATGATCATAATGAATGGTGGTGCTGGCTCGAAGGGCCGAATGGCCTACTCCAGCACCTATTGTCTATTGTTATGGATTGGCTTACCAGGATGGGGGACAATTTACCAAACATGAGACACAATTAAAACAGTAAAATGTTCTCATCAGTAAATCTTCCATTAATCAAATCAAAACAAGTTGTGAATTGGCAATCATAATGATGAACTTATAAAGATTGTCAGTTTTCACTTTTTTTTGGGCATATATTGAGACTTCAATTTTTCAATATACTTCATTGTCCTTTGTT
This sequence comes from Stegostoma tigrinum, assembly GCF_030684315.1. NCBI lineage: Eukaryota > Metazoa > Chordata > Chondrichthyes > Orectolobiformes > Stegostomatidae > Stegostoma > Stegostoma tigrinum. The sequence continues at coordinate 59,105,370 of NC_081363.1, read as the reverse complement.
AGTTTACCCATCATACAAATACAAACTGTGAACGAGACTGCAATTTATATGCTTATTTAGATTATTTCAGCTTAAATAAAATTGATGAGTTGACATAATATATATTAATTTACAATATTTATATATTTGATCCAAGAGCAGTGAGGTGGAACACATGACAACAAAGCATTTTTCATTATGACTGAATGAGCAAGAGATGCCAAATTGCGATCTGACATAACTGAGAAAAAGAGATGTAACTGATGGAATGTTTGATTTTAAAATTGGTTTGTACTAAACTGTAAATAAACTTCTCACTGAGCAAAATAGGCGAGAACCTAGGATGGACTCATTAGTCATGGTCGTTTGTGAGGGAATAGCTCATTTCACACGAATGGGAAAGTATTTACAAAACATTAAATATGATTCAGGCAGTAAGTTGTTCTCTTCAGTCAATCCTCCTTAAACATAGAAAAGTAAAGTGACAGCCTTATTTGTAACTCTCTCAAGTTAGGCCTTGCCTTAACAGTGTTGTAATCTAAAGGATAGCTGTATTTAAAGTTGTTTCAGAGACAGTGGGAACTGCAGATGCTGGTGGATTTGGCATAACAAGATGTAGAGCTGGATGAACACAGCAGGCCAAGCAGCATCAGAGGAGCAGGAAAGCTGACGTTTGGGGCCTGGATCCTCCTTCAGAAATCTGGGTCTAGGCCCACAACATCAGTTTTCCTGCTCCTCTGATGCTGCTTGGCCTGCTGTGTTCATCCAGCTCTACACCTTGTTATCACTGTATTTAAAGTGTCCATGTTCAGACTTGTGGTGAGCCTTATTTCAGTTATCACTCCATAAAACCTACACTTGACTGATTATATTTTTCTCTTTCTACACAGAAGTGCTATCACACACAACAGATTGACCTTCCCAAAATGCAAAATCACCATGACTTCTTTTTGTCTTTTAAACGATTGCCCACTATCTGTGGAAATAAAACACCTGTGTCACCAATTTAGTATTTACATGCAAATCCCATTATCGGCAATCTGACTGATCATAAACCTGCTATTGTTAAATGACCAATTCACACTCATTTAACCCTTAATTAAATTATTCATCAGCTGTTCCCTCATTCTATCAGGTCTCAGACATCCCTTCAGGATTTCTGAGATGATGATAACGGATTTCCCTTTACATTTTAAATAAATCAATATATACTTAATAATAATGGAAAAAAGCAAACAAAATAAAATATATAAATTGACAACATATTTCCTTTTCCCTTTGCACAACGCTACAACCATCCTTTTTCTAATATGTCCAACAGTTTCTTAAAGCCTCTGTCTTTCTTTGTAGAAAAATCAGATACCTCGTTGCTGCTATCCATCATTTCAGTTTGGAGATTTCCCTGTTGCCCAGCATCCATTTCAAAACTGCAATATTGATTCTGAGTCATTTTTCATTCACACATTTCATTGCATGTATGTTATCCTATAGTTAGATATTATCAGTATAAGACTCAGTAGGCATTGCTGCTGAATCCTATTTTAAAATTTCTTCCAGCATTTTCACAATGAAAAACATCAAATCAGCTGCCTCACCAAAAACAAGAGTTTCTGCTGCTAATGTGCTTTTTACCATTCGTCTGATCTTTTAAGCATCCTGAGTTAAAGGGCAGTGTTTACCTCCCTTTCGCAAAATAAATATTATAAACCCTCCACATAAGAAACATTTCCACCAGCAACAAGCTTCATGTTCCTAAATTTTCTAATGTTTGAAATTTCAAAATACAATGCTTGATTTCTTTCCAAGTTTTGCTTGCCCGGATAACTTTGTTCACGTTGGGATTTTTCATAGTTCTACTCAATTCTAATACTTCAAACGAATATGTAGCATTGTTTGGATGCTGAGCCAATTCAGCTATCTTATTGGATTTTGCAGTTCACAAAACAGTATGGTTATAGGTCACAGTAGAAAAGGGACAGTAGCAACATCGTTACAAAATTGGCTGGTGATAGGAAACAGAGTAACAACAAATGAATATTTTTTGGCTGGACAATGATTGTTAGTGGGGAGTTCCCCAGGGGTCAGTATTGTGACCCTTACTTTTTCTGATGTCTGTTAATGATCTGCAATCTGGTGTACAGGGGACAATTTCAAAGACAGTAAACTTGGAAGAATAGTAACCTGTGAGGAGAATAACATGAAATTTCAAGAAGACACTAATATGTTGGTGAAGTGAGTGGATAGGTGACAAATGAGGTTTGATTCGGAGAAGTGTGAAGTGATGCACTTTAGTCAGAGCAAGATTGAAAGACATTGTAAAGTAGGGGATACAATTCCTAAGCGGGTACAAGAACAGAGGATACTGGTTGTATATAGGTTCAGATCATTGAAGGTAGCAGGACAGAAAGCAGTTGATAAAGCATACTATTTTTGGCTTTATTAATAGGCTTTAGTGTACAAGAGGCAGGGAAGTGATGTTGAACTTGTGCAAAACACTTGTTAGACCTCAACCAGAGAACTGTGTACAGTTGTGGGCATCACATTATCGGAAAGATGTGTATGCGTTAGAGAGAGCGCAAAGGCAAGTTACAAGAATGGCTTCAGGAATGAGAAACTTTGGTTATGCGAGAAGAAGGCTGCAAGGAAATTTGATAGATCTTTTCAAAATCATGAGTGGGCCAGATAGAGTAGAAGCAAAGGGAATGAGAGGGGAGAGGGGATAGATTTCAAGTGCAAATGAAGCAAGGGTGATGTGAGAGAAATCTTTAGCACTGAGCAAGTAATTAGGGTATGGAATGCACTGCCTGGAAATGTTGTGGAGGCAGGCTCAACTGAGGCATTCGAGAGCATTGGATAATTACTTAGAGACAAATGGTACGAAAAAGGTAAAGTACCTATAGTCTTATTCGACCATTGGGTTGTTCTGTCATTTGAGAGGGATGACTGGTGGTTTAACCTGAGGGTCACCATGCCTCATTCCGACCCTAAACTGAGAAGCTTAATTCTAACCTCAACCAGTGCAGGAATTAAATACTCCACTGCAAACCAGCTATCCAGCCAACTGAACTAACTAACTCCTTTTAAGGAATGGCATGTGCAGGGACATGGGAAAAAGGCAGAGATTGGCACTCCGTAATAAATCTAGGGCAGGCACAAGAGGATGAATGGCCAGCTTTGGCCCCATAACAATTCTTTTGATTTTGTGACTTTATCCATTTTAGTCTGGAAGCCGTTGCACCTTTTTGTGACTTTAACTAATATGGGGCTAACACTTTCCAAGTAAGTTTGCTGGTACAATGTGACACTCGATCCATTCTGTCTGGTTTCTAACCCAATATACTTAAAAGCCCTGGAAGCTGACCTCAAATTTTGAATTCAGTTTCAAATATATTCATGGTAATGTTTTCAAAGTCACTGCACCCACTCCACTAAACCATAATCTCCATGCATCATAAAGATACCTGAGAGCTGCTGTCATGTTGCCAGTAAAATATGACAGGGTTTGCTTTTAACTGGATTCAATCTAATTTTAATAAGACAGACCTTACTGAGAGGAAATAAACTCAAAGCATCATTTAGGCCATACACCCAATTTTTTTAATATCCGAGGGATTTCCACTGCATTTAGTGCCTTTTTTGGAAGACCAAGAGATATTTCCTTCTTCAATTGACCTCCCTTAAGAAGTGCAGTTTTGATATCATTTGATCTACACTCCCAAGCATTTTTGTTGCTAACAAAGCCTAGAAAATTTTTAGAATTGCTTTAGTTAAGTCCCATCAGGAGATTCCATTTCCATGCAGATGCACAATGTGACAGGGTTGGTTGTCCCCAGTCTGAAATCTCTGCATACATCCCAAATTCTCTCCAGCTTTGTAGTTCTTATTGTTTGGCATCATTTACTAACCTGTCTTCTAGTTTGTTCATGGCCACTAAGATTACCCTAACTCATGATGTTCGGTTCCTGATAGTTTTCACAGGTAGTACTGTATTTCTTGACCTTATTAACCTACACACTGTATTTTGCTTTCTGTCTCTTGTGAGACTGATACTGTTTGATCTCCCAGTCTTTTTGTTGCCTTCCATTAATTTTTTTTATTGCATTCATTTTTCTCCACCGTGGACCTAACCTCCTGCTTATTGTTCTTTTATGCTCATCCAGCTTTTATATTCTTCTGTGGCCTTCTTTGTTTTATTAATAATAGTCACATTTCTCCATTGACTAGCTCCTTCTGCCAAATATTTGACTTTCATACACACTTTTGGCAGTGATCACTTCATATTGATCATCAGAACCAATCTGTCCATCGTCAGACAAAATGTCAATTACAGCCTGTGATCCTTATAGCTGGACAATGTTTGGGTACATGTGGTACCTGGCTCCACGGTATTTTTTATAACGTTTTCAGATTCTGTTAATTTGTAATTCATACCAAGCATCCTTGACTGTACCCTAACACTCTACATAAATGATCTGGAGGAAAGTACAGATGGTCTGATTAGCAAGCTTACAGATGACACTAAGATTGTTGGAGGTTGTGAAGGGGACTGTCAGAGAATGCAGCAGAATACAGATAGCTTGGAGAGTTGGGCAGAGAAATGGCAGATGGAGTTCAATCCAGGCAGATGCGAGGTGATGCATTTTGGGAGATCCAATTCAAGAGTGAATGATACAGTAAATGGAAAAACCCTGGAGAAAATTGATGAGATCTGGGTGTTCAGGCCCATTGTACCCTGAAGGTGGCAACGCAAGTCAATAGAGTGGTCAATTAGGCGTACGGCATGCTTTCATTCATTGGACAGGGTATTGAGTACAAGAGTTGGCAGGTCATGTTACAGTTGTATAGGATTTTGACCATATTTGGAATACCGTGTTCAGTTCTGGTCGCCACATTACCAAAAGGATGTGGATGCTTTGGAGAGGGTGCAGAGGCGGTTCACCGGGATGTTGCTTGGTATGGGGGGCAGTAGCTTTGAAGAGAGGTTGAGTAGATTAGGATTATTTACATTAGAAAGATGGAGGTTGAAGGGGGACCTGATTGAGGTCTACAAAATCATGAGGGGTATAGACAGGGTGGATAGCAAGAAGCTTTTTCTGGAGTGGGTGACTCAATTACTAGGGGTCACGATTTCAAGGTGAGCAGGGAAAAGTTTAAGGAAGATATGAATGGAAAGTTTTTTACGCAAAGGGTGGTGGGTGCCTGGAGCACGTTGCCAGCGGAGGTGGTAGTGGCGGGCATGATTGTGTCATTTAAGATATATCTAGTCAGATACATGAATGGGCAGGGAGCAGAGGGGTACAGATAATTGGAAAATAGGCGACAGGTTTAGATAGAAGATCTGGATTTGTGCAGGCTTGGAGGGCCAAAGGGCCTGTTCCTGTGCTGTAACTTTTTGTTCTTCGTTCTTTGTTTTAACAGCCTAATTCCCATGCTGTACATATTTATCAATAACCCGGCCTAGGCCTTTCCATTCCTTAAGGCCCTCGTATAATAAACCATATCTCACAGGTTGAAATTGATTTCCAATGGCCTTACCTCATATCTTCGGACTCACTGAATTTTTTGTGACTTTGGCTTTAATAAAAACCTTTTTGCCTATATGCAGTATTTTCAATTGCTCCGAGAAAGTAGAGATAATTGTAGTCCCTTCCCAAACTAGGGGCTGATCACTTATTATTGAAGGAACTTTAGGATTCCTATCAAAGGTTAAGTGACATAAGCTATATTCTCCAACCATCTGCAATGCGTTCTTAGTGTGTACAGTTCAACACTGGTGCATATGATAATTTTTTTCTGCTATTCTATGATTCCATTTCACATACCCCATTGATAAAAGGCCTTTCTGCCACCCAATTCTTAACTATTATGTTCATTTTCACACACACCCCTCCACATTCATCACTAGTAAATATTATTAGTGAGAAATGTTGTCAGTGGTCCAAATATGGTCCTTATCCACCTTTCTACTTCCTTACTCATAATTATTTTACCCCTTCAATGTATTATTGTTGACGTGTCATATCATAGAAAGCCAATGTGTGGAAGCAGGCCATTCCGTCCATCGAGTCAACAACGACCCTCTGAAGAGCATCCCGTCCAGACCCGCTCCCTACCCTATGCCTGCATTTCCCACACAGACACAGGGAGAAAGTGCAAACTACACACAGACAGTTGCCCGAGGCTGGAATTTAACCCGAGTCCTTGGTGCTGTGAGGCTGCAGTGCTAACCACTGAGCCACCATGCCATCCCTTGACTTGACAAAATCTGGTTACCGGGTCTACAAAATGCAAACTTTTTTTTCTCTCTACTCTGTGCCTTTTAAATTCTTAGTCACCATCTCATTGAAATCTCTTGCTATCTCTTTACTATAGGCTGTGATGGTGTTCTTTGATATGTCTTACATCCTCACATATATCTTTTTCTCTTCTGTGAACTTATCATACTGCGTCTTTTATTAATTTTTTTGAACTTTTAATGGATGGATGGCAAATTGCCCATGTAAATTTAATACAATTAACTTATTACCTTTCAAATTCCTACCCCCAATGTCAGTAACACTATTTTAATATATTTTGGCGAATGGTACGTTCCACTAAAGCAGTGTCCTGACTGAGTAAACTGCAAGTTCACAAATTTTTCAAATACAATTTTTTTCATTTTCCACATCCAGTTTCATCTGTGCTTTCTTCACTGATGACCCTCACAATAACAACAGTATTTTTGTATACAACAGTATATAAATGCTAATAATCCACAACAAGGTGGTTGACTTTCAACTGCCCTCTGGGCAATTAGGGATGGGCAATAAATGCTGGCTCAACCACCTATGCCCACATCTTGTTAACAAATACAATAGAAACAATTTTACTTCACAAGGAATAACCACTCTATTCAAAAATTTTAACGTATTATTGTTCCTAAATCTGAAACCTGTAGACCTCTCAAAAGTTTTAACTTTATCTCGATTCTTATTAATCAACAAGTCTAAGAAGCTTTTTAACCAGTCAATTCCAGACATGGTAGATCTCCATCCACTGTCTATTACATCACAATTGAAAGGCTCTGGCACCAGAACATTCATCACTGGGTAGAACCTTTGTGTGACCAATAAAATGCATTTTCTTTGATCCAGGTCTGTATCTCCTTCCTCTGAATCTTCTGTTTTATGTTTAGTATTTTATTTAGGAATATTGTAACAGTTCATACTTGGAATCGCACCTGAGGCATTGTTTGATCACACCATGAGTGCTTATGAGCGCTGTTCCTGTATATTGCAAATTTTCACTACTTCTCAAAATTATCAATCACATTTATGATATAACATGTGGTATACATAAAAATCTCCTGTTTTACAGCTTTAAATTTGAACTAGTGCCATGCGGGTTTTGATCTGTGTATATTATGTTTAATAATTGACTTGTCAGGATCTCTGAGGTATGCTTTTTACACCACTATGATGGAGAAAGAGAGGCTGGGATGATAATGGGAATTTAATTTAAATGGGGGAGTTTCACAAGCAAACAGAGGAGCTAAAAATTATAGATAACAAAGTGTGAGGCTGGCTGAACACAGCAGGCCAAGCAGCATCTCAGGAGCATAAAAGCTGATGTTTCAGGCCTAGACCCTTCATCAGAGAGGCTCTCTGATGAAGGGTCTAGGCCCGAAACGTCAGCTTTTGTGCTCTTGAGATGCTGCTTGGCCTGCTGTGTTCATCCAGCTTCACACTTTGTTGTCTTGGATTCTCCAACATCTGCAGTTCCCATTATCACAGCTAAAAATTATCTTCAGTTCAGAAGGATCAGGTAATTTTATTTTTGCTTAGAGGAAAAATCCCTAGCTTGGAATGTTTGGTTTCAGTTTGGAGAGATCCTGGTTGAGTTTGGATGAAACAGTTTCTCATGGAGAAAAGAGTTAGTTTAGACCTGTTGGAAAATAGATTATGTCAATGTAATAATGTTAGTGTGAAAGTTCCAATCGAGAAGCGTAAGGTTAGAAGCTGGAAGAGGTCCTTTGAAGCTGAGAAAGTCTAAGTGCATTTGTAACTTCTTGTGAACTTATTTATTTGTGAGATGTGGGCATCACTGGCTGGACAGCATTTATTGCCCATCCTTAGTCGTCCTTGAGAAGATGGTGCTGAGCTGCCTTCTTAACCGCTGAAGTCCATATGCTGTAGGTTGACCCCATGCTCAAGTTATTGATAAATTTTATCCATAAGAATCAACAGTCTGGCCACGTCTTCATCCGTGTTCAGTTCTTCAAGCTCTGCATTTGAAAACATTGTTTCTTCTCCTGCCTCTGTGTCATCATGAAAATGCTAACAGACACCTGTTTCTCTTTGTTAAAGGAGTAACTCAGGTCGACACTATAAATTCGTTATTCCATTGGTCATAAGGCTCGATTTCAGAAAATAGGGATGGATATTCATAGACCATAGCTTTATATTTTTAACTCAACCATTCCCTGCTGTCAATGTCATACATTGGAAGGCAATTGTATTTAAACAGATTCCAAGTCCATTTATCTAGTGAGCTTTATTTCAGTTAGCTACATTCCATTGAACTCACACTTCACTGAATACTAGCTCCCCCGATTAATAGAACCAATTCTCACCCAGTAAACTGTTACTTAATACGTCCATCACCTGTACCCTTGTTCCATTCAGTATTGGGCATTCCTTCAGACTTTTCAGGATTACAGCAGCAAACAGGCCTAAGTTCACCCAGGTCAGAGATAGTAAGAGCTGCAGATACCTGAGTCAGAGATAACAGTGTGAAGCTGGAGGAACACAGCAGGCTGGGCAGCATCAGAGGAACAGGAAAGTTGACGTTTTGGCTTGGGACCCTTCTTCAGAAAATCTCATTCACCTTGTTCTCTCTTTATAATTTGGTCATCAAAGATCAAACTTCTGTTTCATTTCTTAATTAGGAAATTTGATTTCCCTCTCCTCAAAACAACTTACCTCTTAAACAATCAAATTCTGAATCCCAGTCAGGTTTGTTGGTTTTTCTGAGCATTACTATCAACAACTGGGAAATCCATCCAAGGAATATTGCCAAGCAAAGTACTTACAATTGTATCAGATCAATCTGAAATAAGAGCTACCAGTCAAAAATACTGCTCTTACAAGAGGCTAACTGAGGTTATGAGCTGGGGAGAGGCAGGGAAAAAATAGACTTTTGTTTTTAATTGTGAGGACACCCTTTAACAGCTAAAAGGACAAATGCTCCAGGAGTTGTGACTCTATGCACTTCAAACTAGAGAGTTAATTATTCTCAATAGGGCAAAGATAGAAACACTAACTTAGTATCCTTCCCATGGGAGGGGAGGAATCAGTGTGCCTTTTCATATCTATCCATTACCTCCTACTGGAAACTGCACAACTGGACACAAGCAGATGTGACTTACATTTAGAAATTATGATCACTGCCCTCCCTCACCAAGTCAACACTGGTCTCCAACACAATGGAAGGAAGGTGGGTGTCATATCAAAAGTTCACCCCCCATTTTATAATATAAACTCATTAATAATCTGGTTAACAAAGGAATAAACCTGACTTTTATATTCACCGCACCTTTTTAAGTGGGCTGAAATGGAAAACATTTGGAGGGAGACTCAGCAGGTAACAGGAAGAATTGCCAATGTGCGCATAAAGACTCAGTAGAAGATTTTGATGCTGAAGATGAAAAGTTTGATAATGTTTTAACTTTGACTTTTCATAGTTAAAGCTTGAAGTAGGTCATCACAAAAACAAATATAATCAAGTTGTGTGTTCCAACATTGGACTTTTAGATTCCTGTCCTTCATTGGAATTGTTCAGTCAGTAGGAGGCTCCTCCACTGAAAATAAGAGATGGAGCGGAAGCAGAAGACTCACCTGGGGCAAGTGCAGTTGTGGGTCCGGCAAGGTGAACAGCGCTGCAGTGCAAGGGCAGTCCCGCATTGAGTCTTTATACTCACCTTTGTAATACACCCTGTTTTTTGGCATGTCTCCCTCCAAACATTTGTCTCACCGTCCCGCTGAAAGATAGAAGTACACAGAGTCAGTGCTCAGTGTCAGGATAACATATCTCCAGATTCCTGAACAGAAGTGCCTCTGTCTCCAGGTTAACAGTTACACCCCTGTGTGACACACTCTCAAAGGAGATTGCCTTGTATTGTTGCTGGTCACCTGATGCTAGCGGCAATAACAGTAGTTGGTCTTGCTTTCTTTGAACATCCCAGGCACGAGCAGGAAAGCAGAGTGGAATTTTCTGCCTTCTGTCCAGTGCTGTGTATACATTTTACAGATGCTATTTTTAGGCATACCCATCAGTTAATGTAATTTACCAGTGACAGTGGCAACTCAAGCAGAAAGGATCAGAGGCTTTGCAGCAATGGCAGGAATTCTGAAGGTGAGACGGCTGATTGATTACAAGCTACTGGCAAAAACACCATGACCTGGACAGCCAAATGCATTCCGAAACGGAAACATGCAATATGTTCCTACTCGAGTCTCACACACAGCAGTTGCCTTTCACAATGCGGTCCACCAGAGAACAGAACCTCTAGTAGAGGAAAATCTGAGAGACTGCCTGTTCTCTGAGGATGAGGATGAGTCTGAGGAGTTAGAGAGTGGGCCATGTTAGCCAGTTGTGTTAGTCAGTGTGCAGGTGACATGAGATTCCACAAACGGTTTATCATCTGCTCAACTAGAATACCTTGGCCATACTCAGCTTTTCCTGGTATCTCCTTTGAACATAACAGCCATCTTGCAGATAACACAGTGTGAAGCTGGATGAATGTAGCAGGTCAAGCAGCGTCAGAGGAGCAGGAAGGCTTGATGTTTCGGGTAGAGACCCTTCTTCAAACGGTCTCGACCCGAAACATCAAACTTTCCTGCTCCTCTGATGCTGCTTGGCCTGCTGTGTTCATCCAGCTTCACACTGTGTTATCTCAGATTCTCCAGCGCTGGCAGTTCCTACTATCTCTGTAGCCGTCATGCAGATGGCAGTATAGAAACATTAAATGACACTAGGCAGAGGGACCCACAACACAAACTTCCTTAACAGCATGCAATTAATACAAATCAAAATCAGGAAGCTGGAGCATCAAGTGAAAAAATCAATGTTGTATTAAAAAAAATCAACAATCTTCATCATCTTTAATGCAGCACTTCCATCACAGGCAACTCCAAAGTCTCAACATTTCCATTGTCTTCAACACTCCTACCGCTTGAGGTTTGCTTTACTTCAGTCCATGATAGCTGGCCTTGTGACTGTGATGCGCCTACACGCACGTTTGGATGCCTTAAAACCAGCTTATGCACACCCATTGAAATGTGTGTGTCTTGTTGCTGCTGCATGTGGAACAAGTTGCAGCTCTGAGCTTTCTCCTCCTGACAGGTCAATGTTGATCCCTCAGGACAAGTGGCTGCAACTGACTGGTGCCATCATCATTTTAGGTAGCTTCCTGGAAATAAAACACAGGAGATTGTAACCAGGGTATGAACTTTAGGCTCTTTGACATTGAGACACACATCCCTCCTCAAATTCGAATGCTTCCAAACGCATCACTATTACCTCTTCACCACAGTTTCCAAGCACCAGCCTATTCAATTCCTTTGACACAGCTGGCAGGAGAGAACCATCCATTCCAGGGCCATTTCCCAACATCAGTTGACCCAATTATGCAACTTCACTGATTCACTGCCAGATCCAACATTTCTTCCTGTGGACAGGCGAAAATTGTGAAGTTGTTTGGGCCACATCTAACCCTTGGGTATTATGCAAATAAAAAAATGCATTGTAATGAATCTGCTGTACTAAAATGATGTTTACAAATGTGTGATTAGCATGCCCTTTGTCAGCATATAAAAACTTTCAGTGATCTTGATAATTGCCCAGTTGGTGAGACTTTTTTTTCCCCATTTCTAACAAAGCTGTGATTCCTCACACTGCCACGTATCTTGCTAATGTTACACTCTTGCCCATGTAGCTGCTTCTGGCACTTTACCAAAGTTCTGTGAACACTCCCATGGCTGCTCTGCAACCTCCATCAAAGTTGGGAGGTCCCCTCACCTCATCAACAAGCAAAAAGACTTGAGTTAATCATTTAGCTCAAGAGAGGACTTGCAATAAGTCATCATCAATCCGGAGGGAACCACCTTTTGTTTTGGACCCAAAATGAATCCTCTGTCCACCATATGGAGAAACAAAGAGTTAAAGATCAGAATTTGAGTCTCTGTCTAAGCATCTGTATTATTTAAACCTTTAATCAGTTTTGGGCGTTGCTGACAAGGCCAACAGTTTTTGCTCATCCTTATTTGCCCATGAACTGAATGCCTGTAGACCACTTCAAAGGAATTCTGAGAGTCACCCACATTACAGTAGGGGGCCAGATAGCTCAGCTGGCTGAACATCTGATTTTCAGTGCAGCGTGATGCCAAAAAGATGGTTCAGTTCCTGTATTGATTGAGGTTCTAACAAGCGTCCTGTCTTCTCAGCCTCACCCCTCACCCAGGAGGTGGTGAGCTTCAGGTTCAACCACCATTAGTTCTCTGTCTCTCACACACAGTCTCACTCACTCTGTCTGTCTCTCTCTCTAGTGAGACAGGAGCCTTTGGTCCTCTGGAGCTATAGCAGTTTTACTTTTATCCATGGGCCAGGAGTCAGCTGTGGAATAGGTCAGGCACGGCTAGTAGATTTGCTTCCCCTAAGGACATTGTTTAGTGAGCAACTTGTTTTTGTGCAGCAATTGTCTATGGTTTTACATGGCATTACCTCGACCAGCTATTCAGAACAAGAGTGGGGCAGGAGTCCTCAAACATTCATTCCTCGAAGATCCAGGGTGAAACAGTACTACCACAAACCACCAAAGTTTAAAAAGAGCTTTTATTTACTGGAATACTGAAATAAAAACAACACTGGACGAAAAAATCTCAGTAGGTCTGGCAGCATCTGTAGAGAGAAGCAAACTTTGTTTTTCCCATTTCTAACAAAGGTGTGATTCCTCACACTGCCACGTATCTTGCTAATATTACAGCCTGGACTTTCAATTGGGAAATGTTGCTTATCCCGAGGTTCTGGAAGACTGTCACTTCAGACAAAGTAACTGCATTAGTAAGGTTTTCTGCAAAGGATAGAAAATTAGCCAAAAGGTTGTTGAATGCTGCAAGTAGTGTTCTTCAGAGGATATTAATGAAATTAGAATCAAACGTGCAGCCTCAAGATACAATTGCAAACAGTTTGGACACAGCACTCTCTAAATAACTGTCATTTGTTGCTGTGTGCTTCATGATCCCCTTAAATCAAACAAATTAACTGGACAAGATTTAATGCATCCTGCCTCAGTGGAAAATACAAAGAACAGGCCCACTTAATCATAAGGGAAGCCACATGTTCGATTCCTGGTGGCAGGAAAACTTGCCATGATTAAGTTGGAGGCGGGAATAGGTCCATGGGGGATGTGTTGCTACTTGTAGTAAACTGTCAATTAGGCTCATTACTGAGCCAATTGACACTAATGATCTCTGAGTACACCACAATTTCGCAATGATTCAGGGATCATATGAGAATGGCAAAGCTTTCCTGAGGCCCAGAAAATCTCCAGGCAGCTCTCAGGGATTGAATGGGGGAATTTCTATCTGAGACCAACCTGAATCTCGAAGAAGGGCCGCACTGCCAGGCACTTAATTCAGTTGGGTCCCCTCCTCAGAAGTGACATGTTCTCTGAGCAAAGGGCTGAGCCTGCATCTATTACATTGGATTTCCATCCCTACCACAAATATTGCAAAATTGGTAGGAGTGAAAAAGCAGCTAGGTTTCAATTTGAAGATATTTAAGAACTGATTTAATTTAGAAAGAATGAATAACGACTTCGCATTTATATTTTCTCTTTCGTGGACACAGGGCCTTCCACTTATCCTGCAGCCAATGAATGACTTTTGAAATGTATTGTAATTTATTAGTAACAATTTTGGGAATGCATCACAACTCGATTGTAACCTTGAGGTGACTGTGAACTGAAACAGAGAAGCCCTCCTGGATTACATTATTTAAAATGGGTTTAGTGTAATTTGTGAGAGGATAGTAAAGGGAGTACAAATGCAAAACAGGTTCCAGCATGGGGGAAAACACATACATCTAGAGTGATGGATTGATTTTGTTCCGACAGCCACTATTCCCATATGGATAAGAGAAAGGACTTTTTTCAGCTTATTTGAAAATGCTTAAAATGGAGGTTTTATATATTACTACAGAAACTAAACTGAGAATGTTTACAGAGCACGCACAATTACTTTGAAACATCATTGCTTCAATGGTGTATTAAGCTTTAAATGAACTGAATCTGAATAACCAGGAAATGCTCACCCTATTGATTAAATACTGTTGATGAAGGTATGCTATTGCCACCTTGTTTTATATAACAGTCATCCTTTATTTTCATCACAACAATATCACATATAAACTGAGACATATGGGGCTGAATGTAACCATAGTTTGGCAAAGTATCAAAGGATTGCTTTCCTTAAATTATGTCAGGGTCAGTAATTTTTCTCATGCTATCCTCTGAATCTCTCTTCATTACTTAGCACCGTCCTACTGCACCCATCTTGTCCAATACCAGTCAATTATCTCACTTGTCATGGCCAGAAGTTCACATCACCTAGACATACTGGAATCCCTGGCACTGGAGCCATCTTGGAACCCCAACATGCACCTCGCCAACCGGGTGAATCTGGAGTTACCCTTCATCATCAACCTATTGGCCTCAAATCCACGCTTCTCACTGCATAGAGGTGACATGGGTGACACCTCCTTCCATACACAGCTGCATGTTCCTACAGCAGTTGCTGTGTATCTACCTTTACCCACAACCTGATGTTGCACCCCCTCTAAATTACTGCCCCCACTCTTACCCCAAAGTCCTCTATAGTTCAGCATCTTATTATTCAATGTTGGATCATCATATACAGAGAAGAATTCGGTTGTCTCAAAACATTTACTTCTCTTTATAAATACACAAAGTGATAAGATATCAAACAGACTGACACTGCATTTGCCCCTCAGAATACAAGTGATCATGTCAAGCACCAACATTTATAGTCAATTAATGACCTCTCATCTATTAGTTCATATCTACTAGACCTGAATGTCAACTAAATCTTACATGTCCTGTAGTTGTTGTGCTCTATCACGCACAGGGTGTTGCTCCTCAGCATCACTCATATTCCCTATTTTCATGTTCCAGTTGTGTAGAGTACAGCATGCTATGATTATGCAGCCCTGTCTGTCTGGAGAATTCTACAAGGCCCACCAGACTGGTCAAAGCATTGAAACCTTATCTTCAGCTAGTCTGCTGCACCATGACCCTGATTGAAGCAAGTGCTGAATTATATCTGTACTCAGCCTCAGTCAGAGGTTGGTTGTGGTCACCGTGGGTAGTCTCCCAATAACCAAACTTGCAAGGCTCTTGACCCTTAGATACAGCAGGAACACAATATTCTCATCATGGCAGCTCCCAGAGTACTGGACGCAAACCTCTAGGAATTGGGGCTGATGATTGCAGATCACTGCATATTGATAGACATGTTGTGACCTGGCCTTGTCGGTACAGTCTATTGTCCCTGCACCTGGAGGAAACCAGTCACATTGTCCGGTCTGACAGTGTGAGCTGCTGCACCAACCCCGTCATGGGGAAATGAGATCGTGTGGTGTGATCTGGCACAAATGGCATTGGTCACAGTCTTGATGTCTTAGCGTTTGGTGGTGATTGAAAAATCTCACATAGGTCACCAGTGACTCCCTGGAACAAGGCAGTTAAGTAAAAGTGCAACATTGCTGTCATCTTGACAGCCAACAACATAGGCTGGTCGCCCATTCTCTCAGTACACAGGTCCTGCTCCAGCAGCTGGTATATAGGACATCCTAATCCTGTCATGACACTGAACTGGTGGAAATGACATCATGAGCAACAGATTCTGGCTGTCCTACACCTGTTGGGGGCAGGATGGACCCATCAGTTATGATCTCTTCATATGAAAGCTGTTCAAGTTCTGCTGAAGGTTGCTGTTGTTCTGGAGCAACTGTTCCTCCTCCAATTCTCTGTGGCTTCACTGCTTCACGGCAATAACAACACTCACCCTTTGCTGTGGGGAGCAGAAGAAACAGACCTGTTCCTTCATAATGAGAGCCAGCAGTATTGACATCACCTACACACTCATCACACTTTTGCACACTCCTCTAAGGAGTAGGACCTGAGCCATTCATACAAGGAAGGCCATGGTATAACTCACCTTGGCATCTTGACCTTGCATCTTGTTCCGACGAATGTGCCGCATGTTGTGGCAAAGCAGTTGGAAAGTGTAGGTGCTGAATTAGTACTGAAACCATCTCCTCCCAGCTCACAGAAGACATCACTGAATGTGGGAAAGTCTTGCAGCATTCTTACATTTCAGCTGGAGAAGCAATCAGTTCTGTGGCCCTGTACACGCCAGGAGGTCTCGCATTGGCCTTCTGGGCTATAGTCTGTAATTGCCTCTTTGAAGGTCATTTATGATTACTTCAGCTTCACAAACAATTTGCAATGTCCAGTGACATGGTCAACTTCACTTGTAACCAGCTATTTGCACACTATACAGACATACACTGCATGTGTCGCACACGTATGGTGATGTGATGTAACATTTTCAACGTGTACATGACAGGATTAACACAAATGCCAATTGAAGGGCTTCCTTTGCTCAAGAGAAGCCCATGTTTTCTATCAGCAGACACTGACTCCATCTACACCAGGGGCAGCCACAGCCATATTCCATTTGTAGGTCATATTGATTAATTTACAGATCCTGGGAGGCAACATAGATTATAATCGATACTGAAAGTTCCAGGTCTGATTGTCAAGTTTCACCTTCCCCATTGAACCTAATTTTCATTTTGCCGGAAACCCACCCATGATCTTCATTCTGCTGACCCCTAGGACTGGCCATGCTCTACTCTCCTGACCAACTTGGATTGACAGATGATTAACCAGACCCCTCTCTGATACCTCTGCATCATCCCAAGTAATACAGTGGACATGCAGGGCTATTTATGGTCCATTCCCGGGATTGTTTTGAGATAGTCCCCTATCCCAGAGAGCACCAAGCAGACGCCTGGTTATGCCCAAACTCTTGGACTGATCATGGATGACTGACTACACTGGGACCCCCTTGACTGACAGCAGCACCCCCCACTTGTCTGAGGGCGACTCCACCTTGACTTTGAGACATGGCCATTTGGTTGATGGATATGCCATGTGGTTGTGACTTGGGCTACCAGCTCATCCTGTAGGTGTGAAATTGACACTGTACTGTAGTGATTGGGAGCATATCCATCCCATCAACAGATCTTTGCTGACCAGCATGACAAGCTGCCTGGCTTTGTTTCTGCACCAAAACGCAAGACATGACAGAAATACTGCGAACCTTTGAAGTGTGACTGAGGGGACAAAATGCTAAAAGGCAAGGTAGGGTGTTTTGAGCATCTAGATAGGCATTAAGTGAGTGAGCACTGAGAGAGCAAGTGAGCAATGCTGAGATGCAGCCTGGTCCACTCTGTGAGCTGGGTGCCTGTCCTTGTGCACAATGTCTTGGCTGCGGTATCGCAATGATAGTTGTCAGTGCAACACGAAGCACTCTGTTACAGTACCAAAACATACTGCAAGTTGATCAGAGATGTGCCATAATAGTGTGGTGCCAGTGTCTGTGAGTGGGGCATCCGTGAGGCCACTGCTGTTGGAATGTGCCCTGAGATGTCGGTGCTAGTGTTCTCAATGGAGATTTAGAAGAGCAACCAGCAAGGTGAAATTTCCAGGCACCTGCTCTGATTTTCATGTCAGCATCTGTGCAGTGGGTAGTGAAATAGCGGGCACATATTAAAGAGGCGAGGGTAAGTAATAGTGAGGTAGATGATGAACGATAATCCCCAATCATCCTGTCACTGCTTGCTAATAAGGATCTTGTCTATGTCCAGAACTTAGTGCAACTTGTTGCTCTCAACATTGAAAAAGGTCTTGTTCAACTTCTTTCATGACTCTGTCACATTTCTCACTGGCACCAATGTCATTCGGGACCTGGAACATTCCACCTATGAATTTTCACGTGATGGATGTTGCAGAAAAATATTTCTTCCAAAAAACATTTCAGAAGTTATAATAAACACGTTTCTAAAATATAATGAATTCTGGTTAATATCACTGTGAGATCAATTGTAAGACTTACAAAAGAAGTTTTCCTGGTGACAATGCTTCAGTTGATTTTCACAATTTAGTAAACTAATAACATCAACTTCAAGCCTTCCCCATTTTTGGATGAATGAAAGATGCAACTCTCACCCAACAACCGGGTTCCTCTCACCCTTTACGGGCTGGGTAGGATCTCTACTTCTTCCTCAGTGGCAATCACGTTTACATTGTTATGATGATGGTAAACATGAACAATTGATATTCAAGATCAATCATCTGATTTTAACACATGAGATCGTCACAGACAAAAGTGATGTTTACAGCAGACAGGAGCTGGGATGTGATGGCTGGTGTGAGTGCCTGGCCTGACCATTAATTGGGGAAGGCTCAGGGAACCTATGCAATATGCTTAGTTAGCTCAGTTGGCTGGACAGCATGTTCGCAATGCAGTGTGATGCCAAAGGTGTGGATTGAATTCCCATGCTAGCTGAGATCACCATGAAAGATTCTCCTTCTCAAGCTCTCCTCTTGCCTGAGGCATGGTGACCCTGAGGTTAAACCCCCACCAGTCATCTCTGTCTCTCTAATGTGAGAGCAGCCCTATAGTCTGGTAAGACTATGGTGATATTATCTTTTCCTTTATTAGCCGGAAACTTAACTGAACCATCCATATAAATATTGTTGCTACAAAAGCAGTTCAGATGCTGGGAATCCTGCGCCAATTAACTCACATCCTAACTCTCAAGTTTCCCCATCATGTACAAATCAGAAGTTGAAAGAATACTCTCCACTTGCCTCAATGAGTCCAATTGCAACAACACCTTAGAAACTTGCCACCATACAGACAAAACAACATGCTTGATTATCACCCCATCTATAACTTTAAGCAGTCACTTCTTTCAGTACCAATATATTGTGACAACAGAATGTACCATCTACTCATAGATGCACTGCAGTAACTCACAAAGTCTCCTTTGAGAGTACTTCCCAAACCTGCGACCTTTATCAGTCAGCAGGACAAGAATATCAGCTGCATGGGAGCTCTGTGACCCCAATTTGTCCCCCAAGGTCACACACAATCCTAACTTGGCATTATCTCACCATTCCCTCACATTTGCTGGCTCAAAATCCAGTAACTCCCTTTCTAACTGCACAATGGGTGTGCCTACATCTCAAGGTCTGCGAAAGTTCAGAAGTACCTCGTGCCACATTCTCCAGAGCAATTAGAATGAGCAATTAATACTGTCCTAAGCAAGGACACATACGTTCCATGGCAGAATTTTACACGTTGTTTACAGGATTTGGTGGCACATGTTCCAGATGGTGCAATGTGGCCAACCAAAGTTGATCACTGTTACTATTAGTTGCCTGTGTATCAGCCACAACTGACAATACAGTCTTGTATTACTGCCAGAATGATATTATTGTTCCCCAGGTAAAACAACAAGATAAACCATGAACAAGCTTCAAAGGCAAGACATGTGCTTTATTGTGCGAACCAATGCAGTTTGATGGAGGTTTTGATTTTGAAAGTACAACATAATGTAACAAAAGAATTGTCAGGAAGCGAATGCATGTCTGAAGCTTTTCAATCAAAACCTGATATCAGGTGAAAAGGATAGTAAAGAAAGTGGCAATTTTAACTGATGATAAAAGGGACTCCAATAATAATATTCACTGATTCAATTCAGTGAACAATGTCTGGAAACATTTTAATACTTGAAACTGAGTTTTAGTTTGCTGCCTTCAATGTGAAAGAATGCCAAATGTCAGATTCTGAATAAATATTTAACCGTGTATACATGCAGAATCTAACATAAGTGTTATTTTCCTAGTGGTTTTGAGTATAAGGATGTCCCGATGGATATTGCACAGCTTCCTAACCTTCCTGAGAAAACCTCTGAATCATCCGAGACTTCCGACTCTGAATCTGATTCAAAAGAAAACTCAGGTATTGGTGGTAATTTTAAATCCAGCACCAGCAGCCTGGTACCAAAGTCCATAAGCTCTATGTATTTATCTTATTTGTGTTACATCTATGGAAAATGACAGATCCTTCAAAACAAGTTAATGACTGCCTATTACAAAACATGCAAATTCAAGTCAATAGGTAATGCTATCTCTGTTTACCAGAAGCATACATTTGAGTATCTTACCACATACAGCATCCCCAGGGATGTATCATAACATTGACAGGAAGAGATTAAAATTAATAGGTTAGTGCTGCATGTATGACATATCATTTGTACTTGTAAAGACTCCAGCTACCTACAAGTGTCGGTCACTATTAATTTTGTTGTTGGTACACCAATTTTATTATTCCTAAATAAGCAAAATTCACACTTTCAGATTTCAAAGCTTGCCCCACACCGTGTGTAATTGTAAGTGTAGTAGCCAGCATACCAACTGAAGGACTTCACAAAACATTGAACCGAGCAGCACTGAAAGAAGCCCTAAGGTAGATGATACAGTGTCACACATACTTAATTCGGCATGACTGTGAATTTGTTATGGAGCAACATCCAACACTTTTCACTACAGTAGCATAGGAGCGGGAATTCTTTGGTATAATTAACCAAATCCTCTTCACACTGGTGACACAAAAACTCTGTCTGGTGGAGCTTGATGGAAATGATGTGTTTTTAATTTAAATCTTAAGATGTTTAACAGTTTCATGGATCCGTAATATTGTTTTCCAAAGCAATGATAAACAGCAGTCAACAGTAATACTATCATCAAATCCATTATTTTGTGTATGACAACATATGGGTTGCTCTCTCAGTCAGCTCCAGCAATCTAGTAGCAGTTAATATTTGTGACTAAAACAGATCTTTCCCTGATATTGAGGGTATCAAATCATCTCACTCACAAATTCAGTTAACTGCACATACCAAAGAGATGTATCTGCATTTACTTTGGAGTTACTCTTTTGATTTCTAAGCATACATGTGTTCCCCCTCCCCACCACCCCCGGTTCATGATTGTATACTGCTTTTCTCAAATCTATTCTGCACTAAAAATAGGCCAGAGTATGAGAAAGGGATTTACTACACTCACTAATTCCCAAAACAGTTATCCAGTCATTCTTCTTGTGGAACTCACTCCAACCAGTATTAAGGCGCTAGCTGGAAATTAACCAAGCAAAACTGTTCTAGCTGGCTTCCCACCAATCACTACCACTTCAAATATTTTCCACTGGAAATGAAGTCAGATGTACAATCTGCAAGGAAAGAGATCAAGATATTCAAAATAGCTACTAATTATAAGGTGAGGTCATATAATTTTCTCACATTACCACAATAATGAGGTTAAATGCTCATAATGCTTGCATGTTCCTGGCATGCTGCTTGTTGAAGGTTGCTGGAAGATGCTTTAAATTTTAAAGAAACCTCCTCAAAGAGCAGAATTGGTCAGGGACTGGAGGCACTATTTTAGAAACTTGAGCACCTCAATGCAGTGAAAATGATGGGAATTTGATTTTAGGATACACTTATCGGCCCAATTACTTCTCCCACTTGTTTGAATGTTTTAGCCACTGTTCCAAGATTGGTAGATATCTTCATATATTTGCATAGCAGTACATTGCCATAGCTGCCAGAAACTTTATTGTTCAGCTACATTGAATTGCACAGAATTTTTGCATAAATACTGCAATTTGGCCCCAAGCCAGTTATAATTTTCATACAATGACAAACCATCTCCCATCTTGCTTCATTTAAACCTATCAAAATATCTTTCTATTCCTTTATCCTTCATGTATCTGTACAATTGATCCTCTTAAATGCATCTGTGTTACTGTTTGAAGTCCACAGTGAGTTCCCAATTATCTTCACACGCTGAGTTGGATTTATTCACATACTTGTATATTTGTGGCCTATTCCTAGTTATCTATTAATTTCAGTAGATTTCTTGAAAATAAATTAAAATTAGGGAGCAGGATATAGAAATATCATTGTATTGTTTTTACCTAAAAAAAATGTTTTTGAAACCTTTGAACCAGCGCTGTTTTCCTGGTTGTAGGGGAATTCGTTCAGCTAAGAAACAACAGAATTGAAAGGAAAATAAAAAACTACAAAAAAAAAACCAAGGTTTCTTGGACTGAGAATAGAAATTGATTTAAAACTGAAACCTGCTGCGGTGCTTCATGAAAATATAATGTTATGTATAGTGGAGGAATAGCTTACTTCCTGCCAGGATGATTGGCGTTGATGAGTGCAAAAAATAAAGAACTACAGTGTTTTGTAATTTCTAGCCTATATAAAGCTGAGTTGCTAGCATTTTGGTAACAAATGAAAGGCTCTCCTCTATTCATAAGACCATGAGAAATCAGAGCAAGAGGAGTTGTTTGGCTCCTTGAACCTGCTTCACCATTCAGTAGGATCCCGGCTGATCCAGCATTCCTCACATTCACTTTCCTGCCCTTTCCCCATAAGCCTTGATGCCCCCACAGAATCTATGTATGTCAGTCTTAAAAATACACAAGGATTCTGTCCCCTCAGCTCTCTGTAGCAAGGTTCCTAAGATTCTCAACCATCCTCATCTCACTTATTCTGAGACTGTGTCCTTTGTTCCTAGAATCTGTCATGAGGGGAAACATCCTCTCAGCATTTACTCTGTCAAGCCTGTAAAAAATCCTACATTTTTCAATGAGTTTCCCCTCTCATTCTTCTAAATTGTAATAAGTAGAATCCCAATCTGTTTAGCCAGTGGTCATAAACTAATCCCTCCATACTGGGGATCATCCTAGTGAACCTTCCCTGATCTGTCTCCAATGATATGAAAGCTTTCCTTAAATAAGGGGATGAAAACTGCCCACAATACTCCAGATGTGATCTTACCAGTACCATGTACAGTTGCAGTAAGATTTTCCAACTGTTATACTCCTACCTGTTGAAATAAGGGCCAACATTCCATTAGCATTCCTGATTACCTGTTGCTCCTCTTTGCTACATTTTTGCGTTTTATGAACAAGTACCCCAAGCCCCTTTGCATTGCACGTTTCTGCAGTTTTTCACCATTTAAATAATAATCTGTTGTTTTGTTCTCCCTTCCAAAATGAACAAGTTGGCATTTTCTCACATTATACTCCATCTATCAGCTTTTCGGTCACTTATTTAACCTATGAATGTATTTCTGTAAGATATTTGTATCCCTCTCGCAGCCTACCTTTCCATCTATTTCAGTGTTGTCTGCTGTTTTGGCTACAGTGCATCCACTTCCTTCCTGCAAAGCATTAATACATCATTGTAAACAGTTGCAGTCTCAGCACTGATCCCTGTTGAACCCACTGGTCACGAGCTGCCACTTGAACACAGAAATACTTACCCCAACTCGCTGTTTCCTGCCCATGAGCCAATTCTCTATCCACGCCTATTTACTACCTGGTGGTTTATATGATAACTCAACCTGCAGTTTTTCCTTATCTCCATATGCTATGTAACAATGTACAATTGTTACAATTTACATTCTTAGCTATAAATTCCCACAGGAATGAAAACAAATCTTGTCATTCCTGTGGGAATTAGCTACATTTCCCATCATGCCTTGAGAAAGTATTCATCGGTACATTTGTCCACTATAAACTATTAGTATGTATTTACATGTCAATCTTAATTGTTGTCTCACTTCAGAAAGAAACACTTTTGGCTTTTTAGCCCATCTGTCATTGGGAAATACTAGCATCTATTTTTCTGGAATTAATAACAGAACAATTGTCAAATCATGAAATTATTATGCAAGCAGTATGTGAAAGCAAAATCATGTTTGAAAATTATATTGGAGTTATTTGAGGGTGCCGCAAGCAAGGGGGGATAAAGGGTACCCAACGTGCCGTATATTTGAATTTCAAAAAAGCATTGGATAAGGTGTCACCTATGAAAACACTGGGCAAGGTGAGAGCTCATGGTTTTAGGGTAATATATTAGCATGGTTAGAGGATAACTAAAAGAAAGGGAGAATCAGGACAAGTGGCTCATTTTCAGGTTGGCAAACTGCATTGGCAAGAGTGTCACAGGGATCAGTGCTGGGACCTCACCTACTTAAAATGTATAATCGTGACCTGGAAGAAGAAGCTTACTCTTGTTGCAGACTGTACAAAGAAAGATAAGTAAGCAAGTTAAGAAGAGGATGCAAAGAGTCTTCAAAGAACATAGATAGGTTAATTGAGGGGGAACAAAATGGCAGATAGATACTGTGGGATAATGTGGAGTTCTCTTTGTCAGGGAGGATAGGGAACTAGACTATTACGTAAGTAGAGAGATACTGCAGAATGATGTACTGTTTAATACAAGGCTATTATGAATTTATATTTACAGCAAATTGATGGGAATAAAATGCTACAGCCTAAATGTACACAACTAATCATTGCTAACAAGGCACACTCCAGCAAAATTTGAGCAACTGAAATTATTTGTTAAAATATTCCCTGAACTATTTTTGTGGAGCCTCCATTTGTCTTTTTTTTTGCTGGCTAGAATGCTGATTATCTGGTGCAAATACTGTGGAAAATTCATTAAAGGCTTCCTCCTGGCAAAAAAAATCTGGTGTAACAAAGTGATGAGTACAACATTCTAATTTAAAGGCCACAACTCCTCCATTCCCTTCCCCAAAATCAACTATCTAAGCTGATTGGTCCTTATCTTCCATGTGAGACATGCTATATGTGTACTAATTCATCAACTGAGATGACCCAGCATCACCAGAGCACAACTCTGATTTGTTGATTCCATCCTGGATAAAACACTAGAGTTCTTCATCAAATTCATTCATCTTTCCAAAGTTGTCTGTGTTTCTAATTGAATTTCTATGGATGGACTTCCAAACTGAATATGAACACAAATCATAAAACAAGCTTTATATCAGAGATAATGGGAACTGCAGATGCTGGAGAACCCGAGATAACAAAGTGTGGGGCTGGATGAACACAGCAGGCCAAGCAGCATCTTAGGAGCACAAAAGTTGACGTTTCGGGCCGAGACTCTTCATCAGAAAAGGGGGGTGGAGAAAGAGGAAGGCGCACTGAAGATGGATAGAGGAGAAGACAGGTGGAGAGGAGACAGACAAGTTCAAGGGGCGGGGATGGAGCCAGTAGAGAGGAGTGTAGGTGGTGAGGTAGGGAGGGGATAGGTCAGTCCGGAGAGGACGGACAGGTCATGGGGGCGGGATGAGGTTAGTGGGTAGGAAATGGAGGTGTGGCTTGAGGGGGGAGGAGGGGATAGATCAGAGGAAGAACAGGTTAGGGAGGCGGGGACAAGCTGGGCTGGTTTTGGGGTGCAGTGGGAGGAGGGGAGATCTTGAAGCTTGTGAAATCCACATTGATACCATTGGGCTGCAGGGTTCCCAAGCGGAATATGAGTTGCTGTTCCTGCAACCTTCGGTTGGCATCATTATGGCACTGCAGGAGGCCCAGGGTGGACATGTCGTAGAAGGAATGGGAGGGGGAGTTAAAATGGTTCGCGACTGGGACGTGCAGTTGTTTATTGCAAACCGAGCGTAGGTGTTCTGCAAGGCGGTCCCCAAGCCTCTGCTTGGTTTCCCCGATGTAGAGGAGGCCACAATGGGTACAGTGGATATAGTATACCACATTGGCAGATGTGCAAGTGAACATCTGCTCGATGTTGGAAGTCTTCTTGGGGCCTGGGATGGGGGTGAGGGAGGAGGTGTTGGGGCAGGTGTAGCACTTCCTGCGGTTGCAGGGGAAAGTGCCGGGTGTGGTGGGGTTGGAGGGAAGTGTGGAGCGGACAAGGGAGTCGCGGAGAGACTGGTCCTTCTGGAAAGCAGACAAGGGTGGGGAGGAAAAAATGTCTTTGGTGGTGGGTTCGGATTGTAGATGGTGGAAGTGTCGGAGGATGATGCGTTGAATCTGGAGGTTGGTGGGGTGGTATGTGAGGATGAGGTGTTTCTCTTTTGGTGGTTATTGCGGGGATGGGGTGTGAGGGTTGAGTTAGTACAGAAACTACAGGCTTGTTTTATATCACTTTTCTTCTGATGTTGCATCAAAAATGAGTCTTGAGAAGGATCAAGGGAAACTTGTCCCTGTTCTTGAATAGCTGTTCTGCATTTCAATAGAATGTTTTGGCTTTACAAATAGGAACCTGATTATCTTAAATTATTTATGCCTACTTTGTTAAGTTTCTCCAAGTATATTTACTGAATTATATGTATCCTGCTATTAAAGGATGTGAGCATGTATAAAATTCTGGAATTTTATGAGGAATTACACTGTTCATTTGAAGATGTAATCTCTGTGCTATTTTCTTGACTGATTTGCCCCTTTACTGTTTTCAGCAGAAGCATGTAAATTGTGTCTGCAGTAATTGTAGTTTTTTGTGGGACTGATGCTTTTTTTATCTCCATCTTCTCCAGATGACAATGAGAATTCCAAGTCAGATGAGAAGGGCAACCAGTCTGAAAACAGTGATGATCCAGAACCAGACAGGAAGAAGCAGTCTGGGAGCCACTCCGATCATGAAATGAACTGCAATGATGACGACAATAGCTCTAGCAACCAGGACAGCAGGGACAGCGATGATAGCTTTGAAAATTCAGACTTTGAGAGTCAGAAAGCAGCTGAGGACAGTTTTGGCACTTTCGGTTCTATGCAGATCAAAGTAGAACGATATGCAGGCAGCGAATCAGAGATGCAGTTGCCAAACCGTGAATCAGTGACCTCAGACAGTGCCAAGGATTCAGACAGTGCAGGAGAAGTGAGTATCCAGTCTTCCAGCAAACACCAGAAGAGAAAGAAGAGGAGGAAAAAGCAAAAAGGAGGCAGTGTTGCACGTAGAAGGCTGTCAAGTGCTTCGAGCCCTAGTGGACTTGACTCAAACCTAGTAGACCAGCCTCAACTGCTATCTTCACCAAACAGTGCCTCCGTGCTTAAAATTAAAACAGAAATAACAGAACCTATAAATTTTGATAATGATAGCAGTATTTGGAATTACCCTCCTAATAGAGAGATCTCAAGGAATGAATCCCCTTATAGCATGACCAAGCCCCCAAGCTCTGAGCACTTCCCCTCTCCACAGGCCAACACTAGTTTACATGTCACTATTCCAGATTCTGTTCTCACCCCGCCAGGGACGGAAAATACTGCCAATCGTAAAATTCAGTTTAGCACCTCATCCAACACTACCTTAGTTCCTGTTACAGATCCTCTGTCTCCTCCTTTGTCAACCTCCCCACGAGATAAGCACCTCAGCAGCACCAGTACCACTAGTTCAGTGCTTTACACCAGTGACCTAGAAACTCTGCAGAGGTTACAGGCTGGTAATGTGGTGCTTCCCCTAGTTCATAGGGTAACAGGAACTCTAGCTGCCACCAGCACTACTCCTCAGAGGGTTTATACTACTGGCACCATTCGGTATGCCCCAGCTGAGGTGACCTTTGCCATGCAGGGCAACTTGCTGCCTAACACTCATGCTGTCAACTTTGTAGATGTTAACAGTTCTAGTTTTGGGTTAGAGCCCAAGACACCTATGGAAATGCTTTATCACCATGTACATCGAATTAACATGTCAGGGCCATTCGGAAGCACTGTGAGTGGGGCCAGCCTGGCCCAAATGCCTGCAGGGAATGTGTTCACAACAGCAGAGGGACTCTTTTCCACACTTCCGTTTCCTGTGTATAGTAATGGCGTTCACACCACACAATCATTGGAACGTAAAGAGGATTAAACTATGACCATATACTGTGTTCAGTATTATGTTCTGAGGCATAGACAATGTTTTCAGCTGAATTCTAGTGCTAGCACTTTGAACTTGAGCAGGTCAGCTCATAACATCAATATAACTGTTCTCATGTCTCTTTTGAACTATGACTAATCATTCTGTATTGTAAAGAGTTATTTTTTTGCCTTCAGAAAGTTGAATTACCGGTTAATTGTAAATGTTCCTTCCAAGGTGTGTTTTCCTTTGCATCTTTGTGAAGATGCCTTTAATGTGTACATGCCTCTGCCATAAGATGCAAATGCAATGGTGAAGAGATTGTAAAATGAGAGAATGACAGATTTTAATCTATAATGATCTTGATATGATCAAGGTTGAAGGAGGTAAGTATGGAAAGATGACCCAGTTTGACTAAGTCAGACTTTAAAGGGTTTTTTTTTCTTTTTAAAAATAGGGCATAGTATTTTGAAATTTTATGCAGAGTTTAATTCTTTTTTATGATTCAGATTTTTCTTACTTGCACATAAAGCAATTTGGGTTCTTACATAATTTGATTCTGGCCTGTGTCTAGAATGTTAAATTCTTAAAAACTGTAGGAAGATGGAATCCATGTGTAGTTAATGAACCATAAGTAGACATTACTTCTGCTACCATGGTGCTACCATTATTAATCTTTGTTGTCTTCATAAAATATGCAGCATATGGGCTGGAATTTGTGGAAGAGTGCTGTTTTGTACTAGATAAATGGATTTAGTTTCCAGTTTGTGGCTGCAATCTCCTCATTCTCTTATGACCAGAATCTGTGTTAACGTTTTCTGCAGCCATGCAAACTTTACCTCCAGACTAAAAAACACAAAGCCTCACGTCGTTTTTATAGTCGTTCTGCCTTTTTTCAAAGTGCTTTAAGGAAACTCAATAAGATTGAGTTGAGGTGAGATAGTTGCATTTATTTTCAGCTATATTTTTCTCAGTATAACTGAGGCTAATCTGCAATTTAAAATAATATTGTTTTAGAGTTTTAAGAAGAATATTTGACATATTATGTTTCATTATTCTTCTGTTTACTGAAATAGAGGAAATTCTAATTGTACTTTAGTTGTTAGTACTGAAACAGAAATTCAAGATTGAGTTTATAAGCTTGGAATAGGTACACAAATCAAACTGCACATGAATTAATAGACTCACAATTCTATTTTTCTGTCATCATTTTGCCAAAAAAAAAACACATTCTAGTGTTTGACACTATTTGTGATTGTCAGTATAAATGCTTCTTTCACTCCATCTTTGGCAGCTGTTCATTAAGGCATCTAATAATGAGAGTGAGATAAGTAATGTGTACAATGTGTAAGTGTCCTTGACTGTCAGTCCCATTGCAAAATTTAATGTGTGTTACTATATGCAGTATATACTAAGCTAATGTGGCAATATTGTCCTTTGTCCTCACTGTGCTTTATCTCTAGTCTGCAATGGTCAATTTCATTACTGCAATTCTCGTGAACCAGTGATTCTTGGGAGGTGATGTTTTTGTGTGATGGCCTTCCTCTGTAGTGTCACCTTATGCTGCTTCCACTGTCTGTATACCTTTTGTTTCTGCTGTTGCTTTGCTATGTATTCTTCAGACCTCTCTCAGAGATAAAAGACTCTTAACTATCTCATGGTTAATGGAACCATTTCCACAGAGGAATTCTGGGTATGACTTATCTTCCATCTTGCCAAACAATGCACTAAATAGCAGGCTCAGATGTATGTGACAGATTGCCGCCATGGAGCCTCAGCTATAAACATTCCCAGAGTCCCTTGTGCTCTAACTGCAAACAATAGCTAAAACAGCAAAAGGAGCTGTTTTTTAAATGTTTCTGTGTTGGTGTCAGATGATTTCTGGTGATTTGAAATAACAATAATCACAGCTGCTGTCAAATCACATAATGTTTCAAATTGCAGTATGAAAAATTCATCACCTGTGAAGGCTGTGTCTGTGTTTTTAACTATTTCTTGTACAAGTATACAAAATATTTTATGAGGAATTGGTGCCAAGTAGCTAAACAATGGGGCAAGGGGTTCTGTTAGTATCAATGTTAACAGTGTTACCAACTCTACAATACAAAACAATTAAAAGTAAATTTAAAGAGACAACTATGGTACATTTATTTTTGTGCTCCAAACTTCAAGCTAACTGAAGCTAACCTTCTGAGTGCCTGGCTTATTTAAAAGAACATTTCATTGATCACAGATAATGCTGCAAACCAGAAATGTACATACTTCATTTACAACAGGATTCTTTTATACTTTTGTAGATTATTTCATCAATTCAAAGAAACATGTCATACATGGTTATGTAACTTGATTTTATCATCCTGCAAATGCCATATTCATAATAAACTTTTCTTGGATTTGTTACTATCTGGCATCTTTCTTTTACACATGCATCCAAACTATTAATACATTAAAGTAATGAAGCTTTAAACATCTCATGCACATAATATCAATATTGTCATAATCAATAATGTATATTTTATGAAGATTTTCTTTACCAGTCTTTTAGCTCTGAAGATATTAAAAAGAGAGTAAGCCAAAATCTTAGAGATTTCCTTCTGCAAGTGGTTATTCAAGTAAGAACATTATGAAATACAAATATCAATACGTGCATAACTCAAGAATAAAAATGTTTTACAAAATGTTTTATTATTCCAATAAAAATGGACAGCCAATCTTTGCTGAGATGTTAGCATTGATCTAAATATCTAGATTAATCTGAATGATCTATGGCCTTACTCAGAAAGCTAATACAGTTGAGAATTATGTGTGGTTTAAATTTATCTAATGAGGATTAGGTTAGAACTTCTCATGCTCGTTTAATTGACAGCCTGGAGCATTCTATACCTTAATTCTAAAATTCAAATTACAATCTGTAATATTCTGTATGAGTCTCAATTTTTCTCTTAACAATTTTAACATATTTATATTTAATGGGAGACTCCAAATAAAAAATGCCACAATGGCAGTTAAAATGTTCTTTGCTCATCATCATCTATTAAATAAGGACCATGACAGTTTTTGAGAATGATTTGATAAGCGGTGCTCCTTCTGAAAGGACTATAGTAAAATGTTATTCATAAACTCAGGCAGAGCACTAAAAATCCCAAATATTATGACTTTTAATTGCCAAGTTTGATTGGTGAAGAAGTCCATGTCCATTTAAGGCAACATTCAGCCTTGGTTTGATAAGTGACAATTAGTATTTGCACACCCAATGACCATTCCAACTAGACAGAATTTAACCATCACATCTAGATGTTTACTGGCATTACTGTTACTGAATCCTGCACTATTCACTTCCTGGGGGGGGGGTTACCATTGACAAGGAGCTGAACTGGGCTAGCCATATAAATGTTATGGCTGCAAGAGCAGGTCGGAGGCTAGAAATTCTGTGACAAGTAGCTCACTTTCTTCTTCATAATGTCTGTCTACAATCTACAAGGTATATGTCAGGAGACTTATGGAATATCCTCCATTAGTTTGGATGACTACAGCTCCAACTTTACCATGAAGTCTTAGTATTCAATATTATCCACAAGATGCACTGGTTTAACACAGCAAAGCTATTTCCTCACAGCACCATCTAATCACTTAGGGAACAAAGACAATAAGTGCAAAGGAACATCACTGCAAAAGTTCCCCTCCAAACCAGTCACCATCCTGACTTGGAGCCTTGCTGTCTTTCTTTCGTCGTTGCTGTATGAATATTTTGAACTTCCTAACATCTCTGGGTGTCTCTATACCAAGGCCTACAACAATTCAAGGAGGCATATCATCATTGTCTTTTCCAGGGCAATTGGAGATTAGCAATAATGCTGGCCTTGCAAGAAATACCCACATCCAAAGAGCAAATAAAAAAAGTTATTCACTTGTTTCACTTAGCTGTTGAGTGAACCAGGACACTTCAAGATGTAAAGGAAATCAGATAGGTCCCCTATGTGTATTTTTCTAAAGCAATAATCACCTTTACATCAGACTATTGCCACATACCAGTTGAAATGCATGCTAGTGCGTCTGGATGACCCATTACTGTGAAGAACAGCCAATTGTTTGGCAAATAAGGGCTACCATGGTAAATAATTGCCCCTTTTGCAAAGACATAGTGCTTTGTGTAACATAACACATTTAGACTGAAGTTCAGAACACCTGGGACATGCTTGTACATTTAATACACTTCCTTTAAAAAGAGAGCTCCTAATCTTATATCTTTGTATACGCTGGTGTGAAAAAATGCTTCTGCAGTCCCAAAAGAGCAGCTAATCTGGGTTTACAAAGTGACAGATGACAGGCATTATTTCATCTTCACTGTGACATCACAGAATTGTTACAGTGCAGAAGGAAGCCATTTGGCTGCAGCAGCTTTCTGAATATGCAATTCACTTAATACAGTTTTCCCGCCCTCCGATAACCATGCACATTGTTCCTCTCAAATAAGACTGGAACATCCTTACCTCGATTGAACCACGGGCAGGGCATTCCAAATCTTAACCACTCAGTGTATTGAAACCTTTGCCTCGTTATGTTTTTGCTTCTTTTATTAATAATTTAAATCTGTGCCTTCCTGTTCTTGATACTATCACAAGTAGGAAAAATTTCTCCCTATCCTGTCCAGACTCTTCAGGATTTGGATTGCCTCTTCCATATCAGCTCTCAGACTTTTCTTCAAGAAAAAGTCTCACTTACTCCGATTTATTTTCAGAACTCAAGTTCCTCTTTCCTGGAGCAATTCTCATGAGTTTGTGTTGGTACCTAATAGATACCTAGTAGCACATACTGCCTGCAATAATGCTGCAACAAATTCTCATTTAGTAAGGTGGCATCGTGGCTGCAAATTTATTTTCCAATTTTTTTTTGACATCATTTCCTTCAAAGTATGCAAATATGGAGCCTTGAGTTCTGACCTTGAATGGCTTTAGCAAAGTCGGTTTTACTTGAAATAAATATGATTTGAAAATGCTTGATCCCCCTGGTGACTTATCCACATTTCATACACGAGCATTAAAGACCTATGGGTTAGCAGCCCCTACAGTACTCATAAGTGCTGTTGATAATGTGCATGAGAAAAGGATCTGCCAACTCTTAGCTCATATCAGGGAGATGTATGGTGAATGCTGTAGTGTGTGGCACTTAGCAGGAATTAGATGGCTTTTTAAAGAGCAGATTTTGAGTAGTGTTTAAAATATGCTTTGTTTTCTCAAGTTCATTTTTTTGAAGATTGTTGAAGCAGTCAAGATTGATGACTGTTGTTATTAATTCAACTCTGATGCTGTAAGGCACAGACACTCCTCCCGGGCACTTTTCCACATGTTATTATTCTTCATTGAAAAAATAACTATTGAACTATATAAAAATAGAAAATAACAAAAAGAAAAGATTATATTATTTTGTTCATAAATATTCGGAAATCAGAAAATGGTGCATTTGGTTGACTCATTACCTTTTCATATAGATTTGAATGCAACTTCGATCGGTAAGATGAAAATCTCCTCTTTGTCAGCCTCAGGCTGCCTTTGTAAAAATTAATTCCAGAAGTCTGAACCTCATTTATTGTGAATCAGTAACAACATTGTCAATAATTCTGCATAAATTCTAAACAAAACTTCTACTTCACTCATGATGTTTGTCATTATGAGAAAAGTTAATCTTTTTACCAGGGTTGTTCATAAGTTGAGTTAAAGAGTGTGAAGGAGGAAAGTTTGCTCTACATTAGTCGTCAGCTGACCAGCATCTCACAGGTGGCATTATACACACATGGCATTATCTAGCACTAGCCTTCACAGACTCTAATGAGAAAAAATAACAAGTGAAATGAATGAATACAAAATAGCAAGAAAAATAACAGTGGATTGTAAAAGTTTCTATAGCTGAGTAAGAAGGAAAAGATTGGCAAAGACAAATGTGGGTCCATTCAGGCAGAGACAGGAGAATTTATAACAGGAAATAGAGAAAAGACAGAGAAACTAAATAATTACTTTATGTCCGTTTTCACAGAGGAAGATACAAGATATCTACTGGAAATAATTAAGACCCCAATGGTTCAGTGAGTATGTGGTGCTGTGGAACTGAAAAGAATTAGGTTTAGTTAAAAGAAACATAGTATTGGAAAAATTAGTTTGACTATAAGTTAAATTCCTAGAAACTCATGACCTTCTCTCCAGAGTGTTGAAAGTGATCTACAGAGATAGTGGATGTATTGGTGTTTATCTTTCAAAATGCAATTAATTCTGAAATGGCTCACTCAGAGAATGCAAAATCTTTGGAATTCTGTACATCAGAAGACTGTAGAAAGTCAGTCATTAGGTAAGCTCAAGATAGAAATTGATAGATTTCTGATTACTGTTAACATTAGGGATACAGGAATAATGTCGGTTTCTGGTGTTGATGTGGATAATCAGCTGTATGGGTTGTCTTCTCCTGAAATGATGTAAAGGAGACAAATGAGTAAGAAACCAATGAAAGGCATGGCTGTTAGTGCTGGTGTAGATGTGGGAAATATGGAAAGGAAAGGTGTTCCAGGGAGTGAGGAGGCCGTGTAACATGGCATGTAGCGTTACTGATGTGAGAGAGTGGGTGTCAGGTGGACATGTCAGGGTAGGTGTTGCATGCAACAGAGGATGTGTCAGGACATAAACCTTGATGGGAGTTGGATACTGTGGCAGAGATGGAGCAAGAGTGAGGTGGCAACAGCAAAGAATGGCATTTATCTTACCAGAGCAGAGAAGGTCATTGACCTTCTATTGGCACTGTAGTTGGTCCACCTCACCATGGAGACAGCATTGAAACAAGTGATGATCTCTGACCAGGATAGCATAGTCTGGAGGAGACTGTGCCTCCAGACTATGCTATCCTGGTCGGAGATCATCACTTGTTTCAATGCTGTCTCCATGGTGAGGTGGACCAACTACAGTGCCAATAGAAGGTCAATGACCTTCTCTGCTCTGGTAAGATAAATGCCATTCTTTGCTGTTGCCACCTCACTCTCGCACCATCTCTGCCACAGTATCCAACTCCCACCAAGGTTTATGTCCTGACACATCCTCTGTTGCATGCAACACCTACCCTGACATGTCTACCTGACACCCACTCTGTCACACCAGTAACATCCTCCAGAAAAGAATATCTCTTCACTGCACCACCCTGTCCAACAGGACCTCTATGATCCTCACTGAGAAACATGGTGCAAGCCTCACCTCCTCTGCCATTTCTCCTCACTGCTAGCATCACCAAGCAAGACAGCTGCCAAATCCCAGTCTCTCCCAGGTGAGAGACAAGCGTTCAAAGTTAGCATGATGCAAGCGATGCTGGTCTTGAGACGGATACACAACAAGTGGTGAATCCTTCCAGGAATGGCGCATAGTAAGGTGGAGCAGAAATTAGACATTAAATAGAGATGTGAATACAATGATGCAGTGAGTTTGTTAGGATTTGGGGTAAAAACTCACTTGACCTCGCACCAAGAATCACTCCAAAATCTCAATGAATGAGATTGAGCCTTATGTGTTCATTGTAATTTTGGACACTAAATCTGAATTGTAACTTTGGATTTGTGTAAAGTGCTTATATGAAGAATTAAGAATATTACATACTGAATAAAAATGAGCCCTTGCAATATGCTGCAGTTCTAAGTGAGTTATTCAGGCAATATAAAATATATTTAAATATGCTATCCATTTCTAATCCTTGGACTTCTGTTGATAAATCACCTTTACAAGTAATTTCAATGCACAATTCTTCTTTAATTAGTTCTTCTTAATAGGATACTTCCTTACTAAAAGACAAAATAGTCTTTCATGACAGATTCTTATTGAAAATAAACCATGATTCTTTTAATGATGTGTTAAATCCCATCATTTTTTAAATGCAGATCATTAACAAAAATGAGATGGGCAGCAAAAGCCTGGGCTTGTAAAATATTGCGCAGTTAAAAATCCATCTGCAAAAACTTAAGGAACAATAACAAATCGGCAATAATTGTTTTACTCTGCACATAATCCTAGTTTGAAATAAATTCAGTATAAACAGATTTTTTTCTTCAAGCTATTAGAAAAAATCCCTACTCCTTTAAAGATTTACATAAATGTGTATGCAGCATCTTTCTACTCTGTTAGGTGATATGTTTATAAATTATCAATCAACTTGTAATTAGGCTTCTGTGGAATTGATTGAACTGAATTCAGTCAAAGTAAGGCACACCTTGCACAGGTTAAGAGAATGGATATGCTAGGTTTAGTTTAAGTAATTTTATTGATGCCATGTCTAGTCTACAAATCTAAGTATAAGCCTCTATAACTAGTTTTACCTTTGTTTGAAAGGATTCCGGTCAGATAGCACATACGTTAGTAGTTTGAAAACTACTTACATATGTAGGCCAATATGGATTATGCAGATTAGAGAAAGGAAAGTTTTCAATTCCAAGATTTTCTTTCCCAAAAGGAAACTTAATATTCAAAAAATGTATAAAAGTACACTTCGACATAAATGTTCAAAGTTGACATTTAATAATGTAAACCAAATGAGTTTCTTCCAATCCTGAATGTCACTCATTACATCCACAGTTACAGTTAATATTTACAAATTTGATTTCATGTCAAACATATGGCCCAAAGGATTTTTTTTACACAGTTCCCCAATCCTCCATGTGCTATGGTTGAGATTCCTTAGATAATAGCTTTACCCATTGTACCTTTGTGGTGGCTGTCCGAATTAATTCAATTCTCCATATGCAGCCCTAGACATTAGAATGTGACAATGGGCAGCAGAAACTTGAGAACACCACCTCCTGCAAGTCCCTCTCCTAGCGACTCATTTCTAAGTGACTTGGAAATTTATCACTATTCTTTCACTGTCACTGGGTTAACCTCCTGTAATTCCCTTCTTAAGAGCATTGTGCATCAACCTAGAGCATGTGGACTGCAGCAGTTCAAAAAGGCCGCTCACCACAAGGGGCAACTAGAGATGGGCAATAAGTGCTGGCCAGCCAGCAACGCCCACATCCCACATGTGAACATGACAGAAATCTGCAATAGTCATTCATGGACAACTCTGTACTGGAATTCTAATAGGCTCCTCACAAACCAGCAAGCACCTTTCACCATGTTCATGGCCCTCCAACCACAGTTGATGTTTGTTGAGGTGTGCAGCCCTCGGAACGGCCCATAGAGCACAAAGTTCAGTATTACACATCTGCTCAGGCTGAATCTCAACAGCTCTTGCCGATAATTAAAAACAAAATACTGTTGCTGCTATAAATCTGAAATAAAAGTAGAAAGCGCTGGATAAACTCAGCAGTTCTGCCAGCATCTGTGGAGAGAAATAATTGTGAAGAAGAGTCATATCTGACTCAATATGCTAACTCTGTTTCGCTCTCCATCGATGCTGCCAGATCTGCTGAGCTTCTCCAGCAATTTCTGTCTTTATCACAGCTTTCTCCAGACATTCATTGTAAAGGTAAAATTTTGAAAGAAACAAACAATGTCCCTTCCCCACCATAAACCCTTGTTGAAGGCCCGTTTGTGTCTGCCCCTTTCGTCTCACAAGATTTGTCAGTTGGGTAATTATGGACACAGTTCCCTTTCAATCTCCAGATGAAATGAAACGTGGCTCAGGTGACTGCCATGACACAATTGCAGGGTATGAGCCTGACCGTGACAGCCAGCAACTCTGAGAGCACCTCGTACCTCGTGATCAGGTTCTTGCCCCTAATGGATGTGGGGAACATTGCTCCAAAATGCATAGTTCTTGTTTTATCATGGAAATACCCTCCTTCAAGTTTTTAATGCTCATCTGCAATTTTGGCTTTTTGGTTTGAAACAAAGAGTCAATATCTGGTAGAACATGCTTCTTTTCCAAGAATCTTCCTCAAGGTCAAACTTTGCCTCGAGCCATTAAATCTACAAAGAGAGGTTGTGAAAGCCCTGTATTTACAATTAGCTAGACCGTCTGAAAGTGGGTATGAGAGAATCATTGCCCCTAAGGTGTTCCTTATACTTATAGAATGTGCGCATGAAATTGTAAAATTGGGAAATGGAATTGTGTTCGTTGAGATCTCACTTACTGCTCAAAGCTTATTACAATGTAGCATTAAATAAGTATAATAAGTAAATCTATTATTGTATCTTAAAACTTGATAAACCAAGCCTAATAAGCATTCAAGACTTCCAGGCTGCATTTTTATTAAACAAAAATAGTAAAACAAGAAAGCACCTTTACAATTTATTGAAATCTGGAACGTAAAATTCTCTAGCTTCTGAATGTTGAATGTGGTATTTAACATAAGCAGAATATCGCAATTGTGTGAATCTGAAACTTCCCATATTATCTTTGTTTCTTAAAATTAGTTTTTCTTTTTTTTCTTCTCAATGACTAATACTGTCTAATGAAGCACACGTTGGGCACATTATATCAGAAAGGACACTCAACAACAGGTTGTGCTGGACAAGGTTGGGAGGGACACACTTTTTGACTTTGTTTTGTTTATCAGCGTTCACCTGGAAAGTGTGCAGGTTGATCCTGCCAATAGAATATGCTATCTTAAAGGTTATGTCATTCATTTCCTCAAAAATTCTTTTACAAATATTACTAACATACACAAGCCTGTCTAGATATTTATATTAAACTGTGGAAAAGTCTATTGTATATGTTTCAAATGCCTCAATGTTTTGCATTTATGTTTTATTAGGTTTAAGCTTGTGCATGAGCCTAGCAGACGAATTCCCCGTGTTGAATTAATTGTGAAATTTAGGCATCAGTTTGAACATTTTGCTTTCTAATAACATTCAGGGGCTGATCTTACCTGGCCAAAATGAAGTTAATGAGGCAGTGATAAACTCAAAATGGGAACAAAACAAAGCTGTTAATGAGTAGTAGCTTCCTTTATTTTGTGAACAACGGCCTAATGGCAAAGTTCTCAAATTTCCCTTTTAGGACCGTACTGCAGAAATATTTATTATGCCTACTCTGATCAGGACTTGTTCCTGAAGAAGACCAAAAATATAAACTTAATTTTGTGGGGCCAGGAGGTGTTGGAATGTCACATAAAAATAATCTGGGATGTTAGCACCATCAATGATGTTCTGGAGAGGAATCAGCACTCGAGATAGGAATGCTTTCTTTTCCTGAGGTAACTTGGACTTGGAGATTGGATACTCCACAATATGTGTGTACACCAGAAAAGGAGTTGACATGCACTTGTTCAGAGACCATATGTGTCAAGGGACCAAAACATAGTCATGGAAGTGGTGCAATGCTATGAACTAGTTATTATCAAAATTGCAAAATAGGAAACAACGCCAATTTCATGATAATCCAGGATTACCATCAGGGTAAAAAAAATCAATAATTACCTAAAACAGCTGCAATAGTTTGCCTTGTCTCAGTGTTAGCATTCTCAACTTTCAATCAAATAGTTGAGAAAGCAAACCCTCTCTAGGTGTGCAAGCACAACATCTGTCAACAGTCTAGTGCAGCACGGAGGGAATACTGCACTTTCAGACGTCCCATCCTATGGCTCCACCACCCTATGGTAAATAGCACAGAGGTGATGAGGATCAGGGGAGTTCAGCTCAGTGACCTGACCAGTACTTATTTCTCAGTCACAATGCTGAAAACCAAAGTTCTGGTATTGAATGTGGTTCCTTGTTTTGCACAAATTGACTGTTGCATTTCCAACATTACAACAACTGCTGTAGAATCATGGCATCATAGAGATATCCAGCATGGAAACAGACTACTTGTCCTATTTCCCAGCATTTGGCCTATACCCTTCTAAACCCCTCCTATTTAGAAAACTATCTAGATGTCTTTTAAATGTTATAATTGTACCAGCCTCCACCTCTTCCTTTGGCAGTTCATTCCGTATACACATGAAAAAAAGTTGCCCCTTAGGTCTCTTTTAAAAATCTTTCCCTCTCATCTTAAACCTATGCCATCTAGTTTTGAACTCCATTGCCCCGGGGAAGAGGTCTTGTCTATTTATCCAATCCATGCCACTCGTAATTTTATAGACCTCTTTAAGGTCAGCCCTTAACCTGCGAACCTCCAGGGAAAATAGCCCCAGCCTATTCAACCTTTCCCTATAGCTCAAACCATCCAACCATGGTTACATCATTGTAAAT
Source organism: Stegostoma tigrinum (assembly GCF_030684315.1). NCBI lineage: Eukaryota > Metazoa > Chordata > Chondrichthyes > Orectolobiformes > Stegostomatidae > Stegostoma > Stegostoma tigrinum. Next base: position 59,065,375 of record NC_081363.1, on the reverse strand, counting down.
CTTTTCTGAACCATTTCAAGTTTCACAACATCTTTCCTACAGCAGAGAGAGCAGAATCACACACAACATTGCAAAAGTGGCCTAATCAGTGTCCTGTACAGAAGCAACATGGCCTCCGAGCACCTACACTCAATGTACTGAGCAAGCATACCAAATGCCTTCTTCACTGTCCCATCTACCTGGGAATTTCATTTTCAAGGAACAATGAACCTATACTCCAAGCTCTTTTTATTCAGCAACGCTCCCCGGGACGCTACCATTAAGTATATAAGTACTACCCTGATTTGCCTTTCCAAAATGCAGCACCTCACATTTACCTAAATTAAACTCTAATTGCCACCCCTCGGCCCAATCAAGGTCCCATTGTACTCTGAGGTAACCTTCACTGTCCACCTTCATCTGCAAACTTACTAACCATGCTCCCTCTGTTTACATCCAAATTATTTATATAAATGCCACAAATCAATGGACCCAACATTGACCCTTGTGGCACATCGCTGGGCACAAGCTTCCAGTTTGAAAAGCAATCCTTCACCACCACCCTCTGCCTCCTACCTAGGAGCCAATTTTTTATCCATAATTATCTCCATGTATTCCGTGTAATCTAACATTGTTAACTGGTCTACAATGCAATAGATGGGGTACTTCAAAGATATGTCTTTAACTGAAAAGCTTTTAGACATCCAGGCTACATGAAAGGCATTCATTATTTTCTTCTTAACTACACCACTATTCAGTTTCCCCATGCAAGTTCCCTGCTGCATGCCAAAGTGTTAAAATTAATCAAAGACTGAATGAATGAAAGTATGCTCCATTTTGCAATTCATCCAATTGCTTTGATCTCTACTGAGAAGACATGTCTTACTGAAGGAACCTAACTTTCTGAGTGGGGATGACAGCATTCAGGAAAATCAGATTACATGTGGTCTAACCAGTGTCCTTAAGAGCACTGGTGAAGGTCATCACCATAATATTATGTTCTTTAAGCAGACTTAAATCATGAAGACAAGAGGTGTGTTTGTACGCCAAGGCTCTAAAAATGTCTAGGTGATGATAGATATGTAATTCAAGTAAAAAAAAATTTTAAACAGAGTCACAGGAATGTTGGGAATCTGACATAATGGAAAATGTTGGAAATGCATAAATGCTCAATTGCTTGTGTAAGAAAAAGGCAAATTAATATTTCAGCTGAGGACCTCCCTTAGAATAATACAAAGTAAATTTTCTCTTCTGTTAAAAAAACAATTAAGTAATATCAGTGAATCTTTCTAAACTACCAAAAATGACATCTGTTCTGCAAAATAGTTATTGATCGTACCTACTACTGACAAAATGGCAGCTTAAAGTAATTATTCATCAGATTCTATCTCACAAAATGTCATCATTATTGTTGTTAAAAGGAAACATTGATGCATACATGAGCAGCAGTCTGGTGCACTTCTGGAACCTGGCACAAGTCCAAAAACTGAAACCAAATGAATCTTACATGAGATAACTGCAAGCACACAAAAAGTAGAAAGTTGTTTCATTTACCTTCATGGTTTGCGAAAAATATATCATTACAAATGTCAAAGCTAAATTAGACTGCTTTTAATAAGAATGGTTTGTGAAACTTCTCAATAAATTGGAATGAGCATATGTCATGCTCAGTCTCAGAAACAAAAGGTAAATGAATGCTCACAGAAGATGTTCATTTAGTCTCTAATGTCAACTGTTGGGTTAAGATTGTTGTGTATGCTTGCAAGATTAGTTGTTTTAAGTACAGAATTTGAAGATTGCAGAAAAATGACACATTTTGTTGAATCTCATTTGTGTGATAGGCAGGATGTCTTTTTAGTTTGATAATTGGCATTGCTAAACTATTCCCCATTGAAGCACTAAAGGACGCTGTAGACATTTGCACATATGATCATCTAGGCCCTCCATTATTGTGTGAATCAATGTTCGTTGAATTTATGAATTCAGCAACTTGTGTATTTGACACCATGTAAGGTCAAACAGATGATGCTGCCCTGGATTCCACCAGGCCCCGCTCCTGCAAACGTCTTGTTGGATTCCAGGAGAAACATGTTTTGATGGAATGAAATCTAGCCTCCTAGCCCTGCATTTTTCAATACATTTGCTATATCTGACTCCACACATAAATATAAGAATTTCCTTACACCTCTTAACAGACTACATACAGAGCTCAAATTCATCTTTAAAATGGAGCAGTGAAAAGAGTTGGCAGCTCATTTCTTTGACTTTTTTGTTGAGAAATCAGCCAGGGATTTCTCCTACCGTCTACCACAAGCCTCCCTTCATGGGTCAATTTACTCATTGGAATTCCTGCATTTCCATATGCTGTAAGTTTGACCTTTTGACAACTCACTAAATAGTACCTGGGCCATTTGTTCACCGTCATCAAGCAGGACAATGTTTATACTGATCAGATCATTTCACAGTGTGCATCTCAAGGGTAAGTTTGTTTCATTTATTTCACATTTCACATTGCTATTATATAATAGAACACAAGTAGCATCGCCTCCTATGATACTGCATTCAAAGAGAAAAATTTTATACCCATCACACAATTGAGTGCTGTAGTATATGAATTTCAGTGCTGATGTGGTGTTTAGTGCATAGCCACCTTCATGCCAAAGACTGATGAATTGTATCAAACAACATATCACTTAGTCTGTTCGAAAGAAGATTATGAGACTGGCGCACAGTCTAATCCACTAAGAAGGCATTTTTGAATTGTTATTTATTTCTTTTCTGAATAATCAAGATACTGACTGTTATCTAACCAACTTGAGCTTGCAAACCTCATGCGTACATACGAATTTGGAACAAAAGTAGGTAATTTAACCCTTTAAGTATGCTGCACCATTTCACAATATTTGTGTTCTGAATTCCCCACAGCTGTCTATCTTCAATAATCTTAGTTTCTCAGTAGGCAAAGAGATCATTCTCTGCCTTAAAAGTAATTAAAGACCCTGCTTTACTGCTTTTTGAGGCAGAATATTCCAAATTTGTACAATGCTCTGAGGGAACAAATTTCCCCTATCTCCTGATTCCCCAATTCCCCTATCCTAAAAGGGTGACCTCCAGTGTCCCCTAGTTTTGGCCTTATCAACAGGAGGAAGCATCCTTTCCGCATCTATATTGTCAAGACCATTCAGGATTTTATAAACTTTAATCAAATCACCCCTTGCTCTTTGAAACTCTAGTGATAACCAGCTGACCCTATCAAAACAATACTTTTCACTGTACCTCAGTACGCGGCATTAACAAATCCAATCAAATCCAAATCTTTCCTCAAAAGACAACTGCTCACTCCAGGAACCAATCTATTAAACCTCTTCTGAACAGCATTCAAAGTATTTATATACATCCCTAAATAAGGAAACCAAAATTGTACATAGTGTTTGAGGCTTGGTTTGCCAAGGACAAATCCCTGTGGAATCCCACTCATCACATCCTGCCAGTTTGGAAAAGACCCATTTATCCATATTCTCGGTTATCTGCCTACCAGACAGTCTTCTATCTATGTCAGTATATTGCTCCCACATACTATGACCTTGTACTGAGCAATAATATTATACATGGAGCTTGTTAATTGCCTTCTGAAAATATAAGTCTGTTATTTCAATGTGTTCCTCTTTACCCACAGCACATATTAAAGCTTCAAAAATCAAATAAGTTGGTTAGATATGATTTTCCTTTCATAAAAACATTCTAACGTTTTCTGATTACCTTGTGTTCTTCCTCATGCCAGTTATAACTTCTGTAATAATTGATTCCTACACTTTCTCCATAATAGATGTCAAATTAAATAATAAGTAGTTTCTTGTTTTCTACCTCCCTCCTTCTTAATTAGAACAGTTATACTTGCTACTTTCTAGGCTGATCGAACTTTTCTGGAAACCAGAGAATTTTGGAAAATTAACAGCAACACATCTATAACTTCATTAGCAGCTTCTTTTAAGGCTCTGTGATACGGACCTAGAAACTTACTAACAAATAGCTCCATCAATTTTTTTCCTCAGTACTGCTTCCGTAGTGATTAGAATTTTACTCGGTTCCTCTCTTCTGTCAGACTCCTAAATTATAGATACTACTGGAATCGTTTTTGTATTCTCCAGAACATAAACACTTAATTTACTTACTCTTCACTTATTCACCTATAGAAACTCTTGCTTTTTAAAACATTTCTAGCTAGCTTCCACTCATACAGTAATTCATTTACCGTAATTAACCTTTCAGTAATGGTCTGTCATTCTTTGCATCCTGACCGGTCACCTGTCATGCCATGCTTCTTTGCACAATTAAATGCTTTTCCTTTAGTTTGAAGCTCTCAAATTCTTTGCTTAGCCAGAGATTGTGAGTAGTCCTCTTGGAAATTTTCTTTAGAGCTATAATCTACTTATTCTAAGTATGCCAATGTGTTCCTTTAAATCTCTGCCACAACTTTCTTGTTGATCTGTCTCCCAGGTTCCTTCAGCTGGCTCAGCTCTCATTCCCACATAGTCACCATTTTTTAAAACTTAAAATGTAGGCCTCGACCCAAACTTATCCCTTTCCAACTGACTATAAACTTTAATCATATTATGATTTGCTGCCGCCTAGTAGAGTGCCTTTACTCTGAGGCCATCAATTAACCTGTCACATGACATAACACCAAGTCCAGCATAGCCTGCCCCATGATTGGATCCAGAAAGTGTTGCTTTAGGAAACTGTCTCAAAAGCACTCCATAAACACTTCATTGAGGCCACCATTACCATCTGCTTTTTCCAGGTTAAACGTAGATTAAAAGTAGCCTCAATTATTGCTGTTCCATCATCACAAATACCCAATATTACTCCTTTTATACTTATTTCTACATTGTGGTTACAGTTCAGGGCCCTGTAGATCGCTTCTTCCAGTGACATCTTTCCCCTAATATTCCTCATCTCCAACCAAACTGATTCTGCATCCCAATCTCCTAAATTAAAGCCATCTCTAACTCTTACACAAATACCAAGTACATTACCCCTTCACCTTTACCAGGCTTCTTTTTTTTGAATATCACGTCATATTAAACATTTGGAACATAATCCTTGAATTCCATCAGCCATGGTTCTGTAATGGCTATGAGACCATATTTATTTACTTCAGTGTGTGCTATCAATTAATTCACTTTGCAATGCATACTGAGATACTGAACCTTTAACATTTTTGTTACCTTTGTAACAGCTAGTCTTGACTGCTGGTATACTCTTATGGTTTTTTTCTCTCTGTCTTTCTTGCTATTTTCTGACCATTACTTTCCAGATTAGTATGTTGTTCTCCCGCGTTCTGTCTCTTCATTTGTTATATTTACCCGAGTATGTTCCCCAGCCCACTTGTTTAGTTTAAAGCCGCCACTATTTCACAATGATGTGGCTTGCAAGAACATCGGTCAAAGTTGGGTCAGGTATGCACTGTCATTGCAGGACAGATTTGACTTTCCCTAGTATTCATGCCAGTATCCCAGTATCCCATAAACCAGATCATTTCTCCACACCAGTCGTTGAGATATGCATTCACTTTGGTAAAATTATTCATCCTACGCCAGTTTTCCCATTGCACAGATAGCACTCAGACACTGGCAGCAGGGTCACTGAGTGAACTGCAGTGTAATGATGAGTAGTAGTTACTCAGTTAGAGGACAAAATGGTTTTGGCATCCCCTCAGCAGCCGTGCCAGTCTTCTGTGAGGCCCAGGATTCTCTCCTCATAGAGGCTATGGAGTTGAATGTTAGGTACCCTGAACCTGTCCACGCTGTTTCAGGCCTATTATGGGATGTCTTCTCCTTGAGTGAGATGAAGGAATGGATTGTGTGAGGTGAAAGTGGATAGCATGACTAACAGTGCTAATGCAGGTGACTGAGAGGTGATGAAGTGTCCCAGGCAAGTGAGGTGGCAGCACGGTGAGCACACAGGTTTAGTGGTATGAGAGGTTGTTGGGGAATGAGGGCAGGTGAGGAAAAACACTACAGAAGGTGCGTATAGCAGCAGAGGTGGAGTGAGTGTGAGGTAGAAAAGAGAGACTTGTGGTACTTACAGTGATGGAGTGGAAAAGGTCTTTAACCTTTTTTTTATGGCACAGTTCATCCTCAACTTCAGACTAGGTTGCCAGGGTCTGGGGGCACAGCTTCCTCTGCCAGTCCTCCACCAGTCCTCCACAATGGGAACTCCTCCTTGGCACCATCCCCTCAACCAGGATCTTCAGGTCACTGTCTGAGAATTGTGGCATCATCTTCCCTTCTACTACATGTTTCCACTTGTTCTTGACCAAGTAGGGCATCTTCAGAATGCCAGTCTTTGTCTAGGGGTAAGGTGGACTTTTAAAAATATGGTACTGCTGCACAGGATGCTGATCTTCCAGTGGACACTCATTGACTGGTGAGTTTTTCTGGGAACACCTCTTGGTAAGATGGGGATAGAATTAGATGTGAGGTTTACCATAAGGGAAGGGTAAGTCTTTGATGAGGTCCGTTTGGAAAGGTATGGTAAGAAATCTCACTGGGCCTTGTGGCAAGAATCCCTCCAAAGAATTCAATGCAAAGACAATCAACCAAAAAAATCTTAAGATTCAGCCCAGTGATTATTATCAGAGATGCAAACAGTAGGAATCAGACAGAAAACTGTGCCAATGAAGTGGCTACCATTTTCAAAGCCTCAGCCAAAGGGATTCATTCAGTAAAGCCATTAAGATAAAGGGCATCAATGACTTAGAGGCATTCATCTAAAGATTTCACAAAAATGCTGGGAATCATTAATTTTACCTGAAAAATTGAGAGATCCAGCTTTTTACCTGAGCAAGGTGGGAAAGTCTCCGTTTTAATTGCTGAAGGCAGGACACCTCCATTTTGACTACCAAGCACAGGAAACCCCACTCATGGCAGCACAGACAGCTGCATAGATATTATCACAGGATAGAATCCATACAGTGCAGATATAGGCCATTCGGCCTATCAAGTCTGCACTGACCGTCTGAAGTGCATCCCACTCAGATTCATCCCATCCCCGTAACCTCACATTGACCATAACTAATTGTTGGATCTTGTTTCAAATAACAACTGAAAGCGGTGAATGGTGAAAGTAGCGTCTTTATTAAACATCCACAGTGGCACATTTCAAGTTGGCGATGCAATCCCAAAGTACAGTTTTTACAGTGGCCTCTTTTTCACCATTCTTACATATATTCAAATTCTATCACTATGGTGTTACACAGTTTTATCTGTTATACACAGACATTTGTGTAACATCTGTCCTGGGGAAACAGAAGACTGTTTCAACATTTGCTAAGTGCTGACTATTACGCGGATTACACTGTCTGTCCGATTAGCGTGCAAAATTAAGAGGTGTTATTCCTCTTATCTTTTAAGTTGGTAAGTGTTAGTAAAAATAGTAGACCTATATAATCTAAATAAGTTAGAATAAATCCAAGTATTAATAAAAAGAAGTATAAAGGTTATTAAACTGATTATCGCAGAGATTTTGTTTATCTGCCAGTGTGAGTTTCATTCATTCACGCAATTTCACAGAAGCATTGTTTTGATAGTAACTTTCTTAAAGGGGACAGAGGGCCTCTTCAATATGTACTTAGCAGGTACATGCTAGTGCAGGAAACCTGTTTGATGTTCTACAAGGCAGCATCAGAGGAGCTGGAAAGCTGACGTTTCGGGTTGAGATGCTCCTTCAGAAAGGGTCCTGACCTGAAACGTCAGCTTTCCTGCTCCTCTAATGCTGCCTGGCCTGCTGTGTTTCTCCAACTCCACATTGTGTTATCTCTGACTCCAGCATCAACAGTTCTTACTATCTCTGATGTTCTGCAACCTGTTTGAGTCTCAAGAGAAGGTTATTAATATTATAATCTTTTCATAGTTTCAGGTGGTTCATGAAGACACTATAGCAGTGATAGTACTGTTTCTGAACAGGTTAATGACCTTTGATATTTATTCAGATGAAACTTTTGATGTAAGTAGGTCTGATGAGTGTTGAAGGTATAAGGAAGCAGTAGTAGTGTTGGAGGGAATGTTTCATTTAGTCAATCTCGCAATAGTAAAATGCACTCAAAAATTGCAGTTTTATGAATGAATGATTTAAAACACATTATAGTAATAGCGAGTTAGTAAAGGGCAATGAATGAATGAATGGCAACACTGTATTATTAAATATAGAATGAATGGGAATGCTGCATTAATGGATATAGCGAGCTGGTGAGTGAGTTAGTAAAGAGACCTACAAGAGCATATCTCACACTAATCCACCCTATCTAACACATACCTAAACACTACAGACCAATTTAACATGGCCAGTCCACCTAACATTGCACTGTAGGAGGAAACTGAAGCACCCAACAGAAACCTACAAATACAAGAAGAATGCACAAACTCCACATAGGCAGCCTCCCAAGGCTAGAATTGAATCCGGGTACCTGGCACTGTGAGGCAGCAGGACTAATCACAGAGCCAACACGCCCTCCTACAAAAGTATTTTGAACAAGGGAAATAAATGATCACATTATGAAGATATACACCAGATATAATATTGCCAGGAAGATTTAATTTCCGAGATGCACCCATTCGAAACAGAGCTGGATGTTTTGGAGAAAACAATTCGTAAGATGCCAAATACCTTCAAAATTCAATAGTAAATCAGTATCAACATTAAGCAAGTTCTATATACAACTGGGAGTATAGCTAATAACTTTATAGCTCACTAAGGTGTAACAGATTAAATAAGTACATTTGAAGAAGGCCTGAAACAATTACTTTAGCCTCAGAGCAAACAAAAGTCTTGAAAGAGCAGAATTTAACAGAAAACACCTCCCAGGTCAAAGTAGCTTTCTTGAGTGGTACCATAAGCTCTAACATTCATTTCCAAAGATGCTCAGTAAGCAGCAGGGTGTACCTTCTATAAGATGAACTGTAGAAATTTGCCAAGGCTCCTTAGACAACATCTTCCAAACCAATGACCACAACCATCCAGAAGGACAAGAGCAGCCAATATGCGGGAACACTACTTTTCTGAGCTGCTCTCAATCCAGACTTGGTAGTGTACCTTAGTTCCTTCGATATCACTTGATCAAAATCCTAGAACTCCCTTCCCAGCGACATTGTAGGTCTACATACTCCCTATGACCCTCAACAGCTCAAAAAGGCAACTCACCACTACCTTCTCAAGGTTAGGAAGGAATTGGCAATTGATGCTGGCCTAGCCAATGATGCCCACATCTCAAGAATGAATAAAAAAAATTCAGTATCCATGAGCAGCCACTGAAAAATTTCATTGGAGGTTTGTACAGATGAGTGGGGACTATGTGTTTTAATGTCACAGTTCTTAAGGAACAAACTTGTCATTAAAATTGTCACCAGTCTTTGGGAGATTTGCTAACATCAAAAGAAAATTTGGCTCAAGAAAAATGTATACTGATAGCAAGTAAAGCTAAGTCAAGAAGGAGCACAATCAATCCTCAGAGGAAAATAGCTAATTTATCATAGGAAATCAATGAAATCTATTCTATTCTAAAGGTACAAAAGATGTTAACCATATATGCTGGGGCTGAGTACAGTTAAGTTGCTTGGAGGGAGCCTGCCTTACATTGACTCTTGTTGGCCTTGGAGAGAGCCTGCTTTACATTGGCTCCTGTTGGCCTTGGAGGGAGCCTGCCTTATTTTGGCTCCTATTGGCCATGGAGCCTTGGTTGGAGTGTTAGTGTCCAGAGGGCCCACACATTGCTGAGTGTGCTCTGCCCAGAGGTGAGTTCCCCCTGCTAGGCTTGATCTTCTAAAGGGCTGAGGGCGGCAGTCTTGGTGGAGGTGCAAGTTTTGGTTACCTCTGCAGTGCCCTGACAGGAGACCACTGGGGAGGGACATGGCCTGTATGAGGTTTCTCCTGCAGCTAGGTGAGAAATGGCACCAGCCTGTCTGAGTAAGGGGCACCTGGATTAAGCTCAAGGTCCCTTTACCTCTGTAACCTCTCCATTGGTGCTGAGGACCAAAGGTTGAAGTGAAAGGATGCCAGTGTGAGCACACATCCAGCTCCTGTGGCAGCAGGCCAACCTGTACATGGGCACAGCCAAATAGTCACATCCCTGAGGCAGCAGGGTGCCAGCCATGTTGCTGCAGTCCTTCCATCCCATTGTCAGGTTACCCAGTGCCCCTGCTGTTACAGTTCCTTTCTGCCTGGGAATGTCATTGAGCCAATCTGATTGCTCATACCCTAGAAACCTCTCAGCCTGGGTCTGAGCTGGTGCCTGCTCTCTGGGCAGCCATCCAAGTGCCAGACATTCGGGTTGTTTCTGGGCTCACCTGTGGGCGCTGCTGACTCTAATCAAACAAACATTCCCACCAAGGTGTCAATATCAGAGCTGTTGGAAAGTGCAGAAGGAAGCTTTGCTGCTGCTTCCTCTGAGTCACCCATGCTTTCTTTACCGGAGACAAAGGTAGGGACATGTTGTGGTACCATCCTCTTCACCACGGATTCCATTGACATCCCACAGGGGATAAAACAGAGAAGGCTTTATTGGTTTTCTTTGTGTTTGTTTTTGGTGGCAGTAACTAAAAGCTCATGATTAAAATTGTCTGTATGGACTACGATAAGGTGCTGGTCTACAGTGAGCCCTCGGGACAGAATCTCAGTGATTTAAAAAGGCTGTTCAGATGTAGCAAAAGTGATATGAATTGTGCGGTTTGGTGGATAAACAGCAATGGGGTTATATATGTGAGGGAGTGTCAGCATTGCTGGTTATGATCTGAGAACAGCATGGCTTTGAACTGTACTTTCCTAAGGGCTAGTTAGGTAGTAAGTGAGATGAGTTTGGTAACCTATGGTGAGAGTTCTTGACAGGTCTTATGACAAGAAACGTTCTATGAATCATGACAGAATCTGACACTGAGAATATTCCAAACTCGACATCGTAACGTAGGTCTCTTTAGATATGCCTTTAGAATTTGATGGCTCCACCTTTTAAATCATAGAACATAGAACATAGAATATAGAACATAGAACATAGAACAATACAGTGCAGAACAGGCCTTTTGGCCCTCGATGTTGCGCCGGCCTGTGACCTAAACTAAGCCCATCTCCCTACACTATCCCATCATCATCCATATGCTTATTCAAGGACTGTTTAAATGCCCCTAATGTGGCTGAGTTAACTACGTCGGCAGGCAGGGTGTTCCACACCCTTACCACTCTCTGAGGAAGGAACCTGCCTCTGACATCTGTCTTAAATCTATCACCCCTCAATTTGTAGCTATGCCCTCTTGTACAAGTAAGTTTATCTGACAACAGCATGGCTTTGAACTGTACTTAATGTTTATGTACAGGAGCTACAACAACCCAGACAACTGCACATCTGAGATATACCTGATTTTATGGAGGCTGCGAGAGTAAAAAATGTGGTGTACAGGATAATTTAATCAACAGGATATGAAATTTCAATTTCCAGACTGTAGGTTGCGATGCATCAATAAAGTCAACAGCATGTTTGCAACTAGTTCAGCCTCTTGCTGGCCAATGGATGTTCATTCCCGTAACACATTTGCATGAACTGTCCTTAATAAGTTCTACCCTCAGGACACGATTGGCAGTGAACAAGAGCCTTGTGGTTCCCATTGCATGGCCATTTATATGTGCCATTCCAATCCATCTGGTGCATTTGTGACATGTTGAAGATTGTGGCTCGAGGCAATGTGTGTTAGTGGTAGGTAGTCAGGTGCAGCAAGATGTGGTGGAGTGGAGGGGCGGGACAGTAGATCTTGCATGAAATTTGGGTGCAGTGTTAAATAAGAAATCATCAGAATCTAAATGATGGTGATGAAAAATGATGTAGTGATAATATTAGTATCATGTAAAGATTACTTAAATAACTAGCATGGAGAGGAATCTATACCAGAGTCATAATAGAAAGCATGCATTCACTACAGAAATAGGCCATTCAGCCCGTTGAACCTGCACCACTATTCCTGACATGGCTGACATGTGACCTAACTCCATACGCCAAATTTGGACCCCTTTCCCTTGATGCCCTTTGCCTAGTAAATATCTGACCAATCTCAGATTTAAATTTAACAATTTAATTAGCATCTTCAACCAGTGAATTAGTTTATCTTTACCTACTCCACCTTTCCCTGTTGATATCCTGTAGACCTTGATTAGGGCACCATTAACCTTCTAAATTCTGGACAATAAAGGCCTAATCTGCCTAATTGCTCCTCATAACTTCACCCTGAAGCCTGGGTAACATCTTTGTAAACCTGCTTTGAACTCCCTCTAATACCTAAACATAGAGTTTTGTATAAAGTCTGCATCCCTGTGCTTCAGCCCTTTAGATATGAAGGCCAGCTTTGCATTAGCCTTCTTGACTATTTTCCATACCTGTTCATGGCATTTTAAAGAGCTATGCAGCTGAACTCCAGATTTCGTTGGAGATCCACTGTATTTAACATTGTGCCAACCAAAAAATAACCCTGATCTACTCATTTTTGACCTGAAATAGATAACCACATACTTGCTTATATAAAAGTCCATCTGACACAGGTTTGGCCATTCACACAATCTATCTATACCTGGTTGTAATTTTATGGCAAAACTGTCTATACTGCTGCCCAATTTTGTGTCATCGGTAAATTTGGATATTTGACCCTTAATGGCATTATTTGGATTGTTAATGAAAATTGCAAATAATTGAGGCCCCAACTCAGATCTGTGTGGGACAGACATCACTAGTCACATCCTACCAATTTGAATGTTTACCATTATTTCCAGCTCTCTGTGTCCTGCCACTCAACCAAGTTCCTATCCATGTCAGTAATTTGTTCTTGATTCTGTGGGCTTCAACCTTAGCTAACAATCTTTTCTGTGGGACTTTATCAAAAGCCTTCTGGAAATCCATATATCAACATCCATCAACTTACCTCTGTCTACCACCTTTGTCACCTCGTCAAAATGCTCTATGAGACAGGCATGAGAGTGAGAACAGGATGTAGAAATCACATGTCCCAGATGTTACACATCACATTATCAAGGTAATGTGTCAAATTAAGTTCTTTGAAATGTAAGGTCTATTGACTTGGAAGGAGGATCATCTTGTGGTGGGCAGGGTTCATGTTGCGCACAAACGACCCATTACAGAAACTAATGAATGCTAAGTTAAATAATTATTAATTACAGATGAGCATGTCTCATATTTATGACTCAGATGCTTTTCTGATGAAGGGTCTAGGTCCGAAACAGTAGCTTTTGTGCTCCTAAGATGCTGCTTGGCCTGCTGAGTTCATCCAGCTCCACACTTTGTTATCTCATATTTATGTCTGACCTCTTTGTACAGTGCACTTACTGCCATCTTGCAACCTTGGGGAGGGGGTTGGGCGCGGTGACAGAGAAGCTTGGATAGGTCTAAAATAAAAGAAACAACTGTCAATGCTGAAGATCTGAAACAGAACCAGAAATCGCTGGAGAAACTCTGTGGATGTAGCAGGATCTGTGCAGAGAAAGCAGCGTTAATGTTTTGAATCTAGTGACCCTTCTTCACGTATGAACCTTAGCTTAAGTCCCACACAAGATATGGGAGAAGGTGCTCAGGCCCTAAAATGATCGAACTCGATATTGAGTCCTAAAGGTCAAACATTCTCTAAGTGGAAAGTGGGGTGTTGTTCTCTCAACTTGTGCTAAATGTCACTGGCACACTGTACCAAGCTTGAGACAGAGATGTTGGCTGCGGAACATGGTGGTGCATCATAATGGCAAGCAACAGGAAGCTCAGGATTATTTTTGTGGACAGAACCTAAGTGCTCTGCAAAGTGGTCGCCCAGTGTGCATTTCATCTTCATAATGTAGAGGAGACCACATTGTGAATAGTGAATGCAGCAGACTATATTGAGTGAAGTGTAGGTAAATCTCTGCCTCAAGGTGTGTCTTTGGCTTTGGACAGTGAGGAGCATACTTCATTGATTTCCAGCACCAGCAGTTCTTTGGTTTGTCTGATATGTTTTAAGTTGTTTTTGACTTTTATGATCATTAGATCTTGCTGTAAACCAACCATCTTTTCATTGGATTAATGAGAAAGGTCATGTAGTTCATCCTGTTTCCTTTCTTTAGCTTTCAACTCTTCATTCATCTTTGTGAACTGAGTATAGGTATCCTCTAAAGACTTTAACATCTCAGAGATTATATTCTCAAGTCTGAATTTCCCCTGAGTTTATTGTTCAGCCTTTTGCCCTTGAAGCTTTTTTTTCCTGTCCACAGCAGAGTGTGGAGAGTTTAGCTCAACTAATGCAGAAGAAAGTGATGTGCTCCAATCTTCTTTCATGTTCTGCTCTGTGAGTGTTTCCAGAAGAGTATACTGCAATTTCTGTTGTGGCTTTGATGTTTGATTGATTTGATGGATTGTGACTAGTGCAAGGTCAAAGCATGTTGGTCCAGCAGTGTCTATAATGTTGAACCTCAGTGATGCGCAGGTGGATTCACACTCCAGCACTATTGATAACAGATATGAAATTGATGATCTAAAAAATTCGACATTTGTTGATTTTTGTCATTGTCTTCCAAGTCTGTTTTTAGAATATGCATGATTAGTACACTGGTACTGGTATCTATGTCAAACTGAATCAATAATGAATAGCCACCAGTTTTCTGATGACTGAGCAGTTTAATTTTTGCAACCGGCTTGAAAGGTATAATGGCACTGATATTTTGCTTGAGATTGACTTGTCAATAAATACAGAAATATAATCTGCCTCTGAAATTATCTTCTAATGTGGCCCGTAACTTTTATGTATCAATGGCTCTTCAGCTGTTCATCTTTGTGCAAGTCTGTATAAACCTTCATTTCCAATTGCTGATCAAATCTTAATGGCTTCCTTTTCCACAACAGATATATCCAAATCTTGAAAGCGTTGCTCTGAATGTGGTTTAAACTTCTTGTTGACGATTCAAACATGATAGGCTTCATCAATATAAAACCCACTGCTCACCATGTTATGTTAATGATAATAGTCGAATAAATAATCACTTAATTTGTTTAAAAGAGTAAAATGCATCACAAGTTATGAAGCAGACATTATACCAACCAACTGATTACTGCATGTGCATTTTGCAGAGCTACAGCAGATTAACTGCTGGGCAGAGCTGTAACATTGTATTGACATGTGGAGTACTTGGACTCTTCAACTGTTATAAAGGCAGATATATATACAATATCACTTGCACTGGTGTATTGGAGCAGGTCTTCTGTCTATTTCCTGCACTGGACCCAGGTTTGCTTTGTTACCCATGGTTGTTCATCTCCTCGGCCATCTCAGCCCAGTCCTTGGTCTGGCAGCAGTGCCTTCTGATGCCATCTTCGGGAAAGAGCACTTCCAGCCTTCTCCTGACTTCCTGGTCTGATAAGATATTGGGATTAAACTCCGATGACTTTGGCAGTCTCCAGTCCAGGGGCATCCTGGTAGTGATACAAAGCTTCCCTGGTTTGAAGTAAGCCTTTCTAAACTAGTCTGTAATAATAAATCCATAAGGTGTTGGAACAGAATTAGGCCATTTGGCCCATCGAGTCTGCTGCACCATTTGATCATAGTTGATATATTTCTCAATTCCATTCTCCCCCATTCGCTCTGAAATCCTGGATCCTCTTACTAATCAATATCCTATTTATCTCCATCTTAAATGCAACATTGTCAACCGACAATGAGTTTTGACAACAAAACCTTTTTCTCGCCTTTGAATCACATTATTGCCCATCCACACTCCACCTTGTGCTACTGATCCTATTTTTTAACTTTTCAAATGGCTGGTAAGAGAGAGCTTCCATTTTGAGTCACCCTCTCTTTCCCACACTTGCAATTGCCATCCTGCAGCTTCCAAATTGAGTAGCCTTCTGTTTGGTCTCCAGCTTTGAGAGCCCTTTCAGTTTGAGCATGCCCTTTGGTAATTAATTGACCAGTTTAAGGAAAATCACAGGCACATGACTGAAACACAGACAATGTGAGTTTCTGAGACACATTTAAGTTTGATGGTACTGTTCAGGCTGGGCCCCACACTGCTCCTTTGCTGTAAAGTACAGGGCTATGGCACCCAGATAAGAACAACCACCACACCTACACACACATCCTCAAGCTTTAGACATCTTTATCACGGTGGTCCTAGAATTTCTCTTTTATCCATTGGCAAATTAAATTTGAATCTATGAGCCTGCTTTAAGAGATAGCTTTGTACTACAGAACACTTCAAATGTACATCATGAACCTAAATGAAATTTTAGGCTACGAGCTTAAATCTCAAAAATAATATCTGAGCTTGACGTTACAGAAGTATATGTAGTAAAATTCCAAGTCAAGCACACAAGATACAATGCGGTCTTTCAAAGAATATCGTATCCAGGAATCCCAGATGGTCCATTTGAAACCTGTTCTGCGGGTTTGCTGATCTGACTACATTGAAGCAATTAGTTATATATGGAAAAGAGTAGTGTGAAGGGTTTAGCGAAAAATGAACACACTACTGTTGCATTGTGGTATAGATGATCCAGTTCTACTTCTTGACATGACTCTTTCACGTAACCCTAACATAATCATGAATATTCACAGTGATACTAATTTTGTTGGCATTATATTTTCACCATAGCACAAAAACAAAACTGGTAAGAATTTACTAGAACAGTCTTGAAGTCCTTTTACCTTGTTATTTTGCAATTTACTGAAAGCCCACTTTTACTGTGAAAAATCCAATGCTGCATAATTCATAATTTAGGCCATCCATTATTAAAAGTATAGAAGGTACAGCATCAGGAAAACAACTGGTATTCTTGTTTACTCTTCATCCATTCTTAAATACATAGATCTGATTTAACAAAAGTGCATTGGAGTTAATGTGTCAGAAATACAGCGGACGCTGGAGATTTTTTGAGAATGTAATGCTTTCAGGCATATAATACAGTCATTCAACTGGTGAATGGGAGGTATGCTGAATTAGTGTGACCTTATTAACTGCAAATTATATAAATAACAAGACTCTGTTATTCATTTAACTTTGCTGTTTTAAATTGCCAATTTCTGTATTCTGCTAGATGAACTCTTTATTAACAGGAACAGATTCGGACAATCTCAGCAAAGATCTTGAATATCTGGTAAACTAAACACCAGGAGACAGAGGAGAATCAGAGCTGAAAGTTATAGCCTCTGTGTCAAGATAGAGCAATTTATTGACAAAACCAAACATTGTTCAAACCAGGAAGGATGTAAGCCTAAACAAACCAAATAATTATGTATTTGAAAGTATTTTGTTCACTCAGGCATGTTTGACATTTACCTTAGATTCAGCATGGCTGCTAGGCATCAGATATTTTTAACTATTTGACACACTGATATCATTACAATGCGCATCCCGACACTTCTATCAAGAAACTACTGTCAGGGACAGTCAATACTCAGTCAAGGTTCTTTTGGAGCTGTTTCCAAGTTTATTTTCAAGGTCATAATCTGCCTCCAGGCACTCGCAGTAAAAATACTCTCTACACTCAGTAATAAAGTATTTAGATATTCCAAAAAGGCAGATAACAAGAAAATCATGCTCTTTGATATGCACACATGAAATAAATTCTGAAATCAAAGTTAAGCAATTTCAATAATGAAAATAATGCATAATTTCAGCTATTCCACTGGCAACGTTTTAAAAAATACATATTGAATAACGATTTGTTTTAAACAGCTGAACCTAGAGAGGTTTTTTTTAATGATGCAGTGTTTATCGAAGGCTCCCTTGTGCAATGTAACGTTCAGTTCACAGGACTTCATGTGTGATGCAGTGCTTGGCGACCATTTGTGGCTTAACTCTGCAGTGCAGTAATATGGGAACACTCAGTAAAATAATGAGTGGACACTCGAGACCTCTTCAACATGTCAGCTGATGTCAATGGTTGAAAAGTCAAAATAATGAAGCCAGCACAGAAAGTGTATTTGGTAGTAATACACGAGAAATAGTCATTGTTATATTGTTTTTATAAGGTGATCCTCTGGAGCCAAATATTTTCAATCCATATTTTGACTCACTAAAAGGTTGTTAAACACAGACCATGAAATATGTGTATTATACTTGTTTAACTTATGGAGTTAAGGAGAAGAATCAAGGAGAGGTAGTGAGGTGTTAAAATTGTTACTATGGAACCTCAAAGCATCCCTGAAGAGTTCAAACATTCCTACTAAGTTGTTGGCAAGTAACTAACCAAAACAGAGGAGGCTGAACTAGGAAGGCGCCAAAAGACTTTGTCGACAAAAGGCATGGACAAATTTGGTGTGGCAGAAAATGTACACAACCTCCAAACGACCTGTTCACCCAATCTTTGAAATATTGCCTGGTCTATATCTGGCAGAGTCTACCGATTGAGCATTGCAATTATCTGCCATCTCAGAACCTAGTGGAGCAGAATGGAAGCAAATTATTCTCAAAAGGAACTATCTAACAGGAAAAAAGTTATAATGAATTATTTGTTTGGTCTGAACAGTTTTAATTTAAATTAAATTCAGAGACACAGTGAAACTAACCCTCTTCATTACATAAGTTACAATCAGGATTCTCAATCAAAAGGAGTAATAAAGAAGAAACCTGCCTGAATAAAAAAGATCTTGCTTTGCTATTGAGATTGTTATCTATCCAATAAAAATAGATTGCATGCTAAAATGTTATCCTGGAATTCTTGGTTGTGAAAGAGTTAAATGCCGCCAGCTCTTTTCTCTAACACCACAATAGATTCCAAATCAGAAGTTGTTTTATTCAACCGAAATATAGATATTCAACATCTTCTTTAGATTGCTTTGAACCACCTGATAATTATTTTTTTCTGTGAAATATGTACAGCTTTTCATTGCTCTCGCCGAAGGTCCCAGCTCTTTTGTTCATTGTGGAATAAACGTTACACACATTCAGACAAAAGGACTTTCATAGTGGGTAAATGCAAACTCAGTTTTCCTTCTACACAAGTCTTGCGTACACTATAATACTACTTATAATGTCAACATGGAAAGCCAAGTTATAGTCAAAGAGGATCATCATTTATATATCTCACAGAGGTCATTTCTACACATTAATGCATATCAGAGCACAGCAAAACCACATATATCTAAGCTTGCCTATTGCTAACATTTAAGAGCTAAAAGTACAATTATGCTTTACCAGTTTAGTCCAGGTAAACATTTTTCCAAGCACCTTTGTCATTTAAGGGGAAATAATGATAAGAATTTACTGGAAGAAGCACAGCAAGACAAATATGACAGGCAGTGATAGGCAAGAACTGCTACATTTCACAAACACTTGCTTGACAGTAGGAATCAATATTTTAGATGAGGCACTGATCATCTGCAAGTACTTTATACAAGACAGAATACAACCCAAGCTAATGCCTCTTAAATGCTCTTCTGCAATGCACCATTAAAGATCTAAGCAAGTAACACCAAGGCCTTGATTGTTTTTGTGATCCGACACAAAATCAGGTATGCATCAGATGGGGGAATCGCAATGTCGCTTTGGTGTGCACGGAACCACAATTACTTTCATGCACTCTGGAATCTCATGTATTGTTTATGGTACAGAAGGGAGGAATTTTAACCATGCCCAATGCAATAAAATGGACAACAGTTGATAAAAGCTGATAACAGAAAAGCATATGAGATTGTAGGTTTTATAAAGAGAAGCACACTGTAAAAAACAAAAGGTCGCTTAAATTCCAACAAATAGTTAAATATGATTTTATTCAATTTTGCATGTCTATCTTAGGAAGGATATCAAGGCAATAAAAAGATTACAACATTTCCAACAATGGAAGTTGCCAAGAATAAAAGATAGATTGGAGCAGGAAAGAGATGATTGCTAGAAGATTCTACAGAGATGTTCCAAGATATGAGGAATTTTGAATAGGTAAATTGGAGAAAATGAATTCTACTGGTCAGTAATTTAGCAGTTGGAGTTTATTTATATAATTGATCACCAAAATTGAAAAAGAGTTGTTAGCACATGACATTTGCTGCCAAATTCAAAAATCATTATAGCTTTTAAAAGTGATATGAATAAATATTCAAAGTAGCAATTTAAAGTATTGGGTAAAGATAGGTGCTGTTTTCCATAGTATTGGTTTAGCCTCTTTTCTTAACTGTCAGATATGTAGGCTTTCCTCTTTATAGATATTTTCTAATGAAACTATTCAGTCGCCTCTGGAGCTTATGGGGCTTGACCTTAAGCTATCTGGCCCAGAGGTAGGGACACTATCACTATATCACAACTGGGCCTTCGGCTTTCCCCACTTATTAGTGCAGTTTGACAATGGAACACCCGCAGTCAACTCACAGAGGCATTAAACCCTGGAAGTTTGAATGAATTTGTAGATTTCACTAGCAGTTATTTAAACAAATCACTGGACTTGTTGTATTTGTGAATTAGTGGCCCCTTTAAAAGACATTGGGCTCAAATTTGCTTATTCAAAACTGGTCAGGCTTGCTTCACCCAAAATTCTATTGTTGCCTCCAGTAAAAAATAAGTATCAGTCTTTTCTTAAAAAAAAGTCAGTGGCACGGATGGGGTGGGAGGTTTCCTCCAATTCCACTGTCCTAGCAATCGATCACCTTACTCATTGCCCAAATTCAACCATAATCACTGGGAAATCAAGATACCGATACCAAATGTTGCTCCAGCACGGACCAGAGGTATACTTTTTCTTCTTTCTGGTGTAGCTAGTTAATGGTCAGAAGTGTTTTCATTTACTTTATAATGTTGTCATTAATGTCAGTTGCTTGTGGTGTAATGGAACTGTGCCCATTTAAGTGAAGCCCTGTCTACTGTCTTTGCCTTTTTCAAGCAAGGCAATATAAATCCATAAACTAAAATTGTATTCAAATCTCGAAGAACAAGAATTTCTAGAACCTATTGTTGATGCTTTAAAATTTAGAAAGCCGTGAGGTAACACAGAAAATTTCTATTTTATCAGGTGGATGACGGCTATAGTTTTAATTTAAAATGCATTGTGTTTATTAATTTTAATTTTAAAAATTCATCAACCCATTAATATTTAAGGGTCTGGAAAATGTAGCTGATATGTATTCTAATCTTTTGCACTTGTGAAGATTTAGTCAGTATAATTTGACTGACAATGACCAAGCACATTTGAAATCCACATGGAATAAGAATTTTATTTTCTTGCTGCAAAAACAATAATATGAAGGGAATGATTTTAATCAATAACTGTCATGCATTTGAACAAAAGTTGCCTCTCTAGTTGTGACAGCAATAAACTGATATATTTTCAAATGAATGAAGTTGGGACGCATTGATCTGAGGAGAAGGGAAGGTGCTGAAAATCAGTTTAAATGCCACTGCTGACACACTTGGATTATTTAAAAGAGTCCTATCTCATTTCTTGGGAAGTTGGAACAGGCTCAAGATTCCTTTTTGATTTGGGGTGTTTTAGTACCAGTTCTGAATATCAATATCACAAATTCATCCTCAAACATGTATATCTCTTATTGAGAACATAATTTCATTTTTCATGTGTCTTTTTCTGATCAGCTTTGCAGTGTGTTACCATATGGGGACCTGCAGAACTTTTTCCAAATATCTCATTGAGCATTTTACAGCACACCAATGATCCAATGTTTGTACTTGCTGGCTACAGGTTATGATGCAGTGGGTAGGAATATTCAGCATAAATTAATCACTGATAAATTACACCTCAAGACAGTTGCTAAAGCAGCTATGCCCATGTCAGTGCGTCAAATCTTCATTTAAATGTGCTGCAGTCAACTGTATCTGAATCAGAGAATTCTCGTGAGGCAATGAGATATTCATGGAAAGTCTCAGCTCACTTAAAAAGATTTTTGTTCTTGGCCTGGAAAATCCTCTGCACCTATCTGCTACATTGAAAAAACTTTGGGATTCTGGGGACACTGCTTCTATATGAAAGTTTCCATTGACATCCACCAAAATGATAACACTGGGTCAAAAGAAATCCAAAGAAATGCTGGGGGCTTTTATTATTACTATTTGATTTATTTTTCAAATCAAGATTCAAATAACCTTTTCTTGTCGATCTATTCTGTGCTTTTACACCAGTAAGGAATGCCTATTAATAATGACGTAGATCACATGACACCAGGTTATAGTCTAACAGGTTTATTTGAAAGCACAAGCTTTTGGAGCCTCAGTCCTTCTTCAGGTGTTAGTGAGAGAGGTACCATCAGACACAGAATTTATAAGTAAAAGATCAAAGGCTAACAGCATTGATGAGGATGTAATAAACAAACCTTAGATGTTGTTAAATCTTTAATCAGTTAGAAGGCTTCCCCCTCTCTGTCTCCCACACACACACACACACACACACACACACACACACACACACACACACACACACACACACACACACACACACTCCCCCCAGCACACACTCTCTCTCTCTCTCTCTCTCCCCGACCCATATACACACTCTCTCTGCCCCCCGATGCACACACGCACACTCTCTCTCCCCGACACACACACGCACACTCTTTGCCCCGACACACTCTCTCTACACAAAACCTCTCATATGCACACAATTTATAGACAGTCAGTCAATACGGCATTTTATAAATTTCTACTTTAGAAATTAAATCAATCTGACTCCAAACTAAAACACAAATAGGTTCTAAATGACGTCTCACACCTAATGTGTATTGTCTGACCTAAAATGACACCTCTTTACACTGATAAAACCTTTTGTTTTCTCTGGACCATGATCATGACCAAAGATATTTGGGTACTTACATATACATATTAATCAATTAAAAGGCACCTCCGCATTAATATTAATAATGAGATACGTAAAGGCAAGATCTGTGAAATACAGTCAAGAGTAGATTGTGAATTTGGGTTTACCATGGATAAATGGTGAAACCGGTGCTCACATCACCCACACTAAGACTCCACAGAGACACCAAAGCAATTGTGAGGCTTACCCCTCAAGTTCATATTCCTGATGAATTTTGTTTGTTGATCAGTGGTTCACAAACTGCTCAGCGGTGGGGGAGGGGAATTGAGGTGGATCTTTTACAAAGCCAAGCCAATTATGGGATCATCTCCAATGGGCAGTGGCTGATGATATGTAGCAGGTACAAAATGTGAGAACTTGTGGTTCCACAGCAATCACACCTGCAGTAGGTATCTGCAGCCGGAGGAGTTCTCAACCACAGTAAGGGGCAGGAGGATATATCTGCAAGTGAGGCAGGTCAGGGGATTAAGAAAGTAGAACTGGAGAAGATGAATAGTTTTGGTGATCTTGCAGCCTGCATGGATGCAAGTAGAAGCTACAAGGGCAATTGATATCAGGGAAAGATAGATATAAAAAGAAAACCAGGTAGTACTGCAAATAAAATATGAGATCAGTACAAGGGAATCTTAGGTCAGAAGGTCAGAATGTAGAATTAATTTGGCCAAAACATTAGCACTCGCCCATCGCTGCAACTCCATTGCTTTCTGGGGCTGAAGATCTAACCCTACTATCCTCCCTTGTGACACAACCTCAGAACTTGCACTCTTTACCACATACAATAGCAGAGGGAGCAGAGCTTTATAATACACCTTAGTTCATACCAGCACAAAGGCATTCAGTACAGTATTTAGAAATATGTATATCAGCATGCCCTGACCAATAAATTTGATCCCTGTTTTCAAATTACTCTGGCTGAACCATGCAACTTATCCTTGTAGAGAGTCACCTTGGACGGTCTCCTTCCCAGTGCAGAGAAAGAAAAGATGAACTGAAGTTAGCTGTATTAAGCCAAGAACCACAGATGAGTCAGTATAAAAGTGGAAACTCAAATGCATATTCAATAAAAATTTCATATACATGAAAATCATTTTCATCAGCAAAGGCAAAATCCCCTCATCCACAATAGCTATCGGAGTGAAAACCATGATATGTTGTTACAGTTAGCTTTCTGAGTAAGCTATACCCCAATAAAGGTAATAAAGTACATACAAATATATCAAAAATGAAGTATTGTGCACTATTTACATGTGATACATATATTAATGGAACACTAATGCTATCTCACTGTTAATTATGTCTTAAGTATCCTTTTCCTATCATTTCATCAAGGTACAAACTGATATTAGCTACTGGTTGTTTTCGCCCCACCACCCGTGCCTTGGTTGAACAGGGCAGATATCCCCTGGAAGCAGAGATCCTTGAGAGCTCCAGCCTAGCAGAGAGCTCCTTCACAGTTGCAGGGAAACCTTCCCACCCTGCCCCAACCCCACATTGGCCAGGACTGTTGGTTAAAAGGAGTCAATGTTGGAGAGGTTGAAGAGCTGTCATCAATCCTAGAAGGTTAAGGCCTTGGGAAAATTGGCATGTTTTACTCCTCCATCTTAATGTGCAATATAATCTCCTGTTTCCTGGATTGTGACCTTTCCCTCGCTCATTGAATCATTGCTATATGGAGCTAATGGCTAGAGCAATGGAATGCAGGTCAAATTACAAACAGTCACATGCTTGACCTGGCTCTTTATCACATTTGTCAAACTGTCCAGAGAGGAATCCATGTGTTCAAACAGCAATGACATGGCAAATTGGACATTATGGAGAGAATACTCCATTGGCTGCTCAAAACAGTGGATGATGTCTTGCATTTCCAACAAATCTCCCCAACATTTTCTACATAGCCAGCAGGGTCCTTGCGGCCTCAACCAGGCTCCTGTCTGCAGTCTCAGCCTCAGCTGGAGCCTGGTCCCCAGCATCGTCCACAGTCAGGGGATCCAGTTGTCACCTGTACACAATGCATTCATCAGAAAGTAATCCCTAGCTTACTCTTAGATAACAACGTGTAGATCTGGATGAACACAGCAGGCCAAGCAGCATCAGAGGAGCAGGAAAGCTGACGTTTCGGGCCTAGACCTTTCTTCAGAAAATTTTCTGAAGATTTCCTGAAGAAGAGTCTAGGCCTGAAACACCAGCTTTCCTGCTCCTCTGACGCTGCTTGGCCTGCTGTGTTCATCCAGCCTATACCTTGTTATCTCAGATTCTCCAGCATCTACTATCTCTGAACCTATTTTATTCTTGATTCCTCTATGCACAGTGTGGGTAAAAGTGCT
This sequence comes from Stegostoma tigrinum, assembly GCF_030684315.1. Taxonomy (NCBI): domain Eukaryota; kingdom Metazoa; phylum Chordata; class Chondrichthyes; order Orectolobiformes; family Stegostomatidae; genus Stegostoma; species Stegostoma tigrinum. Next base: position 59,040,256 of record NC_081363.1, on the reverse strand, counting down.
CTGATGGAGGCTACTAATGAGGCCTGGAATGATGCATGCTCTGGGACACTGCTCTCAATGTCCTCAGTGAGAGAATTTTTTGGCTCCTGGCTCAGTCTCAACTTGGTCTCTGAATGGGGATATCCTGCACTGGAAAATGAACAGAACCGCATTAAGCATCAACAGAGTATGAATACATCACACATTTTCTTAGGTGCCTCTTTTGTGCACCTGTGCCATCATGAATATGATTATCTCTTCCACTACATGCCTGGCCATTCCAGCCCCACCATCTGTGATTGACCTTCCTCACTCCTACAAGATGGATGCCCACCTCCTCTGTAGATCACACATACAGGCCTGTCAGTCAAACACCACATTCAAGGGCAATGAAGAGACAAATTTCCAATAGCTTGATCTTGTAGCACTTGAGCTGATCATTCTTTTAGCATTGCTGCCCACTTGCATGAATTATTGTTACTCCCATGCAAGATGCTTTTTAAAAGATGCTAATCTGACTCTTACACTGGAGGACCAGGTAGATTATACACCAATATCCCAAGCTATATTCTGGTTCTGCTACGAACCTCTTGGTTGGTCACCTCCTTTGCCATCCATTCCCAGGCTATCGTGAGGAAGATGGTCTTCTGATGCCATCTGCAGGAAAAACCACTTGCTGTGTTTCTCTGACTTCCCAAAGGACAGACAGCCTGAAGGAAAGCTTTGCTGAACCATAGGGTTCTTTGACTTGGCTCTGACATTTTCAAGGCACAGGAACTTGAATATGATGGAGTATTCCAGGGAAAAAAGTGATTGTGGGGGGGATATCTGAGGGGACTGGGCTTGATCAGGGGAAGCAGTGAGCAATGAAGCTACGAGCTATAAATTTGTGACCATGATGCAGAGTTTTTCCTGTTTGTTTAACATGTTCTGTTATAGCCCATCTGCACCTGCTATGTTGTGGACTGAGAGCAAATTTCAACAATGCAAAGTCCATCACACATTCACACAAGTGTCCATTTCAAACTACCAGCACTTTAAATTTTAATTAGAGTCATATTGGTACTGGGAAAAAAACAAGAGAGGGAAGTGAGCGCACTTGTGCTTCTGTTATTGGGAGCAGGATGTCAGTCTTAAAATTCCACCTTTTGTTGGTCAGGTTTCCCCTTAAATCCAAGTGTCCCACTGGATAACTGCAATGGTGCAGTGGCTCTTTAACCTCAAAGAGTAAGCACAATTCAACAAACTGCAGGAGAGTACAACCTGCTGCTTCCTTCTCTGTCTTATACTAATTTTAATCTGTCTTTTGCTTTTCTTCCTCTTTCTTACTTTCTCTCTGTTCTGTCCAATTTTCATTCTCTTGTTTTGTTTTTAATTTGGTTCTCAACTTTTATCCTTCTTAGCTTTCTTTCTTTCCATTTGCTATCAATGCCATTTCTAGTTTTCCAATTACGTTATTTTCTGGTACTGTATCTTTTAAAAAAATTAAAACACAACGCTATAACACTTGTTTGTCGATGTACTTGAAATGTCTGTCACTAGAACTGATCAAGGCCCAACAGCCATAAATGCTAATGATCTCTCTCTTCAAAGAGTCAAAAATAGAAAACATCCTGAAAAATAACCTCATTGAAGCTACTAATATTTGTATATTGCACACAAAATCACTCAATGTGAACACTTTTACATCAAATTGGATTACTAACTGATTTACATGACGAATCATAGCTATTAAAATCGTACACATATCAGGGCTGTTCAGGCAGTCATTTTCCTCACATTCAAATAATCTCGTAAAAGAAAATGGCAATACTATCAATCCCTCCGGAGCTATCAATCTATGTGTTAATTCCTTTGTAAACCACTTGGTGGAGACACTGTAACATTAAATTGTGATTTGCTTTTAAGACAAAAATGCCATTACAAATTGAGTCATTGAAAATGTACAAGAGTTAGGGTTGGAATCTGCATATTCTCCATTCATGAATGGTTGCTGATGTGTAGGGTGCATACTGACAAGAGGAAAGTGAAAGTGTAATATCTGAAATGTGTTGGGCTGCCTGGTGGATTTGCTCTCAGTCTGTACTCAGAAGCAATTCCAGGCCAATGCCACAGCTACAGTCAGATGTAAGAAGGTTCTTAGTACAAGCAGAAGTCATGTTTGTGGGAGATAGTAGCTAGACTGGATTTAGGAAGCCTAGCAGAGCACTCTTGCTTCTCTTGGTTGCACAGAATCGAAGCTTTCAGCTACTCTTACTTCCCAGCTGTCACCACTGTAGTGTGTAAAGCACCACTTTGCACAGTTGAACCTAAACATAGTAATGGTCCTCATTGTCCACACATTGCAAGTCCTTTTGACTTTTTAATCAGGTGGATGCATGTTGTTGGGCAGACTCAGGCCAACATTTGAAATGCTTCAGCAAAATGAAAGTGACTGTGGATAAAAATGTGGAGTGGTTAAAAGTAGTTAAATGAAATTATCTCAGATACTCACTTTATAAGCAACAAATAACAATTTATTTATTTAACACCAACAGTGAACAAATTAACAAAACTACTATCAATAAAACAATTTCCCTCTAACTACTAATTCTTTCCTAATAAAACAAGATTCTCATTGAATGCTGTTCCAACAAACATAGGTCCCACTTATATAAATCCAGTTAATCAGAAAATAATAAATTAAAACTTAGTCTCGTAGACTTCACACCGAATGTGTCTTCCGGAATGCTTTACCTTTTCCGCTATCTCTCTAGCCTTTCTTCTGCTGATCTTGCTTTCAGGGATGTTTTCTCTGTAATTTCTTCTAGAAGTGCCTAAAAGTGATACCTTTGATGGCATTTTTTTAGAGAGCTGAACGATTACGCATGAAAGCTAGGTTTGTTTCTTAGATCAGAGATATTGGGAACTGCAGATGCTGGAGAATCCAAGATAACAAATTGTGGAGCTGGATGAACACAGCAGGCCAAGCAGCATCTCATTATGCTCCTGAGATGCTGCTTGGCTTGCTGTGTTCATCCAGCTCCACACTTTGTTATCTTTGTTTCTTAGATGGTAGTTTAGCTTTTGCTTCAGATGGCATTTGGCTCTCACCACGATTTTCAAACAACCCCTTCTTACATACCCTCAATGATACATCAATTTTTGTCTCAGCCCAAAACATCAGCCTTCCTGCTCCTCTGATGCTGCTTGGCCTGCTGTGTTCATCAAGCTCTACACTTTGTTATCTCAGATTCTCCAGCATCTGCAGTTCCTACTATCTCTGAAACAGTTTTAAATTCAATTGGCCTTTCAATCACTGGGTGCTAGGTTTAAATTAATTAGCTGAGTCCAGCTTGTTGCCAAAACATCAAAACAAGACTGCTCTTCTGCCAGCTAACAGTGAGGCCTTTTGACACATTTGTTTCAATTTGGGGCTCTCTGTACAGTCCTTGCAAACTTTCAGGCACAGACAATGCACTATCTTTTCAAGGGACCACATACTGCTTTTCCCCACAATCATTTTTACAAATGAATTCTTATTCCTGCCCTCCAATTCACGAATATTCTACACAACTTCATAACAGTAAAAACCTATCTGGTTCAATATATGCCTTTGGTGAAAGAAAACCATTATTCTTCCCTAGTCTGGACTAGATATGCCTCCAAATTCACAGCAAGGTGCATGACTTTTAACTTCCCACTGAATTGACCAAGTAAACCGTTCAGTTCAAGAGTTCACTGTAGGACACTATGTAAAGCAGGAAATAATAGAGGTATGTAAGAAGGGCGCTACAATTGTCAAAGGTGACTTTAAACTGCACACTAACTGGGCAAGTCAGATGGGAAAGGGCAATGTGAAAGGTGAAAAGTGTATTAGGGATTGTTTCTTAGACCAGTACATCGCAGAACTTTTCTAGGAACCGGCTATTTTAAATCTTGCAATGAATAATGAAGTTGGATTAATAAGAGATCTTGTAATTAAGGGTTCTCTGGGGTAGAGATCACAATGTGGTATGATTTGAAAATGAGTTTGAGAGAGACCAACTTGGGTCTCCAGCCAATATCTTCAACTTAAATAAAGGCAATTATAAAGGTATGAAGAAAGAGATGCCTAAGATGAGCTGGAAAAGTAGAATGAGAGGTCAGTGTCTGAGTAGTGGCAGATATTTCATACCATTCAATGGAAATTTCTTTTAGTCAAATGAAGGCATCAATGAGAACGATGAATCAGCCATGGTCAATAAAGGCTGTCAAGGAGCATGTCTAATCGAAATGTAAGGCCCAGTATGTGCTGAAAACTAATTTAAAAAAACTGATTTTAGGCCACAGGATTGGGATTGTTTAATGAATGAGCAGAAAATGACTAAAATATTAATAAAGAAAATTAATAATGAGAAAGAATTAGCAAGAAATATAAAAACAAAACGTAAATGTTTCTACAGCTACATGCAAAGAGAGTCAAACTAAGTGTTGTGAGAAACAGTACCCGCTCACAAATTCAGCCTGAGACAAAGCCTTGGAAACAAGACAATTTTATTCTGGACCATCTTGCAAGAAAGGGTGTCTGCCAGACAGGCACACACTACAAAGCATGTTAAACATTCTTATACAGTTTACAAGTTGCGGAATCACGCCTCCCTGCTCCCATTGGTCTTCTCTTATCCTATCATTCCCCATCCTATCGGACCGCCCTTGTTTATTGTTCCCTTTTCTGCCGGCCAAAGGCCCCATTCCCTTGTTTACTCCAATCCTTATTTGCTATCCTAAAGAGCGCTAGACTTGCTGTACATGCGAATTGTCAGGTTTGCAGAAATAAGCCTCTGCTACAACACCCTTATCTCTACCACGTCCTTGTCTGCAGAAACAATATTTCTGGTTGTGCTAACTGCCACCTTTGCAGAACCTAATCTCTGGTTAATGATAAACTTCTGCTACAAAATCTTGTGACTATAATGTTCTTCTTTTGCAAGACCCCACCATTCATCCTTATCTACAGAAACAACATTTCTATTCTCTCACAATTCCCCCTTTTTCTTTTTCTTAAACTGTTGTTTCTGCACTAATTAAGCCCCTTTTCTAATTCATTTTCCCATTTTCTGCCCTCTTACACTTGCTGGCGTTGAGGTTCACAATCTTGTACACGGTTAGCCCTTAAATCATTCTTCGTGATGTTTGTTTTTTGAACTCTAGAAGCATTCTTTGACTTTCTCTTTGTTGCATGCCATCAGTTGATTGTAAAAGCATCTGGTGATGTATTAGGGTTTGCTCCCCTGGGGATGTCATTAATCGGTTCAGTATCCATTTGAAGACATTAAACCCCACCACCAGACCCACTAATATCAATAATCCATAGATGGCCAAATTAACCAACCACTTTCCCCAACCAGGTAATCCCCACTCCCCCATTCCCAGCCTTTTTCATTCCGGTATCGGTTACCGGCCTCCCTTGGCGATTTTGTCTCGCACGTGTTGGGAGATATCAGTAATGTTATGGGAAACGTCAGGTATGTATGTACAACACTCTTCCCCAATTAGTGCACAGGTACCACCTTTCTCTGCCAGAATACAATCTAGAGCCATCTTATTCTGAAGAGATGTTAGCCTGGTGGCAATCATTTCGGTCGTTATGACTGCCACTTGGGATTGGGTCTCGGCCAACGCATCGGCAGTATTGTTGGCCAACTCCTCCAGGGAAGGCGCCAACTTTTGTATTTCTCTTCCTGCTCGGGCATTCTCATATATACTCGTCTGATTAATCAGGCCAATTATATACTTTTTATATTTCGCCAATTCCCCGTACTTTCCGTACGTCCCCGACCACCAAGGCAATACTTAAAGGCCAGTTTTCTTACCTTGGTCCGTGCACAGAGTTACCTGGTCTTTACAACTCTTCCCCGTACTTCCCGTACATCCCCGCGGCAACACCTGCAGCAAATACCGCTGCTTCCCCCGGTCGCCCGGACAGATCTTTAAGACCTGTCCTGACCCGGGTCTTGTGCACAAGAGTTACCCAACCGGACCCGCCGTGTCTACCCGTCTTGTTTCCAGGGTCTCCTGTCCGGATCACACTCGCCCAAACCGCAAACGACAAACAACGGAGCTGGAGATTGCCGAAATCGGCGAAGCGCGCCTTCCCCGTCGTCCCAAGAGTGTCAAGCGGTCGGAGTGTCGGATCCCGGACGAGCCCCCCAATTGTGAGAAACAGTACCTGCTCACAATTTCAGCCTGAGACAAAGCCTTGGAAACAAGACAATTTTATTCTGTACCATCTTGCAAGAAAGGGTGTCTGCTAGACAGGCACACACTACAAAGCATGTTAAACATTCTTATACAGTTTACAAGTTGCGGAACCACGCCTCCCTGCTCCCATTGGTCTTCTCTTATCCTATCATTCCCCATCCTATCGGACCGCCCTTGTTTATTGCTCCCTTTTCTGCCGGCCGAAGGCCCCATTCCCTTGTTTATTGCAATCCTTATTTGCTATCCTAAAGAGCGCTAGACATGCTGTACATGCGAATTGTCAGGTTTGCAGAAATAAGCCTCTGCTGCAACACCCTTATCTCTACCACGTCCTTGTCTGCAGAAACAATATTTCTGGTTGTGCTAACTGCCGCCTTTGCAGAACCTAATCTCTGGTTAATGATAAACTTCTGCTACAAAATCTTGCGACTATAATGTTCTTCTTTTGCAAAACCCCACCATTCATCCATATCTGCAGAAACAACATTTCTAATCTCTCACAGTGTGAGACCTTTGGAGAATGCAACTGGGGAACTGAGAACAAGGAAATGGTAGACAATTTAAACCAATATTTTGCACCAGTCTTCACAGTGGAAACTTAATAAACATCCAAATGGTAACAGATAAACAAGTGATAATGGGAGGAAAGATCTTGAGACAGTCTCTATGTTGTGTTTGACAAATCAGTAGGGCAACAGGCAGATGGGTTGTAGGACCTGGCAAACTGAGTTTTGGAGGAAGTGAATGCAGAGATAACAGGGGTATTAATCAAACATTCCAAAACTCACTGGATTCAGGGAGGATTCTAGTGGATTGGAAACTGTGATACTCCTCTATTATTAAGGAAGCAAAAACAAGATATTTTTAGAAAAGTTTAGTGCTATCAATCAACGTCCACATAATTTTGTGAAAGGGAAATCATGTTTGACAAATTTGTTGGCATTCTTTGAATATATAATAAACAGTTAGAACATAGAACATAGAACATAGAACAGTACAGCACAGAACAGGCCCTTCAGCCCACAATGTTGTGCCGACCATTGATCCTCATGGATGCACCCTCAAATTTCTGTGACCATATGCATGTCCAGCAGTCTCTTAAATGACCCCAATGACCTTGCTTCCACAACTGCTGCTGGCAACGCATTCCATGCTCTCACAACTCTCTGCGTAAAGAACCTGCCTCTGACATCCCCTCTATACTTTCCACCAACCAGCTTAAAACTATGACCCCTCGTGCTAGCCATTTCTGCCCTGGGAAATAGTCTCTGGCTATCGACTCTATCTATGCCTCTCATTATCTTGTATACCTCAATTAGGTCCCCTCTCCTCCTCCTTTTCTCCAATGAAAAGAGACCGAGCTCAGTCAACCTCTCTTCATAAGATAAGCCCTCCAGTCCAGGCAGCATCCTGGTAAACCTCCTCTGAACCCTCTCCAAAGCATCCACATCTTTCCTATAATAGGGCGCCCAGAACTGGACGCAGTATTCCAAGTGCGGTCTAACCAAAGTTTTATAGAGCTGCAACAAGATCTCACGACTCTTAAACTCAATCCCCCTGTTAATGAAAGCCAAAACACCATATGCTTTCTTAACAACCCTGTCCACTTGGGTGGCCATTTTAAGGGATCTATGTATCTGCACACCAAGATCCCTCTGTTCCTCCACGCTGCCAAGAATCCTATCCTTAATCCTGTACTCAGCTTTCAAATTCGACCTTCCAAAATGCATCACCTCGCATTTATCCAGGTTGAACTCCATCTGCCACCTCTCAGCCCATCTCTGCATCCTGTCAATGTCCCGCTGCAGCCTACAACAGCCCTCTACACTGTCAACGACACCTCCGACCTTTGTGTCGTCTGCAAACTTGCTGACCCATCCTTCAATTCCCTCGTCCAAGTCATTAATAAAAATTACAAACAGTAGAGGCCCAAGGACAGAGCCCTGTGGAACCCCACTCACCACTGACTTCCAGGCAGAATATTTTCCTTCTACTACCACTCGCTGTCTTCTGTTGGCCAGCCAATTCTGTATCCAAGCAGCTAAGTTCCCCTGTATCCCATTCCTCCTGACCTTCTGAATGAGCCTTCCATGGGGAACCTTATCAAATGCCTTACTGAAGTCCATAAATTGATAAATGAAAACTGATAGATGTGATGTGCTTGATTTTTCAGGAAGCATTAAATAAGATGCCACAAAAGTGATTAATGCACAACATAGGAGCTTGTGGTATTGGGGATAATCTATTAGCATGGTTGAGAATTTGTTAACACAATGAAGGGTTAATGGGTTGTTTTCCGATTGGAAAGATATAATTAGTGGAGTGCCAGAAGGGCCAATCCGATGGGCCTCAATTATTTACTACTTATGTGAATGGCATGCAAGATAGGCATATGTGATGTATCCAAATTTGCGGACAATTAGAAGATGTTTTTTTCTGGAGAAAGGTCAACTTTTCTGCTCCTCTGATGCTGCTTGGCCTGTTGTGTCCCTCCAGCTCCACACTGCTTTCTCTTTGACTCCAGTATTTGCAGTTCTTACTATCTCTGAATAATTGGGAGAGTATGTTATGATGACGATATAAGGAATTTGCAAGGGATATGGGTAGCTTGTGTGAATGTGCAAGACATGGCAGATGGAACTTAATATGCAAAAATGTGAGGCTATACACTTTGGTAGAATCAAAAGAGAGGTTATTATTTAAATGAAGAGAGACTCATAATATGTGCAGCACAGTGGGATCAGGGTGTTCATGTACATGAAATGCAATACAGTTAGCATGCAGGTGCAACAACGAATTAAGAAGGCAAATTGATATGTCACCTTTATCGCGAGGGACCAACCCTTTGCTCTTCACCATGGATTCTTACAGAATGTTGTGAGTTTTTAAATTCTTCTCAGAGAATGATCTTTCTAAGGACTGCATAGGCAGTTCCAACTTCTAATGCTCATGTGCACTTGTTAAAATTATTTTTCTTAATCCTTCGCATTCAATGTAAGTTTGCCCAAGCTGTTTCTTTAAATCCTGAAATCTCTGACTATTTGCCTCAAGCATTAACACAGGTACCCAATATAACTCTTTTCAAAGTGTCATAATCTCTAGAAACTTCCTCTGACATTGAAACATAAATTTTATTTACCTGACAATTTACTTTGCATTGGCAATTCCCAGAGTTATTTTGGCTAATTCATATTTTCAAAGGACATGAAAGATACCATCGCATCTTTTCCCACAAATGTGGGTTCTGTATAAAAATAAGCATTTCCTTGTTGGACACTTGGTAATGATTAATATTCTCCCTATTGGAGCTGTCATGAGCACTTAATGGTTCTTTTTTAAGACTGCAGTAAGATTAAGATTAAATTCATGTTCATTCTCTTTCCCTTTGTAATTCTAATTCTAGTTTCGCAAACTCTCATTTTCTCTATCTTCCCTTTGGAATTCCACTTCCAGATTTTTTAAAAAAAAATTTTGAGTTGCTTTAATTTTTCTTCATACTCAAGCTGTTTCAAATGCCATTCAACACTACCTGATTCCAATTTATAACTACCTAGAGTAAGTGGCCTTCCATCTCTTTGTACTAAACTCAAATACTGTGCTTGCCCTTTAATTAAATCTACCTTCTTAGCTTTAGCAGGCAACAAATATCTGATTGGCTCCTCAGTAGCCGAACAATTTGTGGGTGTGGACAATCATGCCAGAAGTTTTTGGACTGCTGAAAAAGGCAGATAGTATATCTTTCTCTTCACTAAAATGCCTAAAGCCTGAAGAAAACCAATTTATTCACTCACCAGTTGCCATAAGCTCTTGTTTTAACTTGTAAGAAGAACACGTGTCTCCTACAAAGAACTGAAAAGAACCTGAAAAATGAAGAACACCAAGTCCTGGCAAACAAAAGGATCATTTCAGTGAACCCTGCGGGCTGGGGAGATTAAACTGCTTCTCCATGATTTTTTTTCTCTACATTCATAACACTAATATTCTTTTGTCTGCCTGCATGTGTATGTCGGAGGCAGAGATAACTTGGAAGGCTTTTGAGTTTTAACTAGTTGAGTTATATTTTGATGGTTCACAGTTGTCTACCTGGGGTTTAGATTTGTAGCTTGTGCTAAGTACAGAAACATAGTCCTTGTTTTCTGTAATCTATATCTATCTGACAGGCAAATTAAGGACATTGCACATTTCTGAGACAACTCCAGAAGTATCAGAGTTTGATTTCCAGCTCCCAATCAATGAGGTATAATAGCAGTTACCATTCCACTACACTTAGGAGCAATCTTAATGCGCCATTCTCTTCATTTCAGATGTTAGTTTGAAGTGCTGAAGGGTCCTCATGCTGATTTTTAAACTGTCAGTTGCAAGGAAATAGCACTGCCTCTTGATACATAAACATCAAGCACAACGCATCCCCTCCTGTTGAGCTATACATGTTCTCTAAGTACACTAGGTATGTATTTTGCATGTTTTCCCAATCCAAAACAATTCAATATTCCACAGCAGAATGAAAATGGAAATGAAGCTGATACCATTAGTTTGGACACTTATTAGGCATACTGACAGCCATCAGAATATGGGAATTATATTCATTTTTTAAAAATTCCTTGAATCAGGGCATTTTTACGAAATTAATGGGCATGTGCACCTCAAATACCAAGTCCTAAACCTGCCTAGCAATTAATACTAGAGCACAGACTTCACAAGCAGTATTTAATCAGATCCTGAAGTCTATTAAAGTAAGTTTCTACTTAGTCATGTTTATTTCCAAGGTACCTCTTAGCCAGATTTCTGGCAACTTTGGCAAGTATTTCTCTGAGATATTTTAATGGGGTGAACTAATGCAAAACAAGAACATCAATTCACAGCATTTGCTTGTTCTCAATTGCTGAACATGGAAATGCGTCACAGTCTATTGATGAGCTTGCACCTTCCCCTTCCCCCAATACCCCAATTCAGAAAGAGTAGCAGCAAGGAGGACATCAAAGATCTATACCTGCTGCAGGAGGACGGTGCCGGAAACACCAGACAACAATTTGGAAGTCAACATTATACCTGAAGAAAAGTCAGAATAAACATTAACGCAGTTACTTCCCTGTAGTTGCTCCTAGACCCAGTGAGTTTTCCCCATTACTTTTTGTTTCATTTCAGATTCCCAGCATCCGAAATATCTTGTTTTTATAAAACTTGAACTTCTTAGAGCAGGAATTGGAGCCCAACATCAGGGTATGTACTGCATGTGTTATTGACTCTTCACCTCTTTAAACTTCTTCTGATAACTTTGAAACGATTGAGCTCATGATGATCTGACAGTTCACTGATGCATTATTTATGAACATCAACCGTTGATTACCATCACCTCGGAGGCTGACAATTAAGAGCACTAGGATGTGCCTGCCCAGCTAATTCACATGTTCGCTATGTCAGCCATGTAAGTCAGCATTATTCTTGCTTGAGTCACCAGATCTGGGAATTAATTCCCAATCCAGGACATGAACATTAAATTGAACCAAAGTCCAATTCAAAGTGAATGCTGCACTCTCCAAGTCGAGTGAATGAGATATTAAAACAGATTTCTTCTGCACACTTGGGTGGGTGCATAACATTTCATGGCACTATTTGCAAAATGAGCTAGGGAGTTACCTCAGTTGGAATTGGTCAGCTGGACAATGTTTATTCCTCAATCAATATTACAAGAGCAGACTGTCTACTTATCATCACTTTGCAATTTGAAAGCTTGCTATGTGCAAGTTGGCTGCCATGTTTCCTACACTATAACAGTAATACAATTCAAGAAGTATTTCATTACCTGAAAAATGCTTTGGCATCCAATGTTTGTGAAAGGTACTATGTAAATTCATCTCCTTTCACTTGCCATCAGAAACCATAACTATTTTTCAATGAGAAAGGCTTCTATTCAGTAATTAATTCATTAGTGGCATACATGCATGCCATGTCCAGCTTCCAGCCCATAATAATGAGTACTTTCATATTGTCCAAGTATTTAGTATGTTTAGTATTCCAATCAGACCACTGAGGAAGAAGGAGTATCCCCTCATTGCCTCATGACATTTTCCAGGAATCTCAGAAAAGTTGAGCTCACATATGAAAAAATGCAGCCATAGCAATCCTGATTGATGTCACAGACAAAATTTACATGCCTTCTTATTTTCCGTGATCAACATGTTTTGTATGAAAGTTATGTATTCTTTCTTATGATCGGGTGGAATCCCTGGTTTAAGTGTTTCAAGCAGGAGTTCCTCAGGATAAGTTGTTTTCTGATTAACTTGTTCAGCGACGTTACTATACTACTCTGGAGCAAATGGGGCATGAATCCAAGTTTCCTGGTCCAGAGGCATGGACACTACAATTACACTACAGAAGTCCCAAAAGCAGATGTTGACTTGAGATAATGGGAACTGCAGATGCTGGAGAATCCAAGATAACAAATTGTGGAGCTGGATGAACACAGCAGGCTCCGAAGATGTTAACTTGAATCTGGACCATCAGATTAAAAAAACTGATGCTCAAATGCCAGGGCCATCTATTCTCCCAGAAATTTTTGAATCTTGAAAGAATTTCTGTTCAAAATGAAATTAGTTCTGTCTTCCAAAAAGTTAATGCCCTACTTATCAGTCTGTATGGCTGAAGGCTGAGAAATTGTCCCTTTGTCAGAAATCCACTTGGTCTTCCATTAGATTTCTAAACATCTACCACAGATTTTTGTGGACTTTTTTTATAGATGGCCACTCCTGTTCCCATGGTATGCTTGCTTCCAGACACCAGTTTTATGAGATGTACCAATGTTTATGTTATCCTTCATAACATAAGAAACTTTTTATGGATATCATTGGATTCAAAAATCCAAAATAAATTTGTTATAGTTAACTATTCAGTACAATCTACATTCTTCATATGCCTAAGTGCCTGGGCTAATGTTAAACTAGTAGATTACAAACAGCAGCATGCTTCCATCGTGTCTCAGGTCATGAAAGTAATTGGAGGCACATTGGAGTATGAAACCTACATATCCTCAAGTAACAGCAATGATATATGAGGATGTCTCCTAAACATCTACTAACACACTGGCTGTAAGGCATAACAGCCTGATTTTACGGTTTATGCTAACTAAATGGCTTGGGTAGACTGTTTTAGGCACACCAGAGCAGCAAGATTCACAATCATTGCCACATGTCTCCAGGGCTGTAATGTAACTGGATTTGCTCCTGGATGACTTGCTCCAGCAGTATCTAGTGCCAAATCAAACCTGGTCAGTGGGCTCAGGAATTTTTTTCTTTTTTCATTCACGGGATGAGGGTGTCGCTGGTGAGGCAGCATTTACTGCCCATCCGTAATTGCTCAGAAGGCAGTTAAGAGTCAACCACATTGCTGTGAGTTCTGAAGTCACACACAGGCCAGGCCAGGTAAGGATGGCAGTTTCCTTCCCTAAAGGACATTAGTGAACCATTTGGGTTTTTCTGACAAATTGACAATGGATTCGTGGTCATCATTAGATTCTTAACTCCTCCGTAGCAGGATTCAAACCTGAGTCCCTAGAATGTTATCTGGGTATCTGGATTAATAGTCCAGCAATAATATCACTAGGCCATAGGCAGTAGGATCCATCATACAAAATTGTAACTTGGTCACAAAGACCAACTGTTTAGCACCAATATTGCAATTGAGTAGTTTTGATATGCTATGTATTCTGTTATTAATTTCTTTGCTGGGAGACACATAATGTAAAGATTTCATTAATGGAATGAGGTGGAAGTCATACTCTAGCAAGGAAGCCAAATATGATAAGCTAACTCTGTTCAAAAACATATCCGCTATAACAATGTAAAAAAATGGCATGATAGTAACCAATTTCACATTCCCACTTCCTTGCAGTTAGGTGTCAAAATATTTTCAAACCATACTTACAAGTAATGATTTCATATATGAATAACTATTAGTTTGAATTTTAACATTTTCTGTCAAATGGCTTTTGTTACCTATCTATTATTGGGAAGGGACTAAAATCGTCAGCAATCAATGCTCCTTCACATGTCTACAATTGGTTAGCAAGGAATCCTATACAGTGAGTCACTTTTTAAAAATTCTAAATTAAATTACCCTTTGGTGCCTAACTCTTAGATTGCCTGATCAATTTAATAATAGACATTATAACAATCCAGATGAACTAGGATAATATCTCTATAAAACATGGGTGGTAGCTTTTGGAATATAAACTAGTGGTGGCCTCAGCCACATAATCCCCAAACATGGAAGGGAATTGAGATTATAGTGGTCACAGGAAGTCACATGTTTCAACAACATAGATGATCTGTTCTTTTCAAAATAATGCTGTTTTGATTTACGGTCATTGATTTACAGAAATTCTGTACAATACATCACAACATTGTGTGAAAACAATATTGGGATATTTTTGGATCTATTCATTTGAAAGCAGCAAAGATTATTATTTAAGCAGAACATGTCAGAATAACTATAATTTTGATAAATAACATGTTTCTTAACAGCTTGCTCCTACAGCAGTTTCAGTGGTAGTATAAACCTACAAAATACTATATAATTCATGGAGCTAGAATGTTTTAGCTCATTAACCAGGTGTAAATTGAAAAATATATTTTTGTGTCAATGCTTACCATTGGATGTAATTAAAACATACTCTGGCTGCTTCCATTCCATGCTTGAAGGAGCATTTTAATTTTCTTTTTATATCGAGTTCTAGAAACAATATCTCAGCATGTGCTAAAACTCAATGCTGTAACCTGCTCCAGTTGCAACTGCAATTCTTCACTCACTTCCCATGACAATTAACAGATATATCACTGAAATCTATCACAGCATTGCTCAAACTTTGAGTTTTAAGTTGCTGAAAATCACATCAATTATATTTTTTCATATAATTGCTAATTAAACTTCAATGAACCTCCCAGGATTTTAAACAGGATGTGCAAATGTAACATTGCATTAAGGCTCACCAAGCATTCATTTTGGAAAGTTCGCTTGACAGTTTACTGCCTACTATTCTCAGCCTATGTTGACAATTAAAATGATGTTTTTGCAACCTAACTGATGAAAGAAATTCTGTAGTGCTACACTGGAGAACGTTCACACCAACAAAAACATTCTTTAGTACATCAGAATGGATGCATGAATAAATGAGGATTGCAAATTGCACATTTTACTTGAGGCAGATTTCTATTTTGTATCTTAGAATCATAATGCAGCACAGTATAGGAGCCTATAACAGTTCTTCCAAGAGCAAGGAAGGCATTTTGTTCCACCATCCAGCTCTTTCAGTATTTCTATGCAATTTTTTTGTGGATATGTATTTAGTTTCCTCTTGTAAGCATTTACCATATTTGTCACTAAAGGTTGGAAAAGTTCATGTTTTCAGATGTTGCTAGACCTCCTGAGCTTTTCCAGCTACTTGTATTTGTTCCTGATTACAGCATCTGCAGTTCTTTTGGTTTTATTTAATGTTTTCATCCATTTCTTGGTCTAAATTTGTAAATGTAACTCAAAAATGAATCAATTGATTTAAATGACCAATACTTAGGTTCTTTTTAAAAAATGTTAACATTGAGAAATTGGTCTAAATGGTTTCTTTTTTAAAGAATGGGTGAATTTTATTTGGAACACTGTGTATTGTCTGAATTGCTGTGCAAGAATTTGTCACAATAGTAAAAACATGAACAGCATTTTCACAACAGATCATGCATATGGGTTACCCAAAGTCATCTCAGCAAAATGGAAACTCTTAAAATACTTTTTCAACTTCAAGAACATCAACCAGGCTGGGAAAAACTTCAAGGAGGCTTTAATACACCTATAATAATGTGAACTCAACATGACATGTTCTCCTGAATGCTCTCTTGTTATATGTGTTTCTACTGACTTAACAGGACTTGTAGTTTATTGTATTGTGTAAAAAAGATTCTAACAAGATATTTTGCTGACCATGTTATATTTGAATATCACCTTTCAAACATAGAAAATAGGTGTCTTATTCTTTTCAAATGCTTCATGATGATAAAGGCTCTTATTAAATCTCCTTGTAGCCTTCCCGGCTCAAAACGAGCAAACCACTTCTCCAGTCTATCTAAATATAATCTTTTATCTCGAAAACCATTTTAGTAAGTGTTCTTCTATATCCTCTCCAAAGTCTTTATCTCCGAATTAGATGTAATATTTCTTCACTTATTTCTTTTATGCATGTTATAAATTTACAAAGTCTCCATTATATAGTGCTGGGCATCTTAAAACACATGAGGGTGGATAAATCCCCGAGACATGATCAGGTGTACTCTAGGACTCTTGTGGAAAGCTAAGAAAGTTATTGCTGGGCCCCTTGCTGAGATATTTGTACTATTGATAGCTGCAGGTAAGAAGCCTGGAGGTTGCCTAATGGGGTGCCACTGTTCAAGTAAGGTGGTAAAGAAAAGCCAGGGAACTACTGACCAGTGAGCCTGATATCAGTAGTGGGCAGGTTGTTGGTCAGAATCCTGAAGGACAGCACTTATTTGAATTTGGAAAGACAAAGACTGATTAGGGATAGTCAACATGGCTTTGCACGTGGTAGATCATGTCTCACTAATTTGAATGAGTTTTTTGAAGGAACAAAGAGGATTGATGAGGGCACAACAATGGACGTGATCTATATGGACTTCAGCCATGCAACAAGATTCCTCATGGAAGATGGTTAGCAAGGTTATAGCACATGGAATACAGGAAGAACTAGCTATTTGGATATAGAACTGGCTTGAAGATAGAAGACAGTGATGGTGCAGGGTTGCTTTCCAGACTGGAGGCCTGTGATCAATGGTGTGCCACAGGACTGCCGTTGGGCCCACTTTTTTTTGTCATTTGTATAAATGATTTGGATGTGAACACAGGAGGTACGGTTGGTAATTTGCAGATAACACCAAAATCGGAGGGGTAATGGTCAGAGAAGGTTACCTCAGAGTACAATGGGACATTGACCAAATGAGCCAACGGGCCGAGCAGTGGCACATGGAGTTTAATTTCGATAAATGTGAGGTACTGCATTTTGGAAAGGCAAATCATGGCAGGTCTTACACATTTAATGGTAAAGTCCTGGACAGCATTACTGAAGAAACAGATTTAGAGTGCAAGTTAATAGTTCCTTGAAAGCGAAGTTGCAAGTACGCAGGATAGTGAAGCAAGTGTTTGGTATGCTTGCCTTTATTGGCTGGGAGGTCATGTTGCAGCAGTACAGGACAGTGGCTGGGCCATTTTTGGAGTACTGCCTGCAGTTCTCGTCTCCCTGCTTTAGTAAAGATGTTCTGACACTTCAAAGGGTTACTGAAAGATGTATAAGGATGTTGCCAGGGTTGGAGGGTTTGAGCTACAGGGAGTGATTGAATTGGCTGGGGCTATTGTCTGGAGTGTCAGAGATTGAGGGGTAACCTTACAGAGGTTTATAAAATCATGAGGGGCATGGATAGGGTGATTAGTGAAGGTCTTTTCCCTGGGGTGGGGGAGTCCAAAAGTAGAGGGCATAGGTTGAGGATGAGAGGGGAAAGATTTAAAGGGGACAGAAGGGGCAACTTTTTCACAGAGGGTGAAGCATTTATGTAATAAACTGCCAAAAGAAGGGATAGTGGCTGGTACAAATGCAATACTTAAAAGGCATCTAGATGGGTATATGAAAAGGAAGGGTTAAGAAGGACATGGGCCAAATGCTGACAAATGGGACTGGATTTATCTTGGATATCTGGTCAGCATGGATGAGTTGGACCGAAAGATCTGTTTCCATGTTATACAGCTCTATGGCTCTAAGTACGCCCTCAGTAATATTTGCATGCGTTACATCAGTTCAAGAAAATTTTGTACACACTTCATATGCTACCTTTGAATACAGTGCTAATGTCAATACAAAATCTTGAATTAACAAACTACCAATTTCATATAGCTAAAAGTAACTACATCATTTTTTTTTGTGGAGTCTGTGGTCCTGCTTCTATATCACCAGGAAACCTTAACCAGATTTAGTACCCATTAGGTCCTCACTTTGTCCACCATGTCTTGCCATGGGCACTGACAGCCAGTTAAATATCTGGTTGCTCTTCAGCACCACTGAAAGTAGTGATCTATGCTCTAACATCAGTGATCCTTCCTTACAGCACCAAAGGAAGTGGGCAGCTTTGGTCTGGAAACAATGTTGTGAGGCTGTGATATGTTGCTCAGAGTGGAAAAGGAATATGCAGGGACCGGATAGCAATGCTGTAGGGAGCTTTGGTTAGACACAGTATGATTGAACAGGAACCTCCACCCTCTCAAGAGCACAGCTGGCTTGCCATGTTTTATCTGAAAGCTTCACCAGGTGACATGGGCACCCTCTGTCACTGGTAAATACCAGCATTCGGGGCAATGGCCAACATAATAACCATATTATCAGCAATTCACTGTGCAAACAAGTAGCCTGTTACTCAAGTCTTTGGTTACGGATCATTGTACTTGTAAAACAACTAACTGTTAGATAATAAAATGTGAGGCTGGATGAACACAGCAGGCCAAGCAGCATCTCAGGAGCATAACTGTTAGAGTTTTGTATCTTCTGTAAGTACTTTCAGCTTTAAATTTCCACTTATCTGTGTTCAGTAATGAAGGTTGTTTCACAAATAATTGAGGACAAAAGACTTTTTTTTGCCTGAAACAATGCAGATGAATAACTTTGAAGCGTTAATGGAGAATAAGAAAAACAGTTCTAAAGGTTAAACATACCATACCGTATCTCATGTTTCTAGAACCTTGTGACCATTAGTACTTCATATCAAAAAATAATGACTCATATTTTTCAAAAATCTTTACTTCTCCAATGAAATGTTTAACAATCTCTGGTTTATATAGTGAAAGATATATTCATTCTTTAAAAAAAAACTCCCAGCCTGGAGATCAGCGTCCTACATTCCTCAATATTTCTCAGTTTTGGCTAGTAAATACTTTGAAAAATATAAATAATTGTATACATTTTGTAGAATAAGCACACTTTTTTTCAGTGTTCAAGTATAAATACCAGCAAAGACTACTTCAGCCAAACTGCCTGTTACAATGCAAATTTTATGTCAACAGGCATAAAATTCATTTAGCATGCAGATTTATGTAGCTCCCAGCCACATGACATCCTAGGCAGTAATGAATTGAGAACTTCTTGGTCAACTGTTAAAAATTAATGGTGCCAAATATGCTATAAAGCAGCTTTTATAAAAAAAGGAAAGATTCATATTTTGTCTATCATGAAGCAACACAGGATAACTGAAAACAAGACCAACTGTTTAAAGTAAAGAATAGTTACATGGAACCAGAACCGCCAAAAGGTCAATAACAGTCATTTAATAATGTTGCAGTAAGAGGAGAGAAAACAAAAACTGCACACAACCATATTGTATAAAATCATTTCTGAGTCCTTACAGGAGGAACCATTTTATTATCTGGCAATATAACTTTTATAGTTTTCAAAGAAACCTTCCAGTACAACTTGTTTATTGCCACTACTGAATTGCCAAATTGTTGACCAGCATACACGATGGCATCCAGGTGCAAATTCAGTAATTTTGTAGCTCACATGTTCAAGTTACGTCAGGAATTCCCATGGAATTATACTTCCCTATTAAAAGGCAACAACAGAAAATATTTCACTTATAATGTTGTGCTCTTTCTTCAGACATAGTTAACACAAGTTTGATATAGTAATGCACAATATGCTCTCAAATAAGAATAAACTGAAAATCATTGGAGAATAAAAGTAAAAGACTTAATGAGTTTAATCACAGTGAAGTGCGATGAAGATTATTCATAGTAACATTAGGAGAAATGTGTTTCTTTTGCACAATGATATATTTAGCTTCCATATAAATAGAATAAAGTTAAATAAAGCTGTAAGGTTATCAGGTTTATTTACATGTTACACAAAAGTTGAACAAACAAACATTCTTAATAACAATCAGTAGGTGATGGTCAAACACCATCAATGGTGGAATATGAAAAGATGCCACAAATAAAATCATTCAACTACTTTTAAATAAAAAAAGACAGCCATCAAAATTATTAATCAGCGCCCTTGCAATCTGGAAATAATATATATAAAGTGCAATATTAGACCTAATTATGTAAAATGGTCATAATATTTAACACATCACACTTGCTATATTCTTACGCATAATTACATTGACTTTGAATTTTATATTGTGCAATGTTGGATTACAGATTGATTCTGCTAAATACCTTTTCATTGAAAGGTAGGTTAAACAGCAGCCAGTACCATCTCTATTATAGATAAGAGCAGAAGTCAACATACAACTATTATTCATAAGCATGGCATTTTAATAGGATTATTGTGGAAGGACACTTGTCTTTGGAGTTGATGAAAAGGTCATGTGAATTACCACTGTTCAGAGGCTTAGCTCATCAGTCAAGTTTCACCACTGTTACAGTCATGACGAAAAGCTTGTTGCTTCTCCAGAAGCTGAAGAAGAAGAAAGGAAGTTACTAATATAAATAGTTCATATTATTTATATCACTTTTTTAGAAAAAGGTCAATCAAAATTCATATTTTACCTGTGCGATTACGGTACCTAGTTCTGGCTTCAGCTCTCTCCTCTGCATCAAAGTACCATACCGTGATAGCATATCTGGAACACAAAATTTTTAGCTTTGTTGAAAAAGGCACATTTTTTCGAAGCTTTTCATCTTACACTCTTTAGAGCAATTTTCAAGAAATACCAAAGAGAAAACAACATTTACACTGTGCAAAAAGTGATTGCTGCTTGGTTAGCAAATGAATGCCGACAGGCAGAGGCATTGACAAGGGGAATGCAAAGTTTCTGACAGTTAACTACCAAGCTTTGTTTCGATTTTAAACTTGGAAGGCTAACACTGATTTCTCAAAATATTGCCCTGAAAAATTAACCACAGAATGGTTGTCATCTATTTTTTAGTGTTGAAACAAGCACAGTGCCTGTACATGTTTCATCTATCTATAACCTTATAAGTCTTCCTGCTGACATGATAGCCCTAAATTTGATTGCCTGAATAATGCTCAAATGTATTTCACAAATGTAGGCCAACTGTAGATTCACATCTAGTGTTGGATACCGTATTTGGAATTTTGCAAGCATGGGCTGGTTAGACACAGTTGGTAACTTGCTTGTTGTGTATAGTTGACAGGATATGCTAGTTGATATGAACTGCCAGTCTTTGGGATGTACAGCCTACATTTATTGCATCACACTGGCACTGAAATTTATATATTGCATTACCCATTTATGTAACAGAAGGGGCTCTCAGCTTGATGGCAGCATACTGCTAGTGGCAAATAACACTAAATGTTGCCACTGTGCAGTAGCAAAGTGAAATGGTTAGTGTCACCTGTTGTTCAAATCTTAGATTACCCTTGCAGAGTAAATTATCTCCAATGTAGCTTACGAAATTTTCAGGACCAAAAGTGATAACATTTCTCTTCAAACACCTTAGGTACTTTCATAAGATTCCTTTATGCCCTCAATCATTTAGAAAATTATTTTGAAATCTTAAAGTCCATCTTGATATGAGTAATGAATCCACAGATAATTTGTGACCTAACACCGCCTGGGCTTTCTGTCCTGCCAGACTTTTCACTAAACAGCAGGTTTGCAATTTCCCACTGCTATCATTTATCAACTATTTCTTAAACAGTGGTGAAACAAATCACAACAAAACTTCAAAACAATAAACATTTTAAAATTTGCATATTGGCAATACCTTGTCTCCAACGCATATATTGTGGGAAAGAGAGGACATCAACTGTAAATTTTATTTAATTTTCCTGTTTTAATCCCCTCATTTCATCAATGGTGAACAAACATTATTTAATGACACAAAGATGTTCATTCCTCGCTGGCAACAGTTTCCCCTCAGTTCCTTAACAGAAAAGTATTTGTAGGGGATATCTTTATATATCCGACTTCTTTGGAGTTTGATAAAGGTTACAACCATTTTCTGGTTATGGGTCACAGTGTGTAATACATGCTACATGAGCAAATATATGCCGCAGAACTCGAGCAAATGTCTCAAAGTGTAGGAGTTCCTTGAAGTGATTTTTCTTTCACAGGATAGTTTGCATTTTGTATGGCTACAGAAGGCAGCTGGATGCCTTTGTAAAGAGAACATCTGGATTTGGATTATTCATTGCCTTCTTCCTTCTCTGCATTTAGGAGTTGATAGCCCAAGTTCTAATGTAATGAGCTACTTGTTTGGGGCTAGAAGAAGTGCTCTCCTGGGAGTGGGTTAAAAAGCAATTGGGGCAATTAAATTGGCTGTAATTCCATGTGTACCATTCCTGGTGCCAATGTGCCCACACCACTGTATTTTTACTAATGGTGTGGGAGATGTTGAGCAGTCTGCCTTCTTTTGGGCTGAATAAGGCCCTTAATTGGCTAATTACCTACAGACATCTTCCCATGTTCACCATGATATTTCCAATGGTCCCAAGTGAGAAGTCTGGAAGGTCTCCTCAGGCTGCTACGGGACAAAGTGCCTGGACATCTACACAGCATCATCCTTTCTAGCTTGTCCATCCTTACAGCCTCAACCTCAACCTCATTAACTCTTCCAGACTGTGCTAGCCTCAACAGCCAAAGCCATCACCCACTTCTGACTCCAGCAAAGATCTCCATTGGGGTCTGGATGCAATCCAAGTTGAAGACTCCCATTACTGATACTACTTGAGCTAAAGGGCTGCCAGCTATCTGATTGGTCCGTGTCCGTTAGATGTAATACTTGTCCTAAGCCCAATTGTTGCTACAAAGAGTGGTGAATGACTGTAGGGGTGTCTACCAGAGCAGGAGCTAAGTGAAACAGGCACACTGCTGAGAGATAAGACCCTGCCCATAAAGCTGAAGTCATTGTTGTTGATGTATAGGGTTCGTTAATACCAGGATATTCCAGGAGAAGGGACTCTCAGCATTTAACCAATGCTGAGGAATCTTGCTCTGTGCAAACTAACTGTTGCATTTGCTAACCTTGATTTTTTTTTCTGTTGTTTAATACTTTGGGGTATGATAAAACTGCTGTAATAATGCAGATCATCCCTTTAATTGCTAAACATCTGGAACTAAATCTCAGATTTTCAAGCATCAGCCAGAAATCTGACCATCTAACTCCCTCTCCTTGACATTCAATAGCATTACCATTGCTGAATCCATCGCTATCAACATCACGGAGTTTACCATGAACAGAAACTGAACTGAACCAGCCACTAGGTCAGAGGCAATTCTGTGCTAAGTCACTCAAATCCTGTCTTCCCAATACTTGCCCATAAGGGACAAGTCAAGACTCTGACGGAATACCCTTTTCATACCTGGATGGAAATAACTCCAAGAAAACTCAAAAAATTTCAACACCATACAGGACAAAACATCATGCTTGACTGGCACACCAGCTAACACCTGCAACATTCACCTCCTTCACATTAATACACTGTGGAAGCAGTGCACACTTTCTCCAAAAATACACTCAAGCAACCCACCAAGTATCCATCAACAACACCATCCAAACTTTGACCTTCACCATCTAGATGGACAAGAGCAGGAGATACATGGAACACCACCACTTTCAATTTCCCGTCCAAGCTGCATACCATTTTGCCTTGAACTACACTGCCATTCCTTCACTGTCATGGTCTCAAATTTCTGAGACTTCTTTCTTAACAGCATATATCCACATTTAATTTGCTTCAATACCTAAAGTAGAAAAGGAGGATAACTTGCCACAAATCCTGAGGACATGAACAGTGGTTCAGGGACAAGGAATAAATAAAATTGATGTAAGTAAAACATTGGTATTGGGGAAATTCCCGAGACTTAATGATTTCCATTTGAGGGTGTTAAAGGAAGTTAGGGAACACATTGTCAACTATGATCTTCCGGAGCTCCCTTCGGATTGTTACTCTGCTTTTTAAGAAAGCAAAAGAGGAAACCCAGGGGACTACAAGTCAATTGGCCTAACATGTGCGATGGGGAAATTGTTGGAGTCTATAATAAAGGATGAGGTAACTGAACACTTTGAAATTTTTTTTAAATCAGGGAAAGCCAGCATGGCGTCATGACAGGTATGACATGCCTGAGAAAAATCACTGAAGTTTTTGGAAGAGGTGACTAAAGTAGTGTACAGGGGAATATCTATGGATGCTGTTTATCTGGGCTTCCAGAAGGAATTGGGTAAATTCCCACATAAGAGACTTAACAAAGGCGGAAACTCATGGAGTTAAGGGCAAATTAGTGACATGGCTAAAAAATTGGTTGAGTGGCAGTAAGTAGAGATAATGTTTAGGTAATCAAACTGGCAGAATGGCATGAATGGTATTCCACAAGGATCTGTGTTAGAGCCTCAGTTATTCACATTATTTACTAATGATTTGGATAACAGTATATAAGGTCAACATACCCCAATTTTCTGATAACACATAGTTAGACAGTCTAGATGGTAGCATAAAATTACAAAGGAATATAGTGACAGACTAAATGAATGGGTAAAACTGGCAGTGGAGTTCAATTGTTAAGTTATCTATTTTGGGTCAAAAAAGTTAGATTGAAGTGCTTTCTAGATGGTATGAAGTTAAATACAGGTGGATGTCCAAAGAAACTTAGGGGTTCAGGTGCATAGATCTTTAAAATGTGATGAACGTGTGCAGGAAATAATCAAGAAAGCTAATGGAATGCTGGCCTTTATATCGAGAGGACTGGGAGTACAAGGAGGCAGAAGTTATGCAGCAATTATACAAATCTCCAGGTTAGCCTCACTTAAGAGTACTGTGAGCAGAACAAGGCACCACATCTTAGGAATGATATATTGGGTTGGCGGGAATACAAAGAAAGTTTACAAGAATGACAGCTGGACTTCAGGGGTTAAGTAAGGAGATACTATGCAAATTAGGCTGGCTTTCTCCATAATTTAGAAGGTGAAAGGGGATACCTGACTGAAGTCTTCAAGATTTTAGCATAAAAACACAGGATAGATAAAGATAAAATTTAAAGATAAAACAATTGTTTGGTACTTCTAGAACAAGGGGAAATTGCCTGAAAATTAGTGCAAGATGATTCATGAGAGATATTAGGAAGCATTTCTACATACAAAGGATGGTAGATGTTTGGAACTCTGTTCCACAAATGGCAGTGGATGTTGGATCAATTGTTAATTTTAAATCTGAGATAAATTTTAGTGAAGCAAAGATTTCAAGGAGGCCAAAAGCAGTTACATGGAGTAAGGCCATACTCGGACCTGATCTCACAGAATGGTGGAACAGTCTCAAAGGGCTGAATGGCCTACTCCTGTTTCTATGTTCCATGGACTGCAGTGGTTCAAGAAGGTAGCACACATGCATTTTCTCATGGCAATTTGGGATATGCAATAAATACTGGCCTAGCTAGAGATGCCCACATCCCATGATCAAATAAAAGAATACAAGTCTTGATGCAACAGCCCTTCTCTCATTAAAGTGATCAATAGTTAGATTTAGATTCTGATTTAGACTATGTCTAGACAGCATAATGGCTTATCCAACTTTTTTGAGCAACATTACTATTGATCTCATAATTTCTTTTGAATCACATCATTATCTCAATGATATTTATGATAAGTAGATTTACTAGGATGTACTTTATTAAATTTTGTCAAAATCAAGGGTTGGAAGTCTTCAGTTATACAGTAATACTTGCAAATCTTTCAAAACTCAAATCTTAATGATAACATCAGGTGTTCATTTTGGCTTCAATCCCAAACTTTTGCAGAATCTTTATACAGGAATTTGGCTTCCACAAGTATGTAATGGCATACCACTGCTATTAATGACTGGAACTATGAATGATGGGCACACGTTCAAACAAGATCAGAAGAAGCATAAACTCCTTGACAGGTACTTTTTGCACAACAGAGCAGACAGATTTTTGAAAGGCGGGGGGGGGGAGGGATGTCAGAAAATTATCTTTTCCTTTTCATAATCTTTCCTCGCCATGCTTTTCTTCAATAATTTACCAAAACGTAGAATTTATAAACTTTAATTCAGCTATCATTTAAAGCTGACATTCAGGAATCTATGTATTGCTAACTTCAATACAGTTTTGCCATAAATTAAGTGACAACATGATTTCAAGTTTTATAACTAACACCAAGTGAAATAACCAAACATTTTGTACACTATGTTAGGAATATTGGTATGGCTTATTTTCTCATCTATTTGTTCACAGAATGTGGGCATTACCAATGGGTCAATATTTATTGCCTTCCCCAAGTATGTTTGTTAAGGTGGCGGTGTCTTACAGTTATCTCTACAAAGACTCCAATGAGGACATACCTGACAGAATATGCTGGTTGTACTTCGTGTGGATTTCTTCGATCAGACCAGAATAACAATAATCTATCAAACATTGGCTCAACATCAACTACATATGATTTTCCTTCTGGAAATATTCGAAGAATACCACCATCAACCTAAAAAAAAGTTTCAACAGATTGTCTAAGAAATATCAATTCTGGAAAGACAATTCAGGTATGTTATGAAAGTAAATGTTTTGCTGTAATAATTTTCAAGATATGAAAGTTAGCAAAAAAGTTAACAAAATTAAAGCACTAAAAATGTGATGAAATCAGATTATACCTATGATGCCTAGCGCTTTTAAACAAAACACGTAACATAGCCAGTATTGAATTTATTAAGGCAAGGATCAAAGCAAAAACTAAGGACAGTGAAATACTTCTTCTAACAGAAGTAACCAGCCACAACACACGATGCTGGATCTCCATTCCCTGGGTAACAGGCTACCATTGCCTGCAGAGATAAAATGGAAAAAATGTTTACTTGCAAGCAATTTTTCTTCACTAGAAGTGTTATTTCATGAAACTGTTGTGCCAACTGAACAAAACGATATTCTGAGTGCCAACACATTTTGTGCTTCTTTCATCATATATCCATAAATATCACATGGACAGTGGACAATCTGTTCCTGAGCTTGCACATCATTAGGTGTGGCTACCACTATGAAATTTGCAAGGACGAAGCATTGATGGCAATGTCTAACTTAATCTCTTTCCAGATTTCCGCTGCACATTTTTCTATAGCAACACCAATATTGAAATTTTGATTTCCACTGTGTCACAGCAAACAAGTTTTAACCGAGAACCCATGGTGGTCTGCGTAAAAACTGAAAAACTGCTTGACCATTATTACCTAATGCATGATGGAAATTAAAACAACATGTAACTAACACTTTCAAATGTATGACTAAACAAACATTAATCAATAGATTAGAAACATTTACATTTAAATAATAAAAAGATTATTAAAATCAGTTTGTTTTAGAAAGTGTTGTCTGAAATAAGACAAGCACAAACATAACCTGTATAACCATACTGCTATTCGTTAAAAAAACAAATGTCTCATACCTTTGCATCCCAGTTTTTATTCAGGTAATAAATACATGTCACACAACGACCATCACCAGTTGGATTGTCAACATGCCGGACATACCCTGTTCCATTCCCTGGGTAGCAGGCTACCATTGCCTGCAGAGATAAAATGGAAAAAATGTTTATTTGCAAGCAATTTTTCTTCACTTATTAGATTTTGATTATCCAGCAACAATGCAGGTTAGATTCACAGAATGGGTACAGTCCCTTCAGCACAGCAAGTGCTGGTTGTGGATGCCCTCTCTTTTGCCAACTTCATCAAAATGGCCCGCATTTATTGTTTAAAACTATGGAATCAAGCTGCTTCATTCTTTCAATAAATAACTAAGACTTCAAATTCAGATTTTTCAGTTTGTTCTTTTTTTTTCTTAAAACAAACTCATCCTAACAAAGATCATAGCAAGGTGACGGCACTTACCTTCTAAATCCACCAAGTTCCCACCTTGAAAAAGCTATCAGTTAACTGGGCAGTGCAGAAACTTGGCCAACAGCAATTAAGTTTCAAAAGCAGAATGAATCTCTAGGGAGCAATGAGCTCATTACCTTATCCATTACTTTAATTAAATTTCCAAGCTGCCTCTTTAGATTGGGCTGATCGTCCTCCCAATCAGTTAAGGCTAGAAATAGGCAGGGTCAGAAGCACATTTTAGTCAGAAGACAGATTTCTGAAACTTTAATCTGCCCCTCCCTGTCTCAACACAGGTTAAAACCACATGTCTTTTAAGTTAAAATTCAGCTCTAGAAATTGTTTCATAACAGTTGCTTGGCAAAGTAGTTTGTAATTCACTGTTTCCTTCTCTCTACTTTCATAAACAGTGGAGGTACATGTATGATTTTCAAATAAATTTGAATTGTTCCTAAATGAAATGTTGGTCCCCAACGTTTTTTTAAATCATGGTCTGGAGACCATCTGGCCTTGAGGATTTATCACTCTCATATTCCTTACTTTCTTCATTACTGTTATTTTGCTTCAGTTAACTTTGGTAAGTCATTGGCCTTGATTAAATATTCATTTCTGTTGGATGTCTGGCATGCTATCCACTTCCTCTACTGTAAATATTGACGCAACGTAATTATTTAACATGTTTGCTTTTTCAATTGATTCAATTCCTTTGCATCATTCTCCTTATTCATTAAGTAGCAATGTGGACACTGTTTACTGAAACTGATACCAGACACTGCATATGACAAAAGTGTGGTGGAGGCAACCTAAATCATAGATTCGGTTGGGGAAAACTGCCTCCTATACTCTAATCTTTCTACGCTTTCATTCCATTGTTCTATTTAGAAACTAAACGAGAGAAGTTTAAACAGCGTCAAAAATTATTCTTATAATTTTGCAAATAATTAACTTAAAGCATAGTGCATTGTCATGCCCTTCCCCCATAGATGCCAAAGAATGTGGTGAGATGGGCAAATATTGGACAATTTAGCCCTGGAAAGATACCACCTTCTTGCCACAATATTTAAGTACAGTTTGAGACAAATATTTTTCCAGGACATTTGGAAAGGTTTAGAGAGATATGGGCCAATCGTAGGTAAATGAGACTACATCAGTTTAACAAACCTTGTTGGCATGAACGAGTTGGGCCAAAGGGCCAGTTTCCATGCTGAATGGCTCTATGGCATATAAACTGGCAACACACAGGGGAGGGAGCGTTTAGGATTCAAACGAGGACAAAGCAATTGATTAAGAAGGGAAAAATATAGTACAAGAGTCAGCTTGCAGGAACATATAAACTGACTACAAAAGTTTCTATAGGCATGTGAAGAGAACAAGATTGGTGAAGACACATGCGCAGAAACAGGCTAATTTATAATAGGGAACGAAAAATGGCTGACAAACTCTGTAAATATTTTGATCCTGTGTCCACGAAGGAGAGCATATGTAACATACTAGAAGTGTTGCAGAACACAGGGTATAGTGAGAGGGAGGAACTGAGGGAAACCAGTAGTAGTAGGGAAAGAATATTAGGAATATTGCACTGGAAAAGAAATTGATGGGATAAAGGCCAATAAATCCCCAGGGCCTGGAAATCCATACTCCAGAGTACTGAAAAAAGTGCCCCTAAAAATAGTAGGTGCATTGATGGTTATCTTCCAAGATTCTATGGACTCTGGAAGAGTTCTGACAGAATGAAAGCATGCTAATGTGACCCCTCTATTTAAAAAGGGAGGTTGAAAGAAAACTAGTTATAGACCAGTCAATCTGACATTGTTAGTGGGAAAATGTTAAACACCATTATAAAAGATTTAAAAGCATAGCATTTGGAAACAGGATCAGGATTGGGCAGAATCAGCATGGATTTCTAATAGGAAAATCATGCTTCACAAATCTATTGGAATTCTTCAACCAACTAACTAATAAACTTGATGTGGAGCCAGAGGATGTGTTTCATTTGCATTTTCAGAAGGCTTTCAACGAAGTCCCACATAACAGTTCATTTTGCAAAATTAAAACGCTTGGGACTGGATGCAATGTATTGAAATGGACAGAAAATTTGTTGGCAGACAGGAAACAAAAAGTGGGAATGAAAGGAGTTATTTTCCAAATGGCAGGCATTGATTAATGAGGTACCACTGGAGTTAGTGCTAGGATGCCAGATAATCACAATATAATAAATGATTTAGATGGGAGAACTAAATGGCGTATCTCCAAATTTACAGATGACACAAAGCTGGGGGCAGTCAGCTATATGCAAGAAGCGAAGATGCTTCAGTGTGATTTTGACAAGCTGAGCGAGTGGGAAAATTCATGACAGATACTGTATATTGTGGATATATGTGACGGTATCCACTTTTGGAGCAAAAACAAAAAGGCAGATTATTACATGATTGGCTATCAATTAAGAAAGGAAGATGTGCAAAGTGACCTGGGTGTCCAAGTCACAGAAGGTAAGCATGCAAGTGCAGCAGACAGTGAAGAAGGCAAATGGTGTGTCTGCCTTTACAGCCACAGGATAAGTATGTCTTAATGCAATTATAATGGGGTTAGTAAGACAATTTTGGAATACTGAGTGTAGTTTTGGTCTCCCCATCTGAGGAAGGATGTTCTTGCTATGGAGGCCGTGCAAGCTTACCCATTCCTGAGATGGCAGGATGGATGTATGAAAAGAGATGAATCAACTATATTCTCTAGAGTTTAGAACAATGAGGGTGGGATCTCATAGAAACATTTAAAATTCTAACAGATCTAAACAGGATGCAGGAAAGATATTCCTGATGCTGGGGGTGTCCAGAACCAGAAGTTACAATCTAAGGATTGTGAGATGAGAAGAAATTCTTTCACCGAAATACTGGTGAGCCTGTGAAATTCGCTATCACATAGAGCAGTCGAGGGCAAAACACTGTACGATTTCAAGAAAGAGTTGGATATAGTACCTGCGGCTGAAGGGAACATAGTTTATGGAGGGAAATAGACTATTGAGTTGGACGATCATCATGATTATATCGAATAGCTGAGAAGGCCCAAAGGACTGCTCTTATTTTCTATGCTAGAATTGACCGTATTCACAATATTCATTAGTATGACGTTGCATCTCGGGGTACAGAACTTAAGGACAGAGTTTATATATGCTCCTGAGTGGAGTGTTGATTTTTCATCCTTGGGTATCTTGGAGTTTATATGAAAAAACACAGGAAAAATCACATCCGTCAACTACATTTTACGGATGACTATGTTCTCCAGGCTCACAATCCTTCAGACCTGCAACATATAACAACATAGTTTTCTCCGGTGACTAAAAATCAATTTAAAAAGAAAACTGAAGTCCTTCCTCCCAAGAAGAATATGAACAGCTAAGCATCACCATCGAGGGAACGGCACTGAATGCTAAGAAACAATTTACCTATTTGGGAGCATCATCTTGTTTAATGCAACTTATTGAGAATGAAGTGGTCAATAGATATGCTGAAGCAAACAATGAATTTGGCTATCTCTACAAACAAGTGTGGAGTAGCCACAGCCTTAGAGACCAAACAAACTCAGAAGGTACAAAACGATAGGTCTTAACACTCTTCTGTATGGTACTGAATAACAAATGCTGTACACTTTGTACAGCACTTCCATCAGCACTGACTCTTTAGCATCCTCAAGATCCACTGGCAGGACTGCATCATAAATACTCAAGGCCTGAAAGCTCCAATATCACAAATGTCATTGCCAACTGCATGGGTTAGTCATGTAGACAAGATGAAAAATAGTCACTTGCCCACGATCATATTGTATGGACAGCTGGTCAGTGGTAGAACTGTGGACTGGCAGAGCCCCATGCAAATATTTCAAGGATTCATGCAGAGGTCCCTCTGCATAGCACGGTGATTACTGCAAGCAGGAAACAAGCCATAGATCATGATGCCTGGAGATGTTGCATCAGAAGTGCTGTAGACACCTTTGAGATTCAGCAAAGTACCACGCTGTCAGAGACTAGGCAGAGGAGACTAAATCCATTTGTTTGTAGCAGCAACTGCATCTTCACTTGCATCTGCTGTGGGTGCATATGCCAATCACAGATAGGCTTGAGTAGGTACCCAAGAGCCTGCAACCAATGAGTTCAACATTCCTGAATTCTTTGATCTTGGAGAAATGCCAAGAAGAACCAATTGGGGGCAAGATTGAGGGGTGGTCACTGAACACCAACCTCTGCTCTTGCCTCCAACATCACTCTCCCCATGGTCCCCACCCAGCGAGTCCTGAAAAAGACTTAGCTCTCGCCACTGGATCCCCTGAAGACAAGGTCTTCAGCAATGACCTCTAGGGCATAAAAGATGCTCGCCTCTGAATGGCAAACTGTTTCTGGCAAGATTGGATTTCAATATCACGGCCTGTAATTTCCCAAGAAACTTGCTGGTCAACTCTTAACAAGATTTTGGCAGTCAAGATCTTCACAGGATCATTGGAATTCAATTCAACAAGCTTCTTGGTTGGTGTGGATGGAGAGTCAGTCACCATTGAACACACCTATTCCCATACAGAGGCAGCAAAATGGAAAATCTTAGCCATAGTTTGCTTGCTGCAAATGTGAAGTTTCACTTGTATGTGTTCATTGAAAATTAGAATTACTTAATGCCCTACTAATGGGGCCAGACAGAATCGATTACTGGGTAACGCCATGTCATTGAACAGCTGCTTTAGACTGAAAGGCTTAGGCTGATCATACCCTTGTCATAATAATCATTGTTGGCCCATTCTGTTCAATGGATATAAACACATTGTTTGATTGTCAAAAATACAGCAACTCAAAAAAGTGGCAAAAATTATACACCTGAAATACAGTATTATCATAATCTACATAATGTCCGTTGAGGGTGCAGGTAAGAAGGCTTTAAGAGTTTTATTACAATAAAGTTGCATTAAGTGATTTATGCTGTAAATATAGTAGTGATGTGTATATCCCCGCATAAAGCTTTTATTACTTAGTGTTTTAATTATACAGACTTCTTGATTAATTTTCATATTTGTTCAATCGGCATACTCCTAGTCCCATCGATACTGCTTAATGGAAAAAATTGTTGTAATAATACAGTTAACGGACTGAAGGAGGGGTCATTGGACCCAAAACGTCAACTTTGATTTCTCTCCACAGATTCTGCTAGACTTGCTGCGCTTTTCAAGCAATCTGTTTCTGATTTCCAGCATCTGCAATTGTTATATTTTCAGTTACAGATCTTTTAAAGTTAAAGATGCCTGCTTTGGGATAAAAGTTTTAGTTTATATAAAATGCTTCACAGAAATTCATCTAATCAATTCTCTTTCAAATATACAGATCAGATATTTTCCTTTGAGTCAGGAAACACAAAGTGAGGCATTTTCCAACACTCTGTTTATGATTTCTGAAAATCAAGAAACTCCCTCAAGTTTTTAACTCTCTGGGAGTCAGGGTCAGGCTGCAGTCAGTAATGTCACACCAAGAAGCAGGCACATGGTAGCAACACAGGCATGAAGGCAAGCTAACCAGAAGGTCCATCTCAGTATGCTAGGGCATTGTTCCAATCCTATACAGGGTTGTTAGACTTCATATTCCTCATCCCTCATGTCTCCCTGACCCTTCCATGCCCTTCATATGTCTTTCATATCCCATGGCCCCTCCAGTCAGATTTTCTCCTTCTATTTCTTTTTCATTGCCCCAGGTCCCTTTGATACCTTAACTATTGTACACATGCCACTCCATCGTTTCTCCATCCCCGCTCTTGCAGTATTAACAGAACTACTGAGCCATTTGCAAGCTTGGAAAGTTTTGAAATAGTCCTGAAACCAATGCAATTAGCAAAGACATTTTGGAAAATTGTTAATGACAATTAAGTTTGATTCACTGATACTATGAATAGCTGTGGTTGATTTGACAATTTTATGACATTATAAGATCATAAGTTTTTTTGCAATACAGCTTATCGACATCTGTTTGCTGGATCTATCAATTGTAGGGGCATTTCAAAAACTTATATAGTTATACAGTTCATTGGTTCTTCATGTACTAGATATTGGAAGAGAAGGTATGGAGCAAAACGAGTAAATACTGGGGTATTGTTAAGACATTTTAAAAGAAAGCTTACTTGTCAAAAGGTTCATGAATCCTCAGCAGGCTTCCCCAATCACAAACTGAATTTACCTAATGGCATTCCCACTGGCTCCTTTAATCTTTTATGTCAGGATAACAATATGAAATTCAGACGTTACCTAGCTCTTATAATGGCAAACCCAGCATCACACGATGGGTTTGTGGGGTTGCAACCCAATAGATTTCAAACTGGGATAAGATGGTATGGGTCAAGAATACAGTAAACTTGAAATCCTGATCCCGTAGGTCTCATTTTACCCATTTCGGATTTAATTCCAGGCAGGTGTGGAGCCTTATTATCAAAAATGTATGCAAGAATAATTCAAAACAATTCAGGAATCAGCACACAATGTGATGGAGTGAATACAGTGGTCAAAGATTCGGGGAAGCCTGTGTCCAAGCTGTGGAAGACTTGATGTCTACATCCAAGAGCTGTAAACCACTTACAGGGCTAGCAGCTTTCCAACCCAACACTGTCATTGTGCCCTTGGTCAGGAGTGCATAAGTCCCCAAATCAGTCACTACTGAAGCCCAGAATGCAGAAAATGGGTTCAAGGCTCTCTCGGACCAATCAGGCTGAATGCTGGAGATAAGGAAATTGGTTGGGTTGATTTCAAGGGCTGGAGATCTTTCAAGAGAGATACACACTGGAGAAGGTGTCTGTGGACCATAAGGTTCCTAAATCAGGGGGATCCAATCCTCTCCACCCTCGATAAACCTACAAAAGAGGCTGCCAAATTGGCCTCTCTAGGCGTCACAGAGCTCAACCACCACAGCACAAAACAATAAATGGTTCATCGAAGGAGTTCTATTGGCCTAAAAGGTTGGCAGACTGCACTCTACCTGACCTGCAAGTGGGAAATGCCAGTGTAGCAAAAAAGTGATGAGCAGAGCACCCATTGTACTCATCTAATTTTACAGCCTCCCAGCCACAAACTGCAAGGGGGTTGGTGGTGGTAGAGGCCCTGCATGAATTATGTAATAAAAAATTACATGCAGTAGAAGTGTCTTGTACGAGGAATGTAGAACATTTTAAGTTCTAAGTGTAATTTGCAAAATGCCAAGTTTTATATTCTACTCAACCTATTCTAACGCACACTCTAGTATTAAGCATGGGACCGAAATTGGTCATACACCTGCAATCTAAGCACAATGTGTACCCCAGGATAAAAAATATGCTGGATTCAAAAAGGGAGGATTGGATGTTTCTGCTTTTGAGGAAAAAAAAATGTACAGTCACAAAAAGGTGATTTTATCAGTATTGTGGTTCAGAGAATGAAGTTTTCATTGTAGGAAAGAGGAGTCGTGAAATGCAATCACAATTAACTAAAAATCTTTTATCTTAAAGTTACTTCCTTTGAATCCAGATCATTCAAGTGTTATTAATGATTTTAAAGACTAGGGAACAAGAGGGCAAATGTCATCATGAATGGCTGTAATTTTCTGATCTCAACCAATTTACAACCCCAACAAGAACAGATTTAGCATATTCTGATGTTCTAATATATTTAATTTGTTTTTTACTTAATCCATGGTAAATTTTTTTGTATCTATTAGCATTTTTTCTCAGAAGGACTTTACATCCAAAATTGAATTTTAAAAAATCTTAGAAAGCAAGTAGAAAACTACAGAAACATTTATAAAGCAAAATCAGTCATTACACTCATTTAATGATGCCGTATTTAAACTTTATGAAAGATATTGTGACAAAAAAAGCCTTGGCTTCAAGACATTGAAATTTATTTGATAGCACTGCACTACATGAATAGCCTGCTTAGAAGATGGATGAACCTAATACTTGGATCAACCACATTACAAGCATTGATCGCAAATCGTGCATATAATTAACAGCTGCACAAAAAAATTAGTAGAGTATTTTCTTCAAAACTCAAAATATTCCAATCTTATCTTCTGCCACTGACAAAGAACAGTTTCTGTTGGCAAGTAAGCTGAATGGAATGAGGTCAGTGTTATTCCTCTGTGTAGATCTGCAAATACTTCATGCCTTAAGTATATAGTGCAGTACGTGCTCACAATCATGAACTGAAAGCCACAGCAGTTGCAAAACTATTGATTTCATTCCAATAATTTATGCTTCAGTTTGGCTTTGCAAAGACAAGCAACACAGCTGAGGGACCAAATCCACGATGTACAGACTTTACCAGGTTTGTTTTGCGGTGTAAGTAAAATAGATCATAACATATAAATTGACCCAAACTTTTCAGCCCCAAAAATAATGCTTTCACATACACCTACCATCACTTAAATCCCAACTTCAATTTTTCAGCCAGAGAGTACTAAATTCATATTAGTACTCGCCTCAATTTCCTCACCCACACAGAGCTGACCCCATGCTGCAAACATCCAAAGCTGGTGACCACCCACACTTAGTTTATTTTTTATTAAAGGATTTTTTTGAGATTTTAAAAGTCGATTTATACACTGATATCTATGTTATTCAAGAGACAAATAGAACTACTAAACAACAACAGAAATTCACTAACAATAACAGCACCTGCTTTATGATTTCAGATAATACTATCAGATTGTCAAACACTATGCAAAGCAGTTTTAATAAATTGCTACCATACATACTGAGCACCCTATGTGAAAAATGATCCATATATTTTAAAAATACATAGTAAGTAAAATTATTTTTCATATGGCAAATTTTTTAAATGAGTAATTAACCCTTTACAGTAAGTTTTTATAAATAAAATTAGTGGAATTTTAAAAATGAAGGTTGTAATGTCAAGCTATATTTACATTCTGCAATCATCGTAATGTGATTACTACACATTCCTGGACTAGTACTTTAGAGACCTAGGCTACTAAGCAAAATTCAAATTCAAATCCCACTAACGGCAGTTTTGAGAATTTGAATTTAAAAAGTAATCTGCAAAGAAACAAAAACAGTTGTTGAGGTTAGTTGAGAGAGATAGTAGGAACTGCCGATGCTGGGGAATCTGAGACAACAAGGTGTAGAGGTGGATGAACACAGCAGGCCAAGTAGCATCAGAGGAGCAGGAAAGCTGACATTTTGGGTCTAGACCCTTCTTCAGGAAATGAAGACCCGAAATGTCAGCTTTCCTGCTCCTCTGATGCCGCTTGGCCTGCTGTGTTCATCCAGCTCTACACCTTGTCGTTTCTGTTGAGGTTAGTTGTTGAGATCGCTCAACTGGTTTAACAATGACCTTATCCATTCTGGCTGAAATGTGACTTTCTATCCCACACCAATGTGATTCATAATTGCCCTCTGAAATGCCATGACAAGCAACTCAAGCTTTTGTGGCAAGCATTTGATAACAGGAGTGAGTAATAATAGCTGCACTTGCCAGTGACTTCCATATTCCAAGCACGAACAAGAATAAAGAAATATAACATAAGAATTCAATTGCATTCTATCAAAAGTCACCATATCAGAATTTTAAATAAACATAAGGCCATTAAACAGATATCATTTTTAGCACCAAAACTAAGACTGAAGATTGATTTGATGGAACAGTAAATCCACTCAAATAATGGTGCTTTATGTTACTGAATTTTTTTATTAAAATTTGAAACAAAATGTTAATTTATTATGTCACTAGTTCAGCAGCAATTTAAACAATCAATGCTAATTATATCTATTAAAACGTCTGATGTTATTGCATTTATTCATGTTGATAGGTTTTATTAATTCTATATAATCAAATATCAGTCGCAGACAGATTGCCTGTTTGCACAAAATATGTTGGCATAGACTGGTATATATGCCACATTCCATTTTATGCAAGAGGTACACCGTACTGATTAAGGCTCCTCCAATGGTATCCAGGGCACAACAAATAGGACCCTTTATTCTTTAGGCGGTCTCCTTCCAAAGATTGGTTTGGGCTTGACTACTACTTCTCACTATTCATCAACATGCTAATATTCAGCCCCCACCCCTCTGTCTCTCCTAATTATCACAGCTGCTTACTTTCAGTAAGTTTACGGCCAATTATCTCAAGCACAATTAAAACAATGAAATCAATTTCTGTAACTATTCAGTTTACCATTGATTTGGAAAAATAATCAGGCTGGGAATGCTGAAATGCAATAGTGATTTCAATCTCATGGTTATTTACATATATATTGCTGTATTTTGCAGCGATTTAAAAGCCCGCCTTTACACATATTTGTTTTTTTTAATTGAACTGCCAGAGAAGACGCTGTGCACTTTTGGATTTACACTTTCTTTTTGAAAGAACAAGAACACAAAGGGCAAGAACACATGTTGCCATTTCTGAAAAAGTTAAATACATATCTTTCCATTCACAGCAGCTACTGTGACTGATCTCCCACAGCTTCTGACTCCCAGTTAATTAATGGATCATTCATTTCTGAATCAGGAACTGGAATGGAAAAGTAAAGCTTCATAATTTTAAAACAAAATGATGGGAGTATTCCAGGTCTGTGCTGAGTCAACTAGTCTCAACTCAATAAGGAAGTATTGGATAGAATCTCTGCACTTAAATTTCCTCAGACAGCAGGACCAATTGAAAAAAAGCGAATGTGGAAATTGCAGAGGCACTGGCCATAACCTTCCAGTCTTCCTTAGATTCAAGGATGTTGCAAGAGGAACAAAGCAACAGGAGTAGGCCATTCAGTCCATCATTCTGCTCTGCATTTAATACAAGCATGGCTGATTAAAAACATCAATGCTTTTTACCCACAACACCCCCCAAACCCTTTACACCATTGACAGATTTCTGATTTCAATCTCTACTTTAAACATATCCAAAGTCTGAGCTTCCACAGTGCTCTGCGGAAGAAAATCCAAAGTGAAGAATTGTAAACGTTACATCCTTGATCAAAAAAAGCCCAGCAACCTGAGGCTAGAAAAAGTTTATCCTTGGTACTGAGCAAGTTTCTAGAAATGATAATTTGGAACAAAATGAGTAGTCATAGGAAAAAATGCTATTAAAGAAAGATTGCATGCATTTGTAAATGAGGTGCAGAAACAGATGTCCCAGCTATCCATGCGCATAAACGATTGAAGGTCAAATTGAAAGAATTGTTAATATGTAAATCAGAACGGTATTGAGAGAAACAAGGGAGTTATATTAAAAATTGTACGAAACACTGGTTTAGTCTCAACTGATGATGTGTCCAGTTGTGATCGCCACATTATAAAAAAGGGAAGCAGTACAGGATGTGCAGAAAACAAAATCACAAGAATGGCTCCAGGGATAAATAATATCAGTTACACAGAAAAGATAAAGAAAATGGAAAACACAAGGTCGAGAGACAGTTGACAGAGGTACTCAAATCATGGTAAGTCTAGACATAGCATATTGGGACAACTACTGCCATTAGTGGAAAGATCGAGAAAAAAAAGGACAGACTTTGACAAAATAGGCAATGTTGACATGAGGAAAATCTTTTAAAGCTGTAACTGGTCAGAGGCTGGAATGCACTGCTTTAGAGTGTGGAGGAATCTCAGCTGAGACATTAAAAAGAAGACTGGATTATTATCTGAAAAGGAACCATTGGAGGACTACACAGGAAAAGGCAGTGGTACAGGTAACTTGATTCTTGACAGAGTGAATAGAAACTCTATAGGCCAAATTACCTTCTTCTTGTCGTAACCTTGGGTGATTCTGTGACCTAGTTGCTTCTGCATCCTGGGTTAAGAAATGGTATTTCAGGCAAGGATTCCACATTCAATAACTATTCAAAGATTCATGCTGGAAGATGCATGTGGATGTCAAGTTAGGATGAAATTGAGATTTGTTGCACTGCCTTCTTAATTGAATAGCCTACTGATACTTAATGTCAAATTTCACTGATGATTGACTTGCGTGAGTTACTGGAAGATACCTATGAATCTGCATCTCAAAAATGAGATTGTGCCTCATTTTCTGGATCTCAGAAAGAAGTCAACACCTCCAAAATAGGATATTCAAACAAAGATATTTGCAAGAAAAGTATGAGAACAATTAAAATCGGGTGACAGAACTAGATTTTGTATTTTGAAGTTAATCATTACCTCCTTTCACAAATCACGTGATTCATAAACCAAGATAAATCAAGAGTAAAATCTATAAACAAACGCGGCAGCTTTCTACTACAAACCCCACTCGATCAGAGAAACTAAACTTCCTATAAGTAATAAACATCAACTCAAGAATGAGATGCAATCAGCATTAGATAGAGGGATTTTTTCAGCCTACGAATAACTGAGAGTTTCTCAGTTAAAGATCAGATAAAACTATAACTGGTAAATTGAACAAAAAATGAAGATATCTAAAAGCATTACAACAATGTACTTATAATAATGGAATATAATTATCAATGGATGTAACTTGCTTCATATATTTTGCAAAATAATCATGAACAGTTTGGGAGCAGGAGAGCTGCTTCCGGTGAGGTCTGGCTCCCAGCCAACTGCCTGTTGACTTAACGACAGTGCTACGTGCAGAACGTGAACACAGTGATAGTCTAACTCCAGTGAAGTAACTTAACGTACAAGCAAACACCTCTATCAAAGCAGAACTTGACAGGGCAATGCTGCAAATAAATAAAGTGCCTATTCTGGGATAAGTTAACAGTAATTTTAAAGCCTCAGGTGTGAAATCTAAAAGCAAATCAGATTTTTTTTAATTGCCTTTGTAAACCATAATATAAAAACTATCATAAAAACATGTATTTCATATCCTGTTTTCAGAGGGCTATAACAAGTTTTAAAAATCGGACATTTCTTAAGAATCAACATGTGAACTTAATTAATTAAAACGCAAAAAAAACAAACACGATGAATTCCCTAGTTCCATGAATTTACTGAACTATACCAACATTTTTGTAAGTACAAAGTTGTTTCATTGAATGGAGCAAGTTTAAAATGGACATCTAATAGCAACTCAGGTACAGCATGTTGAAAATGGCTATTCATTTTTTACTAGGTGACTGCAGTTTTGAAAATGGAATAGAAATTTTAAAACGGTGTTTTGTTGGGCACATTCTGTAAAGGTTATTGAGGTGATCAAAATTTGTCTTCTGATAAAAGCTGAACAAATATATATGCAAGTTATATTGATAGCCAAATATTGACTAGTTGCAAGAGTTCAAATGAATGCAGTGCACTGAAATGTATGTTAACAGTCTAATTTAGAGGTCCTGGTTTAATCATGGCAGAAGAATTGCATTTAACCGGGATTGACTTTGAAGAAGTAAAAGAAAAATGAGAAAAAGATAAAGGCATGTGTGGAAATGATTTTGTGCCTCTTCATGATATCATGCCAATGTATGAAAACAAAACAATGTTGTTGGAAAAGCTCAGCAGGTCTGGCAATCTGAGGAAGGGTCACCAGACCTGAAATGTTAACTGTTTTATCCTTCACAGATGCTGCCAGGCCTGCTGAGCTTTTCCAGCAAACTCTGTTTTTGTTCCTGATTTACAGCATTCGCAGTTCCTTTTGTTTTTTAGTCAAAGTTTGAAAACATTGGTTTTAGAGGCACCAAGTGCTTAATCTTACATTCCTAGGCATACAAATGCTGATTATTTGTGTAGATTGATTGTATATCATTGGCCAGAAATCCATGGTTGTTCCTAGCAAATTTTGAAAATTGAGCTTAAGTCTATCAGAACAATCATAAATTCAGCTGGTTCCACAGGTATTTTTCTGCTCAACCTTAAAAAGCTAGCAGTGCCTGGAGCTGCGGGTGAAAGAAGTGTTTCCCACTCCACACCCATAGTCAGAATGGACTGCGAATTGGAGCAGTCAGGCCTGGTCTCAAAAAAAAGTATCTAGACTAAAGCAGCAAAAGCAGGGCTCACCCAAGGATCTAGACAAGATCAATTCTGGAACCTTTGAGATGAAGGGCCTAGGAGATTTATTTTGAGCATTATGGCATTTCTTATGCTAGAGGCAACATGTAGGAAATCAAAATTTTTTGTAGGCCAATTACTGTTTGCACTTCTTGAGCGTGCTTTGTAAACAGTATTGTAGATGTTCTCTTACCAAAGTCTAAATCTAGCCCAATCTACCAAGTAATCAGCCACTGTTTCCCCGAACATTTTCCCACTATGATGCTGAACTGAGACCTGAAAATTGTTTACAACCCCTCAGTGAGAACTGGGACATTGAACTGGAGGGGGTAGATCCTGAGAGCAGGGGTCTGTTGGAGCAAGAGCACTACTGTTTATACAATTTAGTCATCGCCCCCTTCTTCCTCAAAGCTCAGAACCACTTGTGGTCCCAACCCCCATTTTGGGATGAGCTGTACTAATCTCTCCATACTTCCTATGGTCGGCATGATAGTACATATGCATATGGTATCCATAAATGCAGCCTTTGCATAATTAAAACAAGACCCAGGTGCAAGAGATGACTCTGAATGGGAGCTTGTCCATTGTAGAAAAAATAGACATATCAAATAAACAACTTTAATAAACTTTTGTTTATAGTCACACAATCCAGTGTATTGACCATCTGGTAAAACCACACAATGAAATATATAAACAATTTTTTTGAACAAATATAGAAGCATTCTTACAAGAAACTCCGAGGAATCAGGGTTAGGAAGAAGTGATAACACAGTGTGGAGCTGCAGGAACACAGCAGACCAGGCAGCATCTGTGTTCCTCCAGCTCCACACTGTGCTATCTCTGACTCCAGCATCTGCAGTTCTTAGTATTAGGAAGAAGCTACAATTTGGAGTAAAAACTGGAAGGTGCCAATCAGGGCGATTCAGTGACAAAGATCATAGTTCTCCAACCTGTAAGTATCTCTGAACTTCTCTTTGCAGTGTGCATGTAATAATGATCTTACCAGATTATGCAAGATCTAAGAGCTCAGCCACACAGTATTGAAATATATACAACAAAGAACATGAAACCAAAACAGAAAATACTGTATACACTCAATAGGTCTGCAGTGTTGATAAATGAAGAGTAACATCTGTTACTGGCACTACTGACCAGAAGATCAAATGGATCTATTACTTTTATGCTCTGTCTTTATAAGAACTACGTAGACATTGAGGTCCAGATTGAACAGTTTACTAACAGTAATTTTTATGGAAAA
Source organism: Stegostoma tigrinum (assembly GCF_030684315.1). Lineage (NCBI taxonomy): Eukaryota > Metazoa > Chordata > Chondrichthyes > Orectolobiformes > Stegostomatidae > Stegostoma > Stegostoma tigrinum. Next base: position 58,996,980 of record NC_081363.1, on the reverse strand, counting down.
TTATTTTAGCATTATAAAAGATCATTTAACTGTAATGTAGCCAATTGTACAGTGAGTGATAGTTCCAGGAATAACTGTGGAATAAGTCTTCAATCAAACTATTGTTCTTTTATTTGGTGTGGTAATTTCTTTCACATGAATGTCATCAGTGGTATTGACTGTTGTGTGTCATCGTGGAGTGTAGCAGACTAAGATGCTGTACAGGTTCAAGTAAAAGTTCCACATGTGCTCAGGTGGATTGTACGGTTTACTTTCTCTTGTACTTGGTTTTTGATAAAAAATCTTGCTGATAACAATCTTCTAAGGATAACTTTCAGTATTGTTAGGGATGGAAAACATTTCCTGTAACCCTGTGAAATTGGTGTTTTCTTCCTTGCTGATAGTGTGAAATAAATCAAACTCCAATATAAATGATTTGTGATGGTTGAAACTTCTCAGGTTCAGCAATTAATCTCAGGAAACCTATAAAGTCTTCCACAGACTGTGTGTTTTCATAGGTCTGACAATGGTAGTTTTCTGATGAAGTGGTTGAACTGCATGAATTCATTACAGAATGGTGAAGGCACAACACAATTCTTCATTGGGGGGTAAGCTTTCTTGATTCGGATGATACACATTCTCAAATATTATTCTTTACGTTGTAGTGACACTCATAATATGCCTTTAATTTCAGAAGTCGTGAATGAAATTGTTTGCAGTTTCTTCCGGAAGATTAATTCTTCTGTTAAATCTTATCCATTCAAGAATTCCATTTGTTCTTAAGATAATTTTCAAAACTTTTTATTGTCAATCTTTTTTAACCTTCCGACAATTTATAATTTCATCAGCTGTACAACCTAATTGTGCATTAACTTGTTCCAATTCTGATTTGACATTAATCTTTGAAACAATGCTGTCTCTTAGCCATTTTCTCCATTTGGTCCAATCTTGTGCTCTTTAGGACTATCTCTGATCTTGAACCTATTAGAACATATTGACTTTTTCTATTTCTTCATAATGTATTGATTAAACTTATTGCTGGGAAAGCATTTTAAATCTGAATAATTTCAATATTGTTTTGCATCTTATGTTCTATACTCTTATCTTCTTCTATACAGAAATACAATTTTATTTTCAAATACTATAAAATTTGCCACTGTCTTTTGTAGCTTTTTTGCTATTTGCCCATCCTTGATAATTCTGTATCACTGTTGAATTATATTAAGTTCTTACAAAACAGTTGGTTGTTCTGTCGTGATTTACCGCTCAGCTTTAAAATTTTCTTTCTTCAGAAACCTCATTTTTAAAATTGCTCAGAATTTTAAAATTCATTACTGTAGCAATGTCCTTGTAATAAGGCTTTTAAAATTCTTTAAAGTGTTTCAAAGTTTTAAATCATGTTAAATATGCCACAAGATTTTTACAGCATAATCTTCCAAGTTTGTGGAATCAAAGTGGAAGATAATGGCCTTTGATGCTTTGTCTGGAAGGTTTGCTTTTTTTTAAAAAAACCTTGTTCTCTTCTTGAGATGATTCATGCCTATTTTCCCTGACAAAATATTTGTTGTCTTTCTGCCAGTAAAATAGGTTCTAATTTTCCAACATTTTTAAATTGCATTTCAAATGCTTTACCAATGCAAAACTTGTTATTCAGTGGATTCATGATGTTTAAATTTATTCCCAATATTCACACTTCAGTGTTAATTAAAAAGTTACAGTACCATTTTAAATTTTGCAGCTATATCTGATGGCATCCATTTGCAACTTAAAATGCTAATTTTACCAGCAACTACTCCTGTCTTGTAGTTCCAGTCTGCCAGTACGAGTTTTTGGAAGATATGTTGTTCATTTGTTCTGTAGCCAAATCCCAACTTAGGCCTGAGATAATGGGAACTGCAGATGCTGGAGATTCCAAGATAATAAAATGTGAGGCTGGATGAACACAGCAGGCCAAGCAGCATCTCAGGAGCACAAAAGCTGACGTTTCGGGCCTAGACCCTTCATCAGAGAGGGGGATGGGGGGAGGGAACTGGAATAAATAGGGAGAGAGGGGGAGGCGGACCGAAGATGGAGAGTAAAGAAGATAGGTGGAGAGGGTGTAGGTGGGGAGGTAGGGAGGGGATAGGTCAGTCCAGGGAAGACGGACAGGTCAAGGAGGTGGGATGAGGTTAGTAGGTAGCTGGGGGTGCGGCTTGGGGTGGGAGGAAGGGATGGGTGAGAGGAAGAACCGGTTAGGGAGGCAGAGACAGGTTGGACTGGTTTTGGGATGCAGTGGGTGGGGGGGAAGAGCTGGGCTAGTTGTGTGGTGCAGTGGGGGGAGGGGATGAACTGGGCTGGTTTAGGGATGCAGTGGGGGAAGGGGAGATTTTGAAACTGGTGAAGTCCACATTGATACCATATGGCTGCAGGGTTCCCAGGCGGAATATGAGTTGCTGTTCCTGCAACCTTCGGGTGGCATCATTGTGGCAGTGCAGGAGGCCCATGATGGACATGTCATCAAGAGAATGGGAGGGGGAGTGGAAATGGTTCGCGACTGGGAGGTGCAGTTGTTTGTTGCGAACTGAGCGGAGGTGTTCTGCAAAGCGGTCCCCAAGCCTCCGCTTGGTTTCCCCAATGTAGAGAAAGCCGCACCGGGTACAGTGGATGCAGTATACCACATTGGCAGATGTGCAGGTGAACCTCTGCTTAATGTGGAATGTCATCTTGGGGCCTGGGATGGGGGTGAGGGAGGAGGTGTGGGGACAAGTGTAGCATTTCCTGCGGTTGCAGGGGAAGGTGCCGGGTGTGGTGGGGTTGGAGGGCAGTGTGGAGCGAACAAGGGAGTCACGGAGAGAGTGGTCTCTCCGGAAAGCAGACAGGGGTGGGGATGGAAAAATGTCTTGGGTGGTGGGGTCGGATTGTAAATGGCGGAAGTGTCGGAGGATAATGCGTTGTATCCGGAGGTTGGTAGGGTGGTGTGTGAGAACGAGGGGGATCCTCTTGGGGCGGTTGTGGCGGGGGCGGGGTGTGAGGGATGTGTCGCGGGAAATGCGGGAGACGCGGTCAAGGGCGTTCTCAATCACCGTGGGGGGGAAGTTGCGGTCCTTAAAGAACTTGGACATCTGGGATGTGCGGGAGTGGAATGTCTTATCGTGGGAGCAGATGCGGCGGAGGCGGAGGAATTGGGAATAGGGGATGGAATTTTTGCAGGAGGGTGGGTGGGAGGAGGTGTATTCTAGAATACACCTCCTCCCACCCACCCTCCTGCAAAAATTCCATCCCCTATTCCCAATTCCTCCGCCTCCGCCGCATCTGCTCCCACGATAAGACATTCCACTCCCGCACATCCCAGATGTCCAAGTTCTTTAAGGACCGCAACTTCCCCCCCACGGTGATTGAGAACGCCCTTGACCGCGTCTCCCGCATTTCCCGCGACACATCCCTCACACCCCGCCCCCGCCACAACCGCCCCAAGAGGATCCCCCTCGTTCTCACACACCACCCTACCAACCTCCGGATACAACGCATTATCCTCCGACACTTCCGCCATTTACAATCCGACCCCACCACCCAAGACATTTTTCCATCCCCACCCCTGTCTGCTTTCCGGAGAGACCACTCTCTCCGTGACTCCCTTGTTCGCTCCACACTGCCCTCCAACCCCACCACACCCGGCACCTTCCCCTGCAACCGCAGGAAATGCTACACTTGTCCCCACACCTCCTCCCTCACCCCCATCCCAGGCCCCAAGATGACATTCCACATTAAGCAGAGGTTCACCTGCACATCTGCCAATGTGGTATACTGCATCCACTGTACCCGGTGCGGCTTTCTCTACATTGGGGAAACCAAGCGGAGGCTTGGGGGCCGCTTTGCAGAACACCTCCGCTCAGTTCGCAACAAACAACTGCACCTCCCAGTCGCGAACCATTTCCACTCCCCCTCCCATTCTCTTGATGACATGTCCATCATGGGCCTCCTGCACTGCCACAATGATGCCACCCGAAGGTTGCAGGAACAGCAACTCATATTCCGCCTGGGAACCCTGCAGCCATATGGTATCAATGTGGACTTCACCAGTTTCAAAATCTCCCCTTCCCCCACTGCATCCCTAAACCAGCCCAGTTCATCCCCTCCCCCCACTGCACCACACAACCAGCCCAGCTCTTCCCCCCCACCCACTGCATCCCAAAACCAGTCCAACCTGTCTCTGCCTCCCTAACCGGTTCTTCCTCTCACCCATCCCTTCCTCCCACCCCAAGCCGCACCCCCAGCTACCTACTAACCTCATCCCACCTCCTTGACCTGTCCGTCTTCCCTGGACTGACCTATCCCCTCCCTACCTCCCCACCTACACCCTCTCCACCTATCTTCTTTACTCTCCATCTTCGGTCCGCCTCCCCCTCTCTCCCTATTTATTCCAGTTCCCTCCCCCCATCCCCCTCTCTGATGAAGGGTCTAGGCCCGAAACGTCAGCTTTTGTGCTCCTGAGATGCTGCTTGGCCTGCTGTGTTCATCCAGCCTCACATTTTATTATCCCAACTTAGGCCTGTTCCCTTCTTGTCAAATATAGGAATAACCCACACTGGCTTCTCTGCACTTTCATTCCCAGGTCAAGTTGTCTTTTTATTTCAGAGTATAGCTACTAATTAGTACTGCTTCAATGGGCCTGTGCGGACAGACATATTTTTAATTGCATTTTGTTACTGACTGACTAGGTGAGTGTTTCTCACAACAGCAACACTTTTAAAGTGTCAATTGTCCTGTCTGCAAAAGTTGTTCCTTTTTCTTCAGATGCACCAGAGTGGTCTTCAAGCTTGGCCTCTTCTAGACTTCACACAACAGAGTCCATCACTGCAAGCATGCGGTATGAGACAGCTACATGGAATCCACAGAGCTGCTCATCAACTCATATTATGGGATGATGTCTGGGTATTAGACTGTGGTTGGGGCAGTGTCACCACCAGTCCTCCATTCAATGATAGTTTCAGGGGCAGGTTGGTAGTTCACAGATATTGACATTCGACATGTGCCAGCCTCTGCATTCTGAAGGCACACTTCTGCACTTTAATGATGCACCTTGGGCTACACCACTGTCACTGTAATTTTGTAGAAGGGACACTTTGCATTCGGGGTCATGCACCCAGCGATGGACGGAGGCAGGCTGCATCCCCAGGCTTTTTACTTGCTATCTTAACACTGTCTCATTCGGAACCTACCTGGGTCTGTGCAGCTTCCCTGCCTTGCACTGCCTTGCCTTGCCTTTTTGTATACTCCTGCCTTAGTGAGTAGTACATCTCAAGACAGTAGTAATCTGGTGACATACCATTTAGCTCAAAGTCAGGAAGCTTGCAACATTTATTAGCAGATTTCAGTCCAATTAAAGAGGATAGCCTTCACTTAGACAATCCCGGCACATTAAGTCAAGGGCAGCCTCACATATCAATATGGTCAGAGTCAGGATTCATTACTAATAATGGGCAAGGAGCCAAATGATAGGCAGCACATCACACATTTCAACTGTGCCCTACTATGACCTGTTTAGCTCCTGGAATGAGAAAAAGACAGATATCACAGAAGATGAAAGAGCGTGGCAAAACTATTACTGTTGGTGCAGGTGGGGAAGTTTTCCTAAGTGAATGGTTAGGCACACAGGGGGTTAACGATGTCACAAGTTGAGGTGGGCGAGAGTAAGTGGAGACGATGTTGTTATGTGGGATTGATAGAGCATGAGCCTTGGTGGGAGGTGGGCCCAGTAGCAAAGATAGAGTGATAGTGAATTTTGGAGAGAAGCTGGCAGAGTAGAGAAGCACAATGACCTTTTTCCTACAGTGCTGGGCATTCCCCCATTTGCCTGTGACTGCTAACTTCAGTGGCAAGTTCAGACCAGGCTAACATGGTCTGGTATCATGTTCTCCACTGCTGATGCAATGTGAAGAATAAATATTTATTCAAAGCTAAGAGGAGCTCCAAGACCATGTTCACCAAAGCAGGGCAATAATTTCACGCTTTCTGTCATTTTTGGGGCAGACGTCAGAAATCTTACAGAGCACCTCCAGACTGACAAATTGTACGTCAGGGCCTTACAATATGCCAACAATACCCCAGGGATGATGGCCAGTTTGGGTGTCAGGTTAGTGGCGAGTTGCTCTGGAAATAGTGTGTGGCAAGACATGATGGAAATTGGACATGATAGTTGCCATAAGGGTTAAAATTTCACTTAAATGCGTGTTTGACAAAATAGGGCAAGGAAACCCTAAAGCCACATGGCAAGAATCACTCCACCAGACTTGATGCAACTTACACTTAGCCAAAAACAGGTAATATGTGTGTTTACATATCTTTAAAATTACAGTTACAGAACAAAATATCTATGAGCAGTTTAAAAGTAAAAAGCTCAAGCGTTTTCAGAATGTTGATGATTGTTTAAAAGGCGGAAAAATCCAGTTAAACAGATTAAGATCACATCTTTTAAAAATTAAATGCCCAGTAGAACTCATCATGTAAATGAAATAAAATGGGCTAAGTTTCCCCAAGTTGGCAAAGGGGATTCATGGCAGCCAGTCTTCTATGACCCACATTAAATTTTCTCCCACGAACATCCACTCTTCGTCTCATTAGGTGATGCAATTAGCCTCTTTGGTGCCTGTTTCATGCATGTGCGCAAAAGGAGACGCTGGAGTCCTCACCACTGCCATGATTTTTCAACCTTCATGTTACTGGTGCCATTTTTAAACATTAGCTCCACAGCACTTCTGTGCTACAAAACACAAACAGTCTTTCATATTGTGGCTATGCACCATTATCCCCAAAAAAATGATCAAGAAAGGAAAGTTAGCGCCTCGTTTCAGTGACCGAGGTATGAAGGTGTTGAGTGCATGCAGAAGCTGCATCCCACCAGTAAAGAAGGCCATAGCACCAGTCCAACACCCTGGACTCAGACAGAAGCTGGCTGAGTGCAGTGTCTGGGTACAGGAAGAAGGTTATGATCTTCTCTGCACTGCAAAGTTAAGCTCTCTGATGAAGGGTCTAGGCCCGACACGTCAGCTTTTGTGCTCCTAGGATGCTGCTTGGCCTGCTGTGTTCATCCAGCTTCACACTTTATCTTAAATAACATCATCTTCTCTTTGTTACATCACAGTCACAAGGCCACCAAACACTAACTCTGTTACAGCAAATGCTTCTCACCAAGGCTTGTGGACTACATTTCCCATTATTTCAAGTATCATGTTCACTCAATGGGTCTCAGCCACCTCACACACCCAAACTACTTACCCCTCCTACCCTCTTTGCTTCCTACTGAATCGCTGAAGGCAACTCTCCCTCTCCTGCTCCTGCATCACTATTAATTGCTTTTCCATCCACTGTCATCACATTCAGTCTGGCCTGTCCTCCCATACAGATGTCTCCAGGGCATTCAAAATGATGTATCTGTAATTCCTGAACTGATCTACAACACTGACCATGTGCCTGAACTCAAATCAAACAAGCCTATTTATTGGCTGCAGGGGTAATCCTAAATATAGTTAACCTTGACCCCAAAGGATTGGTGCCCTTTGAATTTTCACATATGGCCATTTGATTGAAGCACACGTAATATGCTTGCCGCTATGCTGCTGTTACATGCTGAAGGTGTGACAGAGAATGATGCCATACAGCAACATGTCCGACTGTTCAGCGCTCCAAGCCAACATAAAATACTGCCTCTTCCAATGCGCTAGAAAGCAGTGCAAGTCATATAGGTTAGCCGCCTCCAAATAAGCACAAAGTGAGTGATCCTTAGATATGAAGCTTAGTGCCAGAAGATGAATATATATAGATACATCTGTGTCCCTATATGCAAAGTCACGTGGCAGAAGCCTGCAAGTACTAGGCATTGCTGAGCTCCAAGTTTAACAGCATCTTCCTTATTGTAGGGAGACCAAATATTCCCAAAGTGGCCTAATCAACGTCCTGTACAGCTACATGACATCCCAACTCCAATGCTCAATGCACTGGCCGATAAAGGCAAACATTACTAAACACTTTCTTCACTGCACTGTCTACCTGCGATTCCACTTTCAAGAAACCATGAACCTGCACCCCATGGTGTCTTTATTCAATAACTCTTCCCAGGACCCTACCATTAAGTGTACTAGTCCTGCTCTGATTTGCCTTTGCAAAATGCAACACCTCACACTTACCTAAGTTAAACTCCATCCACCACTCCTTGGTCCATTGGCGACCTGATCAACGTCCCGTGGTACTCTGGGGTAATCTTCTTCACTGTCTGCTACACATCAATCCAGGTGTCATCTGCAAACTTACTAACCACACGTCCTTCATTCATATTCAAATCATTTATGTAAGTCATAAAAAGCAGTGGACCCAGCACTGATCCTTGCAGCACAGCGCTGGTCACAGGTCTGCAGTCCAACAAACAGTCCAATTTTGGCACTGGATCTGTTCCGCCATTCAATGGGGCTGATAGAATCTGCAGCTCCACTTTTGACTTTTCCCTTCATTCCCTTACTGATTAAAAATCTACGCCAACTTTCAACACAGACCTCTGCAGTAAAGAATTCCACAAATTACGTATGCTCAGAGAAGAAATTTCTCCTTGTCTCTCTCTTAATGTGTGACCCCTTATTCTGAAATTACGCCCTCTGTTCCTAAACTCTCACATTAGGGGAAAACAACAGTACTGCATCTGTCCTGTCAAGTCTGCTATGAATCTAGTATGTTTCAAAAGGTCACCACTCATTCTACTAAATTTCAAAGAGCACAGACCCAACCTCAGAGTCATTGAGATGTACAGCATATCCCTCTAAGCTCTTCCCACTTATATAGGCATCCAGATGCTTTTTAAATGTTGAAATTGTACCCATCTCTACCACTTCCCCTTGCAGCTCAATCCATACATGCATCACCCTCTGCATGAAAATGTTTCCCCTTAGATCCCTTTTAAATCTTTCCCCTCTCATCTTCAACCTCTAGTTTTGAACACCCCCACCCCAAGGAAAAGACCGTGTTTATTCACCCTATCCATGCCCCTCATGATTTTAAAAGCCTCTATAAGGTGACCCCTCAGCCTCTAACACTCCTGGAAAAATAGCTCCAGCCTAATTAGCCTCTTCCTATAGCTCAAATCCTCCAACCCTAGCATAATCCTTGTAAACCTTTTCTAACCTCTTTCAAGTTTCACAACATCCTTACTAGCAGTGAGACCAGAAGTAAATGCAGTTTTCCAATAGCGGCCTAACCAATGTTCTGTACGGCGCAACATGATCTCCCAATTCCTTTACTCAATGTACTAAACAATAAAGGCAAGCATACCAAATGCTTTCTTATCCTACCTACCTCGGACTCCACTTGCAAGGAACTATGAACCTGCACTTCAAGGTCTCTTTGTTCAGTAACACTCCCGAGGACCTTACCACTCAACTTCTCCTCAAAAGACAGTCTCTCCATACCCAGGATGAACCTGGTGTATCTTCTTATGACTGTCCAATGCCACTGTACCTGTTAGTTAGGGGACCCAAAACTGTTCATCGTAATCCAGCTGTTTTAGCAATACTTCCTTACTTTTTATACACTATTCTATGCTGTGGCTTTTTGTAGTCTTTCTCCGTCTAAATGTCATTCAGCTCCTCTATTTTTTCAGAACAAAGTGCATGACCTCTATTTTCTCACATTATATTCCATCTGCTAAAACTTTGCCCACTTGCTTAACTTGTCTATTTCTGTCTGCAGACTCTGTATCATTCTAATGGCTTGCATTCTGAACTATTTTTCTGTTACATGTAAACTCGTCATTCACTTTCCTCATCCAAGTCATTAATATATTTTGTAAATAATTGTGACCCCAGTACTGATCCTGTGACACTCCAGCTGTTAGAGGCTGCTATACTGAATGTGCCCCTTTTATCCCAAATCTGTCTTCTATAAATTAACCAATCCTTTATCCATGCTAATGCATTACTTCAGACACAATGGACTCTTATGGAGTAGCCTAATGTGAGGCACCGTACCAATGCCTTCTGAAAATGCCTGTTTTGTTATAATTATATCCACTGCATCTCCTTTATCTGTCCTGCTGGATACCTCCTCAAAGAATTCTGAAAATTGAAGGGATAATTTTTTCTTTGTGTAGCCATACTTTCTATCTATTTCCAAATGCTGGTACCTCCTTTATAACTAACTAACATTTTTTTTCCACTAATAGACGTAAAACTATAGTTACTTTTTATCCATGCAGGGTAAACAAGCATATAATACCCACTTCCTACAGACAAAGGGGGTGGCCATGGGCACCTGAATGGGCCCCAGCTATGCCTGCCTCTTTGTAGGTTACGTGGAACAGTCCCTCTTCCGCACCTACACAGGCCCCAAACCCCACCTCTTCCTCCGTTACATCGATAACTGTATCGGCGCCGCCTCTTGCTCCCCAGAGGAGCTTGAACAGTTCATCCACTTCACCAACACCTTCCACCCCAACCTTCAGTTCACCTGGGCCATCTCCAGCACATCCCTCACCTTCCTGGACCTCTCAGTCTCCATCTCAGGCAACCAGCTTGTAACTGATGTCCATTTCAAGCCCACCGACTCCCACAGCTACCTAGAATACCCCTCCTCCCATCCAGCCTCCTGCAAAAATTCCATCCCCTTTTCTCAATTCCTCCGCCTCCGCCGCATCTGCTCCCAGGGTGAGGCATTCCACTCCCGCACATCCCAGATGTCCAAGTTCTTTAAGGACCGCAACTTTCCCCCCACAGTTGTCGAGAACGCCCTTGACCGCGTCTCCCGCATTTCCCGCAACACATCCCTCACACCCTGCCCCCGCCACAACCTCCCAAAGAGGATCCCCCTCGTTCTCACACACCACCCCACCAACCTCCGGATACAACGCATCATCCTCCGACACTTCCGCCATCTACAATCCGACCCCACCACCCAAGACATTTTTCCATCCCCACCCTTGTCTGCTTTCCGGAGAGACCACTCTCTCCGTGACTCCCTTGTTCTCTCCACACTGCCCTCCAACCCCACCACACCCGGCACCTTCCCCTGCAACCGCAGGAAATGCTACACTTGCCCCCACACCTCCTCCCTCACCCCTATCCCAGGCCCCAAGATGACTTTCCATATGAAGCAGAGGTTCACCTGCACATCTGCCAATGTGGTATACTGTATCCATTGTACCCGGTGTGGCTTCCTCTACATTGGGGAAACCAAGAGGAGGCTTGGGGACTGCTTTGCAGAACACCTCCGCTCGGTTTGCAATAAACAACTGCACCTCCCAGTCGCGAACCATTTCAACTCCCCCTCCCATTCTTTAGATGACATGTCCATCATGGGCCTCCTGCAGTGCCACAATGATGCCATCCGAAGGTTGCAGGAACAGCAACTCATATTCTGCTTGGGAACCCTGCAGCCCAATGGTATCAATGTGGACTTCACCAGCTTCAAAATCTCCCCTTCCCCCACTGCATCCCAAAACCAGCCCAGTTTGTCCCCTCCCCCCACTGCACCACACAACCAGCTCAGCTCCTCCCCTCCCCCCACTGCATTCCAAAACCAGCCCAGCCTGTCTCTGCCTCCCTAACCTGTTCTTCCTCTCACCCATCCCTTCCTCCCGCCCTACGCCGCACCTCCATTTCCTACCTACTAACCTCATCCCACCTCCTTGACCTGTTCGTCTTCCTTGGACTGACCTATCCCCTCCCTACCTCCCCACCTATACTCTCCTCTCCACCTATCTTTTCTCTCCATCTTCAGTCCGCCTCCCCCTCTCTCCCTATTTATTCCAGAACCCTCACCCCAACCCCCTCTCTGATGAAGGGTCTAGGCCCGAAACGTCAGCTTTTGTGCTCCTGAGATGCTGCTTGGCCTGCTGTGTTCATCCAGCTTCACACTTTAATATCTTGAATTCTCCAGCATCTACAGTTACCATTATCACTATAATACCCACAATCCTAGTTCCTTTCCTGTACACTTCTTATGTCCAGAGATCTGCTTTCCTGTGGAAGATACTGCCCCTCATTGCAAACTGCTGCCATCCTTACATTTGGTGGCACCCCAACTGTGTGGAAGCCTTTGACCATTCTATTATGCCACCTATTTGCCAAAAGCATGGTGATCTCAGTATTGCCTGTGCACTTAGTGGTCCCTCTCCCTGTGACTTAAAGATAGTGGAATCAAGGGTTATGGGGATAAGGCAGGAACAGGATACTGATTGTGGATGATCAGCCATGATCATAATGAATGGTGGTGCTGGCTCGAAGGGCTGAATGGTCTACTCCAGCACCTATTGTCTATTGACTTATACAAACAAATTGGCCAGGTTTCTCACTTGAAGCCTTCTCTCTATTATGGGCCCACCTAATTTGTAGGGCCAGTTATATTGGACTCCCCGCTGTATCTACCTCTTTGTACCTCATCTACTTTTGACTCAACATGTAGTCTATACAACCTCATCAAAAACTCATCATGTTCTTCAAAAGCCCTTTAGCAATCTCAACTGCAGTTATCTATGTTGGACAGGTTCTTGTGGTTGTCCTCCCTATGCAATGGCAAAATGCATGGTCCTACATCTCAAACTGATCTTTTAGCAAATAAATTCCAGTTACTTAGGCCAAGTAGTTTATATGTGGCACTACATGTCTGGAACTGAATAATCATAATATAATAAATCTCCTCCATTATCTGTCTGCCTCTTGACTTCTCCTGCCTCCTTCAACTAAGTTCTCTTTGACCGGAACTTTTTCATCTGCTATAATATATCCTTGTATGGTTCCATTTCAATTTTTACTACTACTATCTTAAAAGTGCTTTGAAAAAGTTAAGATTTTGCTGTTATGTGGTTCTCGCTTCTTATTCTATCCAGAAGTCCATTCCACACTTTTGTCTAAGTTTGTGCAACTAGTGTGAACTTCTGTTTCTTTGCTCTAAACTTACAATTTAACCTGAACTAGTTTTCTGGGGTTACTTTCTCCAGACTATTTAGTATACTCAATAACGATAGTTCTCAAATTCCTTTTCATGCCTGAAAATAGTTTGCTAATATTTCCCACAAGTCTAATTTCCTATCACTTAGAAACAAAATAATGTGGTACAAACTGCTCCTGGTATAGCATACCAAGACGTATCTTCTATAACATCTACTAAAAACACCAAGTAGTAATTGGTGAATCTACCCCATGATGGCCATCACATTTTTTACAGCTGGAAGCATGGTCCTGTGCCTAGCAGTGTATACAAATCACTGTGATTGTGGCACTATATCCTCAATACAAATCAAATTAAGAAAAAAATTATTCTCTCTCTCTCTCTCTCTACCTCACTCACGAGATCATGAAACCTCTTTCTAGATTCAAATGGTAAAAAGTAATCTGATCAAATATAACACTTGGGAAACAGAGGGCAATATTGTTTCTCTGCACAAAATCTCTTTTAAATTCAAGACATTGAATTGGACACTGTAGCTAATGACAGCTTCTCAAGAAAATTGTTCTGACAGTTGTAAAAGCCCATTCTAACCATACCAATTGACTAGCTCAGTCAAACTCATACAGACTGAAAAATCCTTATGTATTCGGAAAATTTACCTGGGATCTGTCTTTTATGTTGTAATTTTCGAGTTTTCCTCCACAAAGAATAATAAGTTTGTCTAGTAACGATAGAAGGAAGTCTATTGCATAACATCTGTCCTTGACTCCTCTCACCCAAGCGATCTGATCACCCCGTAGATGTCTTTTGCAGTAACCAGCTCTTTGACCGGCCAACTGCCCATCTCGTAACGCTCCAACAGAATGCAAGTCACGAACTTCTTCATAAACACAATCTCCGACTGCACTTCCCAAAAAATTATCAATATAATAATAACCGTGTTCATTTAAACGAGGTACGACGCTCTCCCTCGCTAGCTTCTCAAGATCTAAAACCATCTCGTGAAATCGTAAATCGAATCTTATCAGAGAATCCAGTATGTTACTTTTCCAATTACTGTAAGTTTTGAGTAACCCTTAACGAGCTTGCAAGATTTTTTGAGATCACTAATATCGAGGGTTCCGCCTCTGGTTCAGAATCCTAATAACACTTTCCGTATCAGATGACTTAAAAGAGCAGAAACTCCAGCACCTCAATCCTAAACCTGGCTTTCCAGCACCAACGATGGTAAACTTACACCCTGTACTAAGTGTTGAGCTTCAGGCAAACGACGTGTTTTTAACCGCTGGAAGCGACGTGCGGAGTGTGACGGTGGGAGGAGCTGGAAGGAGAGAGCCGCCATTGAGGAATTTCGGCAGAGCATGTAGACAAAGTTTCATGGGGCGAGTCTGTCAGTACACAGCTCTTTCATTTGAACCGGAACACACAAAGATGAACCGTGAAAAGAAATGGTGACATATTTGGTCGGTTTCGTTATGGTTGGGAAACACTGACCGTCACTAATATGAATGAATAATGAAGGGAGATAACAAGGTGTAGAGTTGGATGAACACAGCAGGCCAAGCAGCATCATAGGAGCTGCTGCTTGGCCTGCTGTGTTCATCCAGCTCTACACCTTGTTATCTCAGATTCTCCAGCACCTACTACCTCTGAAATAATGAAGGGAACGCAAATAAAGTTCGCCACTTTTTTGGCTACTTCAAAGTGGGAACGACATCAACCAATCACTATCTTCTAAAGTAACACGATCAATAAACGTGTTATAAGGACTTTAAAGAAATGTTTTGATTAAGTAACTCGATGTTAAACAAACTTGAGGGTGCATTCGCACCAATTCTCCGAAATACAGTACAGCACTCTGAATTCAGGGTCAAGGCACCAGAACAAAGCAGTGACATTTTTCCGAATGAAACCTCTCAGATTGATTTTCGTATTCATTTTTGGTTTTGTCACCAAACAAGTATAATAATGCAATATCTGCAAGTTTTATTTCAGCATTATTTTAAAGAAGATATCCCAAAGCGCAATTAAGCAGTACAGCAAAATAAAAGAAATTAGACCCAGCCAAAAAGAACTGACTGAAAATTTGATCACACATCGGTTTTAAGGAATGTCTCAAAGGTCGTTGTCCACCAACTTAAACATTCACTTCCTCCACTGTCAGCATGCAAATCTTGACTGAAATATGTACCAAGAATGCACAACTCACCATCTTTTTCATCAGCATTGCCCAAGCCTGTGACCAAGGAGGACAAGCCCACTATGTGCATAGCAACATAACCACATACGTTCCCCTTCAGACAACGCCCCATTACCATTCCTTTAGAGTCTGAGGTCAAAATCAGGAAAATACCCACAAAACTGTAACAGTACCTTAAACACAGGCTATCTGTTCAAGAGGGTGCATCACTTCCACCTTCTCCAGCAATTAGGAACAGATAAATGCTGTTTTGTCAATGATGTCAACATCTTGTAAATTAACAAAATAAGGTAGAAAGGCAGTTATATTTAGGAAGGCAAAACTTGAGGTATAACTGCATTAAAAATAATGATTCTGTGGCTATAGTATGTTACCATATAAAGAAAGTAAATAGAAGTTTTACAAAAGGGGAGAACAACCATCTGAAAGTGAATGATTATGAAAACTGAATACAGTTACATTGAATGGTTGAAGTAAAATAAAACAAAACGCTATCAATTGATGGACATGTAGTTCTATATAGGTGAGAACCTATTTTTTCCAAACCTCATAAATTTTCCATCTGTTCTTTTTGCCAAAGTGTTATTTCAGCATGTCAATTTTCTCCTTAACCACTTCTCTTTTCCACCTTGCTATATACCCTATCTAACACTCCTTAAAGTACTTTGTGTTTAATTTTCTGCAATTTGGGCCTTTTTCCATCCTGAAGGCAGAGACAGGACTACTGTCACTAGATTAGAAATCTAGACATCCGGGCTAACGCTTTGGGGACATGGGTTCAAATTCCATCATGGCAGATGAATCTCAGTAAAAGATAGCCATTTTCAATTAATGCAGAAAGCCCATCGATTAACCAATGGTCTTTAGGGAAGGAAATCTGCCATCCTTAGCAGGTATGATCCACATGACCCCAAACCCAAAACAATGAGTTGACTCTTTACTGTTGTCTGAAATTGCCTAGTAAGCCAGTCAGTTCAAGGGCAATTAGGAATGGTCAATATTTGCCAAAGATGCTGACATTTCATGAAACAAAAAAATCGAAATCTGAAAAAAACAATTCAAACAAAGTTAGTCTTCTGCACAAATATTTAAGATAACTTTGAAGGTGCTTGTATGTGATGGTTTGGAGAGAAAAAGACAAAATGAGTTGACGAGTTGCGTGGAAACAACAATGCAGTCACATGAATAAAATATTTTCAAAATAGGTAAAGTGGCTGAGTGCAGCGATGTGAACCATCTGTATTTGTTTCGCTCTTTTACCACCATCAGCACTCCTTTTGTCTTTGATCTGGGTGCCATCACCTCTGTTCCACTTGCTCCTCCTGCCTTTTGACAACAACATAAAAAATACTACTTTCCAGCCCCTTCAATTCTGACAAAAAGATAAACAGTTAAGGTTTCAAGTCCAGTATCTCTCTACATAGATGCTGCCAGACCTGCTACGTTTTTCCCAAACAATCTGTTTTGACTTGTTAATCTTTCCTTTCTCATCTTCCTTTGTGGTTTATAGTGCACCTTAAAACCAGTTTTCAAAACAGACTTTTGGTCACCCATTCTGAAATATCCTTACATGACTCAATATTAAATTTTGTTCTTAACACTCCTGTGAAATTCCTTTAGACAATCTACCACTTTAATACCTATCAAAATGCAAGCTGCTGTAGTAAGCTTTTCCAGTTCATGGTTGCACTTTTCTCATTTTATACTAGGATTCTTCTTCCCTTCCCAGTTTATAATAGTTCTTTCCTGCTCCTTTTGCTCTCAATTTATAGTGGCAGTTTATGTCCACCTTCCTCAGTTCCTACTGACTGTTGTCACTCTATCCCTTTATTCCACACTAGACTTTTTGCCCTTACTTGGTTTACATTTATATTCTCCCACCTGGTCCCTCTACTCTCTTGCCTCTTCAGGGCTGAAATGCTGCTGTACATGGGAATTTGTGACAGTTTTATAAGATATCGATTTTCAATGTTGCCATGCTGTTCTAAGACTTTCAACGCATTGTAATGTTTGATTCTCACAGAAGCAGGCCAGAGTGCAGGTACAGACTAAGCCAGGCTTTTTAGGCCTTCATGCTGGCACAATAATTATCCCTTCACATTCAGCATTCTAAATCCTGAAGGGCCAAAATCACAGGATAACTTGGCAATAGCTAACAACTTTATTGCATGTGGAAGTAATGGCACATGTGGTGGGACGGTTCTATGTGACGACAATTCTTGTGTTATAACTTCCAATTTAACACACCAGATTCTAATTTCGGAAATGCCTCTTTTTATGTACATACTTAATTAATATTTTATATTTGATTATATTTGATTTAAAGATACATCAAAAAATTTCCTATATAATTTACTGATGCAAACAAAATAGCAAAATACATGTTCATGTATTGTAGAATACATTGTAAAAACATAATCATAAGTTTATTCCATTGAAACAGAAAAAATTGCTTATATTGATAGACATTTTCAATCATTATGCAAATTTTAGTCACTGACCTTGTGCCTTCCTCTGATTCTGTAGTGCCCAAGTTTCCCATCCGCATGTAATATAAGTTTATCCATTCTTTGCATCAGAAGCCCTATAGATGCACAGCCAGGCTCAGTACCCTGTACCCACATTATTTTGTCTCCACGAATAGTTTTATTGGAAGTGCCAGAAGGTGCAGTTACTTCTTTATCTGAAGTGGTACTCTGCCCTGCCAGCGTTCCATCCTCAAAACTGCCACTCTGATAGAGAGTTACAACTTCTTGCAAAATTTTGTCGCCAATTTTGTGCCCCAAAAAGTTATCGACAAAACACAACCCGTATTGATTCATGCAAGGTGCTATGTGATCTAACACTAACTTTGACAGATTCATTCTCTTACTACTTGTGGTTTTGGTACAAAGATGTTTATTCAAGGTGTCAGGTGTTATCCACGATTCGCATTTTACTTGACATTGATCCTCTTTGTTATTAGAAACTGCCTTCGAGCACTTTGGTAGTTCATCCTCACTACTTGTATCTTGTTTCCGCACTTTCTTGTTGATTTCTAAACTACCCGAACTTTTGGAGAAAGATACGTTCAGTGGATCCAAAGAATTTCCGCGTAGTGTTGCTATTTGGGGTTGCACAACTGGAGGATTGTGGACCGTGCTGGCATGTGGAGGGTTCGTGTTGTACGTGTAAAGCGACATGTCCGCTTGTTTATTTACTTGTTGGGAACACGGGCGTTTGCGCAGTGGCTCCCCGGCGTCCCAGCCTGCCAACGGCGCGCTCGCAGGGTTGCCATGATCCCAGCGCAGTTCCAGGCGGTGCCAACTGTCACCGGCTTGCACGCGCCGGACCGCACAATCGTTCGTCGCGCCTCCCACCGCCAGCCCGCTCGCGCCCTCACATTCCACGGGCGGCCGTTGGATCTCGCTCGCGCGCTCGCGCTCCACAGCCAGCCGCTGCGGGCCGCCTGCACCGTCACCTTGCCCGAGCTCCGTAGCCACTTTCCCCGACCTGCGCCTTGTGCCCAACGCGCCGCGAGCCCCGGTGTCATCGCTGTCGGGTTCGTTATCCATGCCTCTCACTTCTGGAACCCGGGAGCAAGTCTCCGCCAGAGAAACTCGCTTTCTGCCGCCCGCTCGGTTACCGTCTCGCGTGCCATTCCCCTTGTCTCGCCGGTGGAGCAAGGAGACTGAGTCAAAGCCAAAGTCGAGCCAGTTCGCATCGATCTTTGAACAGTCCCGATCTCGCGTTTGCTTCTCTTCCTCGAACCTGGTGCGCGTGCTCGTAACGGGCTCTCCCTCGGAGCAGTCGAGGTTCCGCGAGACGCTGTCATTTTCCAGTCGTTCCTGCACGTGGCCAGTGCCACGCTCCCGCTTTGCAGCGTCCCTGAACCAGCTCAACATTTCCAAAGATTCTCACGGACCGATTGCAACGTTTGACAAATCGTCAATCACGGATTATGCTGCATTAACAAAACTCCATTGTACCTGAAGCAACCTTCACGTGAACGCGCTTCCGAAGCGCTTTCCATGGCTAAGACGTTTCCCAAAGGACATCTACCTCCTCCGCCCACCCCATCCTTAAAACGATTTTATAAAGTTAGAAAACTTACTGGGGAATGAATGTTTGAAATGCACGCATGAGAAGGTATCGCAACTCTGGATTTCTACCAGGCTGTTCTTATTTATACTCCCACCCATGTGACTAATGTATTTTGGGAATTGAATGATAGCATACATTATATAGGAAGACAAACTCAAAACTGATCAAAGTGAATGTAGCAAGGGAGGTTAATGTTTTATACGTGTTTATGTGTGGGATAGCACTCCTTCAACGAATACCATTTCACAAACTTAAGTATTGTTACGAAATTAGTAGAAGCACGTTATATTTATAGCATAGATGAAAGCCGTCCTGACCGTGATGGAGAGGGTGATTGGTTATCTTAAGGGTGTGACTGGGAAAGTCCATTGCTGAAGACCTAATGACCATTCGGGAGGAGTGCACACTCACGGAAAAAAAAGCATACAGAAGTCAAAAGGAGATTCCTAAACTCAATCTCACACGAACTGTCAGAGAAATAAAGGGCAAATGACATTTCTCGAGGGATGTCCAACAAATCGTGAGAATAAGGGGCGATGCCTTAAAATACACAACAATTGGTCACTTTTCTGCGTGCGTTATGGAAGGACAACTCACCTAAAATAAGGAATTAATTCTCTTTTGACGGCTTTAATTGAATCTGTCTCCAGCACACTTTCAGGCAAAGCGTTCCAGATCCTGAACATGTGCAATGTAAAACAAAACTTTATCTCTTACCATTGCTTTTTGCCAATCACCTTAAATCTGTAACCCGTCGATCTCAACATTTCTGGTGACGAGAGCGCTTTCTCCCTATCTGATCTGTCCAGACCCCTCATTATTTTGCACACCTCTGTTAAATCTCTTCCTAATGTTTTCTTCTTCAAGGGCAACAACCTCAGCTTCTCCAATTTATCCACAATGCTGAAGTTTATCATCCCTGGAACTATTCTCATTAATCGTTGCTGCATCCACTTTTACGCTTTTACATCCTTTAATGGGACGTCCAGAATTAGGACACAATACTCCAGTGAGCTAAGCTGTATACAGCTTCATCATAACTTCTTAGTTTGTGTACTCTGTGTCTTTATTCATAAAATCAGGGTGCCATATGTTTTGTTAACCACTCTCAATATACCCTGCTTCATCAATGATAATAGCCCAATATACTCTAAATCCCACCACTTTGTTTTATATTATCAACCCATGTTCTTCCAACCGAAAGGAATCACTTAGCTTTTCTGTGCATTGCCTTTCACCTTTTATTTGTCTCACTGCTGTTGAAGTTTATCACACATCAAAATATACAATTCTTCCAAGTTTTATGTTAATTGAAAATCAACAATATGGAGATAACTTACTGAATTTTATCAATTTTAATGCAAGTCAAGTGTAACAGTTAACTACGTAAAGGAAAGATTTACATAGATTTTTGACTAAGGGGTCAAAGTTTAACAAGGGTAGGCAAGAATGTGGTGTTGAGACTGCCACTGATCAGCTGTGACCTTACCAAATGGCAAAGCAGACTCAAAACTGAATGACCTATTCCTACTCCTAATTTGTCGTGTGGGGGTAGGGTATATGGTAATACCGATTAAGAACTGGATGATAAGGGGAGGCCAACATGTTATCTTCATTGGAGAGATTGTTTCCATGAAGTTTGGGATTGTAATGGTGCAAGATTGTTGAGGATAGCACCTCGGGAGGTGGTCGGGGAAGCGGAGAAGTGAAAGGAATGGGATAAGGATGGCATAGGAGGGATATTGTGCAAATGACATGACTTGGGATACCAAAGAAGAGTCAGATCACTTAATGTAAGTTGTAAAGTGTGGCAAAATGGCGAGATAATTATTTAATAAAACCTATTGTACCAGTTTTTTTTCAGGAGAGGCAGTTATAGATTGTCACTTTGCTCCTAATTTTTCTAGGTTAAGGAAGAACTCCCAATTTGTAGGTTGGGGATAGGGTAGGAGGTTCGGGCAGGAAATTCTGATCATGGATCCTGCAGAAATGCGGGGTGTACCTTAAGTCCAACAGTATTCTCATCGTGCGGAATAGTTGTGCAAAGACAAGCCACCCCCCCCCCCCCACCTTTTTCACAACACTGGTTGCCATATTATGTGATTTTAATCTTCAGCATCACAGACAGCTCTTTCACATCTAATGGTGGAAGGGTAAGTATGAAGGTAAGTGTAGGGTTAACGTAGCAGAGTGCTAGGTGAGAAGGATGCCAGGTAAGTAAAGTGTGAAGTGGGTGAGGTGCCAAGCAAGTACGTAGGATGCCAGGTTGGTAGGATCCCAGAGTTTCAAGTGTATAGGATACCAGGTAAGTGGTGGTGGGGGAGTCACTATCGGGACTGTTTGCAAAAGGTGGAGTGTCATATCCAGTAATGGGGAAAAGGGTGTCATGTCTTGGATAGGTGAGGAAGTGATTGGAGGAGTAGAGGTGCCAGCTTTGGTCTCTGAGGAAAAGGAGGTTTTCGGTCCTGGGGAAAAGCAGATCTTGAGCAGTAGGGGAGGGAAGAAAGGTATGTCAGATCATGAAGGGAACTGTATAGTTGACTCCAGAGGGAGAGGGGTAATTAGGTCACAGAGGGAGGAGGGTATGTCAAATCCAAGTTGAGAAGGCGGTCCTGGATCCCAAGTGAGTGGTGGGTGTTGAGTGTAGCTGGAGAGGGAAAAATGTGTTGGGTCCAGTGATGGGCGAGGGATTTCAGCTCCTGGCAGGAGGAGAGCCAGGGGATCCGAGATGAGAGGTGTTTTCACATCCTGGAGTCAGAGGGAATTGTTTTGGGCTCTAGGCTGAGGGACATGCCAAAACCTGGTGAGGGATGGCCTTGTCGCATCTAAAGTAAGGTGGAGGTTGTGTCCGGTCCTGTGAGAAAGGGCAGATGTCAGGTCTTGGACTGAGAGATGGGTGTCAAGTGTGGCACTGGGAAGGTGTTGAGTCCCAGCTTGGAGGGAGAGAAGTTAGCTCCCAGGGAAGAAGAGTGTCATGTTCCAAGGAAGGTGGTTTCAGAAACTGCAGGGCAAGGGAGGTATGTCAGGTCCCGGTGAGAGGCGTTGTTTGATCTGTACTACCAAACAACTATTAATCTCTGGGTCAGAGATAGTAGGAACTGCAGATGCTGGAGAATCTGAGGTAACAAGGTGTAGAGCTGGATGAACAAAGCAGGCCAAACATCATCAGAGGAGCAGGAAGGCTTACGTTTTGGGCCTAGACCCTTCTTCTGAAGAAGGGCCTAGGCCCAAAACGTCACCCTTCCTGCTCCTCGATGCTGCTTGGCCTTTTGTGTTCGTCCAGCTCTACACCTGGTAATCCCTGGAGCATCCCAGTTCACTCCTCCTCCACTCCTAACACCTCCCCACCCCCGATACTTACCCACGCAATCGCAGAGAGGGTAACACTTGCTCATTTACCTCCTCCATCCTCACTATCTAAGACCCCAGTCACACCTAGCAAATTACCTGCTCTTTATTCAATGTAGTCCATGTATTCGTTGCTCAAGATGTGTTCTCCTCTACATTGTGGAGATTAAATGCACACTGTGCAATCACTTTTCAGCGCACCTACATGCTGTTCATAAAAATGACCCTGTTGTCTTCCACTAGAGAACATTGCCCTGTTCCCTGGCCAACATCTCTGTCTCAAGCTTGCTGCCATGCTCCAAAAAAGCTCAAAGCAAGCTGGAAAGACAGCATAACATTTTCTCATGGGGACTCTGCAACCTTCAGAGTAAGTTCAATATAATATAAAGTTCAATAATTTTAGAGCCTGTTCACCATCTCCCATATCCCCAACCCTCATACACCAGGCCTTATCATTACATGAGCTACTATCACAACCATCACATTGCCAGTTTCTAATAGTCCCAATTAGCAGCTATTTATTTAAACTGACCTTTACCCATTCCTTTGTTCAATTTTAATTCTCTCTGGTCTTCATCTCTGCCTATCATTTACTCCTTCCCTTGCTTTGCCATCCCATCTTCAGCATATATACCAACTTTTTCCTAATACCAGTCAGTTCTGAGGAAAGGTCACTGGACCCAAAATTAGGTGCATCTGTAAAAATTGCTAAGAGACATTGTGGACATGGTAGGTACACTACCACTGTACCACAAGACAGCCTCTACTGCAGTGATGAGTACCATATTCTTCTTCACCCAGACCACCATGGTCTCATTTACCTCATTTGGCCTAAAAGGCAGGCAGGCAGGCTACACAACGCCTTCACTGCCTCTGATAAAGCTCCAGCAGAGGCAGCTAGACAACAGACACAGGATCACCCCTGCAGTCCCCTACCCCATTATGCCACCCGATCTTATGCTGCTCTCTGCTTGCCCGTCTCCTTCCTAAAGATGGTGTTAAAATTCCAATTGTTTTTGTTTCTCTCTCTACAGCTGTTGCCAGACCTACTAAACATTTCTGTTTTTTTATGGCATGTAAAGTTATTGCCCAATAAGTTGTTATAATGCAATCTTCTTCTGATAATTTCTACACAAGCCTGTTGCAAAAGTACATTTCTGCCCTCACTTCTTATGAATTGAAGTGTAACCTTATGTACACATTATCTAGGACATAGTGCACCAGACTGAACAATGAACCTTTTTACTGTTGCTACGTGCATGAAAAGCAGTTTGAGTTCTTCCGTTAATTTCTGATGGCTACAATGTCAATGGAAAATAAGTTGCTTAAAGAAATAAGCTGAACACTAATTTTGGTAAGAATATAATTAACAAATGAGTTCTTCCATTAATTTCTGACTGCTGCAAAATCAATGAAAATAAGACGCTAAAAGAAACATGCTGAACATTAATTTAGTAAGAATATAATTAACAAGTGAGTGCAGTAATAGGATAACTGATTTCAGAAGAGCGGTTTGTATAATAGGTCAAAAAGATTGAGCACCTTCCCTCAGTAAATTCGGACTATCAGTCTATTACTAAAACCTTTATGAGATATGGACTTCATGTCTTGCTAGTTACTTCAGATGTAGACAGTAAGAAGACAATAGGCCAGCAATTACTCCAGATGTAGACATGTCTACCTCTTCTTTCTAATCCAACTCAGCACAAATACAAATATTCAGCAGATATTTGAATATCTGAATATATTTGCCTGAATGTGAGAGACATTGTGGATATGGTGGGTACACTACCATTGTGCCACAAGAGAGCCTCTGCTGCAGTGAGGAGTACTGTATTTCTCTTCACCCAGACCATCATGAAACCAATTACCTCAACTGACCTAAAAGTCAGGCAGACCACACAACACCTACACTGTCAGTGATAAAGCTCCAGCAGAAGCAGGTAGACAACAGACACAGCATCACCCTCATAGCCCCTGATATTTGAAAATTCAATCAATCAAGAAGCTTATTTACACCTATTGTGACTTTGGGAGCTACCTTCTTGAAATTTTTAATCAACTTCTTTAGACACATTATGACACACCTCTGGAGCAGATGGACTTGAACCCACATCTTCCTGGTCATGGACTGGACCAAGCTGCATCTCTGGTATCTTTGCTTGCGGTTTGCTTGCACTTTTAACCTACCTGGATGGTCACAGCATCCCTGATATGCATATCCTTGGCTTGCCCTTGTGCGAGAGTTATCAGGCTTATTTAATTTCTGTCTTATAGTCCTGTTTAGCACAAAAAAAGGCAGGAAGTTTGTCACGGTTTTTATCAGACCTCAGTCAAGTCAAGGAGAATGACCTTTGCACTGTGGATGCCAGCATAGAAAGTGAAGGACAACATTCAGTACCAGTCCACAGAGTTCTGTCCACATAAGGAGTGAGAAGCCAAATGTTGGGCAGCCCACCACCTGTCTTGACTGTTTCTACCTTATTGGATTTGTCTTCCTCCTGGCATGAGAGGTGCAGGTATTACTGGAGATGAAGTGGATGGCAGTTTTGGTGTAGGTGGGAAGGTGTCCCAAGTGAGCGAGCAGGCTGCGCAGACAGCATGCAGGGTTAGTGATATCAGGAATTAGGGTAAGTGATGGAAGATGTTGCAGGCAAAACTAAGTGGTACAGCATAAGCCTTGGTAGGTGATGAGAACAGTAGCAGAGACAGAGTGAGTGAAGTATCAGAGAGAAATTGGTGGCACATGCATTAGCAAGTGGAAGAAGAACGAATTGATCTTTATCCTAAAGTGCTAGGAATTCTTCCAAATGGCTGAGCTGGCTGTAACCCAATGGTAACCTGTCTTGCCTGGTGTTGTGGCCAACATACTGTCTAATTTTCTTTCTGGCTGTATGGACCTATGTGTGGCAGTGATTTCTACAGCTGGAAGGGAATGTTGTGAGTAGTGTACCAGTGCTAAATGGCAGGCACAGAACCTTGTAGCAGCTGTGCTAGTGCACAAGGTTTAGTGTGAACATTGGCTGTGGCTTCCATTGCTGGCCTAGTGAAGGAGGAAGCACTACATTTGCACCAACTGCAGGATCTCTAGATTCCTGTCACAAAGTGGGGCACTGATTTCTTCCTGGTTAGCTTGCCCTGGGTAACTGTCAGGAACTGTGCAAGAAGTTCTAGATTTACTGCTAGTCTGGGTACATAAGAAGCTTCTAAAGATAGTGGGTGCACAGGGGATACTGGCTAATTTCAGCATTGCCTGGCAGTGCTTAGCTATCATGGGTATGGCACATGGTAACTTGGGACTGGAATTGGATCTGGGGGATGCCATCAGGGTGGCATAGTAATGAGGCATATTTGGTAAGGTATATGAGAAATTTCAATAGGTCTTGCAGCAAAAAAACCTCTGAGAGACTCAGTGCAAATCTCACTTAAGAACTTAAGATTTGTCTCAATCTTTTAAAGATTTTACTCATAATCAGTCAAGGCTAACTCACTCTGAAACACCCTGTGGCAGAGAAATAAAATTTGGAAAGCTACTTGAAGTTGTAGTGATTGTAACAAGGTTAGCCAAATGGACCTCATACAATATGAGTTTCCCCATTGAGGCTGTTAACCTGGTCCAATCAGTGAGCCCTGGCTAGCAGATTTAAAAGAAAGGAGTTTCAGAGATACTGACACTCTGAGTGCTGACTCTGATGAGGTAGTACTAAAGTCAAGGACTATCCATGTGTAAATAAAAGGTGACTTAGTGATGGGATACTGGCCTCTGTGGAGTTATTTCAAATCTGCCTCTCAAATGCCAGCTTTGCTGTCCTTTGCTGCAAATCCAGTAATCAGACCACCTGTTGAGAGGAGGATATGTAGAAATGGTCAACTATGCCCACACAACCCTCGTTTTTGAATTGCATAAAAAACAACCATCCATAATGGTCATCTCTGACTCTTACTTTAGACAGCACACATAATAAGAAACAGACAAACCATTTATCCTGATAGAGACTGCTTGAAAAAATTTACATGCCTACATGTGGATTTCCCATCTTCCTAATGCAAAGTAAAAAAATGTAACAGGCAGAATCTCACAGAATTCAATTGTAGTCCATTTTAAATTACTATAATACTGGCCTATTATCATTTTTTTGTATCAAAGAGAATGGAGTTAAAAATAGGACAGTCTTGCGAAAACAATCATGTGGAGGTGCCAGTGTTGGACTGAGGTGGACAAGATCAGAAATGACATGACACCAGTTGTAGTCCAACAGGTTTATTTGAAAACACAAGCTTTTAAAGCTGTGCTCCTTCTTCAGGTGATAGTGAGAGAGATGGAACCAGACACAGAATTTATAAGTAAAAGATCAAAGGGTTACACCACTGATGAGGATATACTAAACAAACCTAAGATGTTGTTAAATCTTTAATCAGTTAGAAGGTTTTAATTGATGTGTATGTAAATCCCCAATTCCTTTCAAGTCACTGCCCTGAGAGAACTAAAGGTTTTTTATCAGTGTAAAGAAGATGTGACATTTTAGGCCAAACAATGCATGTTAGGTGTGAGTGATAATGGGAACTGCAGATGCTGGAGAATCCAAGATAACAAAGTGTGAAGCTAGATGAACACAGCAGGCCAAGTGGCATCTGAGGAGTACATCTTGTGCCCCTGAGATGCCGCTTGGCCTGCTGTGTTCATCCAGCTTCACACCATGTTCGGTGTGAGGCCTTGTTTGGAATCTGTTTGTGTTTTGGCTTGGAATCAGGCTGGTTTTATTTCTAAAGTAGGAATTTACAAAACACACTGACTGACTGTCTATAAATTGTGTGCTTTTTGAACAATATAGAATGTATCTGAAAATACAGATGCCCCCCATAGATGTACATGTGTGTGTACAAGTGTGTGTGAGTGACAGAGAGGGGGAGAGTGTGTGTGTGTGTGTGTGTGTGTGTGTGTGTGGCGGGTGGTGTTGTGTGTGTGTGGGTGTATCTGTGTAAGTGATTGTGTGTGTGTATGTATGCATGTGTGTATGAGAGTAAATAGTGTGGTGGTGTCACTTGTAATGAACATGAACCCAAGTTCCTGGTTGAGGCCATCCTCATGGGTACCAAACTTGGCTATCAGCTTCTGCTCATTGACTCTGCATTGTTATGTATCCTGAAGCCCACCTGAGAGGACATTTACCCAAACATCTGAGGTTGCATGTCCTTTACGGCTGAAGTGTTCCCCGGCTGGGAGGGAACAGTCCTTTCTGGCAATTGTTACATGTGTGTCCATTCATCCATTGTCTGCATGGTCTCGCCAATATACCATTCCACGCACGCACACACATACACGCTGTATGTCTGTCTGTCTCTCTCTCTCTCTCTCTTTCTCTTTCTCTCTCTCTCTCTCTCACACACACTCTCCCACAAACACACACACACACACACACATGAATCTATGGGGTGACTTTGTATTTGCAGATACATTCTATTTTGTTCAAAAAGCACACAATTTATGGACAATCTGTCAATGTGACTTCTTATAAATTCTAACTTTAAAAATAAAACCAGCCTGATTCCAAACCAAAACACAAATAGATTCTAAACAAGGCCCTATTCTGAAGAAGGGTCACAACCCATAACGTCAACTTTCCTGCTCCTCTAATGCCACCTGGCCTGCTCTTTTCCTCCAGCTGCACACTGTGTTGAAGCACCTAACATGCATTGTGTGACCTAAAATGTCACCCTTTCTTTACATTGATAAAACCTTTAGTTCTCTCAGGACAGTGACTTAAAAGGAATTTTGGCATTTACATATACAGATTGATCAATTAAAACCTTCTAACAGATTAAAGATTTAACAGCATCTTAGGTTTGTCTAATATACACTCATCAGTATTGTGACCCATTAATCTTTTACTTATAAATTCTGTGTCTGATCCTACCTCTCTCTCTAACACCTGAAGAAGGACTGTGACTCCCGAAAGCTTATGTTTTCAAATAAACCTGTTGGACTATAACCTAGTGTTATGTGATTTCTGATCTTGCAAAAACAATACAGGCACTAGTCAGTCCAGCTTTGAAATATGGTGAGCAGCTTTGGCCCCTTATTTAAGGAACAAAATATTGATTTTGGAGGCAACCTACAGAAGATTCACTAGTTTGATCCAAAAATGGACAGATTATTTTATGAACAGAGATTGAGTAAATTGGGCCTGTATTCGTTGGTGTTTAGGAGAATGAGAGGTAGCCTTATTGATGTAAGAACTTAACAACATACGTATACATGTAAAGATTGTTGCCCCACATCAGAGAGATTAGGACCAGAAGGCATAATCTCAGAACAGTAGAGGGAAAACTTTTTTTAAAACAGAGATAAGTAGAAATTTCTTCTCTTTGAGTGTAGTGCGTCTGTGGAATTCTTCATCGCAGAAATCTCTCAAGCCTGAGTCATTAACTATATTCAAGGTTGAATTGATTTTTATTCAGTAAGGGAATCAACACTTATGAGGAAAATGCAGGAAAGTTGAACTAAAAGTGATCTGATCAACCAAGATCTCAATAAATGGTAAAGTAGACTTAGTGGGATTACAAACACAAAGACAAAGAAACAAAGAAACCTACAGCACAGGAACAGGCCCTTCGGCCCTCCAAGCCTGCGCCGTTCAAGATCCTCTGTCTAACCTGTCATCTACTTTCTAACGGTCTGTGTCCATTTGCTCCCTGCCCATCCATGTACCTGTCCAAATATATCTTTAAAGACGCTAACGTGTCTGCGTCTACCACCTCCGCTGGCAACGCGTTCCAGCCGCCAACCACCCTCTGTGTAAAGAACTTGCCACTCGTATCTCCCTTAGACTTTCCTCCTCTCACTTTGAACTCATGACCCCTGGTAATTGAGTCCCCCACTCTGAGAAAAAGCTTTTTGCTATCCACCCTGTCTATACCCCTCATGATTTTGTAGACCTCAATCAGGTCCCCCCTCAATCTCCGTCTTTCTAATGAAATAATCCTAATCTATTCAACCTCTCTTCATAGCTAGCACCCTCCATACCAGGCAACATCCTGGTGAAACTCCTCTGCACCCTCTCCAAAGCATCCACATCCTTTTGGTAAAGTGGCGACCAGAACTGTACACAGTACTCCAAATGTGGCTGAACCAAAGTCCTATACAACTGCAACATGACCTGCCAACTCTTGTACTCAATACCTCGCCCAATGAAGGAAAGCATGCCATATGCCTTCTTGACCACCCTATTGACCTGCGTTGTCACCTTCAGGGAACAATGGACCTGAACACCCAGATCTCTCTGTTCATCAATTTTCCCTAGGACTTTTCCATTTACTGTATAGTTCCCACTTGAATTTGATCTTCCAAAATGCATCACCTCGCATTTGCCCGGATTGAACTCCATCTGCCATTTATCTGCCCAACTCTCCAGTCTATCTATATTCAGCTGTATTAGTGGCCTACTTCTACATCTTTGTCTTATGGCAACATAGAATGTTAACATATGTAACAGGAAGAATAAGCCAACAGTCACAAAAATGTTGAGAAATCTTTCAACAGTATTACAACAATGTCAATACCTCAAAAGTAATTCAAAGTATTAAAATACTTTGGAACTTTCAAATATTATGAAAAGCATTTTATAAATACAAGTTGTGGGGAAGAGCAAAAGTAGAGGGCATCAAATAAGATCATTAGTAAGGTATCAGTTACATTTACAGAAACCTTTTTATATAAAGAATACTAAGAATTTGGAACTTGTCACCATCTGAAATGTTTGAGGCAATCAGGCATTTGAAGGAAGGTTAGATAAAGGTACAAAGGAGAATTTAGAGAGTTATACTGATAAAGTTAGATATGAAAGGATGGGAACGTGTTCAAAGTGAAACATAAATACCTGCATGAGCTATTGAGCTTAATTTTGTGTATTAATTGTATACAGATGATGAGCATCATCTAGGGATTCACTTGTGCACCAATCAGTAAAAGTAAACCATAGTAGACCCACAGAAGTTTATGAATTAGGACAGATTAGGTCATCAACATGTATAGACTGCAGGTGGGGATAGAGAGTGAATACCCGCTTCTCTTATGCAACTGTGTCTACATACAGATGTCTCTGAATAGGGAGTATGTGGTGTCTGCTAGTATGCTGGATACCTTTTGTAATTGGTGGGCACAAGAGGTCTGGAGATTATCATCAAGCCTAGGAATCTTATTTTCATTTGATTTGTTAAGTTTCTTATAACATTTAGGGTCGGTGTTAGTGTGTTTATGGTGTCCCTTTCATTACCTCTTTAAATTCGGTATCTAACACATCATAACATATTGACTTTGATTTTATTGTCACATGTATTTCACAGTGAGAATAAAACAGTGAAAAACTTTCATTTTTGATTTTATTGTTTCATGGGGCAGAACGGTGGCTCAGTGCATAGCACTGCTGCCTCACAGCAGCAGGGACCTGATTTTGATTCTGTTCTCGGGCAACTGTCTGTGTGGAGTTTGCACATTCTCCCCATGTCTGTGTGGGTTTTCTCCGAGTGGTCCAGTTTCCTCCTATAGTCCAAAGATGTGCAGGTTAGGTGATTAGCCATGCTAAATTGCCCATAGTGTCCAGGGGTGTGTAAGACATGGAAAATGTGAGGTTACAGGTAAATAGTAAGGCAATGGTACTGGGTGGGATACTCTTCAGAGGGGCAAGTTGGACTTGTTGGGCTGAATGGCCTGTTTCCACACTGCAGGGATTCTATGATCTATTTCACAGTGAGAAAACAACAAAATACAGTGAAAAATCTCTTTAAGTTCATTTGTGCAAACATAAAGTCATCTTTAAGTTAGTCAAAAGTGAGATAAATATGAATTGATTGAAACTATAAGGGTAGGTGAGAAGATATATGTTTTGCAACGTGAATCGTTCTGAACTAATGCTATACAAGTGTATATAGATTGGCTTCAGTTCTATCCTTTATCCCCATGCTTATACATAAAGCATGGTCACAGAGAATGATTGCCTGAGTGCAAAATTGAAATAATTGAAATAAAATTCAGACATGAAACAAAAGCCCTGATGACATTATTGTGGTTAATGGCAAAAAGCAAGTGTTAGTTCGTGTCTGATTACCTTCTAAAATTCTGTACCCAGGTACATTAATATCTAAGATGGCGGTGTAAGTAGCAACTTACCAACTTCTCACTACTTGTTCAAGTACATGTGATAATAAAGCTAATTCATTCATTGAAATCTGAGCCAAAAGTCTATTGAAAGAATGAAGACACAAAATGCTGCAAATATTCAGGACTTAAAGATCATAAACCGAAGTGTTTATCAAAGGGAAGTGCACGGGAACCTTTTGCACATTTAGTGATGAGTAGACATTCTCCTGACTGTAATAACCTTGATAGGCAGCTCAGTGAATAAAGGAAATAAAAACAAAAAGGATTGTAAATACTCAACAAATTTGACAATATCTGAAGAAAAAAAAAGTAAATGTTTCAAGTCCAATTCAGAACATAATGGGGCTGGAAAAAGGTATTTTTATTTTAACTTCCAAGATCCACAGATCTTTGTTTTTTTTTAAATAATTTTTTTAATGCTGTTGACAAGGGGGAGGAGGGAGTGGAACAGGTGGTGTGGGTTCCCAGAGAAAAAAAACAAAGTGCTAATGGTAGTAAATGCCAATGACATGAAGGTTGGTGGAGTTGTGGACAGTGTGGAGGGCTGCTGTAGGTTGCAATGGGATATTGACAGGATGCAGAGCTGGGCAAAGAAGTGGCAGATGAAATTCAACCTGGAAAAGTGTGAAGTGATTCATTTTGGAAGGTTGAATTTGAATGCAGAATACAGGGTTAATGGCAGGATTCTCAGCTGTGTGGAGGAACAGAGGGATCTTGGCGTACATGCCCATAGATTCCTCAAAGTTGTGATCCAAGTTGATAGCGTTGTAAATAAAGGCATATGGTGTGTTGGCTTTCATTGGCAGGGGAATTGTGTTTGAGAGCTGTGAGGTTTTGCTGCAACTCTGTAAAACTCTGGTTAGACCGCACTTGGGATATTGTCTTCAGTTCTAGTCACCTCATTACGGGAAGGATGTGGAGGCTTTGGTGAGAGTGCAAAGGAAATTTGCCTGTATGCTGCCTGGACTGGAGGGCAGGTCTTATGAGGAAAGGTTGAGGGAGTTAGGGGTTTTTTCATTTGAGCGAAGAAGGTTGAGAGATGACTTGATAGAGGTTTACAAGATGATGAGAGGCATAGATAGAGTGGATAGCCAGAGACTTTTCCCCAGGGCGGAAATTACTATTACGTGGGGGCATAATATTAAGGTGGTTGGAGGAAGGTATAGAGGAGATGCCAGAGGTAGGTTCTTCACACAGAGAGTGGTGGGTGTGTGGAATGCACTGCCAGCAGTGGTAGCGGAGTCAGATACTTTAGAGACTTTTAAGCAACTCTTGGATAGGCACACGGAGGATAGTAAAATGTAAAGTATGCAGGGTAGATTGATCTTAGTAGGATAATAGGTCAGCACAACATCATGGGCTGAAGGACCTCTGCTGTGCTGTACTGTTCTCTGTTCAATGTTCATATACATGTAGGCACTTTGCATCTCTATCCTCAGAGCCTCTTGATTTATTGTCAAAAGACTTTTTTCATGTGACTGCAATCTTATTCATCACATAGTTCGTCCATTCATTATGTACTTTTTCTCTATGTATTCAAACTATGATATACAATCAGCATCAAAATCATCTTAATTATTTGTACGGGAGGCTAAATTAGTTTGAATTGTTCAGATTTAGCTATTTTCTTTTTATTCTTTCACAAGATGTAGGCAAGGCCAATATTTGTTGCCCATTCCAAATTGCCCTTAAACTGATTGGCTTGCTCGGCCTTTCAGAAGCCAGTTAAGCATCAACCATGTTGCTCTAGATTCAGTGTTTTATGTAGGTCAGACCTGGTACAGATGGGCATTGGTGAACCGGATAGGTTTTCTGCATTAGACAACAATGGTTTCTTTTAGTTATAGATTTATTAATTGAATTTAAATTCCAAAAGCTGTTATGGTAGAATGCCATCATCTCCCCTTCCAAGTTGGAAAAAAAAGGCTAAAATCCCAGAAAATTGCATTCAACTTACTTTAAGGAGGATTGCACTGATTTAGAGAAAGGTGAGAAAGAAGAAAGGTTAGGGAGGGAGGGAAATGTTGATCTGCTCAAAATGCCCCAGAAGGAGGAAGATGACAAATATAGGATGTTTGGAAATCAGTGGCTTTTCACCTATAGTTGAAGTAATGTAGGTCAAGTTTTCAGAAAATATGTTGCTCCCTAATTTACTTTAAGCAGTTCCATTTAATTATATCAGAGATAATAGGAACTGCAGATGCTGGAGAATCCGAGATAACAAGGTGTGGAGCTGGATGAACACAGCAGGCCAAGCAGCATCCCAGGAGCAGGAAAGCTGACGCTTTGGGCCGAGACCCTTCATCAGAAACCTTAATTGGGACTGATAAAGGGGCCTGACCCAAAATGTCAACTCTCCTGCTCCTCTGATGCTGCCTGACCTGCTGTGCTTCTCCAGCTCCATAGTGTAATGACTCTGACTCTCCCTCTTTGCAGTTCTTGCTATCTCTGCGTGACTTTCAAATGGTTGTTACCTCCTTTTTTATAACTTCTATTTACTTTTTATTTATATGGTACGGTACTACAGCCACAAAAATCATTATTTTTCAATGAATTTACACCTCAAGTTTAAGGTCAGCTCTATGTGTCTGTACTTCCAAATCATTTTGTTCATTCACTGATTTGGCATCAATGGCAGAGCCATGGAGGGAAGACATAACCTGGAAAGACAGCAACAGGGAGGCTTGCAAAGTGGGAGAGACCAGAATGAAATGTCACCAATAAGGTCATGCAACCTTACATCACACCGAGTGTGAAACAAAATTAAAAGAAAACTCTAACGCTTTACAAAGATACAGACCCTATTAATTGGCGAATGTTGACATTAAACAACTTCAAATGGGATCACTCAAAGCAATAACCTATTATACTATACTGTTACTTTTATATTCATAGATTCATTTAGCACAGAAAAGGCCCATCGACCCATCAAGTTGGCACCGACATAACTCAAAGAAAGAACCTATTATACTTGCTGTTACATTTTTATTCATAGATTCATTCAGTACAGAAAAGACCCAATGGATCATCGAATCTGCACTGACATAACTACCATTAAAGGCATGCTAATCCCAATTTCCTGCACGTGCCCCACGTCCTTGAATGTTATGATATTTGAAATGTTCATCCAAATATTTTTTAAAGGTTGTAAGGTTTTCGGCCTCCACTGCAGTGCATTCCAGATTCCAACCAACTGCTAGTTAAAATGTCTTTTTTCCCCAAATCCCCTCTGAATCTTCTGCCCCTTAAGTTACCCTAAATGTTCAGAGCCCTCATAATCTTATAAACATCAATCAAGTCCCCTCTTAAACTTCATTGCTGTAGAGGAAACAACCCAAGCCTATCTAGATTCTCCCTATAGCTCCATTTCTCCAACGCAGGCAACTTTCTGGTGAACCTCCTCTATGCTGTCTCTAATACAATCACGTCCTTCGTGTAGTGAGATGACAGTACTCCAGCTGTGGCTTGACCAACGGTCTGTCCACTACAACATTACCTCTTTGCTCTTATACTCTATGCCACGACCCATGAAAGCAAATATCCCATATGCCTTCTTAACTATCCTATTCATGTTCTCCACTGTCTTCAGGGATCTGTGAATACACCAAATTTGCTTTGTTCCTCTAATTTACCAGTGCCTGCCATTCATTAAATACTCCTTCATCATGTTGTTTCGTCTAAAGTGCATCATCTCACATTTATCAAGGTTAATTACCATCTGTCACTGGTTTGCCCATCTGACCAATCCATCTTTATCTTCCTGTAACCCACAGTCATCTTCTTCACTATACTACCAATCTTAGTGTCATCTGCAAATTTGCTCAAAAGTCCACCCACATTTTCATCTATATCATTTAAGTATATAACAAACAATAAAGGACCCAGTCGTGATTCTTATGGTACACTATTGGACACAAGCTTCCAGTCACTCAAACATGCTTTGAGTCCCATTACTAAGCCAGTTTCTGATGCATCTCACCAAGTTTCCCTGAATTCCATATGCCTTAACCTTCTCAATCAGTCTCCCACGTGGGACCTTGTGGAAAGAGTACATCAACTGAACTCCCTTTATCCACATAGTTGATCACATTTTCAAAAAATTCTAACAAATTTTCTATACATGATGTTCCTGTATTTGTATGCTAATTGGTTGTGATTTATGCGCCATGCCCTCCCACATGCCTTTGTGCTACTGCTGCCTGCAGTCTTTCTCCATTTAAATAATATGCATCTCTTCTATCCTTTCTGCCAAAGTGCATAACCTCACACTTTCCCACATTAGATTTCATCTAATAAGTTTTTTCCAACTCGCTTAACCTGTCTATAGCCCACATAGTTATTTTTGTGCTGTAGTCACCAGTTGCTTTCCCACCTATTTTTGTGTCATCAACTAAATTGGCAATAGTGCATTCACTTACGTCATCAAATTCTTTAATGTATACAATTCTGACCCTAGGACTACTCCCTTGGCACTTCACTAGTTTACAGTTTGCCATCATAAAAATGCCCACTTTATCCCAACTCTGTCTTCTACTAGTTAAACAATCTTCTGTTCATAGTAATATACTACTCCCAACACCATGGACAGTTATCTTATGAAATAGTCGAACATTTAGTAGGTTATCAAATACCTTCTAGAAATCAAAATGTATTACAGATTGGGGATCCTTTATTCACATGTCCAAAAACCAAAAAGATTTAAAAACAAGTCTTTTGAAAGTGAACCTGAACAGACATGAAAGTAGAGCTGGATGAACACAGCAGGCCAAGCAGCATCAGAGGAGCAGGAAGGCTGATGTTTTAGGCCTAGACCCTTCTTCAGAAAAAGGGTCTAGGCCCAAAACGTCAGCCTCCCTGCTCCTCTGTTGCTGCTTGGCCTGCTGTGTTCATCCAGCTGTACACCTTGTTATCTCAGCTTCTCCAGCATCTGCAGTTCCTACTATCTGTCAGACGTGAGAGAAGACTTCTTTTTCCCAAAGAGCCTGAAAAGACCTAAACAGAACTATAATGGTGGGTATATATGAAAACTGAAATTATAATTCATCTGAAAACCTGTTGATCCCAAGATTTTCAGATAAAGAATTCCCAAGCTGTACATGCCCTGCATCCCCTTTATCTGTTACATCCTCAAAGAATTCTAGTATGTTTGTCAGGCATGATTTCCCCATCATGAAACCATGATGACTGTACGTGATGATGTTATATATTTCTAAATGTGTTATTATATCCTATATCATAGGCTCTAATATTTTCCCAATATCAAATGTTAAACTAACTGGCCCATAGTTGCATTTTTTTTGCCTCCATCCCTCCTTGACAGTTTGCTAAACCTCTGGCACTTTCTTTAAGAATCTTAGGTCTCTTGGAAGATTGCTACCAGTGCATTCATTATCTCTGCAGCTACGTTCTTTAATATTCTGTAATACAGCCCATCAGGCCAGAGGCCTTATTGACCTTTTTTCCCATCAGTTTCTTTGGTGCACTTTCTCTGGCGATAGTTATTATATTTATTTCCTCTCCTTCTTTTGACCCTTGATTGTGTAGTGCCTTTGAAAAACTTTTTGTGTCTTCTATAGTGAAGACTGATACAGAATATTTATTCAACTCATCTGCCATTTCCTTTATTTAAGTTTAAGACACAATTTTCTGCCCTCAAACTGAATGTGAAGTTTTATCATGCAGTGAACACTGTTGCTTGAAGAATCCTTTTCTATGAGATAAATAATTATTCCAGTCTCATTACACTTTATAAGGTCTAAAGTAGCCTGTTCCCTGGTTGATTCAAAAATGTATTGATCAAGGGCTCTCAAAGCTAATCTTGTCAATTTGGTTATTATAACCTATATAAACATTAAATTAACCAATATTTAGTGTAGCATCTTTCTTACAAACCTCCACTCCAGTGTAATTATCATTTAGATAATTATAAATTATTCCCACCAGTGTCTTACTTCCTTCAGTATAAGAAGGCACAATATATCACCCATTTGACTTAGGAATGCCAACATGGAAGCCTGAAGCAGGAGACTTCAACATTTCCAGAAAAGTTAATGTTTTTATTCTAGGGAGAGAAGAAAAACAACTTTACTGCTAGTTGGCATCATTCTTTATATCTCAACCTCACAGAAATTCTATTCCATTTTATTCCATTCAATAGGTGACAGCCATTCTCAGGTTCATTTCTCAGGTCATTGCCTTGGCCAATCAAAGTCAATCTACGTGGTTTAAATCTAAACAAAATTTGAAAATTAACTGTGATTCATCTAGTACATTCTACATGGGCAATATCTCTGCCAATTGGAGTCCTTGCCAAGCTGAATTTCAAATTGAAACTATCAACAAGATTGCTATACTCAATAAAGATGCATTAATTTTATTCATGACTTTTACTGTAAATATCTGCATCAGGTATAGCTCAGTCTCACACCTTACTTTTACATTAACTAAACAAAGGAAAGGAGCAGAGTTTAGAGGAATTTAACCACAGATGATAAGTGTAGAACAATGGTTAAGGCGTATTACTCTAACAAGTAGCATATGTTGTCAGTAATGCCTGCTGATGTGAGACACCTTTGGAATTAGGATGGAACATGAAAGCTTCTATGAATGATCTTCCTACCCACGCTACATACATAGTATAAATAGTTAATCAAAGGTTATTGTTCATTGTATGAAGACAGTCTCATTTCTCTCAAAATCTTTGAAGTGATTTCACAACAACAGGCATGCAAGTATGTGTAAGATCAAGCACATCCCAAGAAAAATAAGGTCCTAACAGCACGCTTGATAAAGAATCCAGTTCTTTCTCAGTGAACTGGCTGCCAACGAATACTTGTGTGGATTAGAAATGCATATTTTCTTATAAGAGCAGATAAGCTATCTTAGATAAAATATAACCAAAACCTATCAGGACATTCCAATTTGCTATAAAGAATATAGTTACATGTTTCAAATGAATGTGCTTTACATTTCAAGAGTTACGGCGATTCATTTAACAAAAAAATGTTAAAACTTAGTATGGAAGATGTAAATTTGATTAATTTTATTAATGGTAACATTGATAAAGACATTTTCAAAAGATTAATTCACAGGATGAGGGCATCACTGGCTATGCCAGAATTTATTGCCCACGGGGCAATTAAAAGTCTACCACACTGCTATGGGCGTTGAATCGCCTGTAGGCCAGACCAGGCAGGAATTGCAGTTTACTCCCCTGAAGGACGGGAGCAAATCACTTGAGATTTTCCTCACAATTGACAATGGATTCATGGTCACCATTGCACTCTTAATTCCATATTTTTCCTATTGAACTCAAGTTCCACTATTTACCATGGCAGAATTCGAATCCAGGTCCCCAGTACATTACCTGGGTCTCTGAGTTAATAATCTAAAAATAGTACCATTAGGCCATTACCTCCCCTACGTAATGAGATGTAAGCTAGCTAACATTGTAACTACTGTCAGACATAGGAGAGGGTAGCATAGTCGTAATGTCACTGGACTAGTTATCCAGAAAGCCAGGCAAATTATCTGAGGAAAAGCTTTTGAATCCCACCATGACAAATCATGAAATTTGAATCAGTTAAAAGCTAGCCCAATAGCACACATGTAACTACTGTCAATTATCATTTTAAAAAACCCATCCAGTTCACTAATGGTCTTAAGGGAATGGAATCTGTCCAATTTATCTGGTCTGTGATTCCAGGCCCACAGTAAAGTGGTTGACTCTTCACTGCTCCCTGGGCAATTAGGGAAAGTCAATAAATGCTGGCCTGGCATTTACATCTACATCCTCTGAACAAATGAAGAATAAGTAAGGATGAACACCCCCTTCCCTCCTCCATTGGGTTTCAAGACCTGGTAGTGGGACCAGACAGAAAATGTACTACATACCAAGTAAATTGCAGAGCTTGTGGGAAGCACTATCAGAGGGAAAAGCTGTGTGAAACAAAGGCAATGGTAAAGGATTTACTAAAAGCAGTGCAACGGGTCAAATGAGAAGTTAAAGCGATTCTACAAATATGTGAAGGGAAAAAGAGTAACTATGGAGAGAATAGGGCTTCTTAATGATCAACATCATCTGCACATGCAGCCACAAGGGACAGGTGAGATTCTAAATGATTATTTCTCATCAGTATTTACCATTGAGAAAGGTATGGATGGTAGGGAATTGGGAAAATAAATAGCAATGTTTTAAAGAGTGTCCACCTTACAGAAGAGGGAGTGCTGGAAGTCTTGACATGAATTAAGGTAGATAAACTCTGGGGCCTGATGAAATGCACCCCCACTTTGTGGGAGCCTGATAGTGGAATTATTTGTATCATTGAGAGCCACTGGCGATGTGCCCAAAGATGGAAGAGTGGCCAATGTTGTTCCATTATTTAAGAATAGCTAGAGGGAAATGCCTAGAAACTATAGACCAGTGAACTTTACATCCGTGGTGGGTAACTTGTTAGAAGGGAATGTGAAAGATAGGATCTATAGGCATTTGGAGAGGCAAGGACTCATTTGGAAGAGTCAGCATGACTTTGTGCATGGGAGATCATGTCTCTCAAATTTGATTGAGTTTTTGAAGGTGTGACCAACAAAGTGGATGAGGGCAACACGATAGACATTGTTTACATGGACTGGTTAAATCACATGGGATCCAGGGAGAGCTAGCTAATTGAAGACAAAATTGGCTTGATGGTAGAAGAAACAGGCTAGTGGTAGAGGGTTGTTTTTTTAGACTGAAGGTCAATGAAAAGTGGTGTGCCACAGAGATCAGTGCTGGATCCACTGTTAGTCATCATTTATGTAAATCATTTGGATGTGAATTTAGGATCTAAGATTAATAAGTTTATATGGACACCTCAATTACTGGTATAGCAGACAATGAGGAAGGTTATCTGGAAAGGCACCGAGATTTTGATTAAGTGGGCCTGTGGGTTGAGGAATACCAGATGGAGTTTAAGTAAGTTAAATGCAAGGAATTACACTCTTGTAGAGCAAACCAGGGTCAGGGTCAGTCAATGGTACCAACCTCAAGAGTGTTATAGAACAAAGAGGTCTAGGGGTACAGGCT
Source organism: Stegostoma tigrinum (assembly GCF_030684315.1). Classification (NCBI taxonomy): domain Eukaryota; kingdom Metazoa; phylum Chordata; class Chondrichthyes; order Orectolobiformes; family Stegostomatidae; genus Stegostoma; species Stegostoma tigrinum. The sequence goes on along the minus strand of NC_081363.1, from coordinate 58,956,243 downwards.
CATAGCTCCTTAAAAATGGAGTCACAGGCAGACAGAGTGGTGAAGAAGGCTTTCTGCATGCTAGCCTTCATTGGTCAGAACATTGAGTGTAGGAGATGGGACTTATTGTTGCAACTGTATAAGATGTTGTTGAGGCCACATTTGGAGTACTGTGTGCAGTTCTGGTCACTCTACTGTAGAAAGGATACTATTAAACCAGAAAGAGTGCAGAAAAGATTTACTAGGTTGCTACTTGAACTGATGATTAAGAACAGGTTGGTGCAACAGTGATTGCTTAATTAGAATTCATTCTGCTTCTTGTGTGTAGTTGGTATCTGGGCAATTTTCCATTTTGAGTTATAAGGAGAGGCCAGATAGGCTGGGACTTTTTTTCTCTAGAGTGTGGGGCAACTTTATAGATATATATAAAAACATGAGGGGTATAGATAAAGTAGAGAGCCAACGTAGGGGAGTCTAAAACTAGGAGACATAGATTTAAGGTGAAAGGGAAGAGACACAAAAGGCCCAGAGGGGCAATTATTTACACACAGAGGGTGAGTATCTGGAACAGGCTGCCAGAGATAGTGGTGGAAGCGGTAAAATTTTGTCATTTAAGAAACATTTAGACAGATACATGGATGGGATAGGTATGGAGGGATATAGACCAAACACAAGCAAATGGGGCAAGTTTAAGGTAGCAAGGTGTAGAGCTGGATGAACACAGCAGGCCAAGCAGCATTAGAGAAGCAGGAAAACTGACGTTTTGGGTCTGGACCCTTCTTCAGAAAAAAGATTGGGACTAAGATAAATTGTGAAAACTGGACAGCATGGGCTAGTTGCACCAAAGGGCCTGTTTTCCTGCTGTAGTTCTCTGTAACTCTTTGACTCTCTAACACTGGAAGATGTCTGAGGGAATAATATTCATAGGAACCATGCAACTGTATACAAAAATTTGATGTGACAGTTTCCAGAAGAAAAAAAAAAATTCAGATCTAGAAAATGATGAGATATAATCCTACAGCCATAAATGTGAAGTTGATGCTAGATACCAAAGCATAGTGTAACATCATGCTTGGATTATGCGAGATCTTTCCTGAAGATGTTTCTAATCAGGTCCCCAATATGTCCAGTTAGATGCTTAAATATTCAAAATAGCCATTTAGATCTGTTGGTTTGTCTCTGCAAAATTGCTCACAGATAGTGGTGCACATCAGGATGCTGAGCAAGTGACCTAATTTCCAAATTCTGTCTCAATTCCATCTTCAAAGATGCCTATGCAGAATAAGGAAGAATTTTTGTCTGCAATCTGCTGTACACCTCCTGACCTGGGTCCATACTGGCAGAGATAGCTAATAATAAATAAAGGTAGTATTTTGCATATAAATTGACCAATGCCAAGGATGCGTTCTTCATGCCAAGATATAAGGTGAATGGTGTTGATTGAAACAAAGACTATTTATTATAGTACTTCATCCTCTGAAATCTTATAGCTGGTGCTGTAAGATGATTGCTTGTGCAGCTAGAGTGGTGATCAAAATTGCCTTTATGATTAAACAGAAAAAAAAATACTCCATCTCAGGATGCTGCTTGGCCTGCTGTGTTCATCCAGCTTCACACTTTGTTATCTTGGATTCTCCAGCATCTGCAGTTCCCATTATCTCTAGTCTTTCTCTCAACTTAGTTTCACACTTTCATTGTATACTTCACAAATGTTACCGTTTACCACAAAATGGAGTCATTGCTGGCTTCAAAACCTTTGCTCTAAAACATGCCTGAATTTAAAGTATTAATCCTACACCATATTACAGTCAGACATATTCTGAACAATTATTCACAACTCCACATGAAAACTCAAATGAGACTAGGAACGATATCGTTGCTTGAAGAGAACGTTTGAGTGATGAAATTTAAAAGGGTAAAGATAACTAAATGAGAAGGTCATGAAGGGGATTACAAAGTCTTAAAATATTTTGGAGAGCATTCAAAGTCATTTTGAAGCAATAGATCATTAAGGAACCCCTAGAATTTGACATTAATAGCTATCAGTGTGGACCCTTCAATGGTTGGCAATCTTTTCTTTGGAGTATCATAGATCTTTGTTCATTGTTTGTCTTGTTGAACATGCTTTCCATGGAGTTGTATTGCATCTTCAATTCCTGTCAGTGAAATTTGGCTTTTAATCTGCCTCATCCGGGCTGGTGAATGTAGACTTGATTCTTCAGCTTCTTGAATATTTTGTTCAAGATTGCTGATTTTCCCTAAAAAAATTTTGGGTACATCTTCGACTGGAGATTCATTTATCTCCATGTGGGTAAGTTTTCATTCTTTTGATTTTTTGTGGCTTTGTGCTGCTGGAGCACACTTTCTGCAAATGACCTACTTTATTACAATAAATGTATTCAGTTTTAAAAGCTGTGCACTACTCGTGCATGTGAACTTCCTTTTCTCTCCCCCTCAGCAATTGTGTTTTTGGGGAAACAAGTTTGTTCATATCCTGAATTGTATTGCCTGGAGACTGAACAGCACATGATATGATATGTATTATTGTTATTGGGGATTCTTCTTTGGAAATTGAACTTGTTTCTTCTTAACCACTGAAGTGCCTAATGTCTGACTTGAATTGGCTGTACATATTTGTTAAGTGTGCAATGTTGCAACGTGACTCAATTTAGTTGCAGATGTTTTTATTGTCTATCATTGCATATTCTCTTGAGTGTTGTAGACGATGTCTTTTTGCTTGTGTTTCATTTTGAATTTTGGAACCTGAGCTCTCTTCAGTTTTGATTGCAGTGGAATACATTTCAGCCAAACTACTATTCTTTATTCATTGACGAGGACAGGGTGTCACTTGTTATGGAGCATTTACTGCCCATGCCTAACTACCTTCTGGGCAAATAGGAGTCAACCACATTGCTGTGGGTCTGGAGTCACATGTAGGCCAGACCAGCTAAGGATGCCAATTTCCTTCTGTAAAGGACATTAGTGAACCAGATGGGTTTTTCCAACAATCGACAATGGATTCAGTTATCGTTAGATTCTTATTTCCAGATATTTATTGAATTCAAATTTCACTATCTGCCGTGGAGGGATTTGAACTGGGGCCTCCAGAACATTACCTGGGTCCATGGATTAACAGTCTGGAGATAATACTACTAGGTCATTACCTCCCTTATGTCACATCTTGCCAGCTCTTTGACAGTATGAAATTTTTCATGCTAACTAAACTAACCTCAACAGATTTTGTTTTCTGTTCAGGTTCTGCTATGAATTTACTGAATCCAGTGAAATTTTTTGTTTACTTTTTCTTGACCTCATATTGTTTAGCCCCTTCTACCTTTTGACTGAGATTGAGGTGTATGTATACCTCTCTACTCATGAGAGAATTACTTGTAATGAAGTAAGTAAAGATTTTCTAACATTTGCTTTAAGTATATGTTTAGTATTGATTACAATGCCCCACTGGACCATGTAGCAAAATTCCTGCTGACCATAAGCAGCACTTTGTCAACCGAGGCTCTCTATCTAGCAATACTGTGACAGTTGCCCCCGTGTCTAACTTGAAATTTCTGAGATGCATATTGTCATAAATGCTTGGTCCAATCACTGACTTGCCTCAAGAAAACTTTGGGTACGTCTTCTAATGGAGGCTCATTTATCTCCATTTGGGTAAATCTTCATTCTTTTGCTTTTTTGTGGCAGTGTGCTGCTGGAGCACATTTTCTGCAAATAACCTACCTTCTCACAATAAGTACATTCAGTTTTAAGTACATACAGATCATGTGTGTGAACTTCCTGTATTCAATCACATTGCAAGGACTTTTAACATGCTGTATCTGTCCTACTCACTGCATTAGCTTATCTTTGGTTTATAATTATCATTTGTGGTCATGGCTGTCAGGGCAGACAGTGATATAGAACTCTGGTAAGCAGAAATATTTGCTGCGCAGCTCACATAGATCCATTCCTTACTGTCCTAACTACATGGTAAGCCTCACACCTAAAGGATACTGCAATGAGATGTTGGCATTGTGGCAGAGCTGGGCACTTCAAACCAGCTTTCAACCACCATCGTTTTCAGACAAGGAGATCTTATCCAGTCCAATGGCCTTCCCTTCCCATCGAACATTGAAATATCCAACACTATGTGTGAGATTTGGCAATATGGAATCATCAATGCCAATTGTCACAGAAATAGAACTGTCAACTATTAACTCCAGTTTTTCCAACAGCATCCAACTTAGGGATGTGAGTTTTTTGACATCACTTCCCCCTTCCAGGTAACTGCTTTGTAGGGATGCAACATCTCTTATCATGGCAACATCAAGATCTCCCTAACTGTCCTTTCTCACACTTTTCATAACTTGGAGTTTCTAGTAATTTGTGACTGCATCAATACTTCAGTAGAAGCATGAAAGTTGAGAATACCTGTGATGTGTGGTCAAACATGTTCAGACATATCAAGGCATCCTTAGAGTACATGTACAATGATTGGCATGAGCAGCATTTTGCCAGGCTACCAGAGGGGCTTAAGAGTATTTGGTCTACTTACTCAAGGTGAATCAGCCTGCACAGGGCTTTAGAACAGCTGGAGTAATCAGGCTGTTCTTTTACCTACCCATACCATCATTTTTTTTGAAGATTGTTGCCAGCAGTCTTCAACTGTTAACATCAATTCATGTTGGACCATCACATGTCATATGTAGTGAAGCTCCCACTTGGTGTAGCTCTGGGAACCATTCTTGTCACTATGGGGAAAAGGGGTAAGACAGCTATGTTGATGATGAATCTCAATGTCAAAGATGCTTACTTCCAACTAAGAATGCCCATAGATGTCTAAAAACCTACCAGTGTTGTGGACAATGGACTGACATGGGAAGGCATCCCTAAGGTCATTTTAGCTATTAACATTGGCAAGTTGAAGGAGGCCCAGAGAAACTTGTTTCTACTTGCACCAAGTAATGGACAATCTTTCAGCAAAGATGATAATGACATCAGGTATTGTAGCCTGGTGAGCCACAGATTGTGACTAAAAATGACCAGCCGGTAAAGACTGCTGAACCCCACACTGGGAAGAAGTCTGAGAATACATACAGAAATCTTTGGAAAGAGACATCACTAGAGTCATCAACTCTATACACATCCTCCACAGTCCTCATGAGGTACAAAGATGGAAAATTGAGACTCTCTGTTAATTACCACACACTTAATGCAAAGGCTCTTCAGGATGCTTATCATCTATCTAGGGTTAGAGGAGACATTACACGTTATCACAGGTGCAAAGTATTCTGTCGTCTCAATTTGGTTCAAAGTCATTGCCAGCTACCTAACACAGAGAAAAACATTGGAAAGACTGCATTCCAAATGAGCACCAAGGATCTTTACAAATACACAAGAAGACTTTTAGACTTTCTGATGCCCCTGCCCACCTCAATCATGTGAAAAATAAAGCTATTGGCAACCTTAATTTCCAATACCTCCTTATATGAAACTTGATATTTGAGGAGACCCTTGAAAGACTTAACATCATCTTAGCTTGTTTGTTAAAGATTAACTGGGAAGGCAAACCAGAAAAGTGCTAACTTGTGTGTACAAAAGCTTAGTACCTCGGGTACTTCCTTCTCAATGAAAGCATTACTCCTGATGACTGGAAAATCTGAGTGCTACAGGGGTCGCCCAAGCCTAAAACAAAGGGGCAACTGTATGGGTTTCTTGTCTAGCTAGTTAATATAGGAAGCTTGTACAGGGCTGTGCACGGTTGGCTGCCCCAATCCATAATTTGTCGAGGAAACCAGAGAATGCTGTGGAACTCCATGAGAAAATACATAAATAGCTCACAGAGCATCACAAGAAATTGGACTCGACTATGTGAAGATTCCATTGGCACTATCAAGCAAATGTTTGTCTCATCATTTGTCTTTGGCTACCTAGATTTCAATTTCACTTTCATCTGGAAACCATGCCAGTTTTCTTGGTTGGGAGTGATTGCAGTTTCCAGGACAGAAAAGAATAAATATGGCCAGGAGCTGGAGTCTTATTACAAATGAAAGAAATATGCAAGTTTACTCAAGTTCAAAGCTCAAACTGCTAGCTTTCAGGTCCCAGAGTTCAGGGACATTAAGATTTGTACAGAGTTTTAAGTATTTATAAACACCTCAAACAGATACTTTCAAATATCCACCAAGCTTGAAGCAATAGAAAGGCAATGCATTGCTGAACTTGCACAGTTTCACTTGTGTCAAAAGGTCAGGCAAAGATGATTCAAATGCTAATGCTCTTAGTTGAAGATTGACCCCAAGTACATATCCCGAGTCATAGACTGTATTCCAACTGTAATTCCTTATGACAGTCAAACTAAGATTCAGCAAAATGTCACCAATGCACTTATGATGGAAACTGAGACTGTGTCCAGAGAAATATAACCAGACATGGTTAACCTTTGCCGTCTACTTCCAAAAATGAACCTCAGGCAGCTGGATGTTGTGAATATCAGTAAGCTGCACCACTAACAGGGGCCCAATGTTTATCAACTGACAAGTGTGTATTTAAGGGAGCGCTGAAATGGTTGATCCACTAGTAGAGGATCAGGGAGGATGTTGGAATTGTCAATCAGCTGGTTCATGGCAATCAGAGAGAGACATACCAAATCATTTTTCCTGATTGACTCAAGCGTCAGGTGTTGTTAGTAGTTTATGGTCAAGTAGTTCACCAACCAATAGAAAAGATGATTGCGTTGATAAGAGAGTGGTCTTGCTGACCTGGAATGGCTGCTGATATTGATAACTACTATCAAAATTGTGAAGTACACTTTATCCAAAACAAGAAAGTGACTTCACCCCTAAAGGGCATCCTGGTTGCCAACAAACCTTCCTGCAATCCTTGCAGTGGATTTTGTCATCCTTGACCTTAGGTAAGTGGACCAAGCATATTCTCATACTCACCAATGTCTTCACTAAGTTCACACAGGCCATTCTCACACATGAACAAAAATCCTTGACCATAGCCAGAAAGTTAGTGCATGAAAGATTTGTCCTATTTGCTCTTCTTATGCCCGATTCATAGTGATCAGTGATGGAACTCGAAAACAAGATAACATAAGAGCTTTGCAAGTTTTGTGACATTTCCAAGAGCTGCACTACCCCCTATCATCCTAAGGTTGGTGAGCAGTTCAACAATACTCTGAATGATGGCTTGTGCACCTTTCTTGTAGAGAGAAAGCAAAGAGGAATCAATATATTACAGAGCTAGTTTATGCTTACAATAGCACTCCATACTTCTCCATAGGTTATTCTCCACTCAATCTCTTCATTGTCTGAGATCCAGCCCCTTTCATGGGCCACTTTCTTGGACCTATTGCACTTTCGGATGGCGATGGTCATGTCAATGAGTGGAGAATCGTATGAGGCTAAACCAGATGTCATCCCGGGATGACCAAGGGAGGAACACTGAAAAGTGTTACAAAATGCAAAGCTGACAAAACTGACTTTCCAATTTGCACTAGAGTATTTCACCAAAATCAGAATAGCAAGTGATGGAATAAGTGCCTATGATCCCGAATTCCGCAGATCCATCAGCAGCTTACCACAGGTGGCCATTGAATCATTAGTTGGAGGGCAGCCTCAGAAAGTGGTTTAAAGAGGGGAGTTGCTGAAGGTCAAAACTTTAGCAGATGATATGCATGCAAGTAAAGGAATCACAATGAAATGTTGTCAGACAGCAATGAAGAATCCTGGAGTTGTGATTCCATGGATGACATTCAGTGCAAAGATGTCCATTCCAGCCCTAGAAAAAGGTATAGGAATGAATTACGAGGAGGTAGCAACTGAAGCAACAAGTGCTGCCAAACATTTGGCCCCTAGAGACTCATTGACCTAGACCCCAATGAGGATGATCCACCGCAGAGCCTGAAACCCACATCAAATACCAGTACAAATAAGAGGCTGAAAATGTCCTCTCAAGCAAATATTGGGTATAATGAAAAGTGGCCAGAGTACATTATGGAGCATTATTATTTGTCCAAATCGATGATGCAAGAAGAGAATTTTCAAAGGCTTTCAATACCTCTTTGAATTTGTCTCGTGTTTCATTTACCTCTTGGCAAGCAATAATATCAATCACTATACTCCCAACTGTGTACAGAAGTGCTTTCCCTTGATCAGTTTCTAACCTACTATTTCCCTAATTGTCTTCTCCAGGATGTACAATTTTATGCTCTATATAGCACATTTCCAAATTTTAATCTCTCCTGGTAATACTTTTCTAATGCCTTTCTAATGTGATTAGGTATTTTATTCTGTTTGCAGATTTTTTACCCTGTGGTAATGGCAATTTCTTTGCACTTCCCTGCTGTACTGGAGGGTTTTCTCTACCTGTAGAGCTGTAATGGAAGTTTCCCACACATTGGAGCCTACCATGACTCTTGATGCATTCCCTTTGTTTTTCTTAAAAAAAATTCATGTGGATCAAAGGTGGCACAGCTGCGGAAGTATCCCCAGTCACTGACAATGGCAACATGAATTGGCAGTTCAGTGGGCAACCATCTCAATTCCATGACAGGGTCTTCAGTCATAAGATTAAGTCCTGAGACAATTACATTATTTGCAGGTTGATATACTCAAGCAACAAGCAGTGAAAAGAACAGGAATGGGAAGGGTCTTTAAAATACCTATTTTTCTCAACTTTAAATTATACTTAGTTTTTATGGATAATCTGCGATTTTCATGGTAGAATCATGGAGCTAAATCATGTGTTTTGTTTTGGCTAAGTGCAAGTTGCACTGGTGTATTTGGGGAGATTCCCATTGCTATTTCTAGTGAAGATGTCTCATTGTATCTTATAATTGTTCCACATTTACTATGTGCTCTGACCTTCACACCAATTCCAGCCCCATCTTACCACCTGCCATATCCAGAACAATTCAACACTCAGAGGACATCCGCCAAAAGACTGGCAACTCTTGAGTTTGTGCCATCTTTATAAGGTCTCTTTGCATCCAGACAAGCAACAGTATTATAACGATGCCCATATACACTGGTTATCTTGGATTAAATTATGAGCTTGCTATGGTTATGTTTTTGAAGCTGTAATTTCAATAACAATACTTTCTGCAGGGTATTTGCTGAATATTGCTATTAACCATTTAATGATATCATTGCACACTATTCACAGAATTTTGATAATTTTGAATTGAAATTTTATGGACAATTTGAATAGTTTCTGCTATTTACTCTTGTATCACTTTGCACATTCCTGTTGATATGTTTCTCCAAGAAACATGTTCACATGCTATATTCCTTCAGTTACCAGAGCATTTTTGGCTATTTTGGTCTGCCTTCTGGAATCGATTCACTCCCTCAGTCAACATGTTTCCCAGTCAGCCACACTGCGGAAGGCAATGGCAAATCCCTGCAGTATGCAACCCATAAGTGTGGACCAATCCAAAGGAATTCCAGGGCAGAGCCCTCAGAAATGAGTGCTGACGAAAGACAGGCAGAACCTGAAATCTGGGTTTAATGATAGTACTAAACTATCATAAAGTGTGGGTAAATGCAAGTCCATTTTGCAAAATTTGCATAACAAGCAGTAATATTTAGTTATCATGTAAGGCATTAATGGAGACAAACATCAATGTTTCCATTGCCACCTCGCTGACATATTCACTTGTCAGGTAGGTGTGTCCTGATATCTAGTTTCTGCCAGTCAATGTAGCAGCGATGGCAAGACAAATGGAAGTTACATCACATGTCTAGTTTAGTACTGAATGTTCTAGGTCCAGTTGATGATGCACATGTTCTCATTGCACCTGCTTTGTAATGAAAGTGCCTTTCCAAAAATGGTGCCAGAATGTGGAACTGGTCTGTGAGGCCATGTGTAAAATTATATGCATCACCCATCTGCATAAATAAGGGTATATGGCTTTTTGCCAGGTAGCTCTTTTTGGATAGAAAACCCTCTTCCCTTGGACCTATGCCATGCTGGGATGATCAACCACCTGTTCTTTCTTCTGCTGCTTTGATTGGGTCCTCCATTACATGATGCCTAGTTTAAATCTCTTTGCTGAAGAGGATATATTGACATTTCAGCAAAAAAGTACTTCTTTTTTTACAGTGGAACAGATACCAAAGAAGATTCCATCAGTGCATCCCTAAAAACCAAAGATATGAAGATATTGAGCTATTGAACTCCTTTATCTCATGTAATAATTTCATGCAAGATACCAGAAAATCAGCCAAATAGTTTGGAAAACGCATCAAATGCATTTGTATTTTCTTACCCTGCATGTATTTACAAAGAACAAAGAACAAAAAACAAAGAAAATTACAGCACAGGGAGGCCCTTTGGCCCTCCAGGTCTGCACTGATCAAGATCCTCTGTCTAACCTGTCATCTATTTTCTAACGGTCTGTGTCCATTTGCTCCCTGCCCACCCATCTACCTGTCCAAATATATCTTAAAAGATGCTAACGTGTCTGCGTCTACCACCTCCGCTGGCAACGCGTTCCAGCCGCCAACCACCCTCTGTGTAAAGAACTTGCCATGCATATCTCCCTTAAACTTTCCTCCTCTCACTTTGAACTCATGACCCCTGGTAATTGAGTCCCCCACTCTGGGAAAAAGCTTTTTGCTATTCACCCTGTCTATACCCCTCATAATTTTGTACCCCTCAATCTCCGTCTTTCTAATGAAAATAATCCTAATCTACTCAACCTCTCTTCATAGCTAGCACCCTCTATACCAGGCAACATCCTGGTGATCCTCCTCTGCACCCTCTCCAAAGCATCCACATCCTTTTGGTAAAGTGGCGACCAGAACTGTACACAGTACTCCAAATGTGGCTGAACCAAAGTCCCATACAACTGCAACATGGCCTGCCAACTCTTGTACTCAATACCCCATCCAATGAAGGAAAGCATGCCATATGCCTTCTTGACCACCCTATTGACCTGCGTTGTCACCTTCAGGGAACAATGGACCTGAACACCCAGATCTCTCTGTTCATCAATTTTCCCTAGGACTTTTCCATTTACTGTATAGTTCGCCCTTGAATTTGATCGTCCAAAATGAATCACCTCGCATTTGCCCGGATTGAACTCCATCTGCCATTTATCTGCCCAACTCTCCAGTCTATCGATATTTAGTTTGTTACCACTTAATTGTGGACCCTATATAGTGGACTTTGTTTTCCATGAAAGTTTTGTTAGCACCAATTTAGCAAAAGACTTCATATTTTCTGAAATATGAGCTTTTTAAAGAAAATATTGTTGTGGATGCTTGAAAGTTAATGAATAAAACATCATCTGAATTGTTGATATAAAAATATGTATTCGTCAATGCTTTAACAACTGAAATATTTACCCTTTCTTGAACACAATCACAATGTTTGTCAATGGTATTAGAAAAGTCTACTAACCAAGTTAAAAAGTGAGAAAACTTTCTCTGTTAGGCTTTACTATAAAATAAGCACACAAAAAAACACTATGTAGTCTTCTGGGTTCACTTTTCATCAAACATCACTTCAAACATCAAAGAAGTGTTTCATAATTGTTGTAATAAACATACAAAATGTAATCTTTAGAAAGGTGCATCTATTTGAACTCATGATCTCAGACATTGTGGTTATTATACATCAGGTGGTTCAGTGTGATTAAGCTTTATTTGTTTAGAATGTTGCCTGGATATTTGAAAGAAGGCTGTGAATGACGTTGGTAAATCAAGGACAAATACTGGCTTTTATATTTATTCCTAATGCATCTAATAGCATCAAAAATTTGAATGCTGGGCATGCATCCTATGTTCTTTGAAGAGCAAAATAAACTATTTTGAAGCTTTTGTAAAATGTTATGTTTGCCAATCAACACATAATAAAATCACTGGTGAGAAAATTGAAAATGTTGAAATATTCAACAGATCTAGCAGCTTCTGTGGGGAGAGACATTCAATGAATGGACAGAATCTTTCCACTTTGTTCCTGTCAGAATGATGAGACCATTTACAAGTTAGGAATACAATTCACTACCTGACAGGCTTTTACCCAGTACCAAAGCATTAATATCCCTACCTCCAGTTTCCCCAACAATCAGGGAAGGTGGCAAGAATGAAACATTGGATCTGTCAAAGGAAGAATTTCTAATGAAAGGGGCCATGACATGGATTCACAGAGCTGACCGGCACTTGGACCTATGAGGTTATGCAAACTACTATGAGGCCTGGAAGACTTCCCATGAACTCTCAAAGCTTAAGATCCTGCTCTGTGATCTGAGGGACTGAAGTATGGCAAGTTCTCCCAGGGGCAGGCACAGAGGACAACTCCCAGCTAAGGAGGTTCTATGAAAATGGGTGAGGGAGTCGGCAGCAAAAATGCTGCTCATCCAATCTTGAGGCAATGCATCAACAAGATCTAGGATGTCAGAAGTGACATAACACATCCTCATGACAATCCCCATATTTTGACTTTCACAGCATTCTACTGCACCGCACTCCACCGGATAACACAGTGGACCTACAATAAACCTTCTAAACATTCAACACACATGCTGACCCTCAGCCTATTGCCCTCTTGCACACTTTTCACTGTGATCCTCCATAAGTGGTGATCTTCCCATCTCTTTTAATATGCCATAATGAGCACATAAACCTCTTTGCTTCCTTTCCTTGCAGAGGAGAGCTCACATCTTATCAAAAATCAAAGACTGGGGAGGATGGTGAGGAGTACAGGAAAAGTGATGGCAGAGAGTGGACCTTCCTGAGAGACAATGTATCATCAGCATCTGGCACTACATTTCTAACTGCTCCACAAGTGAAAAAGCTCTTTTTCTGAGAGGCTGCAGATGTTGGCAACAATCTGTCTGACTCTTTAAAGGGATCAGTGCACTCCGACATGCCAAAAGCTGATCTTATACCAGTAGATCCCGAGTTGGATACCTTATCTCCTACCAGCTACGTCTCCATGTCCATTCCCTCTGCCCTGCGAAGTGCCATGCAGTTAAGGAGAAAACAAATGTTTCTGCTGCTTCTGTTGTTGATCCCACAGCCATTGGTGCTAATGGTGGTAATACTGTTTCTCATCTTGCCCTTCAGAGATGCAAAATAGAGCTGCATTAGTTGCTCCTACATCTTGATGAAGGCTGACAGCAAAGAAGTACAGCCATAGGTACGTGAAATATTAGAGTTATGAAATGCCTGCAAAACAGTTAGCAATCACTTGTCGAACAATGATAGTATTCTCAGAAAGAGATTATTCAAAAAGCAGCTTTTCACCTGGCCATGACTAGACCTCTTAGTTTCACATATCAAAACCTTCTGTTGTTAGTTTCCACTTGTCAGTTGCACTGAAGAATTTCCTCCTGTATGCACTTGCAATGGCCACCAAGTACTCTGATCTATCTTTATTCATTCCAAAGCTTCACATGCCCATTCACATTGTCTTTTAATATCTCTTTCTTTCCATTTAGACAGATTACATTGCTGCCCATATTTTGATTTTGGCAATCTTGAATCTTTACCCCATTATCTGAGAAATTAACAAAGTAGTTGGGGCTACAAAGCAAACTCCTGCTATTAGCCACATTCTACCTATCTTCTGTCATAATCATTCTCTATCTTCTCTCACTCAGCCAACTTCCTAACCAGATTAGTAGTTTGCCTGCAATTCCATGCAATCCAACTTTAGCTAACTACTTCTTGTAAGGGATAATGGGAACTGCAGATGTTGGAGAATCTGAGGGAACAAAGCGTGGAGCTGGATGAACACTGCAGGCCAAGCAGCATCTTAGGAGCACAAAAGCTGATGTTTTGGGCCTAGACCCTTAGGCCCAAAACATCAACTTTTGTGCTCCTAAGATGCTACTTGGCCTGCTGTGTTCATCCAGCTCCACATTTTGTTACTTTTTATACGGGACTTTATTGAATGCATGGTTACAGAGGGTAAGCCATGTCTCCCAGTAATCATTGTTGTCAGGTATCTTGTGCTTGATGGTTTAACATGGGACATGGAAAGCTCTGAAAATGATGGCCATGGAATGCCTCCATATGGATTGTTGACTTAAGGATCTTTGTCCAACTCATACAGCACAGCAGCATCTCATAAATGTGGGAAGGGATTATAATGATGTATGATTACTGATAGCTTGTTCCCTTAGCTCCCACATCATCCAAGAAAGCCAGCATTGCATTTAAGAGCATGTTGATGATTACTTCAAGATCAAGATGAGAGGAACTCTCTTCTGTCCCCTAGGACAGCCTGTGAGAACTTGGTTTGTCTTTATGAATTGTGGCTCACAAATGCCATTTTTAAAGTCACTTGTGATTATTTACAGAGATTACTATGTTCTATCTGCAGTGACTACTGACATAGTTAAGATTTTTTGTGACCAGAATTGAACGTTACACAGTTGCATATTGCATGCATTTCACATGCAGTGTGCTACGACAAGTGCCTGATTATTGCAATTGCCATTGCTCACAAGTAGAATCTACATGCTCTGACAAAATAATTAACATTTTCTCTGCTCCTTGCAGGTGTGGCCACAGTTATTTACCATTTCCAGTGTTCATTTATGATCCACATGATTATGGAAAGCAAGGCAGGTCACCCTTGGCTCAGTGAGTCACAGCTTCAACCTGGTTATCCAGGAGCCCCCAAACTTCCATGTTTCTTTCTTCCTTGAACTCTCTGGCAGGCTATTCAGGACTGAACTCCACACCTTCCCGCACAACTTTTTCAATTTATCTCCCAACATTAGCCCCTGAGCCCTGGCCCTCAGTCTTGCCAATCATCATGCTGCACTGCCCCCACTTGTCATTTCAAAACAGGATGGTCATGATTGTCATTACTTTCTCCTCCCACACTAAGCCTTTAATCCCCAGAACTGACTTCTCTAGCTTCCCTAAAACAGCAGTCTGATAAACCCCTTGCCTTTCATTGAGCTGGCCTCCAGGACTGACTGTGGCCCACATGCCTTGACTGACTCAGATTATCAAGCTGACTTATGTATGACCAAAACTTTTGACTATGCAGCAATTCAAATGACTTATCATGACCTGCCAGAATGATTGGACTAGACCTGTATGAACCCTGGACCTGTATGCCTCCTTGAACTATAATTGATATGAAGTGTCTGAAGCCGACCCTCCCTAGTGGCCAGCTGACCAGGTCCAATTCCAAGGAATGATAGCGGATGATGCTTTAGACTTACTGTGTCATGGCCCCATGATTGAATGCTGTCTCTTCTGTGTAATGATCACAGCTGATGTTATTGTAGAACAAGTTAGATCCCAGACTAAAATATGACATGATAAAACATATATTGTTACTTAATTAACAAGATGGCCCATCACTGAAACATAAGCATGTAATGCTGCTGATTGGTATTAACAAGAAATAGAGTGGTTTATTATCCAAAAGAACAAAATAAAGTACATAAATCAATGTTGGGCATTTGTCGATCTGTACGACTAGGAGACAGCAAGGACTGCAGATGCTGGAAGCCAGAATCAATAAATGTGGAGGTGGACAAACGTAGCAGGTCAGAGAGCATCAGATTATCAGGGCTTAAATGTTTTGGGCTGTCCTGATGAAAGTTTTCCACCTGGAACATTGACGTTCCTGCTCCTCTGATGCTGTCTGACAAGCCATGTTTATCCAGCTACACATTTGTTGCCTCCATCTGAACAGTCTAGCCTCTCTCTACCCTTTTATGGGGTGACATCTACTATAATGAACAAAAGGGGAGAATAAATTAAATTACAGTGAATGTCATATCTGCTGGTTCTGGTGCATGTGGTGAAAAATGTGAGGTGAACCAAAGGACACGTAGTGGCAGCACGCACGTCATACAGGCTGTTAGTGTGAAACATGGGGTAAGGGGAGCCAGGGCTGGTATTGCATGCAATAAAGAAAGCGGGAGATTGTGAGCCTTAGTGGGATAGCTTGGCCAAGATAGAGTGAGCGTGAGGCAGCAGAGAGAAAAGCTTGGCACTTGGTCTGACAGAGCAGGGAAAGTCATCGACCTTCTTCTGGCATTGCTAGCAGGTTTTTTGCACCAGGTAGCAATGACCTGGGCGATGACTTCACACCAAGCTAGCAGGGTCTGGTGGTACAGATTTTTCTGCTGGTGCTCCAGATAGAGCATATCTCTCCTTTGCATCACCTCATTCATTAGGACCTCCAAGTAACTCTTGGAGATCTTTACATTCTCTACCATGTTCCAACTCTGTTTGTCATTGAGCAGGACAGCTTCAAAATGCTAGTGCTCATCCACACTTTCAGTGGCCTTTTAAAGATATCCACTGAGTGGTGATTGGTATCAGGCACTGCCAATGGTCAGATAGGGCAGAAGTCAGATGTGAGACGTCAATAAGACTGGAGTAAAAGCAGAAGTTACTGGAAAAGCTGGGCAGATCTGGCAGCTTCTGTGTTGAAAAAAAGACAAAGTTAATGTTTCGGGTCTGGTGACCCTTCCTTACAGCTAGAGTAGGTAAGTGATGCACTGAGCTTACTAAGATACAGCAAGAAAGCCCACAAGGCTTTGTAGCAAAAAACTCCTAAAATCTCAATGGAGATTGGATTTAGCCAAAAAAAACTATAAAATGCAGACAGGTGTCATAATTATCTCTCTCTCTCTCTATCTCTCTCTCTCTCTCTCTCTCTCTCTGTACCTTCATCCCAACCCCACATCTAAAATCTTCATTAAGTATGTAACTGCACCTGGTTTCTTTACAAGTCCAAACACATGTTTCATCTAACCACTTCAATAGCCTTTCACCATGACCTTCTAGTCATGGCTGGTACTAATCTCTTTAAGTTTTATGCATTGTGTATCACGTGTTTAGGTTTGGACTTTAAAACTAAACTCTAGACTAAGCATATTCTTCTGTCACAGCGGAAAATCATTGATTTAGGAGTCAAACTAACAAGGTCATTCAACAAGAAGGATTATTACTTAATACCCTACTAATCCAGGCACAAGTTCAATGCATTCTTGTTGGTTTTCTCATGGGAAGTGTTGTAAGAGATGCCTGCAGCTGAAACCTAGTTCTGCAAGGAATAGCTACGATGTCCTATCAACTGCTCACAATGTGGTCTCCACTACACTGGGGAAGCAAAGCACAAATTGGGTAACCACTTTGCAGAACACCTATGTTCCGTCTGCAAAAATAATCCTGATCTTCCAGTTACAATGGGAACTACAGATGCTGGAGAACCCAAGATAATAAAGTGTGAAGCTGGATGAACACAGCAGGCCAAGCAGCATCTCAGGAGCACAAAAGCTGATGTTTCGGGCCTAGACCTCAGTGAAGGGTCTAGGCCCAAAATGTCAGCTTTTGTGCTCCTGAGATGCTGCTTGGCCTGCTGTGTTCATCCAGCTTCACACTTTATTATCTCTGATCTTCCAGTTGCTTACCACTTCAACACAACTCCATGTTTCCTGTACAGAAATGTTAACTCTGATTCCTCTTCACAGATGCTGCCAGGCCTGCTGAGCATTTCCAGCAACTTCTGTTTTTTGTTTCTAATTTACAGCATTCGCAGTTCTTTCGGTTTTTATTTGCCATGTTTCCTAGTCAACACCACTGTCTTGGTCTCACTGTAGTACTCCAACAAAGCTCAGTGCAAGCTGGAAAAACAGCAACTAATTTTCCACTTGGGATCTTTGCAGTTTTCTGGATTCAATGCTGAGTTTAACAGTTTTAGGCCTTGAGCAATTTTTCCTACGCCCTTACTGCAATCCCTTCAGGGACTGTCATCATATGGGCTGCTGCCATAAACAACCCAATTTAAGCCATTAATGGTTCCTGTTAGCAGCTATTCATTTTCCCAGGCTGACATGTACCCAATCCTTTGACTGGCCAAGGTTTTTCTCTGTCTGTCTGGACTCATCTCCACCTATTGTTTACTCCTCCCCTCCTCCCATCCCATCTCTAACATATATACCACCCTATTCCCAGTGACAGCCAGTTCTAAGGAAGGGTCACAGGACCCAAAATATTAGGTCTGCTTTCTCTCCACAGATGGTACCAGATTTGCTGAGTTTTTCCAGCAATTTCTCTTTTTGTTTCTGACTTCCAGCATCCATAGTGCTTTGGATATTTTGGTAATGGATTTACTTGTTTTCATAGTACACAACTGCGCAATAAAATGTTTAGTTATTTCAAATGTCAATCTGACGTTCTCACTCCTTTATTGCCAGCGCAATTCTTGCCCTAAACAAACATTAGCAATATATCGACCATTATACAGTATATACTTCCATGACATCCTGCTCCTCGATGCTTGCATTAAAAGGCCTTTGTACCAAAGACAAGTAAGTCACATCAAGAGGTCGACTCCCACATGAGGCTGACAAGATGTTACTTTAGCTAAGAGTTTGAGTGTTTCTACAGCATTACCCCCTCAAAGCTTCAGAGTGTCTGACCCCTACCTGTACTTTTGCTGTACATGAGCATCCTGTTGTCAGTGGTTGATCTAGCCTGCAATTATGTTTCTCTTTTCTCCAAATTGTTCCATAGTAAGAGGAACAGGACATGTAAGTTTACTATTGGATATCTCACAGCCTTAAACGTCACAACATTCCTTTGGGAAATCTAGACTTAGGACTAAACATTCCTTCCTAAATACGAGTAGGCATCACAAGTCCACCATTGCTCCTGTTAGGTGCATGTGAGAGGTGAATAGTATGGACATTTCAGGCCCTGGATGGTCTCAACCATAGTTTTACCTCAGGATCCCCAAAAAAGATCACTTATAATGTTTTGGCTCAATCTCCAACTTAGAGCTGTGCAGTTCACTGATGGTTATGAGAGAGAAACCAATGTTTGATGACTGCAAGTCAGCACATCATATACTGGCTGAAGGCATTCCAAAACTTTAACATTGTTCCACTTGCTCCACTTAACTTGAAGCTACTGGGACAATAAATGTTATAACAGTGCAAGTGATCGTGTATTTACAAAAGTGCAGATTTCACATAATAACTGAACAGCCATGCCATTAATGTGCCCTCCAAATGTTTTCATTTCTCTCTCTCTCCCACTTTGTGTAGAACTGGTCCAATTTCTGCAGATGAAGTGGAGGGAGACTGGCATGTGGTACGTCTTGTTTGACTGAAGACTTGGGCAATCGTTCCTTGGTAATTTCAGCTTAAAAACCCTCACTGACTGAGTGCTCTACCGAGATGTAGACTCATCCACCTGGGTTTGAACTGCTAGAGACATTGAAGTCAAAGGCAGGGGAAAGCAGAGACGCAGTGTACTTCTGAGTGTCCTGAGAAGAAACTACAAGGGCGTGTCTGTCAATCCTCCTCCTTATGGCTCTCTAGTAGCACAAATTGGGCGGCACGGTGGCTCAGTGGTTAGCACTGCAGCCTCACAGCGCCAGGGACCCAGGTTCGATTCCAGCCTCGGGTAACGGTCTGTGTGGAGTTTGCACAATCTCCCTGTGTCTGCGTGCGTTTCCTCCAGGTGCTCTGGTTTCCTCCCACAGTCCAAAGATGTGCGGGCTAGGTGGATTGGCCATGCTAAATTGCCCATCGTGTTCATGGGTGTGTGGGTTATAGGGGGATGGGTCTGGGTGAGATGTTGCAACAGGCGGTGTGGACTTGTTGGGCCGAAGGGCCTGTTTCCACACTGTAGGGAATCTAAAACTATCTAAAACTCTGTCTCTTTGAGATGCAGAGGCACCTGGAGAAACTCTGAAATCACTCATACCACACTTGCTTTGACATTGACGCTAAGCACACATGGCTAAGGTTCTGGAGAGAAGGTCTGAGTGCATATTGAGCAGCTACCAAACACTCTGCTGGAACTGGGTCTGCAAGGTGACCATCACCCTTTTCTTGGAAGCAACCAAGCACTTGCATGCCAGAGCCACCGCAATAGTGAGAATGTGGATAGATTTGTTTCAATGCCTGGCATTCTCATGCCTCTCTATCCAGGCTAACCATGTCACATCTAGCCAAGTACAGAGGCATCTTCTGCATGGGACATCATCAGTATCAGAGGCATTTCTTCTTCTGCTGGCTATGGACATGTGACACCTGCTTGTGCTCACCAAATTGTGGCCTGAATCTAATCTAGTTACAGTATTTTCACAGATGATCTCTTCTCTCTGTTGGCGGAGGGTGTAGATGAACACCTTGTCATTCTATATTCTGAGGGTTCACAGGCTTCTTTCTTCGAGCTAGTGCTGGCTTGGAGGGCCTGCAGCTGAGGCCTCTTCCTCCTTGTGATTTCTTGGATATCTCAAATACCTGCAAAAGGGCAAGAATCAATTGGTGAAGATGGAGAGAAGCTACTGTAGAGTAATGTGTTAACGTTGGTGCTCATCAAAGAAGCAGAGGGCATAATGTTTCTGGCCCATTGGTGGCTCCCAGTTACTCCAGGAATGACCCTGTTCTTCTCTGGATGGATGACAGCCCTTTCCTTAAAGGGAATGAATAGTTTAATATGCTTATAGCCTGTAATGATCATGTTCAAAGAGATTAGGATGTGTTGCAAAAGGAAGCAGGAAGTTGGTATGCAGACAGAGCAAGCAATCAAGAGGCAAATGGTATGTTAGCTTTTTTGCAAAGCAAATGAAGTCTAAGACTAAAGAAATCTTGCTGCGACTACAATTGTACAAGTCTTTGGTGAAGCTGCAATGGGTACACTATGTACAATTTTGTCCTACATTTTTCAGGAAGGACGTACTGCATTATAGCGATATGTCACTGCATTAGTCCCTATGATGGAATATTTTAATATGATGAGTGGCTGAATTTATTCGGGTCGATATTCTCTGCAGTTTAGAAGAATAAGAGGGAACCTCATTAAAATATACAGGATTGTGAAATGGGTTGAAAAGTGGACTTTTTAAAGTTGTTTCCCATGACTGGGGAATCTAAAATAAGGTTCTCTCAGGCAACAGTCTGTGTGGGGGTTTACACATTCTTCCCATGTCTGTGTGGGTTTTAGCTGGATTCTTTGGTTTCCTCCCACAGTCCAAAGATGTGCAGGCTCGGTGGATTGGCTGTGCTAAATTGCCGATAGTGTTCAGGGATGTGTAGATTAGGTGTGTTAGCCATGAGAAATGCATGGTTACAGGGAAAGGGTATGGGGGATGGTTCTGAGTAGGATGCTGTTGGAAGGGTCGATGTGGACTTGTTGAGCTGAATGGCCTCTTTCCATACAGTAGGGATTCTATAATTCCATGAACAAGACAATCTCAGGATAAGGGGATGATCATTCAAGATGAAATAAAGAGAAATTTCTTCACTCACAGAATGCAAATTTTTGGAATTTTCTACCCTAGAAGGTGGTGGGCGCTCCTTTATTGAGGCTGAGATAAACAGATTTCTCTCAGGGAATCAGGGGATAAGGAGAGTAGGCAGGAAAGTGGGTTTGAAGCCAAAGATCGACAACTTGACATTAGGGAACAGAGGGTGGTGGTAGAGGGTTGTTCAGACTGGAAGCCTGTGATGAACAGTATGTCGGAAGGAACAAAAACAAAGTTTCTGGAAAAGCTCAGCAGGTCTGGCAGAATCTGTGAAGGAGAAAACAGAGTTAACATTTCGGGTTCGGTGACTCTTTCTCAATTCTGTTTTCTCCTTCACAGATGCTGCCAGACCTGCTGAGCTTTTCCAGCAACTTTGTTTTTGTTCCTGATTTCCAGCATCCGCAGCTTGCTATGAAGAGTGGTTGAGTGGATTAGGATTATTTACATTAGAAAGATGGAGGTTGAGGAGGGATCTGATTGAGGTATACAAAATCATGAGAGATATAGACAAGGTGGATAGCAAGAAGATTTTTCCCAGTGTGGGGGACTCAATTACTAGGGGCCACGATTTCAAGATGAGAGGGGAAAAGTTTAAGGGAGATGTGCGTGGAAAGTTCTTTACACAGAGGGTGGTAGGTGTCTGGAACACGTTGCCAGCAGAGGTAGCGTTATTTAAGTTGTATCTAGACAGATGCATGAATGGGCAGGGAGCAGAGAAATACAGATCCTTGGAAAATAGGTGACAGGTTTAAATAGAGGATCTGGATTGGTGCAGACTTGGAGGACTGAAGGGCCTGTTCCTGTGCTGTAGTTTTCTTAGTTCTTTGTTCTTTGTAGTTCTTTCTGTTTTTATTAGTGTATCGGAAGGATTGGTGCTGGATCCATTGTAGTTTATTACTTATGTAAACAAATTGGTTGAGAATATAGAAAGCATGGTTACAAAGTTTACGGATGATACCAAAATTGGTGATATAGTGCACAGTGAAGAAAATTATCAAGGAGTGCAACGGGATCTTGATCAGCTGATTCAATGGGCCGAGAAATAGCAAATGGAGTTTAATTCAGAGAAATGCGGGATATTGTATTTTGGTGAGACAAACCAGGACAGGTCTTACACGGTTAATGGTAAGGCCCTAGGGAGTGATGTCAAACAGAGAGACTTTGGGGTGTAGGTATACAGTTCCTTGAAAGTGGCATCACAGGTAGACGGAGTGGTGAGGAAGAAAGCATTTGGCACATTTGTCTTCATCGGTTAGAGCATTGAGTGCAGGAGTTGGGACATCATGTTTCACCTGTATGGGACATTGGTTAGGCCACTAGTGGAGTACTGCGTGCAATTCTGGCTACCCTGCCATAGGAAGGATTTGTGAGGATGTTACCAAGACTGAAAGGTTTGATGTATAAGAAGAGGTTGGATGTGCTGGGATATTTTTCATGGAGCATGGGAGGCTGAGAAATAACTTACAGTGGTTTATAAAATCATTAGGGGTATAGATAAAGTGAAAGCCAAGGGTAGTAGAGTCTAAAACCAGAGTACATTGTTTTAATGGGAGAGGGAAAAGATTTAAAAGTGACCTAATAGGCAACTTTTTCACACAGAGGTTGGCACATATATGGAACAAACTTCCAGACAAAATGATATAGGCGGGTCCAATTGCAAGATTTAAAATTAATTTGGACAGGTTCATGGATGGGGAAGGTTTAGAGGGATATGGGCCAAATGCAGGCAAATAGTTCAATTTAGGAAACCTGGTCACCATGGAAGAGTTGAGTCAAAGGGCCTGTTTCTGTACTGTAGACCTCCATGACTCTATGACCTCTATGACTCTATGAGGCTGAATAGGCCACAGTCTAGCCCCCAATTTCTTGTGTTCTTATATTCACTCATTTGGTGTACTGCCACATATGCAAACAGTTATGAAATCATTATTGAAACTGAGGCTTTTTTTAAAATAGTGAACTTTAATATCATTCAAGGATTTCCTTTGGTACAACAGGTTTAGTTATTATGAAGATCCAACATCTTTATGTCTTAGCCTTGAACAGTATCTGTTCTTCGGAAGCATGTCATTGGCTGTAAAGTGCTTTGGAATATTTTAAGGTTCGGTAAAGTGTGATTACAAATGCAATTTAATTTCTTTCCTTCTTAAGAATTATTTTAAAATAAAAATAGTAGATCCAAGGAAGCAAAATTATTGGATTTAATTTTTATGAATATTGTCCATGTTCTTTCTTGGCCCACAGGATTTTGAAATCCTAGCAAGAATCCAAATGATGAAATTAGACTTCAATGCACCATAGAAAGAAATGTGATAAGTTCTCACAGTACCGTTGAAAATAAAGAAAATGTCTTAACATTTGTCTTATCAACTTTCATTCCATCATGCCAGTCCCATAACTGAGCTTCCTCCCACCTCTGTATTTATTTAATCACAGGATATAGGTGCTGCTGGCAGAGCCAATGTTTCCTAAAATGTTTTGGTAATCTGACTTCTTGAATGGTTGCAGTCTGTGTGGATTATAGGTAACTGAGTCTGACCCACACGTAGTGAGCCTTTAGTAGGTTTTTTTATGCCCTGTAATTGTTTACATTCTATCCTGAACTGTGGAGTCACCTGCTCATGAAAAATACTTTACCCGATATAGTGCTGCATGGCGCAGTTCACATAGGCCAGGATTTTCCATTGGCTGGACAGTCAATATTTCAGCGTAGTTGGAAGTTGTGCAAGGACACCATGTAAAAAAATGTAGCATGCTCCAAAAGAATTACCTGGGAAATTAAGCTTTCCAATGAGCATTTCCACTGTACCTGGACCCCTCAGAAAAACTCTAATTCTGAGGCTTTGGAGGTTTCCAGTAAGTTACCTAAAATAGTTACTCAGAAAAAATTAGACTATTAAATGCACTGTTAAAGGGACTCCAGACGTACCTTACGCAATCCAAACCACACCTCCTCCATAACACTTAACACTTCCTACTTCCAAAGCATTGGCAGCCCCTTCCACCCGCACCCCCCCCACCCCAGTCAGGCCCTACCCGAAAACACATTTGCAAGGACAGCGGCCTTATCACATCTCTTAGCTTCACAAATAATGAACTGTTTTTAAAGCTTATCTGTTTAAACACCACAGTGATTTTTTTGCACAAGTGCACCAGGCAAGCTTGGATGAAGGATAATGATAGAACACCATTCAGGGATTCAGCGTTTGATAACTAGTAACTGTTCTTTTTATAAAAATTGGATTTAAGTGAACATTGAGTAAAGCTAAGGCTTGGCTCCGATATAATGGCTTCATATTATAACAGCAGATGAATAACCACTTACTGCATAGCCTCACAGACAAGAAAGGTAAATTCAGGGAGGCTCTAAGTGCTATAAAGTCAGTTTTTCATCTTCTGTTATCCACTAAAACAGATCAAACAGCAAAGATGTATAGACAAAAAGGATCATTTGTATGTGGAGCTTTATTAGAAGGCAAGTGGACTCATGCTGGGGATCTAAGGTTCATTATTTATCAAAATTCTCAAATAAGAATCATCCAATTATACTGTCTAAGATTCACTGTCTGATCTAGTATAAACCAAAAAGGAGAAGGTAATTGAGACTTTGGCCTACATATTCACCATGGAAAAGAGAATCTCAGCTTAGCCAAAATGTTGCTGGAGCCTCACTTCCAAAACTTCTGCATCCCCATAATGTGGCACCCACAATTTTCATTGGGAGGAAACTAGAGAAGTGCATACTTTGTACATCCATGGTTCATGAAAGCAGTTACACATATAAAGTGCAAGATAACAAAGTGCGAAGCTGGATGAACACAGCAGGCCAAGCAGCGTCTCAGGAGCACAAAAGCTTTTGTGCTCCTGAGATGCTGCTTGGCCTGCTGTGTTCATCCAGCTTCACACTTTGTTATCTTGGATTCTCCAGCATCTGCAGTTCCCATTATCTCTGAACACATATAAAGTGCAGCTGCCTTCAAACAGAACCGATTTTAATTCATGGGATGACCACACCCCAGGTTGTCTAACTTGTAAACTTCATGCTTTTCAAAGACAGATCTAAACTTACAGGTTCATTGGAGAGATGAGATACCCTCTTGTAGAGGTAAGGCACTCTTTTGGATAGGTTCAGGGGCTCCTTTGGGAAGGGTCAAGTGCCCTTTGTAAAAAGAGATAATGGGAACTGCAGATGCTGGAGAATCCAAGATAATAAAATGTGAGGCTGGATGAACACAGCAGGCCAAGCAGCATCTCAGGAGCACAAAAGCTGACGTTTCGGGCCTAGACCCTTCATCAGAAAAGGGGGATGGGGAGAGGGTTCTGAAATAAATAGGGAGAGAGGGGGAGGCGGACTGAAGATGGATAGAGGAGAAGATAGGTTGAGAGGAGAGTATGGGTGGGGAGGTAGAGCGGGGATAGGTCAGTCCGGGGAGGACGGTCAGGTCAAGGGGGCGGGATGAGGTTAGTGGGTAGGAAATGGAGGTGTGGCTTGAGGTGGGAGGAGGGGATAGGTGAGAGGAAGAACAGGTTAGGCAGGCGGGGACGAGCTGGGTGGTTTTGGGATACAGTGGGGGGAGGGGAGATTTTGAAGCTGGTGAAATCCACATTGATACCATTAGGCTGCAGGGTTCCCAAGTGGAATATGAGTTGCTGTTCCTGCAACCTACGCGTAGCATCATTATGGCACTGCAGGAGGTCCAGGATGGACATGTCATCTAAGGAATGGGAGGGGAAGTCGAAATGGTTCGCGACTGGGAGGTGCAGTTGTTTATTGCGAACTGAGGGTAGGTGTTCTGCAAAATTCAGGTCTAACTCTACCTAAAAAAACTTTAAACTTTTCATATTGTGAACATTATTTTGGTGTTATTCACCCCTCTAACCTGCAGGTAGGAGGCTTTTTTTTAATATGCAGCCTTTTACACAGGTTGTGCTTTACAAAACTTATTTTGAGCATTCTTGATAAAACATCTTGCTGATCTCTTCTATTGAACTCAGGAGAAGCTACATATATTTGAAAGTTACACCATGTCAGAATTTAGTATAAGCAACAGCCAAGAGAATATATCAGAAGCAAGGATCCATTAATTCAACAAATCCTGGATCTTGCTGCTGACACAATCAAGGCCAAAAGCTTGCTGGAGCTCGCACAATCCAGTTGATGAATGGAAATGCACCAAAGAAACATCAAGTCAAAATGTAAATTTTGCAATTATTTTTAAAAATAGAACTGGATAGAAATATGATATTTGCAACACCATATTCAAATCTAACATTGCTACCAAGTGGTGCCAAAACTTAATTGACGATGTGCTCCAGAATTAAAGTACAAGGACAAGTAAATCAGATAGAGGTAGAAAGCATACAATGATTATAGAGAACAATATGCTAAGGTGTGTGCAGATAGCAGAGTGCTCATGTTAAAGTAAAAACTGACAAATAGAGCATAATTATATTAACATACACAGATATTATGTGACTAACTCCACATGCTTTTTGTCAATTAATTTTTTTACACGTAGCACATTTCTAATTTTCATAGTGAAAACATGTATTCCAAATTTGTGTTACAAAGTTTACTGGAACTTAATTGAGGGATCATTATTGTCAATGAAAGACAGAATTATATTTGCATGTAAATATGTGAATCATGTAATCAGTAATTTGATATTATTTGTAAATTTAATTGTCTTTTTTATTGAAAATGTTTTAAAATTAACTTTGCTTTACATGTATGTTGCAAATATTAAACAGCCATAAACATTTCCAATGATCACTTTAGTACTTGTCCCTGAATTGATAACATAGGAAAATCTTTATTTATTTCGATGCAATTATTGGGTCCAACATATTATACAGAATCGTCCTTAAGATAGAAACAAGCCATTTGACTAAATTTGCAATTTCTTCTTAAAGCCCTGTTTTCAACAGTAACTCCAAAAAATAGCAAAGTAGGTGATGTCACAAATAAGGGAATGTTTCAGAATATAAAACTATAAACAAAATACTTGAACTGACTCATAAAAGACATGATGCTTGAAAGCATGTTACTAGTGTTTGGTGATGCTTTCTTCTGTGCGTAGGCTTGGATCTGAATGACGCAACTCTTATCCACCATCTGTTGTGATTGATCTGTTACCCACAGAAAACGTGCATGGTTCACCTCCTTTCTATTACTGAGTATATCAGCAGTGACATAATATTTTGATGTGAGTTTATGTTAATCATGTTGATTTGATTTTGCTGTTCCTGGGCTGACAGAATATAAATATGATTTAGGTCAGAGCTATTAAACCTAGCTGCGGTGATGCTTGAAGTCCTCGTCAGTTATGACTAGCTCTTCAAACAATAAAGCGTATTTTCTGTCAATGTTAAATGAATTGATGCAATAAACACTAAAGCTACATGGTTATATTTACAATTCTTAAATCAAGTCATTTGCATGCATCTTGTTGATGCACAAACCTGTCATATCACTCATTTTGTTTGCAGCTGAAAATGTTGTCCTTTATCCAAGTCTTGCTCTGGAAATTTGAGGATCTCCTAGTATTTTAATGAATATATAACACACTGAAGCATTTTATGCATAAATTTCATATCTGCTAAGATTTCACAAGTCTGTTATTAAGAAAACAATACTTTTCATTTAACTGATTAAGCACTCAGTTAATGATGCTTTTTCAATTCACATGATCTTGAATCAGCAAACAAACAAACTCACCACTAGAAAAAATTAAACACCAACAAATTTATTTTTGTAGTGGCTTGAATAGAATAAACATCCCACTTCACAGGAGCAGTTTAAAATCAAATGTGTCACTGAGTCATATGAAGAGATGCTATAACTGACAGCCAAAAAATGGTCAAAGGGCTAGGTTTCAAGAAGTATCTGACACAAGAAATAGGAGCTGAAGTAGGCCATCCAGTTTTTCAAGACTGCTTCACCGTTCAATATACTCATGGCAGATTGTGGTTTGCTTCTCTGTCTTACTTTTCTTCCTTACACTTCTGTCCTCTCCCAGTATCTCGTAATTCCCAGAGAAACCATGAATCTGTATACCACAGAGTTACATGTACTTAACAATGTAGCATTCACAACTCTAAGGGACAGGAAATTCCAAACATTCTCAATCTTTTGAGTGAAATTTTTTTCCTCATTTTCATTGTAAATGACTGATACCTTATGCTGAGATTGTTCCCCAGCGTTTTAGACCTGCTGGCCTATGGAAGCAATCAATCAATGTCTATCTTATCAAGTCCCTTCAGAATCTTGGATGTATCAATGATTCAATGAAATAGTTTCTCATTCTTTTAGATTCTGGAGAATATAGGTGCAACTTATTCTTTTATTAAAGGACACATTCTGCAATGATGTTCAAGATTCCTTATCAGTTATGAACAATTCAGTGTACCTTGGCTGTACTGCCTCCAGTGATATCATATATTGCCTCCACTGCAAATATATCTTTCTTTAAATTTAGAGAGCAAAACCGCACACAGTATTCTGCGTTCTCTATTTCAATCAGGGTCAGGAGCACAATGCAGTGTGCGGATCACTGAGATGTTTCTACAGCTGACTGAGGGAAAAAATATGCTAGGCCCCTGCTACCCAGAGGACTACTGGAGATCAAGTACCTGCTCAACCCCAGGTAGGAGATGATCCCATGGTCTCAGACATCACCATTTTGTCAAAATGCACAGAATGCTCTGGAACACGATGCAAGTCTGTCAGAGCAATTGAAACTAAATGAAAAGTTGAAGCAGTCCATCCATGTTATCAATGCTGTTCTGGCTCTGGCATTGCTGCATTCTTGAAGCTCCAAGTTGAGCACACTCAGTATCTGCTGAATATATACACATATACACACTCGATTGTTGTAACCATTTTGCCTAGCAGCAATGACAAGGCAAGAAGGAATAAGGGACCACAATCTCATTCCAGGCACTCTTTCATGTCAGGGAGACAAACAGGTGTCAGCAGACATCCAGGGGAAAGAGAACCCACATTCAGGTGCTCTGATGCTTGTTTTCAGAACTCTGTAGAGGTTCCCAGTCCCTCCGCTTACCCCTTGCTTGTGGTGTTGATGCCTGCACCTGGGCAGGATACTCTCTGCAGCTTGCAGGCCCAATCACTTATGGGAATAACAAGCCAAACCTTCCAGACCAATAGAATCAACTGGAAAACAGACTGATTCTGCCCTAGCTATAAAACTCAGGACTACACTTAAATGAAGTGGGAGGGAAACGAAGAAAAGAAAAACAATGAGGGCACATACTTGGCTTGGCTGACACTTCATTGTAAATAATCTTACACTTTTGTAAATTTATGTTCACTTACACTCTTAAAATGTCTGCTCTAGTTTCTTTGTAACTGCTGGATCTGGTGAAGTCGCACCCATTTTAATATGAACTGCCTTCTCGGACATCCAAACAAGAAAGAAGAAGTGGCCAAGCATTGCTCAACTCTGACTTACAACTGATTGCTTGACTGCAGGTCGCATCAGATATCCAGCATTCTTGATGTGACATTAATGACTGCATTGCACTTTCTTGTGGATAACACTGAGGCTACAACAATGTACATGAGCTGTGATAGGGCCTGCCCTGCATCGATCATTTACAGGCACCATGTGAATGAGAGGATAGCACTGCTTAATTTACAATGTTTAAATCTTTCTGCTATTCGAGAGGGACCACTGCCATTCAGGGTGAGATATCCACTTCCCCATACAACTCAGTGGCCTACAAAGAGAAGCTTTTGAGAGCACTGCTTTCTCAGGTTAAACACTGCCCTGCAGGATGCTCAAGCATTTCAGAGTAACTTAGCAGTTTATGTGGACTCAGAAATTTTGAAGGCTAATTATTGATGGAAGAATGTAAGGAGGTGCCTCAGCATTGCTCCCAACTTGCTATCTATCATAAGTATTTGCACTGCAGATGGAAATCTTAAACATCACTTAACCACAACCACATGATATACTGCCCTGACCCAGTGACTGCTACTTTCTCCCGACTGGTAGGAGGGGCATGTAGATATAAATGCAGATACATTAAGGTGGGATCAGCCAAAGGTACCACATACAATCACATGGATATGAAAACTTCAACAGAACAGTTTAAAGAGTGCAGAAGTAACTAGCTCAATGTGTGCAGTGGATTGACCACGAGCTGCCTTTTAACTAGCAGAAGGTAACACAATGAAAGGAAGTCGAAATTCAGCTTTTTCATCCTGGAGGTGGATTTTAATTAGGTTCTGTATATCCTCTCATGCTTAACAGTGGATTACTCTATCATGGTCTCAATGTCTTGATCCTCATCTTTGGCAGATTTCTCTCAATCCACCACCTTGTCTGTATCCAGAACTTCTCTCTTCCTCAGTTCCAGTTAAGAAGGGCATAGCAAGCCACTAGGCCACACCAAAGAGGTCCAGACATCAAGCCTCATCTTAAAGATCCTCATGGTCAGTCCCATTATAGTTCAGTTGGAAGCCTGGGCAATGTTGTTTCTCTATGCAATGTCAGTCTGAGGGTTTTGTAAACATTTGTGTTATCAACCTCATTTCAAATGGGCAGCACTTGTCTCTTAATGTCATCCCAGTATTGCTGGAGAAGCTTGAAGGGATACAAGAACCTGAGAGTTCTCTAGCATGCAAGCATCATGGTAGCTCCCAGGATAACTAACGTAGACCTTCAAAACCTGACACCAATGGTCACAGATAAGGTGATAGAATAAAGGATTTTTATTGTCAACAAACTCTGCAAGTTGGTGTCAGACAGTCTCAAAGCAACATGGGTACAGTCGATAACAACCCGCACCTGGGGAAAGCTAGTGATGTTGGAAAATGTCATTGTCCAGGCTATTACATCACAAAAGAAGTACATAAACTGTAATCCGGGGTAATCTGGAGAAAATAACATCTGTTGCATCCTGGATGAATTCGTAAGCAAGAACTGGGAAATTCACTGAGATCTCCATTTGCTCCTTGGGAAAGCAAGTGACATAAGTTCAGGGCTGATGTAACCTTGACAGGCACTGGGATGGAATTGCCACCCAGTCATTCCAAACACATCTCCTGCCGCAGCAAATGACATAGTTCATTGATGATGGACTGCGATATCTGTAGTCCCAGTCTGCAATGTATTTCCAAAAGCTGCACATAATGAGCATGAGGTTTCCTAGGGGGATCAACAAGGTTGCGGGGAATCCTCAAGCCATCTCAGACATGTAAACTGATAATCTGTGCAGAATGCCAGAATAGAACAGCATGTCAGTAACAGTACTTCAGATTCTACCCATCATTTATAATGAAGCGACATGTTATGCCCTGACAGAACTTGCTTTGAAGGTTTCACAATGTCACGAAGCTTTCTAAGCTTTGCAATATTATCTAGATATGTGTTGCAGACCCAAAGTTCAAAGCTACACTGAACGATTGTAATTCAGGCATCTATCTGCATAATAATACCACCTGACAGTAAGAGCCACTCTTAAACATCACAGATCATTTCACTGCATATTTACAGTTAGGTGTGTTAATGTGGCAGCTCCAAAGTGTCTTTCAGTATCGGGTATGAAAAGTGATGCATGAAAAGTTGGTAGTGGCAGATTTCTTCTTAGAATAGATTTGTTAAAAGGCAAGTTCCTTTAACACCCTGTGCTAATGTGGTCTTGTCAAACCAGACCATCTTTGAGTCAGAAATAATGCTCCAGCAATTTCCCAGAGATTTATGTATCAAGTGATGGCCAGTGCTCCTAACTATACGGTTCACTTTGATGATGTTTTGATAGACCAAGATACTTGGGAGGAACACTTGGAACACCTGAAATCTCTGTTCAGGAAATTACAGACAGCTGATTTAGTGATAAATCTTACCCAAAGTGAATCTGTGAAAGTGAGAATAACCTAGCCAGAAAATATAGTAAGGCAAAGACAGATGTTGCCAATAAAACCGACATTACAAGGATTAGTAGAGTTCCCTGTTCCTAAAACCAAAAGAGAATTTTATTCAGAGATAGTAGGAACTGCCGATGCTGGACAATCTGAGATAACAAGGTGTAGAGCCAGCATCAGAGGGGCAGGAAAGCTGATGTAACTTCAGAAATGATTTCTGCCCTTTGAGTTACTCTCCAAAGCTAAAAGAATAAGGATAAGAGTAAGGGGTTCCGCAAAAGGGTCCAGACCCAAACCATCAGCTTTCCTGCTCCTCTGATGCTGCTTGGCCTCCTGTGTTCATCAAACTATACACCTTGTTGTCAAAAGAATTTTATTGGTTTCGTTTATTCATGGGATGTGCGAGTCTCTGGCTAGGCTAGCATTTATTGCCCAGATGGCTGTTACGAGCCAACCGCATTGTTGTGGGTCTGGAGTCATGTGTAGGCCAGGCCAGGTAAGGGTGGCAGTTTCCTTCCCTCAAGGATATTAGTGAACCAGATGGGTTTTCCACAACAATCAGCAACAGATTCATGCCCATCATTAGACTCTTAATTCCAGATTTGTTTTATTGAATTCAAATTCCACCACCTGCCATGACAGGATTCAAGCCCATGCCCTGAACATTACCTGAGTCACTGGATTAATATTCTGGTGATAATGCCACAAGACCATCACCTCCCCAGATGACTTTTAAAGATGTATGGTTTTATCACAAGTTGATATCAATGATTGCATCTCCACTAATAGTTTTGGTTCAAAGGAAGCCTAACATAATATGGTTAGGGGAGTAGTAGGCATCTTCTGAGGTGTTGAAAACTATTTTGAATAAAGAATCATTGCTGGCCACACCAAATTTCATTGATGCAAGTGATCTTGGAGTGAGTGCACTTCCATTACAAGGTGATCAGTGATACACAACCCAGAAAGACACTTTTCTAAAAAGCTGAATCAACATCTAACCAGTGGAAAAAGAATCCTGGGATTGCTCCTGGCTCTTAAATATTCTGAAGTCTATGTTCCCAGCTTTTGTGGAAGAGTACAAAAAGTAAAATACCAGGCTATTTTGTTGAGTTTGCTAGGAGAGACTAATTTCTTAAAACTTGTTCATATTTCAGGAAAAATAATGTAACCTCTGATGCTGTGACAATAATGTAACATACTATCAAAGATAACTGTATAGATTACATATGAAGAATGAATGAGAATTAATGTGTGAATGTGTTTTAATTTTTAATAATTTTTTAAATCCACACTTTACAATGAAACACATTTAAGAATGTCAAGCACTTTAAGATAATACAGGAACAGGAAGCGCTGGAGAAACTCATCTGTAGGCATCAGTAGTGAAAAAAGCAGAGTGAATATTCAAGTCCAATGACCTTTCGTCAGAACACTTCAAGATGTTACCTGGTGTTACAGGGTATAATCTGGTGCTGGTGCTGCCATAGAGGGTGCCTTTGAGCTTCAGTAATTTTGTCAGAATCAAATATATCCATTGTCCCTGATGATTTTTTTAAATAATGTGATAAAGATGTTTCTTGTTCAATATTTTGGAGGGCTTAGTTTTTGAAGGATTGTGGGAACATTGATTTATTTCAACTTCTGCAGAAATATCCACAATACTTTATTTAAAAGAGTTCATTGAAAAGTGACTGTGAACATTGGATAATTTTTAAGAATACTTCCTGAAATCCTGAAATTACTTGCTTTGCAGTAGACACCTGGGGCATTTGAACAGGCACAAGGCAGAGAATTCTGCGGTATCTGGAATTATTTGACCAACAAGAAGCCTGTTAAGAAGAGCTGGCCAGCTGATCTCTCGCATTTCTGTTAAAATAATTCTCATGTTGAGTTCAGTTTGAAACGTATATGTTTATCTGAAAAAGTAATTGAAATAATGCTTCAATATTGAAAAAGGCCTTAGAAAAAGGTACCTGCCAAGGGTCCATTGACAACCATGTGTGATTAGTGGCTTGACCACTTGGATATGAACTTCAGAATAACAGACTCCAGAACATTATTTTTATCCTTATTCTTTTTGCCTTGCAGTGTAACCCAACAGGCAGAAAATATTTCTTTTTTCTTAAAGAGAACTCATGAAGAAAAAATTCTGTTCTATCCTTCTTTTTCTCATGTATTTGTGCGTGCGTGCGTGTGTTTTGGGTTATTTACAAAGATAAACATTTTTACATCTATATTTCAACAATGTATGTTAACCAGTTACTGCAACTTCATTGAATACGTTTTGTTTTGATAATAAACTAAAAATTACATTTATTAAAGAACTGGGAAAAGTATTTTTATTTTATGTTGTGATCCATGGAGTAGTTGGTCTAGGCTGACAGTTCTCTTCTCAAGCCTCTGTCAGAATAATATCTGATCTATTGCTGCAAGTCTAATTAGCATGTAGCCTTTAAACTGGCTTTAATAACAGCCAAGACTTAGGGTTTTCCAAAACAATTGCAAGCAAATATATTCCTTCTCTACTCGAAAGACTTGTAGCACTAAATAATCAATTCTTACCATGTTATTAATGCTAGGATTCACATCACTGAGTTGTCT
The DNA here is from genome assembly GCF_030684315.1 of Stegostoma tigrinum. Taxonomy (NCBI): domain Eukaryota; kingdom Metazoa; phylum Chordata; class Chondrichthyes; order Orectolobiformes; family Stegostomatidae; genus Stegostoma; species Stegostoma tigrinum. Next base: position 58,921,526 of record NC_081363.1, on the reverse strand, counting down.
ATAGTTGATTTTATAAAATTGGAAACAGCTTTGGAAGCATTGAATATAATTGTCAAAAAATAATGAATTAATTTAATCATAACAAAAAACATTCAGAAGCCATTCTCACCTTTAGAAATATCAGGAAACTTTTCACCAACGAGATGTCAACCTTACGTAACATTCCTTTCCTTGCAGCAACTTTGCAATGAGAGTTGTTGGTGTGCTCCAAAATGCAGCATAACAATGTTGAAACCTATTTCAAATGGATTGGGGATGAGCCATGACGGTGTTGAGAAGCTAGTATGTGTGAAATACCAGTATTTCTGCTTATGGAATGGATGTGGGTGCGGCACATAGACTCTGCCCTGAGAAATTGGTATGGGTGTGTGCAAAGTGAAGGTTTGGAGGAGAAACTGGCAAACTGAAATTACATTGCAGTTTAGGTGGTAGAGCGAGAGCCCACATTTCAGTGAGGTGAGATTAGTAATAACAGGTGTGATAATGAGTCATACTCCTAGTTAATAGGCCTCTTGCTGCTCCCTAGTGGGAATTCTGTCTTGACATCTAGAAGTTATTTGAAAAATGCAACTTGTTTGATGTCTTGTTGACAGCAAGAAAGGCACTGCTCAATTTCTCACGTTTCTCCCAAATTTCTCGCCATAGCCCAAGTCATTCAAGGTTTGGCAAGATTCCATCTTATGTTTCTTGACTAATTCTTTTTTGTCCTCTAAATTCCAAGAATTTTTGAAGTCATTTCTTCTATTTGATGCCCAGTAATGCTCATTAGAAATACAAGTGCTTTTCAACAAAAAAATGGATACACAGTATGCATTTACAGAACGTTGCATTGCTTTAAATCCATGAAGGGAATATTACATTTGTAAGTTTGTGATTCATGAGTTTTTTTGACTTTCCTGTGCATGGGATAACAATTGCAAAGCTTGCTCATTGCTTTTTAACATCAAGTGTTGTTTATGCTAATAGATAGCATTGGGGGGTATCTACGTTAATGAATAAATATATAATATATATCATATATAATATAACATCTGTTATTCTAACCTCACACATGTGACAAATGACAAGGTTGCAACTTCTATCATTGTAAAACATGTTTAGGAATGTTATCTAAGGTTGGCATTTTGGTTTATGAAAAGTTTCCTGATATTTCTGAAGGTGAAAATACAGGCTTCTGAATGTCATTTTTTAGGATTAAATTAATTTAAATTCAAGATGTTTTTGACAATTATACTCAAATCTTCCAAAGCTGTTTCCAATTTTATAAAATCAACTGTAGACAACTCAATGATGTGAATCCAAGCATTAATTTCATGATAAAAATTGCATATCTAGTGCAGCAAGCCTTTGGATTAGAATATGAATATATTTGCTTGTAATTGTTTTGGAAAAGGCAAAATCCAGGTTGTTGTTAAAACCATGTAAAGGCCACACGTTAATTAGACTTACAGTGATAGACTAGGTACTATTATGACAGAGGTCTTGAGGAGAGAACTGTCAGTCTAGATCCACTACTCCATGGATCACCACATAAAAGAAAAATATTTTTCCAAGTTGCTGAGATGGCCAAAGCTGCAAGGTTTGCCCACAGGACAGGCACCCAGCCATGATTCAAATAAGCTGCATCCCATGGCTGCTTACTCACTCATTGAGTACTCACCCCAGTTGGCACCTCACTGGAAATCACAGCACCACTGTCTTGCTTTGCCTTGCCTTGTCACTATTAAAGACTCACAATACTTTGTCTTGGCTTCCTGCTAGTTACAGACACAAAATCAGGCAGCTTGTCATGCTTGCCAGGAGTTATCAGTCAGGAAGCGAATATATTGCTGTGCAGCACCACACTCTCTCAATCACACACTTACAGCATGTGCGTTAACCAAATGACATTGTCTCAAATTAGCCCTCAGTCAAATCAAGAGGTGTGGAGTTAGTCAGAGGGTGCTCTTCAGTTAGTCAAAAGCAGCATCAATGGTCATTCTGCATGTGAGCATAGTCAGTTGTATGTTTAGAGTGGTCAGTGAAAGCTGACTACTTTCATTGCTAAGACTAAGTCTAATTCTTCTACTTCTCCAAACAGGGTTGCAGTCAGGATTGATGGATGCATCCACAGAAGGGAATATTGTTGTGTTGCTGCAAAGCAATAATGGCACAGAGAAATGGAGAAGGCATACATATTCGGCAAGCCCCAGACCAGCAGTAACCTCCAGCAAAACTTGATCTGCCTGTACACGAAGACATTATAACTAAACGAACCCTCAAGATGCAAGGAAGACTCAGGCACTTTCAGCATTGATACAGTTTCCTCTGGTTGAGTGAGGTGCAGTGTCAGCACAGGACTGGGACCCTGTCACAGAACTATACCAACTGCTGGAGTGAGACCTTTGAACCAAGGAAGTCGGTGACCATCCTATCCCAGTGACTGTCAAGATAACAGTATTGTTGACTTTTTATGTGACCGCCTTGTTCTAAGGAAGCTGTGCGAGATTTTTCAATCACCACCAAACACTAAGACATCAAGACTGTGACCAATGCCATTGATGCCAGATCACACCACACTATCTCATTTCCCCATGACGGGGTTGGTGCAGCAGCTCACACTGTCAGACTGGGCAATGTGATTGGTTTCCTCCAGGTGTAGGGACAATAGACTGTACCGACAAGGCCAGATCATATTATGGCTATCGATAAAAAAGTGGTCTGTTCTATCAATATACAAATGCTCTGTGATTATTGGTACCACATCTTAGAAGTTCACATCCAGGACACTGGGACCTGCCCTGATTCCTACATATTTGAGAACTGTCTTGTTCCTTCTGCTTTTGAGGGTCTTGATGCCTTATAAAGATGATTACTGGGAGGTTTGGGCTACCAATGCAACCATGGCAGTTGGCTCCGTTATCCCACCCCCAAACAAAGCGGAATGCAGATATAATGCAGCACCTTAGACATCCAGGGTCATAGTAGAGCAGACAACAAGTTGATGCTCCACTCTCGAGTTTATCTGGTGGGGCCTTACATTATGCTCCAAATTCAGCTGAAAATTCTGATGAATCATTATACATCATACTACAGGTTGGTTCAGTCAAGCCAATAGTTGAGACATGGGTTGGATCACTTAGGGGCCTGAACAACATGGGCCATGACAAGATTAGTGACAGAACTGTGCAAGAACTCTTCCAAGTCTATCTCAACATCAGTAGCAAGTTGTTGCATCTTTGTGCAGTGAATTGCTAACTAAAAGGGATTATTGCTTGCTAAACACCATATTAAAAGTACAACTCCCGGTTCATTAATATTCAACTTGCTATCTTACCAAACGTGTCGAACCAACTAAATGTCAAGATTTCTTACTATGGATGTCAGAGAAGGCATCTGTATTTGTAAGGTGGTTGGGGTGAGGGGTGGGGGTGGGTATAATGAAGAATGGCTACAAAGACAGCTATGTGGGGAGGTGGGTAATGTTCATCTATGGTCAGGAACACCTTGGCTTCAATAGGACAGTGTATGATCTGACGTGGCATTGTCACCTCATATGCCATGGGCAGTGGAAAAATGGTGGGTAAGTGCACACCTTTGTAGACAGTTTGAGGGGGGAACCTGGCGAGGTGGATACCAATGAGGTTTTCAGTGGGGCAGGTGCTAACTGGAATAGATCTGGACTCTTCGGCCCTCACTAATATGTAGAGGCAGTGGTCATTGTCCGAAGATTGCCCACTGTGGCCTTCCATCGTGCTGAAAACCAGAAGTGAGCAATGGGAAAGAAATAGCTGCAACCACAGTTGGAGTGGGTTAGGTCAGTACCTTGACCTGTGAGGGACAGGATCGCAAGACTCACTGAGGTCAGATCCTTTTAGAGGGAAACAACATTAGTCACAGATGCGTGCATCATGCAGGACAGGGCATGTGGTTCCCAGTTGATCTCTGGCTACCTTAAGGCATTGGCTCCCATATTCGCCACACCTCCCTGCCTCAACATCTCTGAACACTCCATTCACACCAACACTTTTGGACAAAGGAGACCGAGGAAAGAATAAGGGTATTTTTGTATGAGTGGGCAATGGTGCCAGCAGAACCCATTGCCCTGTAAATATTTTGTTCCCCTTGTTTCCACATGCTGCAACAGGCTCTCAGCATAGACATGATCTCTGGTATACCCCACATGGACAGAGATTAAAAACTGCAATAGCAACTTGAGGTAAAGCTTTTTCCAAAATCTGGAATGCACTGTCTGCAAGTTCCATCATGGCATTCCATAAAACTCCTACAGTGTGGAAACAGGCCCTTCGGCCCTTCAAGTCCACACCGAGCCTCTGAGCATCCCACTCAGACACATCCCAAATAACCCACCTAATCTGCACATCCCTGAACACTACAGGCAATTTAGCCATGCTAATCCACTTAGTCTGCACATCTTTGGACTGTGGGAGGAAACCGGAGCACCCGGAGGAAACCCACGCAGACACAGCAATAATGTGCAGACTCCACACAGACAGTTGTCCGAGGCTGGGTTTGAACTCGGGTCCCCGGTACTGCGAGGGAGAGGGGTAACCACTGACTCTTTGGGGTTTAGGGTTGGAAGATTTGAGCTATAGGGAGAGGCTGAACAGGATGGGGCTATTTTCCCTGGGGCATATCAGAGGCTGAGAGGTCATATAGAGGTTTATAAAATCATGAGCAGCATGGACAGGGTGAGTAGGTCTTTTACCCAGGGTGGAGGAGTCCAAAATTAGAATGCATAGGTTTAAGGTGAGAGGTGAAAGATTTAAAAGTGATCTAAGCAGCAACATTTTCACACAGGGGTGGTGTGTGTATGGAATGAACTGCAAGCGGAAATGGTGGAGGCTGGTACAATTACAACATGTAAAAGGAATCTGGATGGGTACATGAAGAGATTAGAAAAATATGGGCCAAATGCTAGCAAATGGGATTTGATTAACTTGATACTTGGTCAGCATGGAGTTGGACTGAAGGGTCTGTTTCCATGCTGGGAAACCCTATGTCTCTATGACTATGACTGGCAATGGTGTTTTCCTGACTAACACTAGCAATTCTTTTGTCTTCAGGAAATTATTCCTGGATCTGTTCTCTTTCTTTTAAAAATAAGCATGCTACCGCCTAGAATATATGTCCTAACCATGACAATGGTATTGGAAAGGAAATAACAGTCATTAAAGGATCATTCTACTACAATTTATGAGACATTTTAATGTCCAGATTAGGTGTACACAAAGTAAACAAGAACTTGTTTCTCCACGCAGTATCCTTGCTGCAAAATCACAGCATAAATATTCTTGGAACATTTATATGGGAAGTAATGATAAATTGGTTTAGCCTTCAGTTAGTGTTCCTGCAATGCAGTGATACAGTTTTGTTCAAAAGTGGAATGAATTCATCACTCAGTTTGACAGTTTTTTCCAAGAATTAAGTAAACAGCGCCTAAGCTAAAAGTACTACACCTTATAAATTGTTTTCAATGCAGAATTTTTATTGTGATGACAAGGTCACCGAATTTGACTGAGAATTCATCATAGAATACCTTTAAGAAATAAGTTGACAGCGGAGTTTCAGGGTTTTGAGCAAAGTAATTATCATTAATTTTGAATTGCCTTTTTTCATTTCTAATTAAGGTAGCAAACCATATCTTTTGACCTTGATCAAGTTGGGTCACTGATTTAATTGCTGATGCCTGCATAAATGTAAATAGAGGTTTCCTGAATTATGGGCAACGTAATTACTTGTGCAAAGTGAATGTCAGATTATACTTCAGCTAAGAAAACCATGTTCCTGGAAACTTTGGTTTTGAGAAACACAAATAGCTTCTTCCACTAATTGTATTATTATAACACTGTCTCATTGGAAACATGATAGGAGTGGGCTATTCAGCTTGTCCGGCATTTAATTAGATTATGGCTGATCTGCATCTAACGTCTATTTAGTTGCATCCTTTCACAAATGTATGTATATAATTTTTTTGAATGAATCATTATGAATTGTGCCAATAAATGTAATATTCTAAGGATAATCTTAAACTATATCTCAAATTCCTAAACTACAAGAATATCTCCAAAAACATAGGGATGATGCAACTTCCACTGATGGATCATCTTGGAAGCTGACCTTATGCTCTGCTAGACAGTTACCAAAGAACAAAAAGATTTGTAACATCAAAAGGAGACCATTCAGTCTACTATATGTGTGCTAATGGTTTGCTAGAACAATTTCCATCTATTCTATTTCTCCTGCATCATCTTCTGCTTTATGTATTTATACATGTTTGACGTAGCAACACAAAAAAAAGGAGCAGGAAAATACCAAATGGTCTTTGAACCTGTTCCCCCATTCAGTATGATTATGTGTGATATTGGATTTTAACTCCACTTTCCCACCTGCTCCCAATATCCCTTGATTCCCTGAGACAATGAAAATCTGTATGTCTCAGCCTTAAATATATTCAACAATGGTGCACCCACAACCCTCTGAGTAGAGGTTTCCAAAGATTCATAACTTTTTGAGAGTAGACATGACTCCTCCTCTCAAACCAAAATGACTAGTCGCATACCCTGAGGCTTTCTCCCATGTACAAAATTCCCAACCAGAAGAAAGAGCCTCTCAGTGTTTACACTTTCAAGTACCTTCCAAACCTGGCATATTACAAAGAAATTATTTCTCATGCTTCTAAGTTCCAAAGAATGTAAACACAATTTTCTTAGCCTCTCATCATAGGACTACGCTCTCATCCCAGGAACAAAGCTAGTGAACTTTCACTGTAGAACCTTGAATGCCAATCTATCCTTGCTTAAATATGAATGTATTCTTCATGTGGCCTGACAAAAAATTCTGTACAATGCTATAAAGCATGGCTACAGAATACAAAAGTCTGTCACTGCCACTGATCCCTCTAACTGGTATTAATCAAAATTACCAATACCAAGTGGGCAATGGTGCCTGCAGAAGAGGCGTTCTGTTTTGATAAACAGTTTTGGTTTCGTAGATGGTACTTAAAAGCTAATTATATTCTATCTGTGATACATTATAGTCCCTTGAGACATATCAGGCTCAACTTAATAGTATATGCACATTACTGTTAACTACATGCACTGCACCGACTGGTATTGCAACACTGGTTAACTTATCTCAAAAATCGTCCTTAATAGCTTGATGCGAGAAGCTTATCTCATAATATCTTTAACTCCTTCAGTTAATAACTGTCTTACACAACATGCAAATGTAGCAAGATACCTTGTTCTCCAATCCCTTGCAATAAAGGCCAACTTGCTATTTGCCTTTCTGTACCTGATTGGTTGCTGTACCTTTATGCTTACTTTCTGTTACTGTTTCAGGTTCAATGACCCTTCCTCAGAATCTGACGAAGGGTCACTGGACCTAAAACATTAACTCTGATTTTTCTCTACAGATCCTGCCAGGCCTGCTGAGCTTTTCTAGAAATTTCTGTTTCTGACTTCCAGCATTTGCAGTTCTTTTGGTTTTTATTTGCTACCTTTCTGTGTTCCTTGTATGAGTACAGGCAATTCAGAGATTAAAAGTAGTAGGTGCAGAAGCGTGCCATTCAGTCCATCAAGCCTGCTCCAACATTCGATGAGATCACGGACGATTTATCTGGGATCATAATGCTATTCCTGTCTGTCCCACAAAATCCATGACTCTTTATCAATTAAAATATCTGGCTAACTCACCCTTAAATATATTCCAAGGCTCAGCCTCCACTGCTCTCTATGGAAGGGATCTTCAGAGATGAATGAATGGCTAAGAAAGAGATCCCCTCCTGATCTCTGCCTTAGATGAGAGGCCCGTGATCTTTAAACTGCTCCTCCTAGTTCATATCCCCTTGACTATCAACATTTACAAGTCTCATGCCTTTTAAAAAATATTCTCTTATGACAAAGTGAATGACCTCACACTTACCCAGATTATATTCCACTGTTACTTTGTTACAAACTGACTTAACCTGCCTTGATCTCTTTGTAACCTGTTTGTATCCTCCTCAGAGCACATATTCTTAATTAGCTTTATATCAACCTCTTTGTCTCAGTTATAGATTTTAAACAGCTGAGGCCTCTGCACTCATTTTTACAGCACACCACAAGAAAATGTTCGATTTGTTCCAATTCTTTGCTTCCTGTCCATTAGTCGATCCTCTATTCCACTAATCTTCTAAACTCACAATCTCTTAACTTGCACATTAAACTTTTATGTGGCACATTATTAAATGCCATTTTGAAATCCAAGCATATTGCTTCAACTGGTTCCCCTTTATCTATCCTACTCACACAAAAAAAACCTTGTTGCATTTGTCAAATATGATTTCCCTTTCAACAAACCAAGTTGACTTTGTCTGATCATTCATTGTTAAGATTTCCTTAATAATGGGTTCTAGTAATTTCCCAATGGCATGAGAATTTTCAGGCTGATGGCAGATGAACTGGCCTTTAATTCTCTGTTATATCTCTTCCTCCTTTCTTGAATTTTCCAACTTCTATTCTTCTGAGACTATTCTAGAATCTAGAGAACTTTGGAAAATATTGCTACCTTATCCAAAGTCTCTGCAGTTATCTCTTTCATCTGTTATCTCAGTTGTCTGCCCATGGGAATTTGTTGGGTTTTCATCCCTTAAGTTTCTCTGGTACATTTTCTTAAATTCAACCTCTCATGACCCCTAGGTGCCTTCTATTTTAGGTATGTGACTTATATCTTCTACGATGAGACAGGCACAAAATATTTGTTCTTTTACGTTCCTAGCTAGTCTACTTACATTTTTTTACCTTTTTATCTACATTTTGGTCTACCCTTGTTTGTTTTAAAAAAATCCAATTTTACAGTATAATACTACTCTGTGCAACATTATAAATGTTTCTTTTAATCTAATAATATCCTTTAATTGACCATGGATAAATTTTTCTTTTGAGTTTTTGTATTATTAATGAAATGTATTTTTGTTAAACAGTTTCTTTAAATGTTTCCCACTATTTATTTAACTCCGTATTATCTTCAGTTTCCCGACAAAACTCTCTCCCATACAGACATAGTAGGATTTTTTTCAGTTCAGTTCCTGTTTGAGACTGGTCTGTAACACTTCCAAACTTAATATGGAAGAGAACTATATTATGATAATTTCTTTCCAGCAGATCTTCTACAATAAACAGTTGCATTTTCAGTGCAACCAAATTCTCAGTTTGCTTGATAAATGCATCTTGCTCATGGGCTGGTAACTACACAATCTCAGTTATCCATATTCAGGAGACTTACGCATCCTCAGGCTGTTCAGCTGGTGTGTCTCTTGTTGGGTGTAGAATTTTAAAGTTTGTCAGTTGGGTATTGTGCTACACTCAGCTTGTCAGAATGAAGGAGTTCATTAAACATTTTACAGCAGCTGCAAGTTCCCCACCAAGCCACATGCCATCCTGACTTGTAAATATATCACCGTTCCTTTACTTTCGCTGAGTCAAAATTCTGGAATTCCCTCCCTAATGGCATTTTTGGTCAATCTACAACATGAGAACTGCAGTTCATCACCACCTTCTTAAGGGCAACTAGGGTCATGCAATAAATGTTAGCTTGGAATGGTGATATATTTCCAAGTCAGGATGGTGAGTGGCTTGGAGGGGAACTTGCAGGTCGTGCTGATCTCATGTACTTGTTGGCCTTGACTTTCTAGATGGAAGTGGTTGTGGGTTTGGAAGGTGATGTCTAAGGAATTTGGTGAATTTCTGCAGTGTACTTTGCAGATAGTACACACATTGCTTCTGAGTGCTGGTGGTGAAGGGAATAGATATTTGTTGATGTGGTGCTCGTCAGGTGGGCTGCTTTGTCCAGGATGTTGTCAAGCTTCATGAGTGTAACTAGAGGTGCCGTCATCCAGGCAAGTGGGGAGTACTCCATCACACTCCTGACTTCTACCTTGTGGACAGGCTTTGGGGCATCAGGAGGCAAGTTATTTGCCACAGTATTCCTAGCCCCTGACATACAGTTGTAGCTGTTATCTTTATATGGCAAATTCAGTTGAGTTTCTTGTCAATGGTAACCCCAAGGAGGTTGATAGTGGGGATTAATTGATGGAAATGCCATTGAATGTTAAGGACCGGTGGTTAGATTGTCTTTTATTGGAGATGGTCATTTCTTGTCATTTGTTTGGTATGAATGTTTTTTGTCACTTGTCTGCGCAAGCCTGGGTATTGTCCAGATCTTGTTGAATTTGAACATGGACAGCTTCAATATCTGAGGAGTTGCAAATAGTTCTAAATATTGTGCAATCATCGTCAAACATCCACACTTCTGACCTTATCGTGGAGGGGAGGGCATTGATGAAGCAGCTGAAGATGGTTGTGCCTACGACATTCCTGTGAGGAACTCCTGCCAAGATGTCCTGGAGTTAAGATGATTGCCCTCCAACAACCATAACCATCTTCCTACATGTCAGGTATGATTTCAACCACTGGAGAGTTTGCACCTGATACCCATTGATTACCAGTTTTGCTAGGGCTCCTTGATGCCACATTGGTTGAATGCAGCCTTGTTATCAAGCGCTGTCACTCTCACCTCACCTCTGGAATTCAGCTCTTTTGTCCATGTTTGAACCAAGGCTGTAACGAGGCCAGGAGCTGAGTGGCCCTGGTGGAACCCAAACTGGGCATCACCGAGCAGGTTATTGCTGAGCAGGTGCTGCTGGATAGCATTGTTAATGACACCTTCCGTCAACCAAATTAAGGGCTGCAGGAAATGTCGAAAATTCATCATGTGACTTTGATAACAGCCATTTCAATCTGTGGCAGAAGCAGAAACCTGATTGAAAGGTTTTAAAAGAGAGTTTGGGAAAGATACTAAGTGACAATACTTTCAAAGTCTATGGAGAGGACAGGTAAGTTGGAGGTTTTTGGTGGTAGATCGCAAGGATAGAGGAGTCAAGTGTTGATTTTTGTTTGAAGAGGGGAGTAATGACAGCAGATCTAAATGGCAGAAGGAGAACATCTACAAAGGGGGAACCCTTTATGGCATTGCTAACATTTGGCCAGGAGGAGAAGTTGGATGATCAGCTCTTCAGTGAGAATAATATGCACACATCAGGAATTTCTTCTCACAGACAAGATAAGCTCAGAGAGAGCAGGAGGGAAGTTTGCTCAGAATCTAGAGCAAGATATGAGTTCTGAGCTAGGGCAAGGAGAAAGTTAAGTCAGGTGGGCGAACGGATGGGTGGGAGTAGAGGAAGCTGATTGGATTGTCTCAATCATAGCGATGAAGAAACCCATGAGCTGCTCACACTTGTTGGAGCTGAGGATACAGGGGGAAGGAGAAAGAGGTTTAAGAAGCTAGCCTGTAGTGAAGCAAATAAAGTGGCAATCTATCTTTACATTGAAACAGTGAATGGTTTTAAAAGATGAGAGGAAAAATGGTGGTAAACGGCTAAGCTGGCTATGCACCACATCCTTTCAATTCTGTGGCACTTAGTCAGAAGTAAATGGAAATAAAAGCAGAGCCAGGAGAGTAGTCAGGATGAGAGAAATGGTTTTATTGATGACTAGGATATCTCAGGTGACAGTGAGGGAGCAGTTGAATCAATTATTAGCATCATAAATATTGTGGTGAACAGAGAGCCAGAAGTTAATTATTAGAATTTTGAAAGTGTAGTTATGGAGTCTTAGAGCCATACAGCATGGAACAGATCTTTTGGTCACACTCATCTATGCCAAACCAGGTTTCCCAAACTAAACCAGTCCCACTTGCCTACACTTTGCCCATATCCTTCTAAACCTTTCCTATTCATGTATGTGTCAAAATATCTCTTAAATGTTGTAATTATACCTACATCTACCGCTTTCTCTGGCAATCATTCCACATACAAACCACCCTCTGTATGTTTGCCCCTCACGTTCCTTCTAAATCTTTTTCCTCTCACTTTAAAAATATGCCCCCTAGTTTTAAACTCCCCTACTGTAGGGAAAGGACTTTGGCTATTCATCTTATCTACGACACTCATTATAAGGTCACTGCTCAACCTCCTACACTCAAGTGAAAAAGGCCCCAGCCTATCCAGCCTCTCCTTATAACTCAAACTCGAGTCCTGCCAACCATCTGGTAAATCCTTTCTGACTCCTCTCCAGCTTAATAATATCCTTTCCACAGCAGGGCGACTAGAACTGTACACAGTACTTCAAAACTAGACTCACCAATATCATGCACAATCTCAAACACAGTGTCCCAAGTCCTGTACTGAATGGTCTGAGTAATGAAGGTAAGCATGTCAAACACCTTCTTAACCACCCTGTCTATCTGTGATGCAATTTGCAAAGAACTATGTATCTGAACCCATGGGTTTTTCTGTTCAACAACATTGCTCAGGGCCCACCTGGTTGAGCAGTGACCTTATAATGAGTGTCGTAGATAAGTTGAATAGCCAAAGTCCTTTCCCTACAGTAGGGGAGTTTAAAACTAGGGGGCATATTTTTAAAGTGAGAGGAAAAAGATTTAGAAGGGACATGAGGGGCAAACATACAGGGGCAGGGCCCACCATTAATTGTACAAGTCCTGCCCTTGTTCATCTTACTAAAATGCTCATTCACGTTTATCAAAATTAAACTCCATCTGCCACTCCTCAGCCCATTGGCCCAATTGATCAAGATCCCTTTGTAATCTTAAATAAACTTCTTTACTGTCGACTATACTTTCAATTTTGGGGTCATCTGCAAACCTACTAACCATGCCTACTGTATTCTCATCCAAATCGCTTGTATAAATAACAAAACAACCGAGAACCCAACGCTGATCCCTGTGGAACACCACTGGTCACAGGCCTCCAGTCTAAAAAAGAACCCTCCACCATCAACCTCTATCTCCTACCATAAAGCTAGTTTTATTTCCAATTGGCAATCTCCCCTGACTCCTATGTGATGTAGAACATAAAATATATAAGCAGTTAACTATATGGACCCTTAAGCCAGCACTTCTATTTAATATGATCATGGTTAATCTTAGGATTCAACTCCTCTTTCTTGTACATTCCATTTATCCCTTGACTACCCGAGGGCTCAAAAATCTATTGTAATCTTAAATATATTCAATAATGATGTCTTCACAACTGCTGCCGCAAAAAATTCTGAAGCTCACAACCATTTGGGTGAAGATATTTCTCCTCATCACCGTCCTAAACAATCAATTCCTTATTCTGAAGCTTTGCCCCCTTGTTTGAGATTCAACAGCCAGGGAAAACAAGCTCACACATACTACCTTGTTTATAATTTATAATCCTGAACGGTCTAAATATGTCATTTCATGTTCTCCTAAATTTCTGTGTACGGATCCAATTTATTCAGCATCTCAACGCAGAACAACCATTACATTGCAAGGATCAAGTGAGAGATTATTTGCTTTCAATGTAATTGTGATGTAAGGTGCATGGTTTAAGTGTATTCAATATTATCTTTTTGAGAGTTTGGATTTGAACTGTCTCTTGGGTGTTGGGTGTTGAGGGGGAGAGAAAAGGGCAGTGGGAAGTGTTGAGGGTCTGAGGGTGGGGGCAAGGTTGAGTAAGTTAAATATAGACCAAAGTTCATGGTCTGATGTTATTCAACTCAATGCTGAGTCAGAAAGTCTGGAAAGTGCTGACATGGAAAATGAAGTGCTGTTCATCCAACTTGCATGGGCTCCACGGAAGAATGCAGCAGGCCATAACACAGAACAATAGACATGAGAGCAAATGGTATATTAAAATGGCAAGTGACTGGAAGGTCAGTGAAATGTTGTGACCTGAGTGACAGTGATCTGCAAGATGAACATCCCATCTACTTTGTTCTGTCCAATGTAGGGGAGGCCACATTGTGAGCAAATGAAGTAGTCCAGATTGAAAGGGGAACCAATTGTTTCTTTACCTGGAGTTTGAACAGTGAGGAGGCTGGAGGTAAAAAGGCAAGTGTTACACTGTCGATAATTACATTGGAACAGTCATAGTGGGTGGGGAGAGATTCAATTGATGGGGGTGATAGATGAGTGGACTAGGATGTCACTGAAGGAATGGCCCCTTTGGAATGCGGAGGGAAAGGCGTACCTGGTTATGGCATCATGCTGGAGGTGGTGGAAATGGTAGAGAATGATCCTTTGAAAATGGATGCTTTTGGGGTAGAAAATGAGGAACTCTACTAAGCTTGGGAAGAAAGAGTGAAGGCAGAAGTTGATCACTCCATCCATCTTCTAACATGTCTTCCTTTTTCCTCAACTGTGGTTCCTCCCACTGAATTCAACAAATTCAGACCATGAACTCCATCCTCCATTTTGTTTTCACTCCCTCCCCCACCCGCAGCACTCCAGCATCTGATTTTCTTGGCTTTCCTTTCTGCAGAGCTGATGTATATTCTGCTATTAAAACCTGTGACTAACTTAACCCATCTCTCGTCTCTCCAACCATGATCGCTCCCATTGTTTTTTGTTCTATGATGTTTGTGATCTTTTTTGCTCTCTACTCTTCCCCTGACCTTCTTTTGTTTCACTTCCTCCTCCCACCTCTTCCTACAGCGTAAAACCCATCACCTTTTCACCTCTTTCCATATATGCTGCCAGATCTGCCGAGTTTCTCCGGCACTTACTGTTCTTAGTTCAGAGTTCCAGCATTTGCAGTTGTTTCATTTGTTTCTTTATTATTATACTCTAATCCCCAATAATAAATGCTTGGATCTTGTTAGAAAAACAGGGCAGTGAACTTTGAGAGGGGGGCACGCGATAAACTGAGATGCAAGATGAAAACACCAAAAATGAGAAGTCCTTTGGTGTAGAGACTGAGGGAAGAAAACAGTGAATAAATCTCAGTGATTAATGAAAACATTCTATAAATGGCTTGGGAAGAGGCAATGAACGACAAACACCGAGAGGGAAGAGACAGCAACATCCAGGGCAAGACTAATTGTTTACACCCTAGCTGGATAAAGGAGACTTTAACACTTTAGCACATAATACGGAGGGACGTATCCTTCATTTGTTGTGTATGAAGCGGGATTGGAAGGGATGGATAAGAAGGTGTTAATAGTATAAGATACTCAACTTCTTTGTACGCTGTAGGGTTTTCCTAAGTAGAGAACTAAGGCGAATTACTTCAATAAAACAAAATGTAAAAATCTACACCCAGTCTCCAACAGTTGAGTACTTAAAAATCAAGACAACAGTAACATAACCTCTTAGCATTGTTCAATATGGGAGCATTAAAAGTTGGAAAGACTTTGGGCAGTTGAAATGCTAACTTTTAATGGAATGACAGCAAGAGCAAAACCGAAACACAAAGCAGGTGCATTCGCTTCTGGAAACAATAAAGACTGCTTGCCTTGTGAGCAACAAGATATTTTTAGTCAATGAACATATACTGCAAATGTCTCACTTCTACTGGAAGTGGGTGTCAATAAGTCATGTCCAGCTTGTTGTACCTGATGCTGCACTACTCCATCACGGTAAAGATGATGTCCTTCTTGCTCAACTTCCTCCTCAGAAGACTGCTGCTGCTCTTCCAACACCTCAGTGCTCCTCACATTCCCTTTTTGTTTGCTCCAATTGTGCAGAGCACAGTACAGCATGGAATTATGTGGTACACCTTTTCCAGAGCTAAATACAAGCACCCCACCTCCGTCCCAAACGCCATGTCCCATACTTTCTTGCACTCTCTGTTGACCCCATCAATTCAGAGCCCCCACACATTCCATCCCAACTCCTTAATGTAAGTCTTCATCTCCCAATATTACTCCCCGAGTCTCAGACCTTTAACCTAGCTATGCTAACTAGCTTGGTGAACTTGTCCCCGTCAAAGCCAGGGTAGTTATTGTTTTGCTGAGCGTCCCACTGCAGTAACCCACATCCCCCATTGCTCTATCATCCCCCACCCTTGCACGTTGAGTTGCTTCCCTTTACAATTATTGTCCTCTCTGCATCCTGGCACATTGCATCCAATCCCCACAATTGACTTCCTCCACTTCCCTTTCATAGTAATGACCCCAGAAAACCCCACCTTGACTTTAGTGAACAGAACTCCTGGACAGACCATGGTCTAACCTTGACAGACTTAGAATGACACCCCCAACTGATAAGTGTCCAGACTCTGACCAATCTGTGTGCAGCTCCCTGACTGGTGTACTGTAAATCCATGGACTGATTGTGGTGGGCCTGCTGGAGTAACTATAGCCCACTCCCCACTCTGTAGTGGTGTAGAACCCCTGAGCCTGAATGCCTCAGACAGCCAACTGAACAATTGCAAGCCCCCAGGATGAGATCAGATGCTGACCGTATTGGGAATTCCTGACTGATGACAGTCCCTCATTACATTGACTGAGGACTACTCCCCTTAGACTTTGAGACGTAGCCATTTGATTGAAACACATGAAGTATATTTGCCAAGTAAGCTGCAAATGTGACAGTGACATAGTGTGGTGGCATTACAGCAATATGTCCATCCCTTTGACTGTTCATAATTGACATGACAAATATCTGTCTTTGTGTCTGTTAAATGGCAAAGCAAGACAGAGTACTATGAGTCTTTAAATCCTGGATTATATGGCAAAGTGCAAAAATGTGAGGTAAGGAACAGCAGGACAGAGATGCTGGAAGGATCAAAGTAAATGGTAAATGCATGAGTTCTCAAAACACAAATAAAGAGCTTGAGGTACCCCTCCTCCGAGTATGAGATGGGTATCTGTCCCTGGGAACAAAGTGGCCTGGCAGTAGCGTTACAAAGCAAGCTGTCGTCATATAGAAATGGTCAGATAACACAGCACCAGATTATAATCCAACAGAGATAGTAGGAACTGTCGATGCTGGAGAATCTGAGATCACAATGTGCACAAAACCGCATCTGAAAACCAGCCCAGCTCGTCCCTGCATCCCTAACCTGCCCGTGCTTTCTCCCATGTATCCACTCCTCCCTCCACAACCCCCACCCCCACCTCCTACCTACCAGCCTCATTGCCCTGTCCGTCTACCCCTGATAGACCCATCTCCACCTAACTCCCCACCTACACTCACCTTTACTGGCTCCATCCCTGCCTCCTTGACCTATCAGTCTCCTCTCCACCTATCTGCTCCTTTATTCATCTTCCATCCAAGCCCCAGTCTCTCTCTATTTATTTCCAAATCCCCTTCCCCTCCCCCATTTCTGAAGAATGATCCAGACCTGAAACGTCAGCTTTCCTGCTCCTCTGATGCTGCTTGGCCTGCTGTCTTCATTCAGCTCTACTCTTCGTTATCTATAATCCAACAGGTTTATTTGAAAACACAAGCTTTTGGAATCTTGCTCTTCCTTCAGCTGTTAGTAAGGTGGTAATAGAGACAGAATATATAGGTAAAAGATCAAGGGGACGCGCACACGCACGCACACACATGAATTGGCATTGGCAGATACGTTCTACTTTGTTATAAAAGCACATAATTTATGGATGGTCAGTCAATGTGGCATTTCAGAAATTCCTACTTTAGAAATAAAACCAAATTGACTCCAGACACACACACACACACACACACACACACAGACACACACACTCACACACACACACAGACACACACACAGACACACACACACACACACACACATACACGCACACACACACAGACACACACACACACACAGACACTCACACACAGACACACACACACACAGACACACACACACACTCA
This sequence comes from Stegostoma tigrinum, assembly GCF_030684315.1. Lineage (NCBI taxonomy): Eukaryota > Metazoa > Chordata > Chondrichthyes > Orectolobiformes > Stegostomatidae > Stegostoma > Stegostoma tigrinum. The sequence goes on along the minus strand of NC_081363.1, from coordinate 58,903,874 downwards.
CACACACACACACAGACACACAGACACAGACACACACACACACACAGACACACACACACAGACACACACACACACTCACACACACACACACACACACACACGACACACACACACACACACACAGACACACACACACACACACTCACACACACACACACACACAGACACACACACACACACACACTCACACACGCACACACACACACACACACAGACACACACACACACACACAGAGGCACACACACACACACACACACACACACACACACACACACACACACACACACACTCTAAACAAGGCCACACACCTAACGTTCATCGTCTGATCTAAAATGTCACCTCTTCTTTATGCTGATTAAGCTTTTAGATCTCTCAGGGCAGTGACTTGAAAGGAATTTGTGGATTTACATATACATATTAATTCATTAAAACGTTCTAACTGATTAAAGACTTTAACAGCATCTTAGGTTTGTTTAATACATCCTCATCAGTGGTATGACACTTTGATCTTTTACTTATAAATTCTGTGTCTGATACCATCTCTTTAACACCTGAAGAAGGAGCAAGACTCCAAAACTTGTTGGATTATAACCTGGTGTTGTGTGATTTCTGATCTCATCCACCCCAGAGCAACACCGGCACCTCCACATCTTACAGAAATGAGTCACTCCATATATCTTCATTACTTTAAAAAGAGTGGCACACAAAAGATTGTAGGAGATTTTACAAAATACACACAAAAAAAGACAGCTGCTAAAGTAAATATTGGTCTCTTCAAACCAAAAGCAGGAAAATTTATCATGGAGAGAGATGAAATGGCAGAGTCAGTGAACAGATATTTTGAGCCTGATTTTACTGGAGAAGATATAAATTACATGCTAGGAATAAGGAGTAACCAAGGGGCAAATAAAAGTTTGGCAGTTAAAGCAATTAATACCAGTTTAAAGAAAAGTATTAAGGATTAAAATCCAGCAAATTTTCATGAAGTGATGACCTACATTATTGTATTGTAAAGAGCTAACTGGTGCACTAGTTAAACTTTCCCAACGTTCCTTATATTTTAGAACACTTTCACAGGAAGAAAGTTAGCAAATGTAACACTGCTTTTCAAGCAATGAGACAGAGAGAAAATAGAGAATTACAGGCCAATAATTGACTTCAGATTGTCAGGAAAATGCTGGAAGCTATTAAAAATGAAATGTTTAAGAATAGACTTCAAAAAGTGATTTGAAGAGACAGAATCCATATGGTTCAATAAAAGGAATGTTTTGTTTCACAAATGCATAAGAACATTTTTTGGGGATGCAAAAAGTTGATAAAAGGGAATCTGTAGATGTAGTATATTTATATTTTCAAAAGGCATTCAAGAAGATGCCATACACAATGTTAATACACACAGCAAAGAGTTAGCATGAATTCATTTAATGGAAGTGGCTAGTTGGGATAAGCAAGACAAAGACAGGTTGGTAGCTGCAACTAATGACACGCTGCAAAGATCAGTGCTGGGATCTTTGCAATTTAAAAGCTATAATTCATGACTTAGAATTAAAAAAATCAGCTCGTTTTTCCAAGATGTATCCAGGTTTATCAATAATAAAAAAAGTTATGTACGAATGTAAGGAGAACACAAAGATGCAAGAGATGTATGGAGAGGTGAAGTGAATAGGTAGCCACGTGACAAATAAAAGTGGGAAAAAAATTGTGCTTTATCAGTTTTTTTTTAAATGAAAGCAACTTTTGATGCTTATTTTCAGAGAGGCATGGCTAGACTTATTGAAGGAACTCAATGTTAATATGCATGCACTGCAAGGTAAATCATTGAATAGAATCTCGACAGTGTGAAAGCAGGCCATTGAGTTCACATTGACCCTCCATACAACATCCCACCCCACTACTCTATCCTGGTAACCCTGCATATCCCCCAGCTAATCCACCTAGCCGATGCATCCCTGTACACTATGGGCAATTTAACACGGCCAATCCACTTAACCTGCAAGTCTATGGGCTGTGGGAGGAAACCAGAGCACCCGGAGGTAACCCATACAGACACAGGGAGAATGTGCAAACACCATACAGGCAGTCGCCCCACGGTGGCATGGTAGCTCAGTGGCGAGCACTGCTGCCTCACAGCGCCAGAGACCCAGGTTCAGCGAATTTTGAGAAGATTTGTAGCTCAGGTTGAGGCTCTGGATGTGGGTTCTCGCTGAGCTGGAAGGTTAGTTTTCAGACGTTTCGTCACTCTTTTTTATTTGAAAAAATATACTTTATTCATAAGATGTACAAAAAATAAAACATCTATACACCTACCCAGTCATGTAAGCCGCTCCGGGTTACCCGGGCGTACGTACACCAACTAAAGGAAAAAGTCAAAACAAAGAAGAAAAAAAAACAAACAATGCAAAGAAAATACCCCCCGGCAGTCGACTCTCCACACAGTCCCCGTTGGCCCCCTGACCAGTTGGGGAAGGTGCCAGCTGGGCCCAGTTACCAGATAGGGCCCTTTTTTCTATTCTGGACGAGGGGTTTCATACCGTGGTCTTTCCCCACCGCGCCTTGGCGGCGGCTGCCCCAAGCTTTAGCGCGTCCCTCAGCACGTAGTCCTGGACCTTGGAGTGCGCCTGTCTGCAACATTTGGTCGGGGTCAGTTCTTTCAGCTGGCAGACCAGCAAGTTGCGGGCAGACCAAAGAGCGTCTTTCACCGCATTGATGGTCCTCCAGGCGCAGTTGATGTTGGTCTCGGTGTGTGTCCCAGGAAACAGCCCGTAGAGCACCGAGTCGCGCGTCACGGAGCTGCTCGGGACGAACCTTGACAAATACCACTGCATCTCCCTCCAGACCTCCTGCGCATTGGCCCACTCCAGAAGGAGGTGATCGACAGTCTCGTCCCACCCGCAGCCGCCGTGAGGGCAGCGTGCGGTGGCACGGAGATTGCGGGCATGCATAAAGGATCTCACTGGCAGAGCCCCTCTCACCGCCAGCCAAGCAAAGTCCTTGTACTTGTTTGAAAGTTCTGGCGATGAGGCATTCTGCCAAATGACTTTGGCAGTCTGCGTGGGGAACCACACGACGGGATCCACCCTCTCCTTTTCCCGAAGGGTCTCGAGGATACTACGTGCTGACCACTGCCCGACGGCCTTGTGGTCAAAGGTGTTTCCCTTCAAAAATTTCTCCACGAAGGTCAGGTGGTACGGAACGGTCCAACTACTCGGAGCGTTCCGCGGCAACGAGGCCAGGCCCATCCTTCGCAACACCGGGGACAGGTAGAACCTCAGTAAGTAGTGACACTTGGTGTTTGCGTACTGAGGATCGACACACAGCTTGATGCAGCTGCACACAAAGGTAGCCATCAGGGTGAGGGTGGCGTTCGGTACGCCCTTTCCCCCCATTTTCCAGGTCTTTGTACATGGTGTCCCTGCAGACCCGGTCCATCCTCGACCCCCAAATGAAGTGGAAGATGGCCCAGGTGACCACAGTGGCACAGTTCCAGGGAATAGGCCAGGCCTGTGCCACATAGAACAGTACCAAAAGCCCCTCGCACCTGACAACCAGGTTCTTACCCACGATGGAGAGGGACCAGAGCGTCCATCTGCCCAGCTTCTGCTTCAGTTTGGTGATACGCTCCTCCCAAGTCTTAGTGCACGCCCCAGCTCCACCGAACCAAAACACCCAGCACCTTCAGGTAGTCTGTCCTGATGGTGAAGGGGATGAAGGAGCAGTCATCCCAGTTCCCGAAGAACATGGCCTCGCTCTTACCGCTATTGACTTTGGCACCCGAGGCCAGTTCAAACTGGCTGCAGATGTCCAACAACCTACTCACCAACCGACAATCGGTGCAGAAGACGGTGACGTCGTCCATGTACAGGGAGGTCTTGACCTGAAGGCCTCCACTGCATGGGATATTCACGCCCTTCAGGTTCACGTCCTCCCTGATGGATGCGGCGAAGGGCTCCACACAGCACACGAACAAGGCAGGAGAGAGCGGGCAGCCCTGCCTGACTCCAGATCTGACGGGAAAACTGTCCGATTCCCACCCGTTGATCGAGACTGCGCTAACGATGTTCTGTAAAGCAGCTGGATGCAATTGCAGATGCCCTCCCCAAACCCCAATTTGGAGAGGACGTCCCTCATGTAAGCATGAGAGATCGTGTCGAAGGCCTTCTCCTGTCCAGGCTGACGAGGCAGGTGTCCACCCGCCTGTCCTGCACGTAGGCGATCGTATCCCTGATGAGCGCGAGGCTCTCAGCGATCTTCCTGCCCGGCACAGCACAGGTTTGGTCAGGGTGAATCACCGACTCCAGGACAGACCTGACCCAGTTGGCTATGACCTTGGCCAGGATTTTGTAGTCCACGTTCAATAGTGAAATGGGACGCCAATTCTTAATTTCTTCCCTCTCCCCCTTCCTCTTGTTAATGAGGGTGATGATGCCCTTCCTCATGGACTTGCACTTTTCCCCTGCCTGAAGCGCACTCTCGTACACCTCTAGCAGGTCCTGGCCGACCAGGCCCCACAGAGCAGAATACAGCTCGACCGGTAAGCCGTCACTCCCGGGAGTCTTATTCCTCTCCAAGGACTTGAGGGCTCTGGTCAGCTCGTCCAGGGATATCGGCCAGTCCAGCCACTCCCTCGTGCCGTCGTCTAAGACCTCCATGATAGACCTCAGGAAAGACTCGGAGGCCGTGCTGTCCGTGGGCTTCATGTCGTCCAGTCCAGCATAGAAGGATCTGCTGATCCCCAAAATGTCGGGCCGAGACGACATCACCCAGGCGTCGTCCTCCTTCAGCCGGCTAAGCACAGAGCTCTCTTTGTGCACTTTCTGAAAGAAGAAAGGCGAGCACGTCTCGTCCTGCTCCATGGAGCGGACCCGGGACTGGAAGATTATCCTGGAGGCCTCCGTGGCAAAGAGCGAGGCTTGCTGGCCCCTCACCTCGCGGAGGTCCTCTGTGACATTGACCCCATCAACTGCAGAAGGAGCAGGTTCTGCACCCTTTTCTGGAGTTGCAACAGCTTTCCGCCTCTCTCTCGCCTTCTGAACACCCTTGAGGACAAAGAACCTCTTGATGTTCTCCTTCACCGTTTCCCACCAGTCGCCCCGAGCTTCAAAGAGGAGTTTCTCGGTTCTCCAACCGGCGTACTCCCTCTTAAGCTCCTCGATGTTCTCTGGGGTCAGAGTCGTGTTGAGCTTCCACGTCCACTTGCCGGCCGGCTGGTCGGCCAGCAGGAGGTAGTGGTCAGAGAAGAACACCGGCTCAACGCAGGTGGACCTGACCGAGAATGCCCGTGACACGAACAGGAAGTCTATCCTTGAGCGAATAGACCCGTCTGGCTGCGACCAGGTGTACCTCCGCTGCACTCCGTCTGCAGGGGTGCTGAAGACGTCAAGCAGCTTGGCGTCCTTCACCGTGCCCATCAGGAATCTGAACATGACGTCCAGTTGACTCCCCTCACCTGCTGTCCCCACGCCAGATCTTCCATCTGCATAGATGATGCAGTTGAAGTCTCCGCCTAGGATGACCGGCCTGGACGTAGCCAGCAGGGGTGGAAGCCGCTGCAGAACGGCCAACCGCTCACTCCATACCACTGGGGCAAACACGTTGATCAGCTTCAGGGGAGCGTTCCTGTAGGTGACATCAGCCACTAGGAGGCGCCCCCCCACCACCTCCTGAACTTGAGAGATGGTGAAGTTGCGCCCCCGCAGCAGAATAGCCAGGCCTGAGGAGTGACAGTTGTTAGCCCCCGACCAGATCGAAGGCCCACAGGTCCAGGCATCTGACCATTTCCCGTACCTGCTGAGGTGCGGTATCCCGCACTCATGCAGAAACAGGAGGTTTGCCTTGACGGTGGTCAGGTAGGCCAACATGGACACATATCTTGCAGTGGACTTGACACTGCGCACATTAATGCTCGCAACTCGTACCCCCATTGTGGGCAGTGACCGCAGAACCCTCCCCGAGTCCAAGGTCCAGCCCCTCCATCTGTCCCTTCATGCCCATTGCCCAGGCTAACTGCTGGACGCGGTCCGGAAACCGTCTGTGCTGCCTTCCGGGTGGCATCCCCCCGTCGGGGATACAGAGGCAGGAGAGTCCAGCTCTGGGTCAGGCTGGGGATGCGCTGTTTCCTCCTTCCCGCCTGAAAGTTCCGGGGGTCCTCCAGGGCCCCAGCAGCACGTGACTGGGTGTCGGAGGGAGCCTCAGGATGTCTCCCGTCACCTCGAAGCGGGGTGCTGCTTTCCTTCTCCCTTGAGATCTTTAGCTTCTGCTTTGGGCGGGCCCCCTCCAAATCTCCCTCGTCAGAGGAGCTCTTATAGCCCCCCTGTAGCTGCCTCTTCCTGCCTGGTGGTTGCGGTTCCTGGGCCCGCCAACGCGCTTTGCAGACCATCGTCCACTCCCCTGGGTCGCCTGTCGCAGCCTCCAGGTTGTCGGGGCTGGGGGGGTGGAGCAGAGCCTGGAGGGGCACTTTGCTGGCCTCGGGCCCATCCTGCGGGGCTGGGCCCTCCTGCACGACCTGGCCCTCCTGCACAGTAGTGGGGTTCTTGCAGGGCCCTGGTGCCTTCCTCTTCTCCTCCGTGAGGGCTGGCCCCGCATTGCCCCTGCTGGCGACCTGGGTGTAGGTGGTCCCCCACCGCAGGCATGCCCTATAGAGGTGGCCTGCTTCCCCGCAAAAGGTTGCAGCTTTTTTCTTGTGGGCAATCCTTTGCAAGGTGTCCCTCCTCCCTGCAGATGGTGGCTTTGCAGTCAGCCGCCACGTGACCTGACCTACCACAGGCATGGCAGACTTTAGGTTGCCCTGTGTAGGTCAGGTAGCCCTTGCTCCCGCCGATCGCGAAGCTGGACGGTGGGTGTACAATGTTCCCATCCGAGCCCGTCCTCAGCGTCACCCTGACCTGCCTCTTACTGGTCCAGATGCCAAAGGGGTCCATGATGTCAGTTAGGTCCCCTTCCACCTTCACGCACCTTCCGAGGAAGGTCAGGACATCAACTGCTGGCACATGCGGGTTGTACATGTGTACAGTCACCATACGGCTCCTCTGTGCTGGCATCACAAACAGCGGGACAGTGGTCAATACAAAGAGGGGGCCCTCACCTCCTTTCTCCTTGAAAACCTCCAGGAAGCGCTTGCAAAGCTTGGCACCCCTGAAGGTCACATCGTAAAAACCTCCTCCGGGGAAATCCTGCAGGCAGTAAATGTCCGCAGCAGTGAACCCACAACAGTCCAACAGGACCCTCTTCACGAAGAAGGTGCGGTCCACAGGTGCACCTTCATCCACCTTCTTCACAGAAACACGGATGGTGTTCCGGACCCCCTGACCCGGGGCACGAGCACTCGTCGCAGCCATCGTTGCAGGTTGGCTGCTCCCCTGAACCAGCGTTAGGCCGAAGCCAGCATTAAGATCCACTGGTCGCAAGGGTGCACAGCCAACCCGACGTCCTCCTTCCACCTCCAACACAGCGCTCTCCTCCTGCTGGCCGACTGTCACTTACAGGACGACCAGCCGGCTGCCAAGGAGACGTGGAAGCTCAACACGACTCTGTTGACCCCAGAGAACGTCGAGGATCTTAAGAGGGAGTACGCCGGTTTGAGAACCGTGAAACCCCTCTTTGAGACTCCAGGCGACTGGTGGGAGACGGTGAAGGAGAACATCAAGAGGTTCTTTGTCCTCAAGGGTGTTCAGAAGGCGAGAGAGAGGCGGGAAAGCTGTCGCGACTTCAGAAAAGGGTACAGAACCTGCTCCTTCTGCAGTTGATGGGGATCGATGTCATGGAGGACCTCCACGAGGTGAGGGGCCAGCAAGCCTCGCTCTTTGCCGCGGAGGCCTCCAGGATAGTCTTCCGGTCCAGGGTCCGCTCCGTGGAGCAGGACGAGACGTGCCCGCGTTTCTTCTTTCAGAAGGTGCACAAAGAGAGCTCTGTGCTTAGCCGGTTGAAGGAGGACGACGGCTCGGTGACGTCTCGGACCGACATTTTGAGGATCAGCAATTCCTTCTATGCCGGACTGTACAAGATGAAGCCCACGGACAGCACGGCCTCCGAGTCATTCCTGTCATCTATCATGGAGGTCTTAGACGACGGCATGAGGGAGTGTCTGGACTGGCCGATATCTCTGGGCGAGCTGACCAGAGCCATCAAGTCCTTGGAGAGGAATAAGACTCCCGGGAGTGACGGCTTACCGGTCGAGCTGTATTCTGCTCTGTTGGACCTGGTCGGCCAGGACCTGCTGGAGGTGTACGATAGTGCACTTCAGGCAGGGAAAACGTGCAAGTCCATGAGGAAGGGCATCATAACCCTCATTTACAAGAGGAAGGGGGAGAGGGAAGAAATTAAGAATTGGCGTCCCATTTCACTATTGAACGTGGACTACAAACACCTGGCCAAGGTCATAGCCAACTGGGTCAGGTCTGTCCTGGAGTCGGTGATTCACCCTGACCAAACCTGTGCTGTGCCAGGCAGGAAGATCGCTGAGAGCCTCATGATCATCGGGGGTACGATCGCCTACGTGCAGGACAGGCGGGTGGACACCTGCCTCGTCAGCCTGGACAGGAGAAGGCCTTCGACACGGTCTCTCATGCTTACATGAGGGACTTCCTCTCCAAATTGGGGTTTGGGGAGGGCATCCGCAATTGGATCCGGCTGCTCTACACCAACATCGTTAGCGCAGTCTCGATCAACGGGTGGGAATCGGACAGTTTTCCCGTCAGATCTGGAGTCAGGCAGGGCTGCCCGCTCTCTCCTGCCTTGTTCGTGTGCTGTGTGGAGCCCTTCGCTGCATCCATCAAGAAGGGCATGAGCCTGAACGGCGTGACTATCCCAGGCAGCGGAGGCCTTCAGGTCAAGATCTCCCTGTACATGGACGACATCGCCGTCTTCTGCACCGATCGCTGGTCGGTGAGTAGGCTGTTGGACATCTGCAGCCAGTTTGAACTGGCCTCGGGTGCTAAAGTCAATAGCGGTAAGAGCGAGGCCGTGTTTTTCGGGAACTGGGATGACCACTCCTTCATCCCCTTCACCGTCAGGACAGACTACCTGAAGGTGCTGGGTGTTTTGGTTCGGTGGAGCTGGGGCATGCACTAAGACTTGGGAGGAGCGTATCACCAAACTGAAGCAGAAGCTGGGCAGTTGGACGCTCCGGTCCCTCTCCATCGCGGGTAAGAACCTGGTTGTCAGGTGCGAGGGGCTTTTGGTACTGTTCTATGTGGCACAGGCCTGGCCTATTCCCTGGACCTGCGCCGCTGCGGTTACCCGGGCCATCTTCCACTTCATTTGGGGGTCAAGGATGGACCGGGTCTGCAGGGACACCATGTACAAAGACCTGGAAAATGGGGGAAAGAGCATACTGAACGCCACCCTCACCCTGATGGCTACCTTTGTGTGCGGCTGCATCAAGCTGTGTGTCGATCCTCAGTACGCAAACACCAAGTGTCACTACTTACTGAGGTTCTACCTGTCCCCGGTGTTGCGAAGGATGGGCCTGGCCTCGTTGCCGCGGAACGCTCCGAGTAGTTGGACTGTTCCGTACCACCTGTCCTTTGTGGAGAAATTTTTGAAGGGAAACACCTTTGACCACAAGGCCGTCGGGCAGTGGTCAGCACGTAGTATCCTCGAGACCCTTCGGGAAAAGGAGAGGGTGGATCCCGTTGTGTGGGTCCCCATGCAGACTGCCAAAGTCGTTTCGCAGAATGCCTCATCGCCAGGACTTTCAAACAAGTACAAGGACTTTGCTTGGCTGGCAGTGAGAGGGGCTCTGCCAGTGAGATCCTTTATGCATGCCCGCAATCTCCGTGCCACCGCACGCTGCCCTCGCGGCGGCTCCGGGGGGGACGAGACTGTCGATGACCTCCTTCTGGAGTGTGCCTATGCGCAGGAGGTCTGGAGGTGGATGCAGTGGTATTTGTCAAGGTTCGTCCCGAGCAGCTCCGTGACGCGCGACTCTGTGCTCTACGGGCTGTTTCCCGGGACGCACACCGAGACCAACATCAACTGCGCCTGGAGGACCATCAATGCGGTGAAAGACGCTCTTTGATCTGCCCGCAACTTGCTGGTCTGCCAGCTGAAAGAACTGACCCCGACCGAGTGTGGCAGACTGGCGCACTCCAAGGTCCGGGACTACGTGCTGAGGGACGCGCTAAAGCTTGGGGCAGCCGCCGCAGCGCGGTGGGGAAAGACCACGTATGAAACCCCTCGTCCAGAATAGAAAAAAGGGCCCTATCTGGTAACTGGGCCCAGCTGGCGCCTTCCCCAACTGGTCAGGGGGCCAACTGGGACTGTGCGGGGTGACGACTGCCAGGGTATTTTCTTTGCTTTGTTTTTTTTTCTTCTTTGTTTGTTTCTTTCCTTTTCATTTGGTGTACATACCCCCTGGGTAACCCGGAGTGGCTTGCATGACTGGGTAGGTGTATAAATATGTTTAATTTTTTGTACATCTTATGAATAAAATATATTTTTTCAAATTTACAAAAAAGTGACGAAACGTCTGAAAACTAACCTTCCAGCTCAGCGAGCAAACTCACATCCAGAACCTGGGTTCAATTACAGCATTGACTGTTTGTCTGGAGTTTGCACATTCTCCCTGCGTCTGTGTGGGTTTCTATCAGGTGCTCTGGCTTTCTCCCACTGTCCAAAAAATGTGTGGGTTAGGTGGATTGGCCCTGCTAAATCACCCTTCATGTTCAAGGATGTGTAAGTTAAGTGTGTTAGCTATGTGAAATGCAGGGTTACAGGGGTAGGGGGATAGTTCTAGGTGGGTCAGTGTGGACTTGAGGGGCTGAATGGCCTGTTTTCACACTGTAGGGATTCTATAGGTGGAATCAAACCTGAGCCCTGGTGCTGTGAGGCAGCAGTTCTAATCGGTGAACCATCGCGCCACCCTAAACAGTGTGTTGGTATGCTTATTGTGAGGCAATCGGAATTTAAGAATACAAAATAGTCATATTTCTATAATGGTTTGACGAGAGCATGTCTGGAGCACCATATACAATTTTAGTCTCTCATTCCAAGGAAGAATTTACTCGCCTTGAAGGAACTACAGTAAAATTTCATTGGATTGTTTCTTGAAGTGAAAGGATCGGTCATGTTGCAAGACATTGGTTAGGCCACTTTTGGAATACTACATTCAGTTCTGGTCTCCCTGCTATCGGAAAGATGCTGTGGAACTTGAAAGGGTTCAGAAAAGATTTACCAGGGTGTTGCTGGGGTTGAAGGGTTTGAGCTATAAGGACAGGCTGAATAGGTTGGGGCTATTTTGCCTGAAATGTTGGACGTTATGGGGTGATCTTTATAGAGGTTTACAAAATCAGAGATAGGGTGAATAGCCAAGGTCTTTTCCCCCTCAAATAGCGGGGGTCCATAACTAGATGGCATAGGTTTAAGGTGAGACAGGAAATATTTAAATAGGACCTAAGAGGCAACATTTTCACGCAGAGGGTTGTGTGTGTATAGAATGAGCTGCCAGGAGCCTGGTACAATTACAACATTTAAAAGACATTTAGATAGGCACATGAGTAGGAAGGGTTTAGCGGGATAAATACTGGCAAACGGTACTAAAATAATCTGGGATGGGGTCCGCATGAACATGTAGGACCTGAAGGGTCTGTTTATGTGCTGCATATCTCCATGACTCAGTGACTCTATGATTGTCCTATGATGATGAACCGAGTAAATTGCGCCTTGACTCTCAGGAGTTTTGAAAAATGAGGTATGATCTAAATAAAGCATACAATACTCTGAAATGGCTTGTCAGGGTAGAACCCGGAACTTTGCTTCCCTTGCCGGGAATTTCAAACAGAGTCCCAAGATTTCGGTCCATCATTTAGCATTGAGGTGAGAAATTTCTTCACTTAGAAAGTTGTGAATTTTTGGAATTGTCTATCTGAGAAGGTTGTGTATGTTCCATCATTGAAAATGTGACTGACGTACTGGCTGAAAAGATTTTTAATCGCTCACTGAAATAAAGGATAAGAAGTGCACCCGACAAGATGAAATTTAGGCAGAACATCAGCCTTAAACATACTGAATGGCAGAACAGCGTTCACCTCTCCTAATACTTGCATTCTTATGCTTTAATGTTCTTATTTGTTGTCAAGGTTTGAACAGAATTGAACATTTTCAGCTGGAGATATGATGAAATAGGTTGCCATAGAAATCAGCAAGGCTACATGCACCATATCACCCTCGACAACAACGTCTCATTCTAGCTGAAAACACCATAGAGTTTACAACAAGAAGTCATATAGAATTCTACAGTACAGATCAAAAAGATAACCCACTCCACCTTATCCTTTTGGGGGGAAAAATGACTGCAAAATCGTAAAGATACCAGTGCATTTTGAGAAGGATCAAAATAGTTTTGTTACATACAATGTGTTCATTTTGGATACGTCACAGCACCATCTTCAGGTACTATCTTGCATATGCTTCAAAGGTATTTGCTTTTTCATGATCCATGCAACTGCATTTTTTTTGTGTACAGACAAATATACTAACGAGGAGCTGACCTTAGATAATGTGGAAAAGGTTATTACATCGATTTCCTATTTTCAATGAATAACCTAATTTTTCCATAAAGTGGATTTTAAAAGTATATCATAGAATAGCAACTAATGTCAAGGAATAGAAAGCAGGCTTATTAAAGTCATGTTATTTTCTTATGCCATGTGGTCAAGTAAAGGTTCATGTAATTGTGATTTGAATTAAAGACAGACTTCTCATGGATGTTTTCTGACAGTCACATGTTTAAGCTTCAAAGAAATTGTCAGGTTTACTAAGTGATATGTCATCATGATATTGCAAACATTTACACAATGGGACCTAAGTGCAATTGATAATCCAGCATTACTCAGGCAGAAATACAAACATGTGAATTTTAACTGGTAGAGTGAACAGCTTGGGTGAGGTTGCTCACTTCTCCACTGAAGAAAATCTGAACTATATATCATTGCAACTTCAAATGCTGTGACATGTAAGTCTCCAAAATAATACAATGCATGCCAGTACTAAATTGTAGATAATGTACAGTGTTGCTGTGCAAAATGTACTATTAGTGACCTACCTCAACTTTCCAAACAACTGTCATGGAATAGGTTCTAATATGTCAAGACAATTCTTCCAGCATTACTTTCTGTTAGTCTTCTCTTGACATGCAGTTAAAAAGCCACAGCAAAAATATTTTATAGAGTCATACAGCACAGAAACAGACTGTTTGGTCCAGCTCGTCCATGCTGACTAAACTTTCTAAACTAAATTAGTCCCATTTTCCCATACTTGGCCCATATCCTTCTAAGTCTTTCCTATTCATCTACCTATTCAAATATTTATTAAATGTGATAACTGTACCTGCATCTACCACTTCCTCTGGCAGTTCGTTCCACATACAAAGCACACTCTGTGTGAAAAGGTTGCATCTCAGGTCCCTTTTAAATCTTTGTCTTCTCACCTTAAAATTGTGCCCTCTAGTTTTGAACTCCCCAACCCTAGGGAAAGGACCTTTTGTTGTTCACCTTATCTATGCCCTTTATGATTTTATATACCTCTATAAGAATGTCCTCACTTTAAAAGCCATAATGAAGACTTACAAACTTTGACAGATGCTAAACATGGAAAGACTGTTCCCTTGTTGCTCTGTTTAGTTTAATTTCTTCATCCTTGCCTCTTCTGATTCTTACTGGGACACAGTGAAGCACATAATGTGTGACAATTGGGCTGCATGGGTGAAAGCAAGAGTAATTTCCACTGCCATCCAGCCAAGAAATACCCCAGCAATAGCACACTGGCTCCCATTAAGGCCAGCTAGTGTGAAGCATGTTAAATAAGAGATCCATGGTATGTTTGGAGGCAGTGACAGGAAGAGGTTTGGGGTCAGGAGAAGCTGCTAGCAAAGGCTTGCTAGCTGAATGATTCTCTGTCGAAATATGTTTCTCTATTGTCATCTGTGTAGCTGAAAGTGTTAACTAACATCACAAAATAGGCTCCACCAATAATGAAATGAGGGACTGATGCTGGAAGGCGCTAACTAGTGTTCAGATTGTGTGAGGTAAACAGGGGGATTCATGTACATATTTTTAATAGTGGTTAATTTAAGCTTGGGTTAGCGACATATTGGTTTAGTATGTCTGAAGATAATAATCAATTTGTGATTATTTTAGTAGCCATGGTCATTTCTTTTAAAACAGTTTTGGAGAGCTGCTTTAGCAGAACTAATGGATTTTTGTTTATCTTGGAATGTGTTACATCTAACAAGGCAAACCTTTATGTTTTAAGGTCTGTTAGAAATTTCCAGAAGTAGGGTTTTTTTAAGCTTCAAGGAAACACCCTTATTCTCTAAGATAGAGATTTTTTTGAAAATAAAATTACATTGTTTTGGGCAGTGCTATGAAGTTATAGGATGGAAAGGACTGTATACAGAGGCAGTCCTGAGAAGCCAGGAATATAGTAATGCTGGATTGCCTTGAGAGTAAAGAGTTAATGATAGTCACAGAACAGAAGTGTTGGGGAAAACCCCTGAAGAGGACTAGAACTTGTACCTTCAAGCTGAGGTATAAGAAGCTATCAGTGTTTTTAGTCTAGAAGTTAAAGTCAAACTTCCCTCATGTTTTTCTCTCTGATGTGATAATGCAAAAGGAGTGCTTTTGAATATTGTAGAAAGGATTTTTTTGGAACATGTAAAGGATTATTTTACGATCGCACTTTTACTATGTTTTATACACTCTCTGCATTTGTGATAAGGGAATTATTTGGTTTATTCTACTTTATTTCCATTTCTTTTAGGTGATAAACTTCTGCTTTATTGCTAAAATAAAAAAGACGACATTGCAGTCAAAGTTCCAGTGAAAGGCCACACCGGTAAAAGCAAACCAAAACAAGATATGATCAGTCAAACCAGGTTTTAGCCTGTGATCTGACTTGTCCAGAATAACAGCAGCTGAGACCATAACAGTTGTTCAGAGTCTTTAATTGGTGGGTTGGGTACCAGAAGGTTTCAGGTGCAGTAATATCCACGTACTCTTGCGCATAGGCTATAATCTAACAAAGGATTCTTTCATATCTCAGAAGTCATGTAATTGTCTGTTAATTAAGATTGACCCTGTCCTTTGCCAAAGACTTCGAGTGGGTATCCTTTTCCACTTGGTGTCAGTAATCTGGACTGTTACCATCTAGAAAAACTAGCGTTAGTGAAACTGCCCTGACGCATCTCAGATAGTTCAGGTGAACATGGCTATAACATTGGGATTTGCAAATATAGCATGGAGAACAGCAGTACAGATTTTGACCAAGCAGTGCTAGCCTGAGGAAACTTTTGGCTCCACAAAAGCTTTATGAAAAGAAGAAAGAAGAAAAAGCTTCCAGTCAGAAACTATAGACTTATCTTTAAATATTCAATGGCTTAAAAATACTAAGAGCCTGTCAGGTTCTTTGAAAGCAGCAGTCAGTTAAAAGGCTGTATACCAGTATGAGGCCTTCTTGGAGCTCAGAACATTTAAACATTGCGAAAAGAACTGGAAAAGTTTCTGCAGGCCAAGGACAGTCTTACATAGAAACATAGAAAATAGAAGGCCATTCAGCCCTTCAAGCTTGCTCAGCCATTCAACATGATCATGGCTGATTATCCAACTCAGTTTCATCTTCTAAGATTCTATGGATTTTGGAACAATTCCTACGGATTGGAGGGTAGATAATATAATTCCTTCATTTAAAAAGGGAGACAGAAAGAAAACTGGGAATTATAGACCGACCTGACATCAGCAGCAGGGAAAATGCAAGATGCCATTATAAAAGATTTAATAGCTGAGCATTGAAAAATAGTGGCAGGGTCAGACAGAGTTAAAATGGACTTATGAAAGGGAAATCATGCTCGACAAATATACTGGACTGTGAGAGGATGTAACTTGTAGAGTTGATGAGGGGAAGTTAGTGGAATATGGTTTATTTGGACTTGCAAAAGGCTTTCAACAAAGTCCCACATAACAGATTAATGTGTAAAAATCCAAGTGCGAGGGAAATGGTTAATGTAATGAAATGCAGAAAATCTGCTGGCAGGCAGAAAACAAAAAAATGGAATAAAGGAGTCCTTTTTCAAGTGGCAGGCACTGGCCGGTGACGTAGCACAGGAATGAGTGCTAGGACCCCAGATAGTCACAATATATGCTAATGATTTAGATGAGGGAACAAAATGAAATACCTCCAAATTTGCAGATGAGACAAAACTGTGTGAAATTTGGGTGGGAGGAAGTGGGGTGGCGGGGGGTGCATGTGGTTTGCGGGTGTGCTATGTGGGAGGAAGCAGAAATGCTTCAGTGTGATTTGGACAAGCTGATTGAGTGGGCAAATTCATGATACAGTACAGTGTGGATAAATGCAAGGCTATCTATATTTGGAGCAAAAGCAAGAAGGCAGATTATTATATGACTGGCTATAAATTAATAGAGGGGAATGTGCGAAGAGACCTGTGTGTCCTGGTACACCACTTGCTGAAGGTAAGCAAGAAAGCAAAGCAGACAATAAAGAAGGCAAATGGCATGTTTGCCTTTACAGCCAAAAGATTTGTGCAGGAGCAGGGATATCTTACTGCAATTCTACAGGGCTTAGTGAAATGTCCTTGCAATATTATGTGCAGCTTTGATCTCCTTATCTGAGGAAGGGTGTTCTTGCTATACAGGGAGTGCAGCAAAGATTTACCAGACTGAATCTAGAGATGGCTGGACTGACAAATAAGGAGAGGTTGAATTGGTTAGGATTATATTCACTGCGGTTCAGAAAAATAAGGAAGAATCTCAGAACCCTATAAAATCCTAATAAGACTAGACAAAGCAGTTGCAGGAAAGATGTTCCCTTGATGCTAAAGGACAGAAGCTAGGATCACAGTAAAGGAAATAGTGGTAAACCGTTCAGGGCTGAGATGAGGAGAAATTTCTTCACCCAGAAGGTGCTGAACTTGTGACACATACTACTGCAGAAAGCAGGTGAGGCCAAAACAAAGTGCATTTTCAAGGAGGAGTTGTATATCGCAGTTGGGCAAAAGGGAACAAAAGATATGTGGAAAAACAGGAATAAGCTATGGAGTTCGATGAACAGAGAGAGAAGTTTCAAAAGAATAAATAACCTATTCCTGCTTTATATTCTGTGCCTATGTGTCTAAGTATCCCGTTCCTGCTTTCTCCCCATATCCTGTGATCTCTTTAGCCTTAATAATTATACCTATCTCCTTCTTTAAAACATTTAATGTTTTGGCCTCAACAAACTTCTGTAGCAAGGAATTTCATCAGTCCCACTCACAGGTTGAAGTAATTTCCTCTCATCTGAGTCCTAAATGGCCTATCTATATCCTTAAACTGTAGCCCCGGAGACTCCCCAGTCATCGGGAACATCCCTCTTGGTTTTACTCTGTCTAATCCTGTTAGCATTTTAAAGGTTTCTGGGAGACATCCCCTTTGTCCTTCTAAACTCCAGCAAATACCATCCAAACCGATCTATTCTCTTTTCATGTACCATCCTGCCATCCCAGGAATCATTCTGCCAAGCCTTCATTGTTCTCCCTCTGTAGCCAGAACATCTTTCCTCAGATAAGGAGACCAAAAGTGCATCCAATATTCCAGGTGCAGTTGTGCCAAAATCCTGCAAAATGGAAGCAAGACATTCCTGCTCAAAAACTCAAATACTCCCACTGTGAAGGCCACATACCAAGATTTAAACTGGATTAAATGGGGGGTGCCAAACCAATTATGAGATACAGACTTGCTTCAAGGCTACAAGAAAAGCCCAGAGAAGAACAAGTGATTTATTCTGTAGGCCCACTAGCAAGGCACGTTTTAAGATGACAGAATGTAAGAGACAAACCATACTGTAAGAGTGTCAACAAGTCCTTTATGTTGAGTATCAATTGTATAATGGAGAAATCAAGATTTAAGTTGAGAATTCACCTTCCCAGAAAAACTGATCATATCGGTATTGTTGATCTTTATATGTCGCCAGAATTTTGTGATTATTGTGACTTACAACCAGAGTTTATTTGAGATAGATTGATCATCAGATTACTGATCTATTTCTCTCAGATATGTTGCAATCAAAAGAGGATTGCATGCTGAAAATAGCTATGCAGTTGGTGGTCAATACTGACAGCTGAAAGCAGTGTTAGAGAATGATGCGAACAGAAAGCCGACCTCGATCAAGAAGATTGTTAAACTTTGTCAACTGTCTGAGATACAAAAACACCAAAACGTCAGATGACAGAACAACACAATCTTTTTTTAAATATCTTTTGATACTAGGACTCATTGTTCCAAATGTGGAATTTTTTAAAAAATTATCATATATACCAAAAAAAAGTCCCACCTCATCACACCAATACAACTTCGGTAACAAAATAAGACATTTCCAGAGAATGTGCAAACATCAAAAACATTCAATGAACATCAGGATGAATGATGTTTAATTGCACAAGGAGGTAAAGCATCATTGAAAGAAAACTGAGAATACCAAGGTATACTTTCATTAGACCACCCATGTTATGCTATGAAACACTACCTTTAGAAGATGAAAATCAACCTTTTCCAGGGACTTATCTGCACCAAATATGACGGAGGTCAAACAGGATAATGGTCATCCAATTGATTTTAAAATTGATACTTCCGTGAATGTTACAGTAATATCTATGAAATTCTCTTGCTTGAGGAGAATGAAACAACAACTGTCTGAAAGAGAACTGTTTGGCACTAAGGGATCAGTTAGCTCAATTGGTTGGATAGCTGGTTTGTGGTTCAGAGTGATGGAAACAGCGTGGATTTAATTGCTGCTCCAATAACTGATGCAGTTCTTTCCTCTAAGCAACCATGTCTCAAAGCTGACTGTGTCTTCTTAAAACAGGTCTTGAAGGGCAAAATCACCTTCAAAAAATTATTTCTCCTTGTTCTGGAATCTTCTCCTCATAGTTGGGATCTTTGTAAAGAATGTGAATCTGCACCACTGCTACCATTTGGTATAGCACTTTATGGTATCTGCCAATTCGGCCAGTTATGTGGTACAGGGTAAGGGTAGTTTGCTGCCATCAACCTTCCTTTGAATATACTGTGTCTGGCGATCTGTAATTATTAATGGTAGAGGATAAATCACTATAGTCTTTACAAACAAGATACCCACCTTAATTAACAAGATGGATTATTGCATGACAATAATAAGTACAGTTTACATTATTAGTCAGACATAATTTCTGAGGATTATATTTGGGATTAAGAATTATATTGCTAAGAATTATATTAAAGATAATTACAAAGGCCTCTCGGGAGCTACACAGAATATGTCTGCTCCTTGTGAGGTCTTGTGTCAAACTTTTGACTCTACCCAAATAATGAGAGACATCATTATGTTAGATAAAGATGATGTGAGGTCAACATTAACTCTTTCAGAATCAGGACCTTGTACAGCACCAACTGGCTTGTACTTTTGAAGCTTTAAGTCAGAGTATGACTCTAAATCTAAACTATAGCTAGACAAAAATAACAAAAATATTGCACCTGAATGAAACTCCCCAGTTAGCACATGTTCCTTGTTTAAAGCTGCTTCATCTGCACCTTGAGCTCCTACACTGCTCTCTCTGTGACAACTAGAAGCACTGGTTTTTTTTTGCCAGCTCAGAGCTGCTGCCTCTGAACACTGCCACAGAAACCATCTGTTTTGGTGAGTCTCAGATCTTATGGAGGCAGTGATACTTTCTCATACAGCATGATCACTGTTACAGAGAACTATGAAGCCAAAGAGTACAAAAGCAATTAGTGGAAAAGAGAAAAATGAAGATTAAGAATAAAGGGGTATAAGTTACGACCCCTTGGCTAAGTATTGGAAGGTGGAGGGGATGTGCATGGGCATAAAAAAATAAAGCCCACACCAAACCTGTCCCTCATATAACTGGAGGACATTAAGCATCAGATACCTTCCACCCTTAGGCCTACTGAGATGCTTAAGTGGACAATTCATTGTTACTGATTGTTACTAACTGGTCTTATGCTACCTCCACTGAAATTTTTCAGTATGCAGCAAAGGTGGGAGCATAGCAAATAGCCCAGGAGCTTTCACTCCAAGGGCTGTTGGCAGGGCAAAAATTCAGGGTAAATCAAGTGTATCCTGTCTAAGTTGGTACTATGCTTTTGTCGCACACCGCAGGCATCTTGAACACAGCCCTCCAACACCAAATCCACCATCACTGAAATTTCCTAATCTTGTCCAAACAGAACCCCAAAATTCCTGGATTTTCTTGTAGTCTTCCCTCTATCTTTGAGGCTGCTTGTGTCCCAGCAATTGCCATTATTACCTTTTGACACTGCTAGGGCTAGAGCTAGCAAGACAGAGGTCGCATGACACCACGTTATAATCCAACAGGTTCATTTGAAATCACAAGCTTTTGGAGCGCTGCCCCTTCAAAACTTCACCTGACCTTGTCCATCCCCAACCAGCACCTCCACGATAGAGCTGTCAGCCAATCAGATTGGCCAGCTGTCTAGGGTTCTTATTCCTGAGGTGATGTTTGTGGGTTTGTGGGGTGGGGCATTGCGGTTTTCTCCTCTGGTCCAATTAATGCCATTCTGAGCATAATATCATTGCAAGGCAGTCAGTTGTGTGTGTGTGTGTGTGTGTGTGTGTGTGTGTGTGTGTGTGTGTGTGTGGTTGTGAGATGTGTGTGAGAGAGAGGGTTATCCATCTCCCTGTAAATTGAATCCTAAAGAGCCCATTCAAGAATTATAGCTTGTTTTGTGTGTGTGCACAGATCAACAGATATGAAAACGGGTAGAGAAGCAAGAAGGAACTGCCAAGAAAGTATCAAATATAAATAGCAGGCAATTACAACATCACATGCTGTGGAAACATATGATAAAGTGCTAGGACAGTGCTGAGGTGCAAATGAGCAGGGTGCAAGTTGAATACTACACATAAAGCAGGCTTATCTGGAATTATAGACATAACATTGGAAAAGTAGAGGTCAAGTAAAGATTATTCAGTTATGATTAGATTAGATTAGATTTCCTACAGTGTGGAAACAGGCCCTTCGGCCCAACAAGTCCACACTGCCCCTTGCAGCATCCCACCCAGACCCATCCCCCTATAGCCCACACACACCCCTGAACACTACAGGCAATTTAGCATGGCCAATCCACCTAGCCTGCGCATCTTTGGATTGTGGGAGGAAACCGGAGCACCCGGAGGAAACCCACGCAAACACAGGGAGAATGTGCAAACTCCACACAGACAGTTACCCGAGGCTGGAATCAAACCCGGGTCCCTGGTGCTGTGAGGTTGCAGTGCTAACCACTGAGCCACCATGCTGCCCAAATTCATTACCTTTCCCTCAGAAATATTAATTCCTGTCATGACAACAAACTGAATTTTAAATGTCAGGGAAAATTGAATTTTGAAATTTTGTCATTAAATTTTCTTCATTCTATTTTACTGCATTTTGTTCATCGTCCACAAACATTGTGTTTTTTTGGATGTACTAGAAAATATTGCTAAAGTGGAATTAATTAAATTGGGATAATCAACGCATATGCCAATTCATTACCTTTGGCCTCACCCCAATAACATTTAACCCTGTAAACCTATGGAATTACTCACAATCATTCCATAATTTTAACAAATAAAATGAGTGTATTTTTGAAACATTTAGTGCCAATAAGCATCTTATTAATTCACAACCGAGATACATGTCAGTGAAGAAAGAATGGGTGCAGGAATAAAAAGAAAATATAGGAGACCAACCACTGACATGAAACAGAAAGAGAGAAGGCACCAATATTTCTGATGTTTGCATTGACTCCGCAGGTTACTGGTGTAGCCAAGTAATCTGCTCTCAGAAAGAATAAGGAGACTTCCGCTTTGTAGTTTTGGAAACTGGTGTGTGCTTTACTGCTCTGCATAGAATCTTAATAACACAAAACCTATTCTCCAAGAATTGCTACAGTTCAAATGTTTGACTTTAATTGGAATGTTGTGCATATTGTTTTAATAATGCAATAATTTTTAAAGTCTACCTAAAGAAGTTGGAACTTAGGTGCTCTTTTTCTGTTTTCTTTTTCTGTTTCTAATTTTGTTCCTTTTCTAAATGCCTGAATGATGACGAACCTTTACTAGCAACAGGAAAGCTAACTTTATTAATGGCAACCAACTCAGAGTAATTAAAGTAGCCCGCCTTATAATTATTGACATAAAACATCTTCTGAAAGTAAAATGTGCCTCTAATAATTCACACTTCAAATCAGAGCTGGTGATGAAAAACTTAATTGAGGGAGGAACGAAAATATTGCTGGAAAAATTCTGCAGCATCTGTGGAGAGAAGGCAGAATTAATAGTTCGGATCCAGTGTCCCTTCTTCAGAGCTCAGTTAATTTTGCTTTCTCTCCACAGGTATTGCCAGACTTGCTGAGTTTTTCCAACAATTTTTGTTCATATTTCTTATTTCCAGTATCCGCAATTGTTTCGTATTTGGTAACTGAAGGAGGAATACTGGAACTACGCAAAATAGGAAGGTAGTGGAAAGACTGATAAAAAAAACCAGTGCAGGTTAAAAAGCTTCCTTTGAAGATTCTCAGCAAGATGATCATCAGCAGAAAAAGGAAATTGCGACTGCAAAGTCAAAACAGACTGGAAAATAGCTCATTTCAATAAGAAAATTACAATAAAGATAATTACAATAAAGGGGATGGGGGAACAAGATGGAAAAGGACACCATTGCAAAAAAGTTGTTACTTTTTCAATGTAAAAAATTTATACCATTAGATTATAGAAAGTACAGGACAAACTCAACAGATTTGGCAGCATCTGTGGAGGGAGAAATAGTGTTAATGTTTTGAGGTCAATCCTCTTCTTTGAAACTCTGACTCTCCTGAAACTTCATATCAGAAACTTCAACTCTGTTTCTATCTCTTCAAATGCTGCCAGGCCTGCTGAGTTTCTCCAGCACATTGTTTCTATTTCAGATCTACAATGTCCATAGTATTTTGCTTTTATATATTATTATCTTGTTGTTCATGTTGCCCTCATGTTATTAATATATTGCAGATAGCAAGTACATTCCTTTCAATGTGCCTGAGGTATGTTGAGTTGCGAAATATTACAAGAAATAAATGGGGCAGAAAGGAAAAGAAAGAATTTGCATTTAAATAACATCTTTCACCACCACAGAATATCCCAAAGTGTCTTGAAACTAATTAGGTTTTTTTTTATGAAAATGTAAATTACTATTGTAAATTAGGAAATGTCACAGCCAACTTATCCAAAGCAAACTCTTGCAAGCAACAATAAACATCTGTTTTAGGGATATTAGTTGAAGAATAAATGTTGACCAGGAAAGGGGGTGGACTCTCTTTCTTTTCTCCAAGTAGCATCTCGGGATCCTTTATCTAGGACAGGAAACCATGATATCTCATCCAAAGGGCAGCCTATTCATGGTGCTGCTCTCCCTCAGTATTGCACAGCATTAACAGCTGAGAATATGCAGTGTAGTCTCTGAAGTCAGGCTCAAATTCACAACTGACTAACTTTCAAGACAGAACATCAACCTTGAGGAACAGCTAAACTCTAGGCATTCATTCCATCAGAACTGTCCCTCACCGAGCTGGAGTTCATGGAGTTCAGAAAGTCGATGTTAGCGGTCTTGCTCTTCACTTGTCTGAAGTAAGTGGTAAATACTAGGATGTTAATATGCCAGAAACAGGAGCTTCTAACTTCCTATTTCCTTCTCACTACATCTACAGAGTATCTGAAATTGGAAAGAAGATTTGCACAGGATCTGGAGAAAGTTGGCAATAAGATATCTTTATTTCTTTCAGTGATTTTGCACAATCCTTGGTTGATTGTTTCCAGAAGGTTTCAGAGCACCTTAGTGGTAGTCAGCGGGAATGTAGAAAAATACTTTGTAAGCCTACAGCTATGCACCTGTTTTCATGCCCCGATCCCAGTACAAGGCTACATCAGGAGGTAGGTTTGTCCCATATGGGCTCTCAAGGCAAAAAATTGAATGGATTTATCCTCTTACAGGCGCAGACATTGCTGCCTATTATTGTACTGCAGTAGCAAGGCACCCAGTGCCATTCATTTCCTCAAAGTGAAACATCAATCCTCCTAATATTGACACCATAGTGTTAAATACCAGATAATGCTCACACATTATACACACTGTGAATTGTGGAAGCAAAAGTCTGTCCTTGTCTTGTGATCAAATCATGATGTGGAATGTTTGCCAATGCCTTACTTGGCATGCCACCAGAAAATGTCATATTCCTTCAAAACTACTTAAAATAGCTGTAGTATGTCCCCTTTCTGAATGCCACACTCAAAACATTTTCTGGCCCATTTAAAACGTTGCTGAAGTGATTAAAATTGAAAATCATGTCACACCCACATGGCACTATTTCCAGTTGCAGCTGGGAAATAATACATAGATCTAAACATCAGGAGGCTGACACAAATTCACCAATTTCAAGAAATCCTATCATTGTATAAGTCTATTATTTTGAGGAATTTATTAAAGACATTTTTTAACCAAGAGTTTAATCTTTGAGGAAGTTGTATAATATTGCAAACAATGATCCTTGAATTAACAGACTCCAAATTAACTACAACCTCATATAACCATTACATAACCAGATATTTGGAACATTGTGATTGGTTATTTCAAGTAGTGTATTCAATGATGCATCACTGAGACCTATTTCGAATGAAACATTGTTTACAACTTTTCACCCAGCACCACCCTCAGACCCCTAGCTCTCCACTCCTTTTCTTTTCCAGTAACTCTGGTCAGGCCCTGTTTGTCCATCAATAGAGATGAACTTGAAATGTTATGTATTAATACAAAAACTTTCCAAACAGGATGTTTCATTTAGCTATTTTATTGTTTTATGCAGGTGCTTAATCTAAATGCCTAAGCGCACGTAGAAATAATTTGCTTGGAGGAACATGAGGTCATATTTGGCTATTCACATGTCCATCACATGAAAATCACATAGTATTTTTTACTATTCTGGTCTTAAAGTTCCAGTGAAAGCTCTAGGGTAACAGATTCCTGGAAATAACATTGAAACCTTTTCAGTATGACAAGGATATTGCAAGACAGAAAAAATAACTATAACACCAATCAAATGACTAATGCTATTTTCTGTTTTTTTTCACAACACTTTGGCTTCAAAAACTCACACAGACTCAAAACAATTTTCCCACACTTGATCATTTTTTAAGAAGGGATATAAAGCAAATTTCTGCTTTTGCGGGATTGATTGCTCACTGCATAACCTGATTGAATTTGGACATGAGCCAGGTTCCTTCTCAGCACCAACTGTTCACAGGTTACTTGGCGTGAGCTGGTTTCTTACTCATTGTGAAATGTGAGAAGCATAGAGTAGATACCACCCGTGAATACAAAATGCACAATGTCAATTAAAAGCTAAATGGTAAAAGTACTTCAACAGACAATAGGACCAGTTGGCTAGAATAATTTGGAGAATGCATCATTACATAATAATTTGATTGACTGTTTAGAGCCTGGATTTGATTTCATGATGTTAATCGATCTCATCAGAGAGCTAATGTTCATACTACCTTGATTTTACAGTTTCTGCCTTTCACTGCTGCTGACTGTGGACAAGTCGCTGGATGCCAGTATTGATGCTGATGGCCAATGGGAATGCCAATGAGCAGTGTGCCTCAAATCTCAGCACACGCAATCATTTCCCTTAATCTTGCTGATCATCCCCTGATTTTACCACCCAGGCACAAGCATTAATCCAAGCATTAGCTAAAACCGAAATGTCTTCAAATAAAAGAGAGAAAAGCTACCTTGTGCAGGACAGCTAGTTGGGTAGTATCTGTGAGTGGCGAGCAGAGCAAGCTGTCTGAGTGGTTAACCAAAAGAATATGATTACTTACACTTCCTTTGAGATAGTTTTGATGGTAAGACCACACCCAATATGTTGACTTTCCTACTCCCTCTATAACAGCTGCGTAAACTATAGAATATTTCAAGCATTTTCTGTTTTCATTTTAGAACTGCGACAATTGCCTGTTAAAAATATAATGTTTCTGATAACACAGGCTGCTTATACAGTTTATCCACCAGGCACCAATTCATCAAACCTCGCTTCCACCAGTGGTCAGCCAAATTTCACATGTTGTTGGAGCAGCCTAACCTTAGGCATCATATGAGCTGGTATATCTCTTTGCTAGGACATTGACCTTTTGAAGAATTTTACCAGCATATAGCTTAAACCCCAACAACCAAATGTGTCACAGTCAACATCTGGGAAGTTTGTAATATAGCCTGCCTCATCTTTGCAAATTATCTGTTCCAGAATGATCTGGCATTAAAATTCTTCTCTCGTGATTCTTTTTCTATGTGTCTAGCATTCGTACATAATTTTTAAGTCATTCTTTTTACACCATGATCAACATTTTGCCTGCGGTTGATACACAATCATAAACTTAGACATAAAATCTGATCTGGTCTTCACAGTAGTATACTGTCTTAATACCTATATGCTAAGATTTAGACTGCTTCGTCACTAATGTCACATGATGTCAGGTCACATGGACCCAGGGCCTGATGGAAGAAGCTTCCAGTGAAGTCCTGCTGAATGACACCTCTGTGCATAGTGTAAATAGTTACACACAAATTTATGAATTAAGGGCAGATTTTAGGCCATATCACCCCCAAACCTGCTCCAATACTAATAAGATAATGCTGATCTGATTGTGGCTTAAATCTTACTTTCCTGTCCTCCCAACCTTTTAGTTAATTAAAAAATGTTCATTCATTTACGCTCATATGGTGTCTAGCATCAGCTATGTAAAGGTCTCAGAAGCTCGTATATACACACAGTGCAGAAAAGTAGGAGAAGAAAATGAGAATTTCAGCTAATTGTCTTTCTCTTAATCGGATGGTGGTGGCTCAGGCCCTGAAAATCAGACTCCACAATTGGTCCTTCTTTGATCAGTTTTGCTGCTTTTTCCATTAGTTCATCTCCAGCATCATAGCCTGGTACCAATTGTGCTGAGAAGATGGCATTCAACTCTGCCAAAATTTGCCTTCCGAGAAGAAAATAATATGCATATACATATACATCTCTCACTTTTTCAAACTGGCTAGAGAATTCTCTTGGAAATCGACATCATTGCAGACAGATACTTGCTGGGGGGTTTAGGGTGCAGCAGAATTAGGATGCAAACACAGTTAGTTTATAATGTAAACTGTTTATGAGTAGGAAATATTTTGGGACAGGGCTTTAGTAGAATATGTGGGGTTAACAGCTATATCCCAATAGCTATACTCAATCGTCAGTGATGTCAGATCACATAGGAATCTGTGAAGTGTTGCTGAAATTGTTAATAAACATTCATCAGTTTACACTAGGATAATGTCCAGTCCTTGACATCCTGTAATTGTGAGAACCTGCTCCTGATATTTGTCACAGTATGGAGGACATATGATTTTAGTAAGTACTAACCTTCAATGGAAGCAATTGAGTGGTGACTTTGACTGCTAACACTTTGTCTCAGCATGCACTTTTATTAGAATGATTGCGATTTATATGCATTCTTTAATATGGTGAAATAATTTAATTCACAAGTTCTCAACTGAATCAAGATGTCATACTTAATCTCTGTTTTTGTAAAATGTTTTCTATAGAAACTTTTTGCCAAAGATCAACAAAATCAATTTCTTTCAAAACAATCTCTCAAATAGAATTCAAAATTATTGAAAGATGTGCAAAATGAGGCAAATACAAACATGTCACATATTCCCAAAACATCAATTTGACCTGCAACCACTGCAGAGTAGACAGCTCTTTCTCCTTCTAACAGTTTTTTAAAAATCCTTTTGAGCACTATTAGCTTTGACAATTCCAGTTTGACATAGGTAAGCTTTAGTTATGAGGATTTCAGACACATTTTAAAATAAATTTGATGATAAACTTCCATTTTAAAAAGGTATGTTGTAAGTGATCTGTATGTTTTTTAGATTCACTACTACTGTGTGGAAAGAGGCCCTTTGGCCCAACAAGATCGCACCGCCCCTTGCAGCATCCCGCCTAGGCCCATCCTGCTATAACCCACACACCCCTGAACACTACAGGCAATTTAGCCTGGCCAATCCACCTAGCCTGCACATCTTTTGGATTGTGGGAGAAAACAGGAGCACACTCACACAGACATGGGGAGAACGTGCAAACTCCACACAGACAGTTCCCTGAGGCTGGAATTGAACCCAGGTCCCTGGTGCTGTGAGGCTGCAGTGCTAACTGCTGAGCCACTGTGCAGGTTATAGAAATTAATTGGGGATTAATTTAGCCCCAGTAAATAAACACTGCTGAAAGTTGTAGCTGTTGGATTGGGAGGTGTTTGCTTGCAATGCATAACTCTTTAAATAATATAGAAATGTGTAAAGATTGCGTCCATTTCCATCCCTCTCCAACTGGTTTTCTGGAATAGAGCTTTGGAATAGCTTGAAAGTGCAAACTAATGTTGATTAAATGATCAAAGTACCCAAGAAATATTTCATGCTATTAAAAACTAAAAGAAATCTAAAGCCAAGAGCAGTTAATTTATGAGATATGTATGTTTCTGCTTTGAAACTGCATTGTAATTTTATTAAAACATCTTTTTTGCTTTGCTGGTTAAATTCAGTGAAAATCATTGCTTCTAATATTTTCTTCTTTTTACCCATTAATGTGCTTCATCGGCTACTCCTCCATGCCCATATTGGAAGTGGGCAGATTATAACAAAAATGGTAAAGAAGTTGAAAAACTACCTCCCCGAATAACTACAAGACTCTAACAAGAAATTACATTTTTAAATCATAAAATACTAATTTTGTCAAGAAATTTTATTTATATGGTTTAATTAACTTTTAATTTTTCCAAATAAAGTTTTGAAACTTAAAGCTGGAGACAATGTTTCTTTCACTTTCTACTCCAATTTTCATGATTGTACACGCTGCTTTGCAGATGCACAAGACTTTTGTTTGTTTGAAATGTTTTTGTTAATTTACTTTTAGATAAGTTGTTTTCAACCTGGCTGTATAAAACATGGCAGTCCTTCATTGGCAAAATTTCAATTGCCTGGTAACCAGGATGAGATGAATACTTGCCAAAGAGCTGCCGATGGGGCTCTCCATCAATGGAGAACAGTCAGAACATCTCAAAAATGCCTCTAATTTGGCTCTTTATAAAGGCAATTGACTCTTCAATTCCTCGCAGTTGACATACAATGTTGCTCCGAGCAAGTTCCCTAGCAGTGGGAATGCATCAGAAGCTGTTCAAAAACACTTTCCCCATTATTTTCTAAAGTTTTGCTCTCCTGCCTCCAAGTCAGCCACAATGGGACTGGGGAAATTCCACCCATTTTCTATGGAAATTCTATCTTTCTATTGATCTGATCTGATATAGTGCAGCAGGACATCACAACAAGGCTAGCTATTGTTTCCACTTGTAATTTCCCCATATACATTGTTCACTAGCCATGAAGACCTCACCACAGAGAGATATAGTTCCACAGCCTAGATCAGACTTCTGCATGTCCCAGTAACTGATGGTAATCCTTGGATTCAGGATACACAAAGGGGGAACAATAGGAAATGGAAGTCAGGCTAAAAGCTGCTGTGATTCCACTTCCTGTGATTTCCTACCAGCTGCATTTTGTGTGCTGGAATTTACAAATTTACAAGGGTCTATCTAGCATCTGTTTCCTGCTTACCCAATTCTTAGTATATTTGTGTTAGGTGGAGTGGAAATCTGCACTGAATGCTTAGTACTTCTGTCTGTGGCCCTCATCAGTTTTGGAATTTTCTGTCAGAAGTATCAGCAGGCGTGAACTATCTACCCTAATAGTATTTTCAAATTCCGTGCTGACAGTAGGAAACCATGAAACTGCAAAACTGGAAACTGTAATTATGCCATTGACCATATATTCCAGCCTTGACATTTAATTCTGCCAAAGACTAACACTAACTATCTTCACAGGATGGAAGTCAAAAGGAAACTTACTGCTGTTCTTTGTCAGGTTCTGTAGGACACCTGCAGCCAAGCTGCAACATAAGTGCAGCACTGTTAATAGCAAGCAACATCTTTTCCATTCTTTGATGGATGTAGGCATCATTGGCAAGGCTAGTGTTCATTGCTCAATGAACTGCAGCAGTCCATGTGCCCTGTCATGTGGTGGCATGGTGGCACGGTAGCTCAGTGATTAGCACTGCTGCCTCACAGCACCAGATCCAGGTTCGATTGTACCCTTTCCTCTGTGTGTTCCGGTTTCCTCCCACAGTCCAAAGATCTACAGGTTAGGTGGATTGACCATGTTAAAGTGCCCATTGTGTCCAGGGATGTGCGGGAAGGGTGGATTATCAATGGAAAATGCAGGGTTAGAGGGATAGGATAGAGAGGATTGGGTCTGGGTGAGATGTTCTTCGCAAAGATGGTGTGGACTGAAAGGACTGAATGGCCTGCTTCCACACTGTAGGCATGCTATTGTATGCTTCAAAGATTAATGTGGATGTAGTCAGGCCCTTCTGCTCCTGCACCACTTTTAGAACTGCACCCTTTATTTTATATTGCTCCCCCTGTTTTTCCGACTGAAACAAATCAGTTCACGCTTTTCTACCTTAATTTCTTGTGCCACTGGTCTGCTTATCCTACCAACATGACAATGTCCTTTTGAAGTCATATACTTCATAGTTTATAATACTTCCAAGCTTTGTATCATCTGAAAATTTTGGACTTGTGCCACATACACCAAACTTTACATCGCTAGTGTACATCAGGTACAGCAAAGTTTGCAAAACTTCTTGGGAACTCTACTACAATAATCCTCCAGGTCGAAAA
The DNA here is from genome assembly GCF_030684315.1 of Stegostoma tigrinum. NCBI lineage: Eukaryota > Metazoa > Chordata > Chondrichthyes > Orectolobiformes > Stegostomatidae > Stegostoma > Stegostoma tigrinum. The sequence goes on along the minus strand of NC_081363.1, from coordinate 58,873,033 downwards.
TCCCTTAAACCAAGACTTTCTATTTCCTGTCAATCAGCTAATTTTATATTTATGACGCTACCGTCCCTTTTATTCCACAAATTATAACTTTGCTTGCAAATCTGTCATGCAGCACGTTCTCAAATGTCTAAAACATCTCAGCAAGCTTATCAGCAAAACATGGCAAGTTAGTTAAATACAGTTTGCCCTTGACAAGTCCACACTGATTTTCCTTAATTAACCCACATTCACCCAAGTGATTATTAATTTTGTCCGGATGACTATTAGTTCTGTGATATATGAATCAATACAGAAATTTTCACACAGCCAGCTATCAAAAACAGCAATTTGATAATGCCAAGAGATTTAAATTTATAGATAAGTATTGACTGTTTCGTCAGAAGTACATCCCCTACTCCTGAACTAGTGCCAATGGAGGCTTTGACACGCAGCAAAGGAGACAGATGCAGCTCCAGATTAATATTTCATCTGAAAGATGACACATCTGATGACTGGGACTTGAACCCAGATTTATGTGACTCAAAGAACAGAATACTATCAACTGAGCTAAGGATGACACACAGCAAACCAGTGGCTGCAATGCATGAAAGCCTCTTGCCTGATGAATTGGAATATATATAAACTATGTTTGGGTATGTTTTACATCAGACTGGATGCTCACATCACTTCGTTGCAATGTCAACAAGAATCTGAGTGGCCAATTAATTTTTGTACTTCACATACTATCAAGACAGAGAGCACAGTGTTTGGATTCATTATAGGAATAGATGCCACTTCAAATAATTCCAATAACTTTTAATTGACAGCAACTACTTTATGGTCATTTAAAATTCTTGCACTTACCAAAGCGGAAACATCCATCAGCTATATTGAATATTTGTCAGCAATGAAATACAAGCTTATTGTTGGTAACTAAATTCCAGGTACAGAGTGATCCTTTTGTTACAAATATATTAACTCATAGGCTTTTTAAATATGGTGCCAGTGCCTGGAATCCCAGGATGTCCCAGCAGGGGCAAGCACCACTATCGAAGACAAGTGGGAGAATCGAGCCAGCATTTCACTAAAGGGCCTCCCTTTCGTGCCTCATTAGTGAACTGAGTTCAAGACAAAAGTGCAAAAAAAATTAATAGGCTTCACACAGAGAAACGTTCCATAATATTCAATAAAAATGATATTTAGCCGATTTCTGGTAAGATTCAGGCCAGGTTTCATTGGAGAGTTAACAGTTTTAGGGCACTATGTGCTGCACTACAAAGTTCAGAGAGAGACAATGATACAAATTTTCTAAATTTAAACTGAAAACAATGCTTCCCAAAAAGTACTCATTCCACAATGACTTGTAGAAAACATGTGGAACTACTTAAACTTCAATCAATGCAATGGTTGGACTGACCACACATTTTCTCTTATAATCTTTTCTCATTTAAGTGGTGACTAATATGGAATAGAATTCTCATAGAACTGGCAAACTGTAATCTTTTATTCAAAAACATTCTGCATTTGTGAACCTGAACACTCCTGCTGTCAGGCCATTTGATCCTCAGCATCGGACCTAATTGTATTCAGTCTTACATTCCTCAAATACCTAATCCATTGGGGCATTTGAACATGATTCAACGAACAAAACATAATAAAGTAAAATCTCAACTTTCCTGTAAATTGGTTCTATCTGTAATAAGGCAAGGAAAGTATGATTTTAATCTAGGAAACAATGCAAATTAACTTCTTGGAAGAAGCCATTTTAGAAGGGTGGCGTGGCCATGCCAGTCTGAATAAATTATACAACCAAAATGCCCTAGAATAGAGACAAAATAGTTACTAATATACATTCAAATCATAGAAAATGGAAAGGAAACACATACAAGGGAAATTAATAGGATGGCCAATGATAAATTAATGTTTCAAGACGTACATTAGCCAAGTGAAAAACTCTCAAATTGACTTTGGCAAAATAATGGGGCCTGTTAAAAACTAAGTGGGAAAATATACAAAACATACTACAACAAGGATAGTGTTGGCAATACACACAGCTACTTGGAAGGCTCCACTGTTCCTGTTATTTTTCCTTTTGAATCTGTCACATTCTGAACCTTTTTAAAAATTCTTTTGATAAGCATGTTTCTCCTTGTCTCATCTGAAAAGGGGAACACCGGCCCATCATGGATTATTCAATGGATATGGATTTTGTTCATCTTGTTCTCCTAGAAACCAATGGAAACAGACAATGCCAATGCAGTGGTGCAAAAGCAATCACAATGGAATCAGTGCTTGGCTGGCGACTTCCCACAATTCACACTCTTCCCTCGGGAGTACATGGAAAAACTGATACAAGAAAGCAGACAGACTTATACCAGCTTGTGCTGCATCTGCTTCACAGGATCAGACAGCTCGAGGCTCATTAACTGACTGGCCGAAGCAAAGACTGCCGTTGTAGAATATTCAGCAAAATGGAGTCATCCATGGGGGACTGTGTTATGTCTAGATCCATAATCAGAAATTCTACTTGGATTTTCAAACTTTTATCTGGGTGAGGTACATCTAATTGAACCAGAAGCTGCAAATGTGATTCCACAGCCCTTCCTGGAGCTATAGATATGTTACTATACACCACAGCCTCCATCCAAAATTCTCTTCAGCATTTCTTCCAAAAAATGTTTTAAGAAATTGTGGACCCTTAAGAATCTTGCATGGGCCTGTGGTCAATCTGACTATAGATGCAGTTGAATTCAATTCCTTCTACCAGCGTTTTATTTCTGAGCTGAGCTGCCTGAATTTTAGAAAAACTTTGAAATGTTTAATCCATGAATAGAATGTTAATGAGCTATGTTGTTGAATAAATAACAGATGTTAGATTTAATTTTCTGACCCAGGATTGTCCAGTAGAATTTTCGGCTATGAGGATGAACAATAGAATTAAAATGTTGAGGTTCTTTTGTTAAAATTTGTAACTCAACTTCAATGTAGGCCAGTTCTCATGATTGGAGACGAGTTGCCACTTATAGATATGAGTTTCTATATTAGCTCAAAGTGTTATCCTGACTGGATATGTTTTACTAGTTCTTGACTTGGCTCTGCTTTATTGGAAATAGCTATATATCTCCATAGGAGGAAGATAAACAGGAAGCTCTTTCTCTCGCTACAAAGCAATCTTAAATCATGGTGCAAATATGAACTCACAACAACTGCAGCTGTGGAAAGCAAAGGCCATTTACATCATGCAACAATTTTCTCAAATGGTCAGAATTCCTGAGTGGCATTTCCAATGCTTGTTTTTGCAAACAATTTTCCTTTATTGCATTTTGACTTTGTTCCACATTTATTTGTTCTTTTACCTTTTACAGATTTGGATTTCTTTTTTTCTTTCCCTGAACCCTGCTTCATTCTATTCCCTTCACGGTATGAATGCTTGCCACTTTATTTTCAGAAGTAATGATAAGGAAAGAGTTCCTCTGATTGAGATGTTATAAACATGGCAGATGTGCTCACTATTTTGAACATAATTACAAGCTCATTTTTCGAAACAATTCTAGGAGTTTATTCAGAATAGTTAACATCGGAAATACTTCCTTCAATGTTTGCAATATGACTAAAGCATGGAGGATGTGGCTCTGCTAAAAAAAGTACAAGTAAGCTTATATGAGCTCATTTCTTCTTGTGTTTTCTATTCCCGTCATTTATATTCTGTTTGTGCTTCTGGTGCATTCCCCATCCAATTTCAATTTCCTTTTCTCCTGCACATACATGATATTGTAAAGGCAATTTCTCTGTCCAAGAAACTACAGAAAGTTGTGTGCATAGCCAAGTCCATCACAGAAGCCAACCTCCCATCCATGGACTACATCTACACTTCTCATTGCCACAGAAAGGCTACCAACATCTTCAAAGACCTGGTAGTACTATTTCTAAATTCTTCCATCAGGCAGAAGATACAGAGTTTAAACACACACACCAACTGGTTCAAGAAAGCTTCTTTCCTGCTGTAATTGGACTGATGAATGGACATCTCTAATTTCAATCTAATGTTGACCTTTGTTTTGTGCGCCTCCTGCGCAGTCGTAACCTTGTATGCCTCACTGTCTAAGCAACCTATGATCTATATGTCCTTGTCTGTTATGATCTGTTTGAGCTGCTTGAAAAACAAAACTTTTCACCGTACTCAGGTTAATGTGACAACAATAAATCAAGCCAAATCAAAAAACAAAAATAGGGCCAGGGATGGCAAATTTACTTGATGGGCATAGCCCAGAAATTAGACCTGGAGATGCTGCACCCATTTGTGAAGATTATGTTGACATTTACTGACAATCTCATTCAAATGTACAGAAATGTAAAGCTTACATGAATCAATGTAAATAATCTGATTTAAGGAAATACTGAATTCTCAGTGCAAAGTTCAGATTTTAATGCAATCATTGGTCGTACACTTTAGGTACAACATAGATAAGAAACTGCAATTGAGGAAGCTATACCTTTGTACAATTGAAATGCATTTAGAAAAATAGAAAGTACAATGTAGATCTCAGTAAGGATACTTTTTATTAAATGCTCAAAACTTCACAATAAATCACTTTGTTTCCTGCTGCGCCTCAAAAATCTGGCTGTAATTTGACAAGAGTCTCTGAGGAAACACAACAGCAGGAATCATGCATCTGAAGTTTGTAACTTGGGGCAAGACCAATTTAATAAGTGAAGATGTGTACTAGAGGAGGGATTGACGGGATCTACAAACAACAAAGGAGATTTGAGTGTGCAGTAAACTTCTACCATGGCAGGTAAAGCATTCGTGGCAAGTATAGCAAATGGCAAAATCAGGAACAGCAAACATGATTCATAGCAGGAATGAACTGGATAGTTTCCAGCTGTAACCACACATTCCTTTGGATTTTGTAGATGCACTTTTGCACAAGTTGGAATTACTAACAGGGCAGTAGCAACCATTGTGATTTAGATTAGATTCCCTACAGTGTGGAAACAGGCCTTTGGCCCAACAAGTCCACACTGCCCCTTGAAGCATCCTACCCAGACCCATCCCCCTATAACCCACACACCCATGAACACTATGGGCAATTTAGCATGGTCAATCCACCTAGCCTGCACATCTTCGGACTGTGGGAGGAAACTGGAGCACCTGGAGGAAACGCACGCAGACACAGGGAGAATGTGCAAACTCCACACAGACAGTCACCCGAGGCTGGAATCGAACCTGGGTCCCTGGTGCTGTGAGGCTGCAGTGCTAACCACTGAGCCACTGTGCCGCTCCAATTCTATTTAGTGAGTGAGGCAGAATAATTCAGGGGGCAGATTTTTCCATCTTTAGATTAGATGAGTGTGGAAACAGGCCTTTGGCCCGACAAGTCCACACTGCCCCTCGAAGCATCCACCCAGACACATCCCCCTATAGCCCACACACCCCTAAACACTACAGGCAATTTAGCATAGTCAATCCACCTAGACTGCATATCTTTTGGACTGTGGGAAGAAAGCGGAGCAAACCCACGCAGACGGGGAGAATATGCAAACTCCACACAGACAGTCGCCTGAGGCTGGAAACGAACCTGGGTCCCTGGTGCTGTGAGGTTGCAGTGCTACCCACTGAGCCACTGGCGCCCAGTGTAATTGATGTTCATACTCCATAGAAGCACCAAATACGTACATCTCTAAATGGACCAGCTCAAGGTGGTGCAGTGCAGTATATTGAAAATCCAATGGGACATTAAACTTCTTTTTTAACTTTCACAGGTGGGTTTATAGTTGTACTACTTCTATTTTAAGTTTAAGAGTAATGATTGGAGAAGTGAACAGCCAAACACTACTTTATGTTAGGCATCAACTGTGGATTCAGAGTGCTATAAACAGCTCTGGCCGTAGCACTACTCTAATTAACACACACACACAGTCACACACATATAATATATACATTAATTAGTGGTCACAGTATTATGTTAGCCATGCCATAAATTCCATCGAGGCATATGGCTGTTTTTAAAATAGGAATGGAATGCCAAGTTGGAGGTTTTAATTTATTGATAATTTACTATCGCATTCCACCACTAAATCTCCTAACAGTGGTAGGGGAAACTTCTGATAGGAGAAATTCTGAAGGAGCGAATGAATCTCCACTTGGAGAGGCAAGGTTTGATCAGGGATAGTCACATCACCTTGACAGACGGAGGTCAGGCTGGATAAGTTTGATTGGATTTTTCAAGCAGGAGAGCGGGTGTGTCGATAAAGTAGTGCAGTTGGTGTAGTTTATGTGAATTTCAGCACAGCATTTGACAAGTTTCCACAAGGGAGACTGACAGGGAAAGTAAAAGCACACAGGATCCAGGGTAACTTGGTAAAGTTGAATCCAAAATTGGCTTAGTTGGAGGACACATGGTGTGGTTGAAGAAGACTGTTTGTGTGACTAGAGGCTCGTGTCTAGTGGCGTGCCACAGGGATCAGTGCCAGGTCCCTTATTGTTTGTGATATATATGTAAACAAGATAAAAGTGGGGTGGTGTTGATAAGTAGACCCATGGATGAAACGAAGATTGACAGAAGGTTAATAATAAGGAAGAAGGTCTTTGGTTCCAAAAGAAATAGATGGGTAAATCAGATGGGTAGATCAGTGGCAGGTAGAATTTAACCCTGAAAGGTGTGTCATCAAGCTCTTCGAAAGAAATAAGAGAATACTCAATGAATGGCAAGACACTAGGAAACTCAAAGAAACAGAGTGCTTTGGATACTCGCCCACAGATCCCTGAAGGGAGTGGGACAAGTTAATAGGGTAGTTAAGAAGCCATACAGGACACTTGCTTTATCAGTTGTGGCATAGATTATAAGGACAGAGAGGTTATGCTGGAGTTGTTCATAATGTTGGTTAGTCCATAACTGGAGTATTAAGTGCAATTTTGGTTGCAGTGGAGGGGGTGCAGAGGAGATTCACCAGGACGTTTCCCTGGGTTGGGACATTTCAGCTATAAAGAGAGGTTTTTTTTGAAGCAGAGGAGGCAGTGGAGGATCTGATTGAGGTGTATGAGATTATGACGGACATAGGCAAGATGGGTGGGAAGAAGTTATTTTCCTTAGTTGGAGGGTTTATAATGAGAGCACATCATTTTAAGTTGGCAGATGGTTTAGAGAGGATTTAAAGAAAAGATATTTCATCCAGAGAATGCTGGGAATCTGGGATGGACTGCCTGGGTGGGCAGTAAAGATGGGAAACTTCACAGCCTTTAAAAATTATGTGGATGAGCGTATGAAATATTATAACATTCAAGGTAATGAGCCAAGTGCTGTAAAGTAGGATTAGTGTGGATAAGTCAGCACAGACCGATGGCCCAAAGGGCCTCTTTTGTGCACGTGACTATGACATCGTTGGATCTCAGTAACAGTGAATAAGCAGACTATGATGTTGCAGTGAATGACATGGAGTTTACTGCATTGTAATTATGTCAAATATTCTGCAATCTTTGAAACCATGCGCTTGATTTGTGTGTATGTGTTGTATGTCTCTAACTGCGTATTCAGAAAACATACAAAGAAGTGCTAGGTGAGGCATGAGGACAGAGGGATAGGGAGAAACAATGACACAATGAGTCTTACAGAATGAGCAAAAGCAGAGGGACCTGGGAGTGCATATGCATCAGTCTATGAAGGACACAGGACATATTGAGGGATTCATTAGCGAAGTACGTGGGTTCTTGGGCTTTATAAATAATAGCATTGAGTACAAACTGAACAAAGTTATGCTGAACCTTCCTAAGACTGTGGTCAGGTCCCTACGAGAGTATTGCACTAAGTTCTGGTCACCAGACTTTAGGAAAGATGTGAAGACATTTAAGAGACCTTAGAAGAGATTCAACAGCATGTTCTAGGACTGGAGGAGGGATATCAGTTACAAGGTCAGGACGGGAGGGCTGGGGTTATTTTGCTTGTGGCAAAGGAAATCGAGGAATGATTTGATAGAAGTGATGAGGTAGACAAGACAAAATTCTTCTCAATAGCTGATTGTGTAAGCTCCACAGGTCACAGTTCAAGGCCCAGGCATGAGAATCAGGAGGAATACAAGGGAAGAATTTTTTTTGTTACGTAGACAGTGGTCATAAACTTGTTGTCCACAAAGGTGTTGGAAGCAGCAGCAAGGAATGATTTCACAAGGAAATTCACTTGAAGGAAGTAAACTTGCAGGATGAGGAACTTGCAAGAGAGGAAACAGGACAGGACAGGGTTTGGAAATTAAGCAGTCCCTCCTTGACGAGGTTAAGCTGGTCTGAGAAGGGTGCACTTAAGACTCTGCAAGTGGAAATGACCAACAAGCTTCAAGAAGCTCAACACCATTGAAGGTAAAGCAACAAGTTTTATGGTCACCTCAACAACTATTTCCAATATTTACTCCCTTCACAGTAATGTGCATCATCCAAAAGCTGCACTGTAACAATTTACCAAGCTTCCTTCAACAGCATCTTCCAAACTGTCAACCTCCATCTCCTGGACAGAAGTACTGGAGTACCACTGTTCCTCCAAACCCCTTACCATAACACTGTTCCTTCACTCTCGATGAGTCAAATTACTGGGAATCCCTTCCTAGCAATACTGTGGGTGTACCTTTATCTCATGAATTGTAGGGAAAGGCAACAATTGCTGGCTTGGTGCTGTCCACATCCCATGAGCATAAAAAAACCCCTGACGATGCTCCTTTTAAAAACCACTATCAAATCACCTGTCAACCTTGTCTTCTCCAAGGAGAACGATTCCAGTGTTTACAGTCTATTGTAACAATATCCATGGACCAATGGCTTTAACAAGAAATTCAAACTTCCACTTAACAGCTGGAAGAATGCCAAGGCAAGATTTCAGATTTTACAACTAAAAGCACTATTGATTGAACACTACTTTCTTTCAGTAGGTAAAGCACAATTTAAACTACAAAGAGGAACATTCCCTTTTGTACTTAGCAAGCATCGCAGTCTCCATAGCTCTACAGTTTATAGCAGGAAGTCCGTCATTGCTCCCAGTTTCCAATGGGTTTCAATTTTGCTCTAAAATGGCTTTGAGTAACAATCATCAGGTGCTTCCCTCAGTTCTTTGAGAGTTACTTACATCCACCAACTGCAGTAAAGCCTGTTCCAAAAATTCCTCTTGCCCATGGTTACGCCAGGATAAATCTCCCAGAATCTGTAGACACTGCAGGGTGCATCTTTTCAGCTCCAGGCTGTGACCCTCCTGTGATTTCTTTCAAAAACCAACCAACCTTTTCCTCTTAGCTGACTACTTAAAGCCTCTGCTATCTGTCTGATATTCACTGATTTGTAGGGAAGCCTAAAAGTTATCCTAAAAATAGGTTCCTGTCTCCCATGGCAAAATGAACTTCATGTCTAGGCCACAATGTTAATTAACTTATTCTTGGCCTCAACTCCCTTTAAACATTGAAATAAATTGATCATTTTCAACACAACTGTTAATAAACCAATACCTACAATGACATAACGGCTGGCACCACAGAAATGCCACTGCAAAATATGGCCACAGTCCATGCAAAATTTACACAACTCAGGTGTGCATATGCATTATGTTAGAATGCCAGTATCTGTGTGCACACCCACGTGTGATATCATCAACCCCAGAATACTGTAAAAAATAATAACGTCATTTTGCACCAACATGCAGCTGGCAGCAACACTGCACCTGAGCAGAAATGAAAATTCACTATTCAAATCAAAACAAATCTTGCCAAGAGGTGGCTACAAACGTGTTCCTCCTAACACACCTTTCCGGGATTTTGGAAGACTCAATGTATACTCATAGGAAAGATAATGAAATGTGAGGCTGGATGAACACAGCAGGCCCAGCAGTATCTCAGGAGCACAAAAGCTGACGTTTCGGGCCTAGACCCTTCATCAGAGAGGGAGATGGGGTGAGGGTTCTGGAATAAGATTTATTCCAGAACCCTCTCCCCATCCCCCTCTCTGATGAAGGGTCTAGGCCCGAAACGTCAGCTTTTGTGCTCCTGAGATGCTGCTTGGCCTGCTATGTTCATCCAGCCTCACATTTCATTATCTTGGATTCTCCAGCATCTGCAGTTCCCATTATCACTGATACAATTTATACTCATAGGAAACTCGGTGAGAGTTGCTGTTGTCTCCAAGTATAAGTTGTATGCCCCTTCTCAGTAAAACAAATCAAATCTTTCTTTGATCTTTAAACACAAAAGCACCCAGGTTTACTTTTTCAAGTTTTTTTTCACAGAGGACTGTCTGACGTGGTGGGAAAAGCAAACCACCTGCGCATCTGTCTATGTGGTCTATTGCATCCGCTGCTCCCACCTCCGCTATACCAAAGAGACCAAGCAAAGGCTCGGGACCACTTTGTAGAGCACCTACACTCTGGTTGCAACAAACGACAACACCTTCCATTCGCGAACCACTTCAACACTCCCTTCCACTCCCTGGGCGATATGTCCATCCTGGGCCTCCTCCAGTGTCACAATGATGCCACCCAGAAACTAGAGGAGCAGCACCTCATATTCCGCCTTGGGAGCCTGCAACCCAATGGTCTCAATGTGGACTTTACCAGTTTCAAAATCTCCCCACCCCAGCCTCATCCCATGACCAACCCTCCCTCTCAACCCTGCCTCCTTGACGTGATACAACCACCTTCTCTCCTACCTATCCCACTGACCAATCCCCATGACTCCCTACCTGCACTCACCTATTATCATCCCACCTATCTTCCACAGCCCCACCCCTCCTATCTCTATTTAGTTTGGAGATCCCTTCCCCCGCCCCATTTCTGAAGAAGGGTCCTGACCCGAAACATCAACTTTCCTTCTTCTCTGATGTTGCCTGGCCTGCCATGTTCCTCCAGTTCCACACTGTGTTACCAAGATAACTAAGTGTGAAGCTGGATGAACACAGCAGGTCGAGCAGCATCTCAGGAGCACAAAAGCTGACGTTTCGGGCCTAGACCCTTCATCAGAGAGGGGGATGGGGAGAGGGTTCTGAAATAAATAGTGAGAGAGGGGGAGGCGGACCGAAGATGGATAGAGGAGAAGATAGGTGGAGAGGAGAGTATAGGTGGGGAGGTAGGGAGGGGATAGGTCAGTCCGGGGAGGACCGACAGGTCATGGAGGCGGGATGAGGTTAGTAGATGGGAAATGGAGGTGTGGCTTTCCATATTAAGCAGATGTTCACCTGCACATCTGCCAATGTAGTATACTGTATCCACAGTAAGCAGTGTTGCTTCCTCTACATTGGGGAAACGAAGCGGAGGCTTGGGGACCGCTTTGCAGAACACCTGTGCTCGGTTCGCAATAAACAACTGCACCTCCCAGTCGCGAACCATTTTAACTACCCCTCCCATTTCTTAGACAGCCTCCTGCAGTGCCACAACGATGCCACCCGAAGGTTGCAGGAACAGCAACTCATGCAGTCCAATGGTATCAATGTGGACTTCACAAACTTCAAAATCTCCCCCTCCCCCACTGCATCACACAACCAACCCAGCTCGTCCCCACCTCCCTAACCTGTTCTTCCTCTCACCTATCCCCTCTTCCCACCTCAAGCTGCACCCCCATTTCCCACCTACTAACCTCATCCTACCTCCATGACCTATCCGTCCTCCCCAGACTGACCTATCCCCTCCCAACCTCCCCACCTATACTCTCCTCTCCACCTATCTTCTCCTCTATCCATCTTCGGTCCACCTCCCCCTCTTTCCCTATTTATTTCAGAACCCTCTCCCCACCCCTCTTTTCTGATGAAGGGTCTAGACCCGAAACATCAGCGTTTGTGCTCCTGAGATGCTGCTTGGCCTGCTGTGTTCATCCAGCTTCACACTTTGTTATCTTGGATTCTCCAGCATTTGCAGTCCCCATTATCTCTGACCTCACTGTGTTACCACCCAGGTTTACTGTTTAGCAGACTACAGAAAAGGGTACATGAAACTTTAGTTTGCCCTGAATTTAGTACCAAAATGTAATCATCTTATAAACCTCCTAACTGTAGCACTATTCACATGACTGAAGTTCCTCCACAGGAAGAAAGAAAGCTGGCATTTATATCATGTTCTTTGCAAGCACCAGATGCCTCTAGATGCTTTATTGCCAATAAGGCACTTCCTGAAATGTAGTCACTATTGTAACATGGTATGTGAGACAACAAAATCACACTGAAGCAAACATATTGTGATGTGATTTTAATCAGAAGATCTGTTTTTGTGATGCTGGTTGAGGGTTAGACATTGCCCAGGTCACTGGGAACAAATCCATTAGTCTTGTTCAAAATTGTATCATGGGATCGTTATATTGAGCAAGCAGGCTCTGATTAGATTAGATTAGATTCCCTACAGTGTGGAAACAGGCCCTTCAGCCTAAGAAGTCCACACCACCCCTTGCAGCATCCCACGCAGACCCATCCCCCTTTAACCCACACACCCATGAACACTATGGGCAATTTAGCATGGCCAATCCACCTAGTCAGCACATCTTTGGACTGTGGGAGGAAACCGGAGCACCTGGAGGAAACGCACGCAGACACGGGGAGAATGTGCAAACTCCACACAGACAGTTACCTGAGGCTGGAATCGAACCCAGGTACTTGGTGCTGTGAGGCTGAAGTGCTAACCACTGAGCCACTGTGCTGCCTCTAGTGAAATATTTCAGTTGAAAAACAGAACCTCCAGTGCTACACTCCTTCTGTGCTGCACTGAAGTGTCAACCTGCATTTTTGTTCAAAAACCTTTGCTAATCCAGAAGCTTGTGATTCAGAGGTAAGTGTGCTACCAATCATGCCAAAGCTGAACCATTTTCTGCACACTCTCTATGCCTCTATTCTCCTTCCTTAAATGTGGTACTCAGAATTGGACACAATACTCCTGTTAAACCTGAAGAAATGTTTTATGAATGTTTTATAAAGTTCACCATAGTTTCGTTGCTTTCAAACCTTATACCCCTAATAAAAAAGGAACTTTTCTGACTTCTTAACCATGTTCTCAACCTGCCCTCAATGATTTATACACTTACACCGACAAGTCTCTTGTTCCATTCTTTTTGTAATTATTTCCTTTATATTATATTATCTCACCTCCTCTTTCCTACCAAAAGGAATCACATCACACTTTCCTGCATAAAACTTCACTGTCATATGTTTTCCCATTTCACTCAACTGTCTTTGTTCTCTTGATGTCTATCAATATCCTTCTCATAGTTCACAACACTTCCAGGTTTTGTATCATCTGTAAATGTTGAGATTGTGCCTTAAGACATCTAGTCATTAATACAGATCACCAAACATAGTGGTCTGAGTACTGATTTCTGGTGAATGCCTTCCTTCAGTCCAAGTGCCTGCAATTCAAAGCAATCTGGTTCCCATCATTCAGCCAACATTATACAAATGAAATGCACTGCCTGGAAATGTAGTAACAGTAAACTCAACTGAGGATTCAAGAGGTCATTGGATGACTATTTTGTTAGAAATGGTGTGCAGGGGTATGGTGAAAAGATTGGCATTAGATAATAGAACAGGTGCAGGTATGATGGATCAAACTTTTTTCATTCATTCACAGAATGAAGGTGTTGCTGGCTCAGCAGCATTTATTACACATCCTTGATTAAGAGTCAACCATATTGCTGTGGGTCTGGAGTCACATGTAGATCAGACCAGGTAAGGATGGCAGTTTTCTTCCCTAAAGAACATCAGTGATCCAGATGGGTCTTTCCAACAATCGACAATGGATTCGTGGTCACTATTAGACTCTTAAATCCAGATATTTATTGAATTCAAATTCCACCATCTGCTGTGGCGAGATTCAAACCCGGGTCCCCAAAACATTGTCTGGGCTTCTGGATTAACAGTCCAGCAATTATACCACTAGGCCAATTCCTCTCCTACAGCCTCCTTCTGCACTGTAACAACTCTGTGATTCTGCAATGCTATTCAGCCACTCACTTTTATTCCATGATTTTGCTTGCAAATGTTTTGTGTGTCACCTTAAAAATGCCTTTTGAAAGTCCATCATTATAGACTACATTATCCTCATCAATGCTCTCTTCAATCCCTTTCAAAAAAGTCAAATAAAGTTAGCTAAATAAGGGTGCCTTTAATAAACCTGTGTTGGCTTTCCTTACTTAATCCACATTGTCCAAATGACTGTTAAATTTTGTCCTCGATTATCAGTTATAAAACCACCAAAATTGAACCAACAAGCCTGTCATGGTTGTGTTGATATTTACACACTTTTTTGAACAAAAGGTAACAAATGTAATTTTACTATACTCTGGCACAATCCATCCCACTAAGGGATCCCATTCTACATCTTTCCTGCAATGAGACAACCAGAACTGGGCTCAATACTCCAGGTATGTTCGAACCAGGGTTTTGTATGGTGTTAAAGCCAAAGAGGGGGCATATAAATTGGTCAGAAAAAGCAGAAAACCTGAGGAGTGGGAGAAATTTAAAATTCAACCAAGGAGGACTAAGAGTTTAATTCGTACCGCAGTTATTATGGGTGATTTTAATCTACATATTGATTGGACTATCCAAACTGGTTGTAATATGATGCTGGAGGATTCCCTGGAATGTGTGAGGAACCAACAATAGAGCAAGCCATCCTAGGCTGGGTAATGTGCAATTAGGGGATTAATTAGCAACATTGTGGTGCAAGATCCTTTAGGAAAGACTGACCATAATATGGTAGGATTATTCATTAAGTCAGAAAGTGACACAATTAAATCTGAAACCAGGGTCCTGAACCTAATGAAATCCAACTCTGATGGTATGAGGCATGCATTGGCTGGGCTAAACTGGCCAAGGATAGTTACTGGGCCGTCATAGGCAATGGGAGACGTTTAAAGAACACATGGATCAACAACTGTACATACCTACCTGGCGGTAAGAGCAAAACAGGGAAAGTGGCTCAACCAGGGCTAATAAGGGAAATCAGGGATAGTGTTAAAGCCAAACAGCATATGAATTGGTCAGAAAAAGCAGCAAATCTGAGGACTGGGAGAAATTTAAAATTCAGCTGAGGAGGACAAAGAGCTTAATTTGTAGGGGGAAAATAGAATATAAAAATTGGCATGTGGAAAACATAAAAATGGACTGCAAAAGCTCCTATCGGCATGTGAAGAGAAAAGGACTAGTCAAGACAAATGTAGAATTTTCAGTTAGAATCAGGTAAACTTATATTGGACAACAAAGAGATGACAGACCAGTTAAACAAATACTTTGGATCTGTCTTCACTAAGGAGGATACAAATGGTCTTCAAGAAATGTTGTGGGGCAGAGAGTCAAGCATGAAGGAAGAACTGAGGAAAATCCTTACTAGTCAGGAAATGATACTGGGGAAATTAATGGGATTAGAACTGTTGAGTCCCCAAACCCTGATGCTCTGTATCCCAGAGTAATTAAGGAAGTGGTCCTAGAAATAGTGGACACATTGGTGATCATTTTCCAGCATGTTGTAGATTCTGAATGAGTTCCAGGGGACTGGAGGGTAGCTAATGTAACCCCACTCTTTAAAAGAAGAGAGGGAGAAAATGGGGAGTTATAGACCAGTGGGCCTATCATTGGTGGGGAAAATTTTAGAGTCAAGTATTAAGGATGTAACAACTGAGCATTTGGAAAGCGGTGACAGAATTGGTCCTGGTCAGCATGGATTGACTAAAGGGGAATCATGTTTGACAAATCTTCTGGAATTTTTTGAGGTCATGACTAGTAGAGTGGTCAAGGGTGAATCAGTATATATCATGTATCTTGACTTTCAAAAAGCTTTTGACAAGGTTCCACACAAGAGATTAGTAAGGAAAATTAAAGCTCATGATATTGGGGGGAATGTATTGACATGGACAGAGAGACAAAAAGCAGACAGTTGGAATAAACAGAACCGTTTTAGAGTTGCCAGGAGTGATGAGTAAGGTGTTATAGGGTTCAGTGTTGGGACCTCAGCTGTTCACACTATACATTAACAATTTGGATGAAGGAATAGAATCTCCAAATTTGCAGATGACATTAAGCTGGGTGGCAGTGTGTGCTTTAGGAGGATGGGCAAGAGTGACTTGGATAGACTGGCTATTTGGGCAAATATTTGGGAAATGCAATATACTGTGGATAAATGTGAGATTATCCATTTTGGTAGCAAAAAACCAGGAGGGAATATTATTATCTAAATGGTGGAAGTTTAGGAAAAGGAGAGGTGCAACAAGACCTGGGTGTCATGGTGAAGGTTGATATACAGGTGCAGCAGGTGGTGAGAAAAGCTAATGGCATGCTGCCCTTCATAGTGAGAGGATTTAAGTATTGGAGTAAGGATGCCTTTTGGCAATTGTATAGGGCCTTGGTAAGCATTATGTGGAGTTTTGGTCTCCTAGTCCAAGAAGGACATTCTTGCCATTGAGAAGGTCCAGCGAAGGTTCACCAGAGTGATTCTGTGGATGGCAGGACTGACATATGTGGAAAGATTGGATCGACTGGGCTTGTGTTTGCTGGAGTTCAGAAGAATGGAGGGGGGTAGAATCTCACAGAAACATATAAAATCCTGATGGGGCTGGGCAGGCTAGATGTGGGAAGAATGTTCCCAATGTTGGGGAAGTCCAGAACCAGGGATCACAATCTATGAAAGAACTGCCGATGCTGTAAATCAGGAAGAAAAACAAAATTGCTGGAAAATCTTAGCAGGTCTGGCAGCATTTGTGAAGTAAAAACAGAGTTAACATTTCGGGTCCAGTGACTCTTCATCAAAACCTGCTCTGAGAAAGGGTCACCGGGCCCGAAACATTAACTCTGCTTTTTCCTTCATAGGTGCTGCCAAGCAACTTTGTTTTTGATCACAATCTATGAAAAAGGGGTAAACTGTCTAGGACTGAGATTTGGAAGAATTTCTTCACTCAGAGAGTTGTGAACCTATGGAATTCTCTCCAACAGGAAGCTGTTAGGACCAGTTCATCAGATATATTCAAGAGGAAGCTGGACATGGCCCTTGCAGCTAAAGGGGTCAAGGGGAATGGAGAGAGCATGGGAATGGGATACTGAAATTTCATGATGAGCCATGATCATATTGAATGATGGTTCGAGCACGAAGGGCCAAATGCCTACTCCTGCACTTATTTTCTATGTTTCTACATTGCCATGCAGCCCAGTTGATATTGGGATAACTAAAGATCTCTATTATCACTACCCTTTTACAGTTGCTCCTTGATGTAATTTCTCAGTAAATTTGCTTCTTCATATCATTCAAAGCACTCAGTAGCCTTTGTGGCCTATGGAATGCATCAACAGAGTAATGATACTGCTCCTGCTTCTAATCTCTAACCAAATAGATTCTGTTCATAACTTCTCAAGGACATCCTCTATCTCTCTCCAGTACTGTAATTTTATCCTTTACATAGCTATCATCCTTCTTTCCTTCCTTCCCTCCCTTCCCTGAGCACCTGGTATCCAGGAGTGTTTGGTACCCAGCCCTCTTTTCAGCCACATCTCCTTTATTGTCACAACATCATTGTCCAATGCGGTTGACACAATTCATCAACTTTATTGACCAAGCTTTTGTGAACTTATATGAATGTAAAGCAAATCAGATTCAGGCCCCATTGCATTCCCTCTTGCTCTGACCCTAACTACTACCTCACCATATATGTTGGTGTCTTGTTACTATGGGCACCTTATTTCTTCTTTCCACTGCTGTACCTTGAGTCCCACAGCAGAATAGCCTCTAGTCCATTGCCATCAAATCATAGTGATGCGTATGTCTTAAATAATTTGACCAAGTCCATCTCAGCATAGTGGCCAGTTTAACAGATTCTCCATTGACTAGAAATTTTGTCCAGAATGCCGAAGGCATGATAGGGTAATAATAAATAATAAATGAAGAAGAATCTGGATACTATGTATTTTAAGAGTCTTCTTAATTCTTCTCTGGTCAGTGGATATTGTGGGTTCACTTCCGGGCTGGTAGGCAATGCTTGAAACACTTAGAAGCCAATAGCTGCCCATTGTTTCCATTAATTGTTCAGCTGACTTCCTGTGGGAAAACAAAATATGAGATGAAAAATGGCCATCACAACAGGAAAGCACCACTACAATCACAAAATATTGACAGATTGATAGCTCTCTGTTTTTACTAATTCTCCCTTGAAATAATAGAAATAAATGAGAAAAAAAAGTATTTTTAAACTGTGTTGAGGAGTGCAGGAGTTGTGTGCATGGGTAATCAGCAGACGGACTATGAGAGTGGGGAGTCAGGCTGTCTAACAATAAAAGAAAGACAAACGGGATGCTGAACGTAATGCTCAAATGAATGATAAGACAATATGGAGTGCAAAGTAATCTGTTTCCACATCAAAAAGGTCATGCTGCCAAATTTCAGACCAGCAGAATGACTGGTATTGTGGTTGGCTCCAGTACAAACCCCAATCCAACTACATGGAAATCAAAATTCACCAATAGATCTTAATCCGATTTCGTATGGGTTTCATACTGCTCCAAACTTTCTTTTCTCTCATGTAATACCTTTGTATTTTCCATAACAGGAAACTTAATATTTTTGTGTTATTACAACATGTTAAATATAATGACCTTTAACAGAATGAAATTTCCCAAGATGCTTCACAGGGAGAAGTGTGACACTGAACTACATGAAGAGCTATTAGAACAGTTAAACAAACGTCTGATCAAAGATAATGGGAACTGCGGATGCTGGAGAATTCAAGATAGTAAAATGTGAGGCTGGATGAACACAGCAGGCCCAGCAGCATCTCAGGAGCACAAAAGCACAAAACCATTTCCACTCCCCCTCCCATTCTTTAGATGACATGTCCATCATGGGCCTCCTGCAGTGCCACAATGATGCCACCCGAAGGTTGCAGGAACAGCAACTCATATTCCGCTTGGGAACCCTGCAGCCCAATGGTATCAATGTGGACTTCACCAGCTTCAAAATCTCCCCTTTCCCCACCGCATCCCAAAACCAGCCCAGTTCGTCCCCTCCCCCCACTGCACCACGCTACCAGCCCAGCTCTTCCCCTCCACCCACTGCATCCCAAAACCAGTCCAACCTGTCTCTGCCTCCCTAACCTGTTCTTCCTCTCACCCATCCCTTCCTCCCACCCCAAGCCGCACCTCCATCTCCTACCTACTAACCTCATCCCACCTCCTTGACCTGTCCGTCTTCCCTGGACTGACCTATCCCCTCCCTACCTCCCCACCTATACTCTCCTCCCCACCTATCTTCTTTTCTCTCCATCTTCGGTCCGCCTCCCCCTCTCTCCCTATTTATTCCAGCTCCCTCACCCCATCCCCCTCTCTGATGAAGGGTCTAGGCCCAAAACGTCAGCTTTTGTGCTCCTGAGATGCTGCTGGGCCTGCTGTGTTCATCCAGCCTCACATTTTATTGTCTGATCAAAGAGTTGGGTTTTGAAGAGCGTCTGGAAGGGGGAAAGTGAGGTAGAGAGGTGGAGCAGTAGGCTCACTGCCTAGGCAACTAAAGGTTCAGCCACCAATAGTGGGGCATTTCACATTGGAGATGGAAAAGAGGACAGAACTAGAGAAGTAAAGATGCATTGGAAATATGTGGTGCTGGAGAAGATTGTAGAGCCAAGGAGGAGATACTTGGCTAGCAGCCAATGTTAAACAGTAAGCCCAGGGAGGACACCAGAGTGAAGCTTGATTTGGGTTAAGACACGGGTGACTTCAAGTTTACAAAGGATAGAATATGGGAAATGAGTCAGTAGTGTGTAGAATAATCAAGTATAGAGGTAGAAAAGGAATGCAGGAAGGCTTCAGCAGCAGATGAACTGAGACAGGGCAACGTTGCTAATGTTACGCAGGAGGAAATGGATCTTAGCGATGACATGAGTCTGTTGTGGTTAATCTGCTTACACAGACCACAGGAGGACTCAGGTATGCAGGATAACTTGTGTTTATTCAAACAACCTTTCATCCTTGACTGTCTAAGCACAATTCTGTCTGCTACTCTGTCTCACATCCATCCAATACAAGGAGAAAAACATCCACCTTTACTTGTTTAAACATTATTTACATTTCATTCTTGTTCAAAAAACAGAAACCTTCCATTCTTGGTTTCTCTCTCATCCTGTCTACAAGTATCTGTTTATCCTCTCTAGTCTGCACCCAAAGCTGATACAGCCCTTACATTATACAATGTTCCTCTCCACTCATTTCCACTGATGTGGACTCTTAGAGTATTCAAGGTTCAAGCTGCCAAATTGTCCATTACTGTACCAGATTTTAAGGCGTTGTCTTATTCCTGTTGTAGCCTCTTTTCATAAAACCTTATTTAATTTCCGCTATAAATCTAAGTTTGGAACTCCAAGGGTAAATATGATACCCAGGTTGCAAACGGACTGACAATTTCAGATCATCGTCTTGGAAAGGGATAGGTAGATATGTAGGGAATCTAGTTGGAGTGGGAACTGAAAGCAATGGCTTCAGCCTTCCCAATATTTAATTTGGAGAAATTTCATCCGATGGATAAACATTTTGGTAAGTTTACAATCGTGGAGGAATCAAGAATAGTTGTGACAAGGTGGGAATGCGTGTTGTCCGCTTACATGTGAAAACCATGGCTGTGTTTTTGGAAGAAACTACTGAGGAACATCATGTCAATGGCAAATAGGAGGGGCCAAGGATATATCTTTAAGGGAGAACAGAGGTCATGGTGCAGGAGCAGGAAGGGAGCTAATTACAAATGATTCTGTGGTTACAACTAGGTAGATAAGAATAGAATCAGGTAGGAGCAGACTCAGCTTGCTGGGCAAGGAAAAAAGGGAAATTCTATCTTTGCTACAACTGATGTAATTTATGACTTTGATAAGAGCTGTTTGGTAGAGTGGGAGGGGCAGAAATCTGATTCAATAAAGGTCAAGAGATAGTAGGAACTGCCGATGCTGGAGAATCTGAGATAACAAGGTGAACAGCTGGATGAACACAGCAGGCCAAGCAGCATCTGAGGAGGACAAAGGCTAACATTTTGGGTCAAGACCCTTCTTCAAAATAAGGAACAATCTGTTTCTCCTTTGCAAGGTCAAACTGGATTTGGAACAGTTTCAAATTTAGTTTGTATGTGGTTTCAAATTCACCAGCATTTCTTAAGACTTCTTGCTCTTCAACAGATCAACCTGATATTTCTCTTGTTTAATGTCAATTATTGCAATTTCAGTAATCTAATATGATCTGACATTTTCAAGTGACGAATGATACTACTACCCATTAGACTGCATTCTGTACACATTAGATTGCATTCTATACACTTTGGTGTTTCTCTGTTCTAACTTCTAATCCCAACATACCTGCCAGTTTAATGTAAAGTTAGCAGATCATCCACAAGGTAATTGGTAGAGGTTCCACAGCTGTCTAGATCCGTATCGTACAACCTTCCCAGAGCTGAGCCCAATGTCCCAAGAATCTAAAACCTACCACACAAGCATCGCACCATCTTTCCAGTCACATATTCATCTGCTTTATCTTCCTACTTCTACACTCACTTGCTAGTAGTACAAGCATTGAATCAAAGACTAATACTTTTGCGGTCCTGCTTGTCAATTGTATACCTAACTCCCTAAATTCAGCCTGAAGGAACACAACCCTCTTTGTTTATGTAATTGTTACTGATGTGGCCATGACCACTGGCTATTCACCCTCTCCACAGAGTGATCTGCAGCCATTCAGTGACAATGAGTAAAGCTCTTGGAAATCCCTTCCAAACAACACGCTGGGATGACTTACATCTGATAGATTGCAGATGCTCAAGGAGATCGTTACCATGTTCTCAAGTGCAATTGGGAATGGGAAACAGAGGCTGGTCTTGCCAGCAATGCTCACGTTCCGTGAATATGTATATTTTGTCCCAGAGAATCAGATTATTTGAGCCAGTTTTTCTATGCCAGTGTTTATACCACATACAAGCAGAGAACTTCAAGGAACAATATTAACCATGAGATCTTTTGCATCCCTCCTAACAGAGCAGGCGGACTTCTGTTCAATATCTAATCAAAGAGATGGCAGGGTTGGCTTGGAAGGAAATTTACAGAAATAACAAATCATCATTGGTCAAAACATTAAGTATAGGAATTGGGACATCATATTGCTGCTATACTGTATGACTCTATGATAAGCCTTCCTTCCTATAAGCATATCAGCATTTGTGCAGCCCTCCACTCTCTCTGCTCCAATCCCAATCTCACCATAAAACATGCAGGTACAGCAGGCAGTGAAGAAAGCTAATGGCATGCCAGCCTTCATAACAAGAGGAATTGAGTATAGGAGCAAAGAGGTCCTTCTGCAGCTGTACAAGGCCCTGGTGAGACAACACCTGGAGTATTGTGTGCAGTTTTGGTCTCCAAATTTGAGGAAGGACATTTTTGCTATTGAGGGAGTGCAGCGTAGGTTCACGAGGTCAATCCCTGGAATGGCGGGACTATCATATGTTGAAAGATTGGAGCGACTGGGCTTGTATACTCTTGAGTTTAGGAGGATGAGAGGGGATCTGATTGAGACATATAAAATTATTAAGGGATTGGACAATCTGGAGGCAGGAAGTATGTTTCCGTTGATGGGGGAGTCCAGAACCAGAGGATACAGTTTAAAAATAAGAGGTAGGCCATTTAGAACAGAGTTGAGGAGAAACTTCTTCACCCAGAGAGTGGTGGTTATATGGAATGCTCTGCCTCAGAAGGCAGTGGAGGCCAACTCTCTGGATAGTTTCAAGAAAGAGATAGACAGAGCTCTGAAAGATAGTGGAATCAAGGGTTATGGGGATAAGGCAGGAACAGGATACTGATTGTGGATGATCAGCCATGATCATAATGAATGGTGGTGCTGGCTTAAAGGGCTGAATGGCCTACTCCTGCACCTGTTGTCTATTGTCTATTGTCTAAAACCGCGGACAAGGGAGGCACAGTTGTAATATGGCGCACTGACCAATACATCGCTGAGGCCAGATGCCAACTCTCCAACACCTCCTCCTACCATACTCTGGATCATAACTCCACTCCTGAGCACCAAACCATCATCTCCCAAACCAACCACAACCTCATCACCTCAGGTGACCTCCCACCCACAGCCTCCAACATCATTGTTCCCAACCCCGCACCGCCCGCTTCTATCTCCTTCCCAAAATCCACAAACCTGACTGCCCTGGTTGACCCATTGTCTCCACCTGCTCCTGCCCCACCGAACTCACTCCACCTATCTTGACTCCATTTTCTCCCCCCTGGTCCAGGAACTCCCTACCTACATCATTTGGGGTGACACGGTGGCTCAATGGTTAGCACTGCAGTCTCACAGCACCAGGGACCTAGGTTCAAATCCACCCTTGGGCGACTGCTTGTGTGGAGTTTGCACATTCTCCCTGTGTCTGCGTGGGTTTCCACCGGGTGCTCCGGTTTCCTCCCACAGTCCAAAAATGTGCAGGTTAGGTAGATTGGCCGTGCTAAATTGCCCATAGTATTCAGGGGTGTGAGGGTTATAGGGTGATGGGCCTGGGTGGGATATATCAAGGGGCGGTGGGGACTTGTTGGGCCAAAGGCCTGTTTCCACGCTGTAGGGAATCTAACCTAATCTAATCAGTGACACCTCCCATGTTCTCCACCTCCTGCAGAACTTCCAATTCCCTGGTCCCCAACGCCTCATTTTCACCATGGACGTCCAGTCCCTATACACCTGCATTCCTCATGCAGATGACCTAAAGGCCCTCCGCTTCTTCCTGTCCCGCAGGCCCAACCAGTCCCCCTCCACCGACACCCTCGTCCGCCTAACCGAACTCGTCCTCACTCTCAACAAGTTCTCTTTTGATTCCTCCCACTTCCTACAGACAAAGAGGGTGGCCATGGGTACCCACATGGGCCCAAGCTATTCCTGCCTTTTTGTAGGGTACATGGAACAATCCCTCTTCCACACCTACACTGGCCCTAAGCCCCATCTCTTCCTCTGTTACATTGATGACTGTATCGGCACCGCCTCGTGCTCCCATGAGGAGCTTGAACAGTTCATCCACTTCACCAACACCTTCCACCCCAATCTCAAGTTCACCTGGACCATTTCCAACACCTCCCTCACCTTCCTGGATCTCTCTGTTTGCATCTCAGGAAACCACTTAGAAACCGATATCCATTTCAAGCTCACCAACTCCCAAAACTACCTAGAATACACCTCCTCACCACCTACCTTCCTGCAAAAATGCCATCCCCTATTCCCAATTCCTTCGCCTCTGCCGCGTCTGCTCCCAGGATGAGGCATTCCACTCCCGTACATCCCAGATGTCTTTGTTTTTCAAGGGCCGCAACACCCCCTCCCCCCCCCCCCCCACATTGGTCAAGAACGCCCTCGACCGAGTCTCCCGCATTTCCCGCAACTCACCCCTCACACCCCATCCCCGAAATAACCACCAAAAGAGAATCCCCCTCATCCTCACTTATCAACCCACCAACCTCCAGATCCAACACATCATCCTCCGACACTTCCGCCATCTGAAATCTGATCCCACCACCAAAGACAGTTTTCCCTCCCCTTGTCTGCTTTCCGGACGGACCACGCTCTCCGTGACTCCCTTGTCTGCTCCACACTCCCCTCCAACCCCACCACCCCCGGCACTTTCCCCTGCAACTGCAGGAAGTGCTACACCTGCCCCCGCACTCCTGCCCTCACCCTCATCCCGGCCCCAAGAAGATTTTCCACATCAAGCAGATGTTCACCTGCACATCTGCCAACGTGGTATACTGCATCCACTGTACCTGTTGTGGCATCCTCTACAGCAGAGGCTTGGGGACCACTTTGCAGAACACCTACGCTCCGTTCGCAATAAATAACTGCACCTCCCAATCGGGAACCATTTTAACTCCCCCTCCCATTCCTTAGACGACATATGCATCCTAGTCCTCCTGCAGTGCCGCAACGATGCCACCCGAAGGTTGCAGGAACAGCAACTCATATTGCACTGCAGCCCAATGGTATCAATGTGGATTTCACAAGCTTCAAAATCTCCCCTTCCCCCACTGCATCCCAAAGCCAGCACAGCTCATCCCGCCTCCCTAACCTGTTCTTCCACTCACTTATCCCCTCCTTCCACCTCAAGCCGCATCTCCATTTCCTTCCAAATAACCTTATCCCGCCCCCTTGACCTGTCCATCCTCCTCAGACTGGCCTATCAAACACCTTCCTACTTTTTAAAGACTGCTTTTTCTTTTTAAGATCAAAGAACCTCAGATGTTTCAACTTTCCCGAGAGTCACCAATTCTTTCCACGATGAAAATAGGTTTTACATCTCAATGCGGAGTTTGGTGGTGAGTCAGTTCTGCCATTCTCTGATTTATTCCGGCCTTTTTGTAAGACGTCCCCCATACAATGAGATGTGAGATGATGAAACTGGTCAATGTGAGAATGCCCAACCTCTCCTACCCTCCACCCTCACAGCATGTCATCTACCCAAAGAGCTGCTTATGACTGTGATGGCGCCTCAAGTTCTTACGCTGCTGGGACTTCATAAAGTAGTTATAATTACATGTTTAAAAGTAGGTTCTTTGAAGTGATTGTGAACCAGAAATCTCATTCAGAAATTCAGGTGACTGCCAATCAAGGAATTTTTGGGGACAATCTTATGCTATTTCATACTTCTTTGCAAGTCTGTAGCAGATATACTGCTTAGGCATCAACTCTGACCTATTTCCTGATAGCTGATAATCCACATGCTACACAAAGATTGTGAGGAACATCTTGGTGTGATGTGTGCATGACTGGTGCTCACCTTGTTTCACTAGTCCCCATACCTTCCCCAATTTTTGAGAGGAACCACAAAGTTGTAGGGGCAACTGACAGTGAGAAAAATAAGTGAATAAGGTGGACAGTTTTCAAGGAAACCACCAAAATACTGGACCAAAATTCACTTGAAGTAAAGATGACTTTTGAGAATGAATGATTCCTATTTTATCATACATTTATTCATGTGAAATTAATTTCTGTTTAGTTAATTGTCCCCACAGAAAGAAAATTTTTAACAGTGTCAGACATTGATACCCACAGGAAAGTAAGTACAGTTTTAATTAAAACCCCAGTCAGGTCGACCATACTTTAGGGAATACGACTTAAAATTTCTTTGCTTTGTTACAGGAAAAGACAGAGTTCAAACAGCCTGGCTACACTATTCCTTTTGATATTGAGATGCAGCGTGGAACAAAGTACTTTTTCCACAGGAATGCTCTGGGGGTTTGCTCTGATCCAGCCTTAGCTTGATGTGCTGTCACACAAGGGCATCACTGTATCCATCCAAATGGGGCACCACTGAATGGGCAAGCAAATCACTCACTAACAAAAGAAAATTCAAAATATAGTAAAAATAAATGCACAATAGCCCTAAAGATGAATTTGGACAAATCTGAAATTTCCCTCCAGTATCAAATTATGGATCTTACTTTCATCCAGCAGTAAAATCTTCATTTTCTTTCTGTTTAACAACATTATGGCATCCTCCAACAAGAAATTTTGAAGTACTTTCTTTCTTTCTTTAATGTCAAATTCCAGGTGAACTTGTCAGACATGGAACTGTTCTGTGAATTGGATGTTTTAGCTGGAACAGCTATGATGCCCCAGTTACGACCACTGTGTGCCCTAAACTACAAGGTTATTCATCAATGGGCTCACAAAACAGGACCTTTTTGAATACTGCAAGTTCAACTTGGATTAAAGAGTTCCATTTAATTTTGTAGCACTGATCAACTTTCTTTGTTATACGCACTTTTACAGCACACATAATAAAGAAAGTTGAAATCTTAATTATAAAATCACTGGGGTCAAAATATAATTTGAAAGATTCTTTCCAAACAGCTTACGTGGCAGCAAGCAACATTTCAAGGTGAGATTCTGACCCCACAAAGGGCCAACACTTGGACACTGACAGGCTGGAAAGATACTCCATTAACAGTGACCATTTAATAGGTAAGTTCACAAATATGTTGATCCTAATAGAAGCCTAAGAGATTGGTGGTTACAATGCCTAGAGTTACATACCTGCCCTAAACTATTCAATATGATTTACTTGATTTGATTTGATTTATTATCGTCACATGTACCTAGATACAGTGAAACGTTTTGTTTTGCATGCAGTACAGGCAGATCATCACTGCACAAAGTGCATTAGGGTAATAGAACAGAGTGTCGACTACAATGTCACGGCTGCGGAGAAGGTGCGCAAAGTCAACATTAAATTTGAAATTTTAAGACGTCCATTCAGAAGTCTGATAGCAGTTGGGAAGACGCTGTCCTTGAGTCTATTGGTATGAGTGATTAAGCTTTTGTACCTTCTACCCGATAGAAGTGGTTGAAGGAGATTATAACATGGGTGGGAGGGGTCTTTGAATATGTTGACTGCCTTTCTGAGGCAGCAAGAAGCATAGATGGAGTCAATGGTGGGAAGCTTGGATTGTGTGTTAGACTGGACTATGTTCAAATCTGTCTGTTATTTCTTACGGTCCTGGGCAGAGCAGGTCCTACACCAACCATGACGTATCCAAATAGAACACTTTCTATGGTGCAGCTATAAAAATTGGTAAGAGTTTTTACAGACATGCCAAATTTTCTTAGCATCCTAAGGAAGTAGAGGCATTGTTGTGCTTTCTTGACTGTCACATCAATATGGATGGAGTAACTCAGATTATTGGTGTCGTAACTCCTAGGACCTGACTGTCTCAACCATCTCCACTTCAGCTGCAATGATGCGGATAAGGGTGTGTCCTCCACCTTACTTCCTGAAGTCAATGACCAGGTCTATCATTTTGCTGATGTTGCTCGAGGGATTGTTACCTTTACATCAGGTCACCAAGAGCTCCATCTCTTTCCTGTTTTCTGTCTTGTAATGGTTTGAGATCCAGCCTACAATGGTGGTGTTGTCAGTGAACTAGTAAATGGAATTAGGATGAAATTTGGCCACACAGTCTTGAGTGTACAGGGAGTATAATAAGGAACTGAGCACGCTGCCTTGTGGGGCGCCCATGTTGAGGATTGTCGTGAAGGAGGTGCTGTTGCCTATTCTCACTGATTGCGGTCTGTGGGTCAGGAAGTCAAGGATCCATTTGCAGAGAGTGGACCAGAGACCTAGGTTTCAGAGTTTGGAGATTAGTTTTGTTTGTATTATAGTGTTGAAAGCACAGCTATGGTCAATGAGTAGGAGCCTGGCATAGGTATCCTTGTTAAACCAGATGTTTCAGGGATAAGTGTAGAGCCAGAGAGATGGTGTCGGCTGGGGACATGTTGTGATGGCAGGTGAATTGCAAGGAATGAAGACAGGCTGGGAGGTTAGAGCTGATATGAGCCGTGGCTAACCTCTTGAGGCACTACATAATTATGGAAGTTAGAGATGCCAGGCAAGGTGCATGAACTTTCTTTGATACCAGGATAATGGTGGTCTTCTTGCAGCTGATGGGGACTTCATGTTGTAGTAAGGAGAGGTTATAAATGTCAGTGAATACTTCCGCTAGCTGGTCCGCACAGGATGTGAGCGCACAGTCACAACTGGGCCAGTCATGTTCTGTGGGTAGCATGGATAGTCTAAAATAGATTGGATATCACCATTTGGGATTTTGAAAGTAGTAGGAACACCCATGCAAAGCCAGCCAAGGCCTTCAACCTTGGGCAGCTGTCTGTGTGGAGTTTGCACATTCTCCCTGTCTCTGCGTGGGTTTCCTCCGGGTGCTCCGGTTTCCTCCCACAGCCCAAAGATATGCAGGCTAGGTGGATTGGTCATACTAAATTACCTGTAGTGTTCAGGGATGTGTTGATTAGGTAGGTTATAGAGGGGTGTGTCTGGGTGGGATGCTCTGAGGTTCGGTGTGTGGACTTGTTGGGCCGAAGGGCCTGTTTCCACACTGTAGGGATTCTATTAATCTATGATCACCACCCAATGATGCCATTGGGTGATCCAATGGAAGAGAATCAGGAGAGCATGAGGCTGGTATGTGATGCCCTGTCCTTTGCAGGGCACAATACTCCTTCAGGCTTCACAGGGAAAGCTTAGTTATGCTCTTCCTCAGAAGCCTTGACATTGCTCCCCGCACACACCATGTCCAGAATCAATCACAGAAGTAGTAAGGAGATCAATTTGGCCGACCATGCCTGCTGTGACTTTTCAAATGAACATCACTACCTATTGCTAATCTGCTTTATTCCCAAGTAAATACTTTATCCAATTAATCATCCATTGTCCTCTTGAATGTTTCAACTGGACATGCTGCCATCAAACTTCCTGGCAGTGCATTCTATGGTCTAACTACTCATTGTATGAAGAAGTCTTTTTCTCACGTCACCCTTGTTCCTTTTGCAAATGCCCTCCCGTTCTCGTTCCTTTTACAAGCAGGAACAGTTTCTCCCTATCTACTCTATACAGCTTGCTCATGATTTTGCAAACTTCTATCAAATCTTCTCTCCGCCTTCTTTTGTCCAAAGACAATTTATTCCAACTTATTCACTCTGTCCACATAACTTAAGTTTCTCATTTCTGGGACCACGTCACACAACACTCCACCTGAGGTTTAACAAAGCCACTGTCACCTCCTTGCTCTCGAACTTCATTTCCCTAATAAAAGAGCTGAGGATACTGCATGTTTTACTGCTCTCTTCAGCAATCTGCCACCTTCAATGACCTGGACACATATACATGGAAATCCCTCCGCTCTTAGGAATATAAGAACAGGAGTAGGCCATTCAGCCCATCAAACCTGTCCTGCCTTTGACATAATCATGGCTGATTGATCACTTCAATGCCTTTTATTCATCCCAACCCCATAGCCCCATATAAAAATGAATCAGAAGTCTATCAATCTCTACTTTAAACATACTCAAAGGCTGAGCCTCCAAACCCTCAGGGATAGATAATTATGAACTTTCACAACCCTCCGAGTAAAATCATTTCTCCTCACTGCAGACCTAAGTGGCATCCCCCTCATTTTTAAATTGTGCTCCCTGGTTTAAACTCCCCAAATAGGGGAAACATCATACCTATATCTACCCTGTCTATCTCTTTAAGTACTTTGGGAGTTTCAATGAGATCACTTTTCATTCACAGAAATTCCAGAGAACACGGGCCCTGTTTGTCCAATGTTTCTTCATAAACACTCCTGCCATCTGGAGAATAAATCTACTGAACCTTTGTTCCACTCTCTTTAGAATATCTTTCCTGAGATAAAGAGACCAAAACTTCACACAGTAGCCAGATCTGGTGTAACCAAGTTGTTCCACAATCGAAGCAAGACTTCATTACTCCTATCCTTAAAATATCCCCCAGACAGCAGAACTCTAGGCCATGTGATTTCCTACTGCTTCCTACAAAAGGCAGGAAGCTAGCTGGAAAGATTTAAGTATGGCCCAGCCATTAACATTAACGGTCTCATTCTGACATAAAAGGGTAGGGAATTAACTCACGCGGTTTCCTGCCAGAGGCCCTGTGACAGTTAAAACCCTGTGCCATTTGTTCCTCTTCTATCATCAATAAATCAAGAATAGCAGCATTCATATGGCATTTGTTTTATTTTACAACAAAATACAAAATCTTAACCCTCACAGTAGTTCTTGATCAGTGCACCAACATTACTTTCATAAGCAAAATAAATAAGATTAGACTATTAATTGTTTCATGACAATTCATTCTTCTCAGTATTGTCAAAATGGCAAATTAGATTGGTGGAAATGTTAAATGTTTGATTTGATACCAAGAATTGATTAAATTACTATTATGCTATAGCCATAAAAAAAATTCAGCAATCTCATGCTACCGTGAAATAAAAGTTAGATTTCAATCTGATATTGATCACAACAAGAATTTCTACGAACAGGCTAAGTCACTGAACCAAGATGGCAAATCCTATCTTTATTAATCAGCTCCAAATTCTCTTTCTATGTCTCAATTCCTTTTGCTCCAAAAACACATCTCATTGTCTCTTGAAAATGTCTGTTTGCCTGCATCAGTGGCTTCACATTGTCTGACAGCATTGTGAGTGGAAATGGATTTAAACAGGCAAGATTTTAGATTTGATTTTGTATCAGTGCCCTTATGAGATCTGCAATCCAGTCTTTCACAAAATAGCCACGCTTCGTAAAGTCTGGTTATGTGTCACAGTTTGTGCAAGCTCATCATCTCTAAATTGTCACGCTTGAAGATGACTCAGAATCTCCACTCATCACTGATCACACAGTCAAATATACTGCCTAGTACAGTTTTGATTCCTAGGGATGATATGATAGT
The DNA here is from genome assembly GCF_030684315.1 of Stegostoma tigrinum. NCBI lineage: Eukaryota > Metazoa > Chordata > Chondrichthyes > Orectolobiformes > Stegostomatidae > Stegostoma > Stegostoma tigrinum. Next base: position 58,841,813 of record NC_081363.1, on the reverse strand, counting down.
AAACATGCATTTAAAAATTATTCCTACAGGTGACATGAGAAGAAGCAGTGAAAGGTAGGGTACGCATTGCGCTAAACATTCACTGATATGATAAATATTTTCTCAATCTTCTTTCCTTTACTGGCTAATGATCAGCATGTACTACAGGTTGTGCATGCAGAGTTACGAAATCAATATCATTACCAGTAAGGATATTTAAGAAGGGAAAACAGCTCTCTGTGGCAGATCACTTGCCTTAATCTGAATCTGTTTGTTCTGCTCACAGTGACTCAAATAGAACAAGAGGCATGTTCCTTGACACCAACATGTCAGCCAATGAGGTAGAGGGGTGGGACTTAGAGTAGGAGACAAAAAAAACCTGCAGATTGGAGTTGGATGTTATTTTACAATTAACAATTGGAGTTGGTGGAGGTGTTTAAGGATGATATATTGGATGCGGAGGCTGGTGGGATGGAAAGTGAGGACAAGGGGAACCCTATGTTTACTAGGTTTGGTGGGGAGGTTGTTAAGAGCTGTGGAGCGGGGAATGGAGGAGGTGCAGAGGAAGGCTGTCTGGATGACAGAGGAGAGGGGGAAAAGAGCATTGTTTGAAAAAGGTGGACATCCAGGATACTTGGGAGTGGAACGTCTGCTCGTCAGAGCAGATATGACAGAGATAGAGGAATTGGGAAAACAGGATGGAATTTTTGCAGGATACAGGTTGGGAGGAAAGATGAAACGCTGGTGTTCTCGGCAGCTGAAAGTTACTAAAGAAGTGGAGGGTGTGGTTTGTGCCCCAAATGCAAGTGGGGAGTGCCTGGACCAAGGTGGAGAGAATGGAGTCGAGGTCAGAAGAGATGAATTCGATGGGGCAAGAACTTGCAGAGATGATGAGTCGCCCGGGGCAGTTGGGCTTGTGGATCTTGGGGAGCAGGTAGAACTGGGCAGTGTGAGACTGAGGGGTTATAAGGCTGGAGGCAATGGAGGGGAGGTCACCGGGAGTGTTGAAGTCATGGACAGTGTTGGAGATGGTGGCTTGAATGGGCTGTGGTGGGGTTGTGGTCAAGGTGGAGGTAGGACATGGTGGCGGAGAGTTGGCGTTTGGCCTCTGCGATATACAGGTCTGTCCTCCAGTCTACCACCACCGCCCTGCCTTTGTCAGCGGGTTTCATAGTGAACTGGAGACTGGTGTGGAGAGAGTGGAGTGCTGCATGTTCAGAGGGAGAGAGGTTGAAGTGGGTGAGAGAGGGGTGGAGAAATCGAGGCAGTCGATGTCGCATTGGCAGTTAGCAATGAGTGAACTGTCCACTTGACAGCAAATAAACTCTATCTACATACCAAACTGCAAAGCAAATAAAGTCCATTCACAGTCGATTCAAAAGCAGTATATACAGCTGAAACTATGCAACTCATTTGAAGGAAAGCAGTAACGCCACTGTTACATTTCAAGGCCCTTCAGAATTCCTCACACACACACACACACACACGCACACACGCGCACTCTCTCTCTCTCTCTCTCTCACACACACGCACAGGCACTTACATACACATACTCAATAATTCCCCGGTATGTTCAAACATCAAATGAACAGATTTGAACTGTCTGGGCATCCCCGAAAATGATTCTAACATTGGACCTATTGCACTATACCAGATGCAGGCCCTACCTGTCCCAGAAGTGTGTCATAATATGTTGATTAAAATAATTCATTACACTTGTACTGTCCCTCTGTTAATTTTTAGCATAGGTCAGTGATTAACAGCATTATTGTTGACCTGAAAACTAACCCAATAAGATTTCAAAATACATCCCAGTCACATATTTTCCAGTCATGATTGGTAGAGAAATTACCTAAGCATCTCCATTCTGGTGGGAATTGTGTTATCACTACCTACAGTCTTGTACTCAAGGGGAAGTGATGGCATGGTAGTAATGTCACTGGGCTAGTAATCCTCAACCCCACACTCTCGTACTCTATGGACATAGGTCAAATCCCATCACAGCAGATGATTAGAATTCAAATCCAACAAACAGCTGCAATTACAATCTAAAACCCAACTGGTTCAATAATGTTCTTTAGGGAAGGAAATCTATTGTTCTTACCTTGTGGTTTATTTGTGATTCCAGACCTGCGGAAATGTGGTCAAGCCTTATCTGTCAGTGCTGCCATATTGCTGTGCTCTTCAGTTCACACACACTGACAGGCTGCTTGTCATGCTTGTGAGTGGGGATCTGTCCAGGGATCAGGAGGATTGCCTTCCTGCACTACACCAGGACTTCAATGTAACAGTTACAATATGTGCCAGCTGCCTGTACAGCAAATACACTGCCTGTTCATTCAACCAAAATAGCCATGTCTGAAACAAGGTGGGGTCCAGTTCTCAGTTCAGTCAAAAGAAAGTCACTTAGGGGTCCTAGTACTGTCAGTTACTGACACAGTCCACACAAATCCCAGAGCATTGGGCACTGCTAGTTACCTTCTCAGATTCCTTATGGTCAGATGATGTGTCCAACTACAGACTGGGGATCTCACACTGTCAGGGAAATCACATACCATCAGCTGGGAGCTGCAGATTGAGTGGTTAGGGAACTAGTCACTCATGTCTAGGAGCTGCTCATAAAGTCAGTCAGAGGTCCGGGCAAATACCGGTGCCCCGGGGCTCTGTTCATCAATCATTAAAGAGAGGAGGGGCCAGCTGAGGCAGTGGGGGGGTCACTGACTAAAGAGATAAGGGGGTCAAGGCTGGGGGATTAAAACTGGCATTTACAGAGGTGGGACTTAGAACAGTGATGTAGGAGAATCTACAGATTATGGGGCTTATGCAGAATCTGAAGGGATGGTAAGCAAGGGAAGGGGATGTTAATAGCAGTGACCAATATCCTCTATGAGGTGGCATAGAGAAGCCGGGCAGGCTTGTTAGGGTGCAATGATGGGATTTCCAGCCAGGGATGACAATTGGAAAAGTTCAATATGGCAGAAATCCACATAGGGGAATAGGCTGTTGGGATAGTGCAAGGTAAAAGGGGACATGGTGGCTCTGGGGAGATCCTGGCAATGCAGACACTGATGGTGTCCACTGTGAGCTGTGTTCCCTGCCATCACTCACCTTCTCTCGATGTGAGGCGCTATGAGACAATGGCTGAGTCAGTGCCCAGGGTATGTGAAGACAGTGTCAGATTGACGTGCAAAAGTTCACAATCCATATTTGCTCGATATCAGATCATTGAAGGAACAAATATATGAAGCAGCAGCTTGCAAACCCCGGCTACGTTTGGTTTTACATTTCATTGCCCATTTGCTATGTGAGCAGAGTGAAGGTGCTTAGGAGTTAGATGTTGGCCCAAGGCAATTTGCACCATATCATTGGTGTTTGCAGATTGAACACTGGCATCTCAATGATGAAGAAATTAGCAGTAATGATATTAAACAAGACCGGTGTTAGCCAAAGGTAGACTGTTATTTACGCAAATCCAAGATTGCTGTTGGAAGTGGAGACAATCACTTCATTGTCTGTCATGTAGGTTTAATGATGGCCCATGTTGAACGCAGTGAGCGGCAGACTGGTTGATGTGGGTCAGGGATGGGAAGGGCTGTGGAATGCAGCAGGCACTCCTTTCTGCTGGAATGTGCTGGTTGGTCTGCCTAAAGCTTGTTGGTCTTCCAGAGTAAGGAGTGCTGCAGACTGGCACATTGCAAGGTCCAGAACTACCTGTTGAGAGAAGCAATAAACCTTGGGGCAAATGTGACCAATGTGCAGTGGGGGAAGACCACCGTCTAAGGTCTTTCTACCAAAGTCAAATGGAAATCCGTTATTGGACCTTCCAGGTGCCACAAATATATGTAAATATAGTCCAGATAGCGTGGTGCCACTTCATCACTGTAGAATTTAGTTGAAGACAAGGAAGGCTGTGGAGTTAAGCACAATCACTTAGAAGAGAATGTGGAGAAATTGCACATTGACAGATATAGACAATGAGCCGTAATTGTAGGGCAGCACGAAAAAGGAATGGGGAAATTGTCATGAAACGGAGAGCTCTGGAAGGGGAATACTCTGCACAGGTAGCTAAGCCAATAACATTCACAGACATCAAGTGTTTAGACAGTAAATGGCTTAATATTTATATGGATTGTCAGCATGGTTTTGGAATAGCAGCAGAGGGAAGTAGGGGATAAGTGTGATTTGTTTTGATTTATTACTGTCCCATTGTCACTAGATACAGTGAAAAGTTTAGTTTTGCATGCAGTACAGGCAGATCATACCATAGAAAGGTCATAGGATGATAGAATAGGGTGAGGAATACAATGCTACTGCTGCGAAGGAGGTGCACAAAAAGCAAGATCAATATTGTTGGATACAAAATTTGAGAGGTCCATTCAGAAGTCTTACAACAGCAGAGAAGAAGCTGTTCTTAAATCTGTTGGTATGCTTTTGTATCTACTGTATGATGGAAGGGGTTAGCAGAGATTATAAACAGGGTGGGAGGGGTCTTTGAAGATGTTGGCTGCCTTTCCTAGGCAGTGAAAAGTGTGGATGGAGTCAATAGATGGGAAGTTGGTTTGTGCAATGGATTGAGCTGTGTTCATAACTCTCTGTGGTTTCTTACTGTCCTGGGCAGAGCAGTTGCCGTACCAAGCCATGATGCATCCAGATAGAAGGCTTTCGATGGTGCATCTCTAAAAGTTGATGAGAGTCTTATGGGCATAATAGGAGAAAGTCACATCAAAAATAAAGAAACAGTTCAATCACTGATGAAGGCAGCAAAGCTCCTAAATGAGGCAGCAGTCAAAAAGGTCAAGCCACAACAAATAACAGATGAGCCCAGCATGGAATCAGTTAGCAGATCGGGCAGCAAGGCACCATCAAAACGCGGTCCCAACTTCAGCATCAAAAGTAGCTAATACCATCAGCCCAGAAAGATTAATGCTGGAAAGGTTGCAAAATGAAATAAAACCAGAAGAGCAGGAGAAGGAAATAAGTGCTGTCTCCATGCCAGGCTTCACAGAAGGTGTTATTTGTCTTTTGGGCATGACATGAATTTGTGGCCTTTTTGGCACCCTGCAGTGGGTATTAAAAATCCCCAAGAAATTGCAAGCAAAGCGAAAGAGTCTCCGCGTGCCTTGGCTAACACACTGCACTCGACCACTGCCACCGCTAAGAACAGATTACAGTTACCTGGCCATTTATCTTCTTGCTGTTTATGGGCAAATTGACTACCACTTTTCCTCACATTACAGTTGTGTCAACAATTTAAAACTACTCCATTTGCTGTAAATGCCTGAAGCTATCCATGGGTCACAAAATACATTATATAAATGCAAGTTCTTTCATTTTTATTAATCTTTTGTGAAGTGGTGAACATCTGAAAAATATGGGTACTTGAGCTTAAAAATGCTTATGTGAGAAACATTGCCACAGTGAGTCCAAAGCATCCTACTTTTATAACAATGTTATTGAACATGATTGATGGGGGTTTGCTCTTCTATTATATAGTGAGGACATATACAAACAACATGTAAAGGATGCATCCATAAATGTCACACTTATTTGCAACATCTGCCAGACATTGTCAGCATTATCATAACTGAAACTCAAAAAATGGGTCACTTTGTATATGCATTATTGATCCTTGTTTTCAGTTGTTCAAACTGATAGGTTTATGACTAAATCACCTATCATTCTTGTATTGTTCTTCGGTAATAGGGTTCACACTTCAGTGAACATGATCCACGCGCACTGAAGATGGCTAGAAATGTCCTTAATAGGCAGATCACTGCAATGTTCCTTGCAGGGTTGTTTTGGATAGTATACTTTTGTGTGATTCTCAGTTGCTAGAAGGCTACCAGAAATAATCAGAACACCAAGATTGCACTGGCATTAAAGTTAGAAACATGAATAATGACTGTCATTTTTTTGCAGCATCTTCTGTCATTAATCTCAATGCTGAACAACCCCAAATGCCTTTGATCCTATTGATCCTTGGTCAAACAGAAGATGAGTATTTTCATTCTCATCTATAAGTTAATAACAAAATGAATTGAGTACCATGAGAGCCTGATACATGAGAAGGATAAGGGATATTGAAAACATTATTTCTTCACATTATAAAAAGACACATTCACTGAAAGCAATATCTTTCATATTCTTGCTTTTAAAAAGGAAAATTTGCACAATACATTCAAAGAAAACATTTTCTGGCATATGTCAAGTTTGAAATGGCGATTAATGACAGGAATGATAGCAACTATTATTGAGGAAAACTCTTGTGTTTTAGATATTGTCCTTTATAATCTATAAAATATAGCAAACAGAAGCAAATATTTTGCCCTGAACGCTAAGTCTGGCTTTTATGTTATTCCATAGTGTAGTTATGAATATAAACAGGTTGCATTTATGTAGCACCTTTAGTGTAATGAAAAGTTAAAAGGTGCTTCCCAGAAACATTATGAAGCAAAGTATGACTCAGAGTGACAATAGAGGTAAAATCTTTCAGGGGTTTGAGTAATATGAGCTATGGTGAGTTTTGTGAAAGAATTGAATGAGAAGTCCAGTGAGACCTATCTTAAAGTCAGGAGCATCTTGCTCTATCCCTTTACAAGCGTCACAGCGAGATTCTCATTAGGCAGCAGCAAGATGCCAAATAGCTCATTATGGATTGTTAAATACCTTGTTGTCACTCACCTCATTAACATTCAGCATCCCATCTCACCCAATTAGCTAAACAAGCTTGAGGTTGGAAAAGCTCAACAGTGAAATCCTGCTGGTCCTCACTTTCCACCCAACTAGCATCTCCATCCAAAGGATCATAGGTCGCAATTTTACTACTTCCAGCGGGATGCCACTACCACACACATATTCATAGAATCCCTAGAGTGTGGAAACAGGCCCTTTGACCCAACATGTCCACTCCAACCCTCACAGCATCCCACCCAGACCCATCCCCCCCATAATCTACACATCCATGAGCACTACAGGCAATTTAGCATGGCTAATCCACCTAACCTGCACATCTTTTAGACTGTCGGAGGAAACCGGAGCACCCGGAGAAAAGCCACGCAGACACAGGGAGAATGTGCAAACACTCCACACAGACTGTCGCCAGAGGGTAGAACTGAACCCGAGTCCCTGACACTGCGAGTCAACAGCACTAACTACTGAGCCACCATACCACCCTCTCCCTTGTCAGTATTGTGCAGGAACTGTTCCCTCTGGGACAACCTGGTCCACTCCTCCTTCACTTCCAACACCTCCCCACACCCCCAGGGTACTTTCCCATGTACTCGCAGAAGATGTAACATGTGACAGTTTACTACTTCTCTCCTCATTACCTAAGGCCCCAGACACACTTTCCACATGACCCAATGATTTACCTTCACTTCACTTAATCTAATCTACTGTATTCACTGCTCACACTGTGGTTTCCTTTACAAGGGGGAGATGAAATTCAGGCTCAGCGATCGCTTTGCAGAACACCTGCATTTTGCCCACAAAAATGACACTGAACTTTCTGTTTCCTGCCAGTACAACTCACCGTTGAGTCCCCTAGCCAACATTTCTGTCTCAGGCTTGCTGCAATGCTACAGAGAAGCTCAGTGCAAACTGGAAGAACAGCATTTCATTTTCTGCTTGGGGACTCTGCAGCCTTCAAGCCTCAGTATCAACTTCAATAATTTCAGAACCTGAACACCTTCTTCCATGTCCTTTACCCAGTCCTTATACCTCAGGCCCTGTCATGGCATGGATTGTTTTCAGCACAACTGCTCCATTTTCACCCACTAATGGTCCCCATTAACTGCTTTCTTTCTCTCTGGCTTATCATTATCTGTCCCTTTGCCTGTCTGACTGTCTTACTGTCTCTATGGGCTCCACCTCTGACTATCATATGTTGTCATCAGCATATACATCACTCATTCCTACCTAATATCATGTTCTGAAGAAGGGTCACTTGACCTGAAAAGTTGGCTCTGCTTTCTCTCCATAGATGTTGTCAGACCTGCTGAGTTTCTTCAGCAATTTCTTGTTTTGTTTCATGAGCTGACTTCAGCTCATCACTTGTTCCAGTGACCTCCATGTTGGACACCAGGCAACAACATCTCAAAGCATGATCCATGGGCATGTGCTGAGCATTGAATGTGTTCCTCCTCCGTGGACAATGGCATCTAGATGCAGCTAATCCATTGCAACCATCCTGAGACCCCTCTACTAATCACTGCCAGTGTGCTCATGAAGCATTGTACAGGGCACCAGCAACCAGCATTGGAAGGCTACAGCAGGGTCACTCAACTCTCAGACTGAACCAGGTTGCAGCTTAGGATGCTTGCACACTGTCATAATGCTCATTCATTTACTGCCTATCTGCATGCCCACATGGTGGCACAGGGCGGCGTGATGGCTCAGTGGTTAGCAAGCTGCTTCATGGCACCAGGGACCTGTGTTCAATTCCAGCCTCATGCAACTGTCTGTGTTGAGGTTATGCGTTCTCCTCGTGTCTACGTGGGTTTCCGTCGGGTGCTCAAGTTTCCTCTCACAATCCAAAGATGTACAGGTTAGGTGAATTAGCCTGGCTAAATTGCCCATATTGTAGGTTAGATGGATTAACCATGGGTAATGTAGTGTTACAGAGAGCGGGTAGAAGGTTAACACTGGGTCAGATGCTCTTTGGTGGGCTGATGTGGACTCAATGGGCTGAAAGTCCTGCTTCCACACTGTATGGACTCTATTATAGAGATAATGGGAACTGCAGATGCTGGAGATTCCAAGATAATAAAATGTGAGGCTGGATGAACACAGCAGGCCAAGCAAAATCCTGAGATGCTGCTTGGCCTGCTGTGTTCATCCAGCCTCACATTTTATTATCTTGGACTCTATTATTCTATTCTATGAATCTATTCTGCCTTGCCTTGCTTTGACTTGCCTTGCTTTGTCATGCCAATTAGAGCAGTCACACAACCAGGGAGCTTGCCTTGCTGCTCAGCAAACCTCAGTCAAAGGGCATACAGGGGCAGCACGGTGGCTCAGTGGTTAGCACTGCAGCTTCATAGCGCCAAGGACCCGGGTTCAATTCCAGCCTCGGGCGACTGTCTGTGTGGAGTTTGCACATTCTCCCCGTGTCTGTGTGGGTTTCCTCTGGGTGCTCCGGTTTCCTCCCACAGTCCAAAGATGTGCAGGCTAGGTGGATCGGCCATGCTAAATTGCCCATAGTGTTCAGGGGTGTGTGGGTTATGGGGGATGGGTCTGGGTGGGATGCTCCAAGGGATGGTGTGGACTTGTTGGGCCAAAGGGCCTGTTTCCACACTGTAGGGAATCTAATCATCTTGCTGTATGGCAGTGTATTCCATCAATCCCATACCTACACCCTGAGTAACCACCTTCACTGAACCTTCACTCCTGCCCCTAACTCCAGTCAGCACCACCCAGCAGGACAAATCCATTTCCTTACGCATGTGCAGTAAAAATCTTAGGCAGGATAGGCCACACCAAAGTTCATGAAGGCATTTGTCAGTCTGGGGATCCTAGTACAGGAAGCTAATGAAGGTGGCTCCCATTGGTGATGGTTAGGCTTTAGTCAGGGGTTTCTTGGTCAGAGGGCTCATGCCTCTTCAGTCGAGGGAGTGGGCCACAGTCATTCTTTCACCCACTAACTAGAAATGCAAAATTAATTTTTTAAACTTTTTTGATCTCTTTGGGGAGTGTAACATATTCCCTTGAAATAAGAAGGTACTCCAGTAATTTTTCTCATTGGTTTTTGATAGAATTACATACAGCACTGAAAGGTCACTTGGGCCAAATAATCTATCATGATGAATATGACTCCTTCTAGCTTACTTAATCTCACCTTATTACCTTATCCTACCATTTACATCTCCTTGATGTACTTATCCAGTTTCTTCATTCAGTAGTTTGTGGAGTACAGTAAGATATTGAGCTGCAGAGATAAAACTGTTTTATGCACTTGTCTCTTTAAACACATTGTTCAGCTACTCAAATGTGGAAATTCATCTATATAAAAATTTGTCTCAGCTAAAAGGAAAACTCGTTTGAACTAAATGAAGTTTCCTTAAACTGACAACTGCTTCTAAATTCATGGCTCTTCCCTTGAACAGTGGCTGGTTATTAAAAAGATCAACAGAAGTAGTTTCCCTTATTTCCCTTTTTTTTGAAAAAAAGTGTCCCGTTGAAATCTTCTCTTGTATAAATTTGAAGACTCATTGAAGCAAAACGAAACTTATTAGAGATTCTCAAATAAGAGCAGTTTTGATAGGGTAAACAAGGAAATGGATTTGTCCTGCTGGGTGATGCTGGGGGCAGGAGTGAGTGTTCAGCGATGGTGGCTACTCAACTTTTGATTATTACACAGGGATTGAGGAGGGAAGCTCAGAAAATATCTCGGAAGTTGGAACATTTGGTTTCATGGCATTGTTAAAACAAATGATTATTGGTAGAAACCAAAAGAATTGTGGATTCTGGAAATCATAAACAAAAACAGAAATCGCTAGAAAATCTCACTAGATCGGGCAGCATCAGTGGAAAGAAATCATTCTCGCCAAAGATGCTGCTAGACCTGCTCAGCCTTCCCAGCAATTTCTGAAGTTGTTTGTAAATGAATATTGGTTCTTTTGGTGAAGATAGTTTATAAAAAATAGTTTGAAACAGAGGAAGGTATAAGACTATGAGGAAATATCAAAGTAGTGATGTTAGTTTTGCATTGCTCGCATAATGTCTCAATGAATGCAATGGGCTAAATATCCTCCTTCTGTGCTGTAAACATTAATGGTTCTGTGGCTTCTGACCTACCTGGGATCGGCTATACTGTTGACAGGGAATGCACTGTATTTTTGTGGCACAATGAGCTTGGATTTGCTTACAACAGAACAAATAAAAAATATTTACCTGTGGGATTCTCTGCAGAATAACAGTTTGAAAATTAACCAGTACCATTGATTTGTACTGAATAGAACAAGCAAACACCAGAAATATAGCTTTAGAAATGAATATTTGATTCATACTGCATATGGTCGATAATATGTAGATTCTACTGTAAAAACCTTGGAGCAATAATTAAACCCATTACAATTACAGCTTTATGACAAATCAATGTGTTGAAATTTCAATAGAAGTATACTTATGTACGAAGTATATATCTGCAAATTCTGTTGTGTTCAGCTGAGAGTTTATTATTATGTTAGTTTTGATTTCCATAATAAATGTAATCAAGCCCATTCACATCAGGTTGTATAGTAATATATATTGTCAACTCCAAATTCCTGAGATAAAAATTTGAAATCTCTTGATGGTGAGTTAAGAGTTAATAATATTTATAATGCTTGATTTAGGGATTGGATAGGGATGTAAGACAGAGTTAAATCTCACTTTTGTCCAGCATTCCCAGATACAAATTTTAGATTCTCTGTACATGTATTAATAATAGAAAAGAAACATGAGATGTTAGTTGTTATTTTTTTCCATAACTTACTTGAAAGCTGACAAGAACACATGCAGCTTTATGGCGCATCTACTACATCATGGCCAATATAACAGTCATTTATACCATGACTGCTGAGAGTGTCTAGTAATCATTAGTTTCATCTCTTAGACACTGGAGTCCCTGATTGTGGTTGTAAAGGTCAGTACACCTGTCCATTTATTTGATAAAGGACTTATTCTCCAAGTGTAATGTGGAAATGCATAGCAAGTCCGCAAAAGAGAATCAATATCTTCAGCAATGTAAAGTGACATATGCTTTGAATTTATCATTCACTTTCATGGGACTTATATGTTCTGATATATAGTAACATCATTGATAGTAAGCTGATTAGTTTTATTAAGCACCGTTAATGGTTAGTTATGTAATCCAGTTTGTTAAATCATAGTCCCCAGATGTGCCATTATAGCTTGCCAGGTAAATGACTCGTGTGCAATTGCTTATGGTGGAGGGCTTCACTATAACTAAATAAACACTTAAGTTGCATTTATTTATTGGGTGCATGTAAGACACTTTGATTGCACCTTTTATTAAATCTAGCATACACAAAGCTAACATTCATATTCAGTTTTGCATGGTAATGGTGTTGTAAGTTTTGAAATTGAAGAAATTCACTGAGGTTACATTATAAACCTTGCAATACACAACTGACTGTTCCTTTAAGGGACCCCTAAGTTGATAAAAGAAGCACCCACAATTAGACTTAGATGATGGATGATACTATTTGTTTTGAGAATTACACTGCTTTGCTCAGTAATGGGCCAGAGCATAACTCAGTGCTTCTGGCGTGTGTGGGACAGATGTGTTGTTAAAATTGTGAGTTTAGAATCACATCGCATTCTTCAATTTAATAAAATTCAGACCTGGGAGATCTGTCTGCCCCAGGCAGGAAAGGGCTTACTTTATATTCAAAAGTTGCAGCCTGGTAGCATCAGAACCCCATTGCAACTTTAGCTCAGAAAATTGGAAAGTCTGCACAGATTCTAACCCAGCAGCCTAACCTAGTGTAAATTAACAGAGATGTCCAAAGAATTCAGAGTAAGTATATTTATTAACACTCCTTTTGGGGCAGGCAAAAATAGAATATATCTCTGGGCCCCACATGATGCTTATGAATCTCCCTAGACCCACTAAGCTTTTCCTTCCTGGAGGCAGAAATTTTCCCTCAATATCTGCTCTGCTCCACGTCTACCTAATAACTCCCGAACTACCACCACCATGCCCACTTCCCATCTTCTCCTCACTCCAGCAACAGTTGCACATCATCTCCTTTGTTTCTGAGTAATAATGGCTGCCACCACAATTCATGCTCCAGCTCACAATTCCTGACATGTGCCCATCAGACTGTGCTGCACCAATTAAATTTTATCTGCAGATAAATAGCTACTTCCAGTGGTACTGGACGATACCCAACACTGATGAGGTGAGAGTGACAACCCTTGACATCAAGGCCTCATTTGACCGAGTGTGGCATCAAGGAGATGTAGCGGAAAGGAATTCAATGGGAATTGGGGGAAAACTGTCCACAGTGTGGAGTCATACCTGGTACATAGGAAAATGATAGTGGTTGCTGGTTGTCACAGCTCCAGGACATCTCTGCAGCAGTTCCTCAGAGTAGTGTCCTCGGCCCAATCATCATTAGCTGCTTCATCAATAACTTTCCTTCCATCATAAGGTCAGAAGTGGAGATGCTCACCAATGATTGCACAATGTTCAGCATCATTTGTGACTGCTGAGATACTGAAGTCGTCCATGTTCAAATGTAACAAGATCTGGACAATATCCAGGCTTGGGCTGACAAGTGGCAAATAACATTCACAGCACACAAATGCCAAGCAATGGCCCTGTCTAGTAAGAGACATCTAAACACCACCCCTTGACACTTATTGGTCATACCATAACTGGCATGGTGGCACAGTGATTAGCACTGCTGCCTCACAGTGCCAGGGACCCGAGTTCAATTCCATCCTCGGGCTACTGTCTGTGTGGAGGTTGCACATTCTCCCCGTGTTTGCGCGGGTTTCCTCCGGGTGCTCTGCTTTCCTCCCACAGTCTAAAAGATGTGCAGTTTAGGTGGATTGGCCATGCTAAATTGCCAATAGTGTTCAGGGATGTGTAGATTAGGTGGGTCTGGGTGGGATGTTCCAAGGGTCAGTGTGAACTTGTTGGGCCAAAGGGCCCGTTTCCACACTGTAGGGATTCTATGGTTCTAACTGCCGCACTATCAACAGCATTGGGGTTACCACTGATCAGAAACTCAGTTAGACTAGCCATATAAAACTCACTTCCTGACTCCCCAAAGCCTGTCCACCATCTACAAGTCAGGAGTGTGATGGAATACGCCTCATTTTCCTAGATGGGTGCAGCTCAATTAACAGTTAAGAAAGTTTGACACCATCCAGGACAAAGCAGTCCACTTGACTGGAATCACATCCACAAATATCCGCTCCCACCACCACCGATACAACAGAAATTTAAAAATCAGCAGATAGAATAACTACATGATAGAATAATTACATGAGGGAATTCACCTTCTGGGTCACTGTGGCTGACCTACCAACTTGGTAAACAAAAGATTGTGCAACAAATCTGCACAGAACACATCCCCCCATAAAGGAATGGTAAAAGACCACACTGAGAATTACAGTTGTTCTAGAAATCAAAAGCTTGACTAATTGTTTAAGAAAGACACTGTTGCTTTTTCCTGAGAACGTTGTGGCCCTATTATGTCATTGCACTTCCTTCCCAAGGGTAGAAACCACATTGATATACTCAACCTGCCAAGTTTTTGAAAAAGACAACTGATTTCATACCCAAGCAGCAAGAACAGCTGTTTCTGAACAGGAAGTGTCCCCTGTAACTTATTTCTTCCACTACGAGCATGTTACCATTGTTGTTAAAAACAATTTAATAAAACAGTCTGAAGCAGATATAGTAGTATATGGTTAAAAATATAATAGATCTAACATAAAGTATTTCCCAAGATAAGCAAAAAGTTCGTTCATGAATTAACCCTTAACATGATATAATTTGAACAAAAAATATAGGGAAATAGCATGAAAATACATAAAATTGTTGAATGCAATATTGGTTCTATGAGTGGGAGACTATATCTGAAGAATGACAAATGTTTTACAAAGTAGTAGAGGATTCCGCCAGGAGTGGACAACGTCATATTTAACAACTTCACAAAGGGCTTCTATGTTGATGATTACCAGCGTAGCTCTCACATCTTATTCCATCCTAAAGCTCTGAAATGTGTAAACTGCTCTCCCCTATGATTACTGTCCCAAACCTTCCTGTTAGAATGTTACTATTTGGATATTCAACCTGGTCACAGCACCAAGGCCTCCTGAAACAAGGTCTCAATTACTCTTCTCTGACATAGCAGTGTGTTGTGGCTGTGATAGGGATGAGTTATTCCACCTTGTAGTCTGCATTGTTGACCATCCCTCTAAGTTGGTCTTCTTTCATTGTTAAACTCCCATCGGTGAAAAAGCAATAGAAATAACAATCAGTCACTGAGAACTCAAGGTTGATAAACTTTGCCATTGCTGAAAGAACAAGAGAACAGCTAAACAATCAGGACTCAGATTTCTATAAGAACATGGAACAAGAATAGGTAATTCAGTCCCTCTGAACCTCCTCCCCCATTCATACCAGCCTCAACACAAAAACAGAAGTTGCTGGAAAAGCTCACCTAGTCTGGCAGCGTATGTGAAGAGAAAGCAGAGTTAACATTTCGGGTCCGGTGACCCTTCTTCGGAGCTGTTCAAAGTTCTGAGGAAGGGTCACCAGACCCAAAACGTTAACTCTGCTTTCTCTTCACATACGCTGCTAAATGTGCTGAGCTTTTCCAGCAACTTCTGTTTTTGTTTCTGATTTACAGCCAATGCAGTTCTTTTGGTTTTTATTTCACATCAGCCTCAACTCCACTTTCCTATCCACGTTCCAGAATCCTTCAATCTATTACTTATTAAATTTCTGTCTATCTGTCTCAGCATCCACTGCACTCTGCAGTAGTGATTTCCACAGGCACATGACCTTTAGCTAGAAGCAATTTTACCACATCTCTATTTAATCTGCTCGCCCTTATCCTAAAAATATGGCCTCTTGTCCTAGATTTATCAAATTCTGAGATAGCAAGATCTGCAGATGCTGGAGTCAGAGCCAATACGGTGTGGAGCTGGAAGAATACAACAGCATCAGAGGAGCAGGAAAGTTGGCATCATTTCTGAAGGGTCCCGACCCGAAATGTCAACTTTTATCAAACTCTAATGCTTTAATGATTCCAAATACTTTAAACTTCAGCTGTCCTTGCTTTTCTGTGTGTGGGCACACTCCTTCCCCTCATTCTTTTAAGCTTAAAATGTGTGAGTTTCTGGGTATGTCTATGTTTTTATGTCTTGTCCTTATTGTTCAGGGGTGACAGATAAAATAAATGTGCCTTTCTTTCATTAAAGAAGATGAATTTTGCTTCCTTCATTTTGATCTAGTTAAGTACATTTTAATTGAAATGTTATAATGCTAACAAAGAAGTAAAAATATTTGTTGTGACTGACTGTAAGTGGTTAGAAAGAATGGAGCCAATACAACATCCTCACCTCACCTTTACAGCTTCCGCAAATCATTTCATATATCATGATTAGGTCAGCCGTGACCCTTGTTAACTACGCATAATTTAGCCCTTTAAACCATGCTATAATTCTGGTGAATCTGCCATTCCTAATGACAATATATCTTAAAAGTTCAATTCCCAAAACTAAACGCAGAACTCCAGATGGGATCCAACCATGATTTTGTACATTTTGAACACGACATACTTATTTTTGAAAAACTTGAGATAAAGGCCAATTTACCATTTTGATGACTTTTTGTGGTGATTCTTTTTTTAATGATTTGTACGTGGACATCTAAATACTTTGCTGAACCGCATCTATTAGTTTCTCACCATTACAAAACTGTTCTGACCTCAGTCATTACTATACATGGTGAATAACTAAGGCCCCAGTATAGGTTTTTGAATATGAAGTTATATCCAGACAATCAGAGACTGAGTTGTTCATCCTACTCTGTGTCTTTAACCTTTTAAGCATTTATTAATCCATATGTCACAAAGTTACCTCCACTTCCGCAAATTTCCCCCCGCAGTGGTTGAGAACGCCCTTGACCGCGTCTCCCGCATTTCCCGCAACACATCCCTCACACCCTACCCCCGCCACAACCGCCCCAAGAGGATCCCCTCGTTCTCACATACCACCCTACCAACTTCTGGATACAACGCATCATCCTCCGACACTTCCGCCATCTACAATCTGACCCCACCACCCAAGACATTTTTCCATCCCCACTCCTGTCTGCCTTCCAGAGTGACCACTCTCTCCATGACTCCCTTGTCCGCTCCACACTCCCCTCCAACCCCACCACACCCGGCATCTTCCCCTGCAACCGCAGGAAGTGCTACACTTGCCCCAACACCTCCTCCCTCACCTCCATCCCAGGCCCCAAGATGACTTTCCATATTAAGCAGAGGTTCACCTGCACATCTGCCAATGTGGTATACTGTATCCATTGTACCCGGTGTGGCTTCCTCTACATTGGGGAAACCAAGCGGAGGCTTGGGGACCGCTTTGCAGAACACCTCCACTCGGTTTGCAATAAACAACTGCACCTCCCAGTCGCAAACCATTTCCACTCCCCCTCCCATTCCTCAGATGACATGTCCATCATGGGCCTCCTGCAGTGCCACAATGATGCCAACTGAAGGTTGCAGGAACAGCAACTCATATTCCGCTTGGGAACCCTACAGCCCAATGGTATCAATGTGGACTTCACCAGCTTCAAAATCTCCCCTTCCCCCACCGCATCCCAAAGCCAGCGCAGTTTGTCTCCTCCCCCCACTGCATCACACAACCAACCCAGCTCTTCCCCTCCCCCCACTGCATCCCAAAACCAGCCCAGCCTGTCTCCGCCTCCCTAACCTGTTTTTCCTCTCACCCATCCCTTCCTCCCACCTCAAGCCGTACCTCCATTTCCTACCTACTAACCTCATCCCACCTTCTTGACCTGTCTGTCTTCCCTGGACTGACCTATCCTCTCCCTACCTCCCCACCTATACTCTCCTCTCCACCTATCTTCTTTTCTCTCCATCTTCGGTCCGCCTCCCCCTCTCTCCCTATTTATTCCAGAACCCTCTCCCCAACCCCCTCTCTGATGAAGGGTCTAGGCCCGAAACGTCAGTTTTTGTGCTCCTGAGATGCTGCTTGGCCTGCTGTGTTCATTCAGCTTCACACTTTGTTATCTTGGATTCTCCAGCATCTGCAGTTCCCATTATTTCTTCCACTTCCATATATCCTCATTTTTCTCCAACAATCTCTGTTCAGAACTTATCTATTAACTTCTGAAAGGCCATATGGATAACAACTGAACACTTTACTATTCGACACTATCCACTTTAATATCTACAATTGAATTTAAACTCGTCGTAAGTTTATCTACTCATGGCTCAACTCAAGATACTGTTGTCAAATTAAGGCCCATCTCTTTGAAGTCTACTTTTCTGCAAGTGAAATCCATGGTTGTAACTCCCCCTTCTTCCCCTCAAACCAAATATCAAATTCAATATTGCGCTTATTATTTTCAACTTTCTGTACTGCCAGGAATTGTTGCCTCAAATGTGTAATTATGATCTGGTAATTTTCGGGAAAAAAATCTGCTAAAGACAACTGCAATTCATGGTAAAAAGTTAATCTGAATGTTACTGAGCAGGAGCTCCAAATGTGGCTTTTAGAAGTCAACTGACGACACCACTGTAATTCTACATGGTTTACAAACAGACGTACGCAGCCATGTAAAACCTCCTGTCTAGGAGTTAAGCTCATTGTGAGAATGTAAATTGGGCACGTTGAGCTGTCTTCAAAATGCCAATACCTTATATAGAATATGACCTGGTATTTCCACTGGCCAAGCTGTAACAGCAGCCATCTTAGGCTATTTGTCAAAAAATGATTAACAACGTAGGCTGTTTAGTCAACAATTCCATTGTGAATTATCCAGAAGATTACACCACTTCTGGCAGAGAAAGAGGGAGTGAAGGAGCAAGAGAAACATTTTGAAACAGCTACAAAGTATATGGACAGCTAAAAGTGTTGTACCTGAAGATCCACAAGCTTAGAATCCTCTCTCTATCACTCTCTGAAAATTTGTTTGTCCACTTGTAAAATAAAACACCAACAGTTCAACTACAGAAGCTACTGCAACTGTTGAATCTGACGCCAAGCATTAATCTGTTCATCTCAGCAACAACAAACATAAGCAATGGGCCTCAATGTATACCTTAGAGACTTATTGGGATTATCTTCTTACAATTATCTTTTTGACTTATCTATTCTTGATATCTGTATTCCCTGATATAATAAAAGTTAACAATATGCTATCATTTGAGAATTTGTATTTTAAAGTAGTGTTAAAATGGATTTGTGGTTTCAGTTCTGTGAAAGTAATTTTTGTTTGAGAGATCATTTGGAAACAGAATTAACTGTCTCACTTCCAAGAAAGCAAGTGATTTAAGTTAAATGCCTTAATCAGATACCTGTGCAGTTAGTTGATGAGGTATTTATAAATTCATTTCTTATGACCTACCAATAAACAGCAACAGCCACTAGTAGTTTGAGTTCAGTTTAGTCCAGAATCAAGTTTGTCATTTCAGATCACTGGTTTTGTCTCAACTGAAGGATTATCTGTTAGATGCATGGAAATCTTCAGATCTTTTAAAATGTATTCACGAGGTTACAGTGCCACTGATTCGGCTAGCATTTATTAACCATTCTTAATTGCCCAGAGGGCAGTTGACAGTCAACTGCATTGCTGTGGGTCTGGATTCACACATAGGCCAGACCAGGTAAGGATGGCAGTTTCCTTCCCAAAAGGACATTAGTAGTCCAGATGGGTTTTTTTCTGACAATGGTTTCATGGTCATCATTAGATTCTTAATCGCAGATTTGTTTTGAATTCAAATCTGCCATGGAGGGATTTGAATCTGGGTCCCCAGAACATTACCTGGGTCTCTGGATTAACAGTCCAGTGATAATACTGTCACCTCTTGTAAATTAGTCGAGTTCAGATTGTGCAGTCTCCAAGCTATGAGAGATTCTATAGAGGTTTTCAAGATTTCAGAGGCTATGTGGAAGTGTTGGCATGGTTGTGATGTCACTGGATTAGTAACCTAGAAGCCCAGGATAATGCTCTGAGGAAATGGATTTGTATACCACCATGGCAGATGTGAAATAAGAATTCAACAGAAATCTGGAATATAAAGCATGTGACCATAGTCAATTATCATAGCAACCATTTAGTTCACTAATACTCTTTAGGAAAGGAAATCTGCCACCCTACCTGGTCTGGCTTACATGTGACTCCAGATCTGCAGCAATGTTGACTTTTATGGTCCATAAATGCCGATTTAGCCAGCAATGCCCACATTTTGTGAATGCTGCTTTTTAAAACCATCAGCTTTTTCTTTTGTCTAATTAACTCATATTGTTCTGTTAAAGAACATTGGCAGCCTCTTGCGAATATGTTCAGTGACTAACCACCATAGTAACCAACTTCAAAAATTAAATAAAAGATTATCAAGCCAGGTTTCCTTCAGGATTCTGATTTGTCCAGTCATCACTATCATTGTTAACAACTTTCATTTTTTATCCCAAAGAAGCCTTCAGCAATAAACTAACCCCTAAACTAATTCAACCAAAATCTACGAGTCTGTTTTAATTTGAATCATTACAACTTTAAAAGGGGCTATAAACTACATTCATTTACAGTTCCAAGATCATGTGGTGATACAGCTGGTGATTTAGGCCATTGTCTAAATCTTGTATTTTTTAACATTTAACATTATTAAATGTTATATGGCCTGATGCCTTTTTGATTCTAAAGCAAATTGTTCAAGTAAACTGTCACAAATACAATTTTAGAAATTCACTGCTTTATTTCTTGAGCTATTCTGCCTCACCTAATATAGTCACATTGTTCCTGCTGTGTATTTCCCAATCCTCACATTTTTAATCCCTCAACATAATCACTAGTATCAAGTGAGCTGTAGATAACTCTTTCCAGTGTTTTGTATCTTTTGTTGTTTTTTTAATTCTCTGGGTAACGTTTCCACTGACTGGTCATCCTCTCCGAAATCTCAACTGTAGTAATTATATTTTGTATCAATATTACTACTCTCTGTGTTCTTCAAATTCCTCTGTATGTTCTAAATATCCCATTATCCAAAATATTTTGCTTCCAATCATAGATTTATGCAAGCTCTTTACAATGACTACTGCATCCCTGTTTAAATTAAATGAGTGTTTTAGTAAATTGCTATATTATGCAACATGCATTCATGTATAGAATTCTTATCTGGGCAACTGTTCCCACTCTAACCATATGGCCTGCTGGTCTTTTCTCACATTTATTGGATTGCAGCATGGATTGTTCCCTCCTACATGCTCCCTCTTATGTTATTAGCCACAAGCATTACTTAACTGAAGCTTAACAGGTAGTGAAATAAAAAGACAAATTGTACGTTAATAGCTTTGCATTTGCTCAGGTAATGCATCAATGTATCAAAGTGGTCATTGGTAGGCACAATATCGACGGGTAATAGAGTTGTGAAAATTAGCTTGTAACCAGAGTACAATCTTGCTTTGTTTAAGTGTCTGGGAAAGCCAGTCGGGTTCCATGGCTGAGAGCACCACCTGCTGCTGAGTAAATAGGCTGTGCACAAGTTGCAGTATACTGTTGTTGCAAGAGCTTCTGCTGGTGTTTAGAATGCGGCTGGTTATGGACACAGACATGCAGTGTTAGTACTGATTCATTTTACAGGGGTTCAAGTCTGATTCAGGCTGCATCCGCCAAGAATTTTTTTTTAAGAAATGCCTCAGTCACAAACAGAAATATCATTATCACCCCCAGGCAGTGTCTACATTACTCGGGGTAATGAATGGAGAGCCCTCTGCCTCTAATCTAATGTAAAAGGCCATCAAATCCTCAATCTGACTCCCTTTCCCCAGCTGCTCGTCTTCAGCTTCCCTTGAAAATGTGTAAGTAATAAAGAGCATAAGAGATTAATAATTTAAACAGGAAGAAAAAAAGCAAGTAAGTATTGTCACTCTCCCTGAGAAAGCACAAAATCTGATTTTTTTTATATTTTCTCAGTGACAACAGATCTAACCTCCCAAAAATATATTTTTTAAAGAAACTGTGACAATTTGAGAGAGTACAAAGCATAGGTGATTTATTCAAATGGAATGATGAATATGTAATCTGTCCTTGATCAGCAGGAAGAATCTTAAAATACATTGTTCATTTATGTTATATTAAATTCTTAACAGGCACAATGTCACTCCAAACAACCACCTTAGAACATTCATCTCTTTATGTTTTCTGTCCTTCAAAATCAAGATTACCTTGATAAATAAATTCAGTAATGTTACAGCCGAGTCAAAAAAATTGTTGATGACCATCACTGAGACTCATAAAACACACTAATTTATTTGAAATATATTGTTTTTCCTTCACCCACATCCTCTTACAGATCACCTTCACATAGCTTTCTCTTCCTGGGATAGTGCACCTACTTAATTCAAACCCTCAATGGAGGAGGAACAACATGTCATTCCTCTCTGGTAAAATAACCCACCCATTAGCATGGCTGAGGACTCACAACATCTATTACACACTCCAGATAATAGAATCAAATATCATTCCACTGTAAGACACTAGTCTATCACTGGAAGCATGAAGACAAAAGTTGTAAAATTCAACTTTGCAGCGTTAGTAGTTTGAGCATTGCGGGTTACTTACTAACTTCAAAATAAATTGGAGGACTCAAAGAAGTTGATTGTATGAACTCATATATTGAGCACACCAAAGATGCAGACTGGAGATTTGTTATGTTGACACCAGGATTTAGTCACATAACTAGCACCCCCAGAAATGTCATTAATGGTATCAAATGACATCAAGACTACTTCTACAAACCCGCTGTTTGGTGACTCAGTGTTAAATGCAATGTTCAGTTTGAGTTAGTCGGTCTCAGCACTAGTGGTGGCAGAGGTTCTACAACAAGATATAGTACCCCTGTCCTAGGAAAGGTAAAATTAGCTGGGTGTGCCACTCCACATTCAATGATCCCTGATGGATAAATGACAAGCAAACATAGAAAGTATTCGATTAGACTTCAGTACAGACACCCCAAAGTGAAATCCATTTGCATTGCAACACTTCAGAGCATGATCTGGATTTTCTGGGAGGTAGGCTGTGCTGCTTGCCATTACCTGTAAAAGGCTGAAGTGGCACCAGGATTTGAAATTCCGGTGGATTTCTGGGTTGCTTACTCAAAGTAAAAGAACCATGAAGCAGTAAAATGGGTCCCTTAGGTTCATCATTAAATGGACCTTGTCCTTCCAACAAAACCAACTTTTTGGAAATTTTTGATTGCAAACTATTCAAAAGCACTCGAGTATTTTTGGAAATGTCTTAGAAACTTTGGATCTGCACTCCCAAGTTTAGATCATTAGCGGATTTCCAATCCCCATCAAGATTTTCTTTTTGTTTTGAATGAACTGAGTTACTCATGAATGCATGATTCTAACACGAAGTGTAACATGCTGCATTGTGGTCAGTTTCTTCACAAATACATAGGAAGGAGCCAAATATTCCATAATGATTTCAGTGACTTGAAGTGTTCATTTGTCACAGAAACAAGTATGCCAAGCAGCATGAAAGCAAAATGAAGTGAATGCTGGAAAAGCGAAACAAACTCAGAGTACGCGAGAGAAATTTGGCAGGTCTGGCAGCATCGGTGGAGAGAGAAACAGATTTCATTTTTCAAGTCCGTTTGACTCTTCTTCAAAGTACATTCATGATGGCCTCCTGATCAATTCCTTTACAATAATCAGAAGTTCATCTGTTTCTGTAATAGGAGCGCAGGGGCCAGAGTGTTTTACCACATAGCAATCATTTGATTAGATTCTTGCTCCTTCGCAGTTTGCTGAAAGTCAGCTTTCTGTATTTTCTTTTGCAGGAGACTATTCAATAAGGGACCACAATGCAAGTAATCTTCATTTTTCAATTCTTTAGATGTCTCTATCACACATATTATCTTCTTCATTAAATATACACATATTCAACAACTCAGTGTCTGCAACATCTGCAGCTTCAGTCTCATTGAGATCGATTGTCACCAAAATAGAGATCTTAATGTTAATTGTCAGATATTGTCTATGTATTATTTACTCAAATTGATAAGAAATGCTAACCCTGAATTAAGGGAGCATCTGCAAATATTTAGCTTATTACACTAAAACATTCAGTTGTATCCATAAGCTTTCTTGTCAGGCAGCATCAGAGGAGCAAAAAGTCAACGTTTCAGGTTTACACCCTTTATCAGGACTGGAAACACCCCTAGTCCTGATGAAGGGTACAAACCCAAAACATTGACTTTCCTGCTCCTCTGATGCTGCCTGACCTGCTGCATTCCTCCTGTTTCACACTGTAATGAATCTCATTCCAGCATCTACAGTTCTTGCTATCTCCATGGACTTTCTTGTTGGTTAAACTTCAAAACACATAACAAGCCAAAATGTAATGGAACTGATCACCTAAGTTAAAATGCCTGCCTTGGTGTAGCTGATAGCTTGTGCGATCAGAGAGCTTGTCAGACTTCAGCAATTTGGAATTTTAAAGCTTTGTTGCTGTCAACACAGTCATCCCATTATGTGTCAGATAGCAGCTTCAACATTCTGTTATTTCCATGGTTTTGAAACAATCTACACCTGTAAGTTGAAGAGCGTAGAGGCTTATACAGAAGATTCAATTAGCTGAAAGAAGCGTTTGCACTTTACTTAAGTGAGCTGTTCCATATTTACCAAGTTCATACTCTGATATATAGAATGCTGCCTTGCTCCATTCAGATCTTTACTGTAAATCACCTCATTTGACGCTTTCATATTGCCATTGTTGCTGTATCCTTGACTACAGCGTCTCTCCATGTAATGTTGATTTCTTAACAGGTCCAGTCTGAATAGTATTAATTTTGAAGGATCCCAAGACGTGACCTTTGATCTTCACATATGATTCAATGTCAAAAATTTGAGTGTACCGGTGTTTTTTGCTCCTGTCAACACACGTCTGTAGGCTAAAGTGATAGTAAGAACTGTCAGTGTTGGAGTCAGAGATAAGACAGTGTGGAGCTGGAGGAACATAGCAAGCCAGAGAATATCAGCGGAGTAGGAAAGTTGATGTTTCAGGTTCCTCCAGCTGAGTTATCTCTGTAAACTAAAGGTTTAACTGTACCAATACTCTAATAAGAGGCAATAATCATGAGTGTAAGTAGCTATGTTTTGATAATGTAAGATCACACAGGACTGGAAGCCAATAGCAGAAGGCACCAGTGAAGCCCTGATCTACTATGCTTATCAATATAGTTCATAGGCAAGGAACATTAACAGATTTTGTTAGTCTGTGTTCAACCATTTTCTCAAGTCTTCTCAAGCTCCTAAGAATATTGCCACCGCATAAGACCATAAGACATAGGAGTGGAAGTAAGGCCATTCGGCCCATCAAGTCTTCTCTGCCATTTAAATCATGGCTGCTGGGCATTTCAACACCAATTCCCTGCACTCTCCCCGTAGCCCTTGATTCCTTCTGAGATCAAGAATTTATCAATCTCTGCCTTGAAGGCATCCAACATCTCGGCCTCCACTGCACTCCGTGGCAATGAATTCCACAAGCCCACCACTCTCTGGCTGAAGAAATGTCGTCTCATTTCTATTTTAAATTTACCCCCTCTAATTTTAAGGCTGTGCCCACGGGTCCTAGTCTCCCCGCCTAACAGAAACAACTTCCTAGCGTCCACCCCTTCTAAACCATACATTATCTTGTAAGTTTCTATTAGATCTCCCCTCAACCTTCTAAACTCTAATGAGTACAATCCCAGGATCCTTAACTGTTCATCATACGTTAAACCTACCATTCCAGGGATCATCCGTGTGAATCTCCGCTGGACACGCTCCAGGGCTAGTATGTCCTTCCTGAGGTGTGGGGCACATTGGGGAATATAATCAAGAATTACCACATAGTACTTTGTGTTCAAAAGTTTTGCCACTTATCCTATTGAACATTGGATTAATTCATCTATTTATCTACCAGGCTATTTGTCACAGAACTGTACATTTTATCAATGCCAGTCAAACGATGCTATGATATCTACTGAACCAAAACAAATCTCATTAAGCTGGCAAATGGAATTAGACCCCAACCCCATTCCCAGAACCCGTCTTATCCAACCTCCCAAACACCCAAAATAACCCCCAGCACCCAGCCATCAATGACTCAACCCAATTCCTCACCACCAACCAAGCCGGCTGCAGACAATGTGCTTCTCACAGCCAGGCCCCTCCAGTAAGCAACGGTCCCTCCACCAACAGCGCAGCATTATGGGTCACTTAAAGGTCCCTGATGGCTCCCAAATGCCCAACAACACCCAATCCCCTTACTGTCAACCCATCTTAACCTCTCACCAACTTTGCTGTCCCATCTACCCCCACGTACATCTGCAACCCTACCACAGCATCCAGTCACCTGCTACCCTCCTCCTTACTGATCAACCTGCACGTCACCCCCTCAACTACTCACCTGCCATCTGACAATGGTGAGGTGGGTAGACGGGAACATAGGGTTGAGATACACCAGAGCAGCCACCTACTATTGAATGGTATGGAAGCTCAAAAGGTTAAGTGGCCAAGCCTACCTAAATCTTACGTTCCTACGCACTCTTTATTCAGCTGACGCCACACTCCTCACACATCCACCCACTTGCCAGTCTTACCCTCACCCATTTACCACCTTTCCCCCACATTTACTTACCTGTCTTAACCTTCCTTCTTACTCTTCCAGCTTCCACCCTTACGCCTTACCCCACCTACCTGCTACCCTACTCCTTACCATTCTGCCATGCTACCCCCTCACTGACTTGGTAATCCATTATCTAACCGAGCTGCCACCCTCTGTACCCATCATCTCTCACCCACAGCATCCCATTTCCTCAAATACAACATCCCACCCTCTCATACACTTGCCAGTCTAACTCCTCACCTACCGAAGTAAAAACTGAGAGAACTGAGGGTGCTGTAAATCAGGAATAAAAACAGAAGTTGCTGGAAAAGCTCAGCAGGTCTGGCAGCACCTGTGAAGAAAAAAATCAGAGTTAACGTTTCAGGTCCATTGAGCCTTTCTTGTTCTGAGGAAGGGTCACCAGACCCGAAACGTTAACTCTGATTTTTTTTCTTCACAGATTCTGTCAGACCTGCTGAGCTTTTCCAGCAACATCGGTTTTTGTTCCTCACCTACCTACTGCCTAACCCCTTACATATTTACTTGACACCCCACTCCGCACCCATTTACTTGCCACTCTACCCCTCACCCACATGTTACCCTACCACATAAACCACTTACCCGGCAGGCTATACCTCATTCACATGCCACACTACTGCCTCACCCCACGTTTCATTTTTCTGTTTGGAACCTTTCATTTCTTGCAATTGGCTATCTTCCTAACTTGTTGCGCTCTGAGCAACAATAATAGTTAAATTGCAAATCAGCCTTCTCAAACGTGACTGCAATCTGCTTTTATGCTAAATAATATAAAAAGCGTTAGTCACATTTTCAAGAAAGTCATGAGCTGTTTCTTCAGTTTGGACAGATATCAAGCTCCAATTCCATTGAAGGAAGCTCTTTCTTGTTCTTTATAAATATTTTATCACTATTCATCAACACATCTGTTGGTTAAGATGACATTCCATTGCACCATGATAAACTAAGAAATGACTGTTGCACATTAAATTGCTCTGCTTCATCAGAATCTACCTGTATTATGCATTGTTTCTTTTAATTAAGCTTCTGTAAAATCTCATTTCTGGTCAAACAAAGGTGAGAAATCTCTGACCAGGCAATCATTCTTCTCAAACGAATGCAAGTTTTTATTCCAGCAACAAATATGCTTTGGGGCTTGGGTTGCCATGAGAATGTATATCCCAGCCTCCCACTGTTAAGGATGATCCTCTAATAGCGCTTCTTTGGAGAAGCAGTTCGCTTTTGAAGGGGTTCAAACTCTGAAAGTTAGACAGGTTATTCCTAATGGATTTGAATTGGACGAAGAAAGCTAACTGATAGGGCTAAACAATCTGGAAGGTTTAATGCCAAGCATAAGTCAGTCCCAGCACAGGATTTCTTATTGAGCCACATGATGAAAACTGAAAAGAAAATACTTGTCATTTTGCTGTGAACTGGAGACCGGAAATCACAATGTGACTGTTCAGCTAAAGCCGACTTACCAATATTGGAAGATTAAGGAAGTGGGAGAATTTCCCTCTGCAACATGAAATGCTTATATCTTTGGATGTGTATTAGCTGAGCACTTGTACACTGTGTACAGACTGAAAAGACGGTTGGTACCTGCTCCTGGAGGACTGCTCTATTTATTCC
Source organism: Stegostoma tigrinum (assembly GCF_030684315.1). Classification (NCBI taxonomy): domain Eukaryota; kingdom Metazoa; phylum Chordata; class Chondrichthyes; order Orectolobiformes; family Stegostomatidae; genus Stegostoma; species Stegostoma tigrinum. Next base: position 58,813,816 of record NC_081363.1, on the reverse strand, counting down.
CAGTGCAGTGAACAAACCAACTCGCACATTGCTTCTCATCCCACCCTGTATTACTTCACTTCAAAAATCAGCTGAATATCAGTGTTTGGGTTTACTGGTGAGATGGAGGGAGTAAATTGCTCAAGTCATTAATGGACCATAAACACATTACGTTTGGAGCCAGCAAATGGATGAACTCACTTATCACTGACGGTGGAGCATATATTAGATTGAAAATATAGGTCAGTGTTAACAGCTTTCTGCTAAACAAATGGCAACTCAAGTTAAAAATGTAGCAATCCTCAAATAAAGCCAAAATCACTAATTTCAGACTGCTTTTGTTAGAAGACTATTATACCTAGATTACACTCCCATTCCTATACCTTTACGAATAAAGAACTTTACACTGCAAATTTCTTAAAGGTCTTGCCGCTGTTGCTCAAGAATCCTTAATGACATGATAAAACCTTAATCAACCTATTTCTATTACTTCTGTCCCCTTCACCCCACACAACCAACACAATCCCATCACACTCTTCCCCCATCCCCCATCGTCACCCCCCAAAACACTTACCAAATTTCTTCTTTCCAAGGACTATGTCTGCAAGAGTTTACTGTTCATTTTCCACATGAAAGTCGCCAGTTAGTACTTACAAACTGTTCAAATCACGGCTAAACTTTCGTTGCCCTCTGATCTAGGAGTGACTAGTGCTAAAAACTAGAAGAAACCCAGCTATTAGTTGTTGCTGTAGTCCAGAGATACCAAGAGCTATTTTAGCAGTATTACTTTTTCATTAGGTGAAATATATTAACAAAACACGTATGTGAATCAAGCACAGAGGCTTCTGGGATTTATATGACACGAGAGATGATGACCTAGTGGTATTATCGCTAGTAATGTGGAGATCCAGATAATGTTCCGGGGATTAGGTTCAAATCCTGCCACAGTAGATGGTAGAGTTTGAATTCAATAAAAATCTGGAAAAAATAGTCTTGTGATGACCATGAAGCCATTGTCAATTGTCAGGAAAAGTCCATCCAGTTCCTTTAGAGAAGTAAACTTCCATCCTTACCTGCTCTGACCTATATGTGACTTCAGTGCCATAGCAATGTGGTTGACTCTCAACTGCCCTCTGGGCAATTAGGGATGGGCAATAAATGCTGGCCAGAGAACCACACATCCTGTGAATGAATTTTTAAAAATTGCACCATGCATTTACCAATTTACCCATTGGTACCCAAGCTTCCAGTCAAGATGCATATTCATCCTCAACAACTGTGATTTATGTATAATTAGAACATATTCCTGATGAATCTAATATGCAAATTGGAATTACAGACTGAAGTAGATTTTAGGATTTTCTAAATGTTAGTGATGTTAGCAATAACATTTAAGTGAAACATATAAAAGTTGAAAATTTGCAGCGCATAATCAAACCACTTAATTCAGCCTCACATTACAATTCTGTTATTCTTGTTGTTGTTGTACATTTCAGTTTCTGGCATTATTTTACCTCCCTGCAACCTAAAGCAATTTTAAACACAAGCCAGTGAGTAGCATCTCGCAAAACAATTTTTGTTGTTCACAACATTTTTTTTCCAGATTTTGTCCAAACAAGATCCTGGTGACTAATTCTCCTCAGTTTTTCTTTCATGTCTATGAACGAAGACTGTTATTTCCTCTGCAGGATCTGAGATTTATCACATACAATTCCCTTTAAAATTCTGCTCAGCAGACTGAGTCCTGAATGATGCCTTTCTATAATTAGGCTTGCAACACTTGTGAAGCTGCTTCTGAAATTAATGCCTACTTGTTTACTGTAATAATGCAAATCCTAATTTACTCATTCCACTTGACCAGTCATGCGCACACCATTCCAATTTCTCATTAAATCCACCAGTTGGAAAGCTTTGAGATATAAATGAGAAGATGCATTTTGACTATTTTAAGGTCACAAATATCCTCCCCCATATTAAATATTTGATGATCATACTACATGTTCAACATAAATCTTAATTTCTTTTAAATTACAAATGTATTAACAATCTTTGATTGGTTTCCAGCTGGAGTTACGTTTACTAATTAAACTCAAACAAGTGCAAGTTGAAAAAATCTAAGAAAATATACTTTCATGCTCAGTTGGATGTTTTACAAATCATGAACTCCAGTTTAATACAAGATACTGGAGGAAATATTGGGTCACTGTTGTCGCCATATTGACTTAGTAATTATGATCAATGGTGAGGCATAAAGTTTTATTGTAGATTATAGACTTAGATCAAATTCTTCACATTTTAAATGACTTGAAATCAGTTTAAAATAAATTTGATACTTACATGGCTCCATTAAAGATTCAGGCTCTAGCACAAATCATTCCAATCTGTACTCTGATGCGCAAAAACACTCATGCTTCTTGATTCTACTTGATAAGCACAAAATAATTCATATGGTGCAAAACATGTTGTTCTAAAACACTCATAAACTTAGAGTCAAATAAAAGCCTGCAAACAAATTCTGGGACAGATGTTCCTACAGCACACTGTGGGCAGTAGGCTAAGTTATTTGGCTACATGGACATTTTGCAGTTGTCAAAGGATTTCCAAAGGTTCTGCGCGGAAGGAACAAAAGACTTGTGTTTCCTGGCTTAAGCCTCATTGGCGCAATTATTTGGGGAAATGTTGCAAAAACATCTTGCTGATCTGAAAATTCCAATGCAACCCCACATTGGCAGGAAGTCACCACAGTGCACCTTGAAAAATTACAGCAAATGCACTCCACAGATTATTAAAATTAGTTTTTTAAAACCCATCTATTGATGAAAGACACTTTTTGCTATTTCCAGTTTTCTGAAATTGGAGCAATGGTTTATTTTTCGATTGTGGACATCTATCTGCTCTCTTTAATTTGATTTTAACTTTACTGATACATCCCTCTACCCAAAACATTTTTGCCTGACATTTGGTGTTGTCCTTATCACTTAGATATTATCAGTGATTTGATTCATACCAATACAATTTTAAACTTTGTTTCCAAAAGTGAGCAGAAGTCATGTTTTGAAAAACTGCACCAGTATGTTTTGTTCCTGCCCAGGGAACACATCATTTCTGCATTCTAAGCACATGCTGTAATTCAGAGCTAGAACAGGAACCCAGGGCATCAGGGTGCATCAGGTTCCCCGCTAACCAGGGCATGAGGCCTTAAGGACCTGCTCTGCTCTGTCAGGGCTTGGGATCCAGGCCAGGCACAGCATTTGTTCTGCCCTTTACCCTAACTGAAAAAGTCAACCTGGTATAGCTCCCTCAATATAACAGCAGTAAAAAAAGAAAGTGCCTACAGAAATACGGCAGCAAATACACTACCAAAGATGTTGTTCTGAAACTATTGCAAGAAATAAGTTCAAATAAAATTTATGACCCTGGATTTCAATGCTAATGGTTGAGAAACTGACTCAAATATTGAACAATCTCTTACAATAGTAAATTAACACCTGTTACTTACCAGACATATTTGAAAAGGGGAACAAAAGTCATCTAGAAAACTACGGAGACATATTTTTCATTAGCATAATTTGCGAGAAGGTTACAAACAGAATGTAACTATTTGCAAGATAACAAAGTGTGGAGCTGGATGAACACAGCAGTCCAAGCAGCATCTCAGGAGCACAAAAGCTGATGTTTCGGGCCTAGGCCTTTCATCAGAGAGCTTTCTGATGAAGGGTCTAGGCCCAAAACATCAGCTTTTGTGCTCCTGAGATGCTGCTTGGCCTGCTGTGTTCATCCAGCTCCACACATTGTTATCTTGGATTCTCCAGCATCTGCAGTTCCCAATATCTCTGTAACTATTTGCAGATGACTACCTGCCCCACACACCATGGAACACCCTCAATCTTATCAATTAATTGTGAGAGATTCTTCTAGAATTGTCAAACTGGTGGGACCAATGGGAGATGAACATGTCAAGTCAAACGCTTCTGTCATATACATCACCAACAAAGAGAAGCCACCAACAGATTGCTTTAAGTTCTATAATCCAATTCCCCAACAGGCACATATTTCATCATACCTGGGGTTTATCTTACAAACAATCTTTAATGGGGATTCCACGCTCAGTAAATAACATCTAAAGCAATCAAGTCTCTTGGATTTCCAAGAAATCATTTTTAGAATTTCAACAAAAATAGAATTACAGCTTACTACCTGAAGAGTGTAAGTTGTGTGTGAGATCCCTACGTAATGAGAAATATAAATAAGATTGAAAAATATCCAAATATAGACTGCATGATTCTGCACAAATCACTACAGGAAATACACATCCTGATCAAAGTTTTGGAATAGGATTCATAACAGCAAAACAGGAGAGAGAAAACGAGCTTTCCAACAACTATCAGAAGTGCTGTGATTCACTGCTGCAGGACTTTATGCCATTTAGGGTTAGGAGGCCAATATTCATACTTGTTGGAGTAATAATTGGCTGCGGGACATTGGAGTGAGAGTGAATTCCCCAATATGGCTACAACAGTGACCCAATATTTCCTCCAGTATCTTGTATTAAACTGGAGTTCATGATTTGTAAAACATCCAACTGAGTATGAAAGTATATTTTCTTCAGATTTTTCAATTTGCACTTGTTTGCATTTAATTAGTAAATGTAACCGTATATCCAACAAAATATGGATTGGACTAGTGAAAGTTGATAGAAACAAGTAGTTTATCTTTAATGACTTTGTGTATGTTTACACTTGATGTGTGATTCTTCTCTCTTGGCATCTACCCACCTATAGCTAGTAATTCACCTTTTCCTCCATCGACCATCCTGTGCATGGAACTATGTGAAAGTATTTGGAAGAAACATAAATGGAGCAATGTGGGGCAGTGATATGTATAAACAGCACTGTCTAAAGTGGTATTGATGGAATTTTAACTTTTAAACTAAAATTGATTTCTGAAAAATAATTACTGTTATTCTGTTTACAATTTTTTAAATAATGCTTTTAAGGAATTGTGTTAGGATGTCAGGAAGCAGTGTGGCTTGAGATTGAATAATTTTTCTGGGATTGGAATCCCCATTTTTATGTTGATCTCTTGCGGTTTTAGTGAAATGATTAATAGGGCTGAATTTTAAATGATAAAGAAAGCAAGTTGGTGTGCTTTGGATAGGGATTTTAAAGTGAGAGAAAGCCAATTTCCGACTCAAAACTTCTTATTTCCCAATTTAACTGATGGTGAATGTTGTGAAGGTTCCCAAATAATGACAAACACAAGGCAACTAGACACATAAACTGCAAAGGCTCGTTTCCAAGATAGTGTATTAACAATCTCTCTTCCCAAGGACAATCGCACAGTGGAATGAGCTGCAAAAGGAAATTAGGAATCATAGCTCCATCACTTGAAATCTTCAAGAATCAGCTTTAGGTTGTTTCCATTTTTAAATCTTTCCTTAGTGTGACTACCATGTCAGCAGGTCATGTCTTGTACAGCCAACACTGAACATTTTCATAAATGGATTGGGAAAATTATTCAATCTCAAGCCACACTGCTTCCTGACATCCTAACACAATTCCTTAAAAGCATTATTTTAAAAATTGTAAACAGAATAACAGTAATTATTTTTCAGAAATCAATTTTAGTTTAAAAGTTAAAATTCCATCAATACCACTTTAGACAGTGCTGTTTATACATATCACTGCCCCACATTGCTCCATTTATGTTTCTTCCAAATACTTTCACATAGTTCCATGCACAGGATGGTCGATGGAGGAAAAGGCGAATTACTAGCTATAGGTGGGTAGATGCCAAGAGAGAAGAATCACACATCAAGTGTAAACATACACAAAGTCATGAAAGATAAACTACTTAGTGGCAACAGCAGCAAGAATAGAAGAAGGGAGAATTTGAAAGAACAACAGAAACAAGCGAGGAAGGAAGTGGCAGTCTGAAAATTGGAAAGTGTTAATGAAAAAGAAACAAAGGGAAATGTGGACAGAGGAAGGGATATTTCAAGGTGGATTGGCTTTTGAAATGTAAGAGCTTTCTCATGGAAAACTGAATTGGTTGCAGGGAAGGGGGTGAGAGTGACAATATTATAGCAACGACACATGTTAATACGCGAAATCAAATGGGAGAATCTGCCCCAGAAAGCTTTACACAGAAACAGTGATTATGATGAATGACCAGTAGTCCCTACAAGGAAGGCAAAGAGGTTAGAGAGAAAAGGTTTAGGAAACACATCCTAGGAGCTTCCCTCAGCTGCTGCACTTACTAACACCAACAATGAATTAAAAGTGATGATGTGAAGCAGAACTGAGATGCCAAAGAGTTGCAGGACTGGGTGAGATTACAAGGATAGGAACTAGACAGGCTGTGGCAAGACTTGAAAAAAAGGATGACTAATTTGAAATAATGGCAATGCCAGACTTAGATCCAACAGGGGTCAGGAGAAATTGGTGTCATTATGATCAGAATGAGTTAAGACATTGACAACATTGGATGAGCTCTGATTGATGTGGGGGAAAACATGGCCGAGGGGCAACATAGGAAGCCAATCTGGGAACATTGGAACAGTCACGTCTATAGATAACAAAGGCATGGATGAAGATTTCAGCAGCAACTAAGGCAGTGGCGGAGTTAGGAAATATTGTTGAATTGGAATTGGCATTCTTGGTGATAACACAGATAAATGCTCAGGAGCTTATCTCATGATTAAATATAACTCAAAATTTGCAAATAGATTGGCTGACACAGTTGCCAGGGATGGGAATAGGAATGGAGTTTGTAGTAAGAATGGGCAGCATTTAATTTTTTTTATTTACTCATGGGATATGCAATATCCTAATAACGTGGGTGGGGAATTCACTCTCACTCCAACGTCCTGCAGCCAATTAATACTCCAACAAGTATGAATATCAGCCTTCCAACCCAAATTGGGCATGAAATCCTGCAGCAGTGAATCACAGCACTTCTGATAGTTGTGATAACTACTGAAACTACATTCGGTCCCAGTGAGCCACCAGAGCGATTGGAAGACAAGCCTGGGAATCCGGTTCTCAGTGGGACCATGACGAATCCTGGGGGAAGATGAAGTTAAAGTTAAGGGCTAAGTTGTACATTTTCAGTACTCTAAATAAAACAAATGACAATATTCTAAAAGTTAATCCGCCCATCTGTCATGGATATATTCGTTACAGTATTCCAAGAGTTGAATCTGGATCTATATCTCCAATACAAGCTCGTCATTAGTACCTTGGACTTTATCTTATCGGGTTTTTTTCTGAAATTGTCCATTGTTTTTAAACATGTATCGCCTACAGATAAACAGACTAATAAATGAAAGAAAACTTTACCCTGCTCATTTTCAGTAGCACAGGTAATAATACAGTGTGGACCTGCTCGCAAAATCCAGAGCCTTGGGTAATTTCACTGCCAATGATCCTTCTTATTGGTATTAGTCTAAGTCACCCATGGTAAGTGGGAAAGGATGCCAACACAAAGTCCTTGACAGAAGAGAGGCTTCGTCATTTCAGTAGGAAAGAATTTTTATTCCTTTATTCATTCATGGGATGAGAGTGTTGCCAGGCAGCATTTACTGCCCATCCCTAATTGCCCAGAGGGCAGTTAAGAGACAACCACATTGCTGTGGGTCTGGAGTCACATGTAGGCCAGACCAGATAAGGATGGCAGTTTCCTTCCCTAAAGGACATTAGTGAACCAAAGGGGTTTTTCCTGACAATACACAATGGGTTCATAGTCAACATTAGAGTCTTAATTCCAGGTATTTACTGAATTCAAATTCCACCATCTGCCGTGGCAGTATTTGAACTGAGGTCCCCAGAACATTACCTCAGGTGTCTGGATTAACAGTCCAGAGATAATACCACTAGGCTATTGCCTCCCCATGGAGTACTTATTAATCAGTTAGATTACATCTGAGGGACACAGTAGCCCTTCAACAGAATTTAAGACAAATGTTAGTCTTTGGCTACACTGAACCTAATACCTCAAACTAGATTAGCAAAATTGGTAGGTCCTACTGAAAACAGCCCTTTATAGTTTGATGGTTAGGGCTTGTCTCGTTACATCAGTTAACCCCTTCAGGTATTAACTACCTTCTACAACATCCTCCAGGGAAATTAGTGCTGCAAACAAATCAGACAATGCTTCAAGCTTCAGTATTAAGCTGCTTATTCTTTCATCCATATTAATTATTCTATGAATTTTCAACTGTTACAGAAAATGCATTCAAACCTCAACTACCTTTGAGGAAGGAGAGACCTATTTCTGTATCAAATTTTGTGCAAGCAAATTTGAGTGGCACGGTGGCTCAGTGGTTAGCACTGCAGCTTCACAGTACCAGAGACCCGGATTCAATTCCAGCCTCAAGCAACTGTCTGTGTGGAGTTTGCACATTCTCCTCGTGTCTGCGTGGGTTTCCTCCGGGTACTCCGGTTTCCTCCCACAGTCCAAAGATGTGCACGCTAGGTGGATTGGCCTTGCTAAATTGTCCACAGTGTTCAGGGGCGTGTGGGTTATAGCAGGATGGGTCTGGGTGGGATGCTCCAAGGGGCGGTGTGGGCTTGTTGGGCGGTGTGGGCTTGTTGGGCCGAAGGGCCTGTTTCCACACTGTAGGGAATCTAATCTAGTCAAATGAGATCGAGGAACAGGACACAGGCTGGTACCAATATTGAGGCAGAGCCTAAGATCAGTGCCGGTCTCAACAAGTTCACTGCAAATCTAGACTGAGTCTAAAGCTCAGAGGTAACCTACCATGGCAGTTTTGGCACGGTCAAGATTAGCAAAAATTAATCCACAAGCAACCATCATTTCACTGGTAGCTAAACATTAACTTTTTACGTACAGATTCTGTTCTAGCACCACAAATAAAAGCATGATAGGTCAATCTATGATTAAAAACAAGCTTATTGTAATGAAAACAACCTGCATCCAGTTCCTTGTATGTGAGGTTATTTATGTAATACAAGTCACCAACCACAGTTGTTACTGTATGAGATTCAAAGGTTAACATTGCCATCTACTGTTAGTAAATGGTAATTGATGAAAAAAGACCATAATTTGAAGGTGATAATGAGAACTGCAGATGCTGGAGAATCCAAGATAATAAAATGTGAGGCTGGATGAACACAGCAGGCCCAGCAGCATCTCAGGAGCACAAAAGCTGACGTTTCGGGTCTAGACCCTTCATCAGCGAGGGGGATGGGGTGAGGGTTCTGGAATAAATAGGGAGCGAGGGGGAGGCGGACCAAAGATGGAGAGAAAAGAAGATAGGTGGAGAGGAGAGTATAGGTGGGGAGGTAGGGAGGGGATAGGTCAGTCCAGGGAAGACGGACAGGTCAAGGAGGTGGGATGAGGTTAGTAGGTAGGAGATGGGGTTGCGGCTTGGGGTGGGAGGAAGGGATGGGTGAGAGGAAGAACAGGTTAGGGAAGCAGAGACATGCTGGGCTGGTTTTGGGATGCAGTAGGTGGAGGGGATGAGCTGGGCTGGTAGTGTGGTGCAGTGGGGGGAGGGGACAAACTGGGCTGGTTTTGGGATGCGGTGGGGGAAGGGGAGATTTTGAAGCTGGTGAAGTCCACATTAATACCATTGGGCTGCAGGGTTCCCAAGCGGAATATGAGTTGCTGTTCCTGCAACCTTCCGGTGGCATCATTGTGGCACTGCAGGAGGCCCATGATGGACATGTCATCTGAGGAATGGGAGGGGGAGTGGAAATGGTTTGCGACTGGGAGGTGCAATTGTTTATTGCGAACCGAACGGAGGTATTCTGCAAAGCGGTCCCCAAGCCTCCGCTTGGTTTCCCCAATGTAGAGGAAGCCAATTTGAAGTGTAATTTGAAGGCTTGTTTTCTGTGTTAATGTTAAGTGTATGTTCTCAAATCCTTCATGAACATTGCCTTGATAGTATCCGTAAATTTTAATTCTCACTGATTAGAACCGCTAACAACTTCCATGTGTCACTCTCCACATGCATCCCTGCTTCTACTCCAAATTCTACCAATTTCTGTCTCAGTCCTGAGATAAACAATCTTCCAGTTCACTTAGAGCTGCTTTCTCATAAAAGAAAGATAATGCGTTGGAAATCTAAAATAAGAACAGAAAATATTGGAGAAACTCAGCAGGTCTGGTAGCATGTGTGGAGAAAGAAGCTGATTTGTCGATGACTTTGAATCATGGGACCGGAAACCGTATTCTATTCCTCTCTTCAAGGGTGTTTCCAGACCTGCTTAGTTTTTCTAGCACTTCCCGTTCTTGTTTCAGATTCGCAATTGTCTAGTCTTTGGCCCTCCATTCAACACAAGATTGTGATTAATGATCTACTCAAGCATAAACTCTTCTCCACCTTTGATGCCCTCATCGCAATAAAATCTTTGCCATTTTACTTGTGCAGCTCACATCTTCACATTCTTAAATCTAAGGAAAACAAACATGAGCATGTATGGTAGAAAACAGGTTTAGCCATCTGCCACCAAGTCACCTGGTTTCAGGATCATTCTGGAATGCAAAGCTAACTGATGGCTCCTTAAATCCAGTTGCCTCTCTCCTCCACCCTCACTTCCAATGACATGCAGGAAAATTCATGGATTTCTAGATCATTCATTCAACTACCTGTACCACCTCCCTATCCCAAGGGCTAAACTTTTGCAATGACCGTCCCTGCCCAGGATTTGAACATATCTCTGTTGCATGAGGGTATGAGGGTCTGAAAGGGTTAATGCTGATAAGTGCCTAACACACCTGCCACAATTAAGATGTGACATGGGTTTGGAAGGAGAACAGCTTAGAGTCAAAGGAGTCAAAGGACCCATCTGGGTCTTCCTCGTAGCTTCTGTAACAATGCCTTACATGTTAATATAACTCACTTGTTGTTGTCATAGAATTACCTACATCTTGTTTAAGACAAGAGTCTCTTCTAAATGGACTAGCAAGTGGTTTCCCTCTGCCACACTGTACCAAGTAGGCCCTGTAGACCAGAAACAAGTATGTGCCAACAAGTCACCCACATTGCAAATACAACATGATGAGCTGTGATATGATTCATCTTACACTAAAATCTTCCTCCCCTTTCCATTTTATCTCCCATCATGCCTCCTCTAGGTTCATCCTATCTGTAAGAATCTGATCTCTCCAGCTGGGGAGTTAAGGTCAGTTACCTTAGACTACTTAGGTGTTAGAGAAAGGGATTCTGGTGTGAGAAATGTTCTCTATGAGCTGCGATGCCACTCGGATGGTCTGTGCACACTGATCAGTGTGCAGTATGCACCCTCATCGATGTCCAATTCCAGAAGTTAATGCCATGTACAGACCTCTGAAATCTGCACAGTGGCTGGAAAAATGAGAGAGTGTAACGTATGAGAATGGTTCACGGATTGCGGCTAGGAACTATGTAAGTGATGTCTTCTTTTTTTGAAAAGTATTGTTTTAGGACTAATGGGATTATACTATTTAAAATTCTTTGAATTTGTAATATAAGTAGATATATTAGGTAATTCTATGACAGCAACAAGTGAGTTATTAGATATAAGTAGATCTTTATTTCTTTTGCTTTAATAAATTTATGTTTCATTGTTAAATCCAGATCTGCAGCACTGTGTGCTTATATCTCAATGAGAGACCACCTTGTTAAAACCAAAATACAATCCATCAACCAGCTGGAATCTGACTTGTCCAATAACAATGTCAGCTGGGATTAACCAGCTCTTGGTTCCTATACACTTCCCTTCCTTCAGCATACCTTTTAGTCCTCTGATTTCTTAACTTCAGACACTCAAAACCTGCACCTGGCCAGTCACTACAACCGCAGGAGGAAATCAAAGAGAGTGAGGGAGAGATATTACAGCACGGCACAGATAAAGTGGACCTCTCACTTGATCTGAAATCTGCTGCCATCAGTTCAGATGTTGATGTTTTGAAGACTAGTAAGGAGACAGATCAGCACATAGTTTATCATCTTATTATAAATGGGTGGCAGCGAGACTAGTGCAAAGAATGTTTAGTTTGTCAGAGATCACAGTCATGAATAAGGACTGCTGCAGGGTTCTCAAAGGAGAACATTTTTGGAAAGGCATGTATACTGAGATGTTAGGTATATTTGCTGCTCTGCCAGATAGCAATGACAACATTTGTATTTATGTAGCAACTCCTACATTATGGGAAATGTTAAGACTGAAAGCATGGTCAAAGTTTAAGCAGCATGAAAGGAGGGATGTGAGGTAGAAAGGCAGAGTGGTGTGGAGATGGAATTTTAGAGTCATCGATATGGAATAATTGAAACCAGAAACATACCCAAGGCTGGATTTAGAAGGGTTCAGATACCTCAGAGGTTTGTAGAGTTCCGGGGGAAGGGTGGGGGTGCGGGGTGGTAGGTGCGGTTACAGAGATGGGGAGATGGAGGGATTTGAAAAGCAAGATGAGAATTCTAAAATCCTGGCATTGCTTAACCAAGTATCAACATAGACCAGTGTACCCAGAGGAGCTGGCTGAATGGTGTTAGGTATTTGTTGAGGCACAAGCAGAATTCTGGATGACTGCAAATGTCCGGGGGATAGAATGTGAGAATCCAGATAGGAATAAGTCTGAAGGAAACACTGCCATGAAGAACAGTTTCAGCAGAGGAGCTGAGGCAGGGTCAGAAATGGGTCGTGTTTTGGGTGATCTTAGTGAAGGCACCAATATGTTTGAAAGCTCATCTGTATGACACTGTGGATAATCTGGTTCAACATAATGAATATCAAGGTGGCAGTTTACCTTTGTCACAGTATTTGTGACTTTGATGAGCACCATTTCAGCAGGGCCACAAAAGTGATGGGAGGATTTTTTTTAAGGGCCACTCGATGCAAAATGCTGACTTTGGTTTCTCTCCACAGATGCTGCCAGACCTGCTGAGCTTTTCCAGCAATTTCTGCATTTGTTTTGCATTTTTTTTAAAAATATTCATTCATAGGATGTGGGCATCATTGGATGGTCCATCCCTAATTCCATATGAGGATGTGACAATATTCTTCTCTAAATATATCAATCTATCTCAAAAATACACTCAAGTACTTTCAGGCACTTCACAGTGGAAAAGGCTCTAAAGATATGTCATTTGCAGGCATGGTCATGAGCTGTTATGGTCAACGTTTGTATCTGACATGTATCAGCTGGTTTAACTGTATGACTTGACATCACTTACATAGTGCCTAGCAGTGCTGCCTGGTCCTGAAGAATACAGATTAAGTCTGCATGGTGCCACCAGCAGCAACTCATACACAGTTTAGTTTCTCACCCATAAAATCACAGGAGGCCAGTTAGGCCATTGTGCATGTGACGGCCTAGTGGTATTATCATTGAACTGTTAATCCAGAGACCCAGATAATGTTCTGGGGACCTGGGTTCAAACCTTGCCATGGCAGATGGTGGAATTTGAATTCAATAAATATCTGGAATATACAATCTAATGCTGACCATGAATCCATTGTCGATCGTCAGGGGAAAAACCCACCTGGTTCACTAATGTCCTTCAGGCAAGGAAAATGCCATCCTTACCTGGTCTGGCCTACATGTGACTCCAGACATACAGCAATGTGGTTGACTCTGAGCTGCCCTCTGGCAATTAGGAATGGACAATAAATGCTGCCTAGCCAGCAACACCCTCATCCTGTGAATGAATAAGGGAAAAAAAAGTTCCACTCTTTCCCCATAACCATGCCAGTGTTTCCTTTGTTTAGTCCTAACAAAAATAAATCAGTCTGGAAGCATCATTGATGGCTGTAGAACTAAAGATATTGATTGCTTTATGTGGTCACTTTTTAAAATTAGATTTATCTACATGCAACATCTTTTTCTAAATAAGCTACTCATCAATTTTAAGCTGCATTAATCTAATAAGAATCAGTCAGCCAGCAGTTTCTATGCATGCTAATTGATTTTAAAGTGAAAACCTCAGTGAGCATGTTATTGCTGTGAGATGTTAATAATTTCTGGAAAAAAGTCTGTACAAAATGAAAGCATTCTTCAAAGAAAGGCAATTCACCCTTTCTTTAACCATTTGAGGGTGATAGCTGGATTCTTCTAATATAATAACAAACTATTCAGTTTAGTTTGATGAGGGAGTGAGATTGTAACTATTATGTAGCAGACAATTTTAATTTCAATCTATTCTGTCCCTCAAAAGAGGGATAAAGAAGAGCAAGATCATTGCTGTGGGTCCAATTCAAATTCTGAGTATATTCTGAGGACTATTCATAGAATCCCTACAGTGCAAAAAGAGGCCATTCAACCCATCAAACCAGCACTGAACCTCCGAAGAGCATCCCACCCAGACCTAGCCCCCTCCCTATCCTTGTAACCCCACATTTCCCATGGCTAATGCAACTAGCCCGCACATCCTTGGATACTACAGGGCAGTTTAACATGACGAATCCACCTAACCTGCACATCTTTGGACCAGAGCACCCGGAGGAAACCCACACGGATACAGGAAGAATGTTCAAACTCCACACAGACAGTCACCCAAGGCCGGAATCAAATCTGGGTCCCTGGTGTTGTGAGGCAGGAGGGGAACAGCTGGGGAAATGGAGAACTGCTGGAAGAAGAACATCGTGCAAATAACACATGGATAGGCTAAGTGAAAGGAAATTCAGTATAAGAGGGAATCTCAGAATTAAACATATTAGCAGATTTCTGCCAATCTGGGGAAAGGAATCCTATACTGTACAAGCATATTTTCTTGTGAACTCTGTGCCTGCTTTTTTCTTCGGTGCTGAATTGCTTACTAGATTTCTTTTTCTATTATTATGTTCTAATGCTGTAAACCAACTATTGTGATTGTGCAATGTTCCTTTGAACGGGTGACACATTTTTCAGAGCATTAGAGAATGAACAAGGCAAATACACCAGCCTTGATAGGGTCCATCGTGACATGGAGTTGGTGGGAACTAAGCAGAATTTTCAGAACGTTGACTGAAGCAAAGGGTGGTGGGCAAGTGTCCACCATAATATTATCAAAGAGATCAAAATTTCACAGTCAATATATTATTCCACACGTTAATAAAAGAATGGCAAATGATAACAAAACATTTTTTCTGTTCCTCTGTCAGGTAATGCTTCCAGTTGGTTTGTTACCGAAGCCTCCGGGTGAGGCAAGACTTCATTTAATCTCCATAATGCTGTAGAAATACCGAACACAGGATGCATTGAAGCAGGAAATTTATGAGTCATCTGTTGTGACTGACCTCCACCTATTCCAGTTGACTTTCAAAATGGGTGGAGGTTCATCAACGTACACAAATGGATGCAGGATAACCTACAAACCATTTCAAAGTGGAGGCCTGCCAAATGCATCCAGCAAGCTAGATATTCAGGTTTGCAAGGAGCTGAAACATAAACAAGGGTTGATTTAAAAGAACATGGTGTTGTAAATACGAGCAATTTTAGGTCATATACATCAGGCCAGTTTCTTTTATTTTCCCCTGCTATTACTGAAGCTCATCTGGGCGTTATTGTGAGTTGCTCCAAATGATTTTCTACCCTCCACTGCATCCCTGTCAACCTTAAAGCCATTAGTGGCACCGAGGGGTTACTCAAAAGGAATCCTTTGAGTTGATCTCTTTACAAGGAGACAAGCTGAAAGGAAGCCAGGGTCCTCAGGTTGCACAAGAAGTCTCTTTTTGTCCACCTGTTGTCACATGCACAACTATGTTGATAGCCAGAGGTGACATTGAACTTGGGCATATTGGCACCGGAGGAAGCTACGCTTCTTAAAATAGGTTATGTAGCAGAGCTCCACCAGTCCCCGAAAGTCCCAGAATTACTGGGAATATCTGGTTACCCACACATAGGATGGTCCCCAATTAGAGATGATCATGTTTTCAGTGGCATTGCGGGAAGAAAAGAACAGCAGCTAGTGCTGTTAAAATGGATTCTACAAACTACACCCGCACATTCTGACAAAATTATCCAACAACATCAACAGTGCAATATTTCCTCAGGATCTGGATCAGCAGCGTGAGGCTGAGGGCATCTGCTGCAAAAATATTAGCAACTATCGTACAGCATAGTATCGCTGCAGACTACCACAGTGATGCTCCCAGCTAGGGTTTTCTCTCCTGTTAGCCCATCACTACTTAAGCCAGTTCTTTTCAGGCTTGACAAAGATTGCTCTGTTGAGATGTCTTTTGAGGTTCTCTAAAGATCTTCAGAATTTTTGTTCCACTGTTGAAACATGTTCTCACCAATTGCTGGTACCTCTTGGATTTTCACTCATGATTTTCCACTTCTATCAGTAGGCTAATTCAGATTTACCTTTAGCTTTGTGAATAGTGTAATTATCAAAATGATCTTAAGGTAGAAGATCGATTGTTGCTAGCAGCCTCAAATTGCACATGTGCTGTACTTTGAAATATTATTTTCTGAAATAAATTTCTCTAATTTGCTTTCAATTGACTCCATGTTATTGCTTCCATCATCGGACTAGTAAACCTATTCTATAAATTCACCACTTATTTCCTGAAATAAGATTTCCACAGATTGCTTATGACCTTATCCCGTTAGGAGCAGTGTCCTGTGGTTCTACATTATTGGACATGGTGAAACAACTCATTATGGCACACTTGTTCCTTTAGAATCTTAAAAACTGTTTTGAAAAGGCAAAAAAGTTGTAAAGGTACACGATGGAGAATAAAACTGAAGTACGGAGTAATCAGAAATGGATGAGCAAGTGAACTATATGCATGTAATGGACCATCGGAGTGTTAACTTGGAGGTACATTGGATAAAACTGAGTTGAAGAGATCTGGCTTTCAAATTTCATGCTCTAATTTTTGCTCATCACCTTCTGGATCAAAAATACATTTCAAACAGCTTTATGTCTTTGCTTTTAGCCCTGCTCAAAATGCACACCAAATAGAGAAAATGCACAATAACTCAGACCCGCATCTTCTGGTCACAGGTAGTTAGAGAACATAAGTACTATGAGAGATACACATAGTGACCTCACCAAGGAGAGGAGAACTTACCCTTTGAAACTAGCATAGCAAGAAGTCTCAATAAAGCTGGGCTACAGTAGAAGGAGCAAAGACTAGAAGAGTAATTCATACCGAGATTGCAGTATTAGCAAGGTGGCACAGTTTATGAATGTTGATGAAAAGATAGCTTTCAACGATTTCAAGAAAAATTTTAAGAGAAGTAAGTTAAAGAATTTTAAGACTTTTAGAAGATCATGATAGCTAGAACTTAAAGTATGATTTCAATGGGTAGAGTTACTAAGACTGTAACTGCAGTAGTCTGTTTTATAAATTTCACAAGAGAATATGCTTTGTGATTTGGCCCTGAAAGCTAGGAACTGAACCATTTTACCCAATAAGTGGGATACACCTCCCCTTGGCTGTAGAAGGAGGGAAAACCCATCCAGAAGGTAGGGATCAGAGATAATGGGAACTGCAGATGCTGGAGAATCCAAGATAACAAAGTGAGGGGCTGGATGAACACAGCAGGCCCAGCAGCCTCTCAGGAGCATAGGGATGTCCATTTTGGTCTTTTACAAAAGGTGAGAAACCCTAGGAAGTAGTACAGACAGAGTATTGCATTTAATGCAATTTAAAGTTTGAAAGAATAACACAATAACTTAAAAATGAATTCTTTATTGGAAGCAAATCATAAAGTATTGCTTTAGAGTTTAAGTCTAGAGAACCTTTAAGAAAATAGACAACATTGATCTAATGCAAGAGTACAAACTTGCAGACAACAGATAACAAACAATATTGATATGTAACAGATTTAAAATAGCTTTAAAAGGAACAATATTAAAGAAACACATTAATATGAAATGGAAGGAGTAACAATACTTGCTAAAGTTAAAAAATTTTAAAAATATTTAATGTCAGAGGAGGCTGAATCAGACACACCATTGGATATTGTAGAGTAAACAATTCTTTGGACACAGAATTGCTTCAAAGTTAAACACTATGACAGAAGGTGAACAAGTTAAAACGTTAATGTATTGAATGGGACAAATGCGAGACACTAACAGTTTTTGACAATACAGCAGAACAACAGAACTTCACAGGCACAGCCAATAGCCAGCCATGAAGAAAAAGAAGGCTGTAAAACTGCGTATCACTTTCAGGGAACATGCAGACACAGGACGTAGCCTCAGAACATTAGCAAGCCAGATGCTTAAACACATAAAGAGGTTAAAGCAGTTAGACCTCTTCCTTTAGAAAAGGTCCCTGTGCGATTTCTGGAATAAACAGAGATCTGACTGAGTCAACTTGTTACTGTCAATGGAGATTTTATTAATTTTACAACTGTCACTGACGAATTTGTATGTGACCTATCTGATCACATACCATGGCTGAAGGAACAGAAACATGCCTATAAACCTGTAGTTACAGGTATACTGTAAGTAACACTACAACATAAAGCCTCCGTCTTGAGGATTGTGGTGTATTTGGTGCTAAACATAGAACATAGAACAGCACAGCACAGTGCAGGCCCTTCAGCCCACAATGTTGTGCCAAACTTTAACCCAAAACCTAAGGTCTATCCAACCTCCACCCCTACCTTATACTAGCATCCATATGCCTATCTAATAGCCACTTAAATGTCCCTAATGAGGACGACTCCACTGCCCTCTCCAGCATTGCATTTCACGCCCCGACCACCCTCGGAGTAAATAACCTACCTCTGACATCTCCCCGACATCTACCTCCATTCACTTTACAACTATGTCCCCTTGTAAAAGCTACCTCCACCCTAGGAAAAAGTCTCTGGTCGTCTACTCTATCAATACCTCTGATCATTTTGTATACCTCTATCAAATCACATCTCATTCTTCGTCGTTCTAAAGAGAAAAGCCCGAGCTCTCTCAACCTTTCCTCCTAAGACCTTCCCTCCATTCCAGGCAATATCCTGGTAAATGTCCTCTGCACCTTTTCTACCGCTTCCACATCTTTCCTGTAATGAGGTGACCAGAACTGGACACAAAGCTCCAGATGTGGCTGATCCAGGCTTTTGTATAGCTGGAGCATAGCTTCATGGCTCTTGAACTCAATTAATGAAAGCTAACACACCATAAGCCTTCTTAACAACTCTATCCACCTGGGTGGCAGCTTTCAGGGAACTGTGAACATGAACCCCAAGATCCCTCTGCTCCTCCACACTGCCAAGAATCTTTCTATTAACTCTATATTCTGCTTTCAAATTTGTCCTTCCAACATGAATCACCTCACACTTTTCAGGATTAAACTCCATCTGCCTCTTCTCAGCCCAGCTCTGCATCCTATCAATGTTCCTTTGTAACCTAGAACAGCCCTCCGCACTGTCCACAATGTGACCCACCTTCGTATCATCCACGAACTTACTAATCCACCCTTCTACTCCTTCATCCAAATCTTTTACAAAAATCACAAATAGAAGAGGACCCAGAACAGATCCTTGTGGTACACCACTTGTAACTGAGCACCATGATGAATATTTTCCATCCACTACCACCCTTTGTCTTCTAAGGGTCAGCCAATTCTGAATCCAATCTGTCACATTTCCCCCCATCCCATGCCTCCTTACCTTCTGCAATGAGCCTACCATGGGGAACCTTATCAAACGCCTTACTTAAATCCAATTATACCACATCTACTGCTCTACCTTCATCCACATGCTTGGTTACCTCTTCAAAGAATTCAATAAAGTTTGTGAGGCATGATCTACCCCTCACAAATCCATGCTGACTATCACAAATCAAACTGTGCCTTTCCAAGTGATCATAAATCCTGACTCTCAGAGCCCTTTCCAATAATTTGCCCACCACTGACATAAGACTAACTGGTCTATAATTTCTGGGGTTATCCCTGTTCCCTTTTTTGAAGAAGGGAATGGCTTTTGCCTCTTTCCAATCTTCCGGCACTATATCCGTGGACAGTGAGGACGAAAAGATCATCGCCAAAGGCCCTGCGATCTCGACCCTCGCTTCCCATAGAATCTTGGATAAATCCCATCAGGCCCAGGGGACTTATCTACTTTCAACTTCCTCAGAATTCCTAGCACATCTTCTTTACTAACATCAACCTCCTCTAGCCTACCTGCCTGTTTCACAACGTCCTCCTCTACAACTTGGTCCCTTTCAGTTGTGAATACTGAAGAAAAATAGTCATTAAGGAACTCCCTTATCTCTTTGGGGTCTGTGCACAAATTCCCTTTACAATCCTTGATCAGCCTTATCCTTTCTCTGGTCATTCTCTTGTTCTGCACATATGTGCAAAAAGCTTTGGAGTTTTCCTTGATCCTATCTGCCAAGTTTTTCTCATGCCCCCTTATAGCTCCTTTAAGCCCTTTCTTCAGCTCCTTCCTGGCTAACTTGTATCCCTCTAGATCCTTTTCCGTTTCTCTTTTCCTAAACCTTACATAAACCTCCTTCTTCCCCTTCACGAGTCATTCCACCTCTCTCGAGAACCACCTTATTTAAAAAGCTGAAGAAGATGGGAACCATACAGCAGTAAGAGTTCTATTAGTTGGATTTCCTAAATTGTTCAATACCCAATACAACTGGCTGTTAATGAAGGATGCTAACCACTGTGATTCTGTATAAATGAGAGATTCTATGCCCCATAATGAATCAAGTTGACAAGCAGACTTAGGAAATAGCCAGGGTAAGTGTCATTTTCCTGGTGACTGAAGACTTTTCGGGCATGGTTATGTCCTAATGGGTCCATCAGAATGTGTTGATTTAATACAACTCAACAAGGCAGCAATGAGGGAAAGCCACCCAGTCTACAGTCACCAAGAATCATAGAATCCCTACAATATGGAAGGAGGTCATTTGGCCCATCGACCCTCCAAAGAACATCCCATTCAGACCCACCCCTCTCCCAAACCCTGCATCTCCTATGGCCAATCCACCAAACTTACATATCCCTGGACACTATGGGCAATTTAGCATGGCCAATCCATTGGACTGAGGGGGGAAACCGGAGCACCCAGAGGAAACCCACGCAAAAACACTGGGAGAATGTGGAAACTCCATAGAGACAGTCGCCCGAGGGTGGAATCAAACCCATGTCCTTGGTGCTGTGAGGCAGCAGTGCTAACCACTGAGCCACCGTGCTGCCCCATGACATTAATCAAATTGTCAAAAAGTAGAATTTGATTTACCAAACTTTACGCTAAGTTTGGGTTCTCACAGGTGCCAAGCATGCAAGACTACTTACAAGGTTCATTATCCGGTTTGGGAGATTTTGTTTCAGTGGACTGCCATTCAGTATTGCACCAGAGATTTTTCAACAGACTATGTCAATATATCACAAGGTTTAGAAAGGATCATATACTACATAACACATTGGGAGACTGTTGAAGAATATGACTGGATGGTCCATGCAGTTTTAAAGCACCTTGAGGCCAAGCATGAGCGAGGGAAACTGCATAGAATTGTGTATGCACTCCCTAGAATGGCTTACAACAGCCATTCAATAGCTGAAGAATTTGTCGCAAAATTAAATATTATAGTTAGGCCACAATAATATAGTGACCAGCAACTCAAAATAGGCAAAATCAAATCTGGCAGGAACAAAAGGAAGAACGTGTCTCCATTTGTCAATATTGTGTCAAAGGGTGGCAAAATCAGGTGCTTAATTGTCTGGCTGTGAAGTCCCATTTTGAGGATCAATATCATTGTAGATGATTGCTTGTGTGTCATGAAAGAATAGTTATTCCAGCTTTGCTGGGGGAAGATATCCTAGACAGAATACCCAGGGATTACCAAATGCAGAATCAGGGATTGGGCAAAGGTGTGCTGGCAAGGATCTCATTATGTGAAACCTGCTACTCACAAACCTAAACAATAAAAACTAATAATCCTAATTTTCTACCAAACCTTGGGAACAAGCAGGAAATAACCTAGTAAGATTCAATGAGTGGCCTTATCTTAATGCTATCTACTACCTTTTACCATGAATAGAGATAAAAAGAAAAGTTACATACCACCAGCACAGAGGTAACTGTCAGCTCTTGTTTGAAACCATCACTATATCGTCATCTCATACCGTGAGCCACAATTAGCTATTGAATCTTTCAGCCCCATTTGCAGCCCTGTCTAGATTTGTATACGTAACAAGCTCAACTAAATTTTACTATTTACAGCATCCGCAATTATTTATGGCAGTTCTTTCGGTTTTATTCATACAACAAGCACACTGAGATACCCTCAGGTAAGTGAGCAAACAAAGCACGGTCTAAACTGTTTTGAGGAAAAGCACTGACCATTAAACATCTTTGCTAAATTGCTGTTTGACCCCACTTTAGTATGGTTTATTGCCATCAGAATTGCAGATGGAGAAAAAACTGATGATTTAACTCACTACCCCATCAAATAGGTTGACTCATGGTAACTATAAAAATGTTGGTAAAAAAATGATCAGCCTTATCAGGATCAGCAGGGTATGCACTATAACATCACTGTGCATGTCAGCTGTCACAACTGGGCCCAGGTGAAGAGACCCCAGTAGGAATAACATAATAGTCCATCAGTCTGCAGATGAGCACTGATCATATGTTCTTTGTGCAATTGAGAAAATTGTAGGAATCTTGTTTCATTGTTGAATAATTGCAGATGACACAAAGATGGGTAGTGGAGCAGGTAGTATTGAGGAGGCGGGGAGGCTGCAGAAGGATTTGGACTGGTTAGGAGAGTGGGCAAAGAAGTGGCAGATCAACTACAACGTGGGAAAGTATGAAGTCATGCACTTTGTAAGGAAGAATAAAAGCATGGGCAATTTTCTAAATGAGGACGAAATTCAGAAATCTGATGTGCAAAGGGACTTGGGAGTTCTAGTCCAGGATTTTCTTAAGGTAAGCTTGCAGGTTGAGTTCATAGTTAGGAAGACAAATGCAATTTTGGCATTTATTTCAAGAGGACTAAATTTAAAAGCAGAGATGTACTTCTGATGCTTTATAAAGCTCTGGTCAAACCACATTTAGAGTATTGTGAGCAATGTTTGGCCCCATACCTCAGGAAGGATGTACTGACCCTGGAGCAGGTGAAAGAGGAGGTTCACGAGAATGATTCACAGGAATGAAAAGCTTATCATATGAGGAATGTTTGACACTCTGGGTCTATACTTGATGGAACTTAGAAGTAGGGAGGATCTAATTGAAACTTACAAAATACTGAACAGCCTGGACAGAGTGGATTTTGGGGAGATGTTTCCATTGATTGGAGAGACTAGGATCTGAGGCCACATCCTTAGAGTAAAGGGAAGAACCTTTTAGAACAGCAATAAGGAGAAATTTCTTCAGCCAGAGAGTGGTGAATCTATGGAAAACACTGCCACAGAAGGCTATGGAGGCCAGGTCATTGAGTACATTTAAGACTGAGATAGATAGGTTCTTGATTGTCAAGGGAATCAAAGGGTACAGATAGAAAGCAGGAGAATGGGGTTGAGAAACTTATCAGCCTTGATTGAACAGCAGAGTTGAATAGATGGGCTGAATGGTCTAATTTCTACTCCAATGTCTTATGATCTGATGGTCGAATTATAAGCTAATGCTCGATTGGGATGAACTAAATATGGAACATGATGACAGTAATGACTCATAAACCAACCAGAGACAGGATCAGAATCTAGATTAAGATTTAAGAATTAAGACTGAGCAGTCTTCCAGATCTGAAGAGAGTGCATTTCAGAAGAATTGTGAAGTATCCATCTCACCTAAATTTGTGAAATGAGAGATTTAGAGGGAGATAAGGTAGTGTAAAATGTAAAAGTTTTTATACTCATGAATGTATAACTGGAAACAATGGTGTAAGAATTGGGAGAAGTTGGCTGCATAAGAAAATCATAGAAACGCTAAAGTGCAGGTAGATTCCACTGAACCCTCCAAACAGCATCCAACCCCTCCACCTTATCCTGGTAACACCGCATTTCCTATGGCCAAACCACCTAGCCTGCACATCTTTAGACTGTGGGAGGAA
Organism: Stegostoma tigrinum; assembly: GCF_030684315.1. Taxonomy (NCBI): domain Eukaryota; kingdom Metazoa; phylum Chordata; class Chondrichthyes; order Orectolobiformes; family Stegostomatidae; genus Stegostoma; species Stegostoma tigrinum. Next base: position 58,789,890 of record NC_081363.1, on the reverse strand, counting down.
ACTGGCGCACCCTTGGGGAAACCCATGCGGACATGGGGAGAACATGGAAACTCTATGCAGAGAGCCACCCAAGGCTGGAATCAAACTTGGGTCCTGCTGTGAGGCACCAAAGTATACTGAACCACCATGCCCGCTCTCAAAAAATTAAAGCTGAAGTCACACTGACTCCACTAAATCTGATGATTTCACAGGTGGAGAAGATTATACTTGCACAAAGCATTATTGGAAGCACAAATGGTATATCAACTCCTGACTGTTGTAATTATGTCTAACTAGTTAACATTTATATTTTTTATTCATTCCTGGGATGCCCAGATGGCAGTTAAGATTCAACTACATTGCTGTGGGTCTGGAGTTTCATGTAGGCTAGATCCCTAAAGGACATTAGTGAACTAGACTTTTTTTTTCCTCAACAATCAGCAATGGTTTCATGGTATTCAATAGGCTTTTGATTATTGAATTCAAATTCCACCATCTGCCATGACAGAATTTGATCCCAAGTCCCCAGAACATTATCTGGATCTTCAGATTAATAGTCTTGCAGTAATACCACTCAACCATCATCTATTCTACATAGTAGTAAGGTACAATGAACTATATCTTGTTTTACAAAACAAGTGACTCATTTTTAAGACTATCTAATAGCCTATTTTCTATCATTGACAACTAAATTGACTCCACATAGGATAAAAGATTGTTGGCAGAGAACTACCTCAAGCACCAGTTGCCACTGGTTAGTACCCAGAGCAGTTGTTGAGATGCAATTGTATAACAGGAATAGTGGATGTGGAAGTCTGTAAAATGAATATTGAACTGCTATGTAACTCAAATTCAAAAACTCTTAGTTCAGTTCAAAATAGAACAACGCCCAGAGCATGAAAATGCTTCGGATTCGGGACTGAATTGACAATCTCCTTTGGGTATATCAAAATAAAACAAATGCAAGAAATGCAAAATACTACATTTGCTGGGGATGTGATGGTTTTACTTTGCTGAGGTTGTGCCTGTGCTCTTTATTTTCATGCTTGAAGTTGCTGAATATTGCATTCATTTCTCAATTCAGAAGTGTACCTTCATGGCAGGTGAATGTTTTATACTTTCTCAAACTTTTTGACTGAAATAATGAATGTCACAAATAAGATGCCTTGTGCAAAAGCCTCTACATCTCAGCTCTAATTCTTTTAACTGAGTAAAAGGTATATGTGTGACTAGGCAATGGGAAGAATAAACACAAAGCGGTCCAAAAACAAAAAAAAAGCCAAAATTGAAGACTATGAATGAAAGGTAAAATATTACCTTTCTTAATTATTATGGATATTCCCGGCTTAAAACAGTCTATCAACATAGTTAAGGTAACAAAGTGTGAAGCTGGATGAACAAAGCAGGCCAAGCAGCATCTCAGGAGCACAAAAGCTGACGTTTCGGGCCTAGACCCTTCATCTGATGATCATCACATGAAGGGTCTAGGCCCGAAACGTCAGCTTTTGCGCTCCTCAGATGCTGCTTGGCCTGCTGTGTTCATCCAGCTTCATACTTTGTTATCTTGGATTCTCCAGCATCTGCAGTTCCCATTATCTCTGATATCAGCATAGCTAATGCAGTACACAATTGAAATAGACTAGATAGCCATTCAAAACAAAAAATATTGAACAACTTACTTCCTAAAGATCAAACGTGGATTTGACAGGGAAACAATAAATAAAGCAACACCTCGATTACAGCATGCAAAAGATTGAGTAACATTTCAGCTGTGATATTTTGTCAGAATAAAAAACCAGAACACATAATTTTTTTGTTACATATCAGCGAAGTGTTGCATCTGACTATATATTAAATACATCAAAATATAGAAGCTGCAAGAATATATTTACATCATTAGAATTTTATTTTTTAAAAGTTACAACTAACAATTGACATAGCTTAAATCATGATCAATGGTATTCTCTGAAACACACAGAGAACAATATGCAAACTGGATGTCACAGCGAGTGACGTGGGGCAGTGTTTGTTGCATTTCAGAGTTAATTATCAGACCATAACTAACTTGTATTTTATCAGCAACTGCAATAGTCAGAGTGAACTAGGTCTTATTTCTGCTTAATTTTGCTTTGACACGCATTTCATTTTAATTGAAGACCCAAGCTCCTGCCAGCATTTGCCACACCTCAGTTTTGTGCAATTAAAGGAAATCACTTCCTGGTATAATCGAGCCTGGAGCTACATTTTACTGGTGCAGTGCAATGAAACTTTTCACAATCTTTAATTCCAAGATTAACAGGGCATAACTGAGACATAGGGTAATTTTCAGGCCTGCTAGCTTTCTGCAACAGATGGAAGTAGCTCAAAGTCCAACATGTTTCCTTATGGATTATATTCACAATGCAGCAGATGTGCGTTATGCAACACATTTATATCCCCATGTTAACACTGAATTCACTCCTCATTTACATGGTAGTAAGTCACATTACTTTTAATTTCCTTGACAACAGCAATCCTTCTTGAAAGTGGTTTTCCTGCCAGCAATATCTGACAACTTGCGTACATTGCAATTTTTAAGGTATGATTGGCAATGTAATAATACCTGTCTAACTTCAGGGCACATTGTAACCAAATTTGCTTCTATCCTCATCTTAATACAGGTTTATATTCACTGGCTGTCAGTAGTTATTGATCAGGAAGAAGAAGCCAGTTTGATTTTTCCTCCTTGTTGCTCGGGGACAATGAGAAAAAATAACTTCTGTACCACAATAGCAGCTGAGATAGTCAATCTGAGCACAATTTTACACAGACCTGCTTGTCTTGAAGAACTCAATTCATGGCACACAAACACCACTCAATTATTATTGTGAGTAATTTTACATCTTAAACATTTAGGAATGCAAACCTTTTGCAGACTCAACTTGATCTTCATCCCATTGAAATCCAATTATAAATCTTCAACCTCATACTTCTCCACATCTTCATTCAATCTGCAGTCTCTTCCAAATTTAATTCTGCTTCAATACCCTCCACACCCGCCTCACTTTCATTTTACATTTACAGCCATGTATCTTTTTTGGGTTTGTTGACAATTCCAATGCACTCCTTTCAAGTGTACCCATTACTTGCCTGGGGCAGTAGAGAGTGAGGATTCTAAATGAGCAGAGAGGGCTGGATCAAGAGGAAATGCTGAATGGAGGACAAAGTCACAATGCAGTTGGGGGGCAGATCAAGGTGAGATTCGGTTGTGAGCCACACCACCAATAATACAAACTGAGTTAATAAAATGTGAGGCTGGATGAACACAGCAGGCCCAGCAGCATCTCAGGAGCAATGTGGACTTCACCAGCTTTAAAATCTCCCCTTCCCCCACCGCATCCCAAAACCAGCCCAGTTTGTCCCCTCCCCCCACTGCACCACACAACCAGCCCAGCTCTTCCCCTCCACCCACTGCATTCCAAAACCAGTCCAGCCTGTCTCTGCCTCCCTAACCTGTTCTTCCTGTCACCCATCCCTTCCTCCCACCCCAAGCCGCACCTCCATCTCCTACCTACTAACCTCTTCCCACCTCCTTGACCTGTCCGTCTTCCCTGGACTGACCTATCCTCTGCTTACCTCCCCACCTATACTCTCCTCTCCACCTATCTTCTTTTCTCTCCATCTTCAGTCCGCCTCCCCCTCTCTCCCTATTTATTCCAGAACCCTCCCCCCATCCCCCTCTCTGATGAAGGGTCTAGGCCCGAAACGTCAGTTTTTGTGCTCCTGAGATGCTGCTTGGCCTGCTGTGTTCATCCAGCCTCACATTTTATTATCTTGGATTCTCCAGCATCTGCAGTTCCCATTATCACTAATACAAACTGAGTGACTGACCAAACCATTTCAGAGACTAGCAAAGAGTCAAGCTCGTGCTATTGATCCAAAGTCAGAACATGGGCCAGATCAGATATTGACATCTATACAACATCTCTTTATGTCTTGCCCCATCATACACCTCATCTGTGAGCTCTCCTGCCTTAGATCCTCAAGCAGAATTTCCTTTTGGCTCACCCTTCACCAACCTCCCCATCACTGTTCCTCCTTTCGTACTTGCTTAAAACGTGTAACACCTATAACTTTCTCCAGTTCTAATACAAGGTCATTAAATTGAAATTTTAACTGATTTTCAGTCCGCAGATGCTGATACTTCCAACATTTTGTTTTTAATCCAGAATCAGGGTTACACAGTTTTTAGGATATAGGGGGTAATCCATTTAGGACTGAGATAAGGAGAAATGTCTTCAATCAGAGAATGGTGAGTCTGTGGAATTGTCTGCCACGAAAAAAGCGGTTGAGGCCAAAACATTGAATCTGTTCAAGGAGTCAGATACAGGGTACTGAGTTGGATGATCAACCATGATTCTATTGATTGGTGGTGCAGAGTCTAGGGCCGAATAGCCTACTCCTGTTTCTATTTTCTCTAGCTGTATCTATGTCTAACCCACCCAAACAAGTTTACTGATGATACAGATACAGGCGGCATGGTAAACGGTGTAGACAGAAGCCTAAAATTACAAACTGTAGTTTGTGAGTGGGCAAACTGTAAGAGATGCATTTAAATTCAGGTCAATGTTAGGTCACCAGAAAAGATTTCTTTCACATGGTTAAAAAGCTAGGAATGGAAGTCCAAAGAGATTTAAGAGTACATTTATATGGAACATTGGTAGCCAAACTCATTAAAAGAATCAGAAAAAGCTAATGGAATGTTAGCATTTATAGCCAAAGGCCACTACAATTATAATCAAGAACCAGAAAATAGTAGAGGAGTTGAATAACTATATTGCACCTGCCTTCACAGTGACTGCATGATTAAATATTTCTAAATTCTCTGCTATTACATCCTTTCTAATAGATTCTTTAGAACTTGCCTGATGATAGATGTTAAGGTAAGGCCTCTATTTACATGTTCTGTGCCTTCCTTCTTTTTTTGAATAAGAGGGTGCATGGACAGTTCAGCAATCCTTTATGGCTTTCCCAAAATCTGAAGGTAGCATTCCATAAATAATAAACCATCAAAGTGGCAAACATGGATGGGGAGTATGTGGGAATAAATCCAATAACTATCACTAGAAAAGAAGTACAAGTGAAATTAGTGGGGCCAAAGATGAACAACACCCCGGATCTGATGGTTTGCATTCTGGGATATTCAAAGGAGTAGCTACGAAGGTAACAGATGCACTGATAGTATCTTCCAAGAATCCAAAAGGATTGGAAATAAGCCAGTGCAACACCATTATGTAAAAAGAGAGGAAAATGAAAACATGTAAATGAGACCATAAGACATAGGCGTGGAAGAAGACCATTGGACCCGTCAAGTCTACTCTGCCATTTAATCATGGCTGATGGGCATTTCAACTCCACTTCCGTGCACTCTCCCCGTAGCCCTTAATTCCTTGTATTAGACCATAAATGTCAACCTGTTAGCTTAACATTCCTTACCAGGAAAGTAATCAAGCCTATTGTCAGGGATTTAACAGCAGGGTATTTAGAAATACATGATACGATCAAACAAAGTTAGCATGGCTTCATTAAAGGAAAATCATACCTGACAAATTTATTAGAATTCTTTGAGAAGGTAGCAAGCAGAATAGATCAGGGGAACCAGTAGATGCAGTAAATTTGGATTTCCTAAAGGCATTTAATAAGGTACCACACATTAAGCTACTTAAGATAAGAGCTCATGTTGTTCAGGGTAGTATATTGGCTTGAACAGAGGATTGGCTAACTAATAACAAAAAGGAGGTTGGGATAAGAGGCATTTTTAGGAATATAACTAGTGGAGTGTCACAGATATCAGTGCTGGACTCACAATTATTTAAAAGATATTTATAAATTACTTAGATGAAGGACGTGGCTGTGCCTACTTTGCAGAAAAATTTGGGGAGGGAGACAGTGAAGAGAAGGCACATGTTGAGGATGATTCAAAGAGTCTTCAATAGCATATAAACAAGTTAAGTGAGCTGGACTACAATGTAGAAAAATGTGACCTTATGCACTTTCAAGGGAGATTTGAGGAGCTGAGAGTTATTTAAATAGAGAAAGACTGCAGAAAGCTGCAGCACAGAAGCATTTGTGAGTCTGTTTGTGCAAATCAAAAAAAAGGCAAATAAGTTCAACAAGTAATAGGGAAGGCAAATAGAAAGTTGCTTTTATTTTAAAGAGAATGGAGTATACAATAGGGAAGTCTTCCTAAAACTATACAAGGCACTAACTTGATCACATCTAGAAAACAATGAACAGTTTTGGTCTCCTTAACTAAGATATATTAAGAAGGTTCATGGATTGATCCTGGTGTTTGATAAGGCTGAAGATAACAGGAACTGATAAGAAACCCAACAATGAGCTGTTTTGTGATCAGAGATAATAGGAACTGCAGATATTGGAGAATCCAAGATAATAAAGTGTGAAGCTGGATGAACACAGCAGGCCAAGCAGCATCTCAGGAGCACAAAAGCCGACGTTTCGAGCCTAGGCCCTTCATCAGCTCTGATGAAGGGTCTAGGCCCGAAATGTCAGCTTTTGTGTTCCTGAGATGCTGCTTGGCCTGCTGTGTTCATCCGGCCCCATACTTTGTTATAATGGGCTGTTTTGTATGGGAGTATGCTGAGTCAGTCAGATCTGCTAAGAGTTAAAACTGCAGGAAGTCAAGAACTGCTGGCTCTATGACATAAGGTATACATATGTACAAAACATTTGGGATTGCTCACATGCATGGAGAAGTCCAAATAAAACATATACTTGGACAAAGCGTTCAGGATTGGTAATGTGCATGCATAATTCCAAGTAAGGAATGTACTTGACACACAGACTTATGTACAAAAAGCCTGAAGAAATCCCTTTGTTCAACAACACGTTGAAGGCCAACACAGTAAGAAGGTACCCTACATCAGCAAGCATGGTGAAGATGCCACTGCCTGGTCAGCTGCAAAGTCGCCTGGGTAGTAATGTTTAGGTTTAGTTATATAAATCAGGGTAGTGAAATACACTGATTAAGATATTGTTAGTAGTTAAAAGTGTGTTAACTATTTAAGTACTTAATAAATGAGTTAATGTTTTATAGGGCTCTAAGTCTCTCAACATCTTTTCTATGTATTCTCAGAGACAGGCAACACTGGGCATGGAGGAATCTACTTAAGAGGACAGGTTCTGTAGACTGGGCCTGCACTCATCAGACTTTCGAAGAATGGGAGTTGACCTTATTAAAACATATAAAATTCTTCGGGGAGTCGAAAGGGTAGATGGCGAGAGGTTAGTTTATCCTGTGGGTAAGTCTAGAACCAAAGGACATAATCTCAGATAAAGGGGTCACCCATTTAAGAGAGATGAAGAAGAAATTTATTTCTCAGAGGTTAGCAAATCTTGAAACTTTTATCACAGAGGGCTATTGAGACTAGGCTATTAAATATACTCATGACTGATATTGACAATTTTTGATCAGTAAAGGAATCAAAGGTTATGGCAATAAGAAAAGAAAGTGAAATTGATGATTATCATATCAGCCATGATCTCACTGAATGGCACAGCAGACTTAACAGGTCAAATGTCTTACTTATGTTGCTACGGCTTATGGTTTTGTTATGGTGCCATTATATAAAGCCCTAATTGGATGCAGTCATGAGCAACGGGATGCAAGTTTGAGGTACCATACCTTTGAAAGGATTCAGCTGGCTTGAAAGGAGGGAAGCTTAGATTCACCTGAATTAACAGTTCTCCAAGGTTCAAATTATAAAACATGCCCTTGTGGGAAGTTCTAACTGATTACATTTGATATCAACATATTTCCCACCACAAAATGGGTCACAGGTCTCCTTCCTGAAAATGCTATAGACGTGGTGTCTCCACTTAAGCAGCTTGCTCTTTGTTGCTGTAGACAGTGTCTTTTTAAAGTAAATGCATTATTTTCAACAAAAAACTTCAAAATATAGGTGTCCGGTCCATCATATTATAAATTAATATTTTAGGTAACACATCTACATGAATGAATATATATTTTCCCCAAACTGTTAACACTTTTTCACAGCCAAATGATGTTGCAAGGCATTTTATAATCAATGAAGTTACTCTTGAAGTGTCCATGTTATTATAATCTAGAAAACACAGCAGCTAAGTTGCACCCAACAAATTCCCATTGCATTGGGATGATGAGCAAATAACCTGTTTTTGTGATGTTGCTTAGAAGATAAATATTGGCCAAGACACTAGAAATAACTCTGAACTGTACTCTGAGCTAGTGCCATGGGATAGTTTGCATCCTTTCGAGAGGGCAAGCAAGACATTGGTTTAATATTTCAGCTGAATGAAGGCACTTCTAATAGTGCAACTTACCCTCAGCACTACAGTGGAGTGTCAGCTCGATTTGTATGTTCAATTGTTGGAGCATGGCTTGGACCAATAACCTTTGACCCAGAAACACAGGTGCTACAAATAAGACATGGGTATTGGAATATACAAGTTAAAGAGATCATTTGTTTGAGGTTATTAGGACTTTGAATTAAATTGATAAGAGTTTTTCTTTACCATCTCTCTACAGGTGGAGGTGTTCAAAACAAGATTACATAAAAGTCAGCATCGGGTCCTTAAGACAAGAAGTTAGGAAACATTTCGCCCAAAGGGTGGTAGACATGCAGGACTCTCTCTCAGAATAAGTTGTAGAAGCTAACCCATTTCATAACATTACATCAGAGATACATTTTCACCAGGAAACAGAATTAAAGGATCTGGAGCCAAAATGGGTTAGAATACAGATTAGTGCTCAAAATACACAGGGACACTGGGCATCTTGACCCCAGAAAGGCCTTCAATCACCCAGGAAAATTCAACTACATAGCTGAACAGTGGGAGGTGAGTCATATTGACCCAGCTCCAGTTAGTCACCTCCATCCTGACTCGCTTCCTAACTGTTCCAAAGATGGAGTTCTGGAAACCTCTGACTCCTTGTTCGTGTTGCCAAAGTATAAGGCTGAGTGTAGAGAGACAGTGGTCTGTTAAACAATCAACCCCAGTAACAGTGACACAACAGACTCGGTAAAGGTGGGTCCCACCACAAGGGCAATGATACACTCTCCTGAGAAACAGGTGCCTAGGGAGTCCTCCTGTTCATTGCTACCTGCCATTTCCTTTTGACTGATGAATGAGGAGTCATCCATTTTGAACAGCACTGGGAGAAGGCACTGAAAGCAGCAAGGACATGCAATGAATTGACTATAGGTGCAGACTTCAATGTCCATCACCAAGAGTGGCTTGGCAGCACCTAACAGCCAGTTAACCTCAAAACCAAATTTTGTTCTCATCTGCTAAATTTATTTAGAGAATAATGAACTTTCATGCAGAGAGTAACAAAAGAAAGCCATCTATTGAACCTCAAGAAGGCAGTTGAAAAAAAGGGAAATAAAAGACTAGGAATACTGCAGCGAGTAACCCACCTCCTGATTCCTCAACGCCCTGTCCTCCATCTAAAAGACACATGCCTGGAGTATGCTGGGATACTCCCCACTTGCCTGGATGAGTGCAATTCCAACAACTTTCAAGAAGCGTAACACCATCCAGGACAAAGCAACCCTATTTATTGGCACGATATCCACAAACATGGACCCTCTCCACCACTGATACTCAGTAGCAAACTGTACGTATTACCTCCAAGATGCACTGCAGAAATTCACCAGGATCCTCAGATAGCACCTTCCAAACCCACGACCACTTCCATCTAGAAGGACAAGGGCAGCAGGTACAAGGCAACATCACTATCTGCAAGTTCCTCTCCATCACTCACCATCCTGGCTTGGAATATACCACTGTTCCTTTAGTGTTGTTGGGTCAAAATCCTGGAATTCCCTCCTGAAGGGCATTGTGGGCCAACCTACAGCACATGGACTGCACTGGTTCAAGGAGGCAGCTCACCACCACCTTTGCAAGGGCAGCAAGGGCCAGACAATAAAAATAAAGCTAGGAATCCAGTCAATGATGTTGATGTCCCATAAGTTAATTTTAAAAATTTGCTGTTCCTCCCAGTAACAGAGTTAAATTTTAAAAATGTATATCATAGTCATACAATATATTTTTCAGCAGATGACATGCAGTGTTTAAAAAAGTTGCAGGTGAAATTAATGCCTTATAACCAGTCACTCTTGGTTGAGGTGTACTCCAACAAGAGAACAAGCCAGAGACTTTTCCCCAGGGCAGGATTGACTGCCACGAGGTGTCATGGTTTTAAGGTGTTAGGAGGAAGGTATAGAGGAGACGTCCGAGGGAGGTTTTTCACCCAAAGAGTTGTGAGTGCATGGAATACTTTGCCAGTGGAAGCCGTGGAAGCGGAGTCATTAGTGACATTTAAGCGACTGCTGGACATGCACATGGACAGCAGTGAATTGAGGGGAGTGTAGGTTAGGTTATTTTATTTTTGGATTAGGATTATTCCATGGCACAACATCGTGGGCCGAAGGGCCTGTACTGTGCTGTACTTTTCTATATTCTATCTCCATCTGGAAAAACATCATGTCTTTATATCAATGTAGTAGCGGCAGCTTTCTGCCTCATAAGAATGGGTAGGTCATGAGGATTAAATCTGTATTAACAACTGCTGAAGCCCAACTCTGACATGACAATTTCTGCTGTATTTGCAGGAGCAGATAAGAGTGGACAGAGATTTACAAATAAATGGCCTCCGCTTATTCTGTACCCTATTTGCAGCCACTTGAAATTTTCATTGTTGCTTATCTCTGACGTCCTTTCAGTCAGTGCCCATTTCCCAGTTGACATTGTCAACATCTGCCATCTCTACCTGTTGCTTTCAAGTGTATTTGTTGTCATTACTATATGTCTTAAATAATTCACAATATACCTTTAAGCCTATGATATCAACATCACATCACAGCATGAGATCTGAGGGTAGAAAGGACTTAAACTCAATTCTAAGTTGGGCCATATAAAGCATCACATGCTGTGTTTGTAACTTAATAATTCAATAAGGAAAACTGAAGGTAATGTTGCCTTCATCTCACCAGACCATAGGGGTGCTCTCTCATTACAGAGAGAGAGAGAGAGTGAGAGAGAGAGAGAGAGATAACTGGTGGTGGTATAACCTAAAGTGCCTCATGTGAGGCTGAGGAGGAGGGTCTCTCAAGGTGCACTTCAAAGCATTTATAAAACTACACATAAAAATATATGTAGACAGGCCAACAAGGGGCGAAGCCACATTAGATTTGGTACTGGGTAATGAGCCCGGCCAGGTGTTAGATTTGGAAGTAGGTGAGCACTTTGGTGATAGCGATCACAATTCTGTTATGTTTACTTTAGTGATGGAAAGGGATAGGTGTATACCACTGGGCAAGAGTTATAGCTGGGGGAAAGGCAATTACGATGAGATTAGGCAAGATTTAGGGAGCATAGGATGGGGAAGGAAACTGCAGGGGATGGGCACATTAGAAATGTGGAGCTTATTCAAAGAAAAGCTCCTGTGTGTCCTAGATAAGTAAGTACCTGTCAGGCAAGGAGGAAGCTGTAGAGTGCGGGAGCCGTGGTTTACGAAGAAGGTGGAATCTCTGGTCAAGAGGAAGAAGAAGGCTTATGTTAGGATGAGATGTGAAGGCTCAGTTAGGGCACTTGAGGGCTACAAGGTAGCCAAGAAAGACCTAAAGAGAGAGCTCAGGAGAGCCAGGAGGAGACATGAGAAGTTGTTGGCGGATAGGATTAGGGTAAACTCTAAGGCTTTCTATAGGTATTTAAGGAATAAAAGAATGATGAAAGTAAGATTAGGCCCAATCAAGGATGGTAGTAGTAAGTTGTGTGTGGAGTCAGATGAGATAGGGGAAGCACTAAATGAATATTTTTCAACAGTATTCACTCTAGAAAACGACAATGTTGTCGAGGAGAATACTGAGACACAGGCTACTAGACTAGGTAGGATTGAGGTACACAAGGAAGAGGTATTAGAAATCCTTCAGAGGGTGAAGATAGATAAGTCCCCTGGGCCGGATGGGATTTATCCTCGGATCCTCTGGGAAGCCAGGGAGGAGATTGCTGAGCCTTTGGCATTGATCTTTAACTTGTCATTGTCTACAGAAATAGTGCCAGATGACTGGAGGATAGCAAATGTGGTTCCTCTGTTCAAGAAGGGGAGTAGAGACAACCCTGGTAATTATAGACCAGTGAGCCTTACCTCAGTTGTTGGTGAAGTGTTGGGAAAGGTTATAAGGGATAGGATTTATAATCATCTAGAAAAGAATAAATTGATTAGGGATAGTCAGCACGGTTTTGTGAAGGGAAGGTCATGCCTCACAAACCTTATTGAGTTGTTTGAGAAGGTGACCAAACAGGTAGATGAGAGTAAACCGGTTGATGTGGTGTATATGGATTTCAGCAAGGCGTTCGGTAAGGTACCCCACAATAGGCTATTGTACAAAATGCAGAGGAATGGAATTGTGGGAGATATAGCAGTTTGGGTCAGAAATTGGCTTGCTGAAAGAAGACAGAGGGTGGTAGTTGATGGGAAATGTTCATCCTGGAGACCAGTTACTGGTGGTGTACCGCAAGGGTCGGTGTTGGGTCCACTGCTGTTTGTCATTTTTATAAATGACCTGGATGAGGGCGTAGAAGGATGCGTCAGTAAATTTGCAGACGACACTAAGGTCGGTGGAGTTGTGGACAGTGACGAAGGATGCTGTAGGTTGCAGAGAGATATAGATAGGCTGCAGAGCTGGGCTGAGAGGTGGCAAATGGAGTTTAATGCAGACAAGTGTGAGGTGATGCACTTTGGTAGGAGTAACCAGAAGGCAAAGTACAGGGCTGATGGTAAGATTCTTAGTAGTGTAGATGAGCAGAGAGATCTCGGTGTCCATGTACACAGATCCTTGATAGTTGCCACATAGGTTGACAGGGCTGTTAAGAAGGCATACAGTGTTTTAGCTTTTATTAATAGAGGGATCGAGTTCCGGAACCAAGAGGTTATGGTGAAGCTGTACAAAACTCTGGTGCAGCCGCACTTGGAGTATTGTGTACAGTTCTGGTCACCGCATTATAAGAAGGATGTGGAAGCTTTGGATACTTTGACAAAATCTTCAACTTTTGTGATGATTCTGGGAATATTGGGTCTTGAGTTCTGGCATGGCTACCCCAGTGAGGTGTAACGTTACGCCTCCTGAAAATCATGCAGCTCAGTAGGTGCTGCTCAACTCTGGGCATTGGCACAATCACATGGCAGAGGCAGGACTACCAGTATGCACAGATTTCAGTTGTCACAATTCATTAGATTCAAACCGTATCCACAATGATGGAACAGATCATGTATGACACAATCAAATCGGGTGAAGTGTAAGATGTTCCTAAGGTTGATCTGATACACTTTACCCATAGCCAGTGTGAGTAGTTGCAATCTGCAACTACTGAAAATGTGCAACAACACCTTTCATCCAAGGATGGTCTGACAGAATTAAAGCATTACCTCAGAACATTTGTATATAGAACATAGAACATAGAACAGTACAGCACAGAACAGGCCCTTCAGCCCACAATGTTGTGCCGACCATTGATCCTCATGTATGCACCCTCAAATTTCTGTGACCATATGCATGTCCAGCAGTCTCTTAAATGACCCCAATGACCTTGCTTCCACAACTGCTGCTGGCAACGCATTCCATGCTCTCACAACTCTCTGCGTAAAGAACCTGCCTCTGACATCCCCTCTATACTTTCCACCAACCAGCTTAAAACTATGACCCCTCGTGCTAGCCATTTCTGCCCTGGGAAATAGTCTCTAGCTATCAACTCTATCTATGCCTCTCATTATCTTGTATACCTCAATTAGGTCACCTCTCCTCCTCCTTTTCTCCAATGAAAAGAGACCGAGCTCAGTCAACCTCTCTTCATAAGATAAGCCCTCCAATCCAGGCAGCATCCTGGTAAACCTCCTCTGAACCCTCTCCAAAGCATCCACATCTTTCCTATAATAGGGCGACCAGAACTGGACGCAGTATTCCAAGTGCGGTCTAACCAAAGTTTTATAGAGCTGCAACAAGATCTCACGACTCTTAAACTCAATCCCCCTGTTAATGAAAGCCAAAACACCATATGCTTTCTTAACAACCCTGTCCACTTGGGTGGCCATTTTAAGGGATCTATGTATCTGCACACCAAGATCCCTCTGTTCCTCCACGCTGCCAAGAATCCTATCCTTAATCCTGTTCTCAGCTTTCAAATTCAACCTTCCAAAATGCATCACCTCGCATTTATCCAGGTTGAACTCCATCTGCCACCTCTCAGCCCATCTCTGCATCCTGTCAATGTCCCGCTGCAGCCTACAACAGCCCTCTACACTGTCAACGACACCTCCGACCTTTGTGTCGTCTGCAAACTTGCTGACCCATCCTTCAATTCCCTCGTCCAAGTCATTAATAAAAATTACAAACAGTAGAGGCCCAAGGACAGAGCCCTGTGGAACCCCACTCACCACTGACTTCCAGGCAGAATATTTTCCTTCTACTACCACTCGCTGTCTTCTGTTGGCCAGCCAATTCTGTATCCAAGCAGCTAAGTTCCCCTGTATCCCATTCCTCCTGACCTTCTGAATGAGCCTTCCATGGGGAACCTTATCAAATGCCTTACTGAAGTCCATATACACCACATCCACAGCTCGACCCTCATCAACCTTTCTAGTCACATCCTCAAAAAACTCGATAAGGTTTGTAAGGCATGACCTACCCCTCACAAAGCCGTGTTGACTGTATTTGATCAAGCCATGCTCTTCCAGATGGTCATAAATCTTATCCCTCAGAATCCTTTCTAACACCTTGCAGACGACAGACGTGAGACTTACCGGTCTATAATTGCCGGGGATTTCCCTATTTCCTTTCTTGAAGAGAGGAATTACATTTGCCTCTCTCCAGTCCTCAGGTACGACTCCAGTGGAGAGCGAGGATGCAAAGATCTTCGCAAGTGGCGAAGCAATTGCATTTCTCGCTTCCCAAAGCAGCCGAGGACAAATCTGATCCGGGCCTGGCGACTTGTCAATCTTAATGTTTGACAAAATTTTCAGCACATCAGCTTCCTCTATCTCTATCCATTCCAGCATGCACACCTGCTCTTCAAAGGTTTCATTCACTACAAAGTTGGTTTCTTTCGTAAAGACAGAAGCAAAAAACTCATTTAGGGCTTCCCCTACCTCCTCAGGCTCCACACACAAGTTCCCTATGCTATCCCTGATCGGCCCTACTCTTTCTTTGACCATTCTCTTATTCCTCACGTAAGTGTAAAATGCCTTTGTGTTTTCCCGGATTCCTTCTGCCAAGCCTTTCTCGTGCCCCCTCCTGGCTCTCCTCAGACCATTTTTGAGCTCCTTCCTTGCCTGCATGTAATCCTCTCTAGCTGAACTTGACCCTAGCTTCCTCCACCTTATGTAAGCTACCTTCTTCCTTTTCACTAGAAGCTCCACCGCTCTTGTCATCCAAGGTTCCTTAATCTTACCCCTTCTTGCCTGTCTCAGAGGGACATATTTACTCATCACTCCCAACAACTGTTCCTTAAACCATCTCCACATGTCTATAGTTCCCTTACCATGGAACAACTGCTCCCAGTCCATGCTTCCTAACTCATGTCTAATCGCATCATAGTTTCCTCTTCCCCAATTAAATATCCTCCCATTCTGCCTAATCCTCTCCTTCTCCATAGCTATGTAAAATGTGAGGCAGTTATGGTCACTATCACCAAAATGCTCTCCCACCACAAGATCTGATACCTGCCCCGGCTCGTTTCCGAGCACCAAGTCTAGAATGGCCTCTCCCCTCGTCGGCCTGTCAACGTACTGCGTTAGGAAACCCTCCTGAACACACCTTACAAAAACAGCTCCATTCAAATCTTCTGCTCGAAGGAGGTTCCAATCAATATTAGGAAAGTTAAAGTCACCCATTACAACAACCCTACTGCGTCCACACTTTTCCAAAATCTGCCGACCTATGCTTTCTTCAATCTCCCTGCTGCTATTGGGGGGCCTGTAGTAAACCCCTAACGAGGTGACTACTCCCTTGCTGTTCCTAATTTCCACCCATACTGACTCAGTAGGCAGATCTTCCTCGACAAAGGAAGCTTCTGTAGCTGTGATACCCTCTCTGATTAGTAGTGCTACACCCCCTCCTCTTTTTCCCCCCTCCCTATTCTTTTTAAATGTTCTAAACCCTGGAACATCCAGCAACCATTCCTGCCCATGAGAAACCCATGTCTCTGTTATGGCCACAACATCATAGCACCAGGTACTGATCCATGCTCTAAGTTCATCACTTTTATTCCTGATACTCCTTGCATTAAAGCAAACACACTTTAACCGATCCCTTGGTTCCTTCCCAGGAAAATCCTTCCCACTAGCTGGTCTACCTCTTGCTACTGCCTCACCTGCATCAACGCTCACCTCTGGTATACAGCTCAGGTTCCCACCCCCCTGCCATACTAGTTTAAACCCTCTCGAACTACTCGAGCAAACCTTCCACCCAGGACATTGGTCCCCTTCCAGTTCAGATGCAACCCGTCCTTCTTGTACAGGTCCCACCTTCCCCAGAAGGCATCCCAATTATCAACATATCTGAAGCCCTCCCTCCTACACCAGCTGCGTAGCCACGTGTTCAGCTGCGCCCGCTCCCTGTTCCTCACCTCGCTATCTCGTGGCACCGGTAGTAAACCAGAGAACACTACTCTGTTCGTCCTGCTCTGCAGCTTCCATCCTAACTCCCTGAAATCACTTTTTATATCCTCAAACCTATTTCTGGCTATATCATTTGTGCCAATATGTAACACGATTTCTGGCTGTTCGCCCTCCCCTTTCAGAACTTTATACACCCGATCGGAGACGTCCCGGACCCTGGCACCAGGGAGGCAACATACCTTCCGGGAATCCCGATCTTGCCCACAAAATCTCCTGTCGATTCCCCTAACTATCGAGTCCCCTACCACGAGTACTTTTCTATTCTGCCCCCTTCCCTTCTTTGCCACAGTGTCAGGCTCAGTGCCAGAGAACTGACTACTATGGCTTTCCTCTGGTAGGTCATCCCCCCCAGCAGTATCCAAAACGGTATACTTATTGCTGAGGGGAATGCCCACAGGGGATCTCTGCACTGTCTGTCTGTCCCCTTTCCTCCCCCTAACTGTAACCCATCTATCCTCATCCTGAGCCTTAGGAGTGACCAACTCCCGATAACTCCTCTCAATTACCCCCTCTGCCCCCCGAATGATCCGTAGTTCATCCAGCTCCAGCTCCATTTCCCTAACACGGTTTTCAAGGAGCTGTAGCTGGGTGCACTTCCCACAGATGTAGCCAGCGGAGACGTGTGCCACATCTCCCAACTGCCACATTCTGCAGGAGGAGCAAGCAACTGCCCTAGCATCCATACCCCACTTATCTGAACACCCACTCAATACTAAAGCAGAAAGCTTACTTCAAGTAATAATAACAAATTAATAACAAACTTATGTTCAATAGAGAAAGTTTAGAATGAACCTTACCTTATTAACTAGGTTAGAGGAGGAGGGCGGGTGGGAGACACTACAGTTGTAGAGTCTCGGGTTTAGCCGCCTTGCTGATATATATGGTCACTGCTTTCCTTCCCGGCTGCCCCTCTGGTCCTCGTCACTTCCTCTGGTGCTCCCGCTCCTTCTCTGAAAGAGGAAAAAAAAACACCGCTGCCCGCTATCGGTAAGTAATTTTAAAAATAAACTGCTTTACCTTAGCTGCAGTCTTCCGGGTCCGTCTTGCCTCCGCTACTGCTCGCACTCAAAAAGGCCGTTGGCGTCGAAGGGTGAGTATTTATACTCACTGCTTTCCTTCCCGGCTGCCCCTCTGGTCCTCGTCACTTCCTCTTGGCCTATCTTGGCCAAATAAATATGAACTTGGTATGTCACACGATTTTCAAGGGCAGACAAGTCCTAATATTGAATGCATTACGCCAAAATACCATGGTTATGTAAAATTGGGGCACAAGGGTATTGAACATACAAAATGACTAGCAGGTGAATTTGCGCACTGGTCAGGAATTAAACAGGATATTTAATATCTCGTGAAAGCATGTGCGTTATGCCATAGGAACCAATTGCTGCTAGAATTATTCAGAGTTCATGAAGATTACATCCTACTGACAGATTACTTCTCCAAGATTCCAATTGCTTGAATCATGGCAACACAATGAATGCAAATGTTTCAACACAACGACTGCTATTTTCAGTTTCTTCAGTGTCCCAGAGAAGGTGTCTTCTGACAACAAACGTAGTTCACTCCGTAACCATCTCAACGTGTTAGCTGGGGAGTGACCTATATCACATTGTCACACATCAATTTTCTATCTGATACTACCAGATCAATGATCATCAAGCAACTAAGCAAGGTTTTTGTATTGCATTGTTGCATTTCCATGCAACACCCTTGGAAAAGAAAATTCCATCCCTGGAACAACTTATATTTGGAAAGCTAGTGTAAATGACCTTCACCCTCATTAATTCATTCCAATCCACAGGATATTCTTCTTCAAACAGACAAGAAAATGAAAGGAATACATAGCAGTCAGGAACGAAGCAGAGAACTAGGTACAACTGATATATTAAACTGCATTTATTTCAATGCAAGAGGCCTAACAGGTAAGGCAGATGAATTCAGGGCATGGTTGGGAACTTGGGACTGCAGTATCACAGCAGGTACAGAGTCGTGACTCAGGAATGGACAGGACTGGCAACTTAATGCCCCAGGCTATAGATTTTAAAGGGTAGAAGTTATAAATGTACAGATATCTTTTACCTTCGAAACAGATCTGTATCTAAATGGCTACTTCTCCCTGTATTCCTTGTGATCTAACCTTGCAAACCGGTCTACCATGAAGTGCCTTATCAAATGCCTTACTGAAGTCCATATAGATCACGTTCACTGCTCTTCCCTCATCAACCCTCTTTCTTCTTCAAAAAGCTCAATCAAGCTCGTGAGACATGACTTCCCACGCATGTTCCCACCATGTTGACTCTCCCCAACCAGTCCTTGCCTTTCCAAATACATGTAAATCCTGTCCCTCAGGATTCCCTCCAACAACTTGCTCACCACCAATGTCAGGTTCACCAGCCTATAATGACCTAGCTTTTCCTTAACCACCTTTCTTAAAGAGTGGCACCACACTAGCCAACCTCCAGTCTTCTGGAACCTTACCTGTGGCTATCAATTGTACAAATATCTCAGCAAGGAGCCCAGCAATAACTTCCCTAGCTTCAAACAGTGTCCTAGTGTACATCTGATCAGGGCCAAGTGATTTATCCACCTTTATGCATTTTCAGATGTCCAGCACTTCCTCCTCTGTAGTATGGACATTTTTCAAGATGTCGCTCCCCTGTGTTCTATATCTTCCATATCCTTCTCCACAATAAAAACTGATGCATAAAAATTTTCATTTAGTATCTCCCCCATCACCTACAGTTCCACACATAGGCAGCCCTGCTGATCTTTAAGAGATCCTATTCTCTCCCCAGTCACCCTTTTGTCTTAATGTATTTATAAAATTCCTTTGGATTCTCTTTAGCCATATTTGCCAGTGCTATCTCATGCCCCGTTTTTGCCCTCTGAAGTATACTCCTCCTGCTTTTGTACTCTTCTAAGGATTCACTCGATCTCTGCTGTCTATACCTGACATTTGCTTCCTTCTTTTCCTTGACCTCAATTTCTCTAGTCATCCAGCCTTGCCCTTCACCCTAACCACGTCACTATTTTAAAACTAATAGAATTATAGTTGCTGGCCTGAAAAAGCTCCACCACTGACATTTCAGTCACCCAGTCTGCCTTATTTCCCAAAAGTAGGCCAAGTTTTACACCTACTCTTGGAGGTACATCACATACTGAATCAGAAAATTTTCTTGCACACACTTAACAAATTCCTCTCTATCCAAGCCTTTCACACTTTTGGCAGTTCCAGTCTATCTTTGGAAAGTTAAAATTTTCTACCATAACCACCTTATTATTCTCACAGATAACTGAGAACTCCTTACAACTTTGTTTCTCAATTTCCTGCTGACCATTGGGGTCTCTAATAATACAATCCCAATAAGATGATCATCCCTTTCTGATTTCTCAGTTCCACCCAAATAACTTTCTTGGACATATTCCCAGGAATATTCTCCCTAAGTACAGCCATAATATTGTCCTTAATCAAAAATGCCACTCCCCCTCATCTCTTGCTTCCCTTTCTTTCCTTCCTAAAGCATCTATGCCCTGGAACAATTGCCAGTTCTGTCCATCCCACAGCCACTTCTCTGTAATTGCTATAATAACCCAGTCCCATGTTCCCAACCATGCTTTCAGTTCATCTGCCTTACCAGTCAATCAATGTGGTGTTTTAGAAATAAAACCAGCCTGACTCCAAACCAAGTCACAAGCAGATTCTAAACAAGGCATCACACCTAACATGCATTGTCTGACCTAAAATGTCACCTCTTCATTACACTTTCATGTAAAGATAAAACCTTTAGTTGTCTCAGGGCAGTGACTTGAAAGAAATTCAGGGATTTACATATACGTAATAATCAATTAAAACCTTCTAACAATTTAAAGATTTAACAGCATCTTAAGTTTGTTTAATACATCCACATCAGTGGTGTGACACTTTGACCTTTTACTTATAAATTCTGTGTCTGCTACTACCTCCCCCAGTAACATCTGATGGAGGAATAAGGCTCTAAAAGCTTGTGTTTACAAATAAACCTGTAAGACTATAACCTGGGGTAGTGTGATTTCTTGCCTGTTAGGCCTCAGGCAATGAAATAAATGCAGTTTATCAGTCCCACCTTGTTCCTGCCCTGTTTGATTTGCTCCTTCCATTCTTCCTGTCACAGAACGGAGAAGTTGTTTTAATGCCAGCAGTTTTACCTGCCAATTTTACCTGCATTGTCGTAAATCTCCTTTCCTGCAGAGTATATTTTATGAGCTTCCATATCTTTGAATAAAAGAATTCCCAAATGATTCAGTACAAGAAACTTTGCTGAAAAAGACTGCTAGTTGCAATGATTTTCAAAATCTATCAGGCGTAAATTGTAAATCAAGACAAAATCTTTTGTTGTTGTTTTTATTATTGCCTAATCTCAGTAGGTCCCTTTGTTTTTTTTCTGCAGAACCAAACAATATATTGTTTAGAATGGAACATCTCATTGACGGTTTTTCAATTACTCAGTTCAGATACTGCCTTCAGATTTCCACCCTGAAGGCTCCAGGTTTTTTTGTTCAAATTGCCCAGATTGAGAAAGAATGTTTCAGCCAAACAACTGAATGGTCCTTCATTTTAAACACATTAAAATTTTACATCCAAGTTAATTCCCAAAATTTAAAATATTCTTCTCCAGAAGAAGCAGGTTTTTAACATAATCTTTTTCTGTCAACACTTCAATCTGCTGTTAAAATCATTTTTAGTCGCTTCTTAATCTTTGAGATTCTGTTGGCGTCACAATTAAAAATGTTTTATTTAAAATCAGCTCTTGATTTTTTTAAAACTCTATCTTGTTGCTTTCCCATTCAACATAAGCATTGTCCAATTCTTTCTGAGCAACAGTCTTCAATACACATTGTGAAATTTTAATTCATACTCTTGGATTCAAAACTGTTCTCATAGTTACACGGTAACTGGATTAGTCAGAGCCAAGCCATTTAGTTTTAAAGCAGTGTTTCAGTTTCCTTGTGCACTAAGCTGCAGTACTTTGCCTGTGGAATTGAGTTAAGGTTAATTATTTGCTGTTAATCTAAGATTTCAATGTTTTTCCATCTCAGGAGACAGAGTCTTGGTCATTCTTCAGCTCCTAGGGCACCCCTCGAGTCACACTATTCTTTTTTCCAATATGTCCAAAATCAGACAAATATTTTTCAAGCCCTTTGAACTTGCAAGTACATTTTTATCTTTAATAACTTCACTAGATTTTTTTGGAAACATCTGAAGGCAGCAGATGGTATCCTGCTGGATAATTTTCTATACTAAGGTCAATCTTAAGAGGCAATTTAGATGCCAGTCACACAAAAACAATAACAGTCACAGTTTAAATTCACTCTACACAATGAAACAGCTGAACAATTTCCCTGCATCAATACACATTTATTTAACATACACTCTAGAGAAAAAAATTCAAGTCTTTCACTAGTATCAGGGTCCGAGCCAGCCACTTGTCTTGAAGAATAGCTAACAATCTTTTAAGCTAATTTATCAGACAAAAATGGAGTTACCTTATCCTCAAATTAAAACACCCATAATTTTCTTGGTCCTCATTTACATCCACTGTAGATACATAAAATGGTATCTATTTGTTACAATCATCAGTTGCTGGTGCAACATTTTCTGGAACAACATTGGACATTCCTACAAAAGCTTTTGATTTGCAGTCTGTCTTAATGTATTATAATGTTTTATACGTGTATCAAACTGGGAGCATAAGTCAAACCTGCTATGCCATTCAACAAGATCACAATTGAACCATTCTTGCTCCAAATTCTACATTCCCATCTAACACCCAATAACCTATATAATAAAATGTGAGGCTGGATGAACACAGCAGGTCTAGGCCCGAAACGTCAGCTTTTGTGCTCCTGAGATGCTGCTTGGCCTGCTGTGTTCATCCAGCCTCACATTTTATTATCTTGGAATCTCCAGCATCTGCAGTTCCCATTATCTCTGAACCCAATAACCTATGACTGCTTTGTCCAACAAGAATTTGTCTACCTCTGCCTTTAAAATATTCAGCGAACCTCCCTCACCAACTTTTGAGGCAAAGAATTCCAAAGTTATAAAACACTCAGAAAAAGAATTCCCCTTATCTCTCTCCTAACACGGTGCCCCCAAGTTTAAGATAATAAAATGTGGGGCTGGATGAACACAGCAGGCCAAGCAGCATCTCAGGAGGTGCTCCTGAGATGCTGCTTGGCCTGCTGTGTTCATCCAGCCCCACATTTTATTATCTTGGAATCTCCAGCATCTGCAGTTCCCATTATCTCTGATACTATTTTAGCCCCCAAGTTTAAGACAGGTCTTCCAGTTCTGGGCTCAACCACGAGACTAAACATCTTTTCCACTACCACTTTATCAAGATCATTCAGAATCTTATGAACTTAAATCAAATCCCAGTCAGTCTTCTCTATTCCACTAAAAACAAGGCCAGTCTGTCCAACCTATCCTCATAACACAACCAATTCCTTCCTCTGAATTGCCTCCAGTGCATTTGCATCCTTACTTTCACATTTAATTCCTTTTGTAATAAAGGATAGCATTCTATTAACATTCTTAATCACTTACTGTGCCTGTGTTCTAACTTCTTGTGACTCATGGACTAGAACACGTAGATCTCTCTACACATCATAATTCTGCAGGTATTCACAGGTATTAATTCTGCAGGTATTAAAATAATCTTCTGCTTTTGGCCTTCCTGCCAAAACGAATAAAGTCACATCTTCCGACTTCACGCTTCATCGCGAGAATATTGCCCACTCACTTAACTAAGCTATATTAGTCTATATCCTTCTATCACCTTCAAAACATACTTTCCTACCTATCTCTGTCATCTGCAAATGCAGCCACCATGCATTTGATCCTTACCTCGAAATAATTGATATGCATTGTAAAAGGTTGAGGCCCAAGTACAGACGCATGTGGGCTCTATTTGTCACCTCCTTCCAATCTGAGACAGAATCACTTACACATAGGTAACAAGATGTAGAGCTGGATGAACACAGCAGGCGAAGCAGCATCAGAGGAGCAGGAAAGCTGATGTTTCAGGCCTAGACCCACATACACTGTTTTCTGGTAGCCAGGGAAAATTCCAACCATGCTATCATGTAGCTCCATTTATCACAAGCTCTTAATTTGCACAATAAATTTTCATGTGGAACCTTCTCGAATGCCTTTTGGAAATTGAAATACAGCATTCCTTTTATCCACACCACATTCTTGTTTCAAAGAATTCCAACAAATTGGTTAAATACAATTTCCCTCCCACAAAACCATGCTGACCTCCTCCCTGGGGTTTTTCAAGCATCTATTAACATTTTTAATCGATTCTAATGCCTTCCACTTGACAGGATCAAGCTAACTGGATTACATACTTATGGATTTTAGTTTTCTTTATTTTATATTTTATTGTCATATGTACTCAAGTACAGGAGTACAGTGAAAAGTGTATAATGTTGCCACACAAGGTGCCATCTTAGGTACCTAGATACAAAGAAAGCTTAGGTACAAAGTAGTATGTGAAACGAGAATTAAAAACATAGAACATAGAACATGACAGCACAGTACAGGCATTAAGCAAGCATTACTTCATAGAATAGCAGAAAAATAAAGATGTAGGTAATAGTTTACACTAAAGTCTTCGAGAGTTTAAACTAGGAAAATAAAGTAATAAAAGTTCAACAGTCTTTGATGAATCCTCCGTTTAGTCGCTCTACTGTCTGTTCTTGAAGCTGCTACTGCAGATACTATCGTTGCTGCCTCTCTGATCTTCCTGGTTGCTCGGTCACATGCCCAGGCATAATCCACTTGGATCCTGAGCCACAGCACTGCCACAACAGACTGGCTGACATACTGCAGACGGACCAGGCCGGGACCCTGCACGAGCCGCCGAGAGTCCAGGCTGAGAACCACCACAAGCCGCCAAGAGACGAGGCCTTCACACACCGGGCAACTGGGTAGACACCTGCCAAGAGAGCAAAAGGGGAGGAAAAGAGAAAAAAAAGGTGTGGAGGAGCTCTGGTCGATGCGTCCTGCTGCTTGTTTGCTTCCTCCCTCCTTTTCTTGATAGTGGGGTTTATTTGCTACTTTCCAGTGTAATGAAACTGCTTCAAAATGAAACAAATTTTGGAATATTAACACCAATGCATTTACTACCTTATTAGGCACTTCTTTAAGATCCTGAGGTGAAGTTCACCATTAGGACCCAGAGACTTAACCCCCCCACAGCTTCATCTCAGTAATATTTCCCTAGCAATTGTAACTACACCAAGTTAATCTCTTCCTTCAAACTCCTTATTAATAGGTATTACTAGGTTTTTATTTATATTTTCATCTATAGTGAAGACATAAGCTAGATATTTAATCATTACATTTGCAGTTTCTTTATTATCTATTAACTTCCCATTCTCACCTTCTAATTCATTATTTATTATCTTTTTAAAATATTTATAAAAATGCTTGCCATTTGTTTTTACATTTCCAGCTAGCTTCATCACATGCTCTAATTTATTAGTCTTGATTAATCTTTTAGTCATTCACTGCCGTTTGTATTTTGCCCAGTCTTCTTCCTGGCCACTCATTTTTACATATTTATAAGATTTACTTCAAGTTTGATGCTCTTAACATCTTTCGTTAACCACAGATGGAGGTCCTTCCCTTAGAATTCTCCTTTATAGCAGTAACATATATATTCTGAATATTTTTGAAAAGCCCTTTCAATGTCTACCATCGCCTCTCAAATGATCTATTTCCAAGCTTAAGACCCCAGTTCCATTCAGCTAACTCAGTTTTCATATCCATGCAGGTACCCTTTTTAAATTTCAAATATTACTCTAAGATGCAATATTTGTTCTATCAAATTAGATGCAAAATTCAATCATAATATGGTTGCTGTTACCTAGGAAGTGTCTTTACTGAGATCATTTATTAATCCTGTCACATTACATATTCTATGAGCTCTTCTTTGAGACTGCAATTACCAATTTTTTTTCTTTTCAGTTTATATATGTGGCATTGTGGGTCAACCTACAGCAAGTGGACTGCAGCAGTTCATGAAGGCAGCTCACCATCACCTTCTCAAGGGCAACTAGGGATGGGCAAAAAATGCTGGCCAGCCAGCAGCACCCATTTCCCATCAAGGAATAGAAAAAATTAAAATGATGCATAATTACAGTATCATCTTTGTTACAAGTACACAATATTTCATATATACTCTTTTGTTACATTATAGTTATTTCTCAAGGGTCTGCAGATCATTCATTTTTCCTACTACTATTTCTTACCTCCAGTCAAACTGATTCTATATCCTGCTCTCCTGGATCAAGGTAATCTGTAACTATTGCACAAATAACAACCTTGATTAATAGTGCCACCTCTCTGCCTTTATCTAACTTCTCAGACCCCTTATTGTCATATATTCTCAGTACTCAGAACCAATCCACATCACCTGCAGACATATCTCCACAATATTATCAGATCATTTGGTGAAGAAGGTAGTCAACAAGGCACATGGCATGCCTGTCTTCATTGGCCGGGGCACTGAATTTAAAAATTGGCAGGTAATAATGCAGCTTTATAGAACCTTAGTTAGCCCACATTTGGAATATCGTGTTCACTTCTGGTCACCACACTACCAGATGAATGTGGTAGTTTTGGTGAGGGTACAGAAAAGATTTACCAGGATGTTGCCTGGTATGGACGGCATTTGCTACAAGGAGAGGTTGGAGAAATTTGGATTGCTCTCACTGGAACAATGGAGGTTGAGGGGTGACCTGATAGAGGTCTACAAGATTATGAAGGGCAGGGACAGAGTAGACAGTCAGAAGCTTTTTCCCAGGGTGGAAGAGTCAGTTACCAGGGGCCATAGGTTTAAGGTGTGAGGGGCAACGTTTAAAGGTGATGTAGGATGCAAGTTTTTTTTTAAAACACAGAGGGTGGTGGGTGCCTGGACTCATTGCTGGGGGAGGTGGTGGAAGCAGATGCTATAGTGACTTTTAAAGGGTGTCTTGACAAATATAAATAGGATGGAAATAGAGGGATACAGTCCCTGGGAGGGTAGGGGGTTTTAGTTGTGATGGCCAGCATGTCAGTGCAGGCATGGAGGGCCAAAGGGCCTGTTCCTTTGCTCTAGTTCTATCATATTTATTCACATCAATGTTCGATATGAATTCATTTACATTGTTATGAATGCCATGACACAGACGCAGAGGCATTTTATTATCCTTTGAGTATTTCATCACGTCTACTGATGTATTATTTGGTTCTTTTTCTCTTTGATCCTTCCTGCCATTCTCCGAGGGTCATTTTTTCACATTACCACATTATTCTCTTGCCCCAACACTATCCCATGATTTGGCATATTTACCCAAGCTTGACATCTCACTCAACTCCTGCTGCCCTCTCCTTATTTAAAAACCTACCTGAGCCTACACCACTGAGGTGTAGACAATCTCATCAGTACAGATCCCACTTTCCCCAGTACTAGCGTCAGTGCCTCACAAACTAGAACCCACTTCTCCCACACCCGATTTCGAGCCACACGTTCACTTCTGTAATCTTATTCATCCCTTGCCAATGTGCACATTGCTCAAGTAATGAAGAATCATAGAATCCCCACTGTGGAAACAGGCCATTCAGCCCAACAAGTCCACACCAACCCTCTGAACAGCATCCCACCCAGACCAGTCCCTCGACCCTATCCTACATTTCCTATGGCTAACGCACCTAACCGACACATGCCTGAACACTGTCTAGAGATTAACAACTTTGAGGTTCTGTTTTCTAATTTAGCACTTAACTTGTCATTCTCCATCAGCAGCACCTCCTCCTCTATTGGACCCATGTTGTTGCTCACTACACTACCACTAGATCCTTCTCTTTGTAGGTTCTCACCAGTCCAAATCAAATCCCAAACACTAGCATTGGGCAGACAACACAGGCATCTGTGGACTTTCAACATATGCTGCAGAGAATAGTGTCCTTCTTTTGCTTTGATAACTTCCAAAGTTTTTTCTTCCTCTTATTCATTAATGGGACATGGTCATAGCTGGCTAGGACAGCATTTAATGCCTGTCTCTAGTTATCCTCAACAAGATGGTAGCAAAGTACCTTCTTGAACCGTTGTTGTCCATTTGGTGTAGGTTGACTTGAAATGTTGGTAGGGAGGGAGTTCAAGGATCTTGACGCAACAGCCCCACTTAACTGCTTTCCTTGTCCTTTTAGATGGAAGTAGTCATGTGTGTGGAAGATAGTATGAAAGAATATTGGCGAATTTCTGCAGTACATCTTGTTGATGGTACACACTACTGCGACTGTGCCTCAGTGCAGGGGGAGATAATGTTGTCGTTGCAATGCCAATCAGGCTGTTTTGTCCTAAATGGTGTCAACTTCGCGAGTGATGTTGGAGTTGCTCTCATCAGGCAATACTCCATCACATTCCTGGCTTATGCCTAATAGATAGTGGACAAATCTTTAGGAATTAGGAGCTGGGTTGTTTGTTGCAAGATTCCTAACCTCTGACCTGCTCTTGCAGGCACAGTATTTATATAGCTAATCCATTCCTATTTCTTGTCAATGTTAATCCCTATGATGTTATAGTGAGCAATGGAAATGCAATCGAATGCAAAGGGGCAAACAGTTCGTAAGTCTCATTAGAGATGGTCATTGCCAGAATATCATCCTAGTGATGCTGTATGGGTTATTTTTAATTATCTTCTCTTGAATAACTTCCTGTACCACAGTGCCATGGATAGTCAACCAGCCTTGGCTCTCACTTCATCAAGACAGGACTCAGGATCCTGTACTGTTACACTTAACTTATCTGCCTCTGATCACTTGCCAAATCAAAAGACTTTAAAAAGGGACATGATCACCTCTTGGACTAAAAAGTGTCCAGTAACTTACCCCTCCCCGATGCATGCAGTATCTGTGGCTCAGCTTCTATTTAAATATCACTGAGCTCACTGCAAATGTGGTTGCCCTGCATCAGGCCTACTGGTGTCCAGTAGCTCCTATATTCTGCAATCACAGCACATCACCTTCCTGACATCTCTAATAGCTTAAGGAATTAGTAATTGTTCATTAGTTAAATTTACAAATAGTCTTAAGGGTTCCTATAAGATGCAATATTGTAAGTGCGGAAGAAAAGTAGAGTTGTTGAAAATACATATTATTCAGGTAAAGATTATTGCTTCATTCAAATGAAGGATCTGGGAGAGTTTTCCCAAACGTTTCAGCCCAAATTGGTCAATCCGAATGACCCATTTAATCGATTTGCTTGTCTGCGGTTCCTCAAAACAACTTTCTCAGCAGGAGAGGCTGCCTATCTCCTAGGGGCATTTAGATGGTTGATTCAACACTCGCCAGGCCAAAAAGATCAGGATAAAAACAAAGAGCTGCAAATTTGGAAACCTTAAAAGTAAAACAGAAAAGTGCTGGAGAAACTTAGCAGGTTGGGCAGCAACCGTAAAACAGAAAACCAGGGTCAATGTTTAGTCCAGTGACACAGTTGACAAAAGGTTACTGGACTCAAACCATGAATTCCCTAATTAGGTTTTGCTCTACAGATGCGGGTAGGCCTGCTGAGTTTCTCCAGCACTTCTTGCTTCTGTTTCAAGATCAGGTAACTTCCTAAAATAAGTAAGAAAGCCCATGAAGCAGCTTAGTCTGTTTGTCAGTTCCCAATGATTTGCAAAATTAGAAGGATAACAGAACATAACAACTTTCACTTAAGTGGTTGAACTTGACCGGCAAGAGAAATAGAGGAATACGAATCATTTGATTTTACAGATGAAACAATGGTGGGGGCATTTGTCAATAATTATAATTGTCAACAACTTGTTTAACTGCTAAATTCAGACACTATTTAGTTATTGTTCACTAAGTCTTGCTTGCTCTTTGCTAAGAAGCCAAAACAGAATTGCATAGCGTGGGGAAAAGACTTTTTTTGTTTAAAACCAGCAGTGGACATCAGAAGGTGAGTTATATTGTATTGCATCCTGATGGTACTAACACTGATTGAAGACAGGCATTTACTCCTATTTGGAGGCTGAGCAAAGTATCAAAATGCAATGAAACAAAACAAAGAAAAGTCATCACAAGTATTTTATATTTAGTATGAATTGTAGAACACCAAAAAATGACATTATTTAGAATTCTATACAAGTCTTATAGGTGAGCAAGATCACTTCACAAATGGTATTAAAAATGAAACATACTTCAAAATATGCATCTCGTGAAAATTCCAATTAGATCTTCAACTGCCAAAAAGCTCAAAAAAGTTTAAAAATTTGTTTTCTTTATAGCTTGACATTACCAAATATTTAATCAATCTTAGGTCCAAGTTTACTTGAATTACTTATATGTATATATGGAATGCTTCACACCAATTGACATTTTTCTTAAAAAATGTACAACTAACACATTCACAATGCAATGTGCACAATATCAAAGGCAATTAAAGCACTCACATTAGTAAATATAATAACTAGATTAACAAACAAGGGCACCTCATTATGTTGCAAGAATGCATATTAAAACAATAAATACAAAACCAAGAAATACACTCCACACCATTTTGATTTGCCACGCTATAAACTTCTACTTCCTTTATAGTCCAACAAGGTTGATCTTCAACAGCATTCTTGACAGTTATTTAAAACCAACCAGTCATTGAAGAGGAACCTTCTTTCTCCCTTGTGTGTTTCTGGTCTTCATTCTGGCTTAAGGCAGTCATTGAACAATCTCAAAGTAGTGCAATATTGCCATAATATGCTGAGGCATAAACACATAACCGGTGTATACAGCCATCCCAACAATAGATATTAATAGGGAGTCTAAACAGTATAGTTAAGGAATAGATTTTGATAGAACTATTTACCTAGAAGAGGAGATAGCGAGCATGGAACATAATACGATTCCTCTGGCACAACTACAGAAGGGGGAAAGATATTTTTAAAACCAATATTTTAAACCCACCTCAATTGATGGTCATACATAAAAATTCTACAGTGACATTAGTGAATAGCAAGGAGGAATGGTAATTTTGGTTTGTTTCAACCCAAGAGCTGAGCTTACTTGATTCGCAAAGCTTAACTTATCTGATCAGCCTATTTAAAATAAAACATTTCAACATTATCCAATACCCAAGGGGACAGGGTTGTTAAGAAAGCATATGGTGTTTTGGCGTTCATTAACAGGGGGATTGAGTTTAAGAGTCGTGAGATCTTGTCGAAGCTCTATAAAACTTTGGTTAGACCGCACTCGGAATACTGCGTCCAGTTCTGGTTGCCGTATTATAGGAAAGATGTGGATGCTTTGGAGAGGGTTCAGAGGAGGTTTACCAGGATGCTGCCTGGACTGGAGGGCTTATCTTATGAAGAGAGGTTGACTGAGCTTGGTCTCTTTTCATTGGAGAAAAGGAGGAGGAGAGGGGACCTAATTGAGGCATACAAGATAATGAGAGGCATAGATAGAGTTGATAGCCAGAGACTATTTCCCAGGGCAGAAATGGCTAGCACGAGGGGTCATAGTTTTAAGCTGGTTGGTGGAAAGTATACAGGGGATGTCAGAGGCGGGTTCTTTACACAGAGAGTTGAGAGAGCATGGAATGCATTGCCAGCAGCAGTTGTGGAAGCAAGGTCAATTGGGGTCATTTAAGAGACTGCTGGACATGCATATGGTCACAGAAATTTGAGGGTGCATACATGAGGATCAATGGTCGGCACAACATTGTGGGCTGAAGGGCCTGTTCTGTGCTGTACTGTTCTATGTTCTATATCACCTTAGTTTTTGTAGTTTAACTGCAGCAGTAAACAGAACAGTAAAATACTAATCTCTGACAACTAAACATTAGACAGGAATAAGTTAAATTACAAATGTTAACCAATAAGGAGTGAGACAAACAATATCACTCTTAGGATGCCAGATCAGTTTTAATTAGAAGGGGCTAAATGTTAATGGTATAAGTATTGATTAGCTCCAGATGGATCAGAAACAAAAGACATTCATTGTTAATGTTAATAAACTCAAAACGGAGTTTCTGCCAGTTTTAACTAGCTTTGGCTAGTCTTAAAGTCAATACAATTATGTATGTATAAGCCTTTTAGCATTACACACGCACACACACAAAATTTTGACTTAAAAATGCTTTATCACAACAGTTCAAACATACATATTTGCACTCACTGCCCTGGTGCATAAGGTGAGAATTAAGGCGTAACACATTGTATAGCTTGAGGAGCGCAGCAGGCCAGGCAGCAGAGGAGCCGGAAAGTTGACGTTTCGGGGTTGGGACCCTTCTTCAGTAATGAGGTTTTCTGAAGAATCCCAACCAGAAACATCAACTTTCCTGCTTGTCTGGTGCTGCCCAGCCTGCCGTGCTCCTTCAGCTCTACATTGTTATCTCTGACTTCAGCATTGGCAGTTCTTACTATCTGAATGAGAATTAAGCAGATTAAGTATAATGTCAAATCAAAAGCTCACTTCAAACTAAGAAAAAATCAGAACACAACAGAAACCTTTTCAACAGCAGGTGCTTAAAATCTGAAATTAAAAAGTGAAACAAAAATAGTGATTAAAAGCCCAGCTGGTCTGTGAGAACTAGGGTTAAGGCTATGGAGACACTCATTTAACTGAGTCAAGTGTAATTCCTTCAAAAGCGTAGGGAGAGATGGAAAAGTGATTGGATTTATATTTGTAGAAAGAGGTGGGAGGAAAAAGTTGAACAGAAAAGAGTGTCAGAGGAAAGTTAGAAGTTGGATGAGATGAAATGTGAGATCAAATAAAGACATAGGAAGTGGTAATGGTTGGAAGAGGGGAATTTAGTTCGAGAGTAGATGTAAATTGCAGAATATAGGTCAATTCTAATGAAAGCAAAACCAAGAAAATTAGACACTTCAAGTTGAGGAAGAGTAAGGAGGGGATCCAAAATGAGGACAGAATTCACAGTCTGAAGTTGTTGAGCTCAACAGTGAAGTCAGAAGGCTGTAAAGTGACTGAACAGATAACAAAAGTGCAGTTCTTCCAGTACCCAGGCCAGCACTTATAACCTTTCCCTAAACGCCAAGAGGGCAGTTAAATCTCAACAGTCTGCAGTCTTTTAAAGAAGGAAAATGTCATTCTTACATGGTCTGCAATCACGTGTAGGCTAGACTTGGTTAGGATAGCAGCTTCCTTCTCTAAAGGACATAAGGGAACCATTGTTCTACTGACAATCAACAACAGGTTTCATGATCACCATTGGATTCCTAATTTCACTTTCCGCCATGTGGGATTCAAACCAAGGTCCCCACCACATTACCTGGGTCTTTGGATTAATAGTCCAGTGATAATTCCTGTAGGCCAACATCTCCCTAAAATTGATGCAAGCCATTTTTCACCAACATTCTAAACGTAATGATATAATAATTATTACCCGAAATATTCCCCACTATCACTTGTTCTACTTGGTCCACTTCATTCCCAAAAAAGAAGAAAATCAGATCAAGCAGTGCCTACTTTCTTTTTAAACAGGAGAATTTCCTGCAGCACGATCTAGTCGTTCCTTGCTACCCTTACACTACCCACTATCCCAGTCAACATGGACTTAAAATCAACATTACAATTAATTTCATCTACTGATATGTGAGTCTCTTGAGATCCGCATGCAGCAGTAGCTTACGGAAGCAGAAGTTTTGCATCAATGCAATGATTAGCATGCACAGAGCTTCTGAATAAGTGCAGTACTGGAACAATGCTTAAAATCCTCTCGTATCTATTCTATGATGTTTGGATCTCTGAATAACTTTCAGAGTCATTCCACGATATCCTTCCCACTAGCTGGTGGCCTACACGTTACACCCAGTTGTATAACTGCATCCCCCCTCATTCTTTAGCTGTAGCCAAATGAACACCCCATTTCTGAAGAAGGGTCCCAACTCCGAAATGTCAACTTTCCTGCTCCTTTGATGCTGCCTGGCCTGGTGTGCTCCTCCAGCTATACACTGTGTTAGCTCTTAATTCTCACTTTATGCACCAGGGCAATGAGTGCAAAAAATATGTTTGAACTGTCTGAAATATCCTCTTTTCCTAGGACTACAAAACTATCCTTAATGAAAAACATCAAATTCCTCCTTTTCTTCCCTCCCAATGTTTTCTGAACATCATGTAACTAGAAATATTTTACACCAAATTTGTCCTTCTTTAAACTAGGTCTCTATTATCACTATATCCTAACCCCAAAAGACCTGTAGCCCCCAATCTTACTAACTGTATGCCATACGTTCACAAAATATACCTAGGTTTAGAATTCATTACTTTTGCCCTTACTCCGACACTTTGTACTAATTTACTACTCTCTATTTTAGTACTATTTGCATCTCCCAGCATTGTGCATACACTATCAAATTTATTTTCCATAGCCTGCACTAGTCTTTTACAAGAATTAATAACATTGGAGTAGTGTGTTCAATGGTTTATAAGTTGCTCCTTAAGACATTATATATTTTGATTTTGTTAACCTATCCTAATATAACAGCAGTTTCTTACAACACAAAAGTCTGAATTATTTTTAATTCATTCATGGGATGAGCACATCACTGATTAGGCCAGCATTTGTTCCCCATCCCTAGTTGCTATGGAGAAGGTGGTGGTAAGCTGCATTCTTGAGCTGCTGCAGTCCATGTGCCATAGGTTGACCCGACGGTGCCAGCAGGAAGGGAATTTCAAGATTATAATGTAGCAACAGTGAAGGAATGATGATATATTTCCAAGTCAGGATAGTGAATGGCCTGGAGGATAACTTGCAAGTGGTGGTGTTCCCAATTTTGGTTTCCTGTTATTTGAAATTTAACATTACCACTAACTCTTTCTTCTCCAACGTCACTGCTGTGCTTGGGGCTGATGGGACATAGATGGAAAATTCCAGCAATAGCTCTGCCTTACAAGCAGTCGATATACAACTATTCTGCAACATCTAATATTTCAATAAAGGCAAAAAGTCATTCCATAAAGTATTTTTCAAAGAATCATGCCAAAATGTGAATGCTGTTGAAGCTTTTAATCTTGAACACATCAGGACAAACACAAGAACACAAAATTTAAAGGGAGTAACAATTTATATTGCACAAGATAAGTTGACTGACTGGTTGTGAAATCTTGTCCTCTGTGCTTATGTTTAATTCAGAGAAGATCCAGAGTTGTGCAGGCTAGGAGGATTAGCCATGGGAAATGCAGGGTTATACGGATAGGGCAGGGGAGTGGTATGCTCTTCAGAGATTTGCTGTGGACTTGATGGGCTGAATAGCCTGTTTCCCTACTGCAGGGATTCTATGTTTTTATGATTATATTTGCTTTCAGCGTAAAGCAGACATTTTGTACAAACTTACCAGTCATTTCTAAACTTTACAATAAGTGTTGTCTAGCATCATTTGCATGAATGGTGAACTCAGACAACCATACTCAAATAACAAATTTTTTTAAAATGACACACGCACACACACTTTACAAGGATACTGAATATGGTTCTTTCCCAGGGTTCTAACATGTAGAGTGCAGTAATCAACAGATACTGGTAGTAAAGCCAAGACATCTGTTTCCATGCTGTTCCCAGTGCCATGGTCACTGGTTTGATTTCCTCCAAATACTGCAACAAGCTGGAAAGAACACAGACATGTCATTAGTCACTATCTCTCTCATTTACTTGTAAAACAACATTGCTCTTTCATCCAAAATGCAGCTTACAGAGGTGGAATATTCTTTTCTGGAGGCAAAATGAAAACAATAAGAGCTTGAGTCAGAACTTCCCAAAGTGGGGTTTAGGTGCCAAGTCAAATCAGGAGTTGAAATTTTGGGGTCATGAGCTCTGGAGCAGCAATGGCTGCCCCAGTAATAACAGCACATCAACCAAAGGAGGCCTCTACTCACGGTGAGATTGGCACAGTTTTCATGCCTCAGAATGGGGCTGTTGTGGGAAAGGGTTTGGGAGGCAGTAGCTTAAGCTATCCATACTTCAATGTCACGGCCTGACGTGATTTTGGTGAAAGTTCTTCAGTTAATTACAGTACAAATGTCCAATAATCAAACAGTAAAAAAAAAGTGATACATTGTAGTGATCAAACTATAAATTACCATGTTTTCTTGCTGTATTTTTCTCCGTTCCAAATGTTCATCAGCCAAGTTGTGGCTTATCTAACCTAAACTTTGCTAAGTTCCCTTGCTCTTATTGCATTTCTCCTTTGAGTATTTCATCTTATTCTATCCCTTTCAGCTATCATTTAAAATCCTCACTCTCTAATGTTTCAAGAATCATTTCAAGATTTTCTCACCACATTATCTTCACTTCTCATATGCAAACCATCCAGCTACCATTTCTTTCCCTTCCTCAGTGCACCAGGCCAAAGTTCTTCCTTGCCATGCGCAAGCCACAAACATGCATCTTTCTCAAGATTCCCTTCTAATTCCCCTCATTCTCACTAAACACATCTTGCTCATGAGACCCTCATATCTCCACTTAACTGCTGACCATCCAACTTTGCTACCAGCTGGCACCCATTAGCTGATATTGTCAACAATACTATTCTCTCAGGTAGCACCCATTCCTCAAAAAAAGCGCAAAACCTCTGATCACTGTTTTTACAAATGACAAAGAAAAATGTTTTTCTTCTCCATATCTTTGAAACATTATCACTTGTCACATCTTGCCTGGAACTCATGTTTGAATTCATCCAAGCCAGGCTCCACTCAAGTCAAGGTAAGAAAAATGATTCTCAGTCACACAGCATCTTTCCTTTATCCTTCACCTGGGTGAAACTGCATTTGCCTGGTGCCAATTCTTATTTCTCTAAACATACCCAGTGTATCACTTACAGTGCCTTTTCTTCCTGGCCTCATACAGTTACCTCTGCATCACCTTCGTGCTTGGCATTTTCTCTTCTACAAGTAGCCAAGGAAATATCATCCAAAAGCACAGCATCAGTTCTTACATGAACACTGTCAACACCCAGTTCTACCTCAACACCACCCACTTCTTTTGACCCTCTACTGTCTCCAGACCATCAGATTTTAAATGCAAAATCCAATTCTGAATGAGTGGAAACTTCTTCAAAGTAAATATGGAGAAGACTGAAGACATCGACTTTTGTCCCCTCAACTCTATCAACAGCCAAGTCCCCACAACACCCTCTCACCACCACTCTATCCTCCCCCTAACAACTGTCTTAAGTTGAGCCAGACTTTTCAAAAGCTTACTGTCATATTTTAATGCACAGATCATTTTCAAAACATATCCACTACAAAACCTGTTCTTTCTAATTTCATCCTGGTCTTAGCTGCTGAAACCATCAGCTACCATAATGCACTTTGTGATAACCTCCCATGTCTGTGAACATGTTAGACAAAGCTCTCTTAGTGGCCTGGATTGCACTAGATGTTAAACACCCAAGTCATAACTCATCTCACCAACCTGTATTAGTTCCAGGTAAAACAACACATTGATATCACGGTGAATGAAAGCCAATGCCTGTATAATTGGGAACTTGTAAGTCCTACTGTAAATGATTTATGGGAACAAATTCTTTCCCAAGACTAGGCAAAGTAGTATGTATTTCAGAAGGCAGAAGGGCGGGGACGTGCATGGAAAGAGATACACAGGTTGAGTAGTTTAAGGAATGCGCATTACAGAAAGTGAGGGAGATGAGAGATACATCAAGCAATGTGTAGAGCAATTTTTAGTTCTGACAAAAGTTCATCTTGGTGTAAAACGTTAACACTGATTCTCTCCACACATGCTGTCTGATCCAGACGGTATTTCAAGCAATTTTTGTTCTTGTTTTCACTTGAAATTTCTGGTATCCATACTATTTTTCATTTTACAAAAATACAATTCATTACAATTAATTATTGGCCCAGCATTTCCTGTTGAAGACTAATGAATGGTGCTAGTCATTCATTACACATGTTTTCTGCAGATATTTTCAGCAGAACTTAAGGTAATTTGTCAGCCAAAACAGCACAACTAGCATCCAATGCAGCGACATGCATAAACAAGGTAAGGAACATCGTGTCTCTTCAAACAAATCAGATTGAAGAATCTTCTCTGAGACATACAGAGCGAACCAGGAAGTGCAAGTTAGTATAGTTAATGTCAAATTAGGTACAGGAATGAAATATAAAGAAAGATGAATTGAGACAAATAGACAAAAAAAAAATCTCCAACAATAATTATAATCTGAAGGAATGCTATTCATAATAGTAAATTTTCAGTGCCAGTGAGGTTTATATTGTAATTAAAACTTGTAATATCTTCACTTTCACTTCAATGAATAAGGTCTAACTTGAGTCTTAATTAGTTTGCAATTCAGCATGTAAAATGGGTTCTTGTGCAACATTTCAGGGCAATGAATTTTCTTCATAATCCAAGGCTTACTTAAAAATATTTCTTAAATATTACCATATTACTTAAAAATAGATATTAGACACTTCATACTTTATCTCTATACTCCATACCTGACAACATCCTGGTAAATTTCTTCCGAACCTTCTTGAGCTTAACAACATCCTTCCTATAACAGGGTGACCAGAACTGGACAAAATATTCCAGAAGTGGCCAGATAAACCTGGAAGAGACTACGCAAGTGTTTGCAGAACATGGTGCTAAAAAGATGGTTTTTAATTGATAAATGTATTTGTTATTTCCAGGCAACAATCTTTTTTGCTACTGTTGCAAGTTTCCACTCGAATGGCATGATTCCTTTGTAGACTGCATTGCAACATCCCATATATACTGACCAAGCTGGGAGCATCCAAAAGATCTCACTGTGCTTCTTTGCTTTGGTCTGATGACCCAACGGAGCTTAAATTATTGTCATGACTGTGTACTTGTATGATATTTTGTAAAGGTTACTAATCTGTTAACATGAACACAGAATCCTACAAAGTGCTCCCATGAACCATATCACTGTCCTTACTGATTTGCTGAAGCAAAAAAAAACAGAGGCAGTGTGCTATCGGAGCTTCAAGAAATGTAGACATTTAGAACCCAATTACACCACCCCCCCTCCCCCTACCAAGTAACACAATAGACCTTTCAAAGGATGGGAGAATTAAATGCATCTGAGAGAACAGGAAATTACAGTATAATTGACTTGGCTTTGTGGAACAGTGATTCATCAAAGTTAACATAGTAGCCATCTGAAGTTTTGATATGTATAAAATATGCTATGAGAAATCATTTTGACAGAACTCCAAGCATAGCTGAGAGTCACCAGAGGTACGTGGGGTCTCAGTAGGTAGAAGGAGAAAGGCAACACAGCTAAAGGATTAGAGATAATGGGAACTGCAGATGCTGGAGATTCCAAGATAATAAAATGTGAGGCTGGATGAACACAGCAGGCCAAGCAGCATCTCAGGAGCACAAAAGCTGACGTTTCGGGCCTAGACCCTTCATCAGAGAGGGGGATGGGGGGAGGGAACTGGAATAAATAGGGAGAGAGGGGGAGGCGGACCGAAGATGGAGAGTAAAGAAGATAGGTGGAGAGGGTGTAGGTGGGGAGGTAGGGAAGGGATAGGTCAGTCCAGGGAAGACGGACAGGTCAAGGAGGTGGGATGAGGTTAGTAGGTAGCTGGGGGTGCGGCTTGGGGTGGGAGGAAGGGATGGGTGAGAGGAAGAACCGGTTAGGGAGGCAGAGACAGGTTGGACTGGTTTTGGGATGCAGTGGGTGGGGGGGAAGAGCTGGGCTGGTTGTGTGGTGCAGTGGGGGGAGGGGATGAACTGGGCTGGTTGAGGGATGCAGTGGGGGAAGGGGAGATTTTGAAACTGGTGAAGTCCACATTGATACCATATGGCTGCAGGGTTCCCAGGCGGAATATGAGTTGCTGTTCCTGCAACCTTCGGGTGGCATCATTGTGGCAGTGCAGGAGGCCCATGATGGACATGTCATCAAGAGAATGGGAGGGGGAGTGGAAATGGTTTGCGACTGGGAGGTGCAGTTGTTTGTTGCGAACTGAGCGGAGGTGTTCTGCAAAGCGGTCCCCAAGCCTCCGCTTGGTTTCCCCAATGTAGAGAAAGCCGCACCGGGTACAGTGGATGCAGTATACCACATTGGCAGATGTGCAGGTGAACCTCTGCTTAATGTGGAATGTCATCTTGGGGCCTGGGATGGGGGTGAGGGAGGAGGTGTGGGGACAAGTGTAGCATTTCCTGCGGTTGCAGGGGAAGGTGCCGGGTGTGGTGGGGTTGGAGGGCAGTGTGGAGCGAACAAGGGAGTCACGGAGAGAGTGGTCTCTCCGGAAAGCAGACAGGGGTGGGGATGGAAAAATGTCTTGGGTGGTGGGGTCGGATTGTAAATGGCGGAAGTGTCGGAGGATAATGCGTTGTATCCGGAGGTTGGTAGGGTGGTGTGTGAGAACGAGGGGGATCCTCTTGGGGCGGTTGTGGCGGGGGCGGGGTGTGAGGGATGTGTCGCGGGAAATGCGGGAGACGCGGTCAAGGGCGTTCTCAATCACCGTGGGGGGGAAGTTGCGGTCCTTAAAGAACTTGGACATCTGGGATGTGCGGGAGTGGAATGTCTTATCGTGGGAGCAGATGCGGCGGAGGCGGAGGAATTGGGAATAGGGGATGGAATTTTTGCAGGAGGGTGGGTGGGAGGAGGTGTATTCTAGGTAGCTGTGGGAGTCGGTGGGCTTGAAATGGACATCAGTTACAAGCTGGTTGCCTGAGATGGAGACTGAGAGGTCCAGGAAGGTGAGGGATGTGCTGGAGATGGCCCAGGTGAACTGAAGGTTGGGGTGGAAGGTGTTGGTGAAGTGGATGAACTGTTCGAGCTCCTCTGGGGAGCAAGAGGCGGCGCCGATACAGTCATCAATGTACCGGAGGAAGAGGTGGGGTTTGGGGCCTGTGTAGGTGCGGAAGATGGACTGTTCCACGTAACCTACAAAGAGGCAGGCATAGCTGGGGCCCATGCGGGTGCCCATGGCCACCCCCTTAGTCTGTAGGAAGTGGGAGGAGTCAAAAGAGAAGTTGTTGAGTGTGAGGACGAGTTCCACTAGGCGGATGAGAGTGTCGGTGGAGGGGGCCTGGTCGGGCCTGCGGGACAGGAAGAAGCGGAGGGCCTTGAGGCCATCTCCATGCGGAATGCAGGTGTACAGGGACTGGACGTCCATGGTGAATATGAGGTGTTGGGGGCCAGGGAATTGGAAGTCCTGGAGGAGGTGGAGGGCGTGGGTGGTGTCACGGACATAGGTGGGGAGTTCCTGGACCAAAGGGGAGAAAATGGAGTCCAGATAGGTGGAGATGAGTTCGGTGGGGCAGGAGCAGGCTGAGACGATGGGTCGACCAGGGCAGGCAAGTGTCGGTGGAGGGGGCCTGGTCGGGCCTGCGGGACAGGAAGAAGCGGAGGGCCTTGAGGCCATCTCCATGCGGAATGCAGGTGTACAGGGACTGGACGTCCATGGTGAATATGAGGTGTTGGGGGCCAGGGAATTGGAAGTCCTGGAGGAGGTGGAGGGCGTGGGTGGTGTCACGGACATAGGTGGGGAGTTCCTGGACCAAAGGGGAGAAAATGGAGTCCAGATAGGTGGAGATGAGTTCGGTGGGGCAGGAGCAGGCTGAGACGATGGGTCGACCAGGGCAGGCAGTGTCGGTGGAGGGGGCCTGGTCGGGCCTGCGGGATTACTGCATTGAAGCAGACTCTCAAAGGCTACAAATGCTTTACTGTGAAAGCAAAATAATGGGAGTTTCACCACTTCTCAGAATCTGTTCTGTTCAGTTCACCCGTACAAGAAACTTCCAACTAGTTAACTAAAAAAAAACTAATGCAGCTGCTGAATTCTGACTTCAAACTTGTAACCCTGTCACTTTGGAAAGAGAAATCTTCAAGCAAGTAAAAACCTGCGACGAGAACAGACTGCTCTTACTTCCATTTTTTATCCACATATACGGCTAAGCTCTACACCTGTGTTTTTCATAACTGAAACTGCTAGGTAACTTTCAAAAATAAATATATCTACTAATTATTACCCTTTAAGACTAAAGCTTTGCTTTTAGTTTTTAAATTGGAACACAAAAATCACATTTCACGAACCACTTCGTGGGCATGCTTTTTGTTGCTGAGACTTTATAAAGTCTAACTTATATCCATTTAGCATTCCAGCCATATTATTCAAGATTCTCACAAGAAAATTAACAATTAATACTCTCCAGGTTGAGAAATGAACAATATACAAAACATATCACAAAATATAGTGAATAGGAGATATATTCAATAACACAGCTCATTGCAGAAGGCTCTTATTCACAGTATCGTGGATAATAGGAACTGCAGATGCTGGAGAATCCAAGATAACAAGGTGTGGAGCTGGATAAACAGCAGGAAAGCTGGCGTTTCGGGCCTAGACCCTTCATCAGAAAAGGGGGATGGGGAGAGGGTTCTGAAATAAATAGGGAGAGGCGGATCGAAGATGGATAGAGGAGAAGATAAGTGGCGAGGAGACAGACAGGTTAAAGAGGCAGGGATGGAGCCAGTAAAGGTGAGCGTAGGTGGGGAGGTAGGGAGGAGATAGGTCAGTCCAGGGAGGACTGTTAGGTCAAGGGGTTGGGATGAGGTTAGTAGATAGGAAATGGGGGTGCGGCTTGAGGTGGGAGGAGGGGATAGGTGAGAGGAAGAACAGGTTAGGGAGGCGGGGATGAGCTGGGCTGGTTTTGGGATGCAGTAGGGGGAGGGGAGATTTTGAAGCTTATGAAATCCACATTGATACCATTGGGCTGTAGAGTTCCAAATGGAATATGAGTTGCTGTTCCTGCAACCTTTGGGTGGCATCGTTGTTGCACTGCAGGAAGCCCAGGATGGACAAGCCATTTGAGGAATGGGAGGGGGAGTTGAAATGGTTCGCGACTGGGGGGGTGCAGCTGTTTGTTACGAACCGAGTGTAGGTGTTCTGCAAAGCGGTCCTCAAGCCTCTGCTTGGTTTTCCCAATGTAGAGGAGGCTACTACGTATAGAGCAGATGCAGTATACCACATTAGCAAATGTGGTGAACCTCTGCTTGATTTGGAAAGTCTTCTTGGGGCCTTGGATGGGGGTGAGGGAGGTGGTGCGGGGGCAGGTGTAGCACTTTCTGCAGTTGCAGGGAAAAGTGCCGGGAGGAGTGGGGCTGGAGGGGAGCGTGGAGCGGACAAGGGAGTCATGGAGAGTGGTCCCTCCGGAAAGCAGACAAGGGTGGGGAGGGAAAAACGTCTTTGATGGTGGGGTCGGATTGCAGATGGCCGAAGTGTCGGAGGATGATGCGTTGGATCCGGAGGTTGGTGGGGTGGTATGTGAGGATGAGGGGGATTTTTTTTTTGTTGTTAGTTATTACGGGGACGGGGTGAGAGGGATGAGTTGCAGGAAATGTGGGAGACACGGTCGAGGGCGTTCTTGACCACTGCGGCAGGGAAGTTGCTGTCCTTGAAAAAGGAGGACATCTGAGATGTACGGGAGTGGAATGCCTC
Organism: Stegostoma tigrinum; assembly: GCF_030684315.1. Classification (NCBI taxonomy): domain Eukaryota; kingdom Metazoa; phylum Chordata; class Chondrichthyes; order Orectolobiformes; family Stegostomatidae; genus Stegostoma; species Stegostoma tigrinum. The sequence continues at coordinate 58,746,715 of NC_081363.1, read as the reverse complement.
ATCCTGGGAGCAGATGCGGTGGAGGTGAAGGAATTGGGAATAGGGGATGGCATTTTTGCAGGAAGTTGTGTGGGAGGTGGTGTATTCTAGGTAGCTGTGGGAGTCAGTGTTTGGTTCAGATGAAGATGGCTTTAAATGTACATTAAATTTCAAAAACAAAATGTAGATGAACTATTTTAAAGGAAACAAATTCAGATAAAGTTTTGCGTAGAGGTAGTTTACATTTATGCCAGTAGTGCATTGTATAGCTATGGGAAAACTATTTTAGAAAAAAAGTCAAGCAACAGGCCAAATTTAGAAGGGTTGTGGAAAAGGACAAGGGGAAAAAAAGCACAAGAACATTTAACTGGTGGGCCTAATTCAATGAGTTGAGAAAGGATCCGTCTTGGATTAACTGGTAAGCAAAATAGTAATTAAAGAATGGGAGCACTGAGGAAAGGTTTCAAATCCAAAAACAGAATGGACGTGGTTTTATAAATAGGTAGTCATGATGAACTTGAGTGAACATTTTGGAAAGATAACTGAAGTAGCAGATATGGAAATATGGATCGTCTCGGAATATTATTTATGTAGACTGTCACATAGCGTATGAGGAGTCTCTTGGAAAAGAATTTAGAAAAGCTAGGATTGTTCACCTTGGACAAAGGTTTAATAGAGATGTACAAGATTGAGAGGCTTGCATAATGTGAACTAGGAATTAACATTTCCCTTAGCTAATCACACAAGGACTGGGGGGGGGGGGGGGGGCATATTTTTTAAGATTCCTTATATCTCTTGGCCCAAATAAGAACTCAGCTTACTATAATCGGATGGTGATGAATGCAGAAGTGATGACCAATTTCTAAAGGAAATTGAATGAGCACTTAACGGGAACAAACATACACGGCTAATGGGGAAAGAGCAGTGAAACTAATTAGACAGCCCCACACAGAGCTGACTTGGCCATGATAGACCAAATGGACTCCTCCTGCGCTGTAAATTGATACTGAGACTTTTAGCTAAAATTGAAGTGTGTGGAATCAAGGAGAAATTACTGGCCGAGTTAGCAAATTGGCAAAGCAGTAGGGGGCACAGTAGCATGGTATATTGGACAGCTCAAGATCATGCAGATGCACTCAACGAGTACCTTTATACTGCTGTAGTATGTCGTCTAACATGTATTCGAATCCTCAAGTCAGAAAGGCCAGAAATCTGATAGCATATTTTGGTACCGTTTGTATCAATTCATGATCCAAATCTCCAGAGACAATCACTGGTTCTATACTTTCACATTCAAACTGATTTATCCTTTCATATCCAAAGTACACTTATACTTGCCTATACTTAAAAACCATATGCTACAGTTTTGGATATTCACCTAAATTATAGGAGTTATAATCTTATGCTTCCAAATACATTGCTTACAATGTCACCCATCTCAGCACCACCAAATTTGGATTTATGATTTATACCCGATTTTCCAATCCAATAATAAATAGGGTGAACAGTTGGGACCCTGACATAGATTCTTGTGTATGCACAGTCACATTCTGACTATTATTCACACTCTGATCATCCAATCCCTGTAGTGTGGAAACAGGCCATCTGGCTCAACAAGTCCATACCGACCCTCCGAACAGCATCCCACCCAGACCCATTCCCATACCACTACATTTTCCCACATCTAACCCACCTAACCTAAACATGCCTGAGCACTATGGGCAATTTAACATGACCATTCCACCAAACCTGCACATCTTCGGACTGAGGGAGAAAACTGAAGCACCTGGTGGAAACCCACACAGACACGGGGAGAATGTGAAAACTTCACACAGACAGTCGCCCAAGGATGAAATCGAACCCGGGTCTCTGTCCCAGTGCTAACACTGAGCCACCGTGCCACCCTGCTCAACAGCAAAAGGAAGGGCATTCAAAGCTAGACCTCCATGGACAATCATAGGTAAGAAATTAAAATGAAATATGAAGGAGACTTTTGACAAAAGTAAACTTCATACAAACGTATAAAGTAGGCAATGAAATTCAATACAGAAATCACAATGGCGATCAAAAAAAGAAGATACAGAGAGAGAAAATGAGAATAGATTAATGGTTAACCTATAAAGGAATCCAAACATGTAATTAGTAAAACAGCATTCAAATAAAAAGATGGTGCTGATTAGGAACTAAAAAAAGGTAATCTGGTGGAAGCACAAGGTTGTTCAGGTATTAAATACTCTATCTATTTTCATTAAAGAGGGCACTACCTATGTAGTAATATATTAGGGCACAGATCCAGGATCCTTTATCTGAAAAAAACTTAGGATCAACTAGTTTTCAGCTAAAAGGAATTTTTTTTCCAGTTTTTGAGTTCACATTAGTTCAACTGGATCTGTTCAGGCCCATTGGAACAAACACTTTCACACAAATAGACCTAAAAGGGAAGTTTCTTTTCCAAAGGACGCAAATGGACCTGCAATCATGCTCAGTTTGGCCTTTTGGGGAAAGAAAAGTCTTTGCAAAGGGCCCGAACACAGCGTGTCTGCAGGTCCACTCCCCAAAACACTTTCATTTTTTAGGCCTTTCCAGTTTTTGGACAGAGTGATAACAGATACCCAGCCTGTAGTGACAAATGCAGATTAGGATAAAGTCTTAATGGATATCACTGAAATAGGAGCAGGAATAGGCCTTACAATTCCTCAAGTCTACTCTGCTATTCACCATTCTTGGTGGTTCTGATGTGGTCTTAATGGCAGTGCGGTTGACTCCCAACTGTCCTCTGAAATGACCAGAAAAGCCATTTAATTGTATCAATCACGACAAAGTCTCAAATAAAACTGGACAGACTACCTGGCATTGACTTAGGCACTGCAAATTACAACAGCAAGAAAAGCACTGTCAGCTCTGCAAAGTCCTCCTTGCTAATACCTGGCACCTACTGCCAAAATTGGGAGATCTGTCCAACAAACTAGTCAAGCAACAGCCTGACAGTTATACTCTCAGAATCATACCTTACAGACAATGACCCAGACACCACCATCACCTATGACCTATCCCATTGGCAGGACAGATCCAGCAGAGTAGATGACACAATAACATAGTGAGGAAGGAGTTAGCCTAGAAGTCGGTGTGGGAGTCCTCAACATTGACTCTGGATCCCTTCAGTCTCATGGCACCAAGTTAACACAGGCAAGGAAACCTCCTGCTGATTACCATGGACGATCCTCCCTCATCTGATGAATCAGTACTCCATGTTGTCCAACACTCTGAGGAAGTACTGAGGATCGCAACAGTGCAGAATGTATTCTGGGTGGGGAAGGTAGTTCTTCCTTCTTCTGTTCCAATCCCCATACAAATAAAGGCTGACATGCCATCAGCTTCCTAATTGTTTGTTGTGTCTGTATTTAGTTTTGTGTTCAATGAACAAATGCGTCTTGGGACCTGTGAACATCAACACTTAAAAGGTTGGAGGCTTTTACAACAAAATTCTGCTTTACATTCTTTAGGCAAGTGAATAATATCTCATTTCTCAAAATTAAACAGCATGAACCAACTCATTTCTCCATTAATGTAACCATTCATATTCTTGTAACCCGTGTCCTCCTCACTGCTTGTATTCGCACCAGCTTTGCATCATTAGCAAACCTGAACCTCTCTAAATCATGAATATAGATTGTAAATTGTTGAAGCCCAAGCACCAATCCTAGCACCTTCCTCGAGTTACAGTGCAATGTAAAAAAGTCCCATTTATCCTTACTCCTTGCTCTTTGTCCATTGATCAATACTCTATCAACGCCAAGATATTGATCTGAACACCATGAACCTATTATCTTGCATATTAACCTTTTGTTCATTTCACACAACTAGATCTAAAATAACTTGTGGGATGAAGTTCCACTTTTTTTAAAATTCCATGAAACTGCCTGAAAGCGTTCCAGAAATTCAAATCCTGTCTACTTCTGCCAATTTTATTGTCCCACTGTACATGAATATTAAAACTGCTACACAATTAACACTGCTTTTATTATAGGCTCCAAATGATTTCTTGTACAAGGTTCTTCACATGGTACAACAATTAGGGGCCCTAACCCATCTCCCACAAGTGCTTTATGACCCTTGATATGACTAATCCAAATCCATACCAACTCTACTTCCGGGCAAATATTCTCCCTATTCTGCTTTTGGCATTCATCAGGATGACTGGTCCTCCTTTTCAAAATATTCATTTGAGATGTGGACACCCCTGGCTGAGCCAGTATGCACTGTCCATCCATACTTGCCCATGATAAGATGGCAGTGAGCTTCCTACAGGCCATTTGGTGTGGGTAGACACACATTGCCATTCGGTAGGAACTTCCAGGACTTTGATCATGTAATATTGAAGAAACAGTGACATATTTCCAAGTCACGATGGTAAGAGGCTTGGAGGAGAACCATGCATCGACTGTCTCTGTCCTTTTAGGCAGAAGTGTTCATGCACTTAGGTGATATCCAAGGAACCTTGATGAATTTCTACAGCACATCTCATAAATGGTATATGCTGCTGTAACAGGATGTCAGTGGTGGAAAAAGTGTATGTTTCTGGACAGGTGTGTCAATCACGTAAGCTGTTTTATCCTGGACGGTGTCAAGCTTCTTGAGCATTGTTGGAGCTGCACTTATCCAGGCAAGTGGGGACTATTCCATCACACTTCTGACTTGTGCCTTGTAGACGGTGGGCAGACTTTGGGGAGTCAGGTGGTGAGTTACTTGCTGTAGTATACCTAGCCTCTATTCTGCTCTTGTAGCCACTGTATTTATGTGGCTATTTATATTTATATGCCATTTTCTGGTCAATGATAACCCTGAGGATGTTGATATTGGGAGATTCAAAGTAATACCACTACAGGGGCAATGGTTAGATATTCTCTTGATGGACATGGTCATTAGCTGGCAAGTGGGGTCTGATTATCACTTATTTATTTATTTTTCAAAAGTATTTATTTTCCAACCTTGGTCATTTTGTAATTATGCCTCTATAATGGTGAGCAGATCAAAAGCATTGATCTCCAATTATGCTACAAGCTCATCCACTGTATTAGGAATACTTTGTGCATTCAGATCATTATCCTTTAACTGTTTTTGTAAATTACTATTTGCATGGACCTCATTTACCATCAGGTTTTCTGTCCCTTTCTATTCCACTTGCTAGAGTCATAGAATCATACAGCACAGAAACAGGCCCTGCGGCCTAACCAGTCCACGTCAAACATAATCCAAAACGAAACTAGGCCCAGAGATGATAAGGTGTAGAGCTGGATGAACACAACAGGCCAAGCAGCATCAGAGGAGCAGGAAGGCTGATGTTTTGAGCCTAGCTCTTAGACCCCAAAACGTCAGCCTTCCTACTCTTCTGATACTGCCTGGCCTGCTGTGTTCATCCAGCTCTACACCTTGTTATCTCAGAATCTCCAGTATCTGCAGTTCCTGCTATCTCTAAATTAGGCCCACTTGCCTGCTCATGGCCCATATCCCTCTAAGCCTTTCCTCTTCATGTATTTATTCAAATGTCTTTTAAATATTGTAACTGTAGCCACTTTGTTCTATTGTCTCAATTTTTCTCTTTATTGTTTGAATCACCATTCATCTGAATCTTCCCAATTCTTTTAGTTTAAGTCCTATTCACCAAATCATTATTTGGTGAGACCATTCAGCCCACTGTATCTTCACTGACTATCCAAGGAGCATTACAACTTCATTATTCACTTGTCATTTCCCTATTGCCTTCCACGTTGGTTCTATTCAAATATCATCAGTATTTTCTGGAATGGCTTAAGTCGCTCTGCTCCAGACATAACAGTCCAAACCCAAACCACTGAGTGATAAAGACTTTTTTCTCACATTACATTTGCTAAGTCTGTAAATCACTTTAAAATCTGTGCTTTCTCAATCGCAATCCTTTTACACGTGGGAACAGCTTCTCCCTATCTACTTTATCCAGACCTCTTATGATGATTTTGAAAACTACAGTCCAAATTTCCACTCAGCTGTCTTTTCTCAAGAGAACAGTTCCAACCTCTCCAGTCTAGCCTGATAATTGAGCATCCTCATCACAGGAATCATTCCTGTAAAATCACGCTTCTTATATACGGTGCCAGAACTGCATACATAACTCCAGCTGAGGGCTAACCAGAGCCTCAAATAAGTTCAGTATAATCTCCTTGCTGATGTCCTTTATGCCCTCATTAACAAAGCCCAGGATGTAGAATGCATTATAAACTACTCTCAAACTGTCCTGCTGCCTTCAGTAATCTACACACACATATACGCACACGAGACCCTCTGCTCCTACACCCTCTTAAGTATTGTACCCTATGTTGTTCTTCCTATTAATAATGTATCACCCTGCAGTTCTAAAATCTTAGTTATAGGCAATGCAACAAAATCAGAAAACAATGGTAAACAGTTGTATTTTTAGACCGGAGTGAAATTACAGTGGTGTTACCTAGGGGTCAACATTCAAACCTCTGCTGTTTTTGATAATGCATTAACTATCCCAACTTGAATATCCAGGGAATACTTTCAAAATTGTGTATGGCATAAAACTCATGTACAGTAAACAATGAGAATGACTTGGAAATATATTGCCATTCCTTTACTGTCGCTGGGTAAAAATCCTGGAAATCGTTCCCCAAAGGCATTGTGGGTCAACCTACAGCACATTGCCGACAGTGATTTAAGAAAGCAGCTCACCACCACCTTAAGGAGAACTCAGGACAGGCAATAAATACTGGCCACCACTACTGCACAAGTCCCACAAGCAAATAAATTATAAACAAGCCTAAGGAGAGCAGATTGAAGGAGTGCGCGATCACAAAGTGATTAAATTTAACAGAAATTTGAAAGGTCAAATTTTGGTCAAAAAAAAAAGGAAGAGTGGCAATATGTGCACAAACCCTGTGAAAAGAAGGCCACTGTGTAAAAAAAACACAATAGGACCTGTGGCTTTACTAATGAGGCATAGGGTTAAAACAAAAGTTCTTTTACACCCCCAAAAATCAGAGGTTAGGCCCTACCTAGAGTATTGTGCCTTTAAGAGAGATATCAAGGGGGTTTATGGAAATCCCCACCTCTCAGTGCGAAGTCTAAGTCCCACCTGTGCCAGACACGTCCTATCATATGAGAACAGGTTGATTTAAAAAAAGAAGTCTAGGAGAGATGTGGCCTCACAGCAATGTCTCTGGAGTGATACTCTAAACACCCAAGCTAATGCTTTATGGACAAATCTCACAAGGGCAGCAGGTTAAATTTAAATAAGTAAAGACTTGGAATGGAAAACTGGCCCCAGTAGTGATGACCATGAAACGATCAGTTCAATAATATATATATTGTTGTATAGTGATAACGTCCCAACCTCTGGGCCAGAGGTCCTAACTCAAGGCCCATCTGCTCCATGTCTGAACAGTGACTAAATATCTGAATTTCCAGCTCTGTGGACAGACTTTGATCAAAAGAGATATTTAATAGAATTATTCAAATCATGAACTTATCACACACCCCATTGTTATTTAACATTCTCCAATGAGAATTCCATTAGTAATTGTGTATTTATCATAATTACCTACTCTTGTTTTTTTTTCCCCCTCAGTTCCTGAGATTAGAGTCAGAGTCATACAGCAGAGAAACAATGGTTTTGGTCCAACCCATCAGGCTGACCAAGTTTCCCAAACTAAACTAGCCCCACTAGCCTGCATTTGGCCCATATCCCTCAAAACCTTTCCTATTCAATTATTTAATTAAAGCACAAAAAAGTGTCATAGCTGTTGGAACACACTATGCAAACTGCAGCATTGCTACATATCCAAAATCTCCATAAAAAGTAGTAGCTTTTTTCATATATATTTTAATAAAATTCATCATGATTAGAATATTTTTGTTAGAGCTGCTGCAACATAACTAATGGTTGCTCAGTTAGTACAAAATAAATGGCAAGAGGGACTCTTATGGTATAGCGGGCCACAAGATTTGGATTACCTTGTTCTCTCCGTCCTGCATTAACATCGGGCCAGTCATGCAGGAGTGCTCATATGACTTGGATTTGACTGCCAAACACCAAAGTCAACAACTGCTGAACATGTCTTCTAGAACGTCTTTCAACATTTCCGGTTTATACCTGGTTCAGTACAAGGCCAGCAAGTCTATGAAGTTCTCAATTCATTTAAGCACCTAAACATTTTATAAACGGAGCCGTCATTTCATTAGGAAAACAAAGACGGCCATAACGCTAATCAAATTTACACAGCAGCAACAATCCTTTTTACCGAGTAAAATCACAACTATTACTCTGGTCTGTTGGCTATAGATTACAATCCATAGTTTCTGAAATATAATAGTGGTGAGCCATTTGATAATCTTTTCTTTCCTCATAACTTATTCAAATACACATGCAAATCACTATTGTGACTCACAATTGCTTGAAAAAAGAATCACCGCTAAAGCCCACGTCTCACAATGACCACGTATACAACAGTTCTCTTGTACTGAGGCACTCGCACAACTGTACAACGGTTGAGTTAATATTCTTAAATCAGACACTGATCTCTATTATTCGAGAGGATCAAAAAAACCGAAGCAAAAGTTACAGAAACATGAAGTGACAGAACCAACTAGTTCACTCAGCCAAACCTAAATGTGGGCATATTACTCCCGCCAGATCTAACTCTCAAAAGACGCCCGGGGAAATCAAAGTAATTTCCCGAGAGAAAAGTCACAGAGCAACATGAAGCCTCAGTCAGACATTGAGAGAGATCAGAACGCCGCATTTCAACACCGCCCCCACCCTGAACGGATCTCAGAAATGCCGCTAGGCGATTCAAAGATCAGAAGAAAGTGGTAAATTGGGTGAGACGGGGTGCCGGGGTGAGTGTGTCACAGTGTCTGGAGGGGGAGGGTGCCGGGGGGTTGTCTGTCTTGGAGGGGGAAGGATGCAGGGAGTGAGGGAGAGGGAGCGGGAACGGGGGGAGCAGTATCTGAGGGAGGGTGCGGGGGGGAAGCATTGTCTGGGGGAGGGGGTGCAGTGGGGTGAGGGGGTGCGGGGGTGAGGGGGTGCGGGGGTGAGGGGGTGCGGGGGTGCGGGGGTGAGGGGGTGCGGGGGTGAGGGGGTGAGGGGGTGAGGGGGTGAGGGGGTGAGGGGGTGCGGGGGTGCGGGGGTGCGGGGGTGCGGGGGTGAGGGGGTGAGGGGGTGCGGGGGTGCGGGGGTGAGGGGGTGCGGGGGTGGGAAAGCAGTGTCTGGCGGGGTGCGGGGGGGGGGAGAAAGCAGTGTCGGGGGGAGAAAGCAGCGTCTGGGGGAGGGGGTGTCTGCGGGAGGTGGTGCGTGGGAGGAGCGGTGTCGGGGGGGGAGGGGGAGCGGTGTCGGGGGGGGAGGGGGAGCGGTGTCGGGGGGGGAGGGGGAGCGGTGTCGGGGGGGGAGGGGGAGCGGTGTCGGGGGGGGAGGGGGAGCGGTGTCGGGGGGGGGAGGGGGAGCGGTGTCGGGGGGGGGAGGGGGAGCGGTGTCGGGGGGGGGAGGGGGAGCGGTGTCGGGGGGGGGAGGGGGAGCGGTGTCGGGGGGGGGAGGGGGAGCGGTGTCGGGGGGGGAGGGGGAGCGGTGTCGGGGGGGGAGGGGGAGCGGTGTCGGGGGGGGGAGGGGGAGCGGTGTCGGGGGGGGGAGGGAGAAGGGTGCGGGGGGGGGAGGGAGAAGGGTGCGGGGGGGGAGGGAGAAGGGTGCGGGGGGGGGAGGGAGAAGGGTGCGGGGGGGGGGAGGGAGAAGGGTGCGGGGGGGGGGAGGGAGAAGGGTGCGGGGGGGGGGAGGGAGAGAGAAGGGTGCGGGGGGGGGAGGGAGAAGGGTGCGGGGGGGGGGAGGGAGAGAGAAGGGTGCGGGGGGGGGGGAGGGAGAGAGAAGGGTGCGGGGGGGGGAGGGAGAGAGAAGGGTGCGGGGGGGGGAGGGAGAGAGAAGGGTGCGGGGGGGGGAGGGAGAGAGAAGGGTGCGGGGGGGGGGGAGGGAGAGAGAAGGGTGCGGGGGGGGGGAGGGAGAGAGAAGGGTGCGGGGGGGGGGAGGGAGAGAGAAGGGTGCGGGGGGGGGGAGGGAGAGAGAAGGGTGCGGGGGGGGGAGGGAGAGAGAAGGGTGCGGGGGGGGGAGGGAGAGAGAAGGGTGCGGGGGGGGGAGGGAGAGAGAAGGGTGCGGGGGGGGAGGGAGAGAGAAGGGTGCGGGGGGGGAGGGAGAGAGAAGGGTGCGGGGGGGGAGGGAGAGAGAAGGGTGCGGGGGGGGGAGGGAGAGAGAAGGGTGCGGGGGGGGGAGGGAGAGAGAAGGGTGCGGGGGGGGGAGGGAGAGAGAAGGGTGCGGGGGGGGGAGGGAGAGAGAAGGGTGCGGGGGGGGGAGGGAGAGAGAAGGGTGCGGGGGGGGAGGGAGAGAGAAGGGTGCGGGGGGGGGGAGGGAGAGAGAAGGGTGCGGGGGGGGGGAGGGAGAGAGAAGGGTGCGGGGGGGGGAGGGAGAGAGAAGGGTGCGGGGGGGGAGGGAGAGAGAAGGGTGCGGGGGGGGGAGGGAGAGAGAAGGGTGCGGGGGGGGAGGGAGAGAGAAGGGTGCGGGGGGGGGAGGGAGAGAGAAGGGTGCGGGGGGGGGAGGGAGAGAGAAGGGTGCGGGGGGGGGAGGGAGAGAGAAGGGTGCGGGGGGGGAGGGAGAGAGAAGGGTGCGGGGGGGGGAGGGAGAAGGGTGCGGGGGGGGGAGGGAGAAGGGTGCGGGGGGGGGAGGGAGAAGGGTGCGGGGGGGGGAGGGAGAAGGGTGCGGGGGGGGGAGGGAGAAGGGTGCGGGGGGGGGAGGGAGAAGGGTGCGGGGGGGGAGGGAGAAGGGTGCGGGGGGGGGGAGGGAGAAGGGTGCGGGGGGGGAGGGAGAAGGGTGCGGGGGGGGGAGGGAGAAGGGTGCGGGGGGGGGGAGGGAGAAGGGTGCGGGGGGGGGGAGGGAGAAGGGTGCGGGGGGGGGGAGGGAGAAGGGTGCGGGGGGGGAGGGAGAAGGGTGCGGGGGGGGAGGGAGAAGGGTGCGGGGGGGGAGGGAGAAGGGTGCGGGGGGGGGGAGGGAGAAGGGTGCGGGGGGGGGAGAGGGAGAAGGGTGCGGGGGGGGGGGAGAGGGAGAAGGGTGCGGGGGGGGGGGAGAGGGAGAAGGGTGCGGGGGGGGGGAGAGGGAGAAGGGTGCGGGGGGGGGGAGAGGGAGAAGGGTGCGGGGGGGGGGAGGGAGAAGGGTGCGGGGGGGGGGAGGGAGAAGGGTGCGGGGGGGGGGAGGGAGAAGGGTGCGGGGGGGGGGAGGGAGAAGGGTGCGGGGGGGGGGAGGGAGAAGGGTGCGGGGGGGGGGAGGGAGAAGGGTGCGGGGGGGGGGAGGGAGAAGGGTGCGGGGGGGGGGGAGGGAGAAGGGTGCGGGGGGGGAGGGAGAAGGGTGCGGGGGGGGAGGGAGAAGGGTGCGGGGGGGGTAGGGAGAGAAGCAGTGCCTGGGGGCACTGGGGGTGGGGGGGAAGCAGTGCCTGGGGGCACTGGGGGGGGGGGGGGGGGGGAGAGAAGCAGTGCCTGGGGGCACTGGGGGCGGGGGAGAGAAGCAGTGCCTGGGGGCACTGGGGGCGGGGGGGGGAGAAGCAGTGCCTGGGGGCACTGGGGGCGGGGGGGGGGAGAAGCAGTGCCTGGGGGCACTGGGGGCGGGGGGGGGGAGAAGCAGTGCCTGGGGGCACTGGGGGCGGGGGGGGGGGAGAAGCAGTGCCTGGGGGCACTGGGGGCGGGGGGGGGGGAGAAGCAGTGCCTGGGGGCACTGGGGGGGGGGGGGGGGGGGAGAAGCAGTGCCTGGGGGCACTGGGGGCGGGGGGGGGGAGAAGCAGTGCCTGGGGGCACTGGGGGCGGGGGAGAAGCAGTGCCTGGGGGCACTGGGGGCGGGGGGGGGGGGGGGGAGAAGCAGTGCCTGGGGGCACTGGGGGCGGGGGGGGGGGGAGAAGCAGTGCCTGGGGGCACTGGGGGCGGGGGGGGGGGGGGGGAGAAGCAGTGCCTGGGGGCACTGGGGGCGGGGGGGGGGGGAGAAGCAGTGCCTGGGGGCACTGGGGGCGGGGAGAAGCAGTGCCTGGGGGCACTGGGGGCGGGGGGGGGGGGAGAAGCAGTGCCTGGGGGCACTGGGGGCGGGGGGGGGGGGGGGGGAGAAGCAGTGCCTGGGGGCGGGGGGGGGGGGGAGAAGCAGTGCCTGGGGGCACTGGGGGCGGGGGGGGGGGGAGAGAAGCAGTGCCTGGGGGCACTGGGGGCGGGGGGGGGGGTGGAGAAGCAGTGCCTGGGGGCACTGGGGGCGGGGGGGGGGGGGAGAAGCAGTGCCTGGGGGCACTGGGGGCGGGGGGAGGAGAAGCAGTGCCTGGGGGCACTGGGGGGGTGGAGAAGCAGTGCCTGGGGGCACTGGGGGCGGGGGAGAGAAGCAGTGCCTGGGGGCACTGGGGGCGGGGGGGGGGGGAAGAGAAGCAGTGCCTGGGGGCACTGGGGGCGGGGGGGGGGGAAGAGAAGCAGTGCCTGGGGGCACTGGGGGCCGGGGGGGGGGGGGAAGAGAAGCAGTGCCTGGGGGCACTGGGGGCGGGGGGGGGGAAGAGAAGCAGTGCCTGGGGGCACTGGGGGCGGGGGGGGGGGAGAAGCAGTGCCTGGGGGCACTGGGGGCGGGGGGAGAAGCAGTGCCTGGGGGCACTGGGGGCGGGGGGGGGGGGGGGGAGAGAAGCAGTGCCTGGGGGCGGGGGGGGGGGAGAAGCAGTGCCTGGGGGCGGGGGGCGGGGGGCGGGGGGGGGGGGGGGAGGAGAAGCAGTGCCTGGGGGCACTGGGGGGGAGGAGAAGCAGTGGCTGGGGGCACTGGGGGCGGGGGGGGGGGGGGGGGAGGAGGAGAAGCAGTGCCTGGGGGCACTGGGGGCGGGGGCGGGGGGGGGGGGGGGGGAAGGAGAAGCAGTGCCTGGGGGCACTGGGGGCGGGGGGGGGGGAGGAGAAGCAGTGCCTGGGGGCACTGGGGGCGGGGGGGGAGGAGAAGCAGTGCCTGGGGGCACTGGGGGCGGGGGGGGGGGGGGAGGAGAAGCAGTGCCTGGGGGCACTGGGGGCGGGGAGGGGGGGGAGGAGAAGCAGTGCCTGGGGGCACTGGGGGCGGGAGGGGGGGGGGAGAGAAGCAGTGCCTGGGGGCGGGGGGGGGGGGAGGAGAAGCAGTGCCTGGGGGCACTGGGGGGGAGGAGAAGCAGTGCCTGGGGGCGGGGGGGAGGAGAAGCAGTGCCTGGGGGCGGGGGGGGGGGGGGGAGGGAGAAGCAGTGCCTGGGGGCACTGGGGGCGGGGGGGGGGGGGGAGGAGAAGCAGTGCCTGGGGGCACTGGGGGCGGGGGGGGGAGGAGAAGCAGTGCCTGGGGGCACTGGGGGCGGGGGGGGGGGGAGGAGAAGCAGTGCCTGGGGGCACTGGGGGCGGGAGGGGGGGAGGAGAAGCAGTGCCTGGGGGCACTGGGGGCGGGGGGGGGGGGGGGGGAGGAGAAGCAGTGCCTGGGGGCACTGGGGGCGGGGGGGGGGAGGAGAAGCTGTGCCTGGGGGCACTGGGGGGGGGGGGGAGGAGAAGCAGTGCCTGGGGGCACTGGGGGCGGGGAGGGGGGGGGGAGGAGAAGCAGTGCCTGGGGGCACTGGGGGCGGGAGGGGGGGAGGAGAAGCAGTGCCTGGGGGCACTGGGGGCGGGGGGGGGGGGAGGAGAAGCAGTGCCTGGGGGCACTGGGGGCGGGGGGGGAGGAGAAGCTGTGCCTGGGGGCACTGGGGGCGGGGGGGGAGGAGAAGCTGTGCCTGGGGGCACTGGGGGGGGGGGAGGAGAAGCAGTGCCTGGGGGCGGGGGGGGGGGGAGAAAGCAGTGCCTGGGGGCGGGGGGGGGGGGGAGAAGCAGTGCCTGGAGGCACTGGGGGGGGGGGAAGCAGTGCCTGGGGGCGGGGGGGGGGGAGAAGCAGTGCCTGGGGGCACTGGGGGCGGGGGGGGGGGGGGGAGAAAGCAGTGCCTGGGGGCCGGGGGGAGAAAGCAGTGCCTGGGGGCACTGGGGGCGGGGGGGGGGAGAAAGCAGTGCCTGGGGGCACTGGGGGCGGGGGGGGAAGCGGGGCACTGGGGGCGGGGGGGGAGCGGGGCACTGGGGGCGGGGGGGGGAAGCGGGGCACTGGGGGCGGGGGGGGGGAAAGCGGGGCACTGGGGGCGGGGGGGGGAAAGCGGGGCACTGGGGGCGGGGGGGGGAAAGCGGGGCACTGGGGGCGGGGGGGGGGAAAGCGGGGCACTGGGGGCGGGGGGGGGAAAGCGGGGCACTGGGGGCGGGGGGGGAAAGCGGGGCACTGGGGGCGGGGGGGGGGGAAAGCGGGGCACTGGGGGCGGGGGGGGAAAGCGGGGCACTGGGGGCGGGGGGGGGGGAAAGCGGGGCACTGGGGGCGGGGGGGGGAAAGCGGGGCACTGGGGGGGGGGGAAAGCGGGGCCCTGGGGGCACTGGGGGGGGAAGCAGTGCCTGGGGGCACTGGGGGGGGAAAGCAGTGCCTGGGGGCACTGGGGGGGAAAGCAGTGCCTGGGGGCACTGGGGGGGGGAAAGCAGTGCCTGGGGGCACTGGGGGCGGGGAGGGGGGGGAGGAGAAGCAGTGCCTGGGGGCACTGGGGGCGGGGGGGGAGGAGAAGCAGTGCCTGGGGGCACTGGGGGCGGGGGGGGGGGGGGGAGGAGAAGCAGTGCCTGGGGGCACTGGGGGCGGGGAGGGGGGGGAGGAGAAGCAGTGCCTGGGGGCACTGGGGGCGGGAGGGGGGGGGGAGAGAAGCAGTGCCTGGGGGCGGGGGGGGGGGGAGGAGAAGCAGTGCCTGGGGGCACTGGGGGGGAGGAGAAGCAGTGCCTGGGGGCGGGGGGGAGGAGAAGCAGTGCCTGGGGGCGGGGGGGGGGGGGGAGGGAGAAGCAGTGCCTGGGGGCACTGGGGGCGGGGGGGGGGGGGGGAGGAGAAGCAGTGCCTGGGGGCACTGGGGGCGGGGGGGGAGGAGAAGCAGTGCCTGGGGGCACTGGGGGCGGGGGGGGGGGAGGAGAAGCAGTGCCTGGGGGCACTGGGGGCGGGAGGGGGGGAGGAGAAGCAGTGCCTGGGGGCACTGGGGGCGGGGGGGGGGAGGAGAAGCAGTGCCTGGGGGCACTGGGGGCGGGGGGGGGAGGAGAAGCTGTGCCTGGGGGCACTGGGGGGGGGGGGAGGAGAAGCAGTGCCTGGGGGCACTGGGGGCGGGGAGGGGGGGGGGAGGAGAAGCAGTGCCTGGGGGCACTGGGGGCGGGAGGGGGGGAGGAGAAGCAGTGCCTGGGGGCACTGGGGGCGGGGGGGGGGGGAGGAGAAGCAGTGCCTGGGGGCACTGGGGGCGGGGGGGGAGGAGAAGCTGTGCCTGGGGGCACTGGGGGCGGGGGGGGAGGAGAAGCTGTGCCTGGGGGCACTGGGGGGGGGGGAGGAGAAGCAGTGCCTGGGGGCGGGGGGGGGGGGGGAGAAAGCAGTGCCTGGGGGCGGGGGGGGGGGGAGAAGCAGTGCCTGGAGGCACTGGGGGGGGGGGA
Source organism: Stegostoma tigrinum (assembly GCF_030684315.1). Taxonomy (NCBI): domain Eukaryota; kingdom Metazoa; phylum Chordata; class Chondrichthyes; order Orectolobiformes; family Stegostomatidae; genus Stegostoma; species Stegostoma tigrinum. The sequence goes on along the minus strand of NC_081363.1, from coordinate 58,731,178 downwards.
AGCAGTGCCTGGGGGCGGGGGGGGGGGGAGAAGCAGTGCCTGGGGGCACTGGGGGCGGGGGGGGGGGGGAGAAAGCAGTGCCTGGGGGCCGGGGGGAGAAAGCAGTGCCTGGGGGCACTGGGGGCGGGGGGGGGGAGAAAGCAGTGCCTGGGGGCACTGGGGGCGGGGGGGGAAGCGGGGCACTGGGGGCGGGGGGGGGAAGCGGGGCACTGGGGGCGGGGGGGGGGGAAGCGGGGCACTGGGGGCGGGGGGGGGGGAAAGCGGGGCACTGGGGGCGGGGGGGGAAAGCGGGGCACTGGGGGCGGGGGGGGAAAGCGGGGCACTGGGGGCGGGGGGGGAAAGCGGGGCACTGGGGGCGGGGGGGGGGAAAGCGGGGCACTGGGGGCGGGGGGGGAAAGCGGGGCACTGGGGGCGGGGGGGGAAAGCGGGGCACTGGGGGCAGGGGGGGAAAGCGGGGCACTGGGGGCGGGGGGGGAAAGCGGGGCACTGGGGGCGGGGGGGGAAAGCGGGGCACTGGGGGCGGGGGGGGAAAGCGGGGCACTGGGGGCGGGGGGGGGAAAGCGGGGCACTGGGGGCGGGGGGGGAAAGCGGGGCACTGGGGGCGGGGGGGGGAAAGCGGGGCACTGGGGGCGGGGGGGGAAAGCGGGGCACTGGGGGCGGGGGGGGGAAAGCGGGGCACTGGGGGCGGGGGGGGAAAGCGGGGCACTGGGGGCGGGGGGGGGGAAAGCGGGGCACTGGGGGCGGGGGGGGGGAAAGCGGGGCACTGGGGGCGGGGGGGGGAAAGCGGGGCACTGGGGGGGGGGGGAAAGCGGGGCCCTGGGGGCACTGGGGGGGGAAGCAGTGCCTGGGGGCACTGGGGGGGGAAAGCAGTGCCTGGGGGCACTGGGGGGGAAAGCAGTGCCTGGGGGCACTGGGGGGGGAAAGCAGTGCCTGGGGGCACTGGGGGGGAAAGCAGTGCCTGGGGGCACTGGGGGGGAAAGCAGTGCCTGGGGGCACTGGGGGGGAAAGCAGTGCCTGGGGGCACTGGGGGGGAAAGCAGTGCCTGGGGGCACTGGGGGGGAAAGCAGTGCCTGGGGGCACTGGGGGGGAAAGCAGTGCCTGGGGGCACTGGGGGGGAAAGCAGTGCCTGGGGGCACTGGGGGGGAAAGCAGTGCCTGGGGGCACTGGGGGGGAAAGCAGTGCCTGGGGGCACTGGGGGGGAAAGCAGTGCCTGGGGGCACTGGGGGGGAAAGCAGTGCCTGGGGGCACTGGGGGGGAAAGCAGTGCCTGGGGGCACTGGGGGGGAAAGCAGTGCCTGGGGGCACTGGGGGGGAAAGCAGTGCCTGGGGGCACTGGGGGGGAAAGCAGTGCCTGGGGGCACTGGGGGGGAAAGCAGTGCCTGGGGGCACGGGGGGGGAAAGCAGTGCCTGGGGGCACGGGGGGGGAAAGCAGTGCCTGGGGGCACGGGGGGGGAAAGCAGTGCCTGGGGGCACGGGGGGGGAAAGCAGTGCCTGGGGGCACTGGGGGGGAAAGCAGTGCCTGGGGGCACTGGGGGGGAAAGCAGTGCCTGGGGGCACTGGGGGGGAAAGCAGTGCCTGGGGGCACTGGGGGGGAAAGCAGTGCCTGGGGGCACTGGGGGGGAAGCAGTGCCTGGGGGCACTGGGGGGGAAAGCAGTGCCTGGGGGCACTGGGGGGGAAAGCAGTGCCTGGGGGCACTGGGGGGGGAAGCAGTGCCTGGGGGCACTGGGGGGGGAAGCAGTGCCTGGGGGCACTGGGGGGGGAAGCAGTGCCTGGGGGCACTGGGGGGGGAAGCAGTGCCTGGGGGCACTGGGGGGGGAAGCAGTGCCTGGGGGCACTGGGGGGGGAAGCAGTGCCTGGGGGCACTGGGGGGGGAAGCAGTGCCTGGGGGCACTGGGGGGGGAAGCAGTGCCTGGGGGCACTGGGGGGGGAAGCAGTGCCTGGGGGCACTGGGGGGGGAAGCAGTGCCTGGGGGCACTGGGGGGGGAAGCAGTGCCTGGGGGCACTGGGGGGGGAAGCAGTGCCTGGGGGCACTGGGGGGGGAAGCAGTGCCTGGGGGCACTGGGGGGGGAAAGCAGTGCCTGGGGGCACTGGGGGGGGAAAGCAGTGCCTGGGGGCACTGGGGGGGGAAAGCAGTGCCTGGGGGCACTGGGGGGGAAAGCAGTGCCTGGGGGCACTGGGGGGGAAAGCAGTGCCTGGGGGCACTGGGGGCGGGGGGGGGAGCAGTGCCTGGGGGTGGGGGTCAGTGTCAGGAGGGGGAAGGGTGTGGGGGGTGAGAGCGTCAGTATCTGGGGGGGGGGCGGGAGAGATGGGTGCAGGGGGTGAGAGTGTCAGTGTCTGGGGGGGGGGGAACGGGGGGAGCAGTATCTGGGAGAGCGTGCGGGGAGGGAAGTAGTGACTGGGGGTGGGGGGTGGTTGCGGGGGAAAGTAGTGTCTGGAGGAGGCGGTGAGGGAGTGCGGGGGTGGGGAAGCAGTGTCTGGGGGAGGGGGTGCGTGGGGGGAGCAGTGTCTGGGGGAGGGGTGTGTGCGGGGGGAGTTGGGGGGGAGGGGAGGGAAAGCAGTGTCGGGGGGTGCGGGCAGTGTCTGGGGGAGAGGGACAAAGGGGTGGTGTGGGGGTGGGGAGGGGGAAATCCCTGTGTTCTCCCGCACTGGGCCCAAGAAAACGGCACGGCCCGGAAACGCCGCCACCTTCTCACCCGGGCCCCCGGAGCCCGTTGCAGAGTCACCACCAACCGCCAAGCAGGAGCCAACCTACCGGACATTAATTATCCAGGACCCCGTCCTGTTGCCAACCCCCTTCTCGTCGACAGCGGCGGAGCCGGAGCCGCCCTATTCCACCGTGCACCACCACTGGCAGCGCCACCTCCGCTCCGGAGGAATACTTGCAGTTAGAGCCGGTGCAGCACCACGTAAAAGTTGAGCTGCGTGTGATGGTGATCTGTGGTAATGGGAACTGCAGATGCTGGCGAATCCAAGATAACAAAGTGCGAAGCTGGATGAACACAGCAGGCCAAGCAGCATCTGAGGAGCGCAAAAGCTGACGTTTCGGGCCTAGCTCCTTCATCAGAAAAAGCACGGTGATAGTATGTCCATGTGATAGTTGCGGTAATAAGTGATAGATGGAGGCACCATCAATATGAAGGTAGGACTTCGTCTCCACAAGGACTGTGCAGAGGTTACTCATCTCCTGCCAGCAGATTGATGGGAATGAAGTCACGCATGGTTACCCCTCACCATCTGCCACAGACCCAGTCCAGCAACTACGATCTTTAAAACTCAATCAACTTGATCAGTCATGGTGCTGCTGAGCCAATCTTGGTGATGGACATTAAAATCACCCATCCAGAGTACCTTCTACACCCTTGCCAAATTCATCGCTTCTTTCATATTGAACAACACTTGGAAGAGTGTTGATTGATCAGCTAATGGAGGACAGTATGTAGTAATTGGGCAGGGGTTTTACATGCTCATGTTTGATCTGATCCCATGAGACTTCTCAGTAGCCACAGTTAATGTTGACTCCCAGGCTGACTTCCTCCTGGGTATATACCACTGTGCCACCCCCTTTCCTAGGTTTATACTAGGTAGGACAGGACATACCCAGGAATGTGATGCTGTTTTTTTTTCTTGGATATTGTATGTAAGGTATAATTCCCTTAGTATGACTATATCAGGCTGTTGCTTGACTGTTCTGAGACAACTCTCCCAATTTTTGCACTAGGTCCCAGATATTGGTGGGGAAGATTTTTAGAGGCGAGAGGGCTGAGTTTGCCATTGTCTTTTTTAATGTCTCAGGCAATGCCATGTGGTCCACCCAGTTTCTTTTTGAGATAACACAGTGTGGAACTGGAGGAGCACAGCAGGCCAAGCAGCATCAAAGGAGCAGGAAAGTTGATGTTTCGGGTCAGGACCCTTCTTCAGAAATGGGGGAGATCAAAGAGAGCTCTGAAATAAATAGAGAAATATAAGTGGGATGGTGATAGGTGAGTGCAGGTGAGGCAGTGGTGGAAGAGAAGATGGACATGTTGTGTCAGGTTAAGGTGGGGATGAGAGGGAGAGTTGGTCATGGGAAGAGGCTGGGTGTGGGGAGATTTTGAAACTGGTGATGGCCACATGGAGATCATTGAGTCGCAGGGTCCCAAGGCAGAATATGAGGTGCTGCTCCTTCAGTTTCTTTTTGAGCCTTTTTAGGAGTTAAAATGATCTAGAAAGCTACTCAGTTGTATTAAGAGGGCAGCTAAGAGTTAATCACATTGTTTTGGGTCCTCTTCACAAATTATTAATTGTATTCAATCTAAAAATAGTGAGAAGTGTGTTCCTTCACTGTACATACATGGCACCATTCACATTAACTTCGAATTAGACAAGGAAAAAAGAATGATAACTTTAGAGTCCAAATTTTCTTTCCACTGTTGCAGTCGTACTCGGTTTTCCAGCTCTTGCCATGCCTCTGCCAGAGTCCCACTCCAGGCTTTGCAGCCCACGCCATGCCACCACCGGTGCCAGGAGCGACTCACCCTGTCGTTATCTTGCTGGTTTTGGAGTCACACATGGGCCAGACCAGGTATGAATGGCAGTTTTTGTTCATTAGGAGATCAGATGCATTTTTACAAAATGAACAATGGCTTCGTGTTCCTCACTGGACATTTATCCCCCCCAGATTTTTTTATCAACTTCAAGTTCCACATCTGCTATGGTGAGACTTAAACCGAGGTTCTCAAACATTAACTTGATCTCTGGGTTACATATCCAGCAGAAATTTCACCTGCCAACACCTCCCTATTTATTATAGATTTGTGTTTGACTCTTATTACCGCAATTCTGTGCTCTGATCATCAAATGGTTCTACTGCACTTACAATTTCTCAACATTAATGCATTAGCCACCTTCATCTTCTACATATTTGAATATTACTTCAAGCAGAAAATGACAATATTTGCTCCATTCTAGGGTTACCAATGTGCACTGTTACCATTTTACCCTTTCAAGCTTCATCCTAAACTTCTGCTGCCGACATTCCTAATTTTAACCGCTGCAATAGTCAGCAATGGACTAATTCTTAGCTACTTCCACTTGCTACCTCAGACATCTTTACATACATCCCCTCAATGACAAACGCTTCCTCCTCTTTTGCTGCCTCTGTGGCTTCATGCCATTTTTATGCCGGTGTGCTCACTCTATCTTCTGCAAATCCAGAGTGATCTGCCTCATGCCCAAAGCATTCTGTACCCTCTTTAGTGATACCTCTGGATGACCCAAAGACCATCACTGTCCCTACTCTGCTACTGATCTTAGTTTGCTGCAGCTTAGGTTGTTCACTCTACCTCCACAGCTAGAACCAAAAATACACAGTTCCATTTAAGAAAATAAAAAGCTGTGCACTTGAATCTAATCATCGAGATGTCCATGCTCAAATGATTTGGAAAATTGCTCGTTTCCAATTCTACCAATGGTTTCAAAGTGACAACCCAGACAGGTTTTAATCACTATTCATATGCTCCTTTATATTTAATGGAAAGAAAACAAGAATGAAATATTATCAAAGGAAAAAACAACATTACTCAAATTCTTTTTTCAATTCATAGAATGATTTTCTGTTTTCGTCAGACTTCATCCAAATTATCTGGAGGCAATACAGTTTGGAACCCAGAGATCAGATTTTCTTGGATCAGCCTCTATAAAGCTCGCCAGCAAAAGAGGAGTACCGATGAAATGTCTCGTTAAAATAATACTATTGATCCCATAGTAGCACAAAGCTTCTGGAGGCTCCTAATCTTCAGACCATCAGCAAACATTGAGAATGGAAACAAAGTCACTGATGATTCGGTAACTACAGGCACCCAGTGTCACCTTTGGCAAAGAACTTGTTGTCAAGACTGGAAGGAACCAATGCTACAATCAGAATCATAAAATGCTGGAGCAACTCAGTTTTATGTTGAATCCAGTAGCAATTCTGAACAATTATATTGTACTACAAACATTAACATTGTTTCTCTCTTCGCTGCTGGACTTGCTCAGTTTCTCCAACAGTTTGTATTTCTCTTTCAGATTTTCAGCGTCGGCAGTATTTTTATGAGGAGGTACCAGTGCTACCAACACGAGGAGATACAATTCCAGATTTAAGTAGGCCACCTGGGAAAATACCTAGTTCTGCAATGTCCTGGGGGCGTGGTGGTGGTGGGGTGGGATTAGCCTCCTACAGCCAGAAACCTCATGCCACGAGCAGCTCCAAACAGTGGAGCATTTTCTCATAATTCCCAGGAACAGGAAGAACCCCTCAACATTTTAAATAAATACATGGGATGCACACAAAGTGTTATTAAATACAAGGCTACAGACCAAGAGATGCTGGTGAATCCAAGATAACAAAGTGTGGAGCTGGATGAACACAGCAGGCCAAACAGCATCTCAGGAGCACCAAAGCTGAAGTTTCAGGCCTAGACCCTTCATCAGAGAGGGGGATGGGGAGGCGGACTGAAGATGGATAGAGGAGAAGATAGGTGGAGAGGAGAGTATAGGTGGGGAGGGGATAGGCCAGTCCAGGGAGGACGGACAGGTCAAGGAGGCGGGATGAGGTTGGTAGGTGAGAAATGGAGGTGCGGCTTGAGGGGGAGGAGGGGATAGGTGAGAAGAAGAACAGGTTAGGGAGGCGGGGACGAGCTGGGCTGGTTTGGTGATGCAGTGGGTGGAGGGGACAAGCTGGGCTGGCACCTGCACATCTGCCAATGTAGTATACTGTATCCACTGTACCCGCTGTGGCTTCCTCTACATTGGGGAAACCAAGCGGAGGCTTGGGGACTGCTTTGCAGAACACCTCCGCTCGGTTCGCAATAAACAACTGCAGTCGTGAACCATTTTAACTCCCCCTCCCATTCCTTAGATGACTTGTCCATCATGGGCCTCCTGCAGTGCCACAATGATGCCACCCGAAGGTTGCAGGAACAGCAACTCATATTCCGCTTGGGAACCCTGCAGCCCAATGGTATCAATGTGGACTTCAGAAGCTTCAAAATCTCCCCCTCCCCCGCTGCATCATACAACCAGCCCAGCTCATCCCCTCCCCCCACTGCATCACCAAACCCAGTTCGTTCCCACCTCCCTAACCTGTTCTTCCTCTCACTTATCCCCTCCTCCCACCTCAAGCCACACCTCCATTTCCCACCTACCAACCTCATCCCGCCTCCTTGACCTGTCCGTCCTCCCTGGACTGACCTATCCCCTCCCCACCTATCTTCTCCTCTTTCCATCTTCAGTCCGCCTCCCCCTCTCTGATGAAGGGTCTAGGCCCGAAACGCCAGCTTTTGTGCTCCTGAGATGCTGCTTGGCCTGCTGTGTTCATCCAGCTACACACTTTGTTTTCATGTCAGGAGTTGCTGAGGTGGTATGGGCTGAGGTCAGAAACAGGAGGGGAGAGGTCACACTGCCTGGAGTTTTTTTATAGGCCTCCACGAAGTTCTAGGGATGTGGAGGAGGGATTGACAAAACGATTCTGGGCAGGAGTGAAAGGAACAGGAAGGTCATTATGGGAGACTTTAACTTCCCCAACATTGACTGGAAATGCTATAACTCTAGTACGTCAGATGGGTCAGTGTTTGTCCAATATGTGCAGGACAATTTCCTGACACAGTATGTCGAAGGGCAACAAGAGGGGAGGCCACACTAGATCTAGGACTTGGTAATGAACCAGGCCAGGTGTTTGATTTAGTGATAGGTGAGCACTTTGGATAGAGTGACCATAATTCAGGTACATTTATTTTAGGGATGGAAAGGGATAGGAACATGCTACAGGGCAAGAGTTATAGATGCAGGAAGGGCAATTATAATGCGATTAGGCAAGACTTAGACGGTATAGAAAAGGGTAGCAAAATGTGGGGGGTGGGGCATTCGAAATGTGCAGCTGGTTTAAGAAACAGATATTGCGCATCCTTGATAGGTATGTCCCTGTCAGGCAGGGAGGAAGTGATAAAGGTAAGGGAACCGTGGTTTGCTAAAGAAATTGTATCTCTTGTTAAGCGGAAGAGGGAGGCTTATGTGACATTGAGATGAGATGGTTCCGATGAGGCGATGGAGAGTTACAGATTAGGTAGGAAGGATTTAAAGAGAGAGTTAAGAATAGCAAGGAGGGGACACGAGGTAGAATAAAGGAGAACCCTAAAGCTTTCTATAAGTATGTGATGAATAAGAGGATGACTAGGATAGGAATAGGGCCAAAGACAGAAGTGGGAAGTTGTGTGTGGACCCTGTAGAAATTGGAGAGGTGCTAAACGAATATTTCTGTTTTCAGTCAGGAAAAGGAGAATATTGTAGAGGAGAAGACTGAGTTAGGGGCTATTAGAATTGAAAGGATTGAGGTTAGTAAGGAGGAGGTGTTATCAATTCTAGAAGGTGTGAAGGTAGATAAATCCACTGGGCCGGATAGGATTTTTCCAAGGCTTCTTTGGGAAGCTAGGGAGGAGATGGCGCAGACTTCGGCCTTGATCTTTGAGTCATCGTTGTCTACAAGTTTAGTACCGGAGGACTGCAAATGTTGTTCCCTTGTTCAAGGGCAGTAGAGATGACCCAGGTAATCATAGACCAGTGAGCCTGAAGTCTGTTGTAGGAAAAGTTTGGGAAAGGGTTACGAGATAGGATTTATAACCATCTTGCAAGCAACGATTTGATTGGAGATAGTCAACATGGATTCGTCAAGGGCAGGTCATGTCTCACAAACCTTGAGTTTATTGAGAAGGTGACCAAGCATGTGGATGAGGGCAGCGCAGTCGATGTGGCGTACATGAACTTCAGTACAGCCTTTGATAAGGTTCCACATGGTAGGTTATTGGAGAAAATGCAGACACATGGGATTGAGGGAAATTTAGTAGTTTGGATTAGAAACCGGCTTTCTGTAAGAAGGTAACGAGTAGTGTTTGATGGAAAATATTCAGCCTGGAGTCCAGTTACTATTGGTACGCCCTCAAGGATCTGTACTGGGACCACTGCTTTTTTCATTTTTATAAATGACTTGGATGCAGGCATAGGTGGACAGGTTAGTAAGTTTGCAGATAACACTAAAGTCGGGGGAGTGGTGGACAGTGTGGAAAAAATGTTGCAGGGAGACGTGGATAAACTGCAGGATTGGGCTGAAAGGTAGCAAATGGAGTTCAATGCAGATAAATGTGAGGTGATTCACTTTGGGAAGAATAATAGGAAGGCAGAATACTGGGTCAATGGAAAGATTCTTGGTAGTGTGGATATGTAGAGAGATCTTGGTGTCCATGTACATAGATCCCTGAAAGTTGCCACTTAAGTTGATTGTGCTGTTAAGGTGGTATACGGTGTGTTAGGTTTTATTGGTAGAGGGATTGAGTTCCGGAGCCATGGTGTCATGCTGCAACTGTACAAAACGCTAGTGTGGCTTCACTTAGAATATTGCATACAGTTCTGGTTGCTCCATTACAGGAAGGATGTGGAAGCATTGGAAAAGGTGCAGAGGAGATTTACCAGGATGTTGCCTGGTCTGGAGCGAAGGTCTTATGAGGAAAGGCTGAGGGACTTGGGTCCGTTCTCATTGGAGAGAAGGCGGCTAAGAGGGGATTTAATAGAGACAGACAAGATGATCAGAGGATTAGATAAGGAGGACAGCAAGAGTGTTTTTCTGAGGATTATGACATCAGCTGGTACATGGGGGGGGCGTACCTGCAAATTGAGGGGTGACAGATTTAAGACAGATGTCAGAAGCAGGTTCTTTACTCAGAGTGATAGGGGTGTGGAATGCCCTGCCTGCCAATGTAGCTAACTCAGCCATATTCAGGGCATTTAAACAGTCCTTGGATAAGTATATGGATGATGATGGGATAGTGTAGGGGATGGGCTTAGTTTAGTTCACAGGTTGGCGCAACATTGAGGGCCGAAGGGCCTGTTCTGCACTGTTCTATGTTCTATAAGTTAACAGAATTTCTGGGACCTCAAGGTCAAGGGCTACAAATACCTGCACCACCACCTGCAAATTCTCCTTCAAGTCACATACCGTCCTGAAGTGGAGCTACATCACTATCCTTTAACTTTTGCTTAGTCACAAAACTGGAACTCACTCTTTAAAAGGACTCTGGCTATCCCTCCATTGCAAGGACAGCAACAGCTCAAAAGTGCAGCACACCACTACTACCTCCTTATGGGCAATCAGCAATAGAAGAAGAATGCTGGTCTTGCCCTCAAAGCTCGCATTTCATGTGTACCTGAAAAGTTTTGGATTCATTTTTCTAAATTATGTTTAAATGTTGTAATCAAGGTGCAAGCAACCATTGAAGGAAGCCAATCATTTTTAAAATTTGCTCTGAATAATAATGTGTACAAGTAAAATTGAAAATTTTATTTCTTACTGCACAATAAAGAATTATGCAAATACACAAATTGCCACGTTTGTTGATAACAGGCTAAAATGTTTAGATCTGACTATCGGCCCTGGTGTAGTAATTTATCAATGTTTGCCAGTTTATTTCTGCCCTTTCCGGACCTTTGTATGACCTTTAACAAACTTCAACATGATTCTGAAGTTTCTCCAATTTGTGTTCAACATTAACAATTATTAGCTATAACATTTTACCAAGCAGCCATGCATGTCTCGGCAGTGTATCCTTAAGTATTACTGCTCAGTGACATTATTAGATGCTTGGTCAGGCATTTTCACATGTTGCCATCACTATGTACACTGGAACTGTAAAAAAAATTCAGCAATAGAATCAAACTATAGCTTTTGTCCTTCCAAATTTGGATTATATCTTGTGAAACTATGTTAAGTTATGGAACACTGAAGAGTGCAGAGGCTTGTCGTGATAAATAGTTATAGAAACTAAAAATATATTAGCACATTAAAATACACACGGACAGTCCAAACAGCAAAATTATAATCGAAATCCTGAATATGGAAAATACATTTAAAATTTTACATTTGGCAGGTTCTTGGAATCATTCTTCAATCATTACCAATTACAGTACATCACTCCTTCAAAAAGTGGGAAAGTTAATTATTAGTTATTAGACATTACCTTATAGTCAAGGTAGCACAGAATGACCACAATTTTCCAGTAAAAATTAATTTATTTATATGTTAGCTTCTTTAGCAGTGGAAATTTTAGCTTGAAGTTGCTGGTTTGGCAGACTACACTTGAGAATCAGTAACTGTTTGCATTCTTGGCGGAGCTGTCAAATAGCAGATTTTATTGAAAAGGCAAAGAAGGAAGAACTAGATTTGTGTAACTCAATTAAAATTAAATCATTTTCATTATAGAGAAATGCACAGGCCGATCTTGCAGCCAAAATCATTCTACCAGGCTTTCTGCAGAGAGTTCTTTCCGCCGCCCCCACCCTCCAAGCTGTTACATATTTATCAGTATAGAGTAAAAGGAAATTAGTCTGTTTACCTGGCTGGATAGAAAATAAATTAATAACGCAAAGTATGAAAACATTCTCTTATTTAACACTTTATTTTACAATGATTAGGAATCATTCTACAAGTTTAAGGCAGGTATACTTTAAATTTGATTTACAAATTATACTCATAACATAAATCTTAATTCTGGACTTGAGTTATTAATATAAAAAAATGAATACTAAATGCCATATTAAGATGCTGGAATAGCACTAAGTGTCAAACAATGCATTGTGACAATATTGAGTAGATCTAATGATACATTTTCTTTAAAAAATTGTAATTCACCCCATGATGATTTTAAAAATGAATTAAGTTGGCAACCAAATATACAATAGTCTCCAAAATATTGGCAACTGCTGGAGAAAATATTTTAGCTTCTGGAGAAACAAATACAAATGACGTGCTATATGGCATCTCAGAATTGAATTTTCTGCATTGAAGTTTCTCTTTTCTGGTCAAATGTAGTGGTGATGTTTAATTCTGAAATGTGTGGATCTTCCTGGCTGGAAATCTTCTCCAAGGATCCACAAAAGCTTTTTTCCCCCCATTTAGAGTTGTTGCATACAGCCCTTGTTAACCCAACAATCATAAAGCAGTTAGATGTCGCCTTTGAGCGCTACAAGACAGTTCTGCAGCAATTGCAAGTATCCCTGTGGATTAAAAAATGCATTCACCTTGTCAAGATTTTGAGGATATGAAAACACTTCTGATTTAATTCAACGTTGTATTCAGAAAATGTAAGCTTTGTAAATTGTACCAAAGTTTGCAAACGTAGTTTATGCTGCTAAAAATACAAGACATTTAAGGGTTTTAGGTGACAAGGATCCAAGACACACATCTAGGAATCAAACACAATGTATAAGCACGATTAAATTTTAAATGTCAATAACTATGAATCATGCTAAACATTTAACCAGTTCTCCCACAATACCATCATCCCAACATGTATATGTAGGAAGTGTATTTACAAAGCTACATTTATAAAAATTAAGAACTCCCCACTCCTAATTCTCATCAGAATGTTAAAGCACTTGCTTGCAAACAAAATAATTCCAGTTCCACACAAGGACTGCCAACATTTTGAATACTAAAATATTCACAGCGCTACACTATTTCAGGGAAGATTTGTATGAGTGAAGTTATTCCTGTAACAAAATTGAAAAAATATTTTTAAGAGTTGGGGCCTGGTTCATTTACCATCTCCTAGTGTCTGCTTTAGAAGATAACAGATACAAGATTATAAAATACTTGTGCTTTCATTAGAAGTTAGTGAAGAGCTTTCAATTGTTGTTTATAACTACAAATAATTCAACTTCTATTAAAGGTCATCAAGCTGAAATGAAAACTCAAAGCTTCTCCCCACAAAGGCAGCCATTTTATTTCAATTTTCCAGTCTTATGCTTCCGTCGAATACAATGATGTTAATATTCTTAATGTTTAATTGGAGAACATTTTTGCAGTACTGGATATGGGGAAAGAAGGCTGACAACAGAGGCAGTTGACTAATCAATAGAGCCTATAGTGAGGCACAGCTGGTTATCAATATTATGCATGAAAAACTGATGTTGAGTCTCAGGTGATGTTGACACAGGGAAAGCATGTAGACAATAAGTGAGAGTGTCAATGTCTGATCATTGGAAGACTACAGAAATAATGGTGCAGGAGTGAAAAAAAATGGCAGTGCAAGAGATTCTCTGGCTTCAAGCCCTAACTAACTAAAAGTGGAATGAGCGGAGGCAGTTAGCAGGGCTGGGTAATGGAAAAGCGCTAATCACAACCGTACAGCTTTGTAGGGTGAAAACAGGATGAACGCAGAGCACTCAATTCTAAGATGTTAGTATGTAAAGGAATTTGTGCTGTCTGGTCTTTTGTTAAAAAAAAGTACACTGACAGATGGAGTAAAAATAAAATGTTGGAGAAACTCTAGAGGTCTGTAAACACCTGAGGAGAAGAGAATTGACATTTCAAGTTCAATATGACACTTGGACAGAGCAAGAACTGCACATGCTGGAGTCAGAGTCAATACAGTATGAAGCTGGAGAACACAGCAGAGGAGCCCAATATTTCGGGTTTACACCCTTCCTGATGAATACGCTTTTGAATGGATGAAGCCTGGAGTCATTGATTAGATTGGCAGGTAGCTAGCCAGGGAGTTTTGTTCATTTTACCTGTCTAGATTGGTACAATGGAGATAGAAAACAAGCATTGACCCTTAATAGCTCAAGTATTTCAACTCTATACATAATTAAAATCATTGAGTAATATTTCTAAACTTGAAACCTAATTCATTTAATAAAACACAGTAAAAGTGACAGAGCAGGTGATGTGCAATATTGCAGGGTAGTAATACAGGTAACTATGAGAAGTGTAAGACAGGAAGGGAAAAAGACAAACTTAAAGGCTCATATATCTGAATGTGTGCAGTGTATTGCATGGATTGGTAGCACAATTGGAAATAAATGCAATAAATGTTCTGCAGAAAGGCCACTGGACTCAAAACATTAACTCTGCTTTCTCTATACAGATGCTGCCAGACAGGCTGAGTTTCTCCAGCAATTTCTGTTTTAGTTTCAGATCTTCAACAATCACTTTTCTTTGTTTTATTATATAATTCAATGAGCATTACTTCAGCCATTACAGTCATGGTTGTGAAGTGACCGCAGCTGGACCTGAATATTCGGAAGTATTTGATATTTTGGAAAGACAGGAAGAAATGTAAGGAGGTAGGGTAACACTTTTAGCAATGTATGATGTCAGTATAGTAGTTGGAAAAGATTTTGATTTGAAGAATCAAATGGGGAATCAGACAGGATTAGGAAATAGCAAAAAGTAGTTGTCAAGGTAGACTAATTTATAGGCCACCTGATAGAAACAACAGTGCATATACAAATCAAGAAATAATGAGCACCCGCAAAAAAGGTATTGCAACAATCCTGGTAGATTCTTATCTGCACATAGATTGGACAAAACAAATTGACGAACCTAACCTGGACTATGCATTCAAAGTACATTTGGGACAGTTTCTTAAACAATACATTCTGAAACCAAACATAGCATCTATGTTGACATTCATTGCAATAATTCTTTTGCTACTATCTATTTTCCCGTTAAATAAACAAGATTTATAATTTACAGGTGAGGTCAAATAGCAAGCAGAAGATGCAGAATAAAGAAAACAATGCACAGCAAGAGATAGTAGGAACTGCTGATGCTGAAGTCTAAGATAACAAGGTGTGAAGCTGGAGGAACAGAGCAGGCCAGGCAGCAGAGCAGCAGGAAAGGTGATGTTTCGGGTCTGGATCCTTCTTCAGAAATTTCTGCTCCTCTGATGCTGCCTGGCCTGCTGCGTTCCTCCAGCTCCACATCTTGTTATCTAATGCATAGCAAGAGCCTTGTTACGCAACTAATTACTTAATTTTGATTAATACGTCAGACAGATAAAATTTTCCAGAAGGAGAAAAGTATTAGACAGAATGTCATCCATAGTACTGTTGAAAAAGTAGTAGCTAGAAATAAACAGAACAACTTAGAGTATATTGGTTCAACAACCCAATAGTTCTATATAGTTACGAAAGGTGGAACATGAAATTTGGTTCCTCGGATTCAAATTTAAAAGTCTGAAAACATCAAAACCAGCCAATGCAAGCTATAAACGGAGAAAAATTTTAAGTGGTTTTAAAACATTAAGAAGACACTACCTTAGAATGCTTCAGCTCCAACTCTGCTAATTCTACGAGATTTTTTCGAAAAGCTGCAACTCTCCGAGTTTTAAAGTCTATAAGCTCTAGAAAGAAAGAGCAATTATCAAGACTACACAAGTTCAAATAAATATATACAGATAAACCTTTAAACCATCAAGACAGCAATTGATATGTTCAAACATTTTCCTATTCATTATTTAATTAGAAGATTAGTCCATTTACTCCTAAATAGTCTTGAGATACAATGAGCTGCAGCTACAATCATATGCAGATTACCACTCCTGCGCTTTTGTGAAAATGAAAGAATAGAGCTCCATGTTTCTGAAAGAAAATTCAACTCAGGGCTCCCTCAGATATATAAAGCTGTACTTCTATTCTAGCATTTCCTTTGAAGCACAGATCTAAGGAAGGCAAACCATGCCCCCAGTTTAAATTCAGCTTCTACAATACAAAATTAAAGTCCTGAAGGCTGCTTTGACAACCTCTGTCAAACTGTTAGTACATAAGGTAACAGTGATATTAGGGTGCTAGTGGATTAGAGAGTGATGAACAGAATACCAGGTAAGTAGATACCAGATGGGCAGGGCAAAGGTGCACAGTGACAAGCCCTGTGATACAGCATTCAGCTCTGGTGAAGTCATCTAGACTCAAAACGTTAGCTTGCTTTCTCAACATGGATGGTGCCTGACCAGGTGTGATCTCCAGCATTTTTTGATTTCATTTCAGATTCCTGCAACTGCAGTAATTTGCTCCCGCATTTAGGGTATGTGAGGCTGAATTGATATTGGGTCTCTGTGGGGTGCATGATGCAAGCGTGGAGTCAGTCGAATAGTTACTCAAGAGTTAGATGGTGTATTTAACAGTTTAACTTTTTCTGATTAACAATTTACTTCATCAGAATCCTCCAAAATTCCCCTTGGCCTGGAACTCTCCAAAAGTCTCCAATTTAAATGGAGACTTTTGGAGAGTTCCAGGCCAAGAGGAACTTTCCAGCAGGAAATTCAACTTCCTGGGCAATTTTTTCCAGAGTGTGCTACCACAGAGCATGCAGAAGCCCCTATCTACACTGTCATAACAACTATCTAGCCAGTAGAAAATCTGGGTCAATCAATAAGGCACTGTACAATGGATTTTACCAACGATGGAGACAGGCTGGGAGGCAAAAAAGTGGCTGTGAAATGGAGAGAAATGCAGCAGGCAGAATGCCCATTATCTTCTGGCTGTCATTATTTTAACAGCATGGAGAAGTTAGTGGTGGAAGAAGAATGGCCTTCGCACTTTCAAGCCAAATGAGCCACTAAAATTGCCAAAGATTTCTTTCCAGAATCATACCAGCAAAACGGGCCCTCCCCCGCATAAGACAACTATTTGGTAAATTTCAGTGACCTCCCAGCACTTTTGCTAAGGGCCTCTGGCCTACAGTGTGGCCACTTGGGCAACAGTGGTCACTCCTAAACAGCCCTCACCCCGATCCTCGCTGACTGGCATCCTCATTTACTTGGTTAGTGTTGTGTTTCCACAGCATTGTCCTCTTCGGAGATACGGTCCGAGTCATTGGGCCACTGCTGCCAGTCGTGTTACTGAGACTGCCGAGCTACTAACAGTCCAATTGGTTGGCAGCTCTCTGAGACAAGGCCACTTTTTTTTTAAAGAAATAGGACAATTTACGCTGATAGCAACTCTTAAGAGAGCGCACCTGGGGTTTGTAGAACATCCTTTGTTCCAGTGCCACTTGGGCCCCTCCCTACAAATCTTTTTCTGTGCATTAATGACATTATCTCACTCAGAACTGGAAAAAATTATCAATTTCACTTCCATATTCCACTCTACTCTCATCTTCACCTGGTCCATCTCTGACTGCTCCTTTCCCTTCCTCAACAGCTGTTTCCATTTCTGTGGATAACATTGGCCAGCGATATCTATTACAAACCCACCAAATTCCACAGTTACCTATATTATATGTCCTTACCCTGCTTCCTGTAAGTATTCCATCCCATTTTTAGAGTTTCTCCATTGTATCTGTTGTGAAGATATGACCTTCAGCAGGGGTACTCAGAAATGTCAGGTTTTTTTTGCCTCAACCAAGGATTCATCACCAACATGACTGACAGGACACTAACCATATCTGACCCATCTCCTGCAATTCAGCCCTCACCCCTTCATTTTCTTCCCATAACAGAAATAGGGGCCCCTAGCCCTCATTCACCATCCCACCAGCCTCCAGCAGATTATTAGCTGCTACTTCCATCACCTCCAACAGGATGCCACAAGCAGAAACATATACCTCTCCCTTGCCGGAATTCCACAGGGGCCATTTCCTCCAGGACACCCTGATCCACTCATCCTCCATTCCTAACACCCCCATGGCACCTTCCCCTGCAATTGCAGAAGGTATAACATCTGCCCATTTATCTTCTCCCTCATCCCTTCAAGGCCCTAGACACATCTACCAGGTGAAGCAGTGATTTATTTGTACTTTACTCAATCTAGTCTACTGTATTCACTATTAACAGTATAATATCCTCACCACTGAGTAGACGAAACAGACTAGGTGACCACTTTTCAGAACACCCCCATTTCTATCAAATAAATGATTCTGAGCTTCCAGATATCTTTAACACATCATTGATTTTTGCCTGACATGCTGAGTTTCAGCAGCAATTTGTTTTTATCTCAACAGCAACTATTTAGTTGCCTGACCCATGTAGAAGACAACCAGGAATTTATACAGTTTCCCTCAAGCCTTTCTGCCCCTGATCGACACCCCAACTGTGACAACAAGGCTTTATGAAGTTACTTTTAATTCCCAAAAAGAAATTACAGCTATTTTCCCTGTTTCTTAACAAGGAAATGGGCATGTTTATCATTTCTAGTTTCTTGCAGCACTACTCAACTGAGAGGCCAGAGAAGAAGAGACTGAAAACTAACTCTCCAGAAAAGTATCTCAACAACCACATGCGAGATGTTCATTTGTGTAGGGACCCAAATGTTGCTGATTAATAGTAATTCTGAAGTGAAAAATTGTAAAATATTTACCTTGTTTTGCTGACTCTGAAAGTTTCTCGAATTTTTGACAACATAACTGCTGGTTGGTCTCAGCTTGAAGTACATCTTTGTTTTTAGCTCTTGATCTATCCAGTAGTTTGTTTGCATTTTCATAATCCACTAATGACCGTGCTCGTCTATAAAGGAGATCCTATACGCAAAAGTCAGGCAGCATGAATGACTTTTTTAAGTTAGAAAAAAGGAAGTTCATAAAATTCTTTAAAACTTTCTAACTGAGTTTATGCACTTGACTCCGTTTTGAATGATTCCACTGCTATTGTATTAAGCCAAAAAAGCAAGAAAATGGGAAGCATAACCCGTATGAAAGGTGCTCTTCACCCCTTCCAACTTCAGGCATTCATTCTTTGTTGATATGTATCTCATAACTAATTGGAATTCTCCGGAGTACAACTCACCTAACCACTCCACTCTTCCCACTGCCCAACCGTAATAGTTTCCTACCGGCATCACCAGCTTCAAAATCTCACCACAAAATTGTCCATCCTCCCACTCACCTATCCACTCCACTGATCCCACTAAACCACAATAAATCCCTACGTGCATCCACCTATCTCCATCTCACCTACCCTCCCTCATCTCCAACCCTCCATTTTTTTTCTGGGCTCCCCTCGCCTTCCCCAGTCCTGACGAAGGGGTTCAGCCTGAAATGTTGACTTGCCTGCTCCTTGGATGCTGTCTGACTTGCAATGCTTTTCCAGCTCCACATTTACTGACTCTAGTTTCCAGCATGTGCAGTCCTTATTGTCTCTAAGTCATTGAAAACTAAACAATTTACCTATATTGCCACAGGGAGGCATTACATAGGGTTTGCTGATGAAGAGGCTATGTATTGGGGCAGAGGTCTATATAGTTTTACACATTTATACACTAGCCAGCACAAAGAGTTGAAGGCAAGAGGTGACAAGCAGACAAACTACTATGTACTACCTGCTGTCGTAACATACTTAATGCATCACATCACCCAGAGACCTCAAGTTAACTGATCGAGGTTGATGCACGGAAGTCCCCAATATTGAGCAGAGGACTTGAAGACAAGTAGTCTGGAAGGATGTGGAAAAAGCAGAGGGCAAAAGAAATGGCTGGATAATAGAGAAAAAGCAACACTCACCAAAAGAGGTGGTGGGTGGGGTGGTAAAAAGAAAAATGATGGAACTTCAGGCTGACACGATTCATCTGCAACAGCTGTAGAAGGGTCTGCTGCTTGCAAATCTGCCACCACAGCCACAACAGACAATGATAAATCCAGAACTGATAGATATTTCAGGCACATTCCGTCTCCCAAAATGGACAGATGTCATCTACCTACCTGGAATTCACTTGTATCTTACCCAAATGACCATCATTCTAGCAAGATTCTTAACAGTGCTGTCTAACCTTTTTAATCAAGGTTAACAATGGTAATAAAATCTTTGGGGATATTAATGGAAGAAAACATCCCCAGTGGATGCAAACCAAAACGTCAGCCACCATAAATGCAAATGTTACAAGAAAGGCAGCATTTGCAGGCTAGTGTCTGTACAGAATATCTAAAGAAAAAGGCAAGGAGCTAGGAAGATATTTTCCTAAATTACTTTGAAGTTGTAGCACTGGTGCAGAACACAGCCCCTGCAGTTCTTTATTTAAATCAGCTCTTTGTAAGAGAGAACTTCGGTAGAACTTTTTGTTGCAGGGAAGAGAGGGGAAAAATTGTAGACTGAGGAAATAATAAGGTTCCTCTTGGGGTGTTCTACTATAAAGAGGGCAAAACGAAAATCAGAAGACATAAAACAGTCCAAGCAAATCAGGTACCACAGACATTTTGTCAACGCTACCCACAGGGATCTAAAGTTGGTGACATAACATCTGAAAACTCAGTGATCTTCAAGGTGGTTGTAGACAATAACCATGACCTGCCTGTTGCCAGATACTAGAAATTAAGATTATTCTTCCTGTTTTGAATCTGTAATTAATCCTGATCTGTACCATTCACTGATTAAACTTACTGAGAAAATCAAGGAAATAGCTTAAGAATATAACCAGAAATACATAAAACAGCAATTGGCTAAAACATATTTACCTTACCAGCTTGTGATTCCCTTAGGTAATACCTCAAAAGATCAGAAAGTTTTAGATCTTCATCTGCTGACACCCGAGCTTCTATTTTCTGTAAAAATAAATGCAAGACATCAAGTAGAAAATGATAGCAACCTCTACTGTTGGGTTGGAGAAGCAAGTCATCTAATGTCAAAATCACAGTCTGTTTTCTCAACAGTTCATGCAGAATATAACTAAATTGAATTATTAAAACGTGTCCATGCATAAAGATCAAATAGGCAGTTATTACTTTGTACTATTTCTGACAATTGGATAACTACACAAATGCTTAACATGACCTTTTGAATACACATAATTAAAAATATCCTGAAACCTCCTTCCAGTTAAAAAAGTTAATTCTCAAATACTTTAAATATACTTGTCTAATCTTTTTAATTCACCATATTCTCCAAAACTGAGAAACTTGTTATCTGGTTATAATTTTAACCCAAACAATTAATTACTTGAAGGATCAAACAATATGATTACAAAAGTAAACTCTTTCGTGCAACAGTTAAGATGAAAAAAAAAGTATAAGCACAAATAGCAACACTGCAGCAGATGCAACTCAAAACAGTTTTTAAAAAAGAAAAAAACATCAATATACTGCTTTAAGTCAGAAATATACAGCTTGTATCAAAAGGGGAATTTATAGAAATTGCAAACACAGGAGACCACCATACATTTTCTTGCGACTTACCCCTCTAAATGCAGTCTACTACATTTGGATGGTGTCTCCACCCCCACCCACTCCCCCAAGGTTTTGTAGTCAAGACTTACTGAATATAAAAAGTTTATAGTAAACTTTATTGAAACAACTAAACGGCTGCTCACATCCAGGAAATCACAATTAGCTCATGTTGACATACTGTTATGACATGGATGAGCATTTGTAATTTCCAATGCAGCAAGATCTGAGCCAACAGGGAAGTCAACAGGAAGATTATGCAGTTGTGTTCCCAGCATACACTGGGACCACGCACTGAAAAAGCTATGGATCTCCAAAACTGACCTAACTAGAGAAGTTATTCTGCATTTTGGTATTTCTATCTCTTCTTCTGGCATTTTCTCCCTCTACACATTTCACCTGTTCAAAATGTGGTTTAAAACACTCAAGTTCCGGCCACCTTAAAAACTTTCACCAAGCTATCATTTTTCCTTTGTTTCCTCACCATTTGCAGTCAGTAACTTACCTTCACTAATTCCAATCTCCTTCTCAATTTGCACTTGCAGATTCACTCTTCTCTTGCTCTCTCCTAACCTTTTCCTCGACATAAACTCCGAACTATATCCAAATTGACAACGTTGATCTTGCCATCCCCAGATAACTCTATCCTCATGGTCATGAACACCTACAAGGCCACCTCACATCAGCACAAGCACCCAACCACTTCTAGTACCTTGCAAAAAAAATCCTGTTATTTTCAACTGCACATGTCGAGCACCCAACTGCTTAACTTTTGGTGTTTGATTCTCTGCGATACTTTTGCAGCTATTTATTTGTTCAACCACTACCTTTGATGGCCTTATTCCCATAAAACTTTATTTTCTCCATCTAGAAATTCCCACCAATGCAAAATCAGCATTATTCCATCAACTCAAAAAATGTAGAGTTTAATGTATCCACCAATGCACAACTAGTTAGCTACCCATCACTAAATCTGGCTGGAGCACATCACAATGACATTGGGTCTCACCGGTCCAGCACCAAAACCACCCACAACTGTAGGATAATTTGAGACAGTAAAGATAACTTTAATTCTTTTTCCCCACTACTATCCCTCTGCTTAAACCTCTGCTCATCTCCTCTCCCACACATTCCTTAACAAATGTGAAAGGCCTATGGACAGGTTTGTCGCTGTACCTTTTCCCTATAATCCCAAAAACCCCTAGCCTCCTCCCAGACCTAGCTGCAAATCTCATCTCTATGCCATCTCAAGTGGCATTACTGAGTTGGAGACCACTCTTCTTAAAGTGCAGACCAATTTCATACCTTAGTCTCTACATTAGGTGATTTATCTCCCACTTCTTTTAAAAAAATCCATTAGAACCCTCCTGCAATGATCCTCTCTTGATTGACCTGATCCTTCCGAATTCTGAATTGTCACAGTGATTAATTGCTACAACTCTTGACACCATTGCATCAACTCAGTGGGACTTCCTGTTTTTGAGGCAGTCTTACTTATTCAGTCAAGTAAGATGTTATCCAGCAATGCCTTTTCTTCCTATCCTTACGTTAATGTCTCCTAAAGATCCATTCCAACTCCTCTGCCTCAGCTGCAAATTACTACTTGGAAATAATTATCCAAAAACACATTATACATATAGCATCATAAAAGGTACACAGCACGGAAACAGGCCCTTCGGCCCAACTCATCACTATATACCAACAGCATCCAGCTCTAGCTTTCCACCGCCTTCCCCATTTCCAAAGTCTGTGCTGTCAACTGTTTGTCTGACACCCAACTCAAGAAAACCTTTAAACCTTTCCAGTTAAACACTGGATCACCTTTGAAGCTGACCATAAACTCAGTACTCTTGCCGATTCCAGCAGTCTCCAGTCATTTTGTCAGGCTCTCTCAGGTTATTTTGCAAACTCAGCTTCCTATATGAGCCAGAGCCAAGTATCTGATCCCATATCCTCCTCTACTTTCACATTTGAAACTTTGCTGACCTCCTCCAACCTAACGAGAATCTCAACTACTGCCATTTTCATTTCCATTTAACTACTCCAACGCTGTCTCTTCTTTCATGCTCTAAATTCTTCAGCTCATCCAAGCCCAACATACAAACATGTCACCTCAACTGCAATGATCCACTTTGTCTCAGAATCACCTAGTACTGCAGACTATCATTTATGTTAGATCCCTTGACGTCCCGATTCATCCCTAGTTTTATAACTCCTTCCCAAGCCTCCCCAAACTCTACATTCCTGATCTTGGTTTTTTGTACATTGCCCCCTCTCTATATCTCAACATTTATCATGCTTGCGGCTACTAAAGTCCCAGACTTTGGAGATTCCTCCCAAATCCCTCTTCCTCTATATCTCCTCCTCCAAGATTCTCCAAGAAATAAATCCATGTCCTTCATCCCAGATTTTGGTTAGTCTAACACCTATACAAAACATGTTGAGAATTGTTTTCTCTTTGTTAAAAGGTGCTAAATACATGGAGGTGTTGTAAATCTACACCAATGCTAAATAAGATGGTAATAGACTTATGGCAAATAGAAAAACCTATGAAGGAAAGTTCAGCTAAATTTCAAAATTTGGAAAGTTAGTCAAACTAGATGCATGCAAAAGTGACATACCCTTGTTTTTTCAAATAATTCTGATACCTTCAAGAAAAATCTGAAACAAAATTATGAACACATTACCAAACTGTAAAGTAGTTTTCCAAAACTATATGGTAAATAATAAGCAACGGGAATTTATCAAACTGGTCATTCCAAATGTATTTTATATGTTACTATTCAAAACTAACAGAAAATCATGTGGTTCACTAGGCCTAACCACTGTCTCAACACTTCCTGGATCTGGGTTTGAAGTACGAATCTATTCTTAATGAGACTTCAAGTTGGATTAGTCTTTATTAGGCAAAAATTCATACCACAAAACTGTCTATAACATGTTGTTGTTTGCACAGTGGGGATGCTACTAAGTTTGAACCATTGCTCAAAGCTGGACAAAATATGAAATAATCTCATTTGTACTATAACCAAGTCAAATTTGATACAAACTTTGGAAGAAGTGATTTCTCCATGTCATCTGGGTAGAAGGGTGGTTTACTCCTAAAACAGCATATTCAAAATTGTAAATACAGAGTAATACATTTTTAGTATTAAAAAAACAATATGGGAGAAAAACTAATTTATTGCCATATTTTCAGCAATGTTAATCCTTAGTCAGCTGTATTTTCAAGACAGAATAATTGATTTAAAAACTGAATTACTGCTTATGAGTGGGAAGGCTAAGATTTAAAATACAAATGCAACCGTCTAGTTTTCAGAGTATCACATCACAGTAGTAAAACTTAAAAGCCTGTTCTACACTAGAAGTGTGTTGTTTTAAAATGTGTGATTGACTACATTTAGCAATTTTGGCTGGATCTACATATCCAACAAAACCTACAAATGTAAATTCTTCCCAATATTTACTGTCACTTATGTCTTTGCTATATGAACGTATTTACAAAAGATTTATATTGGTGCTTTTGATACATATTTCAACATTATACAAAGCAAAACAAGACATGAAATAATTATCTTTCTGTTTAGTATGACAAAGTTTTTCACTTTATCACACTCCTGTGAATTATGTAGTAGACTGACCATCAACAATCATACTGCAATGGGTCTCTTGGGAAAGGATTATTTTTGTGTACTATGTAATAGTCACACATTGATGCAGATCATATCTTTGATTTAACTTCATATAATACAAAGGAAAACGTACCCTTTGGCTTGTAAGCATGTAGTTCAATTAACAGATTATAACATAAAAGGTAAGGGCATTATTAAATCTTTGGTTTCAGGAGATCAATTATGACTCATTTGAGCTGAACCATCATTAAACATTCCTATCATAGGTTATAATATGCAAATTCATACTGACTAGTAAGCAGATTACAAAGAAATTTACAAAATAAGAAATCGTTAATACAAATTTGCAAAAAAAAAAGCAAGTTATAATTAATTTTGTCTCCCTCTATGTCAAAGGTTTAATATTACTTTTGAATTGAGAGTTACAATACTGTTAAACATTGCCTGTACGGTCAGGAATGACCTGTAAGCTAATGTATTTTATAAAACAGATTAAAAGCTTGAACATTTTTCTTTGGCTTAATAATTCTGGAAAAGTAGAAAATGCCTCAAAGAGTACACAATATGTCTGAACTCAGTATCAGTTTCAAAAATTAAGTAAAACCGAACTGTAGAATTCGCCATGTCTGTAATCTGGACTAATATTTTGTTAAATTGAAAGGCATTATATTTCTCCAGGATAAATCACCAAGAACAAAGTTTAACTCACTAAAATTTTGAATCAATGTTTAATTGTGTGAAATAATACAGGGAAACGTTTGTGCTTAAATATAAATATGAAGTGTAGATAAATTCATACTAGCATAAATGTTTCTACAGTAAGAATGTAAAATTAGCATTAAAAATACAGAACAGTTGCAACATTAAGGCAAACTTTAATCCACCTATGTTAAAAATCAGAGGAAAATCAAGGACTGCACAAGTCCCTAAATGATTTGCCATGGCTCTTCTGAAAATGAACTTGTCCAACAAACAAGACAGGTTCTTGCATTAGATACAAGGAAAGATTAGAGAAATTGGACTTATTCTCCTTGGAGTTAATACAATTAAGATTGGACTTTAATGAGATGTTTAAATTATGAACAATTTTGTCAGGGTGAAGGAGAATATTCTGTTTCTACTAATTGGCAAGCCAGTAACTAGAGGTCATAATTTCAAACTTGTCAGCAAGAGCACTAGGAGTGAGACGAGAAACTGTTTTATTAAGGGTTGTTAGTGTCTGAAATGCGCTGCCTGGAAGAACGGTGAAGGCTGATTCCAAGAGACATTTGAAAAACATTGCTATATATATTTGAAAGTGTAAAACATAGAGGGCTATGGAGACAGGCCTGAAGAATGGGACTAGCTGGGTAGCTCTTTCAGGAACCGCTACAGACACAATGGGTCAAATAATCTGCTTCTGTAGTGTAAAATTCTATGATTCTAACTATAATACAAATGTTTAAGCCAAGACTACTTTACTAAAAATTGATTGCTTTCATTTCTTAAAGTTGTTCAAGACAACGGAAAAGTTCATAACTCAGACTGTGCAAGGATTGTAAAGCAAATGCGCTCATGTGAGGTCAATGTGCTATGATGTAGATACATGCAGTGACTGTCAGATGCTTGGAAACTCCTGGAATATTCACACAATTCAAGCAAGCTATTAAACGTAATAGTTTGTTAACAATGCACAGACAGTACTGACAACCACAAAACCAAATACATTTTTAGGCTGTATTGCCAAGGTCAATTACCACTTCAACATAAGGCTTTGGCAGGTTCAAACTTGTACAACTACATCCAACTTTTCTTGCTGAAAAGGGTGGGAAAAAAAAACTATGGAAAGCCCTAACCATAAGCATTGCAACTTTCAAGTTTTGCATGATTCAGTGCCATGGATCATTCGTAAGCTGGATAACCATATGATGCAGAGCACACGTTTTAGTTACTAGTGTTCAGTTAAATGATAGCATGACTTGAGGGCCATGACATGATCAGCTACTGCAATATCAAATGTGCTATCCTATGCACTTTTGCTTCAAGGCAAGTGAAAAGCAATTTTGACAAGAGGCACAACCTCAAACACAAATATAGAAAATAGGAGGTAGGGGGAGGCCATTCGGTCCTATGAGTCCACTCTACTATTCAACATGATCACAGCTTATCCCTTATCTCAATGCCATTCCCTCATTCTACCACGATATGCTTCAACATCTTCAGCCTCTAGAAATATCCTTCTTTCTTAAACATATTCAATGATTCAAGTGTTCTGTGGTACACTGCACACTTGAAATGAAGAAATTTTTCCCATCTCGGTCCAAATAGCCTACTCTATAACCTGAGATCACAATCTCTTAAGTGCACCATCCCTGGCCAGAGGAATCATCATCCCTGCATTTATTCTGTTCAGTCCTTTCAGCATTTTATATATTTCAAGAGCATCCTCTTTCATTTTTCCAAACCAAGTGAATACAGTTCTAGTGACCTCAATCTCCCTTCCTACAAATCTGCCATTCCAGGAATCAGTCTAATAAAACTTTGTTGCGTTCCCACTATGGCAAGTGTCCATTTTCTTAGGTAAGGAGACCAAGACTGCAGACAAACTCCAAGTGTGGTCTCACCCTGTGAGCTGAAGCAAGGCTTCCTTGTTTCTGTACTCAAACGCTATAGAATGAAGGCTAAATTACCATTTCACTTAACCAATTACTGCAACTGCATGTTCGTTATCAGTGACCAGTGAAGGAGGACATTCTATGTCAACATTTCACAGTTTATCACCAATTAAATAATATTCTGTCATTATAGCTTTGATACTGACATGGGAAACTCTACATTATATTGCATCTGTCATTTTCACGCCTATTCATTCAGCCCATCTAATCGCCTTGAATGATCTTTGTATCCTCCTCACCACGCTCAGTTCCACTTTGTTTTGCACTGCCAATAAGCTTGGAAATAATACATTATATTTCCACTAGCTTCCATTTTGCAAAAGATCCATTTATTCCAACTTTGTTTTTTGCCTACTTACCAATTCACAATGCATGGCAGTATATTAGCAATATGAAGTGCTTTGTTTTACTGTACAAATCTCGTGGGATTTTATCAAAACCTTTCCAAAAATCCAAATACACCACATCCCCTTATTTCCCCTCATCTATTCAACTAATTAAATCCTCCAGAAACTCCAGTAGTTTTGACAAATGTAGTTCACTTTCATAAATCCATGCTGATTTTGTCAAGTACTAAGTAACCCGTAATCACATACTTTACAATAGCCTCCAGTATTTTCCTTAAAACTGGCCAAAAGACCATAAGGTGTAGGAACAGAAGTAGGCCATTTGGCCCATCAGGTCTATCCCACCATTCAATAAGGTCACGGCTGATCTAATAAATCTCAGCTCCAATTTCCAGCCATATCCCCATAAACTTGAATTCCCTTACTGATTAGAAAATCTTGCTTAGCCTTGAATATAAGGAACAATCCAGCCTCAACAGCTCACTGAGGTAAACAATTCCACGTATTTATTACATCAGAAAAAAACCCTCATCTGCCTTAAATAGGCGACCCTTTACTGTGAGATTATGCCCTCTAATCCGACACTCTCACTCATGGGGGAGTAAACTGTCTACCCTGACAAGCCCCTATGAATCTTATTAAAACAGACAAAGTCTTCTTTCATCCTTTGAAATTCCAATGAATACAAACCCAACCTACTCAATTTCTCCTCAACAAACAAAAAGTCTTTCCACACACTATTTACCGAGTGAAACTTTTTCAGGCCACCTCCAAGTGGTCTGACTCGTGCCTTGTAGCTTTCGCAAGACATCCCTATTTTTATACTCCATTCCCTTTAGAATAAAAGGACAATGATTCATTTGCTTCCCTAAAACATGCTGAACTTGGACACTGAGATAACACAGTGCAGATGGAGGAACACAGCAGGTAAGGCAGAGGTGTAGAAAAGTTGACATTTCAGGTCGGGATCCTTTTTCAGAAAATTTGGATGCCAGCTTTATTTCCAATTCACGCACTAAAACCGCTAAATCCCTTAGTTTTGCAGTTTTCTGCAGTCTTCCATCGTTTAAACAACATTCAGGTCTTCTATTCTTTCTAACATTTGTGCACAACCTCACATTTTTCCACATTATATTCCATCTGCCAAGTGTTTGCCCACTCACTTAACCTGTCAATTAGCCTCTGTAGGCTCCCTGTGTCATTTGCAAACTTGGTGATAGTAGCTTCACTTTCCTCATCCAAGTCATTAATATATATTGCAAATAATTTGGGGCAGACTACCAATCCCTGTGGCAGTCCATTAATTATAATGCTGTTAGGCTTACTGTAGCCCCCTCCTTCTCCTCCCTCCCTCCCTCACTTTTAAATAGTGGAGTCATATTTCTCATCCTTTGATGTATAGATTTTCAGAAGATGGAAAATCGATGCATTTATGATTTCAATTGCCAACCTTGGCAGCCTGGGATGTTGATTATCAAACCCTGGGAAATTATCAGCTTGCAGTCCCAATCCTTTCTCCACCATGTTTTAAAAAAAAATGCTAGTCTCTTTCAAAGATAATGGGAACTGCAGATGCTGGAGATTCCAAGATAATAAAACGTGAGGCTGGATGAACACAGCAGGCCAAGCAGCATCTCAGGAGCACAAAAGCTGACGTTTCGGGCCTAGACCCTTCATCAGAGAGGGGGATGGGGGGAGGGAACTGGAATAAATAGGGAGAGAGGGGGAGGCGGACCGAAGATGGAGAGTAAAGAAGATAGGTGGAGAGGGTGTAGGTGGGGAGGTAGGGAGGGGATAGGTCAGTCCAGGGAAGACGGACAGGTCAAGGAGGTGGGATGAGGTTAGTAGGTAGCTGGGGGTGCGGCTTGGGGTGGGAGGAAGGGATGGGAGAGAGGAAGAACCGGTTAGGGAGGCAGAGACAGGTTGGACTGGTTTTGGGATGCAGTGGGTGGGGGGGTGGGGGGGGAGAAGAGCTGGGCTGGTTGTGTGGTGCAGTGGGGGGAGGGGATGAACTGGGCTGGTTTAGGGATGCAGTAGGGGAAGGGGAGATTTTGAAACTGGTGAAGTCCACATTGATACCTATGGCTGCAGGGTTCCCAGGCGGAATATGAGTTGCTGTTCCTGCAACCTTCGGGTGGCATCATTGTGGCAGTGCAGGAGGCCCATGATGGACATGTCATCAAGAGAATGGGAGGGGGAGTGGAAATGGTTTGCGACTGGGAGGTGCAGTTGTTTGTTGCGAACTGAGCGGAGGTGTTCTGCAAAGCGGTCCCCAAGCCTCCGCTTGGTTTCCCCAATGTAGAGGAAGCCGCACCGGGTACAGTGGATGCAGTATACCACATTGGCAGATGTGCAGGTGAACCTCTGCTTAATGTGGAATGTCATCTTGGGGCCTGGGATGGGGGTGAGGGAGGAGGTGTGGGGACAAGTGTAGCATTTCCTGCGGTTGCAGGGGAAGGTGCCGGGTGTGGTGGGCTTGGAGGGCAGTGTGGAGCGAACAAGGGAGTCACGGAGAGAGTGGTCTCTCCGGAAAGCAGACAGGGGTGGGGATGGAAAAATGTCTTGGGTGGTGGGGTCGGATTGTAAATGGCGGAAGTGTCGGAGGATAATGCGTTGTATCCGGAGGTTGGTAGGGTGGTGTGTGAGAACGAGGGGGATCCTCTTGGGGCGGTTGTGGCGGGGGCGGGGTGTGAAGGATGTGTCGCGGGAGACGCGGTCAAGGGTGTTCTCAATCACCGTGGGGGGAAAGTTGCGGTCCTTAAAGAACTTGGACATCTGGGATGTGCGGGAGTGGAATGTCTTATCGTGGGAGCAGATGCGGCGGAGGCGGAGGAATTGGGAATAGGGGATGGAATTTTTGCAGGAGGGTGGGTGGGAGGAGGTGTATTCTAGGTAGCTGTGGGAGTCGGTGGGCTTGAAATGGACATCAGTTACAAGCTGGTTGCCTGAGATGGAGACTGAGAGGTCCAGGAAGGTGAGGGATGTGCTGGAGATGGCCCAGGTGAACTGAAGGTTGGGGTGGAAGGTGTTGGTGAAGTGGATGAACTGTTCAAGCTCCTCTGGGGAGCAAGAGGCGGCGCCGATACAGTCACCAATGTACCGGAGGAAGAGGTGGGGTTTGGGGCCTGTGTAGGTGCGGAAGAGGGACTGTTCCACGTAACCTACAAAGAGGCAGGCATGGCTGGGGCCCATGCGGGTGCCCATGGCCACCCCCTTGGTCTGTAGGAAGTGGGAGGAGTCAAAAGAGAAGTTGTTGAGTGTGAGGACGAGTTCAGCTAGGCGGATGAGAGTGTCGGTGGAGGGGGCCTGGTCGGGCCTGCGGGACAGGAAGAAGCGGAGGGCCTTGAGGCCATCTCCATGCGGAATGCAGGTGTACAGGGACTGGACGTCCATGGTGAATATGAGGTGTTGGGGGCCAGGACACCTCATATTCACCATGGATGTCCAGTCCCGGTACACCTGCATTCCGCATGGAGATGGCCTCAAGGCCCTCCGCTTCTTCCTGTCCCGCAGGCCCGACCAGGCCCCCTCCACCGACACTCTCATCCGCCTAGCTGAACTCGTCCTCACACTCAACAACTTCTCTTTTGACTCCTCCCACTTCCTACAGACTAAGGGGGTGGCCATGGGCACCCGCATGGGCCCCAGCCATGCCTGCCTCTTTGTAGGTTACGTGGAACAGTCCCTCTTCCGCACCTACACAGGCCCCAAACCCCACCTCTTCCTCCGGTACATTGATGACTGTATCGGCGCCGCCTCTTGCTCCCCAGAGGAGCTCGAACAGTTCATCCACTTCACCAACACCTTCCACCCCAACCTTCAGTTCACCTGGGCCATCTCCAGCACATCCCTCACCTTCCTGGACCTCTCAGTCTCCATCTCAGGCAACCAGCTTGTAACTGATGTCCATTTCAAGCCCACCGACTCCCACAGCTACCTAGAATACACCTCCTCTCACCCACCCTCCTGCAAAAATTCCATCCCCTATTCCCAATTCCTCCGCCTCCGCCGCATCTGCTCCCACGATAAGACATTCCACTCCCACACATCCCAGATGTCCAAGTTCTTTAAGGACCGCAACTTTCCCCCCACGGTGATTGAGAACGCCCTTGACCGCGTCTCCCGCGACACATCCCTCACACCCCGCCCCCGCCACAACCGCCCCAAGAGGATCCCCCTCGTTCTCACACACCACCCCACCAACCTCCAGATACAACGCATTATCCTCCGACACTTCCGCCATTTACAATCCGACCCCACCACCCAAGACATTTTTCCATCCCCTCCCCTGTCTGCTTTCCGGAGAGACCACTCTCTCCGTGACTCCCTTGTTCGCTCCACACTGCCCTCCAAGCCCACCACACCCGGCACCTTCCCCTGCAACCGCAGGAAATGCTACACTTGTCCCCACACCTCCTCCCTCACCCCCATCCCAGGCCCCAAGATGACATTCCACATTAAGCAGAGGTTCACCTGCACATCTGCCAATGTGGTATACTGCATCCACTGTACCCGGTGCGGCTTCCTCTACATTGGGGAAACCAAGCGGAGGCTTGGGGACCGCTTTGCAGAACACCTCCGCTCAGTTCGCAACAAACAACTGCACCTCCCAGTCGCAAACCATTTCCACTCCCCCTCCCATTCTCTTGATGACATGTCCATCATGGGCCTCCTGCACTGCCACAATGATGCCACCCGAAGGTTGCAGGAACAGCAACTCATATTCCGCCTGGGAACCCTGCAGCCATATGGTATCAATGTGGACTTCACCAGTTTCAAAATCTCCCCTTCCCCTACTGCATCCCTAAACCAGCCCAGTTCATCCCCTCCCCCCACTGCACCACACAACCAGCCCAGCTCTTCCCCCCCACCCACTGCATCCCAAAACCAGTCCAACCTGTCTCTGCCTCCCTAACCGGTTCTTCCTCTCACCCATCCCTTCCTCCCACCCCAAGCCGCACCCCCAGCTACCTACTAACCTCATCCCACCTCCTTGACCTGTCCGTCTTCCCTGGACTGACCTAACCCCTCCCTACCTCCCCACCTATCTTCTTTACTCTCCATCTTCGGTCCGCCTCCCCCTCTCTCCCTATTTATTCCAGTTCCCTCTCCCCATCCCCCTCTCTGATGAAGGGTCTAGGCCCGAAACGTCAGCTTTTGTGCTCCTGAGATGCTGCTTGGCCTGCTGTGTTCATCCAGCCTCACATTTTATTATCTAGTCTCTTTCAATTTCTCTTTTCCAAAAGACACTTGCTTTTCTAGCGCTCCTAGAGTTTATTTTTGTGTCTTCTCTGAAGTCAGAACTAAAGTAGTTGTTCAACTGCTCTGCCACTTCCTTAATCTCCATTATCAATTCTCCCTTTTCAGACTTCAAGGGGCTTACATTTGTGTTCGCTATTCTTTTGGTTTTTTGGAAGTTTACAGAGGCTCTTACAGTCTATTTTAACATACCTAACAAGTTTACACTCACTATTTTACCTCTCTCAAATCAACCTGTTGGTCCTTCTGTGCTGAATTCCAAACTGCTCCAAGTCCTTAGGTTTGTTATTTTTTCTAGCAACTTTGTGTGACTCCTCTTTGGTTGTAAGTCTATACTTAATTTGTTTATTAGCCATAAATGGGCCATTTCTCCTGATGTGTTCCTTTGCCCAAAATCAAAGTATAATGGTTGCAATGCATGCATTCATTCCTTAAATAGTAAGCATTGCCTACCCACTATCATGTGTTTTAGTGAAGTTACCCAGTCTATTGTAGCCAACTCACCCATCATTGTTACTTTCATTTCAGAGCCTAGTTTTGATTGGACTATTTCATTTTCTATCCCAGTGATGAATATGGTCACGTTATCTTACATTTTTTAAAGCACCCACAAAAAAAATTTATGAAATTAACCCCGTTTCATTACACAAAACCTAATCTAACATGTTCTCTTGTGGATTCCTCAAAATACTGGTTTAAAAATGCCTTCCTGTACACACACTACCACAGGAATTAATTTGTCACAATTCACTCCAAGCCACTCACCACTTTGACTCAGAAATATACTGCCAAGATATACTGCCTGGGTCAAAATCCCGGAAACTCCCTTCCCAATGGCATTGTGGGTCTACCTTCAGCACACAACTACAGGAGTTCAAGGAGGTAGCTCAAGGGCAAACAGGTATGGGCAATAAACACTGATTCTGAACGTAAACAAACTGGATACGGTCTGGCTGAATGTTATTTATACAGAATGTAGGAGTAGAGGCTCTCTCTATTAAATCAAAATGCAGAGTTAGAATAACTAGCAGTCATCAGCATCCAGGGCAATCTACTGACAAATTGAGCATTGAATCAATACTAGAAAAGAATATGACACAGTCACACGTGGAAATGCTGCACTTCCAATTAGGTTGCGACTTTTCTTGATTGTCTTTCCTGTCACAAAGGAATATCCTGGAACTGGCTGCAGGTTTTTCTCCCCCTTCCTAGGGTAATAGGATTTAGAGGTTGGTGAGTAGCATGTAAGGTTGCAACCCTGAATGAATCAGATACAGTTGATAATGTTTTCTTGTTTTTGTACAGTATATATAATACCCTCCCAAGATTTTGCAGCATTGCATGAGAACATGCCTAAAACAATGAACATATTGCAAAATTATTGCATATCTGTTAATGTTCAATGTCATGCAAGTCAAAGAGTAAAACAGATTTCTAAATCATCATGGAAGGGGTGAAAAATAGACACGGTTGACTAATAAGAATTGCTGTAAAACTAGACCAGACAAAGTAATCACACTCTTGATTGAATTTTAACTACAGTACTCATTTCAGTTGCAAAGAAACATTCTAATTTTAGTTTCCAACCCCTGTGCCATCCTCCCCCAATTTTCTCTGAAATACATCTCCACAGACTCTAGCAGTACTCGGTCACCTCATTCAGGTGATCTTTTGCCATTTGACTATTTCGCTGTAGTCAACGTCACAGCCAAACCAGATTCTAGTCTGATCACTTGGTGTTTCTAACGAGTCAGTACAAAAACAATAACGGGCATCAATGACAGGCTGAGATTACAAAGTGTGGAGCTGGATGAACACCGCAGGCCAAGCAGCATCTTAGGAGCGTAACAGGCTGGCATTTTTCTCCCCACTGTACAGAGACACCAAAGCCAATAATCCAATTGTTGTCTCAACTGAAAATCAGACATCAGGTTATAGTCCAACAAGTTTAGTTCAAATCGCAAACTTTCAAAGCACCGCCCCTTCATCAGGTAAAGTGAAAAGAGCACTGAGACACAGACTTTATAATCAGAGCTCAAAACATGATACAAACTAATCACACTATTTGTATAGTTTTTTGATCTCTCTTATCACAAAGCCTGTGCCTGGGTGCTTTCTTCACCTGACTTGACGAAGGGACGGTGCTTCAAAAGCTTGTGATTTCAAATAAACCTGTTGGCCTATAACCTGGTATCGTGTGACTTTTGAATTTGTCCACCCCAGTCCATCACGGGCACCTCCATGTCATGGCCTCATCTGAAGTGAGCATGATGAGCAAAAAAAGAAATCAAAGATGACTCTTCTGAAATTTATTACTTAATGTTCCATCAAGACCAACAAGCTATCAGGAAATCTCCCAATTTATAATTCAAGTGACACTAAAAATAAAATGCAATATCTAGAAAAAAGTTTTTTAAATCTTACTTGCATAGATCTGTTGAGTCTTGAGTTCCTAATGTATGCAATGATGAGCTAATTCTACTATTGTCATCTGCCACATCTGAAAAAGAAAAATATGTCACGTATTACAGTAAGACATTTCACATAGAAGTAATAAAAATTATTTCTTAGTAACTGCTCAACATGCTTGCTTTTGTATTATGTAGCCTTTCCCTTCATCCCCAGTTATTACATGATATTCACTTGAGTCTTAGTTCCTTTTTTAATCTTACACTTGTTTTTTCTGGTTCCTTTCCAATCTTGTACTTCCTATTTTCACTTTCAACTAAAAGCTTCCCACCACCTCAAAGCTAGTCAGTGTTACCATCATAACTACTTCCACGGGTGGATCAGCTATTCATTTTTTTTAAAGATTGGATGTGATCCATTATTCTGAAGTGAATACATGGCTATTTAAAATTAGGATTATTCTTATTTTTATGTAACTACATTAACTGTGCTTTTTTTCCCCCAAAACAGTTATGTTGACTGATACTCAATCTCCACATTTTTCTATTGATTTAGGTACTAGCCCTAAAGGAACAATTAAACTACTACAAAAAAAAGTTACAATATGAAAGTGAAGGATGAATATTTTAACAAAATATTTTAAATGAATCAAAAACATTGCTTTACATTCAATACTTTAAAACAAAAACTGTTACTTACTCTTGTGTGATTTTGTCAATTTGTCAGCCTTGACTGCTGCATCCTTTATTCTGCTATTATATTCTAGAAGAAAGGTTTTCTCGTGTTCGAAGAAATCATCAACATCCTAAAAATATTTTGCAGCTATTTTAAAAACTCAATACAGAATTTAAACATTTGATTTACTTAAAACAGCATGTCAATTCTTAAGAACTTGCTCGAGTACTTCTGTACTCTCAGCGCTATAGATAACCTTAATCAGTTAAAGAATAGTTGTCATATTGTCATTTCTCAAGATGAGATGTACCCTAACAAATTTTCCTTTATGCAGCTGCAAGTGGATGATCAGCAGACTTTTTTTGTTAAAAATTTGGTAATGATGTGACATCTATAGGTTTCAAATTTCTCATTATGTACATAGATACACAACTGATTTAGATAGCTCCTTGCAAGGAGCGATCTGAAAAACATTTGCACCAAAAGGCTGCAAAGTCAGGAATGAAGGGGATTAAAATTTTGGCAAAGTAGTGGATTTTGAGCCAATTGAGAAAGAAAATAGCAAAACATAGACATTTACCAAGTTCAGAGAAATGGAGAACAGGGATGAAGAAATAAGCCAGGTACAAAGTGGTGGAAGGATTTCTAATCAATTATTACAATTTTAAATGGAATATTCTGG
The DNA here is from genome assembly GCF_030684315.1 of Stegostoma tigrinum. NCBI lineage: Eukaryota > Metazoa > Chordata > Chondrichthyes > Orectolobiformes > Stegostomatidae > Stegostoma > Stegostoma tigrinum. The sequence continues at coordinate 58,694,585 of NC_081363.1, read as the reverse complement.
GAAATAGAGTTAACAAATTAGAAAGGTCAGAAAATGGTGAAGAAGAAATAATTTGGAGTTCGAAAACATGGGGGTGGTGCTGAGGTAGAAGTAAAAGTGTTTTTCAGTTGCAGTTCAAGCTTTAGAAAACCTAAGAAGCCTACTAAGCAAACATCAAGTTTATGTAGCAACAACACTAATGAAGAAACGTAGCTTAATTAACTAGTTACGTGATTTAACTTGATGGTAGACTCAGACAATGTTTACATATGATTCTGAATTTATAATGTGGACTTTTAGTCAAACCTTGACGTAGCTAAATTCTCTCTCCTGCTTTTTTTTCTAGTCTATTGTAGTATATCTTCTTTATATGCAGCAGCTACCTCACAGATAAATATCTTCAAAAGGCCTGAAGTAATATTTCCACTAAAAAAAGAGACAACAGACCTAAAGCAATCTTCTGGCAAGAAATGAGCTAGGATATACAGATGATAAATGTGAACACACATAAACGCTCAATGTTCTAAGATTTAAAATATAAATTTACATAAACTGTAATAAGATCCTGGGGAGTGCTGCTGATCAAAGATCTGGCAGTGTAGGTTCATAGTTCCTTGAAAGTGGAGTGCAGGTAGATAAGACAGTGAAGGTGTACGATATGCTTGCCTTTATTGGTCGATTAATTGAGTATAGGTGTTGGAAAGTCTTGTTGTGGCTGTACAGGACATAATTCCAAAAGTGGCCTAACCAATGTGTGCAATTCTGGTCCCCCTGATATATGAAGGATGTTGTGAAACTTGAAAGGATTCAGAAAAGGTTTACGAGGATGTTGCCGTGGTTGGAGTGTTTGAGCTATAAGGAGAGGCTGACTAGGCTTTGGCTACTTTCCCTAGAGCATCGGAGGTTGAGAGGTGACCTTATATTTAGAGGTTTACAAAATCATGAGGGATACGGAAAGGGTAAATAAACATGATCTTTTCCCCAGGGTAGACGAGTCCAAAACTAGAAGGCCTAAGTTTAAGGTGAGAAGGAAAAGATTCGAAAGGGACCTAAGGGGCAACTTTTCCCCACAGGGTGGCGCATGTACAGAATGACCTGCCAGAGGAAGTGGAGGAGGCTGGTACAATTACAACAATTTAAAAGGCGTCTGAATAGGTTTCTGAATAGGAAGTGTTTAGAGGGATAGGGGACAAATGATATCTGGTTGGCATGGACGATTTAGACCAAAGGGTCTGTTTCCACGCTGTACATCTCTATGATGGGTTTATACTCTGATACAGCTAAAACTCCCCAAAAGAACAATAACATGTATTTGTAAAAGATCAGTGATGTAGCCATTAAAAAGTATATTTAGGTTAATAGATGTCCAGCAAACCATTTTTGGACTATTTTGCAAGCATCCATGTTGATGTACTGCCAGAAGATTAGTGACTGAGCAAAGCAGATGTTTCCATTCATTTTAAAATTGATCACATTAGTTTTCTTAAACAGTGACAATAGCAACTGAATTAGGAAAACATACTTTGGAAATACACCACAGCATTTACTGAAACATAATGTAAATAAATATTTCTGCAAGAAAAATATGTGAAATTTACATTCTTCTTTCCAAGTAGCCTACAGCTTGGTCAACACAGAAAGTTCAGCACTCCAATTTTTTATCAATACGTAATATTTAAAACAACTTGATTGTAAGTGACCCTCAATAGATTTATACAGATTTTGCTCACACGTTTTCCCTCGGAATGCTGGGGGATAACAATTTGGACATCAAGACGGTTGTTCGATGAGAGCCAACTTACTCCCTCTCCTATATGTATTTCTTGTTTAAGAAAATTCCCTGCCTTTGTCTGATTCTAGTTTTATTTCACAAGCGCTATACTCCTCATTAATTGTGCCATGTGCTACTTGTTGTACAACTTCTGGTATTGCGCTGTGCTTTCTACAAGTTCCTCACACACGTGCTCAAGAAATATTAATCAAGAAGCACATTTAGAAATAAACAGGAATTCTGATAGGTTTTGTTTTGGGTGGCACCCTGCACTCAGTATATAAAGCAAATATTACATATGATGATATCATAGAATCCCTACAGTGTGGAAACAGGCTCTTTGGCCCAACGAGTCCAAACTGGCCCTCCAAGTATCCCACCCAGACCCAGCCCCCTATAATCCACCTAGCCTACACAACCCCGAACACCATGGGAAATTTAGCACAGCTAATCCATCTTGCCTGCACATCTTTAGATTGCGGGAGGAAACCTATGCAGACACAGGGAAAAAGTGCAAACTCCACAAAGACAGTCGCCCAAGGGTGGAATCAAGCCCAGTTTCCTGGTGCTGTAAGGCAGCGGTGCTAACCACTGAGCTACCGTGTATATATGGTATGAACTCCCAAAACTATGAGTCATAACCTAGCTTCAAACTCCAATTTATTCCAACCCCCAACAATGCAACAACGGTGACAATGGAGCAAAAGGTCTAGCAGAGGAGCTGAAAAGGGTCATAGCCCCATGAAACATGTAAACAGATTTTATTTACTTTGTGCTTTAGATGACACGTTTTAAAGAACTGATCTCCAAGACCTGATCAACGCCACTAGCTCTCTTCCTTCACCCTGCTACTCTCACGATTCATCTTGTGCACCATTCTCAATTTGGTGTCACATAAACTTTCAAGCAGCGAAAGTGTCGCAATGAGAAAACGTTTAGGAAGCACTGGTACATGGTATAACATGTATGATAGCAGTGCATATTCACTACAAACAGTATGACAATATTACAGATTAACTTTTTTTGTAACAGGTTTATCAATTTGGTCTTCAAATAAAAAAAATTAACACACCTTAACACCTCCAACAAGAACTTCATCAGCTGTCTTTACCATATTCTTAAAGAAATCTTCCAATTTTTCCTTTTTGTTCTTCCCACGAATACTCAGCTTACATGAAAAGGATAAATATTACCTTAGTTGGTACAACATGAACCAAAGCACTCTCCCATATCAATATTACAATCAACATCTTGGTTTTAAACAACAATCTGCTATAATTTTCTTAAATGAAACCATACAAAGGGCAGTAAAAGGTAAGAGTTGACAGGGGCTCAAGTTGTGCTCTCCTTAGCTCTCAACATCTAGTTTAAATTATACAAAGCGATGCTGAGATAATAAAAAGAATGCAATCCAGCACAACATATTAAGATCAGCATCGGTATTAATTTCATGTAATTTCCCCATTAACGTTTCTCATTATTTGCCTTGGATTTACCATTAAATGAGTTAAAAATGCAAGGAGATCACCTGTTCTCGGTAGCAGAGAGAATTACAACAAAGGGTGAAAACGTTAATTATTTTCCAAATTACATTTTTACATAATGATGATAAATTCTAGCTGTAGCACTGTATGTTTGTCATTCACCAGAGGACGACTATATTTCCTCATGATGAGTTCTAAATCCTCTTTACCACAGAGGATGTCAGCAAGCAGAAATTGGATATCTTGCAAAAACAAAACAATATATTTCATAACTTCGGATATCTCACGTCCCTAAAGCCAAGAAACCCATCATCAAGGCCTCAATCTTCCCAGTTTCCAACCATTTCATTGTTTTGCCAGCTGTGGTGAGATGCAGTTAAGCAGTCCACGTCTCTTTTAATACTACCTTGATCATATACTACTTCATCCAAAATGATTCTTGAGAAATCTTGCAATTATGGTTTTAATAGTCATAGCTCTATAAACTAATATTTTTAGTAAATTATTACTACAAACAGACATTTGAAAAATTTATAAATAGGTTAGTCTGCAATAAGTTTGATTATGAGATCAGAACAAGAGATTCTGCAAGTATATTTATTCAATTTTCAAGAAAAGGTTATTAATTCAACAGCACAAATTTTTAATGAGGCAAGTAATTTATAACAAGGAAAAAGTTATCAATTCTGAATTTATGTAAAAGTGTCAAGTTCTGAGAGATGTTTGCACCTGGGGACCAGATTCAGAACACGAGAGGTTGTTGCTCATTTAAAAAAAGACCTTATTCGTTTCAAGTTCTGACTCCAAAACTGTTTGTCAAAAATAGCCAAAGTTCTGCTATTTTGCAATCCACAAATAAAACATGCACGCTTTCTATATTACAACCTTCATGCAATGCAAAACTGTTAAAGCTCTAAGCTTTTAAACACTAACAAATTTTTAAAGTTGAAACTTAAAATAACTTCTAATTTGTTTCCATTACTATCAATGTGCATTGAAGTTGGATTCCAAGCAAACCAAATACTTGAAATGCAGAGAATAAGGAAAGCAATTGAGCACACAGTATACATGGGCACTGTCAAAATATAGACAAAATACATGGTATTTTCCATTCCCAGCTAATTTTACGGAGTTTGCAAATAAAACTAATCTCAATGTAAATATTACATATAGAAGACCGTATAAAAATAAACTCAACTGACATCTTGATTATATTCCAAGAAGATATGGAAGTTTAAGTCATTTCGAAGAACTGGATGTGCAGCAACACGACACAAAAAGACCTCATGCATGGCAACTGTTTTCTTAAATATAGCCAAGTACTCGCTGTAACAAGAAAATAGTTTAAATTCACCACTAAGAACAGCAAGGTAATGTGCAGGTTGTACTAAAATCCATGATAAATAGAGTGCTCACGCTTCAAGCTCTTGCTTCATCTTTGTGAACTCTTCCTTGGTCATTGATCCTTCTCCTTCCCCTAGTTTTTGCAATTTATCCCTTGAAGCATCGAAGTCAGGCTTTGGAGGTGCTGGTGGGATCTGTTGACAATATTTTTACTTCAGTTTATACAAGCTTGGTTACTGTGTTCATTTAGTGTGTCTCACTTTTGCATTATAAGAAGAAAGATGCCTATGTATGAGCCATTAAAAACAAAGTCATTGCTAGAAACAGAAGTTCGTTCTAAATGGAAACCAAACTGCAAAATTAAGGTTATTGACCACTCAAGTTTTTTTTGCCCTGAAAATAAAAACCACATTGCATACTTAGTTCCATTAATTTAACCCATCCTGTTACATTTCCAGAACCAAAATTGCATTCCTTTAGCCCCATGTATTCCAGAACAAATTAAAACAAACAAATACATCCTTTAGAACAGGGATAATAGGAACTGCCGATGCTGGAGAATCTGCGATAATAAGGTGTAGAGCTGGATGAACACAGTAGGCCAAGCAGCATGAGGAGCAGGAAAGCTGACGTTTTGGCCTGCTGTGTTCATCCAGCTCTACACCTTGTTATATCCTTTAGAACAGGGTTGTCTAACATTTTCAATGTGGAGGGGGCCATATTTCAAATTTTATGATCACTTGTGGGGTTGGTGAGCAAATTTCATGAAGATATGTTTTGACACAAGTATAAATACAAAATTCAGGAAAAATAATTCCAGAGGAATACATCAATAACTCAAGTAAGTGACTAAATGACTAAAAAAACCCAAAGAATACCAAGAAACAGAATCAACTAGTAAAATCTTTTCCACATTTCTGAAGAAACTAGGTTTGGAAGACCCAACCAAAAATGTCAAAGAGTGGCAGAGCAGGCGTGGACTGAGAACCAGACGATGATCGTCACTCTTTGGAAGATCTGTGGCAACTTTATTATACGAACTGATTGCACTGCTTCATGAATGGAGGTCTGCACTTGTGATTACAAAACTATATTTTACAGGAAGTTTGACCTAATTTGACACAATTTAGGCCTCATTTTCCAATTAAAACAAAAACTCCTATCGTTTTATTTGGTGGAGCAGTAAACTTATTTCTTGGATCTTGCACTTAAAATTTTTTAAAATTCAGCTTCCTAGTGTGATACTGTACATTATGAGTGTTGTACTTAAGATGATAAAAATACTTCATTCAAATGGTAATTATGTATGGAATTATCCACAGATAAATACTAGAATCAGGGAAAGTGAGGTTATACAAAATGCACTTCGGTACACGATAGAATGAACTTATTATCATTATCAGTGTTAAGCTGAAAGAAACAAAATGCCATGTCTTATCGCAATATTTAATGTATTCTTGAAGCAGATTCCCCCAATCTAACACTAATGTGTTCAGCAATAAGTAATTATTCAAATCAAAATTTGGATTTGAACATTATGTAATCAAAATCGAACTTAAAGGTGGATAAACTTCTAGGACCTCATCAAGCGTAGCCAAGGAGGCTGTGATAAGTCAGGGAGGAAATTGCGTGGGCCCTAGCAGAAATATCATCTTTAACCACAGAAAGGTGCCAAAGGGGTGGCTAATGTTCCTTCGTTTAAGAAAGACAGTAAGGAGAAGCCTGGGAACTTTGAACCGAGTCTGTCTTCCGTGGTGGGTAAGTTGTTGGAGGTGATTCTGGAAGATAGGATTGACATGGATTTGGAGAGGTAAGGAATAATTATGGATAGTCAGCATGGTTTTGTGCAAGGGAAAGCGTATCTCAAAGTTGATTGGGTTGCTTGAGAAAGTAGCCAAAAAGACTGCTCTACTTTGTTTACTAGGACTTCAGTAAAACTTTTTAAAAGATTCGACATGGTAGACTAATTAGTAATGTTAGATCACATAGGATTCAGGGTTTCCAACTGGATATAAAATTGGCTCCATGGTAGGAAACAGAGGGTGGTGGTGGGAGGGTCATTTTCCAGGCTGCACACCTGCAACCAATAATGTTCCACAGTGCTGGGTCCTCTTTTGTTTTTCATTTATATAAACGATTTGGATCAGAATATAGGAGACATGATTAAAAAGTTTGTGGATGACACCAAAATTGGTGGTATAGTAGACAGTGAAGGTTATCTAAGATTACAAAGAAACCTTGATCAATTAGATCAATGGGCTGAGGAATGCTAGATGGAATTTAATTTGGATAAATGCAAGGTATTGCATTTTGGCAAAACAAAGGGCAGGACTCATACATTTTATCTAGGGCCCTGGGTAGTATTGTATAACAGAGAGAGCTAGGGGTTCAGGTACATATAATTCTTTGAAATTTACGTTACAGGTAGAGAGAGTGGTTAAGGCGACGTTTAGCATGCTTGCCTTCATTGCTCAGGTCTTCAAGGATAGGAGTTGCGAAGTTGTATTGAGGGTGTACTGGACGTTGGCAAGGCCTCTTCTGGAGTACTGTGTGCCATTCTAGTCACTTTATTAGAGAAATGATATCATTAAACTGGAGAGGGTTCAGAAAAGATTTACCAGCTTGTTGCCAGGAATGGGGAGTTTGAGTTATTAAAAAAAAATGGGCTTGTTAAGATGGGAATTTTTCTACTGGAGCATTGGAGGTTGAGGGGAAACCTTACGTAAGTTTATAAAATCATGAGCAGCACAGACAAGGTGAATAGCAAAGGTCTTTTCCCTAAGGTGGAGGAGTTTAAAACTAAGGGACATATTTTTAAGGTGAGACGAGGAAGGTTTTAAAAAAAATGGACGTTAAGGACAATTTTTTTTTATAAACACACAGAAAGCGGTTAAGTGGAAAGTGGACTTAACAGCCAGGGGAAGTTGTGGATGATGGTACAGTTGCTAAATTTATTTAAAAATCGGATAATTACTTGAATAGGAAAGGTTTGGAGGAATATGGGCCAAATGCAGGCAGGTGGGGCTAGTTTATTTCGGAACATGGACTAATTAGACCAAAGGGTCTGTTCCTATATCGTAACACTCAGTAACTATGGCCCAATTAGTGTTTTGTGTGTTTATTAAATCTGTTAAAATGCGTAGAAACTAAAACCAAAGGAAACAACTGGCAGAGATAAAATTCCACTATATTCAAGTGTGGTACTGCTAAATAAATCAGAGGTAAAAGGTAGAATGAGTGTCACCACTTTCCACTTTATTGGACATTTAAAGCCCAGACCACATTTACCTGTTGTTTAAACATGTTCCAAGTTGATACAAAATTGAAGGATTGGTCAAAAATAAAGGTACATGTTTCATAAGTTACTACTTCAAGTTTTCCTCGTTCTGGCAAACAGATTCCTCAGAGGCCAAGTTTGCTTCCAAAATGTAACGTTTTTTTAAAAAAAGGACAGAAACAACAGCAAAATGAGACAAAGAACAACCTACAATTCTCTCGTGAGTTACATTCCCTCCAATCCTCACCATGCTCCATCTCTCCATTACTTATGTGTTATGAAGGAGAACCATGACATCTCAGCTCTAGGGCGCTAATCTTTCAGTTTTAAAAATCACAGGTGAAGGTCTTAGTTGGTTTGAGAACATACCTTGCGTTATAAACACAAGTAAATGAAATGAAAAAGCCTCAAATGTCCCAAAATTTGTAGGCAAACACGACGAACCAATGAAAAAATAAACATGCATTAAATTTCCATAAGGCTTTATCAATTGCCCATTTCTCACCATTGGTATTACTGGACAATACCATAAAACTTAAGGAATAAGGCACCTTATATGTGCTTCTGTTTCAAAAAGGAGAAGGAACATTTTGAGTTTACAAGAGATCTAATCAGCTCAATGAATTGACAATGTGTAATGGGAAAATCATTTCTAAAATGTTTAAATATTTACAGGCAAAATTCTAAATGTTTACACACATTTCTATTAAGAATGATGATACTAAAATTGTTACAGGAAGCAACTTTGTAAGCACAATACATGTGTCATAGGAAAGATGACTATTTAAAGAAGTATGATTTTATAACCTGCAGCCCAGAGCTTAGCTTCTGTTACATTAGTAGGCTTCCCCCTTTAAGATTCTCCTGCACTCTAACACTTATGCATTATGCTTTATGTCTTTGCACATATCGCAGATGGCAAATGTGTTTAAGCACAGAGTACCAGTGGTTTGTTTTGCTCCAGTAACTTAATTGTCAAAAAACATGCCTGATAAGTAAATTGTGAACCATTAGATTTCAGTATCAATACTAGCATTAAAAAAAACAAACTGACAATTAAAAAGAGAGATCACTGTTGTTTGGAAGAGGAAGATGATGTCCTGCTTCTTTGACACTTTTTGGAAACACAATATTACGTTGACCATTTCAACATATTTTTTATTTATAATTTCAAGAAAGCCTTAACTTATTTATATGAGCTCCAACTTGTGGCAGAGCACTTGTAAACACTGTGATTTAGTAAGAAAAATATTTTGTACACAACAAAGTATTCTATCATACTCACAACATAGCCAGCATACTCTTCATTTTCAACAAAAGCATCATGAAGCCAGACAAATTCTTCATGTTGACGGACGACTGAAAATTCATCCTGTTTAAAATTAGGTAGGGAGCTCTGCAGGAAAACAAACATCCTTTAAATAACGGTTTGCATAATTTAGTTTAAGATAACAAGCTGGATGAACACAGCAGACCAAGCAGCATTAGAGGAGCAGGAAGGCTGACTTTTCGGGGCTAGACCCGTCTTCAGAAATAGGGGAGGGGAACAGGGTTCTGAAATAAATAGGGAGAGAGGGGGAGGTAGATAGAAGATGGATAGAGGAGAAGACACAGACAGGTCAAGAGGCGGAGATGGAGCCAGTAGAGGTGAATGTAGGTGGGGAGGTAGGGAGGAGATAGGTCGGTCCAGGGAGGACGGAGAAGATGAAGTTAGTAGGTAGTTAGAAGGACAGGTTAGGGAGGCAGGGTCGAGCTCGGCTGGTTTTGGGATGCAGTAGGGGGATGGGAGATTTTGAAGCTTGAGAAGTGCACGTCCCAGTCACGAACCAGTTCAACTCCCCCTCCCATTCCTCAGATGACAGGTCCATCCTGGGCCGCCTTCAGTGGCACAATGATGCTCCCCAAAAGTTGCAGGAACAGCAATTCATATTCTGCTTGGGAACCCTGCAGCCCAATGGTATCAATGTGGACTTCACAAGCTTCAAAATCTCCCCTTCCCCCACCGCATCCCAAAACCAGCCCAGCTCAGCCCCGCTTCTCTAACCTGTTCTTTGCTCTCACCTATCCCCTCCTCCCACCTCAAGCCGCACCCCCATTTCCTACCTACTAAACTCATCCCAATCCCTTGACCTAACTGCCTTCCCTGGACTGACCTATCTCATTCCAACCTCCCCACCTACACTCACCTCTACTGGCTCCATCCGCACCTCTTTGACCTGTCTGTCTCCTCTCCACCTATCTTCTGAAGAATTTCTGAAGAAGGGTCCTGACCCAAAACGCCAAGCTTTCCTGCTCCTCCGATGCTGCTTGACCTGCTGTGTTCATCCAGCTTCACACCGTGTTACCTCCATACAGACCAGGTTTCACATGGTAGACTGTTAAGTCGACACGGGATCCAGGGGGTTCTAGCCAGTTGGACACAAAATTGGCTGGAAGATAGGAAGCAGGTAGTGGTAGAGGCTTGTTTTTTGGACCGGGAGGCCTGTGACAAGGGGTGAGCCACAACGATCAATGCTGGCTCCACTGCTTTTCTTCATTTATACATACGATTTGGATGTGAATACAGGTGCAAGATTAGGAAGTCTGAAGACAACACCAAAATAGGTGATGCAGTGGACAGTGAAGATTATCTAAAGTTACAAAGGGACCTCTGTCAGATGGACCAATGGGCCAGGAAGTGGCAGATCAATTTAATTTAGATAAATGTGAGGCGTTGTGTTTTGGTAAGACAAACTAGAGCAGGACTGATATACTGAATGGCAGGGCCCTGGGGAATGTTTTCAAACATTGTCCCTGATTTACAGCATCCGCAGTTCTTTTTTTTTTGATTTGGTGAAGGCAGTGTTTGGCATGCTTGTCCTCAGTGATCAGAATATAGAGTATAGCAATTGAGATGTCATGTTGCAACTGTACAGGACATTGGTGAGGCCAAGTTTCTAACACTTGATTATCCTTCTAAAGGAAAGAGGTTGTTAAACTTGTCAGGTTGCAGACAAGATTTACAAGAATGTTGCTGGGACTGGAGGGTTTGAGTTATAGGGAGAGGCTGAATAGGCTAGGGCCTTTTCTTGCTAGAGCGTCAGAGGCCATGGGGTGGCCTTAGAGATTTATAAAATCATGAGGAGCAAGGACATGACAAACAGCCAAGGTCCTTTTCCTAGGGTAGGGGAGTCCAAAACCAGACAACGTAGGTTTAAGGCGAGGGGGGAAAGATTTAATAAAGGACATGAGGGGTAACCTCTTCATGCAGGCAGTGGTGCATGCATAGTACAAGCTGCGAGAGGAAGTGGTGGAGGGAGGTAAAATTAAAACATTTAAAAGGCATCTGCATTGCTATATGAATAGGAAGGGTTTAAGAGGGATATGGGCCAAATATTGGCAAATGGGACTAGGTCAGATTGAGATGTCTGGTCTGTGCAAATGAATTGGACTGAAGAGTCTGTTTCCATGCTAAATGACTCCATTAGAAGATATGTGTTGGCTCAACTAGGGTAGAAAGAATGGCAATGTTAAGATTGGTACCACTGAAGTAGCTCATCTAGCGATGTTGGAGGAGAATGGAACAAGCTCATTGTTTGGAGATTAATGGGTATGTTGAGCAACAACCACAGGCAAGGAAGATATTATTGTTGACTTTGACCTGGGGGCTTTGATGCTGTGAAATTATCAGAACTCAGATTACATTAATTCAAACCAAGGTAGTCGGTAGCACTGGGCCACAATGAAACATTAAAAGCAGGAGAAATGATTTTAAGGGTTAGAAAAATACTGACACAAAGATGTTGACAACAGATTTTTAAATATGTTTTGACAATATTGCAAGATTTAAAAGGGCTGGAATTAGACCACAGGACGAAACCATCAGCATGACACCAAGTCAGAGAAGCTGACTAGTTGGGAGTTATATGACACGATTGAATAAAAATAGTTCAAAAGGGCCAGATGACAGTTATTTGGGTGCAGAGTCTAATGAAATTTTTACATTGCTGGAATTTTTCTTTGGTGCTAGATAAGGGGACATATAAAAGCTATTTTCTGTTTGAGCAACCAGCGTTGACAGAACATAAACAAACAGTAATTTAAATAAACCAGAACAAAAAAAAATTGACTTGAAACTTTAACTCTTATTTCTGGCTTCATTGATGCTGCCAGACCTGCATGTTTCTAGTCTTTTGTTTTTAATTTTTGATTACTTTTGAACTTGTCCAAAATTTCAATTTGTTTTTAAAACAAAAAAACTTTGAAAATTATTTTCTTACCAGTAACTTTCTAACTAAGACTATATACCTATTTTGTATCTCAATCAACCACGAAGATGTGTAAGATACCACTTCTTTAAAATTCGTTCACTGGATGTGGATCTTGCTGGCTAGGCTAGCATTTTATTGTCCATCCCTAATTGCCTAGAGGACAAAGAAGTGTCAAGCACATTTCTGTGGGTCTTGAGTCACATCAGCCACAAGATAAAGATAGCAAATTTCTTTCCCTGAGGGGCACTTGTTAACGAGTTGTTTTTGTTTTACAACAATCAATCAATAGTGGTAATATGGTCATCATTAAGATGAGTTTTTAAAGTCCAGATTTTTTTAAAATTTGAAGTGAAATTTCACCACCTACCATGACACAATTTGAGTCCATGTCCACAGAACATTAGCCTGAGGTTTTGGATTACTGATCTAGTGACGTTACCACCATGTCACTACACCCAACTCAATACAATTAAATCAGTGTGATATTTCACCACATATTGCAGAACACAAAAATGACTAGGAACTTACAGCTCAGAATTTGATTTTCAACGAAAATGATTCATAACATGAAGAGATTGTCCTAACTGCACACAAATTGCCAAGAAATTTGATTTTAAAAAAGGCTTTAAAATTTGTATAGCATGTAAGCTTAATTAACAAAGAATGGAGCAAAAGATTAACTTTGATAACATACAACTATGATTTTAGACAACGGAAAACAGGGAAATCTAGAAATCAAATCCATTTGTGGTTTCTACAATTATTGAAATTACAAACATATAAAGAGCTCCAACACAATAATTTCCATTTTATAAAAACAAAGTTTACATATACTACCATAATGAAGATTAACTTAAAGTAGCCACATCTAATTCAATTAGAAATGGAAATCAAAATCAAAATACTAGATTCTTTCCAACAACGATATTTCAATGAAGAATTAGAACCAGTATGTGAAATACTACTTCCTGCACAATCAACTGAAGTACACCGCATCCGGTTTTCCCTCCCAAAGAGGTTCCTAATCTTTATAAACACCATCATAGTCCTCCGGCGGGCATATAACCAGCAATCAATTTTGCCACTTAACTGGGTAATATTAATCATTTGTAAATATTATGGTTCTTACAAAGTATGAGAACTCAAAGATGCTAAGCAATAGAAACATCAAGGTGTTTTTTTATTAAAAAAAGTGTCCATTATTTTAACAAAACCATAAAGTTGTCCACCAAAATGTTGTCTCTTAATTGCATGCCATAGGCTCACTCATCTCAGCACGTCAATCACTCTTGACAATACTCTTTGAAAATTCAGGCAGGATCTAAAAGAATTCACACAAGAGATTCAATCGCTTCCTAAACCTATGCTTAACAGAAATGATGTTAAGCTATATTGTTCTCTTACTTAGAGCTGAAGTTAAGCATGAAATAAAATCACATACAAAACTTCACTGCAAAATTACAAAATGTTTCACTGTTTATAACATATTACAATTTAAAGAAAGAAATTAAAACCCTTTACCTTCGTGTGAACTGTAAATTTCACTTTATCTCTCTCACTAAGAGCATCTGAAATGTCAACCTGAAGAATAGCATCTGTTTGGAGATCTACAATGACAGGTCTAGGCTGAAATGGAAAATAAATGAATAATAATCCTCAACATTGTTCATTTTGTCAAAAATACAGTTGAATCTGAAGTTTAATGTAGAAACATATGAATAAGTTATTTTTGATACCAAGAAGTGGTATTAAGAACAAATGCTAAATGGTAAGATTTTAGAAAAAACAGCAAATGTAGCTTGGGAGTTGGTATATGGATCACAAAAGAGGATCCCTCTTTTGATAGAATAAAAAACAACAGGTGATTTTCAATTTGTACAAGACTCAAAATAATTAGCAGTATTGTTCTGAGTTTTCCAATTCCAAGAAAGATTGAAAAGTGACATGAAAAGTCCAATGTGGATTCACTTAGAAATTGCCAGACAGGAGGGATTTACTTATGATGACACTTGCAAAGATGAGTATTTCTTCACTGGAGCTAAAATGGTTAAAGGCTGATCTACCATAATCTTCAAAGTGATGAAAGAATTGTAAAAGTGATGGATCATTCCCACTACTTTTTGAACACTAACAAGGTGGCACAATTTCCTACTAATTAAAAAGAGAACAAATGGTAATGTATTAATAAAAGCGCCTTTGCATAGCTAATGGTCAGAGTGGAAACCCCATCCCTCAAAGTATTATAAAGGGACAAGTGGTCTGAGGTGCATTTGTTTCAATGCGAGAAGTACAGTAGGTAAGGCAGACAAATTTAGGGCGTGGATTAGTACCTGAGAGTATGATGTTAGTGATATTACTGAGACTTGATTGAGAGAAGGGCAAAATCGGCAACTCTATAGCCCAGGATACAGATGTTTCGGATGGAATATGGAGGGAGGTAAAAGGGGTGGAGGAGTTGCATTACTGGTCAAAGAGGACATCACAGCTGTGCTGAAGGAGGGCACTATGGAGAACTCGAGCAGTGAGGCAATATGGGCAGAGCTCAGAAATAGGAAGGGTGTGGTAACAATGTTGGGGCTGTACTACAGACCTCCCAACAGCAAGTGAGAGATACAGGCATACATATGTAGACAGATTATGGAAAGATGTAGGAACAACAGGGTGGTGGTGAAGGGAGATTTTAATTTTCGCAACATTGACTGGGATTCACTTTGTGTTAGGGGTTTAGATGGAGCACAATTTGTAAGGAGTATCCAGGAGGGTTTTCTAGAGCAGTATGCAAATAGTCCAACTCGGGAAGGGGCCATACTGGACCTGGTGTTGAGGCATTAGCTGAGCCAAGTGGCTGAAGTTTCAGTAGGGGATTACTTTGAGAATAGTGATCACAATTCCGTAAGTTTTAGAATAGCGATGGACAAAGACAAGAGTGGTCCTAAAGGAAAAGTACTGAATGGGGGAGCGGGGGGCTGGGGAGATATGCGTGGAAAGTTCTTTACACAGAGGGTGGGGGGTGTCTGGAAGGCGTTGCCAGTGGAGGTGGCAGAGACGGGCAAAGTAGCATCATTTAAGATGTATCTGGACAGATACATGAATGGGCAGGGAGCAGAGGGATACAGATCTTTGGAAAACAGGCAACAAGTTTAAATAGTTGATCTGCATCGGCACAGGCTTGCTGTAATTTTCTTTGTTCTTATGGTCAAGCAGGATACACAAATTTTGACAGAAGCCCCTGAACAAAACAAATACAAAAAGTGTATCATGAATAAAGACAACATATTTAGATGGACTATATGGGGAAAAATACAGCAGACCTGATGGGTCAGTGATTCTAATCATGCTTGAAGATCGTTTAGACTTACATGAAGATAATCTCAGAAAATCTAACAATGCCTAAATGCAAGCATAATTAGGTATAAAATCAATGCCCATTAGTACATTGAAAATCTAAAAACAATGATCTTTTATGTGCTGACATAGAATGCTTTTTCTACCAAAGTAATATTGCAAGATTTAGTAGACACTGCATCCACAGTTCAATTGGTACAAATAGGGCTGTAACATTATTCAATTTCTTTGAAGCAACTTAAATACATATGTATTATCTGTTATCACCCTATATCTAAGGATTCTGAGCATTAGCCCTACAAACTGAAATGATTTGAGATAAAAATCAGCAAGTTCCAGAGAAACTCAGCAGGTGTGACAGCATCTGTGGAGAAAGAAACAGAGTTAAGATTCTGAATCCAATATAACTCTTTGGGACTTTTCTCTGATCCAGGTCCTCCTTATTAACATCTGGAGGTTTGTACCAAAATTGGAAGAGCTGTCCACCCATTAGTCAAGTATTAGTCTGATATAAACATATTCACAGAATTCTAATTTACCATGCTCCAGAAATCACTATTTCCATCCCTGGATATGTCCTGTTCTAGCGACAGCATAAATCCATCAGATGGTGTGAAACAGTGATATACAATCAGGAATGAGGTGTACCCACAAAAGAAACTTTGTGCTGATTATCAATTATTGCTCCGCACGCCTGATGAATCAGTGCTCCTTTATGCTGAACAACAATTGGAAGAAACATTGATGATGGTAGGGCACAGAATTAATTCTGGGTGAGGAACTTTCATCACCCATCACCAAGAATGGTTCAGTAGCACCATTACTGACTGAGTTGACTGCTTGTATGCAATGGCAAGGAGACAAATCAGAGAAAAACCTACCTTGACTTTGCCCTCATCAATTTACTCAAAACAGACACATATGTATATGATAGTGTTCACAGGAATGACCACCTCACTGTCCTAGTGTTGGAAAAAGTTCTGTATTTACATGAAGGATACCCTCCAGTGTGTTGCGTGGCATTACCACTGTGGTAAATGTTACAGATTTCAACGCAGTGTCGTTGAGGGGCTGATAGCCATCAGCAGCAGAAATATAATCAACCAAAATCTGTAATCTCATGTATATCCCTTACACTATCATTACAATCAAGCCATGGGATCAATATTAGTTCAATGAAGAGTGCAAAAGGAAACCCCAAGAACAGCACCAGGCATACATAAAAATAGGGTGTCAATAAACTGACATTATAGCACTGGTCTATATGTAAGCATAGTAGAAGCATCGAGCGATAGAGGAAGCTAAGCAATTTCACAAGCAATAAACAAGAACTAAGCTCTGCAGTCCTGCCACATCCAGTTATGAACGATGAGCAATTAAGCAGCTCACTGTAAGAGGTGGCCCCACAAATACTGGTTCCTCAAATGACAGGGGAGGGGGGAGGACAACATATCAGTGTGCAGACAAGGGTGATGCTTTTGCAACCACTTTTAGTCAGGAGCGCCGTATGGATAATCCATCTTAGCCTCTTCATGAAGTCCCTGCTTTAAGGTAATTCAAATCATTTTTATGACATTATAAAACAGCCGAAAGGCAGGGACACTGCGAAGCCTGTGGGCCCTGACATATTTCCCGCATACTTGAGCTAGCCAGGGCCCTAAACAAGTTATCCTACCTTAGCTACAACACTGGTAACTACCCAGCAATGTGGAAAATTGCTCAGGTATATCCCATTCACAAAAGGCAAGACAATTCTAAACTGCCCAATTACGCCATGTCAAATCAATCCACAATCAATCATCAATAAAAGTGGTGGCAGAAATCAAAGATGCTATCAAATAGCAATAACCTGCTCACTAATGCTCAGTTTGTGGGTTCCAGAGTCATTCAGCTCCTGGCCTTGTTAAGGCCATGTTCCAACAGGGACAACAGCTTAAACTCCATTCTTTCCATTACAAGGCCAGAAGTGGAGATGCTCAATGTCAATTGCATGATATTCAATCCCAATCATGACTCTTCAATTACTGAAGCAGTCCATGCCCACATACAGAAATACCTGGATAACATTCAGGTTTCAGCTGCTATGTGGCAGAGAATCATACGACATGGAAACAGACCCTTTGATTCAAGAAGTCCATCCCAAACTAAAAACTCATCTCATCTGTCTGCACCTGGCCACTGTCTCTCCAAAATCTCCCCTAAAATTCAAAGGCATGACAATTGCAGGCCCAAAATATCTATATCCTGGAGATGATAATTGACTAGTAACTGTATTAGACTAGTCAATATTATTAGTCAATATAATGTGGTCAGAGGCCTGGAATTCTGGAGGAAGTAATTCACACCCTAATTCCCAAACCTGCTCACTACCTGCACAGCACAAGTTAACAGTATGGCTACTCAAATACAGTGTGAACTGCAGTAACAACTGGTCGCACAGCATCACAGGAGCAGAAGAGTCAATTCTCCTGCTCTATTGACGCTGCCTGACCTGCTGTTATTCCAGCTCCACACTGTATTGACTCTGATTCCAGCAGATGCAGTTCTCACTATCTCCCAATATGACTGCTCCACTTGCCTGATGAATGCAGCTCCAATAGCACTCATGAAACCTGACACCGACAAGGGCAAAGCAGCCAACTTGACTGGCATATTCACAAACATTCACTCCCTCCACTAATATAGAGTAGCTGTATGTACCATCTACTAAATGCACAGCAAAAATACTACATCATATGCAAATAAAATACAATAAAGGTGGTCATTAAAATCAGTGACAGAAGGATAGCATAAAACCCGAAACGTTTTATAATGTTTAACAAATCAAAACGCACAAAAATAAAGCAAAGATAAGCAAGGTTATTTAGCTTATCACAACTGTCCTTGTAGAAACTTAGTATTCCTCCAACACATCACAATCAAACTGCCTTTTGAATGATTCCAGCTTTTACTTTTACTACTCCAGGAAACCAAAGTGTTAAATCACTATGAAGTGCCATCTGAATCTTCAACCTATCACTGATCAAAAATGTACCATTTTCCCTTGGTGCAACAGTTAAAAGTTTACCCAAAATAGTGCATTAAGTTAACAATTTTCAAACTACTTTGCTACCTTATGTTAATATTAGATGCCAACTTTCTGACTTTATTTCTCAACAAATTCCATTTGTGAAATTGGTTCACATTTAGATTGGTTGCACTTTCTCTACTTCACTGTAGTAGCTAAATTTCAAAAACACTTTGTTCATTGAGAGGAAAGTTCCAACTCATTCAAATGCTTTTAAGGCTGAAGAGTTCAAGCTTTTCTTGGCTAACCACTTAACAGAATCAAGACATCAGAGGCCTGATTTTAATCTATTCAAAACCCATCTATCGCACAGAAGTATAATCAGTTTTCAGGAGCCATCTCTGCAAGCTCTTCTTTGCACTGATTCCAAGTTTGGTTTTCTGTTAAGCTTTAGTAACCAATACCAAATGTACTGCATAAGTTAATTTTTAACCAGAGTTCAAAACGACTTCTGTATGATGTCCTCAGACTTACACTCCACACTAATTTCACAACAAAGCATTCTATTTGTTCTGTTAACTGCTACTTGGCCATACTGAAACTATTTAGAGTCTATAACCCTTTGATTCTCTTCAGCCTCCCCTTTAGCCAGTTCAACATTCAATAAGGCCCATGATAAAATATAAACTTGGCGGGTTATTCAATAACTTGGAAGTGGTTCAGAGCTAAAATGTAAGCTGGTCCATTACTGAACTGAAAAACAATGGTTGGGAAACAAGCTGTCGAAAACAATGGTATCGAAGATAATGGGAACTGCAGATGCTGGAGAATCCAAGATAACAAAATGTGGAGCTGGATGAACACAGCAGGCCAAGCAGCATCTATCTCAGGAGCACAAAAGCTGACGTTTCGGGCCTAGACCCTTCGTCAGAGAGGGGGATGGGGAGAGGGTTCTGGAATAAATAGGGAGGGGGAGGTGCACCGAAGACGGAGAGAAAAGAAGATAGGTGGAGAGGAAGAGTATAGGTGGGGAGGTAGGGAGGGGATAGGTCAGTCCAGGGAAGACAGACAGGTCAAGGAGGTGGGATGAGGTTAGTAGGTAGGAAATGGAGGTGCGGCTTGAGATGGGAGGAAGGGATGGGTGAGAGGAAGAACAGGTTAGGGAGGCAGAGACAGGCTGGGCTGGTTGCGTGATGCAGTGGGGGAGGGGACGAGACAAACTGGGCTGACCTGTCCATCTTCCCTGGACTGACCTATCCCCTCCCTACCTCCCCACCTATACTCTCCTCTCCACCTATCTTCTTTTCTCTCCATCTTCGGTCCGCCTCCCCCTCTCTCCCTATTTATTCCAGAACCCTCTCCGATGAAGGGTCTAGGGCCGAAACGTCAGCTTTTGTGCTCCTGAGATGCTGCTTGGCCTGCTGCGTTCATCCAGCTCCACACTGTTGTCTAAAACAATGGGTCAGGTTGATTGAACTGGGAAAAAAAACCTAGTTAACTGGTTTTTCTTCACATGCAAACTAAATTGTACACGGCCTTGACACAAACAACCACTTAAATAAAGGTGACATATTTACTAGCATTCTGAGCAATAATTTGTACCACTGTGTTCTTAATTACATTTGATCAACACCTCTACCTTCAAAATCATTGGACTTAAAGCACTGAGGATTTACATCATTTTAAATGCTGGCAAGATATCTATACTGAGGAAATCAACATGCACATTAATGACAAACACCACCTGAGTTAAGTATCATTTATTCAATTTCATATTTGTTCGAAAAGATATTTTGATCACTTGGGGAGATAATTTTAATTGTTTAAGTACTTTGCTGTTTCAGTACCTTGAGGTATTATTTGACCTGCAAACAAACCCGCACATTCATCTGTCTTTTTAGATATAATCACTGGCATTATTAGTAACAAGATCATCAGCAACAAAACTTAAGTATTTTCACACAAAATTCAAAACACGTACAATCCAATTTAATATTCAGCCACTAATTTCACAAAAGTGTGCAATCTTTGAAATACATCACAAAATGGTTAAGCTAACTCTTCCCACCAACAAAACAGGTCAGAAGTTACGCTCCAGCAATACAAGGGCCTGGTTCGGCCATATCTGGAGCACTGTGTCCAGTTCTGGTTGCCTCATTACAAGAAAGATGGGGAAGCATTGGAAAATGTGCAGACGAGATTTACCAGAATATTGTCTGGAATGGAGGAAAGGTCTTACTAGGAAAGGTTGAGCGCGCTAGGGCTTTTCTCTTTAGAAGGACGAAGGATGAGGTGACTTGATAGAGGTGTACAAAATGATCCGAGGTATAGGTAGAGAGGACAGCCAGAGGCCTTTTCCTAGGGTGGAGGTAGCTATTACGAGGGGGTATAGTTTTAAAGTGAATGGAAGTAGATATAGGGGAGACGTCAGAGGTAGGTTCTTTACTCAGAATGGTAGGGGTGCGGAATGCATTGCCGGAGAGGGTAGTGGAGTTGGCCTCATTCGGAGCATTTAAGTGACTATTAAATAGACATGTAGATGATAGTATAAGGTAGGGGTGGAAATTAGATAGCATTTAGGATTAGGGTAAAGGTTCAGCACAAAAGTGGCCCTGCACTGTGCTATGTTCTGTGGAGAAGAAAAATCAAAATAATGTTATAAACTCAAGAGATAGTAATTTATGGTAGTATCAATAACTTGCTAAAAATAAACCAAAAACTGATTTCACAGTTCTCCAGCTCTTTTATGAGCATAGGACAACAAAGTTTTCACTTTATTCTGAGAGTTTACAGTTCAAACAGCTGAGTTTCAGTAGGATCAGAGCTGCAAAGATCTCAGCAATTACAGACCCTTGACTTCTACGTTAATTACTCCCAGAAAAAAAATAGTCTGCCTAAGGAATGAAAACTTACAAGTGAAAGTCTGCCGAAAGAACTTCCTGAACTGCACTGTTCTTACACTCTTTAACCAAAAATACAAATGACCCTTTTGGTCATTTTCGCTGCTAAATTTCTTAAAAGGTGACTTAATAACTAGAAATCTAAACCATCTCTAATAACAAATAAGTAAATTAATGTTAAGTCCTATCACACCATATTGAAGAGAGAAAACAGAGAACTTAGCGACAAAACAAAGCTACCATAAATACATATTTGGTAAAAGCATCTTAAGGGAAATAATTTACGGAAAGAGAGGACGGGTCGGCGGACGAGACGGCGAGTGGATCCATAAAAAAGGCAAGGCTGAAGCCCCAGGATTACTAAATTTGCCTGATTTCCCAAATAAGGCCCAAATGAGGGCCCATGACAGGGAGACGGAGAAACTGGGAACAGCAAAAACTTACTCCTCGGTCCTCCTCTGACAGGAAGTCGGGGCCATCGTCCAACCCTTCCTGCTGATTGAACAGAACAAAACAGTGTCACTGCACACAGCAGTACTAATATCCGCGCCTGACATTGTGCTCCGTTACAAAAAAAGAGAAACCATCGGAAAAATCCAGGAATGGGCTCAAATCGAGAAGACCCACCATCATGGCTGCAGCAGCGAGAGGGACCCGGAGTCACGTGACAGCCAGGGAACCCCGTGACGCAACAAACGAGAAGGCGGATCTTCCATTCAGATAGGAGGAGGAGATTATCCAGTGTACGACTGTCACCCGCTGGGGGCAGGGGTGAGATTATCCAGTGTACCACTGTCACCCACTGGGAGCCGTCACCACTGTGGACAAAGGGGAGATTGTCCAGTGTACTACTGTCACCCGCTGGGGGCAGGGGGAGATTATCCAGCGTACAACTGTCACCCACTGGGGGCAGGGGGTGATTATCCAGCGTACAACTGTCACCTGCCGTGGACAGAGGGGAGATTATCCAGTGTACTACTGTCATCTACTGGGGGCAGGGGTGAGATTATCCAGTGTACCACTGTCACCCACTGGGAGCCGTCACCACTGTGGACAGAGGGGAGATTATCCAGTGTACTACTGTCACCCGCTGGGGGCAGGGGGAGATTATCCAGCGTACAACTGTCACCCACTGGGGGCAGGAGGAGATTATCCAGTGTACTACTCTCACCCGCTGGGGGCAGGGGTGAGATTATCCAGTGTACTACTGTCATCTGCTGGGGGCGGGGGGAGATTATCCAGTGTACCACTGTCACCCACTGGGAGCCATCACCACTGTGGACAGAGGGGAGATTATCCAGTGTACAACTGTCACCCACTGGGGGCAGGAGGAGATTATCCAGTGTATCATCATCACCCACTGGGTGCAGGGGGGAGATTACCCAGTGTAGCACTGTCACCCACTGGAGGCAGGAGGACATCATCCAGTGTAGCAGTGTCACCAACTGGGGGGCAGGAAGAGATTATCCAGTGTAGCACTGTCACTATCTGGATCGGGAGATCATCCATTGTACCACACTTACTCACAGATGGGAGGGGATGATCATCCAGTGTACCGCAGTGAGTGTGAAGCCCAGTCAGCTGTTGTCACTCATGTCAGTGGGCACAATTTTAGTGGGAGTGTAGGCACATGGGAACTTGAATGTAGTATGTGCTGAAGTCACAAAAGACATTAGGACTCGTGGTGAGAGCAGCTAATAAAGCGTACCATATCCTGGATTTATTAATAAAGTACTTGAGCCCAAGATCCAGGGAGGTTATGCTGAAATTGTACAAGACACCTGTAAAACCTCTGTTGGAGTACTATGTACAAATCTTGGTGCCATGCTTTGGGAAGGAAATTGCAGAGCGTGCAGAAGGGACGTAGTAGTGACATAACAGGGAGAGGAAGTTATAACTAGAATATTTCTGATTCCCAGATTTATATTTTGGGGATAATGAAATGTGAGGCTGGATGAACACAGCAGGCCCAGCAGCATCTCAGGAGCACAAAAGCTCCTGAGAAGCTGCTGGGCCTGCTGTGTTCATCCAGCCTCACATTTCATTATCTTGGATTCTCCAGCATCTGCAGTTCCCATTATCACTTTATATTTTGGGGAAGTGGGTTTATGGTGAAATTTGAATTCATTAAAAGCCTGGAATAAGAAAAACTAGCCTAATGGTGACTAATAGCCACTGCTGATAGCTGCAAAAACCCATGTTGTTCACTAATTATCTTAAGGAAAGAAAATCTGCCAACCTTCCATGGGCTGGCCAAGACTCCAGACCACTTAACAATCTGGTTAATTCTTAACTGCAGGTAGGAAATAAACGCCGGCCAGCAAAGCCCACACCCCATGAACAAATATAATGAGGTTTTCAGGAATGATTCCAGGGATGAGAACCTTCAGCCAGGTTCGAGAGAAAAGGAGATTTGATAGCAGTGTACAAAATCGGGAGGGTGTGTTGGACAGAATAGATAGGAAGAAATTCTACCAGCCTTAATGAGGATTGAGAACAAGAGGGTACAGATTTAAAGTGATTTGCAATTGAAGCAAACATGACGTGCAAGAAACCTTTTCACATTACGAGTGGTTTGACTCTGGAAATGCACTGTCTGGAAGTGTGGTGGAGGCATGTTCAATTGAGGCATTCACAGGAGCAGTAGATGATTAGTTAGAGTCATAGAGATGTACAGTACGGAAACAGACCCTTCATTCCAACTCGTCCATGCTGACCAGGTATCCTAAATATCACTAGTCCCATTTGCCAGCATTTGGCTCGTATCCCTCTAAACCCCTCCTATTCATATACTCTTCCAGATGCCTTTTTAAATGTTGTAGTTGTACCAGCCTCCACCACTTCCCTTGGCAGTTTATTTCATATATGCACCACCCTCTGTGTGAAAAAGTTGTCCTTTTGGACCCTTTTAAATCTTTCCCCTCTCACCTTAACCCTATGCCTTCTAGTCCTGGGCACACCAGTCCTGGGGAAAGGAACTTGGTCATTCACGATATCCACGCCTCTCATGATCTTATAAACCTCTATAAGGTCATCCCTCAGCCTCCAATGCTCCAGGCTAAATAGTCCCAGCCTACTACCTATAGCTGAAACCTTCCAACCCTGGTAACATCCTTGTAAAACCTTTGTGAACCCTTTCAAGTTTCACAACATCCTTCCTATGGTAGGGAGACCAGAATGGCACACAATATTCTAAAAGTAGCCTCACCACTGTCTTGTACAGCCAAACATGATCTCCCAATTTCTAAATTCAATGCACTGACCAATAAAGGCAAGATTACCAAATCGCTTTTTCTTTATCCTATCTACCTGCAACTCCACTTTCAAGGAACAATGAACCTGCACTGCAAGGTTTCTTTGTTCAGCAACACTCCGCAGGAACTTACCATTAAGAGTATAAGCCCAGCGCTGGTTTGCCTTTCAAAAATACAGCACCTCACATTTATCTAAATTTAACTTCATCTGCCACTTCTCAGCCCAGCTGATCAAGATCCTGTTGTTCTCTGAAGTAACATTCTCTGCTGTCCACTACACCTACAATTTTTGTGTCATCTTCAAACTTGCTAACCATGCCTCACATGTTCCCATCCAAGTCATTTATATAAATGATGAAAAACAGTTGAGCCCAGCACCGATCTTTGAGGCACATCACTGGTCACAGGCCTCCAGTCTGAAAAGCAACCTTCCACCGCAACCCTCTGTCTTCTACCTTCGAACCAGTTATGTATCCAGTTATGACTAGTTCTCCCTATATTCCATGTGATCTAACCTTGCTAATCAGTCTACTATGAGGAATCTTTCTGGAATACCTTACTGAAGTCCATTTAGATCACATCCACTGCTCTGCCCTCATCAACCCTCTTCATTACTTCTTCAAAAAAATCAAGGTAGTGAGACATGACTTCCCACTCACAAAGCCATGCTGACTATCTAATCAGTCCTTGACTTTCCAAATATATGTGAATTCTGTCCCTCAAGATACAGTGTAACAACTTGCCCATCACCGATGTCAGGCTCACAGGTCTATAGTTCCCTGGCTTTTCCTTGCCACCTTTCTTAAATAGTGGCACCATGTTAGCAACCACCAGTCTCCCAGCACCTCACCTGTGGCTTTTGATGATACAAGGGGCCCAGAAATCACTTCGCTAGCTTGCCACAGAGTTCTAGGGTATACCTGAGCATGTCCTGGTTGAATAGAATCAATATGCGGAGCAGTGGGGAAAGGCAGAGAATAGCACTCAGGCAAAACACTTACCTTGACAGCCAATAAGGACACAATAGGCTGGATTGCCTCCTTTCTCACTAACAGTCCTGTGGTTCTGTTATCGCCAGTTCAGGGAGTATGAAATCTAGTCAGTCACACTGAAGGCATGGCATATGTCACCCACTTAAGCTGCTGTCATCTAGGCTTAACGCTGCCTGTACCCAGTGGGTGAGAACAGCTGGCTGGACATGACCCCTTATTCTCAGATTATGCCCTCTTGTCCTAGACTCTCACATGGGAAACAACCTCTCTGCATCCACCCATAACCATAAACCCCATAAGATTTTTATCTGTTTCAGTCAAGTCTCCTCTCCAAAATAAGATCGTGCTGCAGCTAGAAACGACAACATGACAGGATTTGTTTTAGAAGCAACCTCTGGACATTAATAACATTTGCAAAAGGCAAGAGACATTTAAAACATGACTAACCAAATTCCCTAACATGAATTGGAAGGCTACAGACATCTTATCCAAATTTAAGCTTTTAAGCAAAGCATGGAGCTATGCTTTTTAGATTTAGCTGTTGCGAAACCAGATAAGCAATTAGTGAAAATAAATATAGTCACTAGACATGACGGTAGACATTGAGTCATACTTCAGGCCTGCCTGACAAAGACCAGAGAGATCTTCCTGAAATATGTGAAATACAAGAAAATCGGCTTTGGGGAAAAACAAACTTCCACATTCATTCAGAATGCTGAATATTGCAAGGAAACCTGTGGAGCTTTTATATCATAGATTTAACAGTAGCTATAACTGCAAGTAAATGACTAATGGTAAATGCTGCTTTAGTACTTAGGATAGACAACAGCTATAAAGGGCTTTTTTGTCAAGGGAAAATATCTCCTTTGTCTTCAAACAATGCAGCCAAGCACATAACGAAACGAAAGGATGCAGGGGTGACTCAAACTCTTTTGCTAGAGAAGGGTTTAGTTTCCCCTCCAGAGAGTTCAATGAAACGCTAAGTGTTTGTAAATGGGATAGGTGGAGAGTAATTCTGGTTCCATTTACAAAGTCCACTTCAAGTATGCTTTAGTGTCTGCAAACACAGTAGTCAGGCTAGTTATAAAGTTTCAATGGACACAGTGATTTTGTCCTGGGTAATGATTTTGTAGCATTGAATGTTATAGTTTCATCTATAAAAACAGCAAGTTCAAATCCAAGAGATGGAATACTTGCAAGGACAGGTTCCGGGAGTTTTTCCAGTACGTATAGTGACTAAAATAATGACCAAAAACAGTCCATTACCAGAGCTCACAGTAATAGCACAAGCAGATTTTAGGGTAGCAGAAAATCTTTTTAAGAATGCAGATTTTTCCAAAGGAGTGTCTGGCATGACTTTACTAATTGAGACTCAGGAAACAGAACCAGAGTTAAATAAATCAGCATAGACAGCTCACACTGAAGCTAATGCTGAAGGGATTCCAGAGTGCTATTATATTTGAAATGGAGTTCTGATGAGGAAGTGGAAACAGCCTCATAGAGTTACGGTAGAAGATTGGACTGTTGTTCCTCAAACAGTGATACAGTCCAGATGTTGAAAGGAGATACTGTAAGTAGTGTATCAAACTCCAATGGCAGGACTTTTGGAACATGAAAAATACAAGCACCAATAAGCAAATATTTTATATTACTAAGAATTCATGTAGTCATAATGTAGTACAACAAAATGTGTCATATATGTTAAGTAGCAGGAAAACTTTAATATTAAGTTAAACCAGCACCTTTGTCCTCTGACCAGTGTTTTGAAGAATCATTTAGTTGAATGTTAGTAGTTTATGTAGGATCATTGCCAAAAACTCAAGCAAGACTTCAGTATATCTTACAGCTACAAATGTGACAATTTGATTTCTAGCAACAGCTAAGGTAGCAATGGAAAACTTAACTCGGTTTTTCATTTGTTACGGACTACAAATTGTGATACACTCTGCTCAGGGTTCTAAATTTATGTCTGAAGTTTTCCACAGCATCATCAATAGTTTGGGTATAAAACAGTTAAAATCAACTGCTTATCATCCACAAACATGGATCAGAGGAGAGATAGCAGCAATAATTGAGGCATGCGTTCACAAATACCCACAGGATTGGGACCAAGGATTTTTTTTAGTATGGGCTACCAGAGATTCTCCAAATGAATCTACTGAGTTTAGTCTATTTGTGTAGATTTATGGTCATGTGATTAAAGACTAATTGAAATTGATGAGAAGAAGTTGTTGAAACAGAAATACAAATCCTCAATATTGGTCGTCGTGCCCGTGTCTCTAGAAAGTTGTGTATAGTAGCACATGTAAATTTGAAGAATTCATAATGAAAATGAAAGAATGTGCAGACTCTTTCTGCATCTACAATGTTTCAAGTAGGAGGTGAAGTATTGGTATTGTTGCCTTTGTAAGGCGGACCTTGGAAAGCAACATTCTGAGATCTACACAAGCTAGTTAAGCAGGTTACCATAGTGATTGGAACAAGGGCCAGGTGGATCTCATTGATTATGCATTCCCTGATTGGGACTATTAACCAGGGCCAATCAGGGAGCCCTGGCTGACAGATATAAACAGGAGATTTCAGACAATCTCTTCATTCTAGAGACTGACTTGCCTGAGTGCTGTGTATGTGAAAATAAAGGGTGACAGGATACCAGCTCCTGTGCAGTTATTTAGTGGTGATGAGAATGGAATTAGTTATTTACCCAGCTGTGAGAAGCACTTTACCATTTGCTTAAAATCCTCACAAAGGCAAACCAAACCATCAGGTTTCACAATTGGTGCAACCAGTGCTGTCCATTCCACAAACTTTGCTGGTTTGATCATTTCTTTGCTTTCTCGCCTTCTGACGACTGCCTCCACTTTTGCCTGTAAGGCAAATGGCTTTGTAGGCCATGTAGAATCCCAGAATGGCTTCTTGGTCAACATGCAAGTTGGTCTTGACTCCTTTGATAGCCCTTAGACCTTCCTGAAAAACATCTGGGTATTTAATTAGGATTTTATTCAGGAAACCATTTTCTGATCAAAAAAATGTTGAGCCAGTCATGGTGAAGCTTTCTCAACCGATTCCACCCCATCAACCTTAGCCTGGAGCCTCTTATGACAATCAGTGGTAGCTGCACCAAATGCTTCTCAAGGAGACCGGAACCAAAGCCATACAATTCATCTATAACTCAGGAACAAAAACAAAATTGTTGGAGAGGCTCAGCAGGCCTGGCAGCATTGTGGAGGAGAAAACAGAGTTAACCTTTTGAGTCCAGTGACCCTTTGTCAGAACAGACCCTTCCTCAGGCTGGGAAAACGTCAGCTTATAGTCAGAAAATAGGGAGGTGGGTGGGATAGGGAGTAAACGATAGGATAAGGTCCAAAGAGAGAGAAAGCCAATTGGACAGACAAAGGAGTTGCTAACCATCAGGCTGGGAGGGTGAATAGTTGTTAATGGGAACTAACAATAGGGGGGTAGGTAATGGCAGGCAATGTGGTAACAAGGCCTGGTGTGTGGGGTGGGGCCTGTGATGGGATAGTTTAAGCCCTAAAATTATTGAACTCAATATTGAGTCCAGAGGGCTGTAGGGTCCCCAAACGGAAAATGAGGTGTTGTTCCTCCAGCTTGCGCTGGCCTTTGCTGGAACACAGCAGCAAGCCAGAGACAGCGATGTTGGCCAGGGAGCAGGGTGGTGCGTTAAAGTGGCAGGCAACGGGTAGTTCAGGGTCTTTTTGCCAATAGAATATAGATGTTGTGCGAAGCAGTTGCCAAGTCCACGCTTTGTTTCCCCAGTGTAGAGGAGACCACATTGTGAGCAGCGAATGCAGTAGACTAGATTCTGGGAAGTGCAGGTGAAGTGTTGCTTCACCTGGAAGGTATGTTTGGGCCCTTGGATAGTGGGGAGGGAGGAGAGACATGAGCAGGTATTTCACCTTCGCCGATTACAGGAGAAGGTGCGCAGGGCTGTAGGGAGGTGAAGGAAATGTGGACCAGGGTGTCCCAGAGGAAACAGTCTCTGCAGAAGGTAGACAAAGCAGGGGAGAGGAATACGTGTCTGGTGGTGGCATCTCACTGGAGGTGGTGGAAATGACATTTGATGATCTTCTGAATGTGGATGCTGGTCGAATGGTAGGTAAGGATAAGAGGAACCCTATTGCTGTTGCAGGAGGGAAGAGAGGGGGTAAAGGCAGAAGTGTGGGAAATGGGTTGGACCTGGTTGAGGGTCCTGTCAACAATGGAGCTGGGAAATCTTTGGTTGAGGAACAAGGTGGACATTTCAGAGGCTCCCTTAAAGAAGTTGGCCTGATCTGAACGTATGCGATGGAATCGGAGGAACTGAGAGAGCATCGGCAGTTCTTTCGGTTTTTATTTAATCTATAACAGCTCCCTAGTGTACATTCGCAGTCTTGGCAATGTCTTGTGCAAACTTAAGGGTTGGAGTCCAGAACGTATTTTGTTAAAGACGAATTCTGCAACCATTGATACAGCTGCACCAGTATCGACCTCCATGAGAACCTGGTGACCATTTAACCAGGCATTTATTTTGTTTGAGATAACAAGGTGTAGAGCTGGATGAACACAGCAGGCCAAGCAGCGTCAGAGGAGCATTCTGATTTGGATGTTGCTAAGGAATTTAACTGTTCCAAATCAGATGTAGGTGGATTTTCCAGGGTGCACATTCTCCTGGATGCTGGCATATGAGTTCTTGCACACAAGTCAGGCCTAGTAGGACTCATTTGCTGTCGCGAGTCCTACAATGGCTTGCCGGCCCGGATTCTGTGATCAATAAGGTCACGCACAGCATTCCTACCAGTGAGATGGTGATTGTGCCTTTGCACTTCATTTCTGATTTACATAAGAGCATAAGAACTAGGAGCAGGAGTAGGCCATCTGATCCCTCGAGCCTGCCATGCCATTTAATAAGATCATGGCTGATCTTTTTGAGACTCAGCTCCACTTACCTGCCCACTCACCATAACCTTTCATTTCTTTACCATTCAAAAATTTATCTAGCCTTTCCGTAAAAACATTCAGCGAGGTAGCTTCTACTGCTTCACTGGGCAGGGAATTCCACAGATTCACAACCCTTTGGTTGAAGAAGTTCCTCCTCACTCAGTCCTACATCTGCTTCCCTTTCTTTTGAGTCTATGCCCCCTAGTCTTCGTTTCATCTGTTAGTGGGAACACCCTCCCTGCCTCCACTTTATCTATTTCCTTCATAATCTCATATGTTTCTATAAGATCTCCCCTCATTCTTCTGAATTCCAATGAGTATAATCCCAGTCTACTCAGTTTCTCCTCATAGTCCAACCCTCTCAACTCTGGAATCAACGGAGTGAATCTCCTCTGCTAGTGCTAGTATATCCCTTCTCAAGTAAGGAGACCAAAACTGCACACAGTACTCCAGGTGTGGCCTCACCAGGACCCTATACAGCTGCAGCATTGCCTCCCTGTTTTTAATGTGCATGGAAAATTCCATTTGCCTTTTTAATTACTGCTATACCTGCAATCCTACTTTTAGCTATTCATGCACAAGGACACCCAAGTCCCTCTGCGCAACAACATGCAACAATTTCTTATTATGTTCATCAACTTGTTTTCTGTCAACCTGAGCCTGAAAATCAGGTTACATGGGGATTTTGCATTTGTCTTTTAAAAACTTTCGCATTCCATATGACTCTGGGAATCTTGGGGCTTGATTTCCAGTGCTCTAACCCACTGAGTTATGACAGTAGATAGAGGGGAAGTGTAGATGTAGTATATTTAGGTTTCCAGAAGTTATTTGATAAGGATCTACACAAAACTTTAATGCACAGATGCTTATGGCATGGCAGGACAGAGGATAAGTTACATTCAGGAAACAGAGCACATAGATGAATTGAGACTTTCAAGTTGGCAAATTGTGACGAGTGGAATGTCGCCAAGTCTAGTGCTGGGTCTCAGATTTTTATAAGCTGTATTAAGAACTTATGTGGGCAGCACAGTGGTGCAGGATCCATTCAGGTGGCGACACGGTGGTATACAATCAGGTAGGATTTGCCCTGGGAGTCCTCAACATTGGTTTCTGACCCCAAAAAGTCACATGGCTTCAAGTTAGACACAGGCATGGAAACTTCCTGCTGATTGCCACTTACCATCCTCCCTCGGTTGATGAATCAGTGCTCCTCCATGTTAAACAACATTTGGGGAAATCATTGAGGATGGCAAGGGTGCAAAATGTACTCTGGGTGGGGGATTTAAAAGTTCATCACCAAGTGTGGCTCAGCAGCAGTACTACTGATCGAGTTAGTTGGGTACTAAAGGACATTGCTGCTAGACCGGCTCTGAGGCAGGTGGGGAAGGAAATAAGTTGAGGGAAAAACATATTTGACCTCATCCTTATTAATCTGCTGGCAGCAGGTGTATCTGTCCATGGCAGTATGAGTGCACAGTCCTTGTGGAGATCAAGTCTCACTTTAACACTGAGAATAATATCCATCACATTGTGTGGCATTGTCACTGTACAAAATAGGACAGGCTTCAAACAGATCAGGCAACTCAAGACTGGGCATCCATGAGGCACTGTGGGGCATCAACGGCAGCAAAATTGTACTCCATCACAATCTGCAACCTCATGGCCTGGTATATGCCCCATTCAAACATTACCATCGAGCCAGGGAATCAACCGTGGTTCAATGGAGACTGCAGGAGGGCATGCCAGGAGCAGCACCAGACACACCTAAAAATGAGATGTCAACTTGGTGAAGATACCAAACAGGGCTACTTTCATGCCAAGCTGCAATGGATTGACAGATCCTGTAACAATCCCATACCAGCAGATCTTATCTAAGCTCTGCAGACCTCTCACATCCAGTTTTGAATGGTAGTGGACAATGAAAACAACTCACTGGAGAAGGACGCTCCACTAATATTCCCCTCCTCAATGATGGAAAGCCCAGTACATCAATGCAAAAGATAAAACTGAAGCATTTACTGCCATCTTCAGCTGGAAGCACCATGTGGATGATCAGGTTGGAGTGATAGCTGGCACATAGGAAAATATGATATAACAAGATGTCGAGCTAGATGAACACAACAGGCCCAGCAGCATCAGAGGAGCAGGAAAGCCGACCCTTCTTCAGATCACTTTCTGAAGAAGAGTCTAGACCCGAAGCATCGGCTTTCCTGCTCCTCTGATGCTGTTTGTCCTGCTGTGTTCATCCAGCTCTACACCTTGTTATATCAGGTTCTCCAGCATCGGCAGTTCCTACTATCTCTGCATCGGAAAATGGTTGTGGTTGTTGGACGTCAGTCACCTCAGCTCCAGGACATAGAGTTATACAGTAAGGAAACAGATCCTTCGGTCCAACCAGTAATATGCTGACCATTATCCCAAACTAATCTAGTCTCATCTGCCTACACTTGGCCCATATCCCTCTAAACATTTCTTCTTTGTGTACTTATCTAAAGTCTTTTAAACATTGTAACTGCCTGCATCCATCACTTCTTCTGGAAGTTCATTCTACACAGAAACCACTGTGTGTAAAAAAAAATGCCCCTCGTGTCCTTTTTAAGTCTTTCTCCTCTCACCTTAAAATTATGTCCCCTAGTGCTGATATCCCCTATCATCGGGAGAAGACACCTGCCATTCACCTTATCCATGCCCATCATTATTCTGTAAACCTCAATAAGTTCACCTCTCAACCTTCTGCACTCCAGTTGAAAAAATCTCACCTTATCCAGCCTCTCAAACCCTCCATTCTGGGCAACATCCTGGCAAATTTCTTCTGAACCCTCTGCAGTTTAATAATATCCTTCCTATAATAGGGAGACCGTTACTCCAGAACAGGCCTCACCAATATCCCATACAACCTAAATATAACTTCCCAACTCCTATACTCAAATGTCTGAGCAATGAAGGCAAGTGAGCTAAATGCCTTCTTAACCACCCTATCTATATGTGATGGAAACTTCAAAGTATTATGTGCCTGAACCCTAGGCCCTTCTGTTCTAC
This sequence comes from Stegostoma tigrinum, assembly GCF_030684315.1. Classification (NCBI taxonomy): domain Eukaryota; kingdom Metazoa; phylum Chordata; class Chondrichthyes; order Orectolobiformes; family Stegostomatidae; genus Stegostoma; species Stegostoma tigrinum. The sequence continues at coordinate 58,661,005 of NC_081363.1, read as the reverse complement.
AACACTACCCAAGGCCCTACATTCAATTGTATCAGTCTTGGCTTTGTTGTTTGACCAAAATGCAATATTTTGCATTTATTCAATTAAACTCCATTTGCCAATCTCAAGCCCATTGACCCAATTGATCAAGATCTCTTTGTAATCTTAGATAACCTTTTTCACTATCCACTATACCACCAATCCTGGGGTCACTCGCAAACTTACTAACCATGCTTTCTATATTCTCATCTAAATTATTCATTTACATGACAAAGAAAAGTAGACCCAGCACTGATCCCTGTGGAACATTGCTGGTCATGCACCTCCAGTCCAAAAAAACAATTCTCCATCTCCTGCCAATTTTGTATCCAATTAGCAAGCTCACCCTGAATCCCGTGTGATCTAACTTTACTAATTAGTCCACCTTGCCAAAGGCCTTACTAAAGTCCAAGTAAACAATGCCTACCTCTCTGCCCTGGTCAATCTTCTCAGTTATTTCTCAAAAAATCTCAATCAAGTTTGTGAGGCACAATTTCCCTTGCACAAAGCCATGCTGACTGTCCTAAACCATTCCTTGCCTCTCCAAATGTATGTAAAACCTATCTTTCAGAATCACTTCAGACAATTTACCTGCCACCAAAGTCAGACTTACAGGCCTATAGTTCCCAAGTCTTTCCTTACATCCCTCCTTAACCAAAGGCACAACATTTGCCTCTCTCCAGTCGTATCTCACCCATATTTATAGATGATGCAAATATTTCTTGAAAGGGGCCATAATTTCCTCCTTAACTTCCCATGAAGTCTTAGGATACACAGATTGTGTTCTAGAGATTTAGCCCCCTTATATATATTCTAAGAAGTTCCTAGGAATATTTTCTCTTCTATAATGTGAACTGTTTTCAAAATTTCCACATTTATTTCCCAGAGTTCTCTAGTATCTACTTCTTTCTCCACAGTATAAACTGATTCAATATATTCATTTAATATCTCTTCCATCTCAACACAAAGATGACCTCTTTGATCTCGTAGGGGCCCTACTCTCTATCTAGTTGTTCTCTTGCTCTTAATGTATCATAGAATCCCAGATTGTCCTGAATCATGCTTGCTAAGGTTGTCTTATATCCTCTATTTGCCTTCCCAATTTCCCTCTTGAGAATGGCCCTACACTCTTTATACTGTTCAAGAAATTCATTTGAACCCAATTGTTCACATCTCATATGGTCCTTGTTTTCGCTCGTCAAGAACCTCAATATCTTTATTCATCCATTGTTCTCTAACCTCTCCAGCCTTACATTGCACTCTAACAGGAACATAATAATTCTGAAGTCTCACTATCACACCTTTGAAAGCCTCCCACTTATCTGAAGTCCCTTCATCTGTGAACAGTCTACTCCCATCAATTTTTGAAAATTCTTGTCTCATACCACTAAAATTTGCCTTACTCCAAGTAAAAATTTTAATTATTGTGGAGGGTTTATCATTTTCCAAAACTATTTTAAAACAAATAGATTATGATCACTAGATCCAAAGTGTTCCCTTATTATCATTTCAGTCACTTGCCCTCTGCAGAAGTTCCTCTGGGTAGTGTCTCAGATCTAACCATATTCAGCTACTTCATCAATGACCTTCCCTCCACCATAAGATAATAAGTGGAGATATTTGCTGATGATTGCAGAATGTTTAGCACTATTTGTGACTCCTCTGATACTGAAGCAGTCCATGTTCAAATGCAAGAAGATCTGTAAAATATCCAGCCTGGGCTGACAAGTGGCAAGTAACATTTGTACCACATAAATGCCAGGCTATGGCCATTTCCAATAAGAGACAATCTAATCACTGTCCCTTGGCATTCAATGACCAGAAGCTCAACTGAACTCACCATAAAAATACAGTGTCTACACGAGCAGGTCAGAAGCTGGGAACACTGTGGTGAGTAATTCACCTGCTGACACTTCAACTCCTGTCTACTATTTACATGACACATGTCAGGAGCGTGATGGAATACTTCCCACTTGCCTGGGTTGGCACAGCTCCAACAACACTCAAGAAGCTTGACACTATCCAGGACAAAGCAACCCATTTGATTGGCACTACATCCACAAGTGTCCTTTCCATCCATTACCAACACTCAGCAGTGGCAGTGCTTATTATTTGCAAGGTGCACAGTGGGAATTCACTAAAGATCCTCAAACAGCACCTTCCCAATGCATGGCCACTTCCATCTAGAAGAACAAGGGCAGCAGATACATGGGAATACCACCACATTCAAGTTCCCTTTCACGCCACTCACTATCCTGGCTTGGAAATTTACCAGTGTTCACAGTTGCTGGGTCAAAGTCCTGGAATTCTCTCCTGAATGGCATTGCGGGTCAACCTACAGTATGTGGACTGCAGCAGTTCAAAAAGGCAGTTCGACATTATGTTTTCAAGGGCAACTAGGTGTGGTCAATAATGCTGGCCTAGCTAGCAATACACAAGCCCTATGAATTAATTTTAAAAAGTTTCTTTATGCAGCACGCAAGTTCTTCAATAATACAACTATTCCAGCTCACCACATTGGAAACAGATGCACCCCTGAAAGGGCTTGTCAGAACTTGTCTATTATTGGCTGACATGTGCATTGCATTTGGTTCTAAGGTCTTTATGAAAGCTCATGCGAACTAATCCAAATCAACATTGAAAGAGAAAATCACGTCTAGCTCTCAGGATACAGAGATTCCACACATACCCATTTGGCAATCATTTCATTGTTCATGCCAACCGCACACAATTTGAAATGATCTGCCAGAAGCCACTCTCAAATGCACTTCTATGATTCCAACGTCTCTTTATCAAGATCAAAGGATACAATACAATGCAAACCAGGCTCACAGATGACCATTTCCAATTCACTTAGCCAACTTCCAAATCTGGCTAAGAGAAAGGTATTCCTCTAGACTGACAATTTGATATTGTTGAATGCAAGTTCAAAGATAGTTTCCACGTTCATTCATTTTGGTCAGAGCCAAGAAGGTCCAATTCAGTAAGCAATCCCTGATGATGTCCCATAGTGAAAAGATCATCAAAGGTGGGGCTGGCCTGATGATGTTCAACAAATCATGACCAAACACATTCCTTGCCAAATAGAGATAAACTAGGTCTTTCCAAGAATGGAATTTCCACAAGCTGAATGTCAAGCCAAATGAGATTCTATATGTAAAGGTCACATGAACACAGAAAGAACCAGGAGATTACTTGAATCCATCCATTGGCCCAACATCAACAAGGATACAGATTAACTAATCAATTTGTGTGAGACATGAATTCCATCAATCATAAAAAGCAAAAGAGCTTCTCATTCCAAAAGTAATTGTTTCTGAGCTGTGTGCAAAATTGCAACTGATATTTTCAATGTCCAACTACATTATCTCTTCTGCTCACTATCCTCAGCCTAGCTGCCTTGCAGAAAGCACGATTGTAAAGTAAAATCCAAGATTTAAATCTAAGGCGACTTGCTCAGATTTTCAGATAGCTATGTGAAATCTTAGTGCTATTCATCAAAGCAATGGTTTATCTTCCCTGGTAATGCTAATGTTTACAAGACATTGATACACAGTACTTCCTTCCCAAACATTCATCGTCCAACCACATTGTTTGAAAAATGGGAGAAAATGGTACAGATACATGATCATTGAGCATGCAGGCAGTTATTCTAATGTGAACCAGGACATAGGATAACAATTTGAGATCTTCCTATGAACATGTAGGTTCATAGAACGATATTACATCATTCTGTCTTGCCAAGTTCATTTGATACTGTAACAAGCAGTAGTTAAATCCTGTGAAGAAACAGACAATTAATCTGAATTCAAAATCATCACCTACCTATCACAGAGAATGATGACTTGGATAAAGAACAAAGAACAGTACGGTGCAGGGACAGGCCCTTTGGCCCTCCAAGCCTGCACCGATACAATTTGCCCTTCCATACTAAAACTTCCTTCACTTACAGGATCCGTGACCCTCTATTCCCTTCCTATTCATGTATTTGTCCAGGTGCTTTTTGAATGCTGCTATTGTGTCTGCTTCCATTATCCCCTCTGGCAGCACATTCCAGGCACTCACCATCCTTTGTATGAAAAACATGCCCTGCATATCTCTGTTAAACTACCTGCCTCCTGCTCCTTGAACCTGTGTCCCCAGTAACTGACGCCTCCACGCTGGGAAAAAGACTCATACTCACTAATTTATCAATGCCATTTACAATCTTTTAAACATCTATCGGTTGCCCCTCAACTTCCTGCATTTCAATGAGAACAGGCCCAGGCTATCCAAACTTTCTTCAATGCTAAAATCCCCCAAACCAGGCAATATCCTGGTAAACCTTTTCTCTACCCTCTCCAAAGCATCCACATCCTACTGGTCATGTGGTGACCAGAACTGTATGTACTAACAAAGTTATCACGTCAGATGTCAGCCACAAATCTATGACAAATAGTATATACTCAACTGTAGAAGACAGACAGCGCACCATACAGGGAGGCTGCACAGCCAAGTTGTGATAACTAAATACTGATTAGATCCAATTGTGCTGTATATCCACAAAACATTATGTAAATCTGTAGAGATTTAATAGTAATTAATAGAATCTAATAAGGGTCTGAATGGCATGATCTATGGTGAGAAAGGTGGCTGAATTGCTTAAGAGTCCAGCAAAATCCATCTCAATGTCAAGAGCAACTCACTGTATCCTTTAATTATGTTCTTGATGTCGAGGTAAAATCCTCACGAGGCAGTGACAATTTGCCTGGTATGGAGGGTTATTGTTTGTTAATAACTTTATTAACTGCAGATGGCACCTCCTTAATATGCAGCTTTGTATTCCATGGACAAACTGGATGCCAAAAATTCTTGACGCAGAAATTAGAATGGGTGCCTGATGACTTCAGTTCACTGTTTGCTCCAAAGGACCTCCACGTTTACGTACCCCTGGCACATCTTGAATCTACTTACAGTACATTTCTATAATTCAGTGTTGCACCTTAGGGTTGAACAGCAACCATCACTTTGTTCCCTTGATATGTTGAGGTGTCTGCTTTTGCCTTTGACTTGAGAGATAGAGATTAATTACAAGAAATGCACACACCACCATGTTCTTCAGACTACACCCACTGTGGATCCCCATGTTACCTGTGGTGTGCTTTGTGTCCAGTGGAGGCTCTCTTGTGCCATCCACTTAGCTCCACTTCTTCAAAGCTCCATTCATGTCTCACTGCCTGTACGCAAAAGCCCATCATGTCCTCTATGGGGATCACAACTGCAATATTAGGAATGACACTATCAGTCTTTACCCTTTCTGAGGCATTGTGGGCAGCCTTTTCCTGCAAGCATATAAATAGCCATTGTTTGTTGTTTATGAAGCTGACCAACTATGATTGTTCCACATGAATGTCTCTTGCATCTAGCCACTCAAGAGTTCCAGTATAAGAGATAACTCTGATTGGAACAATTCACCAACTGCTACCTTACCAAGGACAGGCAATGCTACCCTGACTGCATCACTATTGATATTCCTTCTCTGTCAAGCTCGTCCTCGTCTGTAGCCACATGTCAACTGCTAAACAGGTTACTTCGTGGGGAAGCCATTCACTCTGCTGTGGTATTGTAGCCAGTCTCTCTGGATGACCCAATGAACTCCCCTATGACCCCCATCTAGACTTGCCTGAGTAGCCTAAAGGAGAGCTTTAGGGCAGCATAACTAAATCATAAGGCTTTCTGGAATCTTTCCTGTCATTCCTTGGCAAACCTTCTTTCTCAGGTCTTCCTTTAAGGCTTTTATTTTTGGTTGAATTGATTGCAAAGTGTTAAATATGGCAATGTGGTAATCTGCCACAAATATCGAACCCCAGCCTACCCACTTCAGAGAAATAATGCCTCCTATTTGTGGCCTCAGTGGAAAAATACCAGGCTTTGTGACAAATCTCAGCCCATAGTTGTCTTTTTTGGAAGAAATAGATAGATTGGGTCCCATACATCCAGATATCAGTAAAGTTAATTCTCAACCTATGTTTCATAAGGAATGCTTTGAGTAAACAGTGCCACTTACTTCCAGGTAGCCTGCATTCACACTTATCCACAAGCATGTAATGATGACTTAGTGGAAGTCACAGCAACTTCTCTATCTCCAGATCAGTCCAAGGTAGCATTACAGATATCAAGCACATTAATCAATACATAGATGGACAAAGGAAGTAATTGATGCTTTGTTTGCTCAAACAAGCAATTTGATATCTTTCTTCTGAACAACCCGCATTGAGTGAAAAGACTATACCTGAAGGCAGGAACCTAAATGATCCGAGGTTACATATTTCACCCAGATAGTCTTACGTGTTGCATCAAGCAATACGGTTACCTTTTTTGCAAGTCTCTTGTTGAATGTGCAGAAATTATCTTGAAGTATTTAACATCAATGTATGAAATATATTCCCAGTCTTTTTTTTCTAGGATTCTGCTGCTTGTCTTAAATTACCATTTCAAGATGCTTAAAATAAGGATTCTATTTGACAAGAATCACAAAAAAAATACATTTTTAGTGGGTTCCTCCACCGATTCCACTCTAACCCCCACAAAATATGTTACACTTTCTTCTAAATGCTGAGTTGTTTTTGCATTTTATTCATTTTTGTGTTTTATTTTGACATACATTTTGGTATTTTTCTAGCCCAATCTCTATTTATTCAGTTTCATTTGGAAATCTCACAGATTGAATTACTATCCACTAATTCATGGGAAAGAAGTCAATAAGTGCAACAACTTCAAGATTTTAGCAGAATTGGAATTTATTAAAAATATTTGAAAAGAGAACTTTTTGCAATAACAGTTTTCATAAGAGCTAATGGAGCCACAAGCCATTTAAATGTAGAATGCCATCTCCTGTTGTGGCCAGTAAGCAGAATAAAATTGATAAATAAAAGGTCCTTTTGATGCTGCACATATACAGTATTTTGTAGTTGCACATATTCAAATATAAGAAGATGTGCTATGAAGGTTAGAAGTTACCAGTTCAGAATCATATTGTGTGCATTTGCTATTTTGCTACCAACCATGTGCACAGGCAACAAATCGGCAAGGATATATAAATACTGCAGATTAACCAGTCAAAAAGATTTTTTTCAATGACAAGTATATGTTTTCCAGGAAGCGCACATACAGTTACTTGGTATATTTGCACGGGATGCTGTTTATTTTTCTCCTGTCAATTCGAATGAATATTAATAATTTCTGTTCTTTCTTGAAAGAAGTGGCGTAGAAGGCTGAATGCAAACAAAATAATTAAGTGTCAGCCTTGACTCAGTGGCAGCATTCTTGCCTCTGACTTGGAATATCCAGTGCATAATTTCCATTTGAGAACTCGAGCACTTCATCTCAGTAGATGCTCCTGGGCAGCAGGGAGGAGTGAGTCAGATTGGCCAGTGAACTAAAACCCTGTCTGCTCTCTCAGATAAATAACATAATTCATGTTAAGCTGTCCTAACAGCAGAAGAATTCCCCCAATTTCCTGGACAATGTTTATCCCTTCACCAATGCTATAGCCACAGTTTAATTGTTCATTTATCTCACTGCTGTTTGTAATTGTTGTACGTAATTTGGCTGCCGTGTTTTCCTAGTTTACAACAGTATTTTAAATGTCCTGAGATCACGATTATGCTGTATAAGTGCAAGTTGTTTCTTTTTTGTCTTGCAGTAAGTTAAAAAAAACGTTGTTTTGGATATCCAATGACAGAAGAGGAGGAAATGTTATAATATTGTTTGAAGACAACTTTGATAAAAAGAATATTTTGACCTTGGCATATTTTTCTTCTGTTTCTTTATGGCATTATCCCAATGCTCAGCAACAACAATATGACAAGGCTAACCCAGTGTCAGTGCACGGCTGCATTTCCCAGTCATTAATGGTGGCCAGCAAGTTTTTACTTCTCTTCTGCTATTAATATGTCTTTTGTATTTACTCTGTGAACTGGTCAATGTTACCTCCCCTGTCTCCTGTCCTGTCTGCACACAATCCCAAAATTAACCATTTGGACACTAGCAGATTGTCATTTAAATATAAAGGAAGAGAACTAGTAATGCAGAAAAGTAAATAAAATATGCAGATTGTCTATTATTATGATTACATTGCATAGTCTTTCAACATATAATACAATTATGAAATTATGGAAATTGGTTTCAGGGATCAGGAAATTGATAAACAATTGGTGACACTATTAATTGCAGACACAAAGAATTCTAAAAGATACTTGAGAAGGCAGATCAATTAAATTCAGCATACAGATTGAAATTAAATGCTGCAAGGTCAATTATTATTGCAAAGGAAGAGCATTACCTAAGAAGTAATCCTAGATTGAGCAATGTCAGAAAAGAACAAATGGAAAAATAATTTTATGTTGGCGGTGTAAAAGCAGCAGAGATTAACAGGAACGCATTAACAGATAACAATTGCAGAAATGAAGTTTAACTTCATGAAAGTTGTCAGTGTAATGCTACATAAATGATGATTAAAACGTAGAATCCTGTTATGTAACTATTCATTTCATATGTATATAAAAAACAATTTGCACAATGACATAAGGAGAATGGTTTGAATTATGATGCTAAAGAGCTATATTGAACATAATCAATGCTTTTACAAAACAAAGAACTGCAGCTGCTGGAAATCTGAAACAACATCAGAAATTACTGGAGAAACTCAGCAGGTCAGGCAGCATGTGTGAAGAGAAAACAGAGTTAATGTTTTAAGTCCAGTGACCCGTCCTTAGAACTGTTTTGCTTTCTCTCCACAAGTGATGCCTGATCTATTCAATTTCTCCAGCAATTTCTGTTATTTTTAAAATTATCAACGCTATTATTTTGTGTACTTGAACTAAGGTAAGAAAAAAGTGATGAAGCTGCTTCTGGAGAAAATGAAAACATGCTGTGGGCATATTTTTTCTGGATTCGCAAGTAAACCTGTCGGGGTCTTTATTTTCTGCAAAGAAGGTAGTAGTAGTTTTCGAAATGTATCATAGGAATGGCTAGGAATTGTGATATTTAGGTTGATACTGCCCTCTTCTAAAGGATTAGAGAGTTATAAGGACACAAAAAAAGTTATTCAGCCCTTCAAGCCCATGCCTGCTCTCTGCAGCAGTATCTAGTTCATTCCGTTCCCCTAAACTATCCCTTTAGCTCTGTAATTTTATTTCGCTCGAGAACGTATACAATTTCTATTTGACATCAATCGTTTTCTCTGTTTCCACGAATCCAGTAGACATGTGCCAGATCTTTTCCACTTGTTATGTAAAAAAGTTCTTCAGACATCATCCCGTATTTTTTGATTAAAACCTAAAGTTCCTTTCCTCTATTACTATGCTATTATGGATATCTAATGGAACATCTTTGTCTATTTTATCGAAATGTACCAAAATCTTGTGTATCTCTATTAAATATCCTCTCAGTCTCCTTTGTTCCGAGGGAACAGCCCCAGCATCTCCAACCTAACCTGAGAGGTAAAACCACTCTGGATCTGTTCATTATAAATATCCTCTGTACCCTCTCAAATACCCTTATAACTTACTAATTGGAGCATATTAGTCACGTCATGAGCAAGGGAATCATGGGAAAGAGAGAAAATACATCATCATTCATTTAAAACAAATTGTAACAATGATAATGGGAACTGCAGATGCTGGAGAATCCAAGATAATAAAATGTGAGGCTGGATGAACACAGCAGGCCCAGCAGCATCTCAGGGGCACAAAAGCTGACGTTTCGGGCCTAGACCCTTCATCAGAGAGGGGGATGGGGAGAGGGAACTGGAATAAATAGGGAGAGAGGGGGAGGCGGACCGAAGATGGAGAGAAAAGAAGATAGGTGGAGAGGAGAGTATAGGTGGGGAGGTAGGGAGGGGATAGGTCAATCCAGGGAAGACGGACAGGACAAGGAGGTGGGATGAGGTTAGTAGGTAGGAGATGGAGGTGCGGCTTGGGGTGGGACGAAGGGATGGGTGAGAGGAAGAACAGGTTAGGGAGGCAGAGACAGGTTGGACTGGTTTTGGGATGCAGTGGGTGGAGGGGAAGAGCTGGGCTGGTTGTGTGGTGCAGTGGAGGGAGGGGACGAACTGGGCTGGTTAGGGATGCGGTGGGGGAAGGGGAGATTTTGAAGCTGGTGAAGTCCACATTGATGCCATTGGGCTGCAGGGTTCCCAAGTGGAATATGAGTTGCTGTTCCTGCAACCTTCGGGTGGCATCATTGTGGCACTGCAGGAGGCCCATGATGGACATGTCATCTAAAGAATGGGAGGGTGAGTGGAAATGGTTTGCGACTGGGAGGTGCAGTTGTTTATTGCAAACCGAGCGGAGGTGTTCTGCAAAGCGGTCCCCAAGCCTCCGCTTGGTTTCCCCAATGTAGAGGATGCCACACCAGGTACAGTGGATGCAGTATACCACATTGACAGATGTGCAGGTGAACCTCTGCTTAATATGGAAAGTCATCTTGGGGCCTGGGATAGGGTTGAGGGAGGAGGTGTGGGGGCAAGTGTAGCATTTCCTGCGTTTGCAGGGGAAGGTGCCGGGTGTGGTGGGGTTGGAGGGCAGTGTGGAGCGAACAAGGGAGTCACGGAGAGAGTGGTCTCTCCGGAAAGCAGACAGGGGTGGGGATGGAAAATGTCTTGGGTGGTGGGGTCGGATTGTAGATGGCGGAAGTGTCGGAGGATGATGCGTTGTATCTGGAGGTTGGTGGGGTGGTGTGTGAGAACGAGGGGGATCCTCTTTGGGCGGTTGTGGCGGGGGCGGGGTGTGAGGGATGTGTTGCGGGAAATGTGGGAGACGCGGTCAAGGGCGTTCTCGACCACTGTGGGGGGAAAGTTGTGGTCCTTGAAGAACTTGGACATCTGGGATGTGCGGGAGTGGAATGCCTCATCGTGGGAGCAGATGCGGCGGAGGCGGAGGAACTGGGATTAGGGGATGGAATTTTTGCAGGAGGGTGGGTGGGAGGAAGTGTATTCTAGGTAGCTGTGGGAGTCGGTGGGCTTGAAATGGACATCAGTTACAAGCTGGTTGCCTGAGATGGAGACTGAGAGGTCCAGTAAGGTGAGGGATGTGCTGGAGATGGCCCAGGTGACCTGAAGGTTGGGTTGGAAGGTGTTGGTGAAGTGGATGAACATTTAAAACAAATGTTGTTTTGTAAAATTCTATGAATTTGTTATCAATACCAATAATGCTCACAAACGGGAAACTGCACTTGACCTTGTTTAGAGAAGGATAGGTCATTAATATAGAGTTTGTACACATTTAGTTAAAACAAAGATTTGAAGCAAATCTTTTATTTTGACATACTGATCATCAGCACTTAGCAAGAAAAATCTTTCTACCACCAGCAGAGGGCTTATGTTTTCCTGATAACCATTATCCAGTTTGCAATAAAACACATAAAATAGCCAATCTGATTCTAAACTTGAAAATGTAACAAATAATTTGAGTTAATGAAAATATGCACCTTTCTTAGTGTACAGTATGGCATGAGATGCTACGAATGTTGGAAAGAGTGAAAAAGAAAGTAAGGGATATTGATGCTAAAGCAATGTCAGACTTTTATTTTAACAACTGAAGTTGACAGAGAGCAATAAAAAACTGGGAGTTGGGAACCTTGGCAAAAACGACCCTTCCTGTCAGTAATGCATTTGTAGTGTTTTGGGGTGGAGAACAGATTTTTTAAAAAGTGGAACTTTGCACCAATTCTCTACCATTCCAAAATACTGTTGGTATATTCCAGCTATTGGATGCAGGTGCCTGAAAACTGACTTCAGAATTCCTACAGTCTATTCTATCATAATCCTGAGCAAATCAAGAACCACAATGTGTTCATTTAATTTGGGGTTTACAAGTTCTTGGATACAGCTAACAACTGATACTATACCTGCAGTATTTGTCACCAGTAAATCATTCAGATACCAGTCTTTGATTTGTAAGATTATGTAATTTCAGGGTCATACAAAGACAGCTCATTGGATTGCATGTGTTGAAATCTAGAGTGAAGTGTTTGGTTTTGTTTTTGTAAAACCAAATTGTTTTGTGAAACTATATGCAGACTGATAGAATGAAGACCATTCCTACTGAAGGCTAATCTCTGAAGTGAAATGTATGATGATGTTTTTTGGACATTGGGCCATTCTAGCCTGGCAATATAAATACGTGGTGTTATATTCCAGCAAGTCAGATGAATCAGGAGCCAATCTTTCTACTGTTTCTATAAGCATTTATACACATATAAATGCTTATACATTGTTACACATTTTTAAGCCAATAATCAGGGTTTAAGCCAATAGTAACTACTGGGATTCAAATGAATCCTGATTTAATTAAACACAATTAATATGCAATTAATACATTTTACCTTCCTGATGAAATGCAAAATCCATGTGTTGAAACAGGGCACGAATAACTTGTTTGATGCAATGAAGAGCTGAAAGTACAAATTCCAGAACTTCCTGAAAGGAATTTGCAGAAGTCAAGTATTTGAGATATTTTCATAGCCAATGGCAGAACAGTATCTCTTATAAATGCTGGTTGCAGGGCCTCAGTGAGCAGCTTTTACGTGATTATTGCTTCTTGGAGGAAGCAAAGCCTTCTCAAGCAATCATAAATCACCTTGTTGCTGGAGGTGGGCCAAGGAGGGTGGATGCAAAGTCACAGTCAGGTGTTTCTAAAATAAATCTGGTTAAGAACTACAAAGTGAAGAACATGTGTGATGATGCTATGGTTTTAAGAGGTGTACTTTGTCCTGGATTTTTTTTTATTTTGAAGAGAGGTTGAGACGAGGTGTGAAGTGGACTGTTCCAAGCCAATAAAGTAAACACTTGTGAGGCCTTGGGGTTTTTATAAAGTCAGAATAATAGGAGCAGCTTGAAGAGTTGGGGTCAAGCTCCTGCAGAACTGAATTTGCCTCTGCCAAGGGTGTATTTATGAGATGTTACCATTTTGGAACAGGTAATCGGTGGTAATGAGTATAACTGCAGTATAAGAATAAAGTGTGTTGCTCCAAGCCCGGTAGTTTGACCAATGGAATTGCATCCGGGACAATTGCCTTCTAAAATTAGAAAAAGTTGGGGTCTAGGCTATCTTCTGTATGTGTTTTGAAGGGGTTTGTTTTGGTCCATAACAAATTCAAGGCTCCTGTTGGGATAAAAATCTCTAATTCCAGGTTAGGTTTCAGATTATTGGACTCAAAGGCAGTGAGTGCTGAGTGTTTTTTTTTTATTTCAGGTATTCTATTCGGTTAGGTTAAACAGGATGTGCATTGCGTGGTAATGGCTGTTTCAGTCACTGAGTTTCTTATGGGTGTAAATAAATCCAGATAAAAGGGGAAGTAATTGCATCAATAGCTCAACATTTAGGATTGCCAGCAGTGTCAGCACAATTTGTGGAAGTGGCTAAAATTCAGTTGCAAATGAAGCGGCTTGAATTAAAGGTAAACGAGAAAGAGAGAACAGCTCTAGCAGAGGAAAACGAAAATGAAAGAATGATTCGAGCAGAAGCAAGGGAGAAAGAGAGAACTTTTGAACTTCGGAGGTTGGAACAGAAAACTCAAAGTCAACTTAAAATGGTGGGGGCAGAGGCAAAAGGTGGTAGTAGTGATGAGGACAGTGATGGAGAGCAATCGCATCATAACCAATGGCCTGGTGGTGATTTGTTTAAATATGTCCAAGCCTTGCTGAGAAAGTGGCTAAACAAATGAAATGGCTAATGACCATGTGGATACAGGTGATTCAAACACAGTCGGTAGGTAATGCTAATGAGGTATGTGCATTGCTATCAGAGGAGGTATCTGGGGAATAAGATGAGGTGAAAAAAAGCCATCTCAAGTGTATTTGAACTAGTGCTAGAAGTTTACAGGCAATGTTTTAGGACTGTAAGGAGGAAACGTGGTCAAATGTACATTGAGTTTGAAAGGACCAAACAAAGCAATTTTAACAGGTGGCTATACGGGCATTGAAAATAGGTCAAACATATGATAACTTAGATGATTATTTTGGAGGTGTTTAAAAATTCACTTCCTGAAGTAGTGAGGACTCATGTGGAAGAGCAGAGAGTTAAGACTGCAAGATTAGCAGCAGAAATGGCAGATAAGTATGAGTTGGCTCAAAAATCAAAGTTTGGCTTCCGTGATGGATCGAAATGGGAAAAAGAGAAATCCTCAGGTGGCAAGGGAAAAGGAGATCACATTGAAGATAATAAAGATAGTTTACCACAGGGCTAAACAAAAAAAACCACCATGAGAGTGAAAGAGGAGTAAAAAATGCTCAGGTGTATTCACTGCAATAAAGTAGGCTACATGAAGTCTCAGTGTTGGTTGTTTAAAACAAAGTGCCATGAAGACAGGAAGTAGGAAGACAGGATCAGCCAGTGAGTTTTGTTGAAGTTGTAAATGAAAGTACAGTGGAAGTTAACAAGCTGTAAAAGAATGTACAACCTGATCAGGTGTTGATTACGACATATTGATTAAAAGCACTAGATCTCTTAAAAGTATTTGTGTGGGTAAAGTTTACTTGTGTATGCCAGGAGGAGCAGGTAAGGAAATTAAAATGTTAAGAGATAGGAAGCAAGACAATCTTTGATGGCAAATGATGAAGAGATATGCAATTGGGAAGGAGTAATGCCAGAAGAAAAATGATAATGTGTGGAATTGATGATGAGAAGAGCAGTATTCGAAGTGAGGTTGGAAAGTGTGGTGAAAAGTGATGAAGTGGTGGCAGGAGTAAGCAGGAAATTCTTAGTTCAGGAGATTTGGGTTTTCCCTGGTAATTGTATAGATGGGTCATAGGTGGAACTGTGGTTGAAAAGCCAGGGGAAAACCAGATAACCGAGGTGTTACAGGAAGTATATCCTGGGACTTTTCCTGACTGTATGGTAACAAGGTCACAAAGCCACAGGTGGAAACAGAAGGAGAAATCAAGAAGTAAAGATAAGGAGCCCAAAGTTCAATTATCAGAGATCATGTTTGATCAAATAGTTGAGAAAAAACAAAAACAGGTGTGGGATGAAGGTGATATTTTTAGTTCAGGGAAATTAGCTGCATTACAACAGGGAAATGTAAAATTAAAGCGGTTGTATTAAAAAACGTACACAGAAGAAAAATGTGAGTATATTCCAAAATGTTGCTACCTTGAAAACAAAGTCTTGATGAGGAAATGAAGAGCATCACATATTTAGGTAGATTTACAATGGACAGAGGTTCATCAAGTTGTATTACCGCCAGGTTATAGAAAGGAGGTGCTGTGAGTAGCACATGATTTACTCATAGGAGGTCCTTTGGAAGTAAGGAAAACTCAAACCAAAATGCAGAAACATTTTTATTGGCCCGGACTGCAAAAGGATGTGAAGGACTTTTGAGAGACATGTCATGCAGGTAACAGGAAAATGTCAGACAGTGATAAAGCCGGAAACCTTAATACCCATTCCTGCCTTTGAGGAACCTTTTGCAAGAGTCTATATCGATTGCATGCATCCTGTACCTAAAACAAAAAGTGAGAATCAGTATTTGTTCACCATATTGGATGTACCTACCAGATTTTGGACGCTATTCCAATATGCAGTATCATGGCTAAAAGGATAATAGAAGAGTTACTCAAATTTTTTACTTGATATGGACTACCCACAGAAGTACAATTGGATCAAGGGTCAAAGTTATTCAAGTAAGTTATGCATATGTTCAGAATAAAATGATTCAAATCTACTGTGTACCATCCAGAAATGCAGGGGCCATAGGAGTGGTGGTGTCAGAATTTAAAGACCATGTTGAGGGCTTATTGTCAAGACAATCAAAACAATTAGGGTAAAGAAATTCCAGTTATGCATTTTGCAATTAGGGGTGCACCTAATGAATCAATTAAATTCATCCCGTTTGAATTAGTGCTTGGGTATGAGGTGGGATGACCACTGAAATTAGTTAAGGAGAAATTGGTGAGTCAGAGTTAAATTTTTGGGAGAGATTAAATAGCCCAGGTAAATTAGCTAGACAGCATTTACAAGTAGTACAGCATATGATGAAGCAGAAAGCAGACAAACAATCAAAAATTCATAATTTTGCTAATGGAAATAAAGTTTGTGTTATAGCCAGTGGCAAGTGAAGCTTTAAAGGCAATGTTTAGTGGGCATAATCAAATCAAAAGGAAAGTGAGTGGGTTGAATTATTTGATAAGAATGCCAAATAGTAAGAAATCTCACAGTGTGACAGGTGATACACATATTTTGATAGGGAAGAAAAGCGAAAGGAAAATGTGTTACTGCTTACAACACAGAGAGAATAATCTAGTTTAGATGAGTTTATATTGGATATTCCTCAAACAAAATTGGACAACAAGGAAATTCTTTAAAAATTGGGATAAATTATTGAGTTAACTTCCAGAGGAAAGTTGAAATGACCTGAAAGTTATTTCAATCATGCAGGGAAATGTGTGGAAAGATGCTGGGAAGTACAAATCTAATTATGCATGATGTAGATATAGGAATTGCTGTTCCCATTAAGCAACACCCATATAGACTTCACCCCCTAATGTTGGCACGGGTGCAAAAAGAAACTGAAATCATACTTAAAGACAATATAATCAAAGTGAGTTGCAGTGAATGGAGGTCACCCATACTAATGGTCCTAAAACCAAATGGCACCCTATGATTTTTTTGTGGACTATCAGAAAGTCAACGCAGTTACAAAATTCTGACTTGTATCCTTTTTCACATTTGGAAGACTGTATTGAGAAGGTGGGCTTACTCAGTGGATACTGACTGCTACCCTTATCCCAAATAATGAATGAAATTCCGGCTTTCATGACACTAAATGGGCTGTGCCAACTTAAAGTCAAGCTGTTTGATTTGAATGCACCAGCCACATTTCAACGACTAACTAATAAAGTCATTTCAAGATGACCCAATTGCGTGATGTACATTGATGACCTGATCCTTTTTAGCCACACATGGAAGGAGGTTGACCTTGTTAATTATGAGGTTCTTGATTGGGGTTGTTAACCTGGGCCAATCAAGAAAGACTTGGCTGACCAATATAACCAGGAGATGAGAACCTCCTCAGTGCAGGACTGATTCTGAGCTGGCCAGCCATAGCCAGTGCACTAAGCCCTAGCAAATAAAGGGTGACTTGGCCTCTGTGCCATTATTTCAGTGGTGATAGGGGAAAAAAACAGAAAGTGCCTGAAGAACATTCACTCGCAACTGTCATCCTTGAGTTGTGGTAAACATTTCTGGCATCATGCCTCTATTTGGGTAGCTTGACTCATTTGACCCTGCTGTCAAAGATTGAACCCAGTACTTCAATAGAATGTGACTATATTTCTCCCCAGGCAAATGACGTCAGGGCAGATTGAAAGTAATGAGCAATCCTTCTGACTTTGTGTGGGGCTACAGCATTTCCTGTTATAAGGGGCTTAATATTCCCAGATGTACCAAACACTAAAGCCTTCCAGGAGTTGACAGTTGGTTAAGGAATATTACAAGCACAAACCTGCTCTAATCATGAGACGCTGTTGGTTTTATTTACAGAGCACTGGAGGAATCCATATCTGGATTCTTGACCAGGTTATGATGACTGGCAGAGGTATGTGATTTTGGGTTAACCCTGAATGAGATGCTGAGATACTGTTTTGTCTTTGTGGTTAATGACGTAACTAGGCAAATGTGCCTACTGGCTGGATTTCAAACAGGCATTACAGCTGGCTCTCTCATTAGAAAATGGGACAAGTGGAGCTTGGGAACTACATGGCATCCCAACAGAAGTGGACACCTTCACCTGTCCAACTGAGCTTGGAGAACACCACTTGTTTGTAGGCAACCGTAGTGCCTCATGCAGGGCATATCTTGACCAGAGAGACCAGAGGCCAAACCACAGCAGAACCCCACAACAAAACTGGGCCTCGGACAAGTGGCTAAATAGTTCTTCAGGATCTGAGCCAGCAAGCCACTGTAGTTGCTGCCATGATGTGGACTTGAGGCAGCAAAGGCATCCTACAAGGCCCGATCTAAGTAGGAAAACTCAGAGGCCAGTGCCTAGGACAGCTCACACCCTGGAAAGTTCCGATACACGTGGGTTGGAACAATTAAATTGCTTAATCCAATTGGAGCAAATTAAAATGGTCATCCAGTTCCCATGGAGGTTGATACCAACACAGCTGTATCTGTCTTTAACAAGATTCACTCAGGGCTCCAACCTTTAAGTCTGTGCAAACTTCAACCAGACTGAGAACATACACTGGGGAACCTTTGCAAATTCAGGGTAGGACTTTTGTTCCAGTCTCTCTGAAAGAAGCTGTTGGTGCAGCTAACAGCTCAGACGCAACCCTATTGGGACGGAATTGGTTGAGAAAGGTTCAACTTGATTGGCTCAACATCAATTCGAAAATGGCTGCTTCGGTGAAGCCCTAATGAAGTACCCAGGAATTTTTCAAGAAGGACCTAGGACTATCAAAGGGGCCAAAGACAGGTTGCATGTTGACCAGGAAGCAATTTCAATATTTTGCAAGACCTGTCTGGTGTCATTTGCCTTGTGGGCAGAAGTAGAGGCAGACGTTAGGAGGTTGGGAAGCAAAGGAATGATCAGTGCAGTTTGCGGAATGGGCAGCACCGGTCGTACCAATTGTGAAGCCTGACATTCAGTTTGCTTTTGTGGGGATGTTAAGCAAACAGTAAACTGCTTCTTGCAGCTGGATAAATACCCGATCCCTCGCATAGAAGACTTGTAGGCAAAGATGCTGAGTGGGCTATTCTTTAGAAAGTTGGACGTGAGCCACGCCTACCTGCAATTGCAACTGGAAGAGGAGTCCCCAGAAGCATTACTACCCACAAGAGTTTATATCAATATACAAGACTGCCATTGGGGTACCATTAACCTGCGCCCTTTTCCAGTGGACCATGGAGAACATTTTGCAAGGGCTCCCTCAGGTTGCCATTTATCTGGATGAGGTATGATTAACTGGGAAGACCAGTAAAGACTACTTGGTAAACTTAGACATAGTGCATAAATGCTTCTTCCAGGTGGGCACACACCATTAAAGATGCATGTGCATCACATCCAGGATGTACCTGTTGAAAGCAAAAGTGAGGGTGGTCAAAGGTGCCCCAGTCCCCATGTTTGCAGCACAGCTTAGGCTGTTCCTGAGGTAAGTGAATTATTACAGAAAACAGGTAACCTGGCTTCCAGCTTGGCACCCCTATACCTGCTATTAATGAAAGACTAGCCTTGGAAATGGTTATGAAGCCAAGAAACAGCCTTTAGGGAAATGAAAAAGCAGTTTTTTGTCATCTAAGGAGTTGGCCCACTATGATCTGAAGCTAGAGGTGGTGCTGACATGCAATGCCTCCCAGTACAGTATCAGGGTAGTGTTAGCTCACTAGTGACCCAACGGAAAGGAATGCCCAGTGGCATATGCTTCCTGGACTTTGGCTGATGCTGAACACAAGTATGCCTAGATAGAGCAGGAAGGTCTGGCAGTCATCTTTGGTGTGAGAAAGTTCCACCAGTACCATTATGGATGGGAATTGGTCAGAGTCACAGATCACAAACCCCTGCCAGGGCTACTGCTGGAAGACAAAGCGGTGGCACCCATAGCTTCCAGTAGAATTCAGTATTGGGCCCTTATGCTCAGCATATACAAGTTAGAACACTGTCCAGGAAGCCAAGTGTCTAATCCAGATGCCTTAAGCTGCCTCGCATTGGCAGATACTCCACCTAGAAGAGTCCTGGGCACCCTTCCAGTTACCGTGAACAATATCCGACTGTGGACACAACCATATCCTGTCCTAGTGAAACTGAAACAGCTGAGTGATAATGGGGGAGACAGAAGGGCAATCACAGCCAGGGTTTAAACCTTTTTGGACCCGGTGAGACCAGATCACAGTAGATGATAGCATATCACTGCGGGGAGAAAGTGTGATTGTCCCTTTGAAAGTCACCACCAGATACTGGCTGAACTCCATCAGGGCCATCCAGGGGTTTCCAAGACAAAGGTGATAACAAAAAGCTATGACTGGTGGCTGGGGTTGGATGCCAACATAGCTGTGCTGGTGGGGCAGAACCCAGAGTGCCAACAAGGACAAAAATTGCTACCAGCAGTGCCCCCACTTTTGTGGGAATGGCCAGTTGAACCCTGGTCA
Source organism: Stegostoma tigrinum (assembly GCF_030684315.1). Lineage (NCBI taxonomy): Eukaryota > Metazoa > Chordata > Chondrichthyes > Orectolobiformes > Stegostomatidae > Stegostoma > Stegostoma tigrinum. The sequence goes on along the minus strand of NC_081363.1, from coordinate 58,640,858 downwards.
GTTGCATGTTGTCTATGCTGGTCCTTTCATAGAATCCCTACAGTGTGGAAACAGGCCCTTCAGCCCAACAAGTCCACACCAACCCACAGAGCATCCCATCTAGACTCGACCCCTATAACCCATTTAATCTGTACATCCCTGAACACTATCGGCAATTTTAGCATGGCTTATCCGCCTAGCCTGCACATGTTTGGACTGTGGGGGGAAACCAGAGCACCCAGAGGAAATCCACGCAGACACAGGGAGAATGTGCAAACTCCACAAGGATGGTCACTCCAGTGTGTAATCAAGCCCAGGTTCCTGGCGCTGTAAGACAGCAGTGTTAACCACTGAGCCACCGTGCCGCCCCTTTCATGGGCTGAATGTTCCTGATCATTGTGGATAGCCATTAGAAGTGGTTTCACAAGCATAAAGTTTGCTCAGCAAACTCAATGAGGACAATTGAGAAGTTGCAAGCATTGAATTCAATATATGGACTCCTGGAAGTATTGGTCATGGACGATGGGGAGTCATTTCCCAGCAGGGAATTTGAATATTTCCTAAAGTACAATGGCATTCAGTACATAAGTACAGCTCCATACCATCCATTATCCAATGGTGAAGCAGGAAGACCAGTCTGAGCATCTGAAGGTAGGTTTAAGGAAGCAGCCTACAGTGTCAATTGAGACCAAAATGTTCCAGATCCTGTTCATTTATAGGACCACCCCACACGCAACAACAGTGGAGTTGCTGATGGGGAGAAGTCTCCATGCTAGGTTAAACCTGATATTTCCAGACCCTGGTGAGGAAGGAGGCTGAGGGTAAACCAGCAGCAGGAACCCCCCATGCTGGCTAAATGCCTCCTTTAAATTGAGAGTGACAATTTAATTCAGGCAACGAAGTTGAAATGGCCCTGTGTAGGTATGAGGAGAGGTAAATGCACAATCAAGTCCTATCACTTACAAAGTGTGGGTAGGCGATAAAGTTCGGAACAAACATGTGGATCGCCTGAAAGCCTCAAAGGGGGCAGGAGAAAAACATACCTGGCCCCTTAGAACTGCTTGCAGGCCTGGCAGAAACCACAGGTGCTCCCCCTCTCTCTAGTGTTGAGGAAACCTTAGAGTCTGAAATGGATACCATGCTGCTGGAAGGAGAGGAGGAGATTCTTCCAAGATGTCCCAGAAGTGAGAGAAGGACCACAGGCTGGTACACGCTGCCTATATCTGAGTCTGAGTTGGAAGAACCAGGCCTAGAGCGAAAGCATTGCCAGGGAAGGTACAAATGAAAGACCAGGCCTACACCCTGGGCTTTGGGTTTGGGGGAAGTGTGGGGGGGTTGCAGCTGTTGCGATTGGAGCCAGATGGACCTCTAACTACAAGGTTCATGATTGGGGTTCTTAACCCGGGTTAATCAGGAAAGCCTTGGCTGATCAATATAAGCAGGAGGTTAGAATCTCCTCAGTGCAGGACTAACTAAAAGTTAGGATTGCAGGTGCAGCAGGTAATTAAAAAGGCAAATGCAATTTTGTCTGCCATTGCTAGAGGAATGGAGTTTAAAAACAGGAAGGCTATGCCACAGTTGTATAGGGTTTTGGTGAGGCCACACCTGGAGTACTGAGTGCAGTTATTAGATTCCCTACAGTGTGGAAACAGGTCCTTCGGCCTACTAAGTCCACACCGACCCTTGGAGCATCCCACCCAGACCCATCCCCCTATAATCCTCACACCCCTGAACACTATTAGCAATTTAGCATGGCCGATCCATCTAGCCTGCACATCTTTGGACTGTGGGAGAAAACCAGAGCACCCGGAGGAAACCCATGCAGACACAGGGAAAATGTGCAAGTTCAACACAGACAGTTACCTGAGGCTGGAATTGAACTCGGGTAACTGGTGCCGTGAGGCTGCAGTGCTAACCACTGAGCCACTGTGTCACTCCTTACTTGAGAAGTGATATACTAGCACTGGAGGAGGTGCAGAGGAGATTTACTTGTTGATTCTAGAGTTGTGAGGGTTGGATTATGAGAAGAGACTGAGTAGACTTCCCAGTCATTGGAATTTAGTGCCAAATTGTGCTATGCTACTTTTACCCATGGTCCCTTACAGTCCTTCTGTCAAATCTCATAAACTTATGTTTCCCCCACTACCTTTCGCTCATACATCCCCTCCATGCCGACCTATCCAGTATCCACTATTGGCAGACTTCAAGGGCCAAACTGAGATAAGACAAAATAAAACAAGACTCTAATTATCCCTTACAGGCTCTGATTGATAAAAGCTAATAAGTACATTTAAATCCCATCAAGTACTTAATTCATATAAGATAAACAATTATATTCCTCAAAGAAAACTGATCTATTTATAGCTTCTTGGGAGCTGTTGATCGAAATTTGAACTTATAGCCCCTATTATGATAAAAATTGTCATAGGAACAGTCAAGCAGTAACATTGACTTAATGATAAATGCCTGATTTAGACCAACTAGCAGCTATTGAAACTGTAAGCACTGATTTCTTTCCACAACTCACTTTCATCCCCAAAATTTAAAAGGCAGCTGATTCAATTGATGTGACAGCTTGCCAGAACTGTAGACCTAATCCACCTTTCATGACCATTCACGTAAATTAAAAATTAACAATCACTTAACAATAACAAGTTAACATGTTGTAGAATAATATCTGTTCTGGTGAAATTGTGGTCTGGTTAATTTCAACACGAGTCAAATAGATCTGCTTTGTTCAGGTCAGCTGTTGTGTGAACCTCATCTTATTCCGTTACCCCATTAATTAAGTCTTTTTTGAACTGAAACTGAGTCATCCCCTATAACCAAGAGAGGAGTCTACATGAACTTCAAGCAAACAAAATGTAAATGCTCTCAGAGATGCCAGATGTAGTTTTAGTAAGCGGCCTGGCACTGCGCCATTCAATATTATTTGCTTATTTAAATATGTCCACAGATAATGGATGGTTGGAGCACTGTACTGCACTATATTCTGACTAATCACCTTGGCAGGAGCAAGTTAAATAAAACAGCTGTAATTCTCATTGCCATAAGAGGAGAAAAATGCAGTTCCGTGGAGGCCTGCAATTCTTTCTGCGTGACGGTGTTTAAAAACGTGGCTTGTGGATTATTAGTAGTCCACAGGAGTCCTCCAAGTGGGCTGTAGCCTGGTCCAAAATGTAAGTCATGGTGCATAAAGCCCCAATGGATGTTATACAATAGGCTATGGTAGAACCCTCATCCACATCATTGACATGATATCACACAAACAGTCCAGCTCCATGCATGCAGTCCAAGTACAAGCAAGAATATTGTGCTTTTATAAGAAAGATTTCTATTAGTGTTGTTTTTTGTTTTCTGCAGCTTTAGTTTCTCAGAAGATAGTACTCATGATTTAATAACCTGAAAATGAATGTTTCAATTAAATATGTTCTCTTGTAGTTGTAATGTTTATAAACATGAAAACATAAATATTCTTGTTTCTGAGATTAATTGATCATTTACTTTAATTATAAATAATGTACATAAATTTATTACATTTATTGGGGACAAAGTAAAATATTTATGGTTTCTTAAGCATGTACACTGTAGACATTTTATATGTGTGAAGTAATCAAGCAAGAAGTTTGTCCTGTTTCTTGTCCTTTCAATTTGTCATATTAAAATTTTTTGGGGGTTTTTGAATATATCGTCGGTGTAATGTTTTTTAAAAAATGAACTCTTTGATTGCTACTCCTGGAATATCCAGGTTTTAAAGAGTTCAGCATTAAAAGTGTTCAGATGGATTAGTGGATTAAATTTGGTTTCTGAGGCGCATATCTGGCAATGTTTGTGATATTAAGGGAGGCACAAAATTATAGTGAGTTGATGTGGGCCATAACTGCGATACTTTCATGTTTATGTTATTAAGTATGAAGTGCAATGAAGTAGAAGATGCTTTGTATATATACAGGTACGAGCAGAATAATAACAAAATTATTGGTAAAATTATTCCAAAGGAACAACAATGAGAGTAATCAAAATTATAAGAAGAAATTAAAAAGAATTGTGACACTAACTATGTGGAAATAGTTTATTTTCTGAATAGGTAATGCAGAAAATCCAATTGTATTTTGTGCTGTGAGATAACACTGTGGGAAGCTGGATGAACATAGCAGGCCAAGCAGCATCAGAGGAGCAGGAAAGTTTGACACTTCGGGTTGAGACCCTTCTTCAGAAATGTATTTTGTGTTGTGTGACTTTGGTTAACAAAATAGTTAATCCCTCACAATTTAATGGCATTTGAATGAAAACTGAATGAGTACACTGGAAACTGACTCGCGTATATTTTTAAGGACAAATACAAAACACTGATATACAACAAATAATTTTATACTTCACTGCTGCTCATGGCCAAAGTGCTAGTATGAAAGTGGTATTAAGAAAAAATTGGCTTTGTGAGATGCTGATGGTGTCATCGCATTGTTGCTCGATTGGTCCAAAGACCCAGACAGTGTTCTGGAGTTCTGGGTACAAATCAGGCCATAGCAGATGGTGGATTTGAATTCAATAAAAATGTGAAAGTAAAGTCTAATTATGACCATGAAATAATTGTTGATTTTTGGAAAAATCCATCAGGTTCACTGATGCTGCCCTTACCTGGCATGTCCTACATGTAACTCCAGGCCCACAGCAGTGTGGTTGCCTCTTAACTACCCACTGAAATGGCCTAGCAAGCCCCTCCATTGTAACAATCGCATAAGAATATCTCAAAAATGAATGAAACCAGACAGACCAAAGCACTGGAAACAACAAAGTAATCAACAATAAACTGTTGTACTGACAGAGTCATCCTTACTCGCAGCTGGGGGCTAGTGTCCAAATTGGAAGACACATCTCACAGGCTAGTCACTGGTCCGACATTGTCACGCCCATAGAGTCATACCTTACAGACAATGCCCCAGAATGCCACCAACGCCATCCCTGAATGTGTCATGTCCCACCAGCAGGGCAGACCCAGCACAGGTGGTGGCACAGTGGTATACAGTCGGTTAGACAAACAGTTGGAGACGCTGGATATTGCAAAGGCTATAGGCCCTGAGAACATTCTGGCAATGGTACTTGAGACTTGTGCTCCAAAATTAGTTACTTGGCTAGCCAAGCTCTTCCAGTGCAGTTACGACTCTGTCTTCTATCCAACAATGTGGAAAATTGTCCACGTATGTCCTGTACACAAAAAGCAGGACAAATCCAACCCAGCCAGTTACTGCCCCATCAGTCTCCTCTCAATCCTCAGTAGAGTGATGGAAGGTGTCATTAACAGTGCTATTAAGCAGCACCTGCTCAGTGGCGCCCAGTTTGTGTTCCACCAGGGCCACTCAGCTCCTGGCCTCATTATAGCCTTAGTTCAAACATGGACAATAGAGCTGAATTCCGGAGGCGAGGTGAGAGTGACACCCCTTAATATCCAGCCCTCAATCCATTTGATTCAGTGTGGCACTCCAGAGCCCTAGCAAAACTAGAATCAATGGGCATTGGGGGCATATTCTCTGTTGGTTGGACTCACACCTGGCACACAGAGAAGATGTATGTTGCTGTTGGAGATCAGTCATCTCAGCTCCAGAACAGCTTTGCAGGAGTTCTTCAGGATAGTGTCCTAGGCCCAATCATCTTCAGCTGTTTCGTCAATGACCGTCCCTCCATCATAAGGTCAGGAGTGGGGATGTTCACCGTTGATTGCACAATGTTCAGCACCAGCCATGACTCCTCAGATACCGAAGCAGTCCATGTTCAAATGCAACAAGATCTGGACTAAATCCAAAATTGAGTTGCTGGAAAAGCTCAGCAGGTCTGACAGCATCTGTAGAGGAGAAAACTGCTCTTTGGGCTCTATCCTATTGTTTACTCCCTACCGCATCCACCTCCCGATTTTCTGCATATAAACTGACGTTTTCCCAGCCACCATCAGTTCTGAGGAAGGGTCACCAGACCCGAAACATTAAGTCTGTTTTCTCCTCCACAGATGCTGCCAGACTTGCTGAGCTTTTCCAACAACTTTGTTTTTGTTCCTGATTTACAGCGGTTCTTTTAGTTTTTAAATCCAAAATTGGGCTGATAAGTAGCAAGCAACATTTGCGCTACACAAATGCCAGTCTTTGACCATCTCCATTTGGAGAAAACTTAATGATTACTTCTTCACACTCAATGGTGTTACCATCACTGAATCCGCCACTATTAATATTCTTGGGTCATCATAAATCAGAAACTCAGCTGGGTTCACCAAGTAAGTACAGTGGCTACAAGAACACATCCGAGGTTAGTAACTCACTTTCTGACTCTTTAAAGCCTGCCTACTACCTACAAGCCACAAGTGTGATGGAATATTGCTTGAATGACAGCAGCTCCAATTATACACAAGAAGCTTGACACAATCCAACTTGCTTAACTGACGTGACATCCACAAACAATCAGACCCTCCCTGATTGAAGTTCAACAACAACTGTGTGCACCTTCGACAAGATACACTCGAGTAATTCACCAACACTCCTAGATAATAGAATAAAGAAACCCTACATAAGAAGCAGGCCATTCAGCCCATAGAAAGAATCCAACCCAGGCCCACTCTACCCACTCAGCGACGCCTATTGGATCCTAGGTTATTACTTGAGTCTTATCTGCACATTTTTCCATTCTTCCCATTTCCCATGGTTAACTAGCTAACCTACGCATCCCTGGGCACCATGAGTAACATAGCATGGCCAATCCACCTAAGCTTTACAACTTTGGACTGTGGGAGGAAACCCATGTAGACATGGTGGGAAAGTCCATGCAGACAGTGTCCCAAGGGTGGAATTGAACCTGGGTCTTTGGCATTGTGAGGCAACAATAGTAACCACCATGGGTAGCACTTTTCAAGCCCATGACCATTACCTTCTAGAAAAACAAGGGCAGCAGTTACATGCGAACACCACCACCCTGACTTAGAAATATGTCACCCTATTGTCAGTATAGTTTGGTCAAAATCCTGGAACTCTAACACCTTTGTGGGCTGACCCACAGGAAGTGGACTTTAGCATTTCAAGAAAGCAGCTTCTCAAAGGGAACTAGAAATGGGCAATAAATGCTGGCCCACCCAGTGACAAACACATTCCCTGAAATGAATTTTAAAATAATTATCACCACTGATAGCAAAGACTGGGAAGAAGAGAACTTGATAAAACCTACAATGAGCATCAAAAATCAGATAAGGCAAACATATTGATAAGCTACCTTTTGAGTGACACTGTTCAGCACTAACATTTATGTCTAAATTGTGGAATGCCAGTTGTTAGCATTTTTACATCAGAGACAGCGCAACTCTCTCCAACTTGATGAGACCATGAATTTGTGAATAACCATTCTGGTTTGCATCACGTATGAATATTCAGGTCTTGTTCTTCTGATCTCAACGTAACAACACAATGAGAGAAACCATTTTCAAGATGTCAAAGGAATTTATTGCAACAAACAAAGTGCATTGGAAATGGTATGTCATAATTTGAACTGACAATATCTCACAAAACCACAGGCAGCATTTCTCAAAACTGAACAAAACCAAATTCTGCAGACCATGATTAGAGATTATTCTCCAGAATGCATTAATAATTGGAATAAGGGGATTCCTTTGTTGTGATTTTCTATGTCAAATTGACTGAAGTATGGTCATAAAATGAGAAGACCACTTAAAATTACAACAGAGAAATTGACAAACCAAAGCAGCTATTAGATTCTTATGACTAGGCATTGAAGGAACCAGAATGTCAAACCTAATGCATGATGGAGAAGGGAATTGTCTCTTTAATGTCAACACACCCAATGAAGAGACCACATTATCAGTACTTATGAAAAGCAAAATTGAGGATTTAACTAAATATCAACATGACACTGAAATTATTTTATTGGACTCAGAAAATTATCTCTGTTTCTCTCCACAGATGTTACCCAGACAAACAGTTGTTTTACAATGTTGTGATTGTAATGAGGTCAGCCGGTGAACCTTATAGAATATTGGGGCTGTTAATCTGGTCCAATGAGGGAGCCCTGGCTGACAACTATAAGGAAGAATGTCAGAGCTCTATTCACTCTGAGAGCTGAAGAACATGGACCAGTGTCAACTGCTATCACATGTAAATAATGAATAACTTGATGATGGAATACCAGCCTCTGTTGAGTTATTTCAAGCAGTACTTACTGTTTTTATTTTTATTAGCTATTCACGCCTCATCAAAAGCTGCAGAAGTCTTCCCAGCAATTCTGATGGAATTTTTTGGAGCAGAGTGAAAGCTTTTTGGGGTCATATTGTCAGGTGGTCTGCAGGCTCTTTCACACTGCCTAAAAGATCTGCAAGACGGAAAGCTTCAGAACCATTGCCAGATATATATCTGCTTGGGTGAGCTGGGGAATTGAATAATTTGTGGTGCACTGGATAGTTTAACTGTTTGGTTACAACTATACAAAAATATTGAGCAGGAAATGGCCTGCTGCTCTATCAAATGTACAGATAAAAATTCCAGATTTTCATTTGCTTTGCATGGGACCTGCACCTACATCAGCAGAAGGTGGGAGTTCAGTTTTACGTCCTTTACCCAGTCTTTCATAAGAAACGATTATCATTTTTTGATTAAAGATCAAAGCTAATTTGATTCAAATTGTCTTCATACTAATTTAAGCTTATCTCAGTTTTATTCTTGAAAAATAATATTTTAAATTCATCTAAACTTTGTCATTACATTGTTGCTTGTCATGGGCATGTTGATCGTCACATTGTGTCCCACTTAAACAGTGCTCAGTGCATGGTGACAACAATAAGTTTGCTTGTACACCAATTTTAAGTGATTGTTTTATTTTGTTTCAATAAATCTCTTTGTCAAAACAGTGGCCCGGTATGGGAGATCTCTACAATTGATGTTGCAGTTTCTGCAATCTACAATACAGATCTTTGTACAGATCAATCTTCTCCAACACTGCACTGAAGCTCTAATAGCTGAAACTGACTCAAGTATACTTACTGGCAAGAACCATGGAATTCCTTTCAAAGTTGAAATCAAATAATTATTCCAGTGCTACGGGTTAAAAGCAAGCTATAAATTCGCAATGTAAATTGCTTATGATATTTTTCTCTTCTTCTCTCATCCTTTGTTGCCCCTTTTCTTGCTGGTTTCTTTAATGAAAGGAACCCTTATTCAAACTTGTTTCATTGTCCAACTACAGTACCAGAATCTGATCTTACATATTGTGATAAAATGCTCCTTTTATGTTATGCTATTTGTTCTGTGCAAGCCAGCAAACTGTGAACATTATAATATCCACAGAACAGATAGTTCTAAGGAATTCCTACATTTCAGTTCCAATGGCTGTTAAATTCAACCTGCCTCAAAACAAGGGTGGGGCTTGTTGCAAGGCTTTCAGTAGGTCACTCAAAACTGTTCAAGGGGCAATGAAGAAAAGCTCAAGGCATTACAGGCATTTGGAGAGTGAGAATGTGTATGTGTGTGTGTGTGTGAGAGAGAGAGAGAGAGAGACAAAATGAGACTGGGCCCAAAATAGGCACAGTACAAAAAAATTGCTGTGATTAAGTTATGCTGCTGAGAAGGTGACTGGTTCTGTGTAGTTCTGGGTCAGGAAAAAGTCCCAAGAGTCATTGGTTAGCTCTGTGCAGATAGGACTCAAGTAACAACGTAGGATCCAATAGGCGTTGCTATGTGGTGGAGTTAGGGCTCAGGAAAATCCTGGAAGCTGTGAGGTTCTCCGAAGATGACTGTGAGCAATTTGTACTTCAGTGTAGAAGAGAGTTGGGGGTTGAGAAGTCTACATGTGCTTGAGCAGCTGATCAAGATTAAAGCTCAGGAAAAAGAAGCCCAGGGGCAGGAATAGCTCAGTTAAGCTTGCTGTCTGAGAAAAGCTGGCATTGTGCTTTTGAGTAGGTGTTGAAGTGCAGTTTTGCAGAGTCCAGGAGAATGCAGTTCTAAGACAAGGAAATTAACTACCAGGAAAGGTGTTCAAAAAAAGAAAATGTGGAATCCTTTGAAAAGTTTTGATGAGATTTGATAACCAACAGTGTTATTAATATCTGTGGGTTTCTGAGAATTCCATGGGATATGTCTTGACTACATTTGCTGTTTGATATGCTCTCTAGGGTGTTTGTCTTTAAATAAGTAAATTACTGGTCCCTTTGGAATCATAACACAATTTGGAGGCTTTTACATGAGTTGAAATCCACAGACAAATACAAGTGCTAAGAATTGCTGAGGTTGAAGTGAATGAGATTTTAATGGTGAATTCAACTATATCCATTGAAAAGCAAAATGGCTCCGCCATTTGGTATTTCTTTTATGGAAAGGGAAGATCGATCCCTGAGTGATTTGTAAAATTTAACCAAGATTATGTTTATGATATTAGCAGAAAAGTTGAAGTTAGAAATAAGGGGCACTGGGGCAACGATGGTTGATGCAATAGCATATTGTCTGAGATTGGAAGAAACTGAATCTAAACCAGTGGAACACAGCTTAAGTTGTGTAAGATTCAATTGCAGATGAAGTAGATTGCAAGCGAAAGTAAAATATAATTGACAAAACTTGACGTGGGAGTGCAAACGTTTGAACATGAACTCAAGAGGCAGAAGTTAGTAATGAAGGAAAAAGAAAGAGAACTTCAAAGTGAGCAAGAAATCAGAAAGCATGAGCTAACTAAATGGAAACTTAGGTGGTATGGCTTAAAAATAGGCTGTTCCAGATAACAGAAGCGATAGTATGGAGAATAAACATGGTGTTAGGAAAGGTGTCATTTTATCAACAGACAGAGAATGTAAAAGCAAATTGTTCAAATAGTCGTCGCCCACAATAGGGAGACTTAGATTTGGGTGCCTCCACTATCTGCAATTGTCCCGATTCTTATGCCCATATCCTTCCTGGTGATCTCAGCAACAGGCCTACACAACAATGAACAAGACTTGAGAGAGAGGGCCACTGAGCCTAACTCCAAATAGGGTAGCTTTGTGTTTCCAAATCATTGATTGAAACTGTGCTCCTGATATTTGTGTAGAGCAGTTGTAAGCAATCGTGGATTCCCTCTCTCAGCTCCAGTCTGGAGAACTCATCCCTTGTTTAGATATGTAATATTCTGTCAAATGCCTTCTCCTGGTCCAGGCTGATGAGGCAAATATGATGACTGCAGACCCACACCAGCCTCCACCGTCACCAACTTGCACATCCCTGAGTAGTGCAAGGCTTTGGAATAGCACAGGTTTGGTCATGGTAAACCACCAACACCAAAGCAGACCCAACCTGGTTGGTAATGATTTTCGGCAGAAATGTGTAATCTACCTTCAGCAGTGAGATGTGTCGCTAATTTCTAATTTCCTCCCTCTCTCTCTTTCGCTTATAGAGCAGGGTGATGTTGCTGATCCTCATGGATTTGGATATGCTCTAGGCCAGAAACATGCACTTGACTTCTTCCAGCAGGTCCTGGCCGATGAAGTCTCACAGAGATGAAAACAATTGCACAGTAAATAGTACCTTCTGTAAATTCTTTATTGTCAAAGGACTTGAGGGCCTTAGATCAGCTGGGGTTAATTGTTGTCCATGGTTCTCCTGCCAACTAAGATTTCAGTGACAACCTGGCATCTTTTACCATTTCCAGATGAAGTATCCAGTCTCCCATTGGCTGTGCCACCTCGTGCAGTTGCATTGATAATGTGGTTGAAACCACTGTCCAAAATGACCAGCCTGGTCATTGCCAACAGCACTGGGAGCTGAAGGACAACCAGCTATTTATTGTTTTGAACTGGGTGTACTTGCTAATTAGTTGGAGTGGAGCATTTTTTCCACATTACATCTCCTTTAAGGAGGCACCAATGCACCTCCTCCACAACCTCCGAGATGACAAAGTTGCCTCCCTGTAGCACAGAATACGCAAGGCAGACAAAGTGCTCTTTCCTCCTAACCAGGTCGATGGCCCATAGACTATTGATTGCCATTTGTCTTTTACATTTCCAGCCCTTAGGTCTGTCCCTCATCCCTGCAGTGATTATAAATTGCCTCACTTGTGATAGGTTGATGAATCATCCTGTGCTGTTCCCCTTGGAATTAACTCACCCATGTGGCACTGGGAAGATTCATGTCAGGGACAGGGTTTAAACTGTTCTCTATTGAGGAATACCATGCCATTCCCAGCATCAGTTCCAGTTTGAGGGCGTTGCTATCCCCAGTTTTTTGATCTAGGGTGTGAAGTACTCACACTTAGTGACTGATGTATGCTGCCCTCTTCATTGCTCGCAACGTTTTGGGGCTCCTCCAGCCTGTCCAATCTTTGCCACTCCTTCTGAAGGTGTCTCCGTTGTCCATAAGAAAGGCCTGGCCTTTTACTTTTGGCCTGGGACATGGTTTGGATCCTTCCTGGAATCTTTTTGGATGTCTTCACTAGATGCAGCCCAATAGTTATTGTGCTAATGTTTCCTCCTCCTCCTCCTCCTCAGATTCAACCTGCTGATGTGAAGCAGGCTCAGGGGACTTTGCTGCTATTTGGCCGTTGGCTGCCTCATTCTTTCCCATCCACTGCTCCCTCCTGAGCCCTTCTTTGACTTTTTCTACTTGTTGGGAGCAGGGTTGCAAAATTCCTTGCTGGTGGCCATATTCACTTTTCCATGCACATCTCCCTCCTTTTCATTTTCTTTACGAAGCCTCTGTGTTACTGAGGCAGTGTTTTGGGCAGTTCTTGTAGAAGTGATCTGCCTCACAACACAGGATGCAGCACCTAGTCTGCCTACAGTGTCCTTTTGATGCCGTTCTTGTTTAAATTAAAAAACGGTGCTACAGTCACTGCTACATAGCAAGTGAACTGGGAATCCCGATCTGGTCTCAAATCTCTGGGAAAATTTCCCCCTAAATAATTTGTGGCAGGATTGAAAAGGAAGATGAGCTAGAGAGCAAAATGGTGGAAAGGATACATTCTTATTGTGGAAGATAACATATTGGCACAGAATATAATGTACTTGTATTACATTACTGAGTGTTCTTTGTTCAAATTTCACATTCACTTAGTCTAATCAATTCCCACTCTGTTACCACAAATACAGGCCCTGCCAGAGGACTCTACGTCGGATCAATGCTGCAATATTGTGAGTGGTACTGTGGAACTGCACTTATTCCTCATACTGCTTTCAGTCTTCGAGACGTGAAATGATATATTATGGTTACACATCACTGTAAGAGAAGGAAAATAATAGAAATTAAATTGCAATAAGTTGACAGTCCACTTCTGATCAGAAGTTTGATATAACTCTTTTTCATTCAGGAAATATGGTTAGGTTCAATTCTTAAGGATCAAACTTAATTTGAGATCAGCAGGGATTTAACATAAATCACATAACCTTGCTTCCAATGTTTCAGTATGCTTCTGATCAGGCCATGATGAAAAAAGATGCCAAGATCAGTTTTTAATAGTTCCAAATATCCAAAAAGCAACATTTGACATAAATGTTGAACATGCCTGAAATATTCAGCAGGTCAGACAAGATTTGTGTAGCAATAATCAGTTAGTATTTACCTTATTCATCGTTAAAATGATACAATCTATTGTTAAGAATGTTTTAACAATGCACATAGCAAATCATAATTATATCAGACAAAGCTAATGAAAGGAAAAGCATGTTTGACAAATTGAGGATGTAAATAGTCGGATGAATAAAGGAAACCAGTAGATGTAATTGTTATTTTAATTAAACTGTATGGGCAAGCTGTATCACAGCTCCAGGGCAGGTAGGACTTAACGCAAATCTTTTGGCTCAGATGTAAGGACGTTATCACTGTGCCACAGGGCCACTGGTAACTGTAGTACACTTAGACTTCCAAAAATTACTTGATAAGAAACCATATAAAATGTTAATCCACTAGATATATTGTTGTTTGAAAATAGATGCAATTGCATTAGAATCGATTTAGGAATATGAAAGGCGTAAATTACGTACAATTTCCTGCCTTGGTCAAGTGTAAAGTCTCATAAGAATGACCATGGCTGTGTTGGCCTCAGGGGTGGCATGAAGTGCCACAGACATATCAAATAATTATTTCTTCAATGATAAGCATGGTGTTAGTGACAGATTATACCGGATACTTCAAGCTTTGAAGGAGCCTGGGTTCTGCTTCAACCCTCAGTTTTATATGTTTATACAACAATTTTAAGCATTTTCTATGCTGCTATTTCAGGCTGAGTCAGATGTCATATTCTTCACCTGATTTTGCCTGAGTGAAAGTGAACACTAGCATAAAGTTACAGTGGAGAAATTATCCAACACAAATATTGTTTCATGAAATGATCAAACATGGAGTCACGTCCACAACTTCGGTAAAAACCCAAGTTCCCATTTGAAAGTATGCTGGCACTGCACAATTTTGAAGGATAGTTGCTAAAATTTTAAGTTTAGATATACTTTAAAAATGATAAAACTTTTAAAATTATGATGGTTTCAAAGTGTAAAGATGTACTTTTAAACAGCAGCCTTCACAAACTCAGGGACACAGAGCTATAGAGACGTCCAGCACAGAAACAGACTCTTTGGTCCAACTCATCCATGTCAACCAGATAGCCTAGATAAATCCAGTCCCATTTGCCAGCATTTGGCCCATGTACCTCTAAACCCTTCTTATTCATAAACCCATTTCTGAAGAAGGGTCCCAACCAGAAATCAACTTTCCTGTTCTGCTAAAGCTGCCTGACCTGCTGTGTTCCTCCAGCTCTACACTGTGTTATGTCTGACCCCAGCATCTGCATTACTTGCTATCTTCATATACTCATCCAGATTCCTTCCAAATGTTGTAATTGTACCAGTCTCCACCAATTCCTCTGCCAGCTCATGTCTATACACGCACCACTCTGAATGAAAAAGCTACCCGTTAGGTCCCTTTTATATCTTTCCCCTCCTACCTTAAACCTATGCCCTCTGATTTTTGACTCCTCACCTCGGGGAAAAGACCTTGTCTGTTTACTCTATCCATTGCCCCTCACAAATTTATAAACCTCTATAAGGTCACCCTCAGCCTCTGACTTTCCAGGGAAAATGGGCCCAGCCTGGTAGCTGTAGCCCCAGCCCTCCAAACCCGGTTACATCCTTGTAAGTCTTTTCTGAGCCCTTTCAAGTTTCACAACGTCCTTCCTAATAGCAGGAAGGCCAGAAATGCACACAGTATTCCAAAAGTGGTCCAACCAATGCCCTGTACAGCTGTAACATGATCTCCCAACTCCTATACTCAATGCACTGAACAATAAAAACAAATAAACTAAACACTTTTTTTGCGATCTTAACTGCCTGCAACTCCACTTTCAAGGAACTATGAAGCTACACTCCAAGGTCTCTTTTTTCAGTGACACTCCCCAGGACCTTACCATTAAGTGTATAAGTCCTGCCCTGATTGGCCTTTCAAAAATGCAACACCTCACATTTATCTAAATTAAACTTCAACCACCCTCCTCAGTCCATTGGCCCATCTGATCAACAGCCCATTGTATTCTGAGGTAATCTTCTTCGCTGTCCACAAACCTTTAATTTTGATGTCATCTGCAAACTTGTTCACGTCCAAATCGTTTATATAAATGGCGAAAAGCAATGAACCAAGCACCAATCCTTGTAGCACACCACTGGTCACAAGCCTCCAGTCTGAAAAGCAACTCTCTACCACCACCCTCTGTCTTCTACCTTCGAGCCAGTTCTATACCGAAATGGCTAGTTCTTCCAGTATTCTGTGTGATTTAGCCTTGCTAACCAGTCTATCATGAGGAACCCTGTCAAATGCCTTACTGAAGTCCAAATAGTTCGCATCCACTGCTCTTCCTTCATTGTTACTCTTCCAAAAACTCAACCAAATTGGTGAGACACGATATCCCATGCACAAAGCCATGTTGACTATCAGTCTTTGCCTTTCCAAATACATGCAAATCCAATCCTTCAGTATTCCCTCCAGCAACTTCCCTCCACCACAGATGTCAGGCTCACCGGTCTATAGTTCCCTGGCTTTTTCTTACCACCTTTCTTAGATAGTGGTACAATGTTAGCCACCCACCAGTCTTCCAGCACCTCACCTATGGTCTCAATGATGGAAATATCTCAGCAAGGGGCCCAGAAATCACTTGTGTAGCATCCCACAGAGTTCTAGGGTACATCCGATTAGTTCCCAGGGACTTATCCACCTTTATCCATTTTAAGGCGCCCAGCACCTCCTCTGTAATATGAATATTTTCAAGATATTAGCATATCCCCTTGGAGCATCCCACCCAGACCTATCCCCCTATAACCCACACACCCCTGAACACTATAGGCAATTTAGCATGGCCGATCCACCTAGCCCGCACATCTTTGGACTGTGGGAGGAAACTGGAGCACCCGGAGGAAACCCACGCAGACACGGGGAGAACGTGCAAACTCCGCACAGACAGTCGCCCGAGGCTGGAATTGAACCCGGGTCCCTGGTGCTGTGGGGCTGCAGTGCTAACCACTGAGCCACCGTGCCGCCCTTAATTTATAGAGGCTGAAGGCTGAACATTGACAGATAGGTGAAAAGGGTACGAAACAGTATGCTTCTCAAACTGACAGTAGATTGGCAGAACTCATTGTGTAGCTCTTAGCTTCCTGATCATGAAAGAAGCCTCAGAGGCTAACTTTCATTTGTATCATGCACTGCTAGAACATGTCTGGATGAGCGCAAATAGTTCGCAGCAATGCTGTCATTCTTGAATGTGGGAGCTGCACATGTTGTACAGAGTTTAAACAGTTGATAACGGCCAAGAAAGAACAAAGAAGCTGCATTTGCTTTTCTGACTAAACAGGGGCTGTTTGCCTTTGCAGCATCAAAATAATCTGCCATGACTGAACGATGTCATCAGCCAACTCAGATCTCTTTGTAGTGGGCATCAGTTAAGTCTGCTCCATGCAATTGTGCAGTTATGAGACCTTTGGTACAAACAGAGAGAACACTGGAGAAACTCAGCAGGTCTGGCAGCATCTGTGGATAGAGACACAGAGTTACTGTTTTGAGTCCAGTATGACACGTTTTCAGAACTAGAGTTAACATCATTAAAATGGGCAGCTTATTCGGCTATTATTATCATGCTGTTTGTGGGAGCTTACCATGTATAAGTTAGCTGTGGTGTTTCCTAAATCATGTCAGCACCTCAAGTTCATATTGATTTCAAATGTTCATCATAGTATGTAAAATGTTTTGGGATCTTCTAAGTGTTTGGTTGTGAATCCTATTGGATAGCTTGGATTTGTTGGAGTGGCAGTTAGAGGCAATGAGGAATCTACAAGGGCTGGGGGTGTGATGGTCGGCAGCTGCAGCAAGATAGACAAACTGTAGATACAGTCAGGTAGATGGGTTACGCCCAGGAAAGGTAGGAGAGGGAGGCAGGTCATACAGGTAGCTATCCCCATCTCAAACAAGAATGCTGTTTTAGAAAATGTTGGGGGTGATGGACACTCAGGGGAATATAGCACTGACAGCCGGGTTTCTAGCACCGAGACTGGCTATAAGGTAACGAGGGGTAGGTCAGGTTCTGATTGATCGAACATGAAAGGGAACTCTCTAGTCAGAGGCACAGGCAGACATTTCTCTGGCTGACAGCAAGACATCAGAATGATTCAGGATCAAGGAAATATCAGAGAAGGTACAGAATATTCTCAAAGGGGTGAGGGACCAGCAGGAGATCAGAGATAATGGGAACTGCAGATGCTGGAGAATCAAAGATAACAAAGTGTGAAGCTGGATGAACACAGCAGGCCAAGCAGGAGGTAAGTTTACATTCCACCAGGGATGTGTCTCCAGACCCTACTACAGCCTTAGTCCAAACATGGGCAGAAGATTGAATTTTAGAAATGCGGTGACAGTGATTTCCCTGACATCAAGGTAGTACTTGACCAAATCTGATATTTAAAAAACCCCAGCAAAATTAAAGTCAGCAGAAATCAGAAATGTCAAAAATCACTACAGAATACTAAATAAAGGACACTGCAGAATGAAATATCTGATATTGGCTCAATGCTAGAACTGACAACAGCACACCCAGAACTATTGACCCTGCAAAGACTTTCTTTCTAACATGAGGAGGCTTGTGTCAAAATTGGGAGAGATGTCCCATAAAGTAGTCAAGCAACAGTCTGACACAGTCATAAGCATGGAATAATATGTTACTGTCGAGTCCCAGATACAACATCCCTGATATGCCCTGACCTACCTGCAGGGCAGGGCCACTAGTATGGATGGCACAGTGGTGTGTAGACAGGAGGGAGTTACCCAGGGAATCCTCACCTTTGATTATGGGCTTCATGAATCTCGTGGCATCAGGCCAAACATGGGCAAGGGAGCCTCCTTGTAGTTACCATTTACCAAACTGATCCTCCCTCCCACAGTCTATCCTGTCTCACTCACCGACCAATTCACCACTTAACCGTTAACCCACCTCGCTGCACCTTCCTTGCCACACTGTTCCCTGTGCCCCTTGTCACTCCCTACAACATCATACCCTCAACACCCTCTTGCTATCCCACTCACCACTTTGCCCACTGCCCCATCAGTGCTGTCCCCCGTACCATCTCACCTTCCAACTTGCCACAACTCACTGCCCCTTCTTAACTCATCACGTTGCTTTGCTGGCTGACCCCTTAGACCCTGTTCACCGACCCCCTCACACCGTGTTCACTGATCTCAACCAGCCCTCTCACTGCTGATCCCACGCTGCTAACTGTCTCACTTGTCACGCTGCTTGCATACCCCCCACCCCGCACTACTTATAATCAGCCACCACTTTGCTCATATTACTCACTTCGCCCCGCTCGCTGCTTTATTCCACTTTCCCTTCGGTCATTACTCCCTTGCTGCTTTGCTCTGAACAAATATAGATTTTAACCAGTGTTTGTTTGTTGCTTAAATCTAAAGATTAGGTAACCATCATAATTTAAATAAAGACCCCAATTATCCACAGTACCAGATTTTCCCAAATGAGTCACTTAATTGAATGCTGTTAATGGTGTTTCACTGAGCTGTCAGTATTATTGTTCTCCTTGCTTGTGTCAGTTCAGTTTCAATGTTATTTGATGCAGAAAGCTCCCAGCAGTTTTGTTGTGATGTAAAGGTGCCACACGTCCTGTAACTGCATTCTTGGTCAGAGTCACCCCTGTACTTGTAATAGCAACAAACACAGCCTTTCTTTAGTTCTTTCATGACCACTCCCATAATCCAACTAACTCTTCCATTATTTACTGTCTGCACCCTTTCATCCTATCACTGACCATTTACCAAACTGATCCTCCCTCCCACAGTCTATCCTGTCTCACTCACCGACCAATTCACCACTTAACCGTTAACCCACCTCGCTGACTATTTTATCCACCCTCAATAGTGGAAAGGTCGTAAATCAGATGAAGTGGAGGAACTGAAGTGTTGATTGTTCTGAGAGATCTGCAGATTGTGGTAAATTTTGACAGGCACCAAGGATACCGAGTTGTGTCCAGAGACCTGGCATGTGGAACAGTTAGTCAAGAAGAAGAAGGAAGCTTACATAAGGTTGAGGAAACAAGGAACGGACAGGGCTCCAGAGGGCTACAAGTTAGCCAAGAAGGAACTGAAGAATGGACTTAGGAGAGCCAGAAGGGGGTATGAGAAAGATTTGTGGGTAGGATTAAGGAAAACCCCAAGGCATTCCATACATATGTGAGGAACAAGAGGATGGCCAGAGTGAGGGTGAGGCCAATTAGGGATAGTGGAGGCAACTTGTGCATGGAGTCAGAGAAGGTAGGGGAGTTAATGAACACTTACCTTTAGTATGCACTAGTGAGAGGGGCCTTGACGCTTGTGAGGGCAGAGTAAAACAACTGATATGCTCAAACAAGTTGATGTTAGGAAGGAGGATGTGCTAGAAATTTTGAAAAACAAGAAGATAGATAAGTCCCCTGGGCCAAATGGGATATACCCAAGGTTATTATGGGAAGTGAGGGAAGGGATTGCTGCCTCTTTGGCAATGATCTTTGTGTCGTCACTGTCCATTGGAGTAGTACCAGATGATTGGACAGCGGCAAATATTATTCCATTGTTCAAGAAAGGGAATAGGGATAAGTCTGGGAATTATAGACCGGTCAGTCTTACCTCTGTGGCGGGTAAATTATCGGAAAGAATTTTGAGAGATAGCATTTATGATTATTTGGGGAAGCACGGTTTGATTAGAAATAGTCAACATGGCTTTGAGTGTGGCAGGTCATGCTGCTTTATTCCATTTCCCTTTTGCCACCACTCCCTTGCTGCTTTGCTCTGAACAAATATAGATTTTAACCAGTGTTTGTTTGTTGCTTAAATCTAAAGATTAAGTAACCATCATAATTTAAATAAAGGCCCCAATTATCCACAGTTCCAGATTTTCCCAAATGAGTTACTTAACTGAATGCAAAACACACTGATGAAGGTCGAGCAGTGGATGTGATGTATATGGATTTTAAGCAAGGCATTTGATAAGGTTCTCCATGGTAGGCTCATTCAGAAAATAAGGAGCATGGGATTCAGGGAAATTTAGCTGTCTGGATACAGAATTGGCTGTCCAATCGAAGACAGAGGGTGGTAGTAGATGGAATGTTTTCAGCCCAGAGCTCAGTGACCGGTGGTGTTCCGCAGTTATGTTGTGGGGCCCCTGCTCTTTGTGATCTTTATAAATGACTTGGATGAGGAAGTGGAAGGGTGGGTTAGTAATTTTGCCGATGACACAAAGGTTGGAGGAGTTGTGGATAGTTGTGGCAGTTGTAGGTTGCAACAGGACATTGACAAGCTGCAGAGCTGGGCAAAGAAGTGGCAGATAGAATTCAACCCAGAAAAGTGTGAAATGATTCATTGTGGAAAGTCAAATTTGAATGCAGAATACAGGGTTAATGGCAGGATTCTTGGCAGTGTGGTGGAAGTGAGGGATCTGTGGGTCTATGACCCTAGATCCTTCAAAGTTTCTACCAAGTTGATAGGGTTGTTAAGAACGTGTATGGTGTGTCGGCTTGGGTATTGAGTTTAAGAGCCACGAGGTTATGCTACAGCTCTATAAAACCCTTAGACTACACTTGGAACATTGTGTTCAGTTCTGGTTGCCTCACCCTAGGAAAGATGTGAAAGTTTTTGAGAGGATGTAGAGGAGATTTACCAGGATGGCTTTTATCATTAGAGTAAGAAGGATGAGAAATGGTTTGCCAGAGGTGTGCAACAAGATGGTGAGAGGCATAAATAAATGGCCAGCCAGAGACCTTTCTTCCCCAGGACCAAAATGACTATTATGAGGGGGGCATAATTTTAAGGTGATTGGAGGAACGTACAGGGGAGATGTCAGATGTAGGGTCTTGGCACAGAGAGTGGTGGGTGTGTGGAACGCGCTACCGGCGGTGGTAGTGGTGTCAGATACATTAGGGACATTTAAGCAAGTCTTGGATAGGCACATAGATGATAGCAAAATGTGGGGTATGTAGAGTAGTCTGATCTTAGAGTGGGTTCATACTTAGAACAGTACAGCATATTACAGGCCCTTCAGCCCACGATGTTGTGCCGAACTTTTACCCTAAACCTATGATCTATCTAACCTCTACCCCTACCTTATACTATCATCGTATGCCTATCTAATAGCCAATTAAATGCCCCTAATGAGGCCGACTCCACTACCCTCTCCAGCAATGCATTTCATGCTCCGACCACTCTGAGTAAAGAACCTACCTCTGACGTCTCCCCTATATCTATCTCCACTCACGTTTAAACTATGTCCTCTCATAATAGCTACCTCCACTCTAGGAAGAAAGTCTCTGGCTGTCCACTCTATCTATACCTCTGCTCATAGACCTATTATCGACCTATGTTCTATCAAGTGGGGCAGGGACACCTCTCAGCTCATTGTTGTTGGCTTTGAAGCTGCAAGGGAGAGAAGGGAGCTCCTCTTCCCAGAGGAGGGCAAGAGGAAGCCACCAGCTGAAACCAAAAGAGGTTTGAGTGCAGAAAGCAAAGTGAAAAGAAGCTCCATTCTATAAAAGGCAACCCTTTTCTAGATAGCTGCCCAGGCCTCGCACTCTGCCGAAGACACATCACCTGAGGAGCTTTGTGGCATATGCTAAACCTGAACACGGAAGGGCTGTACTGCCGAAGCTATTTACTCACTCACCTGAATGGCTCACAGTCAAAAATCTGTATCCTGTCACCTCTGAAACACCCTGCTCATAGGTGGGACACATGACATTGGACACAAATGACAGTGGCCTTATCTTATTTTGCTTTTTTTTTCCTTCCAGGAGAAATGGGTCCATGATGCAAGATTTAGGGCCCATTCAGAAGAGAAGATTTTCTTCTGCTACATCACTCCAGTGGCGTGGGCAGCAACAGACAGGCTGAGAGAGTGGAAGAGTAGAGAGTCCACGCGGGCAAAATGGGAACTCCGTGTGAATCTGGTGATGCCAGTTGGAGAAAAGTTCAAGAAGCTCCAGTCCCATCCTTTGGCTCCTTACTTACTGGATAACACCAAAAAAGCTACAGCACCACACAGCTTTCTCTCTCCAGAGCTAGAAACACTGAAAACCGGAGCAAGAGTTGGCCATTCAAGACTGCTCTACCATTCACTATGATCAAGGTTGATCATCTAATTCAGTACTTGTTTCTACTTTTGCCCTATGCCCTTTGATCCCTTTAGCCCTAAACAACTATATCTAACTCCTTTTTGAAAACATTCAATGTTATGGCCTCACTCATTTGCTGTGGCGTCGAATTCCATAGGATCCCCACTGAGTGGAGAAATTCTGAGCCCAGGCTCCAAACTCAACAACCAGTGGGAGCATTATTCCTGCATTTACCCTATCTTTGGAATTCTCTAGTTGAGAGATGTGTGTAGGCTTAGTCAGTACATTCAAGACAAAGATCAATAGCTCTCTAGATATTAAAGATAGCAAGGGATATGGAGATGGAGATCAGCTGGGATCTAATTGAATGGTAGAGCAGGCTACAGGGGCTAAATTATTTACTTCTGGTCCTTTTCCTGACATTCACGTATTGCAAATGAGGGACATTCAGATCCTGCTCAGTTTCTTTGGCCTTTCTTAGGACCAACAGTGCAGCAAGGCCGCATAAGGGCTGCTGTCATATCAGGCTCTTGGTGGTTTAGGTACAATACAGCCATCAGGCATGTTTTCTCTTTTAAAGAAAATTATCATAGGTAGCCCCTAAGGGGCACTGGAAGGAGAATCAATACACCAAAGGAATTTAAAGTATCACTATGGTAATGATGATGATAGACCTGTGGCATCATAGGAAGCCAGATATGTACCACTGGAGTCTGCCTGCACCTTCTCCAAGTACACCTAGGTTGTAACCACAGAAGAGGTAGACAGTGAATAAACACATCCGCCAGCCATTTCCTGTACTTGTTAATGGCCACTTGGGCCAGGTCCACTATCAGTCCACCTGATCTACCTCCCACTTTTCTTACCAGGTGTCTAAAGATTGGGTTCTTGCTGTTGAAGTGCCACCAAAACTTAAGTTAAGGTCCCTCCAAGTATCAAAAAGAGGGGCAAAAGCCTATAACAATTAACATGTGTCGTCTATAGATTCAATGCTATTACAAATTCCAGGCAGCTTGTGAATTTTGTGAACCTACTTAACCAACCTACCAACTCTCCACCCCAGCTTCCCAACGGTAAAGAAGAATAACCCCACACAGAACACCCTAAACTGTGTTGCCACTAGACTCCAAGGTAGATCATCAGGACATGTCCAACTGGGGACAAAGGTCACAGTCCAACAGCAGCCCATACAGGAAATCCCTCCATGCTGACAAGGGTATGGATTGAATTTCCTTCAAGGCCAAAATTGGAGCGTGCAGTTCCTTGACAAATTGTTCCTGGACCCAGAAACTTGGAGTTCCATTCAAATCTGGGTCAGACCAGGCAAGACACCCATCACAAGCCTGAGCTGCCTCAATACCCCATGTCTCCAGGGTTGACTTTTATTACTCGCAATGGTTTTGGCTGCAAGCAGGGTATTAAATAATGCCAATCCAACGTGTTCCTGCACCACCATACACTTCGTTTCTGTGCCATCCACCATGCCCCAATTCACGGCATTCCAGCAACCTGAACTCTGTGCCAACCACCTAAAGTTCTATTGGTGAAGTGCTGATTCTTGAGCAGTGGGCTTCCTAACAAAATCCACTATTCCTGATCAGATAAAGATCCAAGGTGACCACATCCCAAACTCAGGTCAGGTCCTGGTAAAGACAGGTAACAAGTTACAAAGACAGAATTGATCTATAAGCAGAAATTTCAGATTTTACTTGAGGCTGTGCATTTGGCCAAAGTAATACAGGCTCACCATCTAGTACAAGACTCATCATAAAGATATCATACAAGTTCGAAAGATGGAGACTCACCATTTGGTTGCAAAAGAATACTCACATCTAACTACCCTCATCAGCCAGAGACTCCAAACCACAGCTATGACCTAGAATTCTACAGCAAAAGACAACACTAGGAAGAAGTTTTCACAGAAGTCTTTCTGCATTAATCTTTTGTATTTTTTTCTTCTTTCAGGGCAATCTTCTACTCTAACAATTTTGCAAAATTACCTTTTTTCCTTTACTCTATCGTTATTAGTTAACCAAGGATGGTGGGTCCTTCTTTGGAGTTATTTCTTGCTTTGAAATGTATACACTCCGTGCATTCTGAAATATCCCCTTAAGTATTTGCACCTCTATTCTTTAGAAAGCTTTGCTTTTATGGCCCTTACAGTTGCCACTATTTAAGTTTAAAATAGTAGTTTTGGACCCAATGTCCTCTCACTCAAACCAAATATAAAAGTTAATCATATTATAATTACAGTATTTACAGGTCCTATCACTCTGACATCATTAATTAATCCCATCATGATATGCACCATGCACAGTATAGCCAATTTTCTGGTCAGCTCCAGAACATGCTGTTCTGAAAAACATTACCCTGAAAGCATTCTCTAAAAACACTTCCTTCTAAGGTACTTCTGTTCAACTGATTTATGTCTAGATGAAGATTCCCCATGATTATCTTTCTACCTTTCTAACAAGTACCAGTTATTTCTTCCTTTACACACCATCCTCCTATGGAAGATATCATACTGGACTTCAAACATTAACTCGGTTTCTCTCTCCACAGATACTGTTGGACCTCAATCACTTTCTTTTTATTTCAGGCATACCCAGCACCTGCAGTATTTTGATTTTATTTCAAGAGTTGATGAAAACATTCAATACTTGAGCACCGAGTGCCACTCTTCCTAACTTATGCATTGCACAGAAAGATTCAAAATGCACCTCTAGTCACACATTCAGGTGCTGAGAAAATATGGCATGTGATATCTTTCCCCTAAAAACCATTTTGAATAAAATGTGGGATCAGAGGTAATGACATCATATGGTGATGCACACACAACAGACACGAGTTAAAACGTTAATACTAAATTCTGACTTATGTAAACATTTATAAAAAAATGTACAATTGTGACATGTTACATGCACTCCATGTAAAATTTTAAATGCAAAACTAGCTTTTTAAATGGGAGGCTGTTAGATAACAATATGCAGAACCTTAAAATTTGTCATCATTTCCTACCATTCAACATGAAAACTGTGGTATAAAAAAGTGAAAGATGATGTCATAATCAATCTATCATAAACAGCCTGGGGTACTTGCTCAATAGGATATCATTTATCTACTACTGTAGCAGCTGAAAACATTTAATACATTAGATTATGTAAATTATGTTCAAGTTGGAACATGTCTATAGCAGAACATGCAGATAGCCTGTGATTTTAGAATCCCTATAGTGCAGACATCATTCAGCCCATCCACAAGCCTTGCAACAGACCTTTCTTGCTAACCCGGCTGCCTCAGGATTTATGCCATGTGCATGAGATATTTCTTGAGCAGTTGAGTAATATGTTATTGGATTGTGTTTAGGATAACTCTAAATATAGTTATAGTTAGAAAGACTGAATTTATGAACTATAAGTTATAATTAACATTCAACAATTGAGATAGCTAGCCTTCACTAGTGTCATTAATATCTCCAATTATGTAATTATTCTGTTCTCAGTTTACTGCATTGTATGAATTAATTACACAAACACCAAATCACATGAGCTTGGCCATACACTGGAAGAATGTGCATCAGACAGAACATCACAGCTGGGCATGATAGTAACGTACTTTCAACGAAATCATGTGTCAAGATTATATTACTAACTCAACAGTCTAAATTTGTCAAGTCTTTCAAAGTTTAACTAAGTCTAACTTAAAGAAAACTGGAGGGTGAAATTAAGTGCTCAAGACAGATGCCCATTATGCAACCTTACTGAATTCTCTTTCCAGGGATTGGACATTGCATGCTATTACATTCAGGAGTCAAAGCTTAAAAATTTATAAAATATTGCAGTTGCTGTAAATCTGAAATAAAAATAAGATGCTGAAAATGCTCAGTGGGTAAGGCAGGTGTGAAAGGAGCAGTGTTACTGTTAAGTTAGTTATAACTCATGAGGAAGAAGTTTAACTGAACTTGCAAGATTAATTTTGTCTGCACAGATGGCGTTCCTCCAGCATTTGGGTGGCTTTGGACCTCTGATACCTTCAGATCCATACCTCAGTATTTTGCTTTAATTAAAAGGATGCTAACACTGAACAGCAAGCTGGGGCAAGCATCACTCAAAGCATTTGCTCTGAGCCTCAACTTTTCACTATACTGTGCTAATGAGTTGGATGAAGAAACAAAAGTGATCTGCATGTACTATTTATCATGCACAGTAACTAAAAGCTGAATACATAATATCAGTGAGACACAAACAGATGAGTGCAGCCAAAATAGCAGACAGAGCTCGACACAGGGATGAATTTGATACATCTCTCTCAGGTGCAGTGGGTGAATGATTTAAGCATCTAATGGAGAGAAGTAAAATGAGTTGGGATACACAAGATCACAAGTAAAATGATTCAGTATGAAAACCAGTCAAAAAAACTGAACAGAATGTTGGCATTCAAGTAGACTACAATACAAAAGGGTTAAAGCTTAGTTCCATTGAATACAGCCTTGTGTTAACTCCCATTTGAAGTACTTCTTCAGTTTTGATGACAACTGTGGACGTTATGACTTGGAAAGAGGTACGGATTCACCAAATTGAGTCCCAATCCAAATAGGAAATGGCTTGATGGTACTGCAAGACTGCAGAGCCACGTAACATTCTGGGGGTCTGGGTTCAAATCCACTACGGTAGATGTTGAATCCAACAAAATAAAATGAAGAGTCTGTATTTGAGTCCAATGATGACCACGAAACCATTGTTGATTGTAAGGAAAAACCCACCTGGTTCACTAATGTACTTCAGGAAAGGAAACTGCTATCCTTTACTAGTCAGGACTACATACAACACCAAAGCCACAGTAATTTGCTTGATTCTTAACTGCCTTCTGGGCAATAAACGCTGCCAGCTATTGGTCATGGACAAAAAACAAAAATGGATAATTTACAAACAAAACAAAAACAAAAACTCTGTATTCAAAAATCCAAAAGCTTGAAAATGAAGCAAATGGGGTGTTTACACAAATTTCTAGCCAAACATGACTGACAATGGCATAACGTGACCTGGTCCTTTCACTTAAATGACAAAAATCTAATCCTATTTTAAATATACCCAGCAATCAATAAACACATTGATCTTTAAAAAGGTCCTCAGGTACTTTAATTTGGTGAGTTCCACTTTTAATCAAACTTGATCATAGGGGATCACATTTTAATCCTACGTTTAATTTATTAGCAGCACACAGTTTATTTTGCAATGTCATCCAGTGTGGCAGAAAGGTGCAAATTCCCCATTCAAAATAAAAAACAAAATCAGCTGATATACTCCTTCTTGCTACTGGATATTTATTGAGCATTAACATCTGAAAATTGACAGTCTAAAGAATAGAGTATTTGTGCAAGATGTCATGGGTACGTAGTTATTGAAAGAAATTCATTTTACCTTTCACTTCTAATAGCTGCTCCCAATCTAATGTCTGAAATCAGACCATATGAGATTGCATGTTTAACTGTACAACAGGAATTCAAAAACTGTTTCCCTCCCTCCTACCCCTTACATGCACATTAGTTGAAAGTGCTTAGCCCCAAATAGCAGGATCTTCCAAATTGACAGTATCTGCACTGAACTACATAGCTCCATAGCAACACCACAGATCATGAAACGGTTACCTGAATTTTCACAAGTTTAAAATGCACATTTTTCCCCCCCACACAGGATATTGCTTAAAAAGGTTTACTTGGACAGAATTCCACACTTATTTAGTTTCCTCAGACTTGAGCTCCATAGTAAGCCAATGTCAGAAGATAACATTTGAGAAAGCTACCTCTACTTCTTTAATACTTTTTTGCTTTTAAAAAAGCCAATCAAGAAATGACTTGGATTGAAATTGTCCCACATTACATACTACTTCTGATGTATATAGTTGATTAAAACCAATGGTTCTATTTCAAAAATAACCAGTTTTATCTTTGAGGCTTCGGATGAGACCTTTCCATTGGTACGTGTGTCTTGGTTGTTAGCCATAGGGATCACACTCAAGAACTTTCAGCTTAGGGTTACATTAGGAATCAGCTACTTGTCCCCTTTAAGTATACAGAATCATACTATTGTGACACTGGTAGCAATCCTACCATCCAAAAGACCAGTGTCACAATAGTACAATTCTGTACACCCAATGCATCAAAAATCTCCCTGATGCTACTAACAATCTGAGTAGAATTACATTCCAAGAGAACTGAAAACAAGGTTTGATCACAAGTTTAACCATCTGTGATACATGCCCTCCCTAGTTTTTAACTGTAGGTTGAGCCATTTCAGTTCTCAAGAATCAAAAAAAAAGCTATGATTGCATTCCCTTATTGGTTATTGAATTAATCACACCTTTAAATGGTTTATGAAAAAAAAGTGTTAAAATACTATGGGGCACAAATTTCTTAATCATTAGTTCCAAAAGACAATTGTGTCCACTGGAACATTTATATTGGCTTCATAGTCTGTTTGTACAATACTCTATAAAAAGGACAACTCACTCAAAATATCACTATCACTTGATCTTGCTGATTTAACTGGCTTCTGGCCCCTGAATGCATTACAAAAAAAAGCCATTCCCCACAAATTCCAACATTCCAGAGTCAGGGGAAAGATGAAACAATTGTTACCAAATGTGAGTCAGCCTGATTTTAACCTTCTGAATGTACCAATTACAAAGGGGAATGCCTGGCCAACGCCTCAACACTTCCACTTTCTTCTGAAAACTCAGGTGTATGACTAAGCTTGTATTTACCCTTCCAAATTCCTCCATTGTTCTCAGTGCCAAATTATGGTGATCATACATAATTCTGAAACATGTTGGAATACTTAAGTAAATTAACACAAAATATGCATCATCCATACACATTCCTTTACTCTACTTGGGGCACTTGGGTAGGTCCCATATTTTAAAAGGAAGCCAGCGGCTGCCACCTCACTGAACAAGAGTCAACTTCCAAACAAAAAAAAAATAACTTTTCTGAATTTACCAACTTATTAGCTCTGAACCAGGAAGCAAAACACCAGACTATTACTCACATAGCTCTCATGATTTACATGTCCTACTTCATATCTTTTTTTTAAAACAGTACACACAAAACTGCTACATCCTGCATTTAAAGAGTTTATTACTTCTCAACTGAACATAAAACGTTTGCAAAAGATGAGGAATCCACAACGTCTTTACTATTTCCGGTCAGAATTTAGTTAAGACAACTTTATCAATCACACTTAGAGCCAGGACTGTTGTGATTAGGATTGACTTTACACAATTTGATTACCCACACAAG
Organism: Stegostoma tigrinum; assembly: GCF_030684315.1. Lineage (NCBI taxonomy): Eukaryota > Metazoa > Chordata > Chondrichthyes > Orectolobiformes > Stegostomatidae > Stegostoma > Stegostoma tigrinum. Next base: position 58,610,961 of record NC_081363.1, on the reverse strand, counting down.
AACTTTTGTTTGGAGGGGATGTTGAGGCAGTCTGCTTAATTACAAGTCATTACAATTTCAGTTACAAGTTGTTAGCTGCTACTAGCAAAGATTTAAAATAGATTATTTACTGAGTGAGCAGAATAATTATTGCTGCGAGCTTTCCCACCTGATATCTAGCCACCAACTTAAATGGGTGAGAAGCAGTGGCTAAAGACACTCAGTAGATGCTAGTTCCATTTGCAAACACCAAATAAACTGGAGGCTGGAAAAAAAACTGGCAAGAGAGGCTCCAAAATAGGAAAAAAAATGTGCAAACAAAAAGAGACTTGGTAAAGACTTCATATTCTAATGTAGGATCATTTAAAGACTTGATATGATAGAGAATATTTCCAACAGCAGGTACAGAGAAGAATTAGAACTAGGTTGTTCAAGGGTGGAATCAGAGTACTTCTTTACACAAAAAGGTAATGTAAATCAGAAACATTGCTTTGCTTGACTGCAGAAAGGCTAATTAACAGCAATTTGAAGTTCAAAAAACTTTCAATTGAAAGATCCTTGTTAGTCAAAAAGTCTGAAGCATTACAGAATTAAAGCTGGGATCTAGAATTAAGACACAGATCAGCCATAGTTTCATTAACTGACAGAAAAGTCATGGGGCTGCATCAGCTACTCCTGTATCCATATTCATTCATTCATTCTTTTTTGAAAGAATAAGTATGAATAGAGTTCCTCTAAAAGAAAATGTTCTTTAAAATAGGCAATTGAAGTAGTATTGCATTCAATATCTAACAGATATCTTGAACAAATAATTTTGAAACAAAAATACTTTTCATACATTAAAGAATGACAACATTTAAATTGCTTGAGCTGTTTGGAACATCCTAGCATTCAAAGTGCTTCATATTACCTCATTAAATGTATTCAGCTTAAAAAAGTTAAAGAATCTGTAGAGATCATCTTAAGGATAAGATTAATTTCTACAATGTTTAAACAATGAATTTGTTCCAAAACATTGCTAGTATCTTCACTCACTACCATAAAGTACCAGATACAAAATTTCAAATACTTTACATGTATTCAAAAAATTCATTTCCTAACATATAAATTGAGTATTGCCTCAAAGAAGCAATTTTTAAACAAAAACCTGTAATTTGACATACTGTAGGGAGTTTATTCCCATGTATTGTGTAAGATTACATGGGAAATTATGTCAACGAACATTAAGCAGTTAATAAAATTCACAACTTATTTTCTTCTAGAAAAGCATTCCGCATACATGCAATATTTGACAGCTATGTTTGGCTGCCTGGCAGGACTTTCCTTTTATCCAGCACAGGAACTATGTCCAGTTTTGCCATTTGTGGACAAGGATGACAAGACACAAAAGCATGCGTTTCCCATAAATAGCTCTGACTAGCACAGGATTACTCTCAGCAGGCAGATCAAATTCTCCAGTAGGACAGCAACTGTTGGCTTGGATCCAAATGCAGCAATAGCTGATATCCAAACTGTAACCAGAACAGTCCCCAGTTCGCTTTTAAAAGGATTTTTGTCTATTCCAACTTTACATACATACACTCCCAGAAGAAACTGTGCTTTTCACAATTCAATTTACAGTCCGAGTGTTTGCAGAAAATCTCCTCAGCTATAAAAATAAACCGCTCCATTCGAGTTCAAAACTCAAAACACTAATACTTAAATTCCAAAAGCTGAAATTTTGTGTATTGACTCTGAACAGAATGTGCAATCCTAAATACATTCAGTTTGTGTATTAAGATACAAAACTCAACTGTTAACATAACTTGACTGGGCATATTTTATGAAAATATGCCTACCTTCAGTAGCACACTTCTTTGGTGTAACAGGATTAAGTTTTGATTAGCTGACTTTAAAGCTGTAACTTACAGCTCAGTCATAAACAATGGCTAATTCAATTTAAGCTGTGACTTCTATTTTGAAAATACTGGTTTAAAAACTTGAAATGCTGCCACTAAATTGGAACTTTTAAAATCAGTAAAACTATTGCAAATATTGCAGTATGATTGTTTACAAAGGAGAACCAATAGTGAGTGCAGGTTACATTTCCAGTTAGTATGTTTTTATCAGTAGGAAATGAAAACAAAAGCAGCAATCGGCCATAAGCCACAATTTTTATTGTAAGCGTGGCCAATTTTCTGATCTCAAAAACAATGTTCCATTTAAGGCTCTAGTATACAGTAACTGCCATCATGACTGATTTTTGCATGTTTGCTTCAATGTTTAAAAAAACCTAACATGGTAAACATTGACTCCCATTCTTTTTTCAGTAGTGTACATTCCACTGGAAACAGAAGGCAACATAAACAACTCCTTCCTTAAGGTCTGCACAACAGGAATGAAAACGCAAGAGTTACAAGTCACTGATGATGCAATTACAAACTACAGAAACTTGGTTGGCATTCCTTAGTTTTTTTTTAAAACAAAATAAAATTACAAAAAGTGCTTTGATGCATAGTGTAGAACACATGTTGCCATGACACAAAACTAGGCTATCAAGGCAGGAGTGGGTTATGAATGCACAAGAGCCTCATGGAACTATGATCAAGTGCAACTTCAATTACAATACTGAATTAATGGCTACCACCTGACCAGTGGGCAATACTCTCAAGGTTTTCAAAAGCTTATACTTAGTGTTTCTAAACTACTCACAAACGTTCACATTCATTGTACAAGAAACAAGGAATGCATGCAACGACAATTGTTTTGGCTAGAATGAATGACGTGAAAGCATTCCTTGAGATTCTACATACAAACTACTGGGATCAAACAGTCTAAAGGGCAACCGCAGGCTGGCTGCTTAAGTTAATGAGATCTCCTTTACGTGGAAAAAAAAACTAAACTATTCCAACTTTGATCAAATGACAGAGCTGCAGAAATGGAAGCTCCATGAGTCAAGATGGCACTCAATTGTCAGTATGCAAGGATATTCCTTCAAGTGAAACGACCACATTGCCTCCCAGTTTCTCTGCGAGTGCTATACGGTCCTGAATTTCATCTAATCCATTAACTTGCCATTCATGTTTAATACCTGAAAAAAAACAGAAGAGAGTTAAGTTGTTGTCACACTACAACTAAATTAAAGAATTGCAAACAATTGTAAAATTTTATAACCTGTAAATTTCCTTTTAATAGCATCCTTTGAGCTAGCATATATCATCTTGCTTTTGAGGGATGCTCTTTCTGGAGCCCTACAAGAAAAAATAAAGTGAAGCAAGATAATAGCCATTGTTATGGCAAGGTTTAACAAAGAAACCATTCAATGCACATCTTCAATAACATACATGCCTCAGTCAAACAATCTTTTTTAAAAACTACATACCAGAATATAAATACCAAATCTTCTTTCTTTGATTCTTTTGTCTCGTATGTAGCATCATACAAAGCATAACGACAGTCGGTCTGAGGTAGTAACTGAACAAAAGACATGTAGGGATCCTGCACAGTTTCTCCAATCTCACCCACCAAAATCTCTTTGGTTTCCTCCACAATTATTTGCTTTTTATCATCACTAAGGCAAAACAATATCGCTTTCTTTCTCTTCTTAACCTCTTCTGGTGATGATGATTTTCTTACTTTCATATCATTGAAGACTTTAATCACTTCATCATGTACTGTTACTCCAGAGGCCTGTTTGGAAATAAAAGGTCAAATCATGAATGAGCACTTCTGGAAGATCACGCAGCATTCTAGCATGGCAAAGAATTGAGCACTCCAAGTTAAACAGCAATAAGATTTCAAAAATGCAATTGGAAGAAACGCTCGCTGCAAATTTTATACAGCACTTAGTTTTTACATGAAAACGGAAAGTAGCCACCAACGAATTTACATCGTGCAAGTTAAGGCTCGGGTGCCAGAAGCATCATCACTTTCAACGATGCAGTGATTCTGACAAATTACAGCAAATTGTGGTATGCGACAGACGGGGGGAGCCTTTGAGCTCAACGTTGTAACAAAAGAATACAAAAAGACTCATCTGCTCTTTTAACACTCAAGACCCGCAATGACAATGCAAAAGGAAATAATCGTGATTTGAAAAAAATTACACCCTGAATCTCCTTAAAACTCGTAAGCGTTAAAATTATAAGCGGCAATTGGAAAACATTTTCTTAACAAAAAGTGACGATGGGATATCCTCTTTGATTATGTATTATCCCATTTTCTTTACCGTTTTTATTTTTTAAAACAAGTTGACGCATTTATATAATAAAAAAAACAAATCGGTAGACATTTCAAATTTGAATAGGGAGCGTTACTGCAGTTCTGGACCCCGACACTGGGACATTTACAGGTTAATTCAGCCCACCTCCTCCACCCCCAAAATACACCGGTTTTGGGCTACACTTCAGTCGCAACCATTTCCAAAGTGGGAATGATGGCCGGTCAGCAAGAAATCCGCTTCCAGAGACTTCGACACAGGCTGCCCGGTTAAAACGTGCCGGGGTCTCTGCTCCGTCATGGCCGCCGTCTCCCCGGCACCGACCGCCGCCACATCCGTCCACGATAATGATTAATAGCACGGAATAAATTTCACGTCGAATAAAAGTGCCTTTCACGCGAGAGAAGAGGGGAAAGAAACGCGCTGAGGCGCAAGCTGGGTACCAAAACCTCGCCTCACCAACCTGCCGCCACTTTACCGCCAGGAGCAGCGGGAACTGCCCAGCATGCGGAGAAACGTGAAGCCGGTGCCTTCGGTTCGGCTCGGCCAACTGGGCCAGCCACCAGCACCAACACTCACTGCAGCAGCTAAAATTAGGTTAAAATGGCCGCTGCGAACTAGGTGCCGGCACCCTGGGACCACCACTCCAAACCCGGGGTGCGGAGAGACAGTAAACTGAACCATTCGTCGAGAGAAAATACAAGCTCGGCACCCCGGAGTTCGTGTCGAAGTGTGTACCAGCTGCTGTCTCCCCTTACCATAGCGAGCTAGCGGCAGCAATGATGATAATGACAAGAAGCGCGCACACAACGGCGTTGCCGGCAAATACTCGACCGTTACTTCAGCTGCAGGGCGAGCGGCCGTGGAGGAGGAGGCTGGGCTCGACCATTCTCGGGACTCCGGGAGGGGGTTTGTTTTGGGGATGGCAGGGTCGGGGTGTGGTTTGAGGGGGGTTGGGGGGTGGTCCGGGGAGGAGAGATGCGAACGGAAGAACTGGCCACAGTGCGTCCGCGCTCACCGCCACCTCCACCACTGAACCCATATGGTCTGCTCCACCCCTGACCACACCAACCCAACAGACCACCTGCTTCGCAGAGGCCATCTCAATGCTGTTGTCACCGGCCAGAGTTGTAGGCTCAGGGCAGAGCATGCACAAGGGTAATACCGCGCAACTAGCAAATTCACCTGCTCATGACAGCAGAAAGAATCTTACAACAAATTATAAACCACAGATGAAGATCGAACATGCGCAATCTCCACAATAAATATTTCCAAATTAGCCTGCTCATATTAGTAAAGAATGAAATGTTAAAACAAAGTAGAAATCAACGAATCAGGTCATACGCGCAATCTCTAATAATCATTTACAAATTATCCTACTCCGAAATGTAAAATCATACCATTTTTAGAATAATTACACACTAACCTTCACATATAATTTAAGGAATGGTATCCCTGCCTTGCGCACTCCGTTCACAATTAAACCTTGTAACCATGGAGAAATCTTCTAATGAGAAACCAGCTGGTTCATAATATAACAGGCAAAAATCTTAATGATTCAGGTCAGAATGTACACATAACTCATTAGGTAAGTAAATCTTCAGTCAAGCGCGCACTTACCTGCCAATAATATCTACAATACGTAGCCAAGTAGTTCAGATTTGAAATAGCGTATTAAAATTTAGATTCATATAGGGACATTGAATAAAATCTTCTGAAGTTATCAAAGTCACTTTTATTACATTTCCAGATGACAATTTATTGAAACATTAGCAATTAGGCCAACGTGACATTTCCTATTTTTGTTTAAATGCGATTTTAATAACATGTATTCATGCGGTACCCCGACAGTATTACTAGTTCTGGCGATTCAAATTATTGACTCAAAATAATCAATGCCAAATATTTCATGATTTCAACATCTAGAGGTCTATTCGAGAACTTCACAGAATAATGCATTTTGTGTATCAGCATTAGAAAATGGTAGAATGGAAAATCGGTGAATAATGTTCCTCGCGTTAAATTCGCGTAATTTAAAGGGAATAAAATCAACATAATATGATGAATAACTATCTTATGTAAAATACGCTCAGTCTACTTACTTGTGTCAAGGAATGGAGACACTAAAATAATTGGAATTACACCTCTGTTTTGCAACAGCCTCCTGGTATGATCAATTTTAAAATGAAATGTTTGCTCACTAATTTCATAGAGTATGCCTGGTGGTATTTTTCAAATAATTTTTGACAATGGTCTTCCTTAGGACTTGCGTTGTTCAACTAACCAGTCCATGGGAATCAGCATTAATTTTCTCCTCGGTGCAGCAAAAGTGAATTTCATCCTTATCTCCTCAGTAACAAGTGCAAGGAATTTGTGTATTTATTTGCCATTAAATTAGACACTGTTCAATCAGCTGCCTCTGCAGCTTTCTGCCAGCCCCTTTCACCATGTTCATTTGGAAAACTTCACAGGATTGTACATTATATTCCACCATCCTTGTTCTTGTCCATTGATATTGCCTGTATCCATCAGTTTGAAGCCCTGGAGCATGCACTCCATGCAACTCGCATCCAGACCTCGCTTCATGTCATCAGCAAACTTTGAAATTTTATAATATTCAGTCCATACATTCAAATCATTGATATATATTTTGAGTAGCTGTGACCTAAACGCTGATCGTTGTGATATCCAACTTGTCATAGCCTGTCGATGTAAAATTCTGGCCCTTTAATTCTTACTCTTCGTTTTCAGTCCACTAACCAATTCTCAATTTATGCTGATATATTACTCCTCAGTCCAATTTACGACAATTTTGTATATTAACTACTTCTGTCACCGTCTAAAATGGTCTATAAGGATACCTGAGACCAAGTGGAATGAGGGGCCAAGTCATGGATAAATTAATAGTTTATTGAGTGAGAATTGTTTGTATTAATATGGGGAGCTTGTAATCAGAGAAAGTGAGTTTTGTGGAGTGTAGTTAAATGAAAGAACGCTTGCACTAAAGGTGTGAACTTGGACTTTGTTTAAATACATTTATCTTCTAGTGTATAACATTCGCAGAAGAAGCTGATTTAGTCAAAAGTTACAGTTTTAGTTTATGTTTATTCACTCCTGTTTTCTGCTAGTGAGCCTTATGACCAGTGGAAGAATGAAGTGATCATGTGGACCTGACTTACTGCTTTAAATGGAAACAAGGTATGGCCTTAGCACTTTTGTTATAATACAGAAGCAAGATAAGAAGAAAATATATGCTTGGGGCTTGATGATTTAGACACGAATGAAATTTGGACGCGTTGTTATCTTCTATGGGTAAAATTTGTCAAAAAAGATATTTTATTAACTGCTCATGAGCTGTGTTCTGACTGACAAATTTTGAAAATAAAAACTGCTACAGTACCGTGGAAGATTCTATCACGGAATTCAGTGGATTATATGTAAAATTGTGGTAACTTCACGTGGAAATTCCCAAATCCGCCATGGCATTTTAGTTAATGTTTTGGGGCCGGTGACCCTTCCTCAGTCACCGGACCTGAAACATGGCCTCTGCTTTCTTCTTCTTAGATGCTGCCAGACCTGCTGAGCTTTTCCAGCAACTTTGTTTTTGTTCCTGATTTACAGCATCCACAGTTGTTTTGGTTTTTGTGTGGCATTTTAGTTACTGGGCTGTGCCAAAGTATCAAGTGTGAATAGGCGTTTAGGTTTGATGAAAATTATATTTGTAGGCAAACATGCACTGCTAGAACAAGTATCAAAAGTGTTAAACAAAATCCTAGGAAAGCATTCCTTTCCAACATCACAAAGCTGGTAATTGGCAATAAAACAGAAAATGGAGGGCACATCAAGTATCACTACAGCATCCCAGGACTCCTACACGTGCAGGAAGTGTGTCCAGCTGCAGTTCTTGTTAGACTGTTAGACTGCATGATGGCTCTGGAACTGTAGATCGACTCACTTAGGAGCATCCATGATGCTGAGGAAATCATGGATAGCACGTATAGCAAATTGTCCATACCACAGATTAGGATTGCTGATGGAGAAAGGGAATGGGCGACCAAAAGGCAGAAAAAAAGCAGGAAGGCAGTGCAGGTGTCCCCTGCGGTCATCTCCCTCCAAAACAGGTATAATTTTGGATACTGTTGGGGGAGATGGCTCACCAAGGGAAGGCAGCGGTAGCCAGGTTCATGGCACCATGGCTGGCTCTGCTGTACAGAAGGGCGGGACAAAGAGTTGAAGGGTTATAGTCATAGAGGATTTGATTGTAAGAGGAGTAGATAGGCGGTTCTGTGGTTGAAAACAAGACTCCCGAATGGCATGTTGCCTCCCAGGTGCACAAGTCAGGGATGTCTCAGACTGACTGCAGGACATTTTGAAGGGGGAGTGTGAACAGCCAGCTGTCGTAGTGCATGTAGGCACCAATGATATAGGTAATAAATGGGATGAAGATTTACAAGCAGAATTTAGGGAGTTTAGAGCCAAGTTAAAAAGTAGGGCCTCAGAGGTAGTAATCTCAGGATTGCTACCAATGCCACGTGCTAGTCAGTAGAAATGAAAGAATAGGCAGGATAAATGAGTGGCTTGAGAGATGGTGCAGGAGGGAGGGGTTCAAATTTTTGGGACATTGGGACTGGCTCTGGGGGAGGTGGGACTATACAAATTGGACAGCCTACACCCGGGCAGGACTGGAACCAGTGTCCTAGGGGGGTGCTTTTGCTAGCGCTGTTGGGGAGGGGAATCAAATGTGGCAGGGGGTGGGAATCACATGAGGAGATTGGTGGACAGTAAGGAGGTAGTAACTAAAGCCTGTAAGGAACATGATAATGAAGTCACTGTGACGAAGGGGAAGATTCGGCAAAGAGCAGATGATGAACGCAAAGGGACAGGTGGTCTGAGGTGCATTTATTTTAATGCGAGAAGTGTAGTAGGTAAGGCAGATGAATTTAGGGCTTGGAGTAGTACCCGGGAGTATGATGTTTTTGCTATTGCTGAGAATTGGTTGAGGGAAGGGCAAGATTGGCGACTAAATATCCCAGGATATAGGTGCTTCAGGCGGGATAGAGAGGGAGGTAAAAGGGGACGAGGAGTTGCATTACTGGTCAAAGAGAATATCACAGCTGTGCTGAAGGAGAGCACTATGGAGGACTTGAGCAGTGAGGCAATATGGGAAGAGCTCAGAAATAGGAAGGGTACGGTAACAATGTTGGGGCTGTACTACAGGCCTCCCAACAGCAAGTGTGAGATAGAGATATAAATATGTAGACAGATTATGGAAAGATGTGGGAGCAATGGGGTGGTGGTGTTGGGAGATTTTAATTTTCCCAACATTGACTGGGATTCACTTTGTGTTAGGGGTTTAGATGGAGCAAAATTTGTAAAGAGCATCCAGGAGGGTTTTCTAGAGCAGTATGTATGTAGCCCAACTCGGGAAGCGGCCATACTGGACCTGGTGTTGGGGAATGAGCCGGGCCAGGTGGTTGAAGTTTCAGTAGGGGATTGTTTTGGGACTTGTAATCACAATTCCGTAAGTTTTAGAATACTGATGGACAAAGACAAGAGTGGTCCTAAAGGAAGAGTGCTGAATTGAGGGAAGGGTAACGATAGCAAGATTTGACAGGAGCTGGGGAATGTGGGTTGGGAGCAGCTGTTTGATATGTGGGAGGCTTTTAAAGAGAGGTTGATTAGAGTGTGGGACAGACATGTACCTGTGAAAATGAGGGATAGAAAAGGCAAGATTAGGGAACCATAGATGACAGGTGGAATTGTGAGACTAGCAAAGAGGAAAAAGGAAGCATACATGAGGTCTCGGCGACTGAAAACAGACGAAGCTTTGGAAGGATATTGATAAAATAGGACCAATCTGAAATGAGGAATTAGGAGGGCAAAAGGGGTCATGAAATATCTTTAGCAAACAGGGTTGAGGAAAATTCCAAAGCCTTTTATTCATATATAAGGAGCAAGAGGGTAACTAGAGAAAGGGTTGGCCCGCTCAAGGTCAAAGGAGGGAAGTTGTGCAAGGAATCAGAGAAAATGAGTGAGATTCTTAATGAGTACTTTGTGTCGGTATTCACTGAGGAGAGGGACGTAACAGATGTTGAAGTTAGAGATCGATGTTTGATACTCTAGTTTGGGTCGGCTAAGGAGGGGGAAGGTGTTAGGAATTCTAAAAGGCATTAGGGTGGACAAGTCCTCAGGCCTGGTTGGGATCTATCTCAGGTTACTGAGGGAAGTGAGAGAGGAAATAGCTGGGGCCTTTAATAGATATCTTTGCAGCATCCTTGAGTATGGGTGAGGTGTTGGAGGACTGGAGAATTACTAATGTTGTCCCCTTGTTTAAGAAGGTTAGCAAGGTAACCCAGGTAATTATAGACCGGTGAACCTGATGTCAGTGGTGGGGAAGCTGCTGGAGAAGATATTACGAGATAGGATCCATTTACATTTGGAAGAAAATGGGCTTACTAGTGATAGGCAGCATGGTTTTGTGCAGAGAAGGTCACATCTGAACAACTTAATAGAATTCTTTGAGAAAGTTACAAAGTTGATAGATGAGGGAAGGGCTATAGATGTCATATACATGGACTTCAGCAAGGTATTTGTTAAGGTTCCCCTGGTATGCTGATGGAGAAAGTGAAGTCACATGGGGCCCAGGGGTATACTAGCTAGATGGATAGAGAACTGCCTGGGCAACAGGAGACAGAGGGTTGTAGTGGAAGGGAGTTTCTTAAAGTGGAGAACTGTGACCAGTGGTGTTCCACAGGGATCAGTGTTGGGACCACTGTTGTTTGTTATATACATAAATGATCTGGAGGAAAGTACAGATGGTCTGATTAGCAAGTTTACAGATGACACCGAGATTGGTGGATAGCAGATAGTGATGGGCACTGTCGGTGAATGTAGCAGAATATAAATAGATTGGAGAGTTAGGCAGAGAAATGGCAGATAGAGTTCAATCCAGGCGAATGCAAGGTCATGCATTTTGGAAGCTCCAATTCAAGAGTGAACTATACAGTAAATGGAAAAGCCCTGGGGAAAATTGATGCATGGATAAACCTGGGTGTTCAGGCCCATTGTACCCTGAAGGTGGCAACGCAGGTCAATAGAGTGGTCAAGAAGGCATATGGCATGCTTTCATTCATTGGACAGGGTATTGAGTACAAGAGTTGGCAGGTCATGTTGCAGTTGTGTAGGATTTTGGTTTGACCATATTTAGAAAACTGTGTACCGTTCTGTCGCCACATTACCGAAAGGATGTGGATGCTTTGGAGAGGGTACAGAGGAGGTTCGCCGGGATGTTGCTTGGTATGGAGGGTGCTAGCTATGAAGAGAGGTTGAGTAGATTAGGATTATTTACATTAGAAAGACGGAGGTTGAGGGGGGGATCTGATTGAGGTGTACAAAATCATGAGAGGTATAGGCTGGGTGGATAGCAAGAAGCTTTTTCCCAGAGTGGGGCCTCAGTTACTAGGGGTCATGATTTCAAGGTGAGAGGGGAAAAGTTTAAGGGAGATATGCGTGGAAAGCTCTTTACGCAGATGGTGGTGGGTGCCTGGAATGCGTTGCCAGCCGAGGTGGTAGAGGCGGGCATGATCGCATCATTTAAGATGTATCCAGACAGATACATGAATGGGCAGGGAGCAGAGGGATACTGATCTTTGGAAAATAGGTGCCAGGTTTAGATAGAGGATCTGGATCAGCGCAGGTTGGAGGACCGAAGGGCCTGTTCCTGTGCTGTAATTTTCTTTGAACTTTGTTCTATCAACTGTCCCATACTTAATACAAACTAAGGATTGAGGCAAAGTTAAGAAATTTGAGAGCTCCATGTGTTTCAGATTTAGCCTGAAAAGAATGATCATTCCTTGTAAAATAGCTAGAATCAATCATTTAATTACCATGGATGCAGTAGAAGCATCTAATCATAGAATTTACAGTATAGAAGGAGGCCATTCGACCAATTGTGCCTGCACCAGCTCCCAAAAGAGTTACCCAATAGTCCAACTTTCCAGACATATTTCTGTAGCCCCCTAAATTCATCACTTTCAAATATATAGAGCCATAAAGTCATAGAGCACGGAAACAGACTCTGCAAACCAACCAATCCATGCCGAACATAATCCCAATCTCACCCGCCTGCTTCTGGCTCGTATCCCTCCAAACCCTTCTTATTCAGGTACTTATCCAAATGTCTTTTAAACATTGTAATTGTATCCACATCCACCACTTCCTCAGGCAGTTCATTCCACACACGACCTATCCTTTGTGTAAAATATTTAACTTCATATCTTTTTTAAATCTTTCTCCTTTCACCTTAAAAATATACCCCCAATCTTGAAATCTCCCATGGGGCTGGGAAAAAGACAACCACCATCAACTCTATGTAAAGCTCTCATTATTTTATAAACTTCTGTCAGGTCACCTCTCAACTTCTTACTGTCCAATGAGAAAAGTCCCAGCCTATCCAGTCTTTCTTTATAACTCAAACCTTCCATACTCAGCAACATCCTGATAAATCTCTTCTCCAGCTTGATAATATCTTCCTATTACTAGGCGGCAGAACTGGACACAGTGTTCCAGGAGAGGCCTCACCAATACCTCATTCAACCTCAACATGACTTCGCAACTCCAAACTCAAAGGACTGAGCAATGAACGCAAGCATGCCAAACGCTTTTTTTAACCACTCTGTAACACAACTATATGTAACACAAACTTTAAAGAATTATGTACCTGCACCCCATGTCCCTCTGTTCTACTGCTCTACCCAAGGCCCTACCAATAATTCTATAACCTCACTTGTTTGCTGTACTATGCATTTATCCAAATTGAATTCTATCTGCCATTTTTTAGCTCATTGACCCATTTGATCGAGATCCCTTTGTAATCTTAGAAACATTCTTCACTGTCTACTATGCCAACAATTTTGGTGTTGTCCACAATCTTACCAACCATGCCTTCTATATTCTCATTCAAATCATTTATATAAATGACAAACAGAAGAAGATCCTGAACCGATCCCTGTGGAACACCACTGGTCACAGGACTCCAGTCCGAAAAATAACCCTCCACGACCATTCTCTGTCTCCTGCCATTAAGCCAATTATGAATCCAGTTGGCAAGTTCACCCTGAATCCCAAGGGACCTAACTTTGCTAATTAGTCTACCGTGTGGAAACTTGTTCAAAGGCTTTACTAAAGTAAACAACGTTTACTGTTCTGCCCTCATCAATTTTTTTAGGAACTTCCTCAAAAACTCAATCAAGTTTGTGAGACATGATTTTCCAATATAAAACATCCAGCTCTCTTTTGAAACCCCTGTGATGGACCAGACCACCCCCACCCCCGCCAAAATATATTATGGAGATATCCTAGACCCTAACCTTTTCTTATTTTAATGCTAAGTGCAAGGCGCTGCGTTCCAGATGCAATTCAGTTGTCAACTAATTGAATTTAACCCAAACACACTTTATTTTTACATTCCAGTTAAAGTATAGATAAAATAAAAATAAAAGAATTGGCTTAACTGTAACTCTATTGAAATGGTCACCAAAATTATATACATTAATTACTACTAATTAACTGTTCCAACATAGTAATATCCCATAAACACACCCTTGGAGAACCCCAGCTTTTAGCTGTAACATGGAGAGGAATAAAAACTTCCCTGTCCAGCTTCAAGACCCTGGTATCTGCTACTGAAAGCTAAACTAAAAATCCTGGTTCTGTGGGAGCTTGACCCCACTTATTTATCCTGGTGCTATTGTTCTAACTTTTAAAAAAAACTCCAAGGCCTCACAAGCTGTTTACTTTATTGGCTTGAAGCAGACTGTTCGTTGCATCTGTCCCAATTTTTCTTCATTAAAAAAAAGGACAAAATAAACCTCTACAAGCCATAGTACCAATATACCTCATATGGTATCACCTCCTCCACTCTCCCAGGCAGTGCATTCTAAATCCTAACAACTCTCTGAGGAAAGAAGTTTCTCCATGTCTCACTCCTAGCTCTTTTGCTGACAGTCTTGAAATTGTGACCCCTAGTTACTGACATACTAACTAATGGAAACAAAATATCATTCTTTACCCTGTCAAAATTGTTCATAATTTTGAACACATAAACGAGATCACCTCCTAATCTTCTCTGTACCAAGGAGAATGAGTCTAATTTCTCTTACCTTTCCTCGTATCTAAAATCTTTCATTTCTGGTATCATTCTAGGAAATCTCCTTTGAACTGTCCAGGGCCTTAACCTCCTCCCTTTAATATGGTGCCCAGGACTGAACAAGACACAGCAAATGTGACCTGACAAATGATTTGTAGAGGTGTAGCATTATTTCTTTGTATTTATATTCTATGCCTCTGTTTATAAGTCCAAGGATCGTTTAAGGCTTCTTAGCAACTGTTTCAACTTTCCTGGCCACCTTCAGAGAATTACTCAGTTGAACACTGCGGTCCCTCTGCTCCTCAGGTTGTATCTTTGAGTCTATATTGTTTCTCTCAGTTTCTTCTACCAAAATGCATTACCTCACATTTCTCTGCATTGAAAGTCATCTGTCAGCTGTCTGCCCATTTGGCCAACTTGGCGATGCCACTCTGAAGTCATTTAGCATCATCCTCAAAATTCATTATCCTCTTTAGTTTAGCACATTGTTCAAATGTAGAGATGTTGCACTCAATATCCTTCTTCCAATCTGAAAAAGCAAATGTCCACTTTCAACTCATCACCAATCTGAGAAATGGCCATCTATACCTATCCCTGGTTTCCTATGTTTTAACCAACTTCTAATCCATGCTGCTAAGAATTCATAAATCCCAAACATTTCTAATTTGCTAGCCAACCTGCCACATAGCACCATATCAAATTCTTTTTGAAAGTCCAAATGTACAACATACATAACACAACCCACATCCACTGCCTGTGCCACTTGTCAAAAAACTCAGTCAAATTTATCATCTATAACCCACCCTGGACAAAGCCATGGGTAATAAAACATGGGAGGTGATGGCTTAGTGGTATTATCGCTGGACTGTTAATCCAGCGACCTAGATAATGTTCTGAGGACCCAGGATCGAATCCTACCACGGCAGATGGTGGAATTTGAATTCAATAAATACCTAGATTTAAAAATCTAATGATGATCATGAATCCATTGTTGATTGTCAGGAAAAACCCATCTGGTTCATTAATATCCTTTAGAGAAGGAAACTGCCATCCTTACCTAATTTGGCCTACATGTGACTCCAGACCCACAGCAAGGTGGTTGACTCTTAACTGCCCTCTGGGAAATTAGGGATGGGCAATAAATGCTGCCTGGCCAGCAATGCCCTCATCCTGTGAATGAATAAAGAATAAAACAAGGTACTTGCAGATGCTGAAGATCTGAAACAAGAAACAGAAATTGCTGGAGTAACATAGAACAATACAGTGCAGAACAGGCCCATCGGCCCTCGATGTTGCACCGACCTGTGAACTAATCTAAGCACCCCCCCCCCACACTATCCCATCATTATCCATATGCTTATCCAAGGACTGTTTAAATGCCCCTCATGTGGCTGAGTTAACTACATTGGCAGGCAGGGTGTTACACGCCCTTACCACTCTCTGAGTAAAGAACCTGCCTCTGACATCTCTCTTAAATCAATCACCCCTCAATTTGTAGCTATGCCCCCTTGAACAAGGTGAAGTCATCATCCTCGGAAAAAGACTCTCACTGTCCACCCTATCTAATCCTCTGATCATCTTGTATGTCTCTATTGGATTCCCTCTTAGCCTCCTTCTCTCCAATGAGAACAGACCCAAGTCCCTCAGCCTTTCTTCATAGGGCCTGTGCTCCAGACCAGGCAACATCCTGGTAAATCTCCTCTGCACCCTTCCTGTAATAGGGCGACCAGAACTGCATGCAATAAACTCAGCCGGTCTGGCAGCATCTGTGAGACAAAAGTAAGGATGATGTTTTGAGTCAGGTGAATGTCAGCAGAATAAAGCCCTGGTGACTATTAAGTAATAACTTACTTTCTCTAGGTATACATTCATCTTATACTGTGGCCTCCATCAGTTTTCTCATTATTGATATCAAGCTGACAGGTCAGTAGTTTCCTGGGTGACCCTTTGCTTCTTTTTTAAACAATGGTGTCACATCTGTAATTTTCAGTCACCCAGGAATAATCTTGTGTTCAGGGAGGCCTGGATAATTTATATCAATGGCTCTACAATTTGCTCCCTTGTCAACAACCCAGGATGCATCCCATCTTGGCCTCATGACTTCTCCGCCTGGACTGTTTTCACCCATTTTAGCACCTCTTCTTTATCTATCACTATATTCGCAGTTGCTCCACATATATAATATCAACTAGGTCATTGTCACCATTTTCTGATTTGGTAAAGATTGGAGCAAAGTACTCATTTAGTAACTCTACCATACTCTTTGCTTCACCGAGCAGCTTATCCTGTTCCTTTTGGGTTCTATTCTATCCTTCAGTAATCCTTTAAATTTATATGTTTAAGCAACATTTTACAATTTGTTTTAGTGCAACTCACCACCCTTTCCTTATGCTTTCTCTTAGCCTTCTTATGCCAGCTGTAGCCTCTCTCCTGCAGTCGGGATACGCTTCCTGATTCTATTGTTATTATTACTCTGGTATGCAACATATACCTCCTTTCCCTTTCTGGTTTTCTCATCAATATCCCTAGTCATCCAGGGTACTCTAGTTTTGAATACCCTGTATTTAATTCAAATGGATATGTACCTACCTTGCACCCTACTCATTGAATCCCTGCAGTGTGGAAAGAGGCCATTCTGCCCAATAAGTCCACACCAATCCTCAGAGCATCCCACTCAGACCCATCCCCCTATAATCCACCCAATCTATATATCCCTGAACACTATAGGCAATTTAGCCGGGCCAAACTACCGAGCCTGCACACCTTTGGACTGTGGGAGGAAACCAGAGCACCTGGAGGAAACCCACGCAAACACAGGGAGGATGTGCAAACTCCACACAGACAGTTGCCCAAGGATGAATTGAACTCGGGTCCCTGGCACTATGAGGTGGCAGTGCTAAAGACTGAGCCACCATGCCCGCCCCTTTTTTTTGTAATTCTCCCATTTTCTTATCCATTGCTTTATCTACCAAAATGTATTTCTAATCAACCTGTTCCAGGCCAACGTTTAGACTCTAATATATGCCGTTTTCCAATCTGGAATCTTGATCATTGAATGATTTTTGTCCTTATCCTTAATATTCAACTTAATATTGAACGTTATTGCATTATGATCGTTATTTCCCAAATGCTCCCTTGTTAATGTTCTCCACTTGGCTTGCCTCATTTTCCAGGATCAGATCCAACACATCTCCCTCCCCGGTAGGACTCAAAAATATTGTTCCAGAAAGTTGTCCTGCAGACATGGCAGGCGTTTCTCCCCTTCCGTGACCCACACTCTATCTTTTTCCCAGTCTACCCCAAGGTAATTAAAATTACTAACTATCTACTTGTTCTATAGATTTCCATAATTTGCCTACAAATTCTGTCTTCTACTTCCTCGCCAATATTTGGAGGTTTAAAATAAATATCCAAAAGGTCACCATTCTCTTTCTGTTTCTCACCATCAACCATATAGATTCTAATTCAGGAACTGTATCTCATTCAAACACAATGATATTATCTTTGACCAAGACTGCTACACATCCTGTCTTTACCTACACTGTTTCTGGAAGAAAAAAACTTCATAAACTGGCATGTTAAGTATCCAGTCCTGTTCTTCAGCCAAGCTTCTGTCAATGTTCCTATGTGAAATCCTCCTGGAACAATTTCTGCTTCCAGTTCCCCAATTTAGTTCTCTATACTCCATGCATTTATATACATAATTTTACACTGCCCTTACCTCTTTTTGGCTCATTGGAGGAAACCATTTCTTTGTTCGCTGTCAACACTCAAGCCTTCCTTCACTTTTTTTCCCATTGTCCATTTTCTCTGCTTTGCCCTCTCTGGTTCTTGCAAAACTAGGCCCATTATCCCCAGCCCCCTTGCTTACAAGTTTAAATCCACCCCACCAATGAAATCTAATGTGCCCAATGAAATACTATTGTTATAAAGGTAGGCCATTGTTGAAGAAAACACAACCGGTACTGATAGCCAAAAATGAAGAAGTTGTATTTGGAAAATCTGAATTTGAAATTTACACAGTGAGACTATTATTGTATTCCTGTCATGGAATGTAAACTCTTCACTCAAGAAACTAAAGGAATACTATTGACTTTGGAGGTAAACATTTGTAAGGCAAAAGTCAATTGTATTAAATTTAACATTGGTAATTTGTACATGTCTCCTCTAAAAGGTTAAAAACTGTAATAAAGGATGCAAGAATAAGAGAAGGGGAGTATGATAAACTCACAGAAAAGACAAGTGATAGATGTCAGATGTATAAGAAATGTCAAAGGATACCATGGAGATAATAAGGTGTGGAGCTGGATGAACACAACAGGCCAAACAGCATCAGAGAAGCAGGAAGGCAGATGTTTCAGACCTAGAAGGATCTATTTAAATATTCCTCTGGCCACCCACACAACTGGTGCATCCTGCAAACTTTGGCTTAATCAGAACTGTGATGAGGTTGTTAGTTTGCAAGCTGGTGTGTTGAATATGATTTCAATGTCTGTGTGGCTTTGAGACAATCCCTAATTCATCCCAATTAATAATCCCAAGATTTCAGCATTCTCAGAAGGCAAATTGTTGTTTGGAATTCCTGGCTGTGATGTCAGACATCTGATAATTCAACTTGTGGCCAGGTTACTCAGGAGAAGGAAGCTGACCAGGAAATAACAAACACCAGCTGAGAAATCAGACTTCCGTCAGTGGTCAGGACAGGCAGGACACTGGAAGTGTTCAATTTTCAGCAGCAGAAATTGTTCCGTGATTCTGAAGAACTTTTGAGGTTAAGATAACTAAGGTAGAGAGTCATGACCCAACTGGGGAAGGTGATCAAAAAGGTTGATTTGAAAAGGTTGTGCTTTTTGGTTGACATTACAGCTGTGGAACTTGGCATGGTGAAGCTTACTGTTGCCATATACACTGAAGGGGATCCCTGAGAAATCTGTGACATTAATCATTGTTGTATCAGCTATGTAGATTATAAAGCATTGTTTCTATCGAATATAATTTAACTGTTAATTTATGTTGATTTTAGTTTGATTTTTATAATAATAAGTTTCAAAATGTGAAGTCATGTCCATTAATTTCTTCTTTTTGGGTCATTTGAGATGTAATTGGTCTCCATCACTATCTTCCACAAACTCCTACTCATCCTTCAGTTGTTCTCAATGACTTCTATTGCCTCCCTGTTCCCCAATAACATCGGATTTATATCCTCACCTTTCTGCATGACTCTTCCCTAACTTACTCCAGCACTACATACTTCTTTCTCCACAAGCTTTCTATTCCTCACAGTCGTGTGAATTGTTCCCCACTTTGCCATGCAGTTGGTAACCATGTCCTTACCTAGTTCAGCCTTATCCTCTGTAGTTCTCGCCACCTCATTTTGGACCCTACTTATAATCCACACATTTGACTGAATGTTTTTAATCACCTAACAGCTCCATGTATCAGCATTTACTCCTTTATGCCTTGAGAAACATTTGAAATATGTTGAAGGTGTTAAAGTAATGCAGGGTTTCACTGCAGGGTTGAGTAGAATATAGCTTTTGTGCTCCTGAGATGCTGCTTGGCCTGCTGTGTTCATCCAGCCTCACATTTTATTATCTTGGAATCTCCAGCATCTGCAGTTCCCATTATCTCTGATACTATTTTAACCTCACTGCGAAGCCTCTTCCAGGGATGCCTAACCTGAAGAAGTTACCCTCCTCCCTCCGGAAGCTTTTGTGCTCCTGAGATGCTGCTTGGCCTGCTGTGTTCATCCAGCCTCACATTTTATTATCTTGGAATCTCCAGCATCTGCAGTTCCCATTATCTCTTGAGTAGAATATAGTAGTGTTATAATTGTACTTAAGTGTATAAATTTAACTTAGAGGTTCTGCAACATTTCGGGTGTTTTTGAAATGTAGAGGTAATTGTGGTGTGGGTATTATGGAAAATACACAAACTGCAGTCCTGTTGAACAGAGCAAAAATATGTTTGCAGAAAAATAAACAGGTTCCAGCATGGTTAGAGCCTGCAAATGGCACAATCTGGACTGTAGCAGCTTTACCAACAGAATAGCTCATAAGATTATTCAATAGGCGAATCAACGTGACTGGCTCACTTCTGTTCCTCCCAATTTTGAAGGGAGTGATCCCAAGGAGCCACATGCTTTTCCAGAAAAACCTGTCAAAATCTCCCAAAAATCTTGCAGTTTAGGAATGTCTGTGATTATAGTAAGTGTTGGTACACTATAGTTATACACACAATATGACATAACCTGTCGGAATCAACATTCCCTTACTTACAATGGAAAGGAGAATAGAAATACGTAAATTTACAAAAGCCTGCACAGGAAAAAAAAACTACTGGAAAAATGAAAACTAGTTATAGGTTTAAGATGAGAAGGGAAAGATTTAAAAGGCACCCAAAAGGTTACCTTTTTATGTAAAGGGTGGTGCATGTATGGAACAAGCTGCCAGAGAAAGAAGCAAAGGCTGGTACAATTGCAACATTTAAAAGGCATCTGAATGGGTACGTAAATAGGAAGGATATAGAGGGCTATGGACCAGATACAAGCAAATGGGATATCTGGTTGGAATGTTCGAGTTGGACCGAAGGGTATGTTTCACTGCTGTATGACTCTGTGACTCTATAACAAATCATATGTTGCATTGCTATGATAACCCAGGGGGGATTATTTGTCCAGAAAATTTGGATTTGTACATTAAGAATGCTATTATTCATTTAAAGCATTTTTATATATCATTGTTCATACATTTCAAAGGCAAAGGCAAAGATAAAAAATGACATTTTCAGTAGAAGAACCAGAATATTACTCCCCTTAAAAACTACCTCAACAAAACTATCCATGTTCCAACACCCCATGTAAATTTCAGCAATGAAGTCAATTCCTAAATCTTCATAATTTAGTTTCCTCCTCCAGTCCTCTAATTTCATTACAATAATGTTCATCTCACCACTCAATTCATCCTGAAAGGTCTGCTATCATTCCAATCTTGTTCAAGCTGGCACGATTTTCTGTCCATTCTCCCAGCAATCCTGCTGCTTCTCAGATAGTGGTCACATTCTGCTTTCTCCCCATCCCACAACAGGATCACAAACCTCTGTTCCCATTTCCTGCATTGTCAACCATTTTCTTCATTCCCCTTTTCACTACCACTTCTACCAGACTTCTGCTATTGATAACAAAAGGAGAAATTGCTGGAAAAATTCAGCAGGTCTAGCACCATTTGTGGACCGAACACAGAATTATTGTTTAAGGTCCAACGACTCTTCTTCAGAACTTCTTCTTGTGTTATTGATAACTTGACCATGGCCTCTCCCTTACAGTACCACTGTCCCAAGCATCATTACTAACAGAACAGATCTCTCCTCATGAACATTGAAAATGGGATTTACATAATTCTACCCACTAGAATATAGCCACGAATCCTTCTACTAACAAGAGAAATTGGGAGTAAAGTTTGACAAGGGGCAATGGTCTGGCAAATATTTGTTGTTGATATGACATCACAAGAACAGTAGATCTGGTCATATTGTTGTTTGTGAGCTTTGCTGACTGCAAATTGAAACTGTCATTTTTCCCATATGACAATAATCGTTACATATCAAAAATTCTTCATTGACTGGGAAGCATTTTGAGATATGCAGTAATGGTGAAAAAGATTTGTATAAATGCAAGTTGTTCTTTCTTTTTAAAGTTAGCTGACAAAGGAAGCTAACTGAGGGAATTTATATTCCCACTATCAGCACTCCAAATTGAACTGACATCTCACCCAGTGTTAAAAGTAGAATACGCTTTCATCTTGTAGTAAATAGTTTAGATTAGCTAACTTTAATAGTCATGCAATTATTTTAAAAAATGGAGAGTACTGTTTTAATGGCCTCTTTTACCCTCTAATTGCTGGAGATTTGGTGGGACCACTTTTCTCCCCTCACCTCTTGGTCATCTGGAAAAAGATACATTTTAGTGGGAGTGTGTTAGACACTTTTGATTGTTGTGATTTTCAGTAATGTTTGCAAAGAGACCATTTAAATTAAAAGAAAAAGAAGTATATAGAGATGTGTATTACATTTGCCACTATCCCTGCTAGTCCCCGAGTCTCTGAGTTCATAAATTCAAAGAAACCACCCAGTAACTTGACAATTTTATTGTTTGTTTCAGATTTGAAAGATTAGTAGGTTGTTGGCTTGAAGAATAATCATTGTTTTATTTCTCTTCTGGAGAATCCTTTTCCTTGTAAATCTCTTTCACTGAGGAGTTGGTTGACTGTTAGTGTTGGTGTTGCTGCTGGTCTGATTCCATATTAGATGGATCTTTGTCTTCATTAATGCCCTTCATCGAAAATAATTGCGTTGATGTAAGGAGTAATTTCATCTTTGCACCATGCAGGGGTTATACCACTAATCCTCTTCAAGAGGTTTGACATTGTCAGTGTCATCTATCAAGCAATGTATTCTTTTATCTGATGTAGTAGAGTTCTTCTACGCTAATGGCATCTGTAGTATTGACTATTCTGTATTACCCTGGTGTGTAACAGACTGCTGAAGGCACTGATTTGTGTAATGAGTGATCTTCATTTGATGTATTACTTTTTTGTAGCAGGAGTATTTGATTGTTGCCTCAAGTTTCAATGATAGTTATCCTCTTACATGTTCTTCAGTACTGTCTGCAATGGAAAACAATTCCTGTAACTTGTGAAATCTATTGTTTCTTCCCTTCTGATAGTGTGAAATAAATATGAGATTCCAATAAAAGTGATCTTTTTGCTGGTTGAAACTTCTTTTGATGAAACAGGTTTTATCCACTGAAATAACTCCAGAAGCCTGTATCCCATCACCCTTTATTTACATGTGGAGAGTCCTTGATACTGATTCAGTTTCCTCTGAGCCAGCTCTCAGAGTGAACAGGACCTGTCAATCAGGGTTCCCTGGTTAGACTCAGTTAACATCCCCAATCAGGGAACTCATACTCTATGAGGTCCACCTGGCTAACCTCATTACAATCACTACAGCCACCATCATAGTTGATTTTTGTGGGTTCAGCTTTCTTTTTAGGTCTAACTATTAATTTTGGCAGGCCTATGAAGTTTCAACTAGTAGTCATCCTAGATTAGTTGATGGTAGTTTTCTAATGAAGTGGTTGAACTCCGCATACAAATTACAGGATTTTGAGAACAAAGCATGTATCCTTACTCAGGTGTGAGCTTTGTTGATTCTGGATAACATATGCATTCTCAAACATCCAGTATGCTGTGTGACACTTCTAACATTCCTTAAATCTTATGAGTCATTTCACCTGCAACACTTAACTGCAGATTTGTAGGCTGTAATTTCCCATGTTTTAGCCAAGACGTAGGGTCAAATAAGAGAGTAATTCTTGTGCCGGTATCAATCTTAAATTTACTAAAATGTCCCTTGACATAAATCAATTAAATTATACCTCCATGTGATGGCTCCCATATTTCCTCTCGGAGGGCCTTGGGTATCTCCAATGGAGGTATACCTACAAATGCATGAAAGCCATCTAATGGAGAATGGGTGATTTAATGTGCAGAGTTTCATTTGGGTATCCATGGTGCTTCTGCTGTGGTGGAAATGTTTCAGACTTTAGCACATCCTTTAGAAATGATCAGTTTACTTAGAGATGTAATACACTTTTGTGATAGCTGGTTTGGATTGAATTGAAAATCACTTGGCTGTATGGTTTCTTTATTCTAATGATGGGAATACTGACTTTTAGCCCATGATATTTGTGGTGGCCTGTCATGTGTCTGTTTGAAGTGCTTGCTGAATGAGGTTGATTGCTTCTATAGTTCTTTTGTGGTAAGGATTGATACAATTTTACGTATCCTTGGACAGCATGGGCAATGATGGGAAAATAGGGAACTCATGATAAAAATGGAAAAATCAGAAACTTGATGTAGAGAAAAGTTTCCTGATTTTTCACTCATGGTTTAAATAGTGAGCTCAGAATCTCACTAATGATCACATACTACCTTATTTCCATCTCATATTGCCTCTGTTTTATGCATCTTCCAGTTCTCCTCTCCTTCAACAAACTCAATGGCATCAGAACTTCACAGCAAAGTCAGAGCAGTAATCTGGTGGCAGCACCTCACTGCTTGTTTCTCCAGACCTTCATCCAACTTTGTCTGGAAATCAACATACTTGCTGCAAATTTAGCAGGTCTTAGTTAAACCACATCTGAAGTATTGTGTGAAGTTTTGGTTTCCTTATTTGTGGAGGAATGTTCAGTTATGGAGGGAGTGCAACAAAGGTTTACTAGACTGATTCTGGTGATGGCAGGACAAAGAGAGACTGGATTGTTAGGACTCTATTCACTGGAATTTAGAAGAATGAGGGTGGAATCTTATAGAAACCTATAAAATTCTAACAGGAAGGATGTTCCCAGTGACCAAGGTAGTCCAGAACCAGGAGACACAGTCTAAGGATATGGGCTAAGCCATTTAGGATTCAGATAAAGAGAAATGTCTTCACCCAATGAGTGGTGAGTCTGTGGAATTCTCTGGTTGAAAGATGGTTGGGCCCAGGACTCTACCCTGAGGAACTTCTGCAGAAATGTCCTGGAGCTGAGATGACTGTCCTCCAACAACCATGATCATCCTCCTATGTGCCATGTATGACTCCAACCAGCAGAGACTTCGCTTTCTGATACCCATTGATTCCGATTTTGCTCAGGTTCCTTGATGCCACACTTACTTATAGAGTCATAGAAACGTACAGCACAGAAACAGACCCTTTGGTCAACCTCAGCCATGCTGGCCAGATATCCTTAATAAGCGTAAGCTGATTTGCCAGCATTTGGCTCATGTCTCTCAAAACCCTTCCTATTCATATATCCATCCACATTCCTTTAAAATGTTGTAACTGTACCAGCCTCCACCACTTCCTCCAGCAGCTCTGCATGAAAAAGTTATCCCTTACGTCCCTTTTAAATCTTTCCCCTCTCACCATAAACCTATGCCCTCTAGTTTTGGACTGTCCCTACCCTGGGATAAAAACCTTGTCTATTTACCTTATCCATGTCCTTCATGATTATATAATCCTCTATAAGGTCACCATTCAGCCTTGGATGCTCCAGGGAAAATATCAGAAATCACACAATAGGTTATAGTCCAACAGATTTATTTGAAAACACAAGCTTTTGGGGCCGCAGTCCTTCTCCGAAAACTTCTGTTTTCAAATAAACCTGTTGGACTATAATCTGGTGTCGTGTGATTTCTGACCTTGTCCACCCCAGTCCGACACCGGCACCTCCACACCAGGGAAAATAGCCCCAGCCTATTCAGCCTCTCCTTATAGCTATATACTTGAATATGACCTTGATGTTAAAGGCTGTTAATCTGACCTTACCTCTGAAATTCAGTTCTTTTGTCCATGTATGAACGAAAGCTGTAATGAGGTCAGGAGCTGAGTGGCCCTGGTAAAACCCAAACTGAGTATCACTGAGCAGGTTATTGCATTGTCAATGCTGCTTGACAGCACTATTGATGACACCCTCCATCATTTTACTGATGATTGAAAGTAGGCTGATGGGCATTATTTGGCCAGGTTGGCCTTGTCCTGCTTTTTGCATACAGGATGTACTTGGACAATTTTCCACATTGTCTGGTAGATGCCAATTTGTTGAAGTTCTGGAGCAGATGTCTTCAGTTCTCTACACAGAATGCACTTTTTGTCTCCGGGCATCATTTCTAAGTCCTTCATCACTTTATCTTTATTTGCAGTTGCAAAAGATGTTTACCAGAATATCGTCATCATCACGGTTGAGCAAGGGCCTAGGCCCAAAGTGTCAGCTTTCCTGCACCTCTGGTGCTGCTTGGCCCGCTGTGTTCATCCAGCTGTACACCTTGTTATCTCTTTACCAGGATATTGCCTGAATTGGAGTGTATTAGATGTAAGGAGAGGTTGCATAAAGTTGGATTGTTTTCACTTGAATGTCTGAGGCTGAGGGACAACCTGATAGAAGTAGGAAAAATGACGAGCTTTTTCAGCAATTTCTGTGTTTGTCTCCATTCTGCTAGTTCTGTGGTATATTTTCTGGATCCAGAATTCTGCCTAGTATTTTAAGATATTGGAAGAAGTCCAAAGTTGTGTCCAATATTTTAGATATTGTGGATTTTTGCTTGCTCCCACAATAGTTGGGGTCTTTTCCTAGGATGCTCAGTCTGGGTTCCACCAGGGCCACTCGGTTCCTGACCTCATTGCAGCCTTCGTTCACACATGGACAAAAAGAACTGAATTTCAGAGGTGAGGTGAGATTGACAGATTTGCAGTCTAAGATGCAAATATCAAATAATAGGGAGTGTAGGTTTAAGGTGAGAGGGGAAAAGTTTAGAGGAAAGGTGCAAGGCAAGTATGTGGTTTAAAAAACACAAGAGGGTGTTAGGTATCTGGAACGAGCTGCCAGGGGAGGTGGTTGAAGCAGATGTAATAACAATGCTCAAAATACATTTAGACAGACATTTGAACAGACAGGGAATAGAACAAAATGGACAACACGCAGGCTGATGAGATTAGTTTAGACAGGCATCGTAGTCAGCACAGACAAGGTGGGGCAAAAGGCTGATTGCTGTACAGCACTATTCCATGTAATTTCCTCAAACTGTTGACAAGCCACTCAGTAACTGATTTTTAATAGCGGTTGACAGAGCTTCATTTGAGGTCAGATTAACTTCACAGACTAGCACCGCTGCCTCATAGCACCAGGGACGGAGGTTCAATTCCAGCTTTGGATGACTGCAGGCAGTTTGCATGTTTTCCCATATGTGCATGGGTTTCCTCCCACAGTCCAAAGTTGTGCTGGTTGGATGGTTTGGCCATTCTAAATTTCCCAAGGTCTGGGGCTGTGCGTGCTAGGTAGATTAGCCGTTGTCAGTAGGGGGGGGTTGTGTGTGATAGGATATGGTTGCAGGCTTGATGGGGCAGATGGCCTCTATCTGCACCGTATGGATTCTATAATTCTATTCTATGAACCATCACATATCCAAACTGAAGTGAAACCTGTTAGAGAAATTCAGAACAAAATAATTTGTTTCATTGAGAGACTGGATGTGGAGCTAGGGCAAAGGTATACTGGTCAAAACAAGCGGTTGCAATGTAACAGCATTACTCCAGTTGAAGATACTTATGGTAACCCCACACTGAGGATCTTATTCAATTTTCAGCAGTAATCATCAGCACAATGTTGCAAAACAAAAAGAAATTTGGACAAATGAAGACAGGAAACTTAAATCTGCCTTTTTCCTTCTAAACTGGAGAGAAGAGCCTTTAACCAATTTGCTTCACAGTTGAATTGAATAGAGGCACTGGACACTGCCAAAGGTCAAGAACACGAAAACATTTTGGCAATAGTACCAAAGACTTGAGCTCCAGAATTTGCCACTTCCCTAGCCAAGCTGTTCCAATACAGTTACAACGTTATCAGATATATATCAATGTGGAAAATTGCCTATGTTTGTCTTGCATACAAAAGCAAAACAAAACAAATCCGACCTAGCCAATTACCACCCCATCAGTGCACTCGATCATCAGTGAAGTAATGGAAGGTAACGTCAACAGTGCTAACACCTGCTGAGCACTTGCTCAATGAAGCCCAGTTTGGGTTCTGCCAGGGCCGCTCAGCTCCTGACCTCATTCGTCAAACATCGACAAAAGAGCTGACTTCCAGACGAGGAGTGTTTTTAATTAGATTAGATTAGATTAGATTACCTACAGTGTGGAAACAGGTCCTTCGGCCCAACAAGTCCACCCCTCGAAGCATCCCACCCAGACCCATCCCCCTATAACCCGCACACCCCTGAACGCTATGGGCAATTTAACATGGCCAATCCACCTAGCCTGCACATCTTTGGACTGTGGGAGGAAACTTACGCCGACACTGGGAGAATGTGCAAACTCCACACAGACAGTCACCCGAGGTTGGAATTGAACCCGCATCCCTGGTGCTGCGAGACTGCAGTGCTAACCACGGAGCCACCGTGCCATGTTATATCCATTGACATCAAGGAACCCTATCAAAAACTGGAATTAATGGGAAGCAGGGTAGGAAAGTCTCCAGTGGTTAAAGTTATACATGCAGAGAAAAATGGTCACGTCGGTTGGAAGTTAGGCAGTCATCTCAGTTCCAGGACATCTCTGCAGGAATACTTCAGGGTAGTGTCCGAGGCCCAACCATCTTCGTCAACGACCTTCCCTCCATAAGGTCAGAAGTGGGGATGTTTGCTGATGGATGTAAAATAAAATATTCAGCATCATTTACAGCTCGACAGGTACTGAAACAGTCCACATTCAAATGAAACAAGACCTGAACCAGTGGCAACCAACAATCACACCACACAAATGCCAGGGAATGACCATTTCCAAACAAACTAACCACTTGACATTCACTGGCATTACAATTGCAGAATCCTCAAACATCAACATCTTTGGGGCTATGACCAGAAACTCAAG
This sequence comes from Stegostoma tigrinum, assembly GCF_030684315.1. Taxonomy (NCBI): domain Eukaryota; kingdom Metazoa; phylum Chordata; class Chondrichthyes; order Orectolobiformes; family Stegostomatidae; genus Stegostoma; species Stegostoma tigrinum. Next base: position 58,582,168 of record NC_081363.1, on the reverse strand, counting down.
AAGATTCACCATATAAATACTGTGGCTACCACACCAGGTCAGAGACTAGGAATACTGTGGTAACTCACCTCCTGACTCCCCAAAACCTGTCCACTCTTGACAAAGCCAGAATCAGGAACAAGACAACACATAGTACTGCACTCATACAGGCCAAACACCACAAAATATTTGACACCATCCAAGTCAAAGCAGCTGTTTGATTGGCATCATATCCACAAACATCAACTTGGTCTGCCACCAACATTCAGTAACAGGTGCGTACCAGCCGCAAAATACATTACAAAATTTGCGAAAGATTTTGAGGCACCACCTTCCAAATTGACAATCACTTCCATCTTGAAAGCCAAGGGCAGCAGATACATGGGAACACCACCACCTGCAAAACGTCCCCTCCAAACCACTCACTATCCTGCCTTGGAAACATTTCACCTTTCCTTCACTGTCACTGGGTCAAAACCCTAGAAAGCTCTCTTCTGTCCCCACCACCCCTCCCCAAGGGAATTGTGGGTCTACCTACAGCACACAGGCTGCAGCATTTCAAGGCAGCTCACCACCACCTTCTCAAGGATGACTAAGAATGGACAATAATTATAGTCCAGCCAGCAACACCCAAGTCCCACAAGTAAATTAGAAACAATTGAGGGGTTTAAATTGTACAGGAATTATGCAAAGTTGGCTACTGAAAAGCTATTCTCAATAGGAAGATTGCACAAGCGGACAATGTTACATATTGAGCAAGGTTATTTAGAGCAAAATCAGGAAACATTAGTTCAAACGGTACCAAGAATTTGAAACATTGTGCCAAAAGGCAGCAGATGCAGCATCAAATGAAATGCTCAAGACAGACAATAACCTTGCTCAAAAGAGATCTATCAGGCAATATGGAATGAAGGTGGGCAAAGGAAGGAAAGGAACAGAGTTTTCATGATCTGAGTTGTTGTACCATTGAACTAAAGAGTTGAATGCCCTATTCCTGTTTTGAGATTGTTGACTTGCTCACCGAGCTGGCTTGTTTTCATTCAGACATTTCATCACTGTGCTATGTGACATCATCACCGAGGCCTCTAATAAAGCAATGTTATTCTACTCCATTTGAAATTGATCTTGGCTATGCATGGATATTCCCACAACTTCACCCAGATACCAAAAATTCTAAGCAGAGTAGAATAACACCCTTCATCGGAGGTCTCACTGATGATGTCACCTATGGTGATGAAACATCTGAACGAGACCAAGCCAGTTCGGTGAGCAAGTCAACAAACTCACCCACGACCTGAATTACAAATCTTTGCTAAAGCTTTAAATTCCTGTTTTGAGTTAGTTTCAGACAGGGAGAGGGGGCACAACGATTAAAAATTTCAATCAGGGAAAGGCTCAGAATATCAATTTATTTCCTTACTATAGTATATAGGAAGTCAAAGTAGATTTTTAATCAATCAATTTGCAAAGTTTATCAAAAGAATCATGGGGGAATAAGTGAATATCAACATTGTGATAAACTGCCAGGACTCTAAGGTAGCCTTGGTCTGGAGGTGCAGAGGTTCACTAAAACAAAAGCCATTACAAGAAAGTATAGATTTTATTTTGATACAAGGACAGAAATGAAGCAGAGATCACATTTTCTATAAACCATTATTCCGTGCTCATGAGATGACTAAAATAACAACTTGAATGATTGATATCTGGTATCTAAACTGATATCTAAATTTCATAACTAGTTGCCTTTTAGAAGATTGGAAATAGTACATCTTTCAAGATTTGGGGTTTTCTGTTTATTAAGCAAGTTATACTACTCCATAATGAGATATTTGAGTGAAAGGCATTCAGTTTGTTTATAGCAGCCAGCATGAGACTGAAGCCATGTGTCACATAGGCTGAATTTACAAACTTGAACAACCACCACATGCAAGTAAAGTGGCACAGTTTGTGAGCAAGAATTTCTAAAAGTTGGATACTGCACAAGTTGTAGAGTAAACCCGCCCCTCCCAGCTCTATTTTTTCAACAATGTGCTTTAGCTCAAACCTCAAGAGCATACCTGTTTTCACAACAGTATTGCTCCAAATCAATGCCTCTACAAAATGCCCTTTCATATTTAAAATGGTGCTGAAACCCAAGATGTACATATCTTTACCAATTAATTACATGCATATTTTCTAGCCTCAATTATGCTTGGCACAATTGAGTTTCAATGAATGTAAACTTAAATGCAGCAGACCACAAATTGAGTGATTTAATAAAGGTCATGCGTCTAATGTTTGCAGTAATGACCGAGTAAGACTGTATAGATTTGAAAATAGAGGTAAATCAGGAAGAAAAAGAGCACCAAGTTCTGATTTCACCTAGAGTTGGATGCACAACTTGGAGTGTGTGCATGTTGCAGGTAAGTAAGAGAAGCACATGTATGTTTCCTGCTCACAGCATGTTACAATTTTGTCAGGATTGAGTACAAAGAAGGTCAAGTGTTGCTGTGATATCCTGTACTCCAAATGAATAAGTTAGTACTTTTTGACAAGGAAGAAATGAACTAGGTTGACCTTAATTGTATTAATCTCAAAATAGCAATGTTCTAATCAGTTGCCCATCAGAAAATTGGAATTAGACAAAATGTGTGTGTTTTCTGGTCATTGCATTAATGACCAGAAATTCTAAGACTTTTGAGTCTTCAGTTCAAGTACTGAGTCAAACATGTTATGCAATTCAGCTGGAGTTCATTTGATGCGTTAAATAGCTGATCTGTAATCAGCTTTGATGCAGAATTGTGATCGTGCCCAAATGTACTGCCTACCAAAAGACAGCATTTAAGAACACCACCATTACACAACTCTCAACCTTTTTGATAATGAGCAATGACCCACATGGCCATTTAATCAATACTGCAGCTGTCTTAAAAGGTAGCTCTGGAGGTATTCAAGAAAGCACAATTGAGGAAATTATTTCAATTAGATGGGTAAGCAACTCCATTTTTGTCATCCACTAATAGCCTCTTGTGTCACACATTCAAGTATCGAATGTATCAACTTAAACTTTTTATTTGTACAAAGAAACTTTTCTTGTTTACAAAGCAAACCACATTATCAAATTCAAAATTACAGATGCCAGAAACATGACATGACAATCTGGTCTCTAGACTCCATGTTTTATTAGGTATTTGAAAGCACTTTTTCTTTTTTAAAAAAAAAGAAACTGTTGCAGCCGAGAAGCCTCAATCCTCCCCAAGTTTCAATTACAAATTTCATAAATAAAGAGAAATTCAACATCCCAAAATTGTTTTCAACACTGAATAAATATTTACGCTATTTCATGGCAGACCAATCATTTGCACCAGCATGAAACATGTACAGTACTGAAATGATATACAATTGTCACTTGCGTAGTGTAACATTCTTTGTTGGTTTAAAACCTCATTTTTAATTGAAAGTAGAAAAAGGTGTAACTTGAGACTTGGTGACTGATTTTTCCTGAAACAAATTAACAACCCATATTTTCACAAAATGAGAACACAGGAGAGCTTCACAATTATATTTATAAAAGTATAACATTTACCCTGTGTTTGGTGGAAGACACTATCCATGAATGTTACTTCAAAAAAGTACAAAAGTCATTCAATAAAACAGTACTGTATTCAATATACACAAATTATGAAATCTCTACAAATATTGTAGCAAAATGCAGCTTCACACACTACATTTCCTGAGTGCTTAACAATAGAAAGAATTATAGTCCAGTGCAGGTCGCATTTCAAAGGTTGTAAAATAAAAGTTATTGCAGTTCATGAAAGGGCAAGGCAGTCTGTGGCATGATTCGAGTTTGTTTCAAAAAAAAGGAACACCTTGTATTTTAAAGTGCTCCTGTTAAAGCAACACCACTGAACAACCTTATATTCTTGACCTTTTGGTAACTGGTGGTTGTGGCGGATGGTCCACATTTGCAGATTTCACTGGCAATCCCAGTTTTTCTACTTGATTGTGAAAGAAGGCTTGAAGTTTCATTCCAGCTTTTGCTTCACTTGTGTTTCGAGGATTGTATTCAAAACAGTTTGTAAACATCAATTCCACATCATCAATAAAATCCGCTGCAAAAGGAGGAGAAAAAAAGTTTAAAAACTATAACTTTTAAAAATACCAAGTCTGTGGTCTTATTCAAATGGGATCTTAGTTTTTTTTGAAATAGAAAATTGCTAGCATTAAAACAAAAATATAACTTAGCAAACATCTCATGTAATAAAAGGAAATTCTACACAATTTAGACAAATTCTGCTCTGCAGTACTGAAGGATTACTACATTAATAAAATAGTTCAAGTTGATCAGCATTATCAGTTTAATAGCACACCTGAAGTGGAAGATTGCCTGGTCAAAACTCTTCCTTCAGCCAGCAGTGTGTAACTGGGTCACTCACTGCACTGTTTGCAAAATGATTGGTACACTTACTCAACACAAGTAATGAATTCAAAGCAAGCTGTGTGAAGTTTGATGTATTTCAATATGTTACAGAAATACAATAAAGCACTTCATGCAAAATTCACTACCTGTTACATTGACAAGCAGAACAGCCATACTGGATTAACAATATTCTACAATTGGCCACGATGCACATACCTAAACCTTTACTATAGCAGAGAACACAACAATGGCTGAGTTGGATGTTAGTAGAACAGGTACATAAATCAAGAACAAAATTAGAATGTTGATCCAGGCTCAGGTTTTTGCATCATCAGGTCCTGACCTCAATATAGACTTGCTTCAGACAAAATAAAAAAAAGAAGTCTGGGGGGAAAGAGACTGATTGACCTGTTGAATGAAAAAACCTAAAGTCAACAAGAATTGAGGAAAGCGCTGCATGTTGGGGTGTCAGAAACAGGACAAAAGAAAAATGGAGGAGAGTTTGTTGGAAATCAGTTAGTTCTACTCCAACGATCTCTCTGCAGGAGCTCCTCAGGGTAGTGTCCTAGGCCCAATCATCTTCAGATAGCTTCAATGACCTTCCCTCTGCCATAAGGTCAGAAGTGAGGATGTGCAATCATCCATGAACAGCTTCTGAGATAATGAAGTCCAAAGCAGCAAGACCTACAGTGTAAAAAAACTGCCAAATAACTACTGCAACACCTAGATAATGAACATTGCAAATAGGACCATTGTACCACTGCCCACTTGACATTCAAAGGCATTACCATTGTTGAGCGCTCCACTAATGTCAGCCTTGGGGTTACCATGGACCAGATTCAACTGGACTCACCACAAAAAGTGATTACAAGAAGAGGTCAGAAGTGAGGAATAATGCAAGTAACTCACTTCCTGACTCCCTCGTGCCAATTCACCAAACAAGGCACAAGTCAGGAGTGTTCAATTACGACCTACTTGCCTGGATGACTGCAACATCACAAGCAGTTTGCCACCAGCCAAGATAAAAGCATTCCACTTGGTTAGTACTACAGCCATAAACATTCATGCTCTCCATCACCAATGTCCAACAGTGTGTACCATCTACAAGATGCATTGCAGGAATTTACTAAGGCTCCTTAAATAGCACCTGTCAAACCCACAACCACTTCCATCTCAAAGCTCAAGAGCAAAAGAAATTGAGAATAAGGCTAGCTCACAACAGGAAGAAAATTGAACTTGGTATATTTCACCTGTGCGGATAAAGACAAGGAGGAAAAGAAACAGTTTGTGCAGCCAAAGTATTTCCCCTGCACCCTTTACAATTTGTGGTGCATCGTAGCAAATTTTTTTCCTAGCAATTCATGGTTTGGAACTGATTTTTACAGATATGTAACTGACGTAATGTAAACAGTTAGAGCTAATTTAAGGGGGACTGGAAAGGGATAAAAAAAGGTACTTCTTAAAAACTTACATGCAAAGTTATATTCACATCGGTTTAGTTTTTCTCTTATAATATTTAAGGCAACTGGTTTTTTAATAATATCATAGTAATCAGTGACCTGTAAAAAAAGAAAAGTGGTATGGTATTTCACACTCATTTATAAAGCATCTTAAAACATGTAATGACATTCAACTGCAACATATTTTTCAGAGCCTGGTTAAAAAATTTGCAATTGTCAAAGGCTACTTAAATCTATTGGCTCAACAATGACATCACCAAGTAGCATACACAAGTCAGGCAATGGTCAATCTTGCGTAAAAGTCAACAACTGACTTTTGGCAAAAAAAATCATGTTTCATACCCTGCCATCTACGGTAACATCCAACTTCTACCAATTAACACCCATTTACCACTTAAGCCAAACTCACTCTGGTGAAAGTCAACTTATTAGAATCACTGAACGAACCAGTGAAGGGGCTTCAACAGTCCTTCATGTCTGTGCACACACTTGGGGATCCTTTTTGCATTATGTTTGGGGAAGATTAGCAGGAACATTTTCCGATTTGGCAATTCTTCAATAGCGAGACAATCAGAGGGGGTAAATTTCAACTTCAAAAATGTTACTTGCATAAAGGTTGATTCCATAGCTTCTGACTAAAAGGTTCAGCCTAAAAACCCATTTTTGAAACAATGCACGGAAGATGTATTATGTGGGGTCTTGAAACTTGCAACACAGCCTTGAAGGAGCTGTTTCCCATTTGGTTTTAACTAACCTGGAAATACTGGTGTGCTACCTCTGACATGGACGGATGACTACGCTGTATCAGAAAACAAATGCATACAACCAAACTCAATATTTATAACATGGGGGAGACTAGACGTTAAGAATGGTTATTTAATATAGTATCCAATAGGTAAGTCAGTATTACTGAAGGCAAAACAACTAAAACGCAATTGTATCATGATGTGTACACAAATTAGAATTTTGAATTAAAGAACATTTATATTTTAAAATCAACCAGTCACTTGTGCTAAATATCAACGCCAAGTTGATATTTTCTAATCAATGTTTAAAGACTTGTTTTAAAAATAAAAATTCTAGAACATGAACATAGGCCTCCTGGTTCAGCAACAGGGACACAACAACTGCAGCACAAGAAACCTAATATTGATACTATAGATAATATTCATGTAATTAATGTACCTGGGCTTTGTTTACCAGTTTCAGGAATGGCCAACTGTCTTCATGGCGTACTAAATCAACTATCAGCTGTTCGCAAACAGAAAGTTCATGTATACCAGAGTGTCGACTTGAACTTCTCCGACTCCCCGTTACTTTTGATACTTGTGTTACTACATCTTTTTAAAGAAAAAGCAGCAAAAGTGATTAATTTGATCACATACTAAGTACATTTAGTTTTGTCTTAAGGTTTTGGTGGGCTCTTTAAGATTATGACAAAGAATCGTCATTTCCTTGATGAATCAATGTTAAAGACAGAGTTAACGATCTTGGGACATTTCTCACCTTAGTAAAAATGTCAAGTTCAAACACTGGCAGATGTGAAGAATTGCACATTCTTGGCTGAAAATTTACAAATTAAAAATTTACAATGTAAAAATATACTCACCATACAACACTTTTTAGACGTACAAAGCTCTACCTAGTGGCAGATACTGGTCAGTACCAGAATATTAACAATGATCAACTACCACTAGATGGAGCCCTCAACTTCAGTGCAAAATGGGCAAAGCCAAAACCAAAAGGAACAGAGGGCAAAGTGCGAGGCCATTTTAACTAGCAGCCTTGCTGATAAAGTCATTACGTGGGGACTTGGTTTACTTCATCCCTTGATCTGGCTCAGTAAACAGTAGACAATGCAGATTTATATTAAAAATATGCAAAATTGTAAGTACTCTGAAGTTTTGTAGATAATAAAATGTGAGGCTGGATGAACACAGCAGGCCCAGCAGCATCTCAGGAGCACAAAAGCTGACGTTTCGGGCCTAGACGTTTCTTCAGAGAGGGGGATGGGGTGAAGGTTCTGGAATAAACAGGGAGAGAGGGGGAGGTGGACCGAAGATGGAGAGTAAAGAAGATAGGTGGAGAGGAGAGTATAGGTGGGGAGGTAGGGAGAGGATAGGTCAGTCCAGGGAAGACGGACAGGTCAAGGAGGTGAGATGAGGTTAGTAGGTAGGAGATGGAGGTGCAGCTTGAGGTGGGAGGAAGGGATGGGTGAGAGGAAGAACAGGTTAGGGAGGCAGAGACAGGTTGGACTGGTTTTGGGATGCAGTGGGTGGAGAGGAAGAGCTGGGCTGGTTGTGTGGTGCAGTAGGGGGAGGGCACGAACTGGGCTGGTTTTGGGATGCGGTGGGGGAAGGGGAGATTTTGAAGCTGGTGAAGTCCACATTGATACCATTGGGCTGCAGGGTTCCCAAGCGGAATATGAGTTGCGGTTCCTGCAGGAGGCCCATGATGGACATGTCATCTAAAGAATGGGAGGGGGAGTGGAAGTGGTTTGCGACTGGGAGGTGCAGTTGTTTATTGCGAACCGAGCGGAGGTGTTCTGCAAAGCGGTCCCCAAGCCTCCGTTTGGTTTCCCCAACGTAGAGGAAGCCCCACACCGGGTACAGTGGATGCAGTATACCACATTGGCAGATGTGCAGGTGAACCTCTGCTTAATGTGGAAAGTCATCTTGGGGCCTGGGATAGGGTTGAGGGCGGAGGTGTGGGGGCAAGTGTAGCATTTCCTGCGGTTGCAGGGGAAGGAGCCGGGTGTGGTGGGGTTGGAGGGCAATGTGGAGCGAACAAGGGAATCACGGAGAGAGTGGTCTCTCCGGAAAGCAGACAAGGGTGGGGATGGAAAAATGTCTTGGGTGGTGGGGTCGGATTGTAGATGGCGGAAGTGTCGGAGAATGATGCGTTGTATCCTGAGGTTGGTGGGGTGGTGAGAGTGAGAGAACGAGGGGGATCCTCTTTGGGCGGTTGTGGCGGGGGCGGGGTATGAGGGATGTGTTGCGAGAAATGCGGCTTGAAGTGGACGTCAGTTACAAGCTGGTTGCCTGGAGATGGAGACTGAGGTGTCCAGGAAGGTGAGGGATGTGCTGGAGATGGCCCAGGTGAACCTGAAGGTTGGGGTGGAAAGTGTTGAAGTGGATGAACTGTTTGAGCTTCTCTGGGGAGCAAGAGGTGGCACCGATACAGTCATCAATGTAACAGAGGAAGAGGTGGGGTTTGGGGCCTGTGTAGGTACGGAAGAGGGACTGTTCCACGTAACCTACAAAGAGGCAGGCATAGCTGGGGCCCACGCGGGTGCCCATGGCCACCCCCTTAGTCTGTAGGAAGTGGGAGGAATCGAAAGAGAAGTTGAGGGTGAGGACGAGTTCGGCTAGGCGGATGAGGTTATTGGTGGAGGGGGACTGGTCGGGCCTGCGGGACAGGAAGGAGCGGAGGGCCTTGAGGCCATCTGCATGCGGAATACAGGTGTATAGGGACTGGACGTCCATGGTGAAAATGAGGTGTTGGGGGCCAGGGAATTGGAAGTCCTGGAGGAGGTGGACGGCGTGGGTGGTGTCATGGACGTAGGTAGGGAGTTCCTGGACCAAAAGGGGAGAAAATGGAGTCCAGGTAGGTGGAGATGAGTTCGGTGGGGCAGGAGCAGGCTGAGACAATGGGTTGACCAGGGCAGGCAGGTTTGTGGATTTTGGGAAGGAGATAGAAACAGGCCGTGCGGGGTTGGGGAACAATGAGGTTGGAGGCTGTGGGTGGGAGGTCCCCTGAGGTGAAGTCATGAATGGTGTTGGAGATGATGTTTGGTGCTCAGGTGTGGGGTCATGATCGAGGGGGCGGTAGGAGGTGGTGTTGGATAGTTGGCGTTTGGCCTCGGCAATGTAGAGGTCAGTGTGCCATACTACCACTGCGCCGCCCTTGTCTGCGGGTTTGATGGTGAGGTTGGGGTTGGAGCGGAGGGCTGCCCGTTCTGCAGGGGAGAGGTTGGAGTGGGTGAGAGGGGTGGAGAGGTTGAGGCGGCTAATGTCTCGACGGCAGTTAGAGATGAAGAGATCGAGGGAAGGTAGGAGGCCTGGGGGTGGTGTCCAGGAGGAGGAGGACTTGTGTTGGAAGCGGGAAAAGGGGTCAACGGAGGGAGGGTTAGGTTCCCGGTTGAAGAAGTAGGCGTGGAGGCGAAGGTGGCAGAAAAACTGTTATATGTCCAACCATGACCAGTATTTGTTGATGTGTGCTTGTAGGGGGACTCTGAAGTTTTAATGTTTTAAAATAGTTAAAGAGGAAGTAGATTTAAAAAACTAGTTTCAAGCAATTTGATTTGTGATCCATTAACTGTTTAATCATGACCTAAGCACCACATCAAGAGAGCTTCGTTACATTACGTTTTACATAGTGAAAGAGTGAGGTCGACAGTTAGGAGAGGGAATTACACTGAAAATGAGAATGAGCAGAAGAGAACAGAATTAGGGTGGCCAGCTGAAGCAAAGTTTTTAACACCAAAGAATGCAAATTTCAAATCTGAATTATACAGTTGGATAGTCAGAGACATACAAAGATATATAGCACGGAAACAGACTCTTCGGTCCAACACATCCACACTGACCAGATAGCCTACATAAATCTAGTCCTATTTGCCAGCATGTGGCTGACATCCCTCTAAATCCTTCCTATTCACTTACCCATCCAGATGCCTTTTATAATGTTGTAATTGTACCAGACCCACCATATTTTCTGGCAGCTCAATCCATACATACACATCACTCACTGCGTGGGAAAGGTGCCCCGTAGGTCCCTTTGAATCTTTCCCCTCTCACCTTAAACCTATGTCCTCTAGTTTTGGACTCCACCTCAAGGAAAAGGCCTGCCTATTTACCCCATCCATGTCCCTCACGACTTTATAAACCTTGTCGGGTCACCCCTCAGCCTTCAACGTTCTTTTGGGGGGGGGGGGGGGGGGGGGGGGAATCACCCCACCCTTTTCAGCCTCTGCCTTTAGCTCAAACTCTCCACTCCAGAAACACCCTTGTTTCTAGTTTCCTAAATCCTTCCTAAAGCAGGGAGACCAAAATTTCATGCAATACTCCAAAAGTGGATGAACCAATGTCCAATACAGCTGCAATATCATCTCCCAACTCCTAAACTCAACACATTGACCAATAAGGGCAAGCCTTCTTCACTATCCTATCTACCTGGGACTCCACTTTCAAGGAGCTACCAGGTCTCTGTTCAGCAACACTGCAAGATCTTACCATTAAGTGTGTAAGTCCCACCCTGATTTGCCTTTCCAAAATGCAGCACCTCACATATAAAACGCCATCTGTCACTACTCAGTTCAAGAGCCCATCTGATGGAGATCTTATTGTATGCTGAGGCAATCTCCTTCATTGTCCACAAGCCTCCAATCTGCAAGCTTACTAAAAGATCATGTTCACATACAAATCATTTATATAAAAATGACAAAAGGCAGTGGACCCAGCACCTATCCTTCTGGCACACCACTGGTCACAGGCCTCCTGTATGAAAAACAACCCCTCACCACCACACTGTCTTCTACTTTTGAGTCAGTTCTACATCCAAATAGATAGTTCTCCCTGTATTCTATGTCATTTAACCTTGCTAACCAGTCTACCATGAGGAACCTTGTTGAATGCCCTACTGAAGTCCACACAGATTACATCCACCCGCCATCAAATCATTTTAGCTGCCTCTTGAAACAAGTGAGTGAAGCATGATTTCCCACACACAAAGCCATGTTGACTAATCCAAATCGGTCCTTGCCTTTCTAAATTCATGCATATCCTGTCTAAGGATTTCCTCCAAAAACTTGCCCACCACTCATGTCATGCTCACCAGTCTATAGTTCCCTGCCTTTTCCTTACCTTTCTTAAACAGTGACACTATATTAGCCAACCTCCAGTCTTCTGGCACTTCACTCACTGCTATCAAATGATACCATCATCTAAGCAGGGGGCCCAGCAATCTCTTCCCTCACTTTGCACAGTTTTAGGGTGCACCTGATCATGCCCTGGGGATTCATCCACCTTGATGCATTTTAAGACATTCAGCACCACCTCCTTTGTAAGTGGCATCTTCAAAAATGTCCAAGCATCTATTTCCCATGTTCTTCTTCTTCCTCTTCCCTATCCTTCTCCACAGTAAGCACTGATACAAAATACTTGTTAAAGTATCTCATCTTCTGTGGTTCCACTGATAGGGCCCCTTCAAGATCAACAAGGCGACCTATTCTCTCCTTAGTTACCCTTCTGCTCTTATGTTTTTTAGAATCCCTTCGGATTTTCCTTAACCCTATTTGCCAAAGTTATTTCATGATCCTTTTTGCCCTCCGGACTTCTCAAGTATACTCCAGCTGCATTTATTTTGAGATTCACTTGACACCTGCTGTCTATACCTGATAGCTAGTTCTTGCTATGGAATTGAGCCGATACAACAGACAAGGGAAAGGGTCAGCAAGTGAGCAAGACCTAGTGTCAGATAGAATACTACAAAAGAATTTTAGTTATGTTTCATGAAGAGCATAATAAAGCGAAAAAGCAAATAAATAACAAACGTAGAAGTGATAAAAGCAGCATGCCGAGGGCTTCAAAAGATTAATGTACCAGGGAGGGGCGGAAACAGCCTATGCTATTGAGATGAGATAAGGTTGTCTTTGTGGTTGAGGGGATGAGGCCTGAAGTTCAGCTTAGAATTAAATGTAAGAAATGCTTGCATTGAGAACAGCTTTTCTTTTTGTAACCTCAAAAAAATCGCAAACAATCTTGGCTACCAAGTGCTGTCCTCAGACACAGTTATGGTAAACCTAGACTGACTGGGGAGAAAAAGTGATCTATAAAGAAAAAAAGCAGCTACCGTTGATAGTGGATGGTATTGTAAAGAGAGGAAGTGGGTTGGGATAGACTTTTCAGGAAGCAGTTCATGGTACAGAAAAAGAAGCCATTGCTGGAAATACTTTAGGTCCAGTTGAAACAAACAAGGGCAGATTTAGTGAGTTGGAGGCAGATAGCATGACCAACCATGTAAAAAAGATTCGGAGAGACAGTAATGTACAAATGTCAATTATGGCTCTGTTGGCAGAACTCTAAATCAGAATGAGTGTTTCCAGGCTCAACATTCAAGATTAAATACGCTAGCAGTAAGAAAGAAAAGCAGTCTGAGGGATGTGGGAAAGCAAGAGACAAGCATGATTAGAAAGGCTTCTTCACAAAGATGAAGAACACCAGTGTGTCTGGGCTAAAGGGAGAATACCTTATTTCTATATTTTAAAAGTTCAGAGACCCAGGAAACAAAAGGTGATTCTTGGTAGGTCAGTAGTTTTAGAATAGATGGTTAATGTTTAGCAAAGACAAAATTTAGTGAAAAGGAGGACAATATACTCGCAGAGATAATGGGAACTGCAGATGCTGGAGATTCCAAGATAATAAAATGTGAGGCTGGATGAACACAGCAGGCCAAGCAGCATCTCAGGAGCACAAAAGCTGACGTTTCGGGCCTAGACCCTTCATCAGAGAGGGGGATGGGGAGAGGGAACTGGAATAAATAGGGAGAGAGGGGGAGGCGGACCGAAGATGGAGAGTAAAGAAGATAGGTGGAGAGAGTATAGGTGGGGAGGGAGGGAGGGGATAGGTCAGTCCAGGGAAGACGGACAGGTCAAGGAGGTGGGATGAGGTTAGTAGGTAGATGGGGGTGCAGCTTGGGGTGGGAGGAAGGGATGGGTGAGAGGAAGAACCGGTTAGGCCCGAAACGTTAGCCTTTGTGCTCCTGAGATGCTGCTCGGCCCGCTGTGCTCATCCAGCCCCACACTCTATCTTGGAATTCTCCAGCATCTGCAGTTCCCATTATCGCTGATACTATTTTATCCCCTCCACTTTCCATGTGTCTGAAGGGGTTTAATGATTAATTTGCAGGTGTTTTTATAGCCTGGTGATTTTTAGTTTTGAACAGTTTGAGAGAGATAATTCAGACAGGCTAGAGGGGATTTGTTTACATTGAGGTTTGTACAAGCAAATAAAATAAACAGTTGTGCATTAGATTTCCAGTTTAGATTTTTTTTTCTTTTGACTGGGAGAAACCCATAGCTTGGAAAAAAAATATTTTTTGTTTCAGTTGGCACAGTTTGCAGGAGTGTTGGCTAAAACTGGATGGGTAAAACAGTTGATCATGAGAAAGAAAGGTTGTTCATGTACACTAAGAAATAGGTTACCTCAATGTAAAGGGTTTAGTTTTCAAGTTCCAGACCTGAAGTGTTTGGTTAAAACCCTTAAGGGATTATGTAAAACTTATAATGTTTCAGATCAGTTATATGGTGAATCAAGGAAGAGGATAAGATTTTTATGACCAGGAGTTGAAGCCACAGCTAAGTCAAACTCTTAACAAATCCCCTCTAGCCTGTCTGAATTATCTCTCTCAAACTGTTCAAAACTAAAAATCACCAGGCTATAAAAACACCTGCAAATTAATCATTAAACCCCTTCAGACACATGGAAAGTGGAGGGGATAAAATAGTATCAGAGATAATGGGAACTGCAGATGCTGGAGAATTCCAAGATAGAGTGTGGGGCTGGATGAGCACAGCGGGCCGAGCAGCATCTCAGGAGCACAAAGGCTAACGTTTCGGGCCTAACCGGTTCTTCCTCTCACCCATCCCTTCCTCCCACCCCAAGCTGCACCCCCATCTACCTACTAACCTCATCCCACCTCCTTGACCTGTCCGTCTTCCCTGGACTGACCTATCCCCTCCCTCCCTCCCCACCTATACTCTCTCCACCTATCTTCTTTACTCTCCATCTTCGGTCCGCCTCCCCCTCTCTCCCTATTTATTCCAGTTCCCTCCCCCCCTCCCCCTCTCTGATGAAGGGTCTAGGCCCGAAATGTCAGCTTTTGTGCTCCTGAGATGCTGCTTGGCCTGCTGTGTTCATCCAGCCTCACATTTTATCATCTTACAATATACTCGCAATATACTTTTCAAAGCACAAGTACACATTATGAATGCATCAGGCTGTACAATGTCACATACAGTGAGAAGTTAGACAGGATGTTCCTTTATATCCTTTGTTTCTTTGAGATCACTCAAGTCAGAAGTAGTAATAAAGATTCACTGAACCAATTCCTGGGATGGAGAGATTTACATGCAAGAGACTAAATAGACTGGAACATTTGTTGGAGTTTAGCAGCATGATAGTTGAGTGCATTGTTGTCCAAGTGTTCAAAACGGCAGATGCTGAAATGTTGTTCCACTATGCTGACGAGTGTAGAACAAGAAGTCAGCCCCTTCAAAAGGTTTTGAAGAAATTATCTAATATTTGCAAGGGGGAGGCCACGCTTGTGCCAGCTCAGAAAGCTGAGCCTAATCTCACCCTGCTGCTCTTAGTTGATTTTTCTTCTGGTGGAGCATTTCTAAGATTTAGTGTGAGCTCCCATTTTGACCACTTTCAGGCTATGCCACACCCCCCCAATCTTTCTACCAATTTGTTCAAAATCTATGCCCCTGGTTTCTGATCTTGCCACTAAAATAAGCATGTCACCTCTTTACCCCAACTAAATTTCACGCAGTTGAATTAAATCACACCTATTTCAAAAGAAACACAATCATATCCTATCTAATCTTTGCCCAAAGTTAAGAGCTTCCATTCCAAGAAAATTCCTAAACCTCTGCAAACTATGGACTAACAGTTTTCAAGCCTAAATTCTGAAACGGTCTGGAGACCAGCTGCTCCTAAACTACAGATCATGTTTCCCAATATTGTCAGCAAAGTCACAATTGGGATGGCAAACACATCTAAACAGCAATGCAACCATAGAGAGATAACCATGCAGAAAATCTAGCCTGTTCATTCCTTGCCTTTTAAGAAAATGAATCTATGTCTGTGAAAACAGATTTTTAATAGTGTGACTTTAATGAGTAATGTAAAGCTTGCTTTTGAGAACCCTACATGGTTTCAAGTGCAAAGTTTGACCAGAGTGCAAACAAAGCTCACTACATAAAACTTCGTGCCCACACAGCATTCTCAAAGTATAAAGAAGCTTTGATGAGGGTGCAAAGGACAAAGTACAGAATTGCTGTAGCAAAAGGAAACCTTCACAGCCAGGAATAAGAATCATCTACTAGGTAACTGCTTCAAAGATCACAAATATTGAGGGTTTTGGTGAATCTGGCTCAAATGGACATATTCTGGTTTTGCTTATATTGCCATATTGAAACTGAAAAACATTAACTGCACCTGTCTCGAAAGACGCTGCCAGATCAGAGTTTGTTGAGCAGTTCACTTTTGCTAACCCATTGTTCTGTTAGTTTCCTTCCTTTACCCAACCTGGCCCCCAACCCAGTGCAAATTACGAAAAATCCTTATTCAGAAATCCGTCTGGGACTTCAAGTAATATTTTCTTGCATCTGCTGAATCTAAAAACTCATTTTGCCTATGTGTGCATCTCCACGAACAGCCTTTGGATCCACTATTTGTGCAAAAGCTTCAACCACATGACTAGACTTCTGGGAAACTCCTTCCCTTAATACTTTGATTTTCATCTTTCAAAGTCTCAAAACCTTTCTTTCCAATCAAATGGTGGCCATTTTGAAGTTTTCACAGAATCTTATTTTACTTTATGATTTATTCTAATACAATTGTTGCTGACCAAATAAGATAGGAGAGTAGAGCAGGCTAGCCAATATATTATTCACCACAGTCATCATTGATACCTTTCATCTTCCTGACAATTGGCAGTTTTTGAAGCTTTTTATTTTGAAAACTTGGATTCTTTATAACATTGAAATCCAATTTTAGCTAGTCTAAATAATTATCTTCAAAAATAAGTCAATTTCTTTTGAAACTTGTGTACATCACTAAGTTTAAGAAAATGAAAACTATTAAGACTTTTCTAATTTACTCCAGTTAATATCCATAAAATTGAATTGATTGACTAGGACAGATGCTCCTTATTTAGCACAGAGTTTAATACTTATTCAAAGGGTGCTCTTGTGGTGTCCTGATACAGCCCCTCACCCTGGACCGAGACCCCCAGGTTCAAGTCCCACCTGTTCCAGAGGTGTGTCATAATATCTCTGAACAAGGTTAGTTAGAAAAACACTTATTCAAAGTGCTTCTAGAGACAAAAAAGTACTAACTGTTGGAAAACTCATTGCCTCTGAGTTCCTATGCTAACTGTAATGAACAATTAGCAGGCTTTCACCAACACCATTACTTTAGGAGAATCAAAACAAAGTCTTGATTATAAACCTCACGTACCAGTCTCTTGGGGAAATTAAGAATGCAGCAATGCTGGTAAATACATTTTGTGCTTCTATTCGCTGGTTTTCCAAGACACACTGCACAAGCTTTTTTTTTTAAAAAAAGACAGCCATATAGTAAAGTTATGGAGACTGGGAAACAATATTTCTAATCAGATGTTTACTCAATTTACTTTAAACGAAATACATGGCATAGCATTTCAAACTATGTTCAAAAATTTACACTTACCTGCAGATTTACGTTTTCGACCCCTTTTGCCTGTTTTAACCACCAGAGTTGGGTTCTGTTGTGTACGACGTGTATACTTCCTCTTTTTTCTTATGGGTTCAATCTGCGAGATGGCCACATCAGAAAGGTTAATACTGGGAGAGGGTGAAGTGCTGCATTCAGGAGTGCTGGTGGCCATTTTCCGACATTTTCGTCGCTTACGGCATGTACCCACGTCACTGAAGGATTCACTGATTTCACAGGATTTTGCACGACGATATGGTCGGGAAAGTGTTTTTACTTCAGAATTTGATGCAGATTTTGGCTTCCTTCCCAGTTTTCTGCCACGCTTTCTACCAGGACCTGCAGTTAATTTGGCAGTACATGACTGATTGCGACGAGTGTATCTTCTTTTTCCTGTGTGCTGGTTACCCATCTTTTTTGCAGTCTTGGATTTGCCTCTTTTGCCCTTGATCTGAAGTTTAAGCCGAGGTCTTCCTCTTCGTGGTCGGCTGGTTAAGGAAACAGAACGCACCAAAATGACTTACACATAGGAATGATTCCTCCGTTTCAAGTTTGCAGCAATCTGAGCAACCAAACTGAAGAATTTCCAGAAGACATGTGCTCAGATCCCACAAATCAGACATCATAATGCATGTCAATGGACTTAAGGCTATCCATAAGCTTGGACAGGAAATTGGTTAGGTAGCAGTGTACAGAACAATCATGGTATGCACACCATTTCCTGTAATTAACTCAAAGTATTCCAAGCTGGTTTTTTTTGAGGGCCTCAGATATTCACTGGTAAATTAGAAGGGGACTGATGACACATCAAGAAAATAGTGGCAACCAGCAACAATAAGATTCAAGAAAAGCAGAAACAGCTAGTCAAACAGCTGATACACAATTTGGAGTGCACATCAGGCCAACCTGTCAACAAGATGATTGTTAAGAATCTGGCCTTGTCAGGCAAAAATGGTCACCCTTAGTTTGACACACAAATCACATATCAGGACAAGTTACCAGGAATAAGGATGACTCACCAAGCTACATACCTACTAAACTGGTAATGATTGCTTCTGAAAAATCATGACTTTGGTAATACCATAACTGAGTGCTGCTGTTGCAGTTTAGAGCCAAAGGCGGCTGAAGTGGATGAAAACCTATTCTATGATGCAAAGATGAACCTTTGCTTTTCATAAAAGGGAAAGTGCATGATATTCTATAGTTAAAAAATTCTGGATTTCACAAAGAAATACCTCAGTCTCTGTAAATTCATCCCATACTTTTGCTCCTGTTCAGACAGAAGTTTTAGTGCAGAACAACCTGCCTTGGTGCAGTACATTTAAAAGTAGATTTTGATGTGAGAGACAAGAAGGTATGAACAAGCTGACCCACTTTTGGAGGAAGAACACAACTACTAGCCAGATATTTAATTAGTAATACAACAGGAAGCAACTATGGTTGCCTAATATGTAAATGCTAATTCTGTTGAAACATTAACTGTTAAATTCTTGCATCCCTTGATTCAATTATTTCAACTGACAGGATTATAGAATTTTGTGTACTTGAAATATTCAGAATTTTTAATGTGAAATTTGGGTCTTGTGCGCACATGCATCTTTGTGTTGCAGGGACTGAAAGCATCAAATGTAATTCTATGCAGCCACTATTGGGACTAGCATTATATATTTGAGGAAAGCTTGATTATAACACTGTCCTACATTGCACAAAATTTGTAGAGCAATAACTTATGCAATAATGAGAATGTTTACAAGGATGTTTCAATTTGCATGACAAGGAGAGTTTAGAGTTTGATATACTGGAGGGGAAGCCAATGGAGGAGCAAGGTGGTTTGCAAATGAGTGTATCATGCATAATGCTTGCATTAAACATATGAAACCCCATTTTCAAAAGAACTATGTAAACATTGAAGAGTCATTAATGATGAATACTACCTGTAATCACTGCAGCTAACAACTGACACTTGTTAATAAAACAATTCTGGTGGAGCACTAAACAAAGTAAAATCTACTGGAATGCAAACAGACAGCTCTCTTCTTTCAGCCCACAGCTGTTATTTACCTCATCTCCACCTGATTGCATCGTCATGCATTCCCATCTACTTAATACAAGCTTGTTCAGAAAACCGACATGGGGACTCCAATTATCCAGCTCCACAAAAATCAATTTTCTTACAACTGCCAAGCTTTTTCAAAAGGGACACATTTCAACAAAAGAAAGACTTCAAAGTGGATGGCACCACTGATTCAAAAAATTGATAATTCAAATTACTTCAAACATTAAACTATTCTAAACCTTGCCTCTAAACCTGGACAACAGTTGCCATCTGAGGGAAATAATATTGCATTTTCTTATCCCATTAAAGTGAACAGACAAATACAGAATGGCTGCAAAAACATCACAATTATTGTACACTTAATACCTCTTTTCCAATTCAGTGGCTTCAGTTTCATGTTGTTCCATTGCCCCCATTTGCTCATCCTCCGCTTCCATAAACTCCTCTTCCACTTGTTCCACTTTCGCCAGATCTTCCTCCTCGCTGTCCAATGATGGTCGTTGTCTGGCCAATGGACGCCGAAACCGCTGCTTTGGTCTGCATTCAGGGCAAAACCAATCATCCTCTGGAATAATCTGAAACAAAGTGGTAACTTTCACAAATTTGACTGAGTAACCATAATTTTATTTTGTATACAATCTGCATTTTATGTGTACAAACCTTAACCTTTGGCCTCAAACAGTATGTGTGGTGTCCTCTATCACAGCCATCACATAACAGCATGTTTTCTGCATCTCCTTTCTTGTGACAGATCTTGCAGCGAGCATTTAACAAAGATTTTGCCCACACAATGCTACGATCCAATGTAGAGAGATGAATGAAAACCTGAGCTAAGCTAGTACAAGCCACAAGCGACTCTCTCCAGCGATCTAGTAATGTCTTCTGTATTTTGCCACCATCACTAGCATCTAAAATGCAACATAAAACTGTTAATTAGGTCAATTATCAGAATATAAAACTGAAAATTTAATTCACAAATTGTCTTTTCACAGAATACCAGCCGTATTAACGTAGTTTTGATGTTTTGTACTTGCAGGTCCTATTACATAGCAGTTTCACTGAACAAGTGCTCACTGTAAGAGCATTATGTCAATTCTGAAATGACATCAAAAGTGACTTCAACAGAATCTCCAGAATACGAGAGACTCGGAAGCCCTGTTTTAAACAATAGCAGGCAAGAATTTTCCAAAGAACGTGAACAGACTTTTATGCTGAACAAACGTGTCCTCTGTACCTATTGGTCCCTGTAAACTGAATAGCATTCCAAAATACTCTGCACAGGCTATGTGCAAAGACTGAGCCCTTCAAGAACAACCAAACCAGGCTCAACTTAAAAATAATTGGAAGCAATGTTGCTTTGTACTCACCACCCTGCCTGTCTTCCTATACCTCATAGGTCAAACTATTTTCAAATTCTTTCTTCATATTACAGGCATTTGGATGTTTCATGCTTTGTTTTCAACCTAAATATTTGCCATTCACTATCCTCATGACCAATCTTTGACTGGAGAAGAATTAGCTCAAGTAGGCTGCAAATACTAAAACTGGCTCTCAGCTGGCTGTTTCAAACATTAGACTTAAATTGGTTAACTAGAAAGATTAAAATCCAATTATACCTTTACATAAACGTATTTCCTTAAAAAACAGCACTGTTTACTTGCTCTGTGGTAGAAACATACCAATTAAAGACACTTCATGCACACATCTTAGCAAAGTTATATCCTTATCAGTAGCTTGGAATGTTTCATTTTAATCCCTGACGAGTTTTAAAGCCTGGTTTCTGTTATTCACTGTTTAACATCATGCAGTGCCCCCCCTGCAACTCACCATATATTTAACACTCCTTGGATAAGCGCACATACATTCCAAATAAAAAGGTTTGTAGACTTTGCTTTTTTTCTTGAATACTACTCAACGTTGGTTTTCACCTTGAAATTTCTCTCCATTTTTCCATCCTCCTTGACAAGAGAATCAGACTAATACAACTGACTTATTTTCAACTCTCAAAAATAAGAATTCCATTAAGGAAACAAAACACAAGTGATACGGTATGAATGGCTAAAGCTCAGGCTGATAGCAAATTTGAAAAAAAAAAATTATGAAAACCACATCAGTAACCTGGCCAATTATTTTCTTCGGTTTGTCTTATAACTGCTCATCTACTTTTCGCATAAATTAGGCTGAAAAGTTTGGATTTCACTCACAGGTAATATATATCACTGCCTTCTTGAATTTTGTTTTGCTAAAGTCACTATCTTGTGACTGAAACACTAATTCATTTGTTTAAAATGTAAATCCAGTGATTAGAATTGATTACTAACAGTCTGGGATTTGTTATTCCCAAAGTTTGCTCAGGAACCACTGGTCAATTCGAGGGTCTTTGAAGGTTTTACTTCTATATTCACAGCACAGAATTAAGAAAGCTGATTTGGTTTAACTGTCAGTCTGTGTCATAACACTATACAAGTTAGAATAAAAAGCCTGCCAGTATTGTAGCCAAATACAGGAAAATGAAATGAAAACGTAGCAAAACAATTTCTGGTCACAAGATATTCTGCAAAGGAATATGGATAAGTCAAGTGAGCAAAATTTGACTAACAAATGTGATGTGGACAAATTAATGTTGTCATTCTCAGCAGGACGAATAGAAAAACTGACTATTTCAATGCAGAGACACTGCAGAATTCTATCATGCAGCGAGACCTGGGTGTCCTTGTATGCAAATCAAAGTCAGCATGCAGGGCAGCAAGTAACCAGGAAGACAAACAATGACAGCCTTTATTGTTATGCAATTTGAGTGTTAAAATGGGAAGTCTTGCTACAACTCGATAGTGTATTAGTGACAGCATACCTAGAGTATAACATACAATTTTGGTCAGCTCGAAGGATGTGTTTGCATTGGAAACAGTTCAAAGTAGGGTTGCAAGGTTGATTTCAAGGAAAAAGGGGTTGAGCCTGGAGATATTGGAATTCACAAGAGAAGTGATATTATTGAAACATATAAAAGAATCCGGGAAGCCTTGATAGGACAGACATTGAAAAGATGCTCCACCTTGAGATAAATCTACATGTGGACAGTGTGGATGCAGAGGCGTTTTCACTTGGAGAGACTAGAGCCTACACACAACCTCAAAAAGGTGAGGGGACAACCCTATAGAACTGAGGTGAGGGATTTATTCAGCCAGAGGGTGTGAATCTGTGCAACCCATTGCTATGGAAGTCAAGTCATTGAATGTCGTTAACTCAGATTAATGGGTTCTAGATTAGAAAGGAAAATTGGCTTGACAAACATCAAACATGATTAACTGGCAGAGCAAACTCAATGGGCCAAAATAGCCTAATCCTGCTCCATCTTATGGCTACAATTTCAAAATAAGGGGGCTCCCATTTTAGAGACAGATAAATAGCAATTTCTTCGATGATCACAAATCCTCTGATTTAAACTGATTTTTGATCTGCAAGCAAGGGTTGTGGGGGTAGGGACATAAGTGGAATTAAAGCTAAGAACAAGAACAGCCATAAATCTTACTGATTGACCAACTCCTTTTTTGCAGAGTTAAGTGATCCAGGGATTATGTCAGTAGTTGTAGAAACAACTGTTCATCTTCCCGACTAGAACTTCTTTAAATGAGATTCCTACACATGAACTTCTACTGAATAGCCAAGTATCTCAGTGCACTGGTATGCTTCTGGCTGCCCTGATTTTCCACTGGCAATTGCCAAATACCAGTTTCTGTCCACCACACAAATAGGTTGTGCTCCCTCGTAATCAATGACTGTCTTCTCCTGAGCTCAGCAGGTGCAGGATGGCCAAGTTCTGAAATATCTCAGCTTCTCCTATGCAGTGCCTTTTGCCACTCCCCAAGCTCAAAAATTGAGCTCCAGAATTAGGTAGTACTTACTAATGCGGTAGCTCAATAGTGTGTTGCATTTAAGTCACATTCAGCAATCCTGTCTTAATAATGCTTGAAATACCTGTTTAATTTTAAAGTAATTGACCATTTAATTAACACTAAAGCACTAATTAATTGAATACTTAACTGTAACTTAGAACTATTGCTCCTTTTAATCTTGTGACACTACAGTATTGTTTTAATGGAGTAGCATTTTCATTTTTACGTAGAACCTTTCTCCCACCCACTTTTTGACTCTCAGCTCAAGTCTAAAGCATATAGCGCTGTATAGTCCAGACATGAATCTACATTATAGCTCCCTGGTGACAGAAAGCTTACATTTCTGTTCGACTTGCATGATTACATTAATGTTGCATATCAATTAAAAAACTGAATTGCACATTACACAAATTCACAAAGCAACAAAAACCATGAAGACCACCATGCCATGTCAGAACTTAATAGTGGGTTCCTAACTTGTTCAAAAGGATCTGTATGCACTGTCAGCCATAAAACCAATATGCCAAAAACAATGTTAACAGATGCCCAGTGCAAATAGTTCATTTTTTTCATGTACTAACTTGAGTACAGTTCAGTTAAGGATTTTAACCACCATTTGTTGAAATTTTAGCATGAAAGTTTACAGTAAACAATCGCTACACATCTGGCAGTGACAAGACAGTACCATCCAAAAATAATCTTCCCATCAGCACATGTGAAAATAGATTACCATTCTAGTTGTAAGATGGATTTCTCACATTTCACCTCCCTCTGAGCATGCAGCATTTTGGTGCCATTATCTATGGATGGCCTAACAACCACCTCCTCACTGACCAACCCTCCATCCCAACTCCCTACCCACACACACTGGTACTGGCTTCATCCCCACCTCCTTGACCTATCCGTCTTCTATCCACTATCCATGTTCTATCATTGCCTCCATCTATTTATTTCAGAGCCCCCTTCCCCACCCCCACTTCTGAAGAAGGGTCCAGACCCAAAACTTCTTTCGTGCTCCTGATGCTGCCTGGTCTGCTGTATTCATCCAGCTCTACACCTTGTTATAACAAACTGAGGGAGTCCATTTTACTTTCATTTGCAAGCAACCAAACACTTGGAAGCCTCATTAATGAATTCTTATTACAGCTGCAACTTTCCATTGCCAAGTTTAAGACATTTATATTTCAACATTTTTAGCATTCTTAGCAAGTGACTCAATACATTTGAAATACACACCATCTTTTTCACTGAACTGATCTTCATCTCTCCTTTTCTTATCATCTTTCCTCTTTTTATCTTTCTGTTCTTTTTTTATATCATCGGAATCTCCTGTTTGAAGTTAAAGCATTTCAAAATTTAAGAAAATTTAATTATGTTAAAAGTCAAAGTGCAGAACTTACCTAACTGTAGTAACCGGTCTGCTGATTTGAATACAATTCAGTTAATTAGCAGTGCGGATCTTTACAGTATAGCTGAAGATTCAGTTAAGATGCACGATAGTGTTTATATTATATAATAGAAACCTTTACATAGTCTTAATGTATTAAGTTAACTGGCTTTGCAACTTAAGCATTCCATCAAAAAAACAGGAGATGTATTGAAGTGGAGTGTTCAGGAATTAAATATTTGCATCATTTCTGTTAATCAGAATTCTGTAATGCACGTTAATACCATACTGTTTTTTACGTAAATTATCAACTTGAATTTTCAGAAAACTTTTCCTTCCGACTTGCAATTGCACAGAAGTGATTTTACTCCATTGTTTACCAAGCATTGAGATTGGATTAGAAGACTTGTTTAAAAAACTGCAGAAGCCTTTCAGCCTGGTTTAATTTCATGAGGATGCAAACTGGTATACAGTTCCCTAAAGATGCATGAATATGAAGGGCTTAGAAACTTAAATTAGTGCAGCTGTCAAGCCAATGTGTGTTGTATATTTAAATTATTCATATGAAATACTTTGTCAAGTCATCAGCTGCAATACTGTGTGCTGTCGCTTTCTTTCAATGGTAGATGACATAAGCTTTATAAAGACTGCACAGAAATGACCACTAAATTCCCAGTTTAAGCATCCAAACCACCAAAGGTTTAAAAACCTGTTAGAACATACAAGAGAAGCATTGTTGAGAGATGGTCTGATCATTATTCTGAAGAGCCAATTAAGTAATAAGTTATGAGTTAACAGTCACAATTTTAAAGTTGTGTAAGACCACAGCCAGAATAGACAACAGGTGCTGGTTCCTGTCAGAGAAATGTGGACCCCTGGATCAAGTTACCTGCTCTGTTGATCTCTATCTCATAGGGCAGGGAGTCAAAGCTCATGTCAAGAATGCATGAGACTACAAAAGTCATAGAAACACATTTCACTCTATTCAAATGAAAGGGCGAGGCAGAACACACCATGTTTAAAATGTTTAAAAGGAATAATGACGTGTTCTAAAATTGGGAAAGAGGAAGAGGTGATACGAAAGCATAATTTTTTTTTAAAAGCAAAAAATAGTCTGTTGTTGGGCCAGAACCTCACTGTCATGTTGAGTGGTTCAATCAGCACTGTCCAAATGTGTGTTAATTTGACAGGGCGCCATCAGGGTATTGCAAAATTAAGCTCAGGTTAAACTGATAGCTATCAAAGAAAGTCAGCTTTAACAGACACTCCAAAGTGTTTAAACACCTTGTGTTCTTACAGTCATTTATAAAAGTCATATCTTAACTAAGAACTGTGGTTCAAAAGCTTAGGAGCAATTATAAAACAACCAGCACTGAATGAGTATTAACGTGCCACAGGAACAGTTTCATATCCAACGTGATCCTGCTCCCTTTTAGAAGGGCCACTTCAAACATGAATAGTTGTATTCAGCAACTTTCTACAGATAAGCAAAAGCCATCTTCCAAAATGATGCGCCAGTTTCTGTAAATATCATTGTGATATCCTGATAAAGGCATCGACCTTGACCATTTCCAACTGAAAGATAAATGCTGTGTTAGCCTTCAGCAATTGTACTTTGTTATACCACAACAGAAAAAAAAAAATGACTGATTAAAGTAGTTATCTTGGGCATCCCTTGCAAGTCCCCAGTGAACTTGTTAATGATATGTGATTCCAGTTTTTAAAAAAAAAATCAGTGACCTAGGCAAATTGAAGATTTGAAAAAGAAACAAATTGTTCATTGAATTTTTAAATTAAAATACCAACCCAAAGGTGGCTTTAGGAACTTGCGCTCGATTCCCTGCTCCAATTGAAGCAAAGCAATAGCCAGGTAACGCACCACAGGATTTACGTGCTGTGGAGTACTAGTGGACGTGGAACTTTTCGTTTCGGTCTTGGAATCCAAGGGTCTGAATCATAAACCAAAAAATTAATAGTCAGTGTCAGCCTATCAAAATTAATCTTTGAGCACCACATTGCAAAACACATTAATTAAATTTGATTAGCTTAAGAGGGAGTCTTGGCTGCATGGTGAGTGAGGGCCCAGCAGCAAAGAGATGGCACCTAAAAGGGGAGTGACTCCTACATTTGTGGGTCTGGCATAGGTGGAGGAGAAGCGGTGAAGGTCTCCCTTGAAGCTAGGTACAGGCATGGACTGGGTCACAGACTGATATTCTGAACTTTTTACTTCACTATTTTTCTAATCTATTCCTATAATCTATAATGCTGGACTGTTTGTTTCTTGAATTTCCTAATTTTTTTGGTTCCTCAGAAATTAGAGTAAGTATCTATACGTAAGTAACTTTGTACCTAAGATGGTGCAGGTACCCAAGATGTACTGCATCCTGTACTTTTCACCTGTACTCATTTGAGTACAAACAAAGCCAAATCGATTCATGTTAACAAAGTGTGGAGCTGGATGAACACAGCAGGCCAAGCAGCATCTCAGGAGCACAAAAGCTGCTGTTTCGGGCCTAGACCCTTCATCAGAGAGGGGGATGGCGAGCGGGTTCTGAGGAAGAGAGGGGGAGGCAGACCGAAGATGCACAGAGAAGATAAGTGGAGAGGAGCGTATAGGTGGGGAAGGGATAGGTCAGTCCAGGGAGGTCGTACAGGTCAAGGAGGTGGGATGGAGGTTATTAGGTAGGAAATGGAGGTACAGCTTGATGTGGGAGGGGGGATAGGTGAGAGGAAGAACAGGTTAGGGAGGCGGGTATGAGCTGGGCTGGTTTTGGGATGGGGTCGGGGGGGGGGGGGGGGGGGGGGGGGGAGGGAAGATTTTGAAGCTGGTGAAGTCCACATTGATACCATTGGGCTGCAGGATTCCCAAGCAGAATATGAATTGCTGTTCCTGCAACCGTCGGGTGGCATCATAGTGGCACGACAGGCACTCTGTTCATCCAGCTCCACACTTTTATCTTGGATTCTCCAGCATCTGCAGTTCCCATTATCTCTAAATCAATGCATGTATTTTGTTTTGTAATGTTCTGTCAGTGTAAAAGACATAAATGAGCCTTAAAAAAACACACACTTAGTTAAGAGCTCAACACATGTTCAGCACAAAGCTCAATGCATATGCTTTAAGCACACAAAACAACAGGTCTGTAAAAAAATGCAGAATAACTGATGATACCAGTGTGAGGAAAACAGGGAAATTCACAACACTGGAGAGCATAGTGAAATTCTTTGCCAAGGCAGCAATTCAGTCTGAATTGGAAAATTTGAAGTATTGTGAAAGCAATAAATCGGACTATTAGAACAATATCATTCTGCTAATCTCGAACTCCACAGATTTCAGGAAACCCACAAAATATTTTATTTTATAGAACCTCCCAAAATTTCAACATTTCAATACAAGTAAACACTACAAAAACATATCACTTAAACACTGTCCAACACGTTAAGATGGCAAGTTAGACTTGCACTTGTGCTTGTCAGTCGCACCATGCAATATTTCACATATGCTCAGTCCGATGTTACTCAATTGAAAAGGAAAAGAAAAAAAAAGTGACCCTCCAATTCTTGACTTCACTTGTTAGAGGACAATTATTCAGGCAGAATTTCAACTCAAAACATGTTTATTATACCTGTCTTTAGAGTTATATCTATTGTTCATGCCTTCAACGTCTTTTGCTTCTTCCCCCTCGAATTTAACAGTTCCATTTTCCTTAAAACCATTTTCTAGTATTCGAATACCATTTTGTGCAGAAGTTGCTCCAGTCAACAATTCATACTGTTGAGTTTCTAGTGCTTCTCGCCAAGCATATCGCTCCATCACCTGCTCAAAGAAATGTTTGTTTGGCATTCTCCTTCAAACAAATGAACATAATTGTCGCAGGCCAAGATCACAACTCAAGTCTTTGTTATAAAATTTAAGTATAATGAAAATTAAATGTACACCACAAAGTATGATTGGAGGAAGCACACGTACATTGCAAATTTCCAACACTGGATACATTTCCTTTGTCACAGCTCCTCTAAATTTTAGATCTACGCATGACTGAAACACAGCCGAACTACCCATAAATGCACTTAACTCTCTAGTTCGTAAGTGACTAAGTGAGATTACCAATTGCTTTCCAAAGCAAGCTCAAGCTCCAATGACAAACTTGGAACAAAAACCAGTTTGCAGCAAATATGGTAAAATATTTTCCAAAAGAAAAAGACATGTTTTACGTGATACATCATCCTATACAAACCTCTTCTTCAGGTGAAAGCTCTTTCGTATATTGTGGGCCTGCAGTTTAAACAAATGTGTCGCTTCACGTATTTAAATTCCAAACGTAGCTAGTTTCTCCACACCCACTCCTGAAATGCCATGTTTGAAAACATTAACATCTGTCTTTTTATTCTTGATTTCACTCATTTTAAGTTGCCCTCTCCCTACAAAGTCTGTTGCTCATTACTTGTGTTTCCCACCCACCCTCTCCATTCTCTATAATTATAGCTATCCCACATTTAAACAAGTGTATTGACACAAAACAGCATGCTAAACAAAACATAATCAATGAAAATCACTTTCCTATACAAAGCCATGAATGTGGATGTTTCTAATTTTTAAACTTTAATCTTAAAACTTTCAATCATTAATGTTGTTTGCCAACTTGTAAGAAATGGGTAAACTGGATTTCTGAGCAAGACTTCCACCTTAGCCTTCCTGCTCACGACTTGAAGTCATGGATCAGGATGGTAGTGGGAGAGAAGCAGCAACCTGTTTTACAAAATGCCTGAGCCTGCTCACTCACTATGCTAAAACAAGGAGTTAAATTATGATCCCTGAATTAGTCTATCAATTTTATTAACATTACAACATGGAATACAAAGAAGGGACACCTCTTCCCAAAGCCTGGAAGCCTATTTACCAGATTTCTCTTCATTAGTTTGTTTAAAATTCAACTGGCAATGTGCTCCCACAAATCAATATTTACAATGCGTACAAAAGAAAAGGGTGAAGCTAAGGATTCAACAAGTAGCAAGTAGCATAAGAAACTCTAAATCAGGTTTGTTTCAAGTTATTTAAGAAAATTGCACAGAAAATACCCTTTAGACAAAATTCTCAACAGATAATAAAAAGAATTCCAAACTCAGTAATAGTATTTCATTCCAATAATAATGCATACTTTTATTCCTCCAAGAGTTCCTTGCCAGGTTCGATCTTCAATATCCAGCAACAGATCCTTCAATCGCAATTCAAGTTGCTTCTCAGCAGATATTAGGGAAGTATCATGTGTGGTCGGAATGCCTTTTGAAGTATTTCGAACATTCTTGCTCTCCTCTGGAGCCTTATCTGCAAGTCAGTATTGTATTGGCTTGATGTGTGCTATCCATACTAGCAAACCATTCCATTAACCCCTCCACCCTAACTCTTCAACATTCATCTGCCCCAGGTGCAAGATAACATTGCTTCTTGAAGAAAGTAAATTTTCAACCCTACCCCAAGAACACCACAAATCAGTGGGTCCATTTACATACTAAATCAACTAAACTGTTATAGCTCTGCATCTGTAAAATCCCAGTATTAAATTAGAAAAAAAACAAATAGTGGACACATTAAGGCAGTGCACATTTACTTCATAAACTGGATGATATTACACAAGGTATAATGAAGCAAGTACTCCCATAATGAAATCTAACCTGATTAGTTATCACTCACTCAGCACCTTTAGGATTACTGATCAAGAACAGATTACTGTTTAAGTTCTTGGTAAGGAGGTTGAGGAGTAACCTTATAAAATCATGGGGAACATGGATAAGGTGAATATCAAAAAGTCTTTTCCTGGAGTGGGGACAGTTCAAAATTAGGGGGCATATTTTTAAGATGAGATGAGTAAGATTTTAAAAAAAAGGACCCAAGGGGCAAATTTTTCCACACAGAAGACAGTTTGTACGTGGAATGAAGTGCCAGCAGAAGCAGCAGATGCAGGTACAATTACAATGTTTAAAGGACAGCTGCAGTCAGTTCTGCTACATGATAGCTGCATTCTTGTGCAACAATGCTTTATCAAAAACCATGTGATAGAAATAACAGGGCCCATGTGAAAAGTGGGGTTAGGAGCAGATCACTCAAATAATAAAAAACACACTCAAAAGCCTAACACAAAGGATAACAATTGGAGTAAATGTTCAAATTATACATTGAAATAGAAGTAAATTTAACACTTTACGTAGAAAAATGTTAAGACGATTTGTTTTGGGGGAGGTGGGTGGTTGTACTGCACCTCTCAAAGCACTTCATGACCAAGCCTGTGAAACGATCAGGTGATCGTAATGCCTACTCCTCCATGCACCAATGGAATTGCATTATATCCAACACTAGTTCACCTTTTATAAATAGTACTTCTCTATTTGTCAATTACATTACAGCCAATTAACATTGATGGAGCATGTACAGTCGTTTCTGCTTTAACCTGACTAGGAAAGGTTTAGAAAGGGAGATGTGCCAAACACGGGCAAATGGAACCAGTTTGGTTGGGGTAACTTGGTCAGCATAGAACAGTTGGACTGAAGGGCTTTCTTCTGTGCTGTATGATTCTATGACTCTAAGTTGTTTGAACAGGGGACATTAATATAACACTCTGAATGCAGCTTTTAGCAGCAGTTTCACTTTTGGTAATTTGGTTATATAACCAAACATAACAGGATTACATTTAAAAAGATCTGTTTTCATAACGAGGGTAACCGTTGAAATCCGAACATTACGCAGCTAAATAAAAAAAAGGATCATTTGAAAAATTCATGTTTCACCATCATACAAATAACCCACCATATGTAAAAGCTAGAACAAAACTGCAATAAAAAAAACAGTGCAGCTGCCCTGAACATAGAAGCCTTATTGTAAGTAACTGAAATGCCATAGGCACACAATTTTTCTCAAAATAAAAATGCTATAGAGAATTACAAATTACCTCAAATTTTGATTACTCTTACTCTGCTTATTCACAAATACCCACTCATTCTGTTGCTTTTCAAAAGGTAAAATGAAAATGCATAGTATTTCAGTACAGCTATAAAGGCACTGTTGAAGCTTTTCACCTTGCACTCATCAGGACAAACTGAAAGAACACCAAATTTAAGAGAAACCAACACTCACACAACGTTAATTGAGAGTGCTAATTTTTATGAGGCATTTATCATGGAGAAAACAATTAATTATCAGGTTTGATGTACATTGATATAGGGGAATTGCAGATGCTGGAGGATCTGATATAACAAGTGTGGAGCTGGACGAACACAGCAGGCCATGCTACC
Organism: Stegostoma tigrinum; assembly: GCF_030684315.1. NCBI lineage: Eukaryota > Metazoa > Chordata > Chondrichthyes > Orectolobiformes > Stegostomatidae > Stegostoma > Stegostoma tigrinum. The sequence goes on along the minus strand of NC_081363.1, from coordinate 58,550,227 downwards.
CAGACATGTTTGTCACCTCGTTTTGCTTTGATGTACATTTAAAACAGGCAGGACGACTCCAATTAGTCAGTGTATTGCCTTGAGAAATCAGCCAGCAAAACAGCCACCACCTCTTTGGGTCAAAACAGGTACTGATGTATGCATCTTTTCATTAGCAAAATACAGTGCTCTGTGTATGAATACTAAGATTCTAATACACATGTGTACAACACTATGCTGGACTGACAATCCTAAATTGGTAGTTTAATCTTCACAGACCGAATACTATCCAGTAGACATTGCCCAATAATTGCAACTAATTTTGGGAAGCTACAGGTACAAATCAATAGCTTTCTTATTGCATCCTGACCAAGCGATGTGCTATTTCGTATGACTTCGGCACAAACTCGTATCTTTAACCCTGTGTAATAGGCACAATGCATTTTTGGCTTGAAAGCAGCATCCTATAGTCGCAAAACACATTTTTGTTGTTACTACATGGTCATGGCAAAAGACAGCTGGCTTTGCCTAGTGCTCAAAACTTTCGAACACCCCACTATTCTAACATAAACCGAGAGACTGGGCATCTTTCAGGACTTGTTTGAACAAGCGCTCTATGTTGCTACGGTGCAACGCCATAAGAGGCGGCTGCCATCAAGGCAAAAAAAAATCATCCTGCCTAACACAAATGGAAAATGTAGTATATGATTTACAGTGCCAGTGTGATGCCAGGTATGCAGGCTATACGCCCAAAGCCAACAGGCTGTACCAGACATCACAACTCTTTGGCTGGTTGTTGCAAGTATGGACTGTTTAGTCATGGTCAGTACTTTCCTTGCTGTGGTTTACAATATTTGGTGCAATTCCACAATAGGATAAAGGCAACAAACATGGTCCAGCACAAGTGAAGTATTAAACCAACAACCAATTTAGGACCAGCAGTCAGGATTGCAATGTGCTATACTTGGATATACTAGAAGCTATATTTAATACTACACAGGGCCTTGATGTTCAATGGAAAGAACATGCAGACTAAATGCCACCACATTGACTCAAAATGAAAAGTGGTATTTTGCTGGTTCATTTCTCAGGGCAATACCAAGACCAGGATCAAATTTAAACAAAGTCAGCAGTTTGTCAATCACTAACTTGGCATTCACCATGACAATATCTCTATCAATTAGAATCCACTTGTCAAACAATTGACACCCTCCCCTCACTATGAAGTATGGTTTTCCCTGTTTAATTTGTAAGCTCGCTAAAGGTCCTGAAAGCAAGTCAAAAAGCTTCCACAAAAAAGTCATTTTTCAGCAACGCTTAAGTACTGTACCAACAAGCCCAGTAACAATATTAGCATTGACCTGTAAGAATATGTTGAAGCTAAATAACTGCCATTATAATAAAAGGCATTACCTGGAATGTTGAATCTTTCCACAGGAAAGTTAGTAAGCAACTCAGTTAATCGGACTTTCTCTTGGAGAAGAGTTTCTTTCAAAGAGTTCTCTCTATTTCCCCTTGAGTTAAGTGCTTCAATCAGTTGATTTAATTGTTCTGGTGATGAGTAAAAACACCATCGATTTGGCTTGTTTACTGGCCTGTGCAACTCTGCTGTACAACTGGGATCAAGAATTTGGTCCTGGTTTGAGGTAGATGGCTGCAGTGATTGCCAAGGAGAAACTGAACAGTTTTGGTCCTGAGAAACATTTCTGTTATGTGGCTCATGCTGTTTTGGGTCTATCTTCCCTGAAGCTCTGTTCCCTGAGGATTCACTGCCTTGTGGTTTATCATAAAGTTTGTTTCCCTGAGACTCTAAGTTCTCACTCAGAGTTTTGACTGGACAAGGCTGCAACATGTCCTCCATCAAACCTTCATAGTCTTCCTCCACAAACAAGCCAGGCACAGAATTTAAGACCCAATACCTACGGTACAAACGGTCACGGCCCAAAGGCAGAATATTGGTGCAGGATGTGGCATTTTGAATTTTCCCTCCAAGTTCTTTCTCCTTTTTCTGCTGCTCATGTTTCAAAGCTTCTTCTTCCTCTGGAGTTAAGATTTCTTTCCTTTCCACCACAGATTCAATTTCTTCGTGATTCTGTACACCTTTAAACCCAATTTGAGTTTTCTTTCCTATGTATACATACACACACACAAAGTTAGAAAGCTTCTAATAAAACTCAAAATACAGTCCCAACAGATTGAATGACAGATTATAGCAAGGAGGTAACCATTTGGCATGATGCCCACCCTTACATTTCATTAACTAAAGTTCAAACTATCCAAAATCACAAATGCTTTTTCCTTATCTTACCTTTAAATTTCCCTTTCAAACAAGTGGCCAAATACAAAAAAGTGCAACTACTTGCCATGCAGATTTTCTGCGGTGCACGTACTTTTAAAATGGAACTTAAAACATTTTCCTAGGCATGTCAAAGTGGAAAAGGAAACGTCAAGACAGGAAAGAGTTATTTGATTTTCAACCTTTTTGATTCTTTTTACTTGATCCCAATTCTTCCTCATCTTCTGTTGCTGTATCATGGCCTCTCTCCTTGTGAGCAGACACACGGCTCTCTGTGCTGGTATCAAGTTCTTCCTGAGTTGTACCCTCTTCACTTCAAAAGAAAAATACACATTTACAAGAAAGTAAAAAAGCCTTTATTATCTTCCCATACTAATGTTTTCTTCTTCCTGGACTATTGTTCTAGTCACATTTCATTTGGTGAACACAAACAAACACCGCCCGTTATAAGTAACATATCAAAGGAATAGATAAGCCTGCCCTGTGATTACATAAAATTTTCTGATCTTGAGTCTCAAACTCCAATTTCCTGCATGGTGCCCAAAATCTACAACTCAGTGAAGAGTTCATGAAACCATATTACAGCCTCAAATAGTCAAAAAAATCCTGTGTCCTCATCCTTTCCCATAACCCAGAACTAAAGTAACACCAACTAGAACAGTGATTTACTCATACTTTAAGTCACTGCTCAAAAATGTAGTCTCTCCTCTACAACATCCTCAATTTGCATCACCCAGAGTCAGTCATTTGCCATTTTAACTGACCACTTTGTTCCCATTCCAATCTTTCTTCCAGTGGCTTGCTCCAGTCTTTCAAGTGAAGGTTAAAATAAAAGTTCTGGGAACCTATCCACTTGGCACTGTAATGTCCAATACTCAGCTGTTTCAACTTCATATGGGCATCACTGGACCTTCTCTCCTTTCATTGACCTCAAGGTGGTGATGAGCTGCCTACAAGAAATGCTGTAGACCATCTGAAGTATGTACTCCCACAAAGGTATTCAAGGGTGACTGTACTTTGTCACTGAGTCATAAATCAATGTACATCTGTTGTCGTTTCCCATGCCTAGGTTAGCAACAGGTGGCCCATCCAGTTTCATTCGTTTGAAATTTTTTGCCAGTTTGATGCAACTGAATGGTCTGCTCAGCCACTTCAGATAGCAGTTAAGTCAACCACATTGGGCAAGGACAGGAAAAGAGAGCAATCCTCCTTCCTTTAAAAAGGAAGAGAGAGTTCAGAATTCCACCATATGGCCTTCTGAATTACTTGTCCAATGACAATGTCACTAGGCCATTTACCTATCCTCCAACAAGATCAAATCAAAACCAGTGTGCCCGCTGAGCTGCAAGGCCCACAGGTGCTCAGATTCTGCTGATGAGTGTGCCAACACTAACCTCAAATTCTCAAAGTCACTGCTGCACACAGACTGGAGTCTGGAAACATCTGTGGAGATGGGAACAGAGTTAACGTTGAGTCCAAAAAAGATTTTTTTTCAGAACTCTCTCCACAGACGTTGGCAGGCCTATTGAGTTTCTCCAACACATCTCTACTTGGCCAATCACTGGATGAGACCAAATTGAATTCACTATATGTCTTGCACACTTTTCAAAAAAAAAAAGAGTGAAATGTCCTGATGTAACAAAATTAGTTTCACTCCCCTCTGCACAGATGCTTCCAGATTGCAGAGTTTTTCCCTGGTAGAATCTGTTAACTTCCAATTTCCAGAATCTCAACTATTTGACTTTTATTCCATCCAATTCATTTTCCTGAGATGTTGGTAGTTACGAGCAAGAACATGTGATTTCGCCTCCTTAAGGAGGTTACACCTTGATGGATTAGAATTGGAGATCAAGTCCCCCAATATGCCTGGAGTCATCACAAGTTAATTTTATAGACCCATAAACTCCCCAAATTTACCTGCTGCACACACAAATTGACACAAGCACAGATGAGGTCTTAGTAGTCAATTCAAATCAATGCTCAAAATTTCTTCTAACACACTTTTGAGCAGAGGGCAAGACTGGAAATGCTGTGGCCTGTGCCCAAAAGGCTTGCAAAGAAATTCTTTTCACTGATTAAATTACTGCTTCTCAAACTTCCTTTTCTTTTTCCACTTCTTTGCAGGAGGCACAGAGAACTGATTCAGATATAAAGCTCTCAGATTTATTTACAGTCACAGCTTGTACAACTGAAGAGAGAAAATAAGTTGTTTGGAGCTGGTGTTGCCTTTTTACTGCAAAGCAAAAACATCTTCCCTTCCAGAAGTTGAATGGCCTCTGCCCAAACCAACACACCTAACAGCCATTCAGCTACTGGGGAGTCATAGCTGTCAGTCGGCAGAAGGTCAGGAGATACCAGCCCACAGACAAGCTACTTACCGTGGGCCAGAGTTTCATTCTTACATACCCTTCGCACCAGCACATCTACAAACCTACTCTTCACTAAGTGAACACAGCAGTGTGAACAGCACTTGCAATGAGTAGCAATTTACTTGTCATTAACAAGCTCAGTAATTTTAGAAGTCTTAGCTTTTAAAACAGCCCTTTTTAATCAATGATTGTGGACTGAAACGGGTAAAGGCAAGATTTCTTATAATACAATAAACAAAGCTAGGAAGCATAAATCCCGGTTTAGGGTCTGCACTTATTTGGGTGAGGTACACAATAAAGCTGCTTAACAGTTAGATTAGTTTGTTACCTCTTCCCCAAAGACCTTAGTGACATATTCACTGCAATAAACACCATGTTACAGCTCAGTCCAAATTATTTGTCACTAAGAAATAAAGAGAGTGAAGTAAAGTAACAATTATGTACGCCAAATCTAAGGAGAAAAAAGCTAACTAGCAAACAGAATAAACCTTAAAATCAAGAGATGGATAGAAATAGAATCAGAAGGGTGGTCAAAATAGGACAGTCAGATTTAACATTTGAGAAAAAAAGACCAAGAGTTTCCAACAAGCTCTATGTCTGACAACCATAAATAGTCATAATCTAGTTGCACTGACTTTGGGTCCTTTGTGAAGTATCGGACAAACAGCTGAGATGGTTTTTGACTGTGCGCTCAAGATCAATGTAGCTTTTATAAATTAATCCATGAGAAAATCGCCTACTACTCAATTACAGAAACAACCAGTGGTCGAACTTCAAGTTATTAAGTTTTTACTTCAGGTAAGAGAGGCCATATTAATTCAGTTCACTAAACCACTTTGTGGGAAGACACTTATGACAATAATCATAATGATAAATGTACATTAGAGTTGGAGAATAGTGAACTCTAGTGTCCCTACTTCTGAGCCAGGTGGTTTAGGTTCAACTCCATGGGTTGGTCATAATATCTGAACAGGTCGGATTTAACAAGAGTAGACCAAATCCCTAAGCTGATGCTCAGCAGGACTTAATCACCTACACTCTGCTCAAATCCAAGACACCAAAAAAGTCCATAGCCTTCAATTATTTTCAAATGGATTGACAAGTTTTTGGCTGACAGAGTCAGGTGGGAAAGCAAGTCATGGAGATGACAAACCAAACAAAACAAAAAACAAAAACAAAAAACATTCAGGTATCAGAAACAGACAAGTTAAGCTGGTAGGCAAAAATTTGTAATGAGAAAATGTAGGTTTTGCACGTTGGTAAGAAGCAGTGAGCAATGATATTTAAATGGGGAAAGACTACTGAAAGTTGCAGATGGGGATTTCCAGCCCTAGTATGAATTTCAAAATAACCTAGAATCCAAGCTCAGCAGGCAATTAGGAAGACAAATACAACACTGGCCTTATTTCAAAAGGGAATGGGTATAAAAATACTGAAGTCTTGCTCAAACAACACAAGCAACCAGTCAGATCAAAATTTGTATACTGTAAACAGATTTTGGGCCCCTTATCTGAGGAAAGATATACTGGTATTGGAGGTAGTCCAAAGAAGGTTAACAGGCTGATTGTAGTTATGGAGGAATTTTTAGAGTAAGTGGGTTTGTACTCATTGCAGTTTAGAAGAATGAGAGAAGATTTTACTGGAAGATTCTTACAGGGTATAACCGGAGAGATGCAAAGACTTTATCCTTTGTGGGAGAATCTAGGACTAGTTTCAGAACACACAGTCACCCCATTTAAGACAATGGAGGAGGAAGTTTTATTTTAAGATCTGTGAATCAATGGAATTAAAGGGCTGACAAGGTTGAGTTGCCAAGTACCTTCACAAACAGGACAAAGATTTGAAATCAGGAGAGGAAAAGTTAATTGAACAAGTAGAGTTTAGATTATCAGCCATCATCTCAATGTCAGTGGACACCTGATTAATAGCCTACTTCTGCTCTTGTCCTATGATCTCTGCAATAGACAATTCAAAATATTTTCAAGCTTCTATCATAATGAAGACATTTCTCATTTAAGTTTGAGATGTTGGCACCCTTAACTTCAGTCTCTGCCGCCACATTCTTAATCTCACTCAGGAAAAATACATCCTTCTTGCTTGCACAGTCAAGTACCTTGAGAATGTTTCCAGACCCCGCACATTTCTCTCCAGTTTAGAACAGGCAGAATTTCATAAAACAGCCTCCTTAGCCCATGAGCCAATCTTGTGAACTTTTACTGGCCCATGTCCAGTGCAAAGACATGGTCATGGGTAGCCCTAACAGAGCTGCACAAAATTGCTGACAACTGCCCCAGATTAACTCAGCAAAAGATTGCCAACAGTAGACAGAGTGCTTTGAGAAAACATTTTCATGTAGTCTCAGCAAGTAAAGTTTAATCAAGATTGTTTAATCAAGGTTACTGGCTGGGATGGAATGCATAGCCACAATTTCTTAGACAGGTAACAATGTTTTACACTACATAATTATTTCAAATTATTTAAATTAACCTGCAACAATATTAAGAGTAGATTTTAGTTAAGATTCTACACAATCATATAGATTCCATAGTAGCTATGGATCAACATGTGTAGAAAAAAAATCAATCACTAAGAAAGGATTCAAGCCAGTTTCAGGCAATAGAAGTGACCACCCTTATCATTAAAAAGTCTGTGAAAACATCACACCATGGGACAGAACCACCTGCCTGTCCTTCCCTCAGAGCCCATCGCACAGATCCAACCAGAGGCACCACTGACCAATCGCATCAAAGGGTGGGGCGTCTCTCTGGGTCCTAACTTTTAGCTGTATACAATGTGAAGTCTTTTTTTACCTTACTGCAAACAAAATCTGACGCTGTAACAAAGTTGTACCAAAGTAAACTTGTACACAAAACTACTAGACTTGGAATGTCATTGGAAAATATGAAATCTAACTATCCTGCTTTAAAAACGCAAGGCAGGGGCTACACATAGTACGAAAGCCCTTGCTACTGCAAGATTTCATTCACATACTCGGTTAGCACAGGCTGATGTGGATCACTTGTGTGAATGCAGTTTCTTTTCAGATGGAAGAAAGTCATCTGGAACATGGATAAATGCTAAGAAAATGTATGACTGCAACTGAGTGCCCAGAAAGAACTTTGTTATATTAATGATAGAATGTTTATACACGGCATTTACAACACATCAGATAAACATCATTTTTAGCTACTGAGTACAGTTCAGAAGGATAAACAGGTTCTCCCAGAAGAATCAAGCTTTTAGGTCATAGTGGCCAGCCACCTTAGCCAAGGGATAGGGGAACAGCACAGAATAATGTCAGTGGGTAGGGTATGACCATCCAGTTTGCAAACAGAAAACCTCCACTTCTCTTGCTTCGTCGTGTGGTGAGGCAGAAGTTAATTCCTCATAGATTACTATACTCTATTTGCTGCATAAGCTGCTCTGTCTGCAAAGGGTGAAGGAAAGAATTCCACCTTCAGAGGAACTCAAAAGAGGGCGGATCCAAAACCAGTGAAAGACCGAGAATCCATGCACCTGCGACCTCAAGTCGAGAGCAACGAGTTGGAAAGAACTGTGGCTCAGCATTTAGCACGAGCGCCACAGCTCCAGGGATCTGCCTTTGGTGCCACTTTCCGGACAGTCTGTGTGGAGTTTGCATGCTTTCCTTGTGTCTGTGTGGGTTTCCTCCAGGTGTGCCATTTTCTCCCACAATCTAAAGATGTGCAGGTTACATGGGTTGGCCATGCTAAATTGCCCATCCTGTCCAGGGATAAGCATACTAGGTGAGTTTGCGGGTCTGGGTAGGATATTCTGAGGGTCAATGTGACTCCATGGGCCGAATGGTCTGCTCATACACTATAGGGAATCTATGATCTCATGAAAGTATTACTGACACGAAGGATTCGGACTGGTACTAGAACCATGCTCGACTTCTTCCCTTCACCTACAATATTTGTTTCCCATCCTGTTTGTATGATATGGAAATTTTTAAAAGGTGGCTGCAGCTTACATTATATAAAATTGTGAATCAGCAATCCATATTTCTTTTCTGCCATTTGTTTGAAACAACTTTTCCTGGAGTACGTATTTAATATAAAACCTGATGTACATATTCTTTTAACAAGAATTAAAGAGCTTGGTAGAACTGGGATTTGGAGATTTATTACACGAGCGAGTGGTGGTGCTTTTCTTAAGTAACAGCTATATCAGATGTCATAAAGCAAGGCAAAGCACAAGACCTCAATTCTTGCTTTAAAAAGGAAGCAGTTGAAGTGAAGTGTTGAAGATGAAATATAATTCAACTAAGTATTAAATTGTTTAGACAATACATTCACAGCAAACTAGACCAAAGATAAAATTAAATGGTTGAGCACAAAAATCATTTTTATATTCCAAAACAGTGCATTAGATAGACTCTGCCACTTTGGCTGCTCCAAATGCCTGGGATACCTAACTCAGAATATCCAGTCTCACTTCAACATTAATACTTGCCTCCAATCTTAGTTTCCAAGGTATAACCTCTGATCCTTTACAATAGAGTAGCTGTTCTACATGGCTTCTTCATTCATGGGAACTCATTTTACCACTATCCTTCTCAAAAACTCTCCATCTGTTGTCTTACAATCCTTATCCCTCTTAAGAATATGCTCCATCTGATCTTTCCCTCTTCCCAACATGGCACCAAAACTATGCTGTATAGTATAATAGACAATTTGGACAACTAGTGGTCTATCTGCAAACTTTTAAATTTTTTAGATTTTTAAACCATTACATTTAAAAACATATCCAGAATACATGAATATTAGCAACATATTTTAAATTGATATCTTGTGTGTACCTCTCTAAATAAATCAACATTTAAGAAAAACTTACACTGCACTTTCTTTCAGGTTTTTCTGTTCCTCTTTCATTTGTTCATGCCGATCCCTGATCTTTTGTTCTTGTTCTTTCAGTCGCTCTTCTTTTTTCTTGCGATATCTACAGTACGAGCAGAATTTTTTTAATAATGCTAATACAAAACAAAAACAAACCATAGCAAAGAATTTTAGAATATTGTTAGGTCACATGGGTGCTTTATTTTCTGCCATGAATGGAAAACATTTTTCTGTTTATTTCAGAGACAACGATCATAGTTTTTAAGTTACAATTGGAAAAGTAGTAAATAGCAGGAGAACTTCATCAGGAAGACAGGCTATTAGAAGGAAGATACCTTGACAGCAGGGTTCTGAAACACTTCGAAAATCCACATCAGGTAAACTGGCTGCAAATACAAAAGTCTCCATTTCGATTTAACTTCACCAAATAAATCAGCTTGCAGTTATTTGTTTCTGGTTTGTCGGAAGAAGTGTAAAGATTTTGAAAATGGAATTCCGAAATGAAGCATCATTAGTGAATTGCAATACACTCAAAAAAATGGTCTAAAATGAGATGAGGCAGTAAAGGAAGCAAGATGAATAAGTTGGCAAAAACATACTATTTAGAAAACAGACTTCACCATAACCGTACAGGGTTTTCGGTGAAATTAACAAAATTGAGCTGGGCAAACAAGGGCGAGAGGAGGGGTGAGAAAATGAAAGTGGGGGGGGCTAAATGAGGGGGAAAGAGGAAAACAGAGAAGAGGGAGAGGGAGAGGAAACAGCTGAGAGAAAATGGGAGAGTTCAAGTCCCAGTTATTGTTTTTAAAAAAGGGGCAACTTTGCAACATACTTGAACTTCACTTGCAGTTAATAGGCACAAAAACTGACTATTGGCTTATATCGACTGCACGAACCTTGCTGTTTGCATAGAGACAGACAGTAATGTTGCAAACAAAAAAGGGTGACGGTGCCACAAACGTAATTCATTTGCTCTGAATACACTGGCAACTAGCCTGGGGCCATGCAAGGTACTAGGTGAATACAATATTCCTCATGCACAATTGTAATTTATTCATGGATTGCAATGACACCACTTGTACAGCAATTTTCACTGGCATCTGTTTATTAGACCATACCTTGCTGCAGCCTCTTCTCTCCCTCTGCGGTGTTGCTCAGCTTTCAGTTCTCTAAATTCTTGCCTTGTCTGCTTTAGAATCTCTACGTTATCTTCAATGAAATCCCTTGTGGAAACCAGAGTCAGCAGCTGTCCACACAGAGCATGCAGCACCTTCAGCTTCTCCGCTAACAAAAAAAAGTAATTACAACAGGCTTCCCAAATTTTCTGTCCACTGTTAACAATTTTTAAGCCATGAAATAAGGTACGACACTCAGTGGGGCCTCAAGCATGGGGCAACATTTAGACGGGGGTCCTGGACCGAACAGCTGCCTGTCACTTCAAAATGCAAACATTTATGCTTTGTGTTTACTGATTGAGCCAATTTTGCAAAGTAGAAACTGGAGGAAGATATTCATCCTCTGATCTGTTCTGCCATTCATTATAATTGTGGCTGATCAAAACTGTTACCTTTTATGAGCCTCCACACCCCTCTGTGGTAGAGGATTCCAAAGGTTCACAATCATTTGAGTAAAAATAATGATCTGACTTTAGAGGAATTTCCCCTTCCTTATAAATTGTGCCCTCTGGTTCTAACCTCCCCAGCCACCAGACCTGTACCCACCCTGTTCAACACACTTAGATTATTTTGCAACTTTCAATGCGATCACCTCTCTTCAAAACTTGGTGACAGTCCTGCCATCCAAGAATAAGTTTATTAGTTCTGATGATTAAACTGATTTCAAATACCAATTTAAAAAATGAAACTGTGCATGCCTAGACCTGCATACTTCATTTTCATGGCAGTGTCACAGAAGTGGCAACTTTTAACCTGAAGAAACTACAGTTTCATATCTTTTAAAAAAAAATCATGATGCAACATTTGCACAGCTTTAGCCAAAGACCAGACTCAAATTTCTGGGGGGGAAAACAAAAGAAAACAGAAAAACAACTCAAATTTGATTATGAACACCACCATAATTACCTGCTGTCAAGTCATATACTGGAGTATTTGTTAACTTCTTCAACAGTCCTGGATTACTCAGCCTGAATTCGACACAGGCATTATCTGTGGCATCAAATCCACCCTGTTGCTGATAACGATATTTAGCATTTGCTGGTGTCACATCTGCTCCTGCTGCCAGGATGTGAAGTCGGAGGATTTCTGACAACGTGCAGCTATCAAGATCCAAATCATGCAACGTGCAGCCTGTGACAAACAAGTGGGAAAACATGTTCTGCAACATTACCCTGTTAAACTAAATTATGTTTTCCCATTAGAAACAAAAACATTAGACAATAGGTACCACCTTGATAGAGCTGGGGCCACGCAGCAGCAAAAGCAGCAACTGCAGAGACGGCACTTTTTGTAGAATCAAGATCTTCATCCAAAGCATCAGTTAAATCTGCATACAAAGATACACATGATTAAATATGCCAAAGATTCAAACTGTGTGTTATCAAAAGGCAAGGTCATGAACAATTTGAGCAATTACTCAAAAATGCTCTATTTTAAAACATTAACGTGCCAAAATACATTTAATGATCCATCGTCTGCATGTATACAAACTCAGTTTGCAATTCAATTTTGTTCAGTCTCTTTGTTGCTTGCGGTAATTTTTTGATGCAACCTAATGTGCACCATTTGCTTGGAGACCCATGAGATATTCACTGCATCCTTAATGACGCTAAGTCAAAGTCAGATGTTTGTGACCACATATACTGCTAGAGGCTGAACAAAAACAAAAATCAAAGTTAACAATGACACTCCACAATAGTTGAGGTAGCTCTGCAGTCCGTATTGATGGAAGGTAGCATTTTCCAATGAAACACTGAACTGAAATACACTTAGGTTGAAAGCATACAATGCCAGGAGACTATTTTGAAGAATAGTAGGGGAGTTATGTACATTAATTCCAGAAATAGGAGCACACCATGAAGTCCCACCAATCTGTTATTCTGTGACCTTCAGCCTCACCTGCATCTTCCCAGCTTCTCAGGGACAAAAAAAATCTTAGCTTTTGTACTATGTACAAGGGCACCGCCATAAAACTGAGATGCATAATCTCAAAATAACTTAACTCTCAAGAAATCTTTACTCCGTTAAGTTATCAGCTCCTTAATCCTAAAATTAAGGAGTGTTTTGGTTTCTACTGCTAGTGAAAATAATCTCAACGCATACCCTTACAAGAACAGTTTCTTCCAATGATACCACCATCTATTTTTCCGAACTTCACAAAGACCATTATATACTGAAACGGTGAAGAGCTACAATCCTAATTTGCCACCATGGCAGCATGACAGTACAGCTGCAAGGATGGACTCAAGTATAACAGACAGCTAAACTTCCAGTTAGGCAAATATAACAATCCATTTCAGACCTAACAAAGCACAAAACATGGCAATCCCAAAATGGTAAAGGCTAGAAACAGATGAATCCAAAACAGACAAACAGAACAGAGCTAAAATCCCACAGCACGTAGCACCAAATCTTAGCACGGATATGCAAACCTTGCAGAGAGTGCAGCAAAAATACACAAAAATAATACCCAGATATGCAACAGGCATGTTAAAATGAGAGATCCTGCAAACCAGACTGAATTGCCTGGAAATTAGACAAGTTTGTGCAGCTTTAAATCAAGATAAGAAATTAAGGGCAGTGAACAGGATAAACTGAACTATGTTTGGATCCAATCAAAATCTAATTCCTAAGGTGCGTCACCTTGCTGTGAATTTAGATTGTTTTGTTGACATTCCAGCATATCAATAAGATTGAAAAGCAGAATGATGTCAATACACAATCATACACAATTTGCTGGTTATACTCCTTTCAGAAATAACTTGCAGACATAGAATCATCTCCAACCTTTAGGATCTGTTTCTTTTAACTGTTCTTTAGCTACTTCCTCTTCCTCAGCATGTGCTTGAAAAATTGCAGTTAGGAAAAAGAACAGCAATTCACAGAGTGGCCCTTCAGTGTCATTTCCAACCAGTGCTTCCTCAAGAATTTCTGTGAATTAAATCAGAAACAAATTAGATTCTCCAGAAACCTTGCAGCAATATGATGACCATTTGCACTCTAAACTAGACCTAAAAATTACGGTTATGATTTAGTGAAAAAGAAGCCAACTTAGACAAACTGGCCTGTCAGTGACCAGCACTCAAATATAACCTTTGAACACTCAAGAACAATAAAAAAATCTTTAAATAAAGCATTATTAATAAAGCTTGGAGCTACAATTTTAAACACATTATTGAGAACAATTTCTTTTCCAAGAGAACAAGAAGAATCTGTCTATCTAAGTCCAATTGCATTAAGCTCTAACCTACATATGCATACAGGTTATGCAACCATTCACTATTACCAGAACTCAATTTCTCACTACGGTCCAACATTATTATTGAGAAACAAAACATGACAAGGGCTTCAAAAACACAAAAAAACTTTCAAGACAAGATATTGCCTGTTAATACAGAACTTTAACAGGAGCAGGCATTCATTATCAACATTTCAACCAAACAGAACTGGGTGAAATGTCTGGACACAGACAAGCAGCTTACCTCTTGACCTCGCAAATGCTTATAATCATTCAGAATAATTTCCAAAATGGGGGTTGCAACCTTCTCCCCCCACAACTCTGCCATCCCTCTGCACCTGTCACAACCCTCAAGGAGGACTGAGGGGCCACAATGAGATGACTTCAGAAACCTTGATCTCAAAGGCTCAAATCAGGAGATGAATGCACTCTCACCACTAGAGAAGCTCAACAACAATATGAACACATTTGTTTTTCCATGCTACTCACTATTACACTTTCTAGTTGGCTTCCCACTGCTCGCATATTATAGCTACACTTTAACAGAGTCAAAATGAAATATTACAGCAACTTTACAATTATATCCTTGCAGCTGTAAACCCATTCATCAACACTAACAGCTTTATGGGGAGCACAGATTTTAAACTAGTACACCATGACCGACACTTATCAATTTCAACACAATCTGAAAGCATCGGCACAAGAAAATCAAGATCTAAACACAATTATCATGAAGCTCATTAGAGGCTGACAATGAATGATACTTTGTGACCATTTCAAACCGAAAGACAAAATGCAAATTTTATGGTACAATGAACCTGGAAATAAAAATGCAGGCTTTCAACCAAAAACGCTCCCAATGCAGTATATTTCAATTACACCATGTACTTAAGTCAGAATCATTACCTAAAGTCATGCCATCTGGGAACTCATCCTGGAGGTCAAAGAGGTCTCCAAATGCATGTAAAAATTCCAGAACCATTAATGCATCACCGAAAAGCTCTGGTGGTAACCTGGTCTTCACAGGCATTGGAACCGGGAGTTCCTATTGAGGAAAAAAGGTCTTGTGAACATCCGATAATTTACATTCGAAAATCAACCAGTAACCTCTTTACTGATAAAGCTTATTTTATAACTTTCAACCCTCAAGGCAAGATCCCATGTCTGCTGCACTCAGCTCCAGGAATCATCTTTCACAACCATTTGTACAGTGTGGTAGATCATGGCCAATATGTGCTTTCAACTAACAGAGTGGCAGCACTCTTGTCCCTTTGGTTTTAGTTAACTTGCAGATCCAGCGCTTGGGATTTTTCTTAATCCAACTCTATGGCAGACACCATCTCTTTTTGAAAAAAAGAGAGAAAAGTTAGTCACGTGGACCCATTCCAAACCTAATCCACAAGCTGGACTTGACAACGTTTTAAAGAGTATTTCTGCACAAAGTACCCAGGAGTCTAAGTAAGCTGCTCCTCTTGGCTGTTAATGTAACATTGTGTGTATCGATGAGCAAACATTACCCTAGTTTGTTCTCACATGACCCAGACAATCAAAATTAATTCAGTCCACTGGATATCAATCTAGAACAGTGACTTGAGGCTTCTGGGACCAGAGTTAACATTCTGAAGGCTGCTCTTTTGACTTATCAAACTGCTAAGCCTGATCCAGTCCCACATAAAACAACAGCATATAAAATTAAAGCGCACAGTATTTGGAGTAGTGTCAGACATGAATCGTGAACTGTTTATCAGACAAGCAGCTGCAGGAATAAATAGGTCTGAGTGGCATACAGTGACAAATGGTTTACATAAAAAGAAGGGCCAATACATATTTGTGATTTAGTTGATGGAGTTGCAGGTTTGCAGATAAACTGGATTGGAGGGTGACCAGTGAGAAGAATGAACTGTGATGAGGATGCACAGATGATATTATTAGAAGACTTACCCAGTATATTGCCAGAATGGTTAGCTAAACTGGGACTTTTGTCATTGGAACATAGAAGGTAGACGGGTGACCTTTATCAAGTCATGATACGTAAAAATGAGGTTAATGGTAGGCAGAGATAACAAGGTGTGGAGCTGGACTATCACAGCAGGCCAAGCAGCATCAGAGGAGCAGGAAGGCTGACATTTCGGGCCTAGACCCTCCTTCAGAAATGGGGGAAGGGGATTCTGAAATAAATAGGGAGACGGGGGGAGGTGGATCCAAGATGGATAGTGGAGAAGATAGGTGAAGTGGAGACAGACAGGTCAAAGAGGCACGGATGGAGCGAGTAGAGGTAAATGTAGGTGGGGAGGTAGGGAAGGGATAGGTCAGTCCAGGGAGGACAGACAGGTTAAAGGGGGCGGGATGAGGTTAATAGGAAAAAAAACAGGGTGCGGCTTGAGTTGGGACGAGGGAATAGGTGAGAGGAAGAACAGGTTGTGGGCAGGGGGGCGCAGGGTGGGGGACGAGTTGGTTTTCCTCGGATGGGGGATTTCAAGATGGGGGGGCATTTAAATTGAGTAGAGAGATTGTTTAAAAGATAAGATGGACATTTTTCTTAAAAAAGGGCACTTCCCACGTGGAATCAAACTTCGAGGAAGTGGGAGATGTGGGCAGAGTTACAACTTTTAAAAAAGATACTGAAACAGTACACAAATATTAAGTGTTTGGATGGACGGCAGCTAGAAGCAGGCAGGTGGGACAAGTTGAGTATCGGATTACGTTCCGCATGGACTGGTTGGATCAAAGGGTGTATTTTACGCTGTACGAGTCTAAGTGGAAAAAAGTGTGATTTGGATAGGTTTCTTCAGTGGGCAAATGCATGGTAGATGCAGTCAAAAGAAGAAAAAATGATTAATCAGTCAGTGACTGTTTTTAAACGTCACATTCACAGAACTGAAAACCAGAAACTGCTTTAACTCAAACTTTATAACCAAAGCTCCCAAATAATACATTAGGTCTTGATCATACAACATTCATTACCAGTACCTTCAGGTCTTCACACTCCATATCTTCACGGGGTTTATTCCATTCTTTGAGATATTCAGCATATTTCCTCTTTTCTTCTCGTAATTTCTCTCTTTCCTATGAAAATACATAACGTAAGTGGTGACATATACAGAAAACACGAACTAGTATTCCATAGTTCCTCCACAAATAAAATTTCCATTTTGTTTTTAAAAAAGAAAAGGAGCAGACATACTACTCCAAATCAAGTTACTTCTGGTTAGCTATAATAATAATTAAACATTGTAAGCAGCACCATAGCTCACTAGTTAGCACCGCTGCCTCAAGACCAGGACTTGGGATCGATTCCACCTCAGGCATGTGTGTGGAGTTTCCATGTTCTCCCCATGCTCTGGTTTCCTTCCACAGTCCAAAGATGTCCAGGTTAGGTGGACCGATCAGACTAAATTGCCCATAGTGTCCAAGAACATGTAGGTATGGTGGATTAGCCAAGGGAAGTGCAGGGTTGTGGGGTTGGGACTAGGTGACATGTTCTTCGGAGGATAGGTGTGGACATGTTGGGCTAAAATGGCCAGCTTCCATACTGTAGGAATTCTACGACAAACAGCGCAAAGTGTGAAAACTGAACTCGGCACGAGTTCAGTGCAAATGTATTGCGCCGAGTACAGCAAGTCAATCTTTGAAATTGAAGAAATGTGAAAAAATTAACAGCATTTTCCACTTTTTCCTGTAGGTTTTAACCAATTACCTTCTCTTTCTCCAATTTAAGACGTTCCTTTTCTTCTTTCCTTTTCATTTTCTCCTCTTCTAATATTTTCTTCAACTCTTCTTTTTTCTTTTCTTTATCCTCCTTTTCTTTCTTCTTGGCTTCCAACACCTCCTTTCTTTTCTGCATTTCATTTGCTAGTTCCTCCTCTTTTCTCCTTTTTGCTTTCAGAACAAATAATGAAAACAGCTAACTTTGTAGGAAACTTCATTTGAAGCATGTTGGACAGCAATCCTGGCAAGTTACGTACATGTACACATTTACCTCTTCAAAACAGTTGTCAAGTCCTTTATAACCCTACCACTACTTACACTTCCTGTTTTATCCCAAAAACTACATTCTCAACTATACTAACCACATGTAGCAAGCCTCAAACTTTCTCTGTATTAATGCCCACAAACCTCTAATCCTACAAGGAAACATCTTAAATCATGATCTTCTTTCAATCTTGAAAGATTGATAGGTCAAGTAGCTCATTTTTCTGCTCTAACTGCTCTAGGTCATTGGCACTGCTTGTCTACTCCTGTCAGGTCCATCCTTTAAATAGCTTCTCTTTCTGTACTGGTGTTCTTGATTTTGTGTATGATCTCAACGAAGGTCATAAACATCCGTGAGACATGAAGGGCAATTTCACATGGCTGCATTTGTCTGTAACTTTTCATCATTTCTAAAACACTAAAGCTTTTAAAAATGTAATTTTGACAAAACTCAAGTCGTCATTCAATACTTTTATTTTTCCCTAGTCTCATTTCTCAACAAACTACTCCCAAGGAACTCTGGTTAACTTTTAACAAGCACCTTCAGCCAAAACGGAGACCACTCATTTTCACAATTAATTCAGCAGGAAAGCAAGGAAATGGACTCAAAAGGTTGAAATGCTATCATTTAACCTGATTTTTTAAAAAAAGGAACTAACCGCGACTACAAGTCCGAAAATACGTAACTGCAAAGTATACCTATTGCTCTCATTTCTTCTCTCTGCCTGCGCATCTTCTCAATCTCTCGTGCAGATTTGTTTCTGTACTTCGACATGTCAGCCACATCATTAGTGCCATCTGACTGGTACTGAAAAAAACAAAAAAGTTTAGTTGATGGTTATACTTTGTTTTACTTCTTGAAGTTTGAAAATACTTGGTGGCCAATAACCAGTTTTTAAAATTGTTTGTGACCAGAAGTCCCATGGGCTGAAAATACAGCTATTCTGTCCCAAAGTTTAATGTTTGCACATTTATCATTCACTGCTGCAAATCAAAATGCAAAGCCACACCATCCAAGATACATCGGAGGAGTGTGAAAATATTCAGAAGGAAGTAGCATTCAGAAAATTGGTTTTAAAACCATTCTGCTCATTACTGCACTCCAGTTGACCAACTAGGTAAGCAAATCTGGATTCAATAAATGCCTTAAGTATTAGCAAGCAAATACAAGACTTCCAGGTGAATTGAGGCAGCACTATATCTGCCATGGGGATAGTGTGAAGGAACTTTGTGAATTAACAAATAGATGCAGTTACCCAAAACCCTTTTCCTTACCAGATAGCCCAAATAATTCAGATGCGCTTAATCGCCTTACAGATAATTTTTGAAACTCTCAAACTTGGGTGAACTTGCACATGAACAAGACATGCTTCGTACTAAAGGTGCTTCTACACTTGTCATCATATCTATGACCCAAAACAATCACTACGCTAAACTTCGTGTTAACTTAATTTGCACTCAATGGAATTAAAGTTTCAACTGAAAGCTTTTGAGTACTCGATATGTCGTTCAAAAGGTGTGCAACTTTTGAGTGGAAATCCAGACGTTTTGTTGTACTAAACTTTGAAGGTGAACAAAAACATACATTTATTCAGTAATTTTTGCAAAGTCTCAAAATCCTTCAGTCAGTTAAGCACAAGGTCGTAACTGTTACAATACAGAAATGGTGCAGCTCATTGGCACAAAGCAAATTCCGACAATGTTAAAATCATCAGTTAATGTGTTTGGAGAGATATTGATAGAGGATAAATATTGGTCACAACACTACGTGTAATATTCAGGCCCTTGGTTGAATGTCTCACGTAAGGCAACACAGCTGACGGTATAGCACCTCTCCCTATTGCACTGCTACGTCAGCCTCGGTTTTGGGTCTGAAAGTTCAACCCCTAAGTGAGGCATGAACACAAAACCATGAGAAGCAGAGATCTCCCAAATGAGCCAAACGTTCAAAACTACAAGACAAAATACTTTGAAGGTTGGAAATGACAATTTTCCAACATGCAATACTTACATTTGCTGATGAAGAGCGATTCTTGAGAGCCCTTGCTCGACCTCTGTTAGCTGAATTGAAAATAAAGGTCGATGGGTCATCCGGGAACAAATGGGAAAAGCTCTGCTCCAAAAGTTTGTACTTCTCAATAGTTGCAGACTGTAATGACATAAAATAATTGAGGCACAGTTTTAGCAGTGTTTCTAACATTCAGTTCAGACATTCAAAAATACAGAACAGCCGATTGCACAAAGTAATTTGAACTGATTTGAAAGTAAAGGTTCCAAGCAATGTAAATGCTCAAACCTTGAAACTACTCCTGTCAGATTAAAGGACTCAGCAAGGACCGTTTATACAAGTATCGTGATCCAACTTTGACAAACAAAAATTTATATTGTTGGGAGTTACAAGATAGGAAGTGATAAAGTGAAGAATCAGGAAGTAGTTACAAAAGAAAAAAAAACGCACAAATGAAGGGTCTACTTAGACTTGCAGACATTCCGTGTTATCTAAGACACAGAACATTTTTGATTCAAAGGATAAAGCAAAAGCTTATTTTTATTTAATTCAGCACAAATAGTTAAAAAGGTCACAAAACAGCTCAGAGGCAGATAAAACCTGACACTAAACCACATAAGGGAGATAACAAGACCTAAATTTTGGGAAACAGTTATGTTGAAAGGAGTGACTTGAAAAAGACAGTTGGAGAATTTTGGCAACGTCAGCCTAAATACAAAAAAATTAGGCACACAAAAACAAAATTAGTGAACACTAACATTTGAGGATAATAGCGAGTTTGGAGAAGATTTGAGGATAATATAATGCTATCAGGGCTGGGACAGCCATCAGCAGTGGACACCTTATTCCCAAACTTCAAAGGATTAACAATTGCACATGACCAGTTGACAGCTGACGGTTGTTGTGAAGACGTAAATAAAGCGGACTGTGGGGGTTTAGGGTGCGAGGACAGTGCAAGTTAAGAGAATAAACATTTAGGGTAGTTCAGCAGGTAAGGGGTGTTGAAGCCTCATTTTAATATCTGACCAGGAGTTAAATTAGGTTTCAAAACCTGTAAACTTGTCCTGGCTACCAATTAAGCTTCAAAGTTGAGATCCCCAAAACTTTTGACAGACTTCTTTAGAGGGCAAATGCCCCAGAGAAGTTTCTGTTGCCTAGACCCAGTTGTGTTTAGAGTTCTGCATGGTCCCAATATGCGCCTCCAATGTATCTTGCTGAAGCAACTATCTGCCTTGACAAGTTCCAAGCAACTCTAGTAATCTAGTGGCCTGGACTGATGATCAAACCCCACAAACTAAGGTGGGGAATTAGAATTCATTAAATTGAGTCTGGAATGAAGAGAATCACTAATGGTGACAGTGAATTATTTAAAAAGGTGTGTGGTTAATTAATATCATGGAATGCGGTATCCAAACTAGTAGTGAATGTGGTTAGCTGTCTTCTGAAGTGGCCTAGCAGGGACCCAGTTTAACAAATGGCTGCAAAAAAGGTGTTTTAAAAACTGGACATCACCAGCCATTGACTCAATTACTAGGACACCAGCGGTATAGCTACCACAAAAGATGAGACATTTACAAGTCAGAAGCTCATAGCTGTTCAAGTACTACAGCTGGACTAAAAGGTACTACAGATCATCAGAATTTCCGGCAACCATGATGAAATCTCAGGGCGTTGCATTTCCACACTCTACTGAAAGGTGCAACATTTCAGGAATGCAGGATAATACACCAAGTGCAGGAATAGCAATAACAGAAAATTCAAATGCCAAAATGTGAAGCTACAATCTAAAACTGCATGTACTGAGGGCTGAGTGATCTTACGACCAACAGATCAAATGCAAGTTCTGCAATTCTGCCAGTCAATAAGGATGGTCGACATTTTGGCAACTAGCAGGATGAACATAAACATTTGTTTCAATACAACTACAGACACAGATTTAACCATGGAGATTTGCTCAGGCATGTTCTCAAAAACAAAAGATCCAGACTAAATCAATGCACTGTCTACTTTCCAACTGAAGCTGTTTGGCTTTGGCTAAAGCTCCTTAACTGCAGACCGAATTACAGCCTTGGTCCTAACATGGACAAAGATGGCTTAATTGCAATGAGGGGCAATTACATTGTTAATGTGGTGGGCACCTCAAGCAAGTCCAAAAATCCTTAAGTGAACTTGAACTGTAGCTAACAAGATAATTTCAGAATCCACTTACCCATCAACCACATTGCCGTGCACATAGAGTCAAACGTAGGTCAAACCAGCTGAGTACAGCTTATTTTCTTGAAAGCATACCAGGTGTACTTTAACCAGAAGTGACAACTGTGGTCCCAGAGATTAGACTTCTACTGCAGTTTCAATTATCCATTGAACTTAAATCTCCCCAACTGCCATAATGTCCTCCAAGTCACAAATGTGGGCCTCTGGACTACTCAACCAGTAACACAATCACTAGCCACAATTTCACAATACCAAGGTAACATTTGACCAAAGCAGGCATTCAACAGTCCGAGGAAAATTCAATGCCATCAGGGATAAGTCTCCACTAACATCAGCTGTACCAAGTACAAAGGAAGACATAATTATTGTTGGGAATGTCAACCATTTGAGACAGATGACATCACTGCCTTGAACAGCTTGTGCAGCAGATTTCTTCAATGACTTTCTCTATCACAAGGTCAGAAGTTAGAGGTTTTTGGATGATTCCATGGTGTTTTTCAGCAACTGGAGCATATGCCAAGTAATATTAATGCCACATAAATGATGACAACCAACAAGAGCCAACTCGTCTTCCTGAACCTTCAATAGGATTGAAATCACTATATTATCATATTTAAATCTTGGTGCGTGCCACTCACTAGAAGCACACCATGAGCCAATATAACAACTATTAATTTGACAAAAGGTGGGTAATATGCTTCTTGACTCCCCTTGCCTATCTACTGTCACACAAACAAGGGTATACAATCCACTTACGTGCGCAGATCCCACCACAACAGACCATTAGCAACCCATCCACCACTTGCATATTGGCATTTTTCCAACTACATAGTGCTCCACATCATCTCACCCTCAAGCATGCATTACCTCTGCCATCGAGACAAGCAAGCAGTAGAGGAACAGTATCACCTATACAATCTTTCAAGATGCACCATTTTAACTTGCAAAGCAATCTCCATTCTTTCTTTAAAACTGGATGACTGTCCTGCTGGCACTTGGCAGTAGTCTGACATGGCAGGGACTGCCATCAGTTCAAAACCACTTTCCTAAAGACATCAGAAATGACTAAGAGATCAGATGTGACTGCACCACAAAGTTCAGAGATTGGCCAAGCCTGACAAGGAAGCAGAGTGGCTAAGCAAGGGCAATGAGAAGGCACACAATGCAACCTTTTCCATGACTGGTCTTTAGTAACACGCTGTTGTCTGTAGAAGCTTAATCCAGTTCCATGTCCAATCTGTTGTGGAAACAAGTCCAATTTTGACATTTCAGGTAGAGTTATGGAACAGCTTTGGGAACCGATATTACTCTGCCCTCATAACCATTGACGATTCCTGGTTTTTGATTCTAAACATCAGTCTCCCCTAACAGGTCAAATGATTGGCGACAGGATGAATGAAACTGCTTTGGCAGTTGTAGTGGCCATTAAAACCATTCCAGAATCTCCAAACACAAGTAGTGCTCTTTCTCACCCATACTACCCCTTCAATCAGACGCTTTCCTGAAAGGAGTTGAAACAGGAGGGAGACAAGTGTCAAGTAGAGAAGCTGGAATGGCTAAATGTAGCCATGACAGGATCTGTGATGGAAGGAGATATCTGTCCTACTTAACGTATTCTCACCTAGCAGCTCAAGTGCTTCATACCTAATTTACTAATAAAACACTTCTTGTTGGAGAGGGATCAATGACAAGGGGACAACTCAAAACACATTAACAAGTCTCAATGACAAACAAAAACCCTGTGAAATCCCAAGAATTGCCCAGTGTTGGCACTGTGGTTGACACTCACTCCATGAACAAATGAAAGATTTCACCTGGAGGCGTGAGAGGCAATGATACTCTAAAAAGGAGTCACAATGTTATCACAACAAGAGAACTGCCTACCCAAAAAAATTGAGTCAAATCACCCAGAGCTGATGGGGAAACTGGGAGTTGGTGCAAACTAAGTGCAGGTAGAGATTTAGTTTGGTACAAGTTTGAGGTGCTGGAGGTGAGAAACCAGCCAGGAGATAGTGGGCAAATAACCAAACAGATTATAAAGACATTTGTTAGGGTTTCAGGAAAGCAAGGAGACAGGAGATGCTGAATTAGTATAAACCAAAATTTTGCCTCCTGTTGGCAGAGTTAGTGAACCTCCTGTGTTGACACATCTGAGACTTCATGCATATATTTAACTCTACTGGTCAGAGTGTTATAAAGACACCAGATTTAAAATTATTAGAAGATAGATTAATGAAATAAATTGATTTTATTTCATACTAGAGCTTAGGAGTAAACTGAACACATTACCATGCAGCCTTTAAAAGAGTCAGACATAAACAAGATGAACATGAATTAAAAAGGTCAGTACAGACAGAAAGCTTCCAAGACAAGGTTAGGGTCAACCGATCTGGAGTGGAGTTAGCATTGCCAGAGTGTCAAAATTTCTTCTTGTGAGCAAAGTTTCAAATGATTCAACGTAGCATCCATTTTGTGACTAAATTTAGTCTTAAATATCTTTATGAACGATCAAGCTCCCACTCCATCTAGTGGTTAAATATAGTATCATAACCAAGGGATCCAAGGCGTCCACATAGGAACAGATAAAAAGGAGGCAGCTGCAGGGACTCCAAGCTGACAGTGGACATTGGTCTACAAATTCCCAGAAATGGGGAGACAGAAACATACATACAACAACTGATCTGGGAGGCAGACTTGATTAAAATTTTCCAGTTTGCAGCACAGCTACAAGCAACACCTTGCCTTTATATTTGCTTACAACTTGTTCCATCTATAACTTTTCCAATTCTGACAAAACATCATTAACTTGAAACTTGAATAAGAGCTCATCTTATTTTTAAACAAACTAAGAAGTTTGTCGTCAAGCTATTCATGGTTGTCAGAACCTGTTAATGATTAATCTTACCTTAACTTTCAGCATCCCATGTCTCAACTCACAATGCTGTTTAAGAAAGAGCTTCAGTTTGTCTTGGGAATACTGATGTTTCTTGCGACTGTAAAATGTAATGCAAACCCAAAATGATACTGCATGTGTGTATATGTACATACATCTTACATAGAAATCTTGTTATTTAAATTCTAAACGTTTACTACAAACCATATTGAAAAGGCCACATTCACATAGGTCTGCCTCCTTGCCTTAGCCAGTTTGATTTTGACAGGTGCCCCATCAAGATACATAATCAATAGGCCTCAAAACAAGAGAATCTGCTGATACTTTTTTGTGCATGACGACGACTAATCATAATATTCCTCACAAACAGGCTTTCAATAATACTTACCTCATTTGAGCAGCTTTAATAATGATATCATTTCCTTCAGCTTTCAGAGGTCGCACCTTGTATTTAAATAAACTTACATCAATTTTGGTTCTCTTTTTCCTGGAAATAAAAAAAGATTGGATATCAAACAAACCAGTTGAGCAATATTGGATATAGCTGATTCACTGAGTTGTTCAATTTCAACATGTAAAAATCATTGTTACATGTGAAGCGACAAGTGAGTCCAGAAAAAGCTAAATTTTTTTTTAATACGGTAGTCCATTTGCCTTGTTGGCTAATCTACGGCTGATAGACAAAAGCTTACATAAGTAATTCTGTTATTGTATAGGCACACAGTTATTAAATTATACACATGTGGACTTCTAAGTGCAGTAAAGACCTTAAACGACGCAGTTTTTTTTTTAAAAAAGTAATTGTCCAGTTTACATCCAATTGCAAACATGCCATGCCCTGCAGCTCCTAATGGTCAAACACTGGAGCCATTTGGCCCACAGCACAGGAGATCTGAAATTCTAACAGTGTAAATTTAACCATGCATTTCGTGGACCCAGGTTTGTTCTCAGTGAATGTGTAATGAAGAAAAGCTATTTCAGCATAAGTCTCCCTCGCCTTGATTACTGCAAATTCACTCTAGGTGGGCTTCGTGATTTCCAGGAAGTTAGTTACCATTGTTAACTGCCCCCAAAGTCTATATTAAAACTAGCCAAAATTTGCAAACTGTACAATCACCATGAAAAAAAGAGTTATCGACTGAAGTGAAATTAAAAAGACTAGTGAAATCAAAAAAGGTCAATATGGTACCCTAAGACCTGTTAGTCCACAGTAAGTAAGTGAAGTACACTAAACAAGATTTTAATATTTAAAATGATCCATCATGAAAAACAGGTTCAGAGACAGGTACAATGATAACATTGAAAAGGCATCTGGATGGCTATAGGGGTCTAGGTCAGATTGTTATGTCTGGTCAACAGACAGGTTGGACACAAGGGTCTGTTTCTATGCTGTGACTCGCTATTCAACCAAGAACATTATGAAAGTAGAAACATGCATAATTGTAATTATATCTACAATAACCCAATTCCTCCATCAACCCGTGTGTTTGAATATAAGAAAAGCCACAAGTAATTTGAATCAGCACCATCCATCAGTTCTGCTTGTTGTCTCAAAATGTCAACTTGTATAAATCATAAATTTATGAAATCAGATGCCTAAAATATGTTCAATGACAAACCTTGAAGACAAGTGCAAATTATGACAGTGTACATGGTATATTCTTCACAGACACACACCCGTGGAAATAGTGAGTGTGATAAGTTCCATTTAAAATGGATGAAAAACTGTTCAAAGCAACTCAAAAAAGACAACAGATGCAAGATAGATGGGTGAAAAAGGCAGGAGTCAGGCCCAAGTGGTAACTATGTTATCAAATAAACTAATGGAGCAAAAAATGCACACACTTGACTGAATAGACTGATAGCTGTGCAAACTGTGTGGGGCAGGGGAGGCAAGTTTACCAAGATATTAAAACTGCTCATAGTTAGATACAATCCCATACTGTCAGGGTGCAAACTCTATTTTCCAGGAGTCTGTGGGCTGGATACAGCAACAGAGACAAAGAAAATATAGCCCAGATCAAGTTGGGCGAAAGAAACCTGGAATAATTCTCCAACGCCCAACAGTCAAACACGTCACCATTATATACCTCTTGTGCATTCATACTGAACAGGGTCGCCCAGCTCCTAAACAGTGAATCCATACTCTTTATGATAGCCAGCAACTTCAAAATTCTATTGGACCTCTGAAAAGTAAACTTGGCTGACTCTGAAGTACCTCTCCTTTGCTTTCCTAACAGAGTTAAAAATCAGTTTCTCAGAGTGTCATGGTGCCCCATTTGGTCAATGGGTTGGAGAAAGGTCCATATAACGAGGCTGACATCTGCAGATAGATAATAATCACAATAAAAGCAATATAGGAGCAAACCCAACTGTCTTTCAAAGCAGCTAGCCAATTAAACTTTCTCCCATGCCCTTTTCCATCCTCCATATTTTAGTCAATTTTCTTTAAGAGGACAATTTGTTTCCATCTGTCTATCAAGCAATGCATTCCAGATCAAACTACATTTCACTTTTGGCTACTTCACCCATCACTCTGCAATGAGTTATAGAGGCAGAGATATACAGCACGGAAACAGACAATTTGGTCGAACTCATCCTTGCCAAACAGGTATCTTAATTGCCATTTGCCAGCATCTGACCCATATCCCTCTTAAACCATTCCGATTCACGTACCATCCAGATGCCTTTCAAATGTTGTAGTTCTACCAGCCTCCACCACTTCCTATGGCAGCTCATTCCATACATGCACCAGCCTGTGAGAAAGTTGTACCCCCCTCAGGTTTCTTGTATATCTTACCCTCTTACCTTAAACCACTGCCCTTGAGTTTTTGACGACTATCACCCCAGGGAAAAGATATTGTTTATTCACCCTTAGTATACCTCTCATGACTTATAAACCAAGGTCATCCCTCAGCCTCCAACATTTCAGGGAAAGTAGCTTCCTATACCTCAAATCCTCAAACCCTGGCAACATCCTTCTAAATTATTTCTGAATCCTTTCAAATTTCACAACACCCTTCCTTTACCAGGGAGACCAGAATTGCACGTTTATTTACACCAATTTTCCTAAATTAAGTGATAAGAGGTAAGCTAAACAAAATTAAACTGAAAATCATTAACTAGAAATCAAGAAAGGCCTACATGGAAAGTTTGAACATAACAGTTTGTTTCACAATTCAACTGCCATAACCAAAAATAGCTGATCCATACAGATCAATCTACCTTAAGACAAATGGAAGTCATAAGGAAAGAATAAAAAGGCCAGCCTAATAAAATGGTGTGAAAGTAACTCATCTGTAATTCGCAAACGTAAAATAAAAGTCAAGATTTTCACTTCAAGCAAGATAAAGGCACCTTTTTCAAAGATAAAAACATCATACTGCTCAAGTGGCTGCACTATGGGCACATGCTAACATTTAAACAACATTTTGAAAACAGATTATTTTAAATTTCATTAGAGACCTGCTTGTAAAATTCAAGCTGATTTGTGGCCTAACCAGAAGTCCTGTCTTTTCGTTTGTGGAAGACTTATGCTTCTTCCTATTATGCTTCCAATCAATCGTCATCTTTCTCAAACATCTTTGTGCTGGCTTTACAGTGCCTGTAGAAGTGGCAAAGTTTTAATAAAGAAATTGTACCTAATGACATGACCAAAGTAAATATTTACCCAATTGACACAGAAGATGCAGAGCTTTTGGACTGCTCTTCATTATCACTTTCATCACTAATGACAATAACCACATCTTCGGCTCTGCTGCTTATGTGTCCATTAGCAGTTCCATTTTGTAATGGTGGGGTCAGAACTTCCAAAATCTTGCATGCTTGCCTAACAAAATAAAAGATTTTGATTCAGCTTTAAAACAGACCAGATTTCCTTTCAAGCATCAGATCATCACTGGATGTAAAGCTGTACTGAGTTTCATACATAATGTGTTGCTGGTTTTCAGTTCCTCAGGAATTGCATATATATTACACATTACATGACCAAACATTCTAAAGCAGTTTAGTGATATTTCTGAAGTACAGTAACACAATCAATACCAATTTGGACAAAGGAAGGATGTATGTACAAGAAGCAACACCAAGACCCAATAATCTGTCTTTGAAGTGATGTGGACAATGGCATAAACGTTTTTGCTTCTGTGAAACTAGCTCCCTGGATTTTAATTTTTAAAAAAAAACAAACATTCACTTGAGTTTTGACATGGTTACAGCTCAAAATTGCATCCAAAACACTGCAGTGTACCCTGTATACTTATGCTCAACAACCACATGCTGTCAATGCTCTGATCAAGATAAATGAAAGTCATATTCTTAAATATTTAAAGACAATGTGAAGTTAAACACTTACACTCAGGCTTCAAAACAAATTCAGTTCACAAGTTACGCATGCTTTCCCATTCTCCTCTCCCTCTCAGTCGCACAGCGCTCAGCGCCACAGATTTGGGAGTCTTCTTTGCTGTGCCATACTGGGTAGCAGCTTGGAGCCTCTTTCTTTGGAAAATGTCCCAAGTAGTTACTCCAGTGCTGCACACACTGCAAAGGGCTCAGCTTAAATTCAGTGACTCCCATTTGTACAATTCTCTGCTTATCCAGATCTCACAGGCCTCCTGCATTTTTTGGTGATAGCATTCTAAATAAACCTATTAGCCACAAAGGTGGGACAGAAATGGCACCTAATTGGAGAAGCCCCTCAGATCCTCCAGTTCTTGCCTGAACTAGGACCCCTTTCACAGATCACCTCTTAGCCTGTTGACCACCTGATCTGGTAGAACAAAATCAACACTCTCCCCAGCAATTTGCTTCCACGACCATGTGTTTTAACAAACAGATGTTACATAAGCCCCCAAAATTATTGTTTTCAAACACAGTTCTAAAAAATGTAAGCAGTAATTTCAATAGCTATGATTATGGCATCTGATTTCACAGCAGCACACATTTTTGATCTTCCGAATTAACTAGCTTACATACTACACACTAAAGACAACATGAAGATCAGTGCTTTCATGTTCCCCCCTTTTAGTTTGTTTTAAAAAGGAGGCAAATATCTAAGTCATGAAAGGAACCAATAACAACTTCAAAAGCCTTTTAGGGTGTGTTGCAAAAAGTGCTGACAACCTCAAATTGTTCCAAATCATATAGTCAAACTCCTTCGGAAGTAGAACGAATGCAAGACAGCCAATCAGCAAAGCGTCCAGTTTATCTATTGGTAGTCATGTTGCTTAACGGATAATTACCAGTCAAGACATCAGGATGTCACCTGATTTTCTTTTATATTGTTACAGGATTTCAAGTGTACAGACAGCACTCAAGTTCAGCATTTCATCTGAAAAAGGTAACACTTGGAGCTGTCCAGCACTGTGCCTACTGCACTGGAATAACATTATTCCTTGCTTGACCATTTAACTCAGGAGCAAAGTGTAGTGTAGACTGCATCTTCTTTAACAGGGGACACCATCGGAGATACCAAACTAGAACAGTTAGTATTCATATTCTGGTCTGTTCAAAGCTAGTGGTTTGCAGTTCTAACATTCAGGAATAGCTACAGCCTTGAAAATAAGTAAAAGACTCAAAAAAGAAAAAATCCATTATGTCCACCGTCATTAAACGAGCTGAAAATGCAAGAACGAATGTCAGGTATAGAGTATTGACAGACATGAACAAGACATTCAGTTGAGAACCTATCAACATTTAAATAAAAATCTCACACAACTCACTTCAGTTGTGGTCATTGTTACTTAGGATAAAAATTATTCCAGGCACAGATAGGTTAATGCAATGCAAGGTAGTATTGAGCTCACATGTTAAAGTAAGAAAAAAAGCAAAAATACAAAGTTATCCTTTTAAACACAGAAACTGTGACCTTCTACCATGCCTTCAGGAAAACTTACTTGAGACCACTATTACTGGTTACTTCCACAATCTCTCCAGCAAAGTATCGATCTTTAGTATAAGCGTGGAGATCATCACACAGTTCATGGAGACGTGAGCAACAAGCAAGAGTTGTCAAGTGAAGGATGGGCACCACCAATGGCTCAGGAAAATTTTGCAGGTTCTGTCTCGCCTTGTTTTCTGACTCAAGTGCTTCCTGGTAAGTCAGACCTGGTTTGCCAGTAATAGCACAGCTCCACACTAAACTGTTGCAAAGTATAGTTCTTTCAAAAAAGTCACTGCAAAGAAGAAAACAAATATATATATGTCTGTGTGTGTGTGAAATGTAGCAGTAAAAAGGACCATTAAACTTTCAAACAAGTTACTGGAAGTGATTCTCAATCTAGAATGGAAATTTGATTTTACATCAATTGTAATTTGGACTTGTCATTTAAGAAATCAAACTCAGTTGCAGTGATCGTAGTTAGCAATTTAATTGTGTGGAGGGCCTGTGTGGAGTGATTTGGATGCTAAATTAAAGGGAATCAGACTTACCTTTAAAAGGAACCACTTTACTGTATCAAAAGCACAATAGTTTTAAGTTAAGCATTTTTAAGCT
This sequence comes from Stegostoma tigrinum, assembly GCF_030684315.1. Classification (NCBI taxonomy): domain Eukaryota; kingdom Metazoa; phylum Chordata; class Chondrichthyes; order Orectolobiformes; family Stegostomatidae; genus Stegostoma; species Stegostoma tigrinum. The sequence goes on along the minus strand of NC_081363.1, from coordinate 58,518,734 downwards.
TCGCCAGCTCTATTCAAGCTTCCCTCTGACAGTAAATAAAAACAAAGTGACAAAAAAATAAAGTAGCATGCCATATTTTAATTCTGTATATTAGGTCTGTAACCCAGAAGAATTCATTGTATCAAATGAATTCCAAGCCTATGAACTGTACTAGTAAAGCAGCCAGACAGGTTGGCATGATTAAAGAATACACATGTTGGGGTTTATTGATAAAGGCAAGGAGGTTACATTGTCCTGATAATTCAGTTTAAGTTGTAGTATTACATAAAGCTCTGGGCAGAACAGAGTTACAGAAGAATCTGAGGATGGTCAGTTTCATTCAGAAAGATTGACTGGTGTGGTGAGATTAGCATTTTTTCTTGAAGAGAAGGCAGGGAGAAGATTTAACAGAGGTATGCAAAACCATGCAGGAGGGGACTGGGTAGAGTTCAAAGCAGAAACTATTACCATTCATGAAAACCAAGATTGAGGAGGACAAACAGATTATGCCTTTGTAAGAGCAGTAAGGAAAAAAAACACAAATTTTCGATACACAATGAACTGACAGTAAATGCACTGCAGACATTTTAATCAAGCATTCAAAAATTGAATTAAAAACTTATTTGACAAGCAACTCAAGCGTAGAGAGAGATGGCACATGATAGGCAGCATGTAGATCACTTTTGAGAGCGGGTGCAGACATGATGGGCCAAATGGCTTCCTTCTCCACTGAAGAACAATGGAGGCAGGTTGTCTTTTAATTTGTATAGCAAAATAAAGCTGCTGTTCCAGAAAGCTATAATTCCTCAAATTAAATGAAGTTTTAAAACAATTACTGCTTTTATATTCAAACACATTTCTAAAGAAACAGAAACAAAAAAAAATGTATTTACATTGCACAATTACTGAGAGCTAAGCACGATATCGAAAATGCTTTATCTCAGCAGTGACAGAAAATACATCAAGCACAAGACTTTTTAAACTTCAATGGTACTTCCAGAAATATCTGGTCCATAAAATATGGTTATTTCTTGGCACATTAGTGAATTAACTTGCGACACCCTAAAAGGGTAATTTAGTTTCTTTGATGCGTCCATAGCTTACTCAACTAAGATTAAAATGATTTCCTTCTGAACATGAAATCTCAGCATTGTGGTGGCCTTCAATCAGCATACACTGATACATTGTGACAAGATGGCCATCCATGGAGAGAATTACAGGCACAAACTCATTTTTCCCTTCATTGTGGAGCAACATTAGATATAGAAAACAACATGCCCAGCAAACTACACAGTTTTTCTTGGCATGTGGTGTCTATTGTATTAGCTCGTGTGACAATCTACCTCCATGAACACAGGATATTCATAGTGATCAACTGACACCAAGTGGCAGGTATACAAATACGGCAATTTTTTGAAATATTTCTCAATTCTTTACACCAAAGCACGAACACCAAAAGGTAAGGCTAAATTTTACTTCCCCATCAGACTAGCCACATAAGTAAGAGAGGTCAAAGACAGAGGCCTGCAGAAGTAACTCACCTAACTTCCTATTTGCAGGGCACAAATCAGGAGTGTGAAAGAATACTTGTCACTTGTCCAGATAAGCACAGCTCCAACAAGTTGTTCAATATCATACTGGACAAAGGAACCCATCCACTGCTAATGCTCAGATGTAGCCATGTGCTTCGTATAAGAGATATATCAGAGCAACGAATCACACTGCGTTTGACTGAAACTTCCAAATGCACAGGGTGTAGCACCTAGAAGAGTGGCAGATTGGTAGCAAGACCATCAAGATTCCAAACCCTGTCCCCACTCTAAACCAACACTCCTTACTGTATAGGCGATAATAATAACTGCAGATACTGGAAGTGAGTCCATACAGCGTTGAGCTGGGGAAACACTGGTCATGCAGCAGAGAAACAGGAAAGTGGACCCTTCATCAGGACTCTAAGTCAAGATTGTCCAGCTCCACCATACTGTATCTTTAAAAGAAAAATATAGCAAGTGATCCAAATCCTGGAACTTCCTAATGGCACTGGCACGTACCTACACCATATGAACCCTTTGTGGTGTGAGAAATGTAAATGTTGGCTTTACCAGCAAGGTCCACACCATATTAACGAATTAGAATGCTCAGAAATAATTTCTGTAACCAATAATACTTCAAGAGCATCACAAAAACGAGCGGTGGTGTTCATTAACATTAGGCAAAAATTTATTGCTTGGAAATATGTGGCGACTTTCATGTATTCCAGCATTGGGTAATTCAGTTATTCCCAGTTTGTAATGCGTTCCATTAAGTGCCTGCCTTGTAATCGTTTCAGTCACCTCGCTCTTGGAGTGCTTTTCCATTACACTTGAGGTAACTGCAATCCGCACGTTATACAGGGTTTCGAAAAGTTAAAGCAAGAAGATAACCACGAATTAATTCGTCATTCGACTAATAAAAAGTGTGAAGATATCTTCAAGTTCCGTACGCCTGTGATGCTTATAATTAAACAGGCTCGGTTTCTCCAAACCAGGCCCATCACTGACTCCGTGTACAAAAGAGACAATGTTCGGATAAGCATCAAAACAGCCCACGCTCTCCACACGTCGCGCACGAAACTCAAGTCTTATCCTCGCTGCGGAGATGCTCATTAAAAATCAAACCCAGACAGAGAAAACAAAAGCGAGGAAATAATAGAGGCGACATCCTCCGGACACCCCCAAAAACAGTTTATACAAATGACGTAAACGGGAACATCTCGGATCGAGCATGTGTGCGAGGAAAAAAAATACCAGCCGCCGGGGGTGTCTAAATAAATTTAGATTATCCAGCAGCACAAGGCCTACTCCAGTCCGCATTCGGCACGAGTTAGTTATTAGTTATTTGACAGCCCGCCACACGGGCACAAGGGAGAGAGGGAGAAACAGACTGTGTGGACAGCAGTGGAAGGCAACCAAAGTCCTCCTTCCATCCCCCACGCCCGCCGCCAAAGCCCGGGAGACAAACCCGGAGCCGTTAACGTTGCTTTCGAATCATAATTTGCCGATTTGAACGAAAATGAGGTAGTGCGCCCTTGTGCCGCTTCGGCGGCAGAGGAAATTCAGCGGACCCACTCCCAAAGCCCCGTCGCCAAACACCAACTCACTCGTAATTCCTGAAGATCTCGATGGTCATCCGACAGTAGAAAACTTCTTCGTCCGGCTTCAGGTCGGCCGGGGGTTTTTGTCTGACGAACGGTTTGCGATGGAGAAGCGGCATCCCCTTCCTCGGGCAGGCACAGCGCTGGCGGAGAGGGGTTCAAGAGACGCCAAGCAGCACCAGAGGAATCAAAGAGAAAGAGAAACACACACTCTTAATAATTACAAAGTACATGGAGTAGCTGCGGGCGGTCAAATCCAACACCGGCACGACAACGACTTCGCCGACAAACTTCAAACGCGTCCCCGGGATCCACGGCGGAAGCCCATCATTTACCGTTACTGTCGACCAGGGAAGCACGAGTCAACCGCGGCCCACAGTGTGCTCGAGAGCCGCTCTCTCTTTTACCGATAATATGTTGCCCAACCACCCCGTTTGCCCGCTTCCCCTCGCCACCCGCCCGCGTCCCAAACGCGGAACCACCCGCTCAAGTCACAGGGAAAGCCTTACCTGGTGTGTGTACGTATGCTGATAGGAAGTGGCCGGTAAATATTTGTCGGCTTTTTAAGTCTCTCTTTCCCCTCCTCCCTGAGCTTGAAGGCTGTGTTCCGGGGAGTCCGATCAGCCACTACTACCGGCTCCGTCCAGCGCCGCTTCCACTTCCTCTCGCCAGCCGCGGCTTCTCCCTCCGTCTGCTTCCCCTCTGCCGCTGCGCCTGCGTCCCACTCGAAACGGCACGTTCTTCACGTCACAAGAGGTGGAACTCCACACCCAGCCACTCCACCCATTGGCACCCCCTTACCCGATACCTTCCTCCCATTGGCCCATCTCGCCCGACATCCACTCACCTATTGGCTCATCCTACCACGTATCCGCCCTTCCATTGGCTCATTTCGACACATTTCTATCCACCCATTGGCCTTGGTCCCTACATCACAATCACTATTGGTTGTCCCCTCCGACGCCAAAGCCTCGCTTCTCATTGAATCAGGCTAAATATTGTCACCAAAAACAGAACATACTCCTCCGTTTCCCATATGCTCCTTTCCACAACGCACACTTTCTCGGACTCTACCTAATGTTCCTTCTTTATCTCCCTGGTTCATTCTCTTTTTCGATAATACCTGCTGTCTCTCTCACGCATTCTGTTTCTGGCTCTGTTTTTCCGTTTCAAACTCTCTCTCAATTATGGAGTTTTTCCAATCATTTCGTTCTTGTTTTAGACTTCCAGCATCTGCAACGTTTCACTTTCGTACAGATTTGTTTTCCTTCAGACAGTATCATTTCTGTACCATTTGGTCATTTGTTTTGTCCTCTGCTTTTTTTCATGCTCTTTACAACTTTTCTTACTCCGAAACAAAAACCGTTCTGAGGAAGGGTCACTCGACCCGAAAGATCACCTCTGTTTCTCTGCACAGTTGCTGCCAGGCCTGCCGAACTTTTCCAGCAATTTCTGGTATTGTTTCTGATTTAAAGATCTTCAGTTCTTTCGGCTTACTTCGATCCCTGTCAACTTAGGGTCTTGTAGGTTGACGTCTTTGTATCGTTGATGTGGGTGTCCAGTTGCTTCACGCAGATAGCAAACTCGCCGAAAGTTTGTCTGTGCAAATGAAGTTCCATTCGTTTGGTTCAGGTGACCCAGCAATCTAAGAGGGGACACATGCTGAGGATCCTTGCATCTTGGTGTTGCTGTGTTTGGCATTGTCTTGGTAAGACATGCCCAAAATTTCTCTAAAATTGCAGGGAAGGAAGCTGTTCAATGGCTTTTCTTCGCTTGCACATATTTTCCATGCTTCATGACTGAAAAGCCAAGTGAGACTGTACTTCAAATTACTTTTCTCTTAGTTTCACAATTGCCTTCGCAGTTTATGACGACGATGGCCTTGGAAGTTTTGGTATTGACTCGGAAGGAAATCAAGACGTTGGTTGGTAATTGTTGATTCAGGGTAGGTGAAGCTGTTGCTAATCTCTAAAGTGAGGAAGTCAATATTGATGACGATGGACTCTATGCATGATTTTGACCTTCCTGATGCAGGTTATAATCCAACCCCTCTGCAGTGTCTGGGAGAGCCAATTTATAAGCTGTTGGAGCTAACTTCAGGATGGGATGCTAATGAGGCATCATCAACAAACAGCAATTCGTGAACTAGGATGTTATGCATTTTGGGATTGGCATGTAGGCTTATCAATTCAGACAATCTGCTCTGGCATGCAGATAGACATCCTCATTTGTATAGCGAAAGCGTACAATATGTAGCATGGAGGAAAACATACTAAAGAGAGTTGGTGTCAGGATGCAGTTCTGTTTCACCGTGCTGCTGATTTCAAAGCCAAACATTGCTCCACTGTAACTGACAAATGTGTGTACATTCTTGTGGAAAGAAATTAAGGAGTCCAAGAAATCAATCTTCTGCAGTTTAAGAATCTTCGTCTTTGTTGACTAAGTTGAAGGTCTTGATGAGTTGTGTGAAATCAGTTTAGAGTGATCTGCACTTTCGGAGCACTTATTCTGCAACTGCCCAAGACAGAAAATCGTGACACCACAGTGAGACTCAGTTTAGGTATGTGATGTCAGACTCTGCAATCTGGCCACAATAATGATCTTTGCCACAATATTTCACGAGGAGATGCCTTGGTAATTGGTGCAATCAAGACAATTCTTCTTGTTTTTGACCCAAACTATTTTGTATTAATGCATGTCTTGAGACAGAACTCTTTCTTTCCAGCAGAGACACATTACATAGAGGTCCTGCAGCAGTACTAGTTTTTCAAGTTGGATGACATAAGGTGGAATGAAATGACATCCTAGAGCTTTACTGCTGCCAAGAAAGTCAATGGTCCTGTTGAACTCTTCGATGGTGAGTTTGCTGTCCAGCATCTCTGACAGAAAAATCTGGAATAGTGCTGAGAGCTTTTATACAATACACAACATTGTCACTGCAAGAGTTTGAGATAGTGCTTCACCTACCTTTCTACATGCTTGCCAAGTTCAATGATGATCTGCCTGTCTTTGTGTTCACGGAAGTTGATTTGTTGTTCCTGGCTCTGTTGCTTTCTTGATTCATTCACGTCTCCAGTGTCTCCAGATCCAGTAGCACATTTTACACTTGTGCAGAGTTTCAGAGTATTAATTAGCACAGTGCCAAAATCCTGCTCAGACTTGATTTTGGCTGCTCTCAGATCATTTAGATTTTGTCTCCGACTTGGTTGTCGTTCATGAGGGCTATTTTCTTGGTTGCAGTAACTGGTGCTTTCAATTCAATTAGTCAGCATTTCTCTGATCTATTTTCCCATATGCAGTGAGTGCAGAGTTATAAACGGTGTTGGACAGATAATCCTACTTTGACCCTTGGACATTGTTGTCTGAAAGAGCCTGATAAATGGTATTGATCAGCTTGTGGGTCTTGAATGTATCAGCGATACACAAGATTTCATTTGAAGACAACGTTTCTGTCTGGTATGGTAAAGTTTCCTTGGCTTTTGTCTCTATGATCTTGCTACATGCCACAGTTGTCAGGGTTAGATTCAGCACTTGATAGTTAGAAATGATCATGAAGCTGTTGTGGATGTTAGGTCTGGTATTGATGAGATCTGACTGGTGTGAGTGGCACATTTTCAGACATCCCCAGAACAACTTGCGGAAAACTTTGGTCTGCCAATTCCCTGGTGCCCTAGCTCAGTTGGCTAGATGGCCAGTTTCCCTTCATAGTTTAGTGCACTGTAGAATGATTCAATTGCACTTGAGATGGGACAGAACAGATACACCACATGTTGCCTGGGTTGGATCATCTTAGCTGTGAAGAGATGTTGGATAAGCTTGGGTTGTTTGGAGCAGAGAAGCTTCAAAAGGAACATGACTGAGATGAATAAGATCACGGGGATATGGACAGGTTAGATAGAAAAGTTGCTTCCCCACTCAGAAGGTGATCTAGGTCTAAAATGCACTGCCAAGGAGGGTAATTGAGGCATCTAACTTCAAAACCTCTGTGCAGAGAAAGCAGAGTCAATATATTGAGACTAGTGACCCTTCGACCTGTTGAGATTCTCCTGCAATTTCTGTTCTTGTTTCAGCTTTCCAGCAACTGCAGTTCTTGGTTTTATTTTAGTGATACACAGCGAGTTTTGAGAAGATTTGTAGCTCAGGTTGAGGTTCTGGATGTGAGTTTGCTCACTGAGCTGGAAGGTTTGTTTTCAGACGTTTCGTCACCATTCTAGGTAACATCATCAGTGAGCCTCTGGTGAAGCGCTGGTGTTATGTCCCGCTTTCTATTTATCTGTTTAGGTTTCCTTTGGTTGGTGATGTCATTTCCTGTTCTTTTTCTCAGAGGAAGGTAGATAGGCTCCAAATCAATGTGTTTGTTGATGGAGTTCCGCTTGGAATGCCATGCTTCTCGGGATTCTCGTGCGTGTCTCTGTTTGGCTTGTCCTGGGATGGATGTGTTGTCCCAATCAAAGTGGTGTCCTTCCTCATCTCTATGTAAGGATACTAGTGATAGTGGATCATGTCTTTTTGTGCCTAGTTGATGTTCGTGTATCCTGGTGGCTAGCTTTCTGCCTGTTTGTCACAGTTCTTGCAAGGTATTTTGTAAATGACGTTTGTTTTGCTTGTTGTCTGTATAGGGTCTTTTAAGTTCATTAGCTGCTGTTTTAGTGTGTTGGTGGGTTTGTGGGCTACCGTGATGCCAAGAGGTCTGAGTAGTCTGGCAGTCATTTCCAAAATGTCTTTGATGTAGGGGAGAGTGGTTATGGTTTCTGGGCACGTTTTGTCTGTTTGTTTGGGTTTGTTGCTGAGAAATCGGCGGACGGTGTTCATTAGTGATCCATGTATAATGTCCTTTAAGCCCTGCAGAAAAGGAGATGGCAGATCCTGTTGGATGGTTCCCTGAGCAGGCTATCAAAATCATTGGAAAAATGCCTCATTGCCAAAACTTTCAAATAAGCTCTAACAGAGTTTGGCGAGAAAGAAAGGCACACCCCACTTTCCTGCATGTCTGGTGTCTTATCCCTTCTGCTCATTACTTGGAGGTTATCCACCTTCTACTGGAATATCACAGTTTATCCCCCTGATTACAGTCAAAACAAATATTCCAATTTATGCCTAAAAATACTATTTTACAATTTTACTTACATCTGAAATTAGCCTTTGAATAGATGGGATAGGCTGATTTCTATTCTGTTTTTGATGCACAATCTGACTTTACTGCGTTCTGGAACTTTTCTTGGGACAGCTGTCATCACACGAGGCCGATACATTTCTGAATATGTTATAATTAACTTTTGTGCTGAACATGGTTATAGGTATTGTCGTGTTTAATGCAGAATATTTGAGTTGTCGCTTCCTCCGTTAAGTCAAGGAAGTTAATTTGTAAGGATCTTCCTCTGAGAAATCCATGTTGATTGCTGCTTATTTAGTTTTTATACAATGGTAGAATTGTTCCAACACAAAAAGAAGCCATTGGGCCTGCAGTGTCTATGCAGCTGAGCCAGTAACATTCCTCTGCCTTTGCCCTGTGGTCCAGCAAATTGTTTTGCAGATAATTATCCAATTCCTTTTTGAATGTCACAGTTATGTCCATCTCCCTGACATTCTTGGGCTTTGCATTCTGCATCACAACTAGTCTTGGTGTAAAAAGCTTTTTTCTCCGGTTACTGTTGATTCCTTTAGTGACTCACCTTAAATAAGTGTTCCCGGTTCTCAATCTTTCTGTAAATAGGAATGGTTTCTCCATCACTATTTGATCCAGACCCCTCCATGATTTTAACCATCTGTAACAACTTTCTCAACCATCTCTTTTTCAATAAGTGTCAGTTTTGCCAGTCCAATCTTATAACTGAAGTCTCTCTTTCCAGAAAAATTCTTGTTAATTTTTTTATACCCTTATTATTATACAGATAATTTCCAAATTAATTATAATAATAGATTTCTTTGTTTTCCTGGGGACTGAATTTCTCATGTGGTCCGACACTTTTAGTTGAATGCAAGCACTACTTTAATCAGTATGTAATCTGTGGACATCCTTTCCCACACTATGTCCAGTTACTCCCTCATGATTGCCAATGCAAGTCCCTTTCAGCATTCCAAGATAAACACTATCTACTTCTAGGAACTTGTTTTATCCTGTTTTTAAGATAATCTGGAACTTCTATTTCATTTAAATGAAAGCCATTGACTTGTTTAGCTGATCTGTTTGAGGAGAGCATGTTGCTTACATCTATTTAGGGTCAAACTGATTTTTAAAAATGCACCTAGTTCTAGCATGTATTTACCTGACATGCTCAGCATTATTTATGTATAGATGTTTGTCTTGTGTCATCCCCTTGCAATCTATTTGCTGTGAGTGTTTTTCATTTATTACTAGGTTATATATACATTAATCCTAGTCATGTGAAATGCTATTGTTCTGTGATTGGTCTCCTTAAAATATTTTATGATAAGATGATGACTGAGCTGAATTAATGATGAGTATGATAATGAAAAATGATGGCACTCAATTAATAGTTATCATCTGCCTATTTGTAATCATGAGTAATGTTATGACATAAATAAGTGACTGAAAGTAGAGAAGCAGAGATTTTTAAAGACTTGGAATTATCACAATAAGGGGCCCGTTTAAAGAAAGTTCAATAACTGTTCAAATTCAGCAAAAACTGAACACAACAACTTTGTGAGATAATGTAACTTTTCATGTTTGATTTTGAAATTATATCAATCACTAATTCATGTCTGTAACAAGTGTTTATTGATTTGATTGACAAGTCTCAACTTTATAACATACAATTTGTTCATTACATACAAGCATCTAATATGACTGACCACCAAAGAGAAACTAACTTTCAGGACAGTAGAATATATTGATATATACAGAACTTTAATAATTCTTAATACCAAAGGAGCTACTACAATCAAAGGAAGCATAAATACTCTATAAAGATGGTTGTAGTCTGCTGTTGGGTTTGTTGAAACAGTTACAACGATTATGTGGAATTTTCAACTGTCTCAATAACCGATAAATTTCCTGTTTCTAACATAGTATTTACTGGCAGAAACAGCTACAAAGACTGCTAGAGGTGGGTGAATTACTGCTCACTGTCATAAAATAGTGCATCATCTTTCAAATAACTATGAGCAAAACACATTTCATTTGAAACAAAAACAATCGTGTCATTAGGCCTCAGAATCTTGGAAGGAAAGCACAGAAGGAATCAATTTGGCCCAAGTCCATACTGGCTAAAAATGCATTATCCAGTCTATTTTTCAGCTTTTTCTCTGTAGCTCAGTAGGTTATGGCACATTTGAGAACATACTAGTAAGCTTTGTCCCTGACTGTTGCAGTCCCTGAAGTGTGTATACACCCGCAGTCCTGTTTGGAAGTTAGGTCCATGTTTTTGACTCAGTGACACTGGAGGAACAATGATAGAGTTAGTCAGGATGGTGTGTGGCTGGGAAACAACTTGCAGACTGAGCTTCCATATGTCAGCTACCCTTGTCCTTTGAGATAGTTGATGTTGTAGGTTTGCAATGTACTGTCAAAGGACCATTGGTAAGTTGCTACAGTGCATTAATTATGTACTGCTATCACTGGTGGAGGGAGTGAATGTTTAAGGGAATAATTTGGGTAGTGATCAAGTGGTCTGCTTTTTCCTAGATGGGTTCAAGTTTCTTGAGCGTTGTTACAGCTGTCTTCATTCAGACAAACAAAAGAACTTTATTACACGCCTGACTTGTGAGTTAAAGATGGTGGACAGGATTTGGGAGTTGAAAGGTGAGTTAACCATCCCAGAATTTGCAGCCTTTGCTTGATCTGATAGCGAGTCCAGTTATATTTCTGGTCAATAGTGACCAGCAAGATAAAGATGGTGCGTGACTCAGCAAAGATAATGTATTTGAATGCCAATGGGGCAATAATCTGATACTGTTTCATTGAATCTGGTCATTGCCTAACTCTTGTGTAACGTGACTGTTATTCACCACTTATCAGCACAAGCCTTTCCAGGTTTGTTGCACATGGACTATTGGAAGAATTGGCAATCAATCAGCATATAATTGACAGTGAACATTCCCTGGCTTTGTGAGGAAAGAAAGTCACTGACGATGGACGTTAAAATTAGTTGGCTTTGGATACTACTCTGAAGAATTCGTCCAGTAACATCCAGGGACATAGATACATTATTTCACATTTCTTTGGATTTCTGTCTACCTGATGAATCCAGACCACAGGAAACAGGAACAGGAATATGCTGTTCAGTGCCTTCGGTCTCCTTTGCTATTTGATAGCGTCACGTCTGATCTGACATTCCTCACATCCCTTTTTCTGTCTGTTCCCTGTAATGCCCGATTCCCCTACCTATCAACAGTCAGCCTTATGCATACACGAGGACTTCGGCCCCACAGGTCTCTGTGGCAACGAGTTCCAAAAATTCTCAACCTTCTGCAAGAGGAAGTTCTTTCTCATCTCAGTCTTAGGCGTCCCTTTATTCTGAGGATATGCTCTCTGACCATAATGCAGGAGCAGAATTAGTCCATTTGGCCCAGCGTGACTGTTTTGCCATTTGATCATGGCTGATATGTTTCTCAACCCCATTCTCCTGACTTCTGCCCATGACTTTTGACTCTTTTACCAATCAAGAACCTATCTATTTCCACTTTAAATACACTCAATTACTTGGCCCCTGTGGCCATGACGTTCAGAGATTAACCATTCTCTGGCTGAAGACATTCCTCTGCACCACCTCAGCCATTCACTCTGAGGCTGTGTCCTTGGATCCAGTTCTCTCCGGCTAAATAAGACATCTCCACATCCACTCTTTCCAGGCCTCTCAGTATTCTTAAAGTTTCAACCAGATCCCCCTTTATCCTTCTAAACTCCATCGAATACAGACCCCAGTCTCAAATGCTCCTCATATGACAAGCCCTTCATCCCAGGATCATTCTTGTAAACTTCCCTGGTCCTCTCTAATGCCAGCACATCCTTATTTAGATATGGTGGTCTGAACAGAGCCTTATACAGCCCCAGCAGTAGGTCCTTGCTTGTGTTCTAGTGCTCTTGAAATAAACCAAACCTGCATGTTAACCTTAGGAAAATCCTGAACTAGGAATCCATTTGTGCTTCAGACTTCCAAAGCTTTTCCCCGTGACAAAATAGTGTACACCTCTATTCCCACAAAAGTGCAAACCTCACACTTTCCCACATTGTATTTATTCAATTTTCCACTACTTTGACGACTCTCCTAGCTTTTCCAAGTCCGTCTACAAACTCTCTGCTTCCTCACCACAATCCGCCCCTCCACCTCATATGTGCTACCTTAGTAACAATGCCCTCAGTTCCTTTGCCCCAAAGCTGAATATATAACATGAATAGTGGTCCCAACTTGGACCCCTGTGGAACTCCAATATTCACCAGCTTCACCTAGTCTCTATCTTCTTATAGTCAGCCAATTCCCTATCCATGCCAGCACTTTCCCCCAACACCATGAGCTCTTGTCTTATTTAGTAGTCACCTGTACAGCACCTTGTCAAAAGCCTTCTGGAAATCCAAACAGATCACATCCAGTGGCTCTCCTTTATCTAACTTGCTCATTATCTTCTCAAAGAATTATAATAGATTTGTCAGATATGATGTCCCTAAACAAAACTGAGCTGACTCAGCCCTATTTTTCATTGCGTGTTCAAGCACTCCACAATCTCATCCTTGATAATGGACTCAAATCTTTTCAATGGCCGAGGTCAGGCAAACTGGTCTGTTGTTCCCTGTCTTCTGTCTCCCTTCTTTCTTAAACAGGACTATTATATTTTCCATTTTCCAGTCCTCTAGGACCCTCCTGACTCCAGTGATTCCAGAAGATCACGACTAATGCCTCTACAATTTCCTCAGGTATCTTCTTCAGATTGCTGGGGTGTCATCCATCTGGTCCAGGTGATTTATCCACTTTCAGATCTTCCAGATACTCCAATACCTTCTTAGTGATAGCCACTAAACTCACCTCTGCTCCCAACTCTCTAAGTTTTGGTATGTTGCTGGTGTCTTCCACTGTGAAAACTGATGCAAAGTACCTATTCAGTTCCTCTATCATTTCTTTACTCCTCATCACTAATTGTCAAGCCTCAATTTTCAATGTCCACTTTTTCCTCTATCCTACCTTTTAAATATCTTATAAAGATCTTGCAATTTTAAAAATATTTCTAGTTAGCTTACCCCCATATTTAACCTTCTCACCTTGTATTGATTTTCTATTTATCCTCTGCGGGTTTGTGAAGGCTTCCCACTAATCTTCAGCACATTGTTAGTCTTTTATTTTTATGACGTCCCTGACTTCCCATTGTAAGCCAGGGTTGCCTCATCCTCCTTTTACTATGCTTCTTCTTCCTTGGGCTGAATTTCTGCTGTGCCTCCCGAATTGCTACTCCAGTGTCTTCCCTATAGGCTCCCCTTTCAAACAACTCTGGCCAGCTACTCCCTCAAGCCTTTGTAATTCCCTTCACTCAATTGTAATACTGCTACAGTGTATTCCAACTTCTCACTCTCAAACTGCAAGGAAAATGCTGTCATATTATGGACACTGTCCCCTCCTTCACCTTAAGCTCCCTAATCATGGTTGCTTCATGGCACATGGCCAAATCTAGAACTGCTTGCTTCCAAGGGGGTTCTACCACAAATCACTCCAAAAACATCATCTCATGGATATTCCATGAAATCCTTTTCTTTGGATCTGTTACCCTTCTGATCTTCCCAGTCCACCTGCATACTGAAGTTAATAGTGCCTTCCTTGCACACTTTTTCTAACTTCTGATTTATTTTCTTCTTCACATCCTGACTACTGCTAGGAAGCTTGTACACAACTCCCATTGCTGGGAGTCAAACCATCCTGTCCCTGACCAGTGAGTGAACTGAAGGTACTTAATCTAAGACTGCATCTTGAAACATAGTGTCCATGTAACTTTTCCACTCCATGATGTGTTGCAGTGTATGACACTCATCAGATTCTTCATGCAATCAACGCTTGCTACAGGTGTGATCACAATGAATCACAGATAGTAGGAAAACTGCATTGGCAGTTCCTACTATCGCACAATGAATCACTGTTGCCTTCAATCTGAAAGTAATCTTGTCAAATTAGTAGTTATCGCTAACCAATGAACTTGCCGTATATCTGTGATGACACTCTTGTGCTGGGCTCCGATCCTGGACTTGATTTATCCTGTTAAAAAAAAAAGCCTGAGCCAAAGAAAAAGCAAAAAGCACCCCTCCCCTCTGCGTCAAATTCTCATGTAGCTTCTTAATTCTCCAAACTATCTTCCCTCTTGGGATCTGATCTCTCCTTCCTGACCAAAGCTTACTAATCTATCTGAAACTTCTGATCTGGCCCTATACTCTTCTATGAGGGGAAACATTCTCTCAGCTTTTACCTTTCCAAATCTGTTACGAATATTATATATTTCATTGAGATCAACTCTCATTCTTTTAAATTCCAATGAGTTGTCTCAACCTGTATAGCCTTTTATTTACAAGAAAATCGCTGCATATGTGAACTCATCCTTATGAAGCTTCTCTGAACTTCTTCCAAAGACATAATATCTTTCCTTAATAAGGAGACCAAAACTGCTCTCATTACTTCAGATGGGGTTCATCAGCATCTTGTACAGTTGATATCTTCCCAAGTCTACAACTTTCATCTTTACAAACTCTAAAAAGCAAAATATATTTGTACATATAAATAGCAATCTTGTGCATTATATTTGATGTCCAACTTCTATGTGCGTAAATAGTGTGGAAAGGGAAGTAGCAGGGAAGTTAAATACAGATAGTGTTGAAGAAGCAGCTCGAGTAGAAAATAGTCTCAGTTCAGGAATCCTCCAATGGAGAGGAAGTGGAATTGTTTGTTTCATACACATAATATTGTGTAAGCCAAATCTATTTGTTGTATGCAAGTGGTATTATCCCAGTTGCATCAGTTTAAAAACCATATATTTCATTTTTTAAAGACAGGGATTAGTTGAAACTGTGTAGACATTAATGGGAACCATGTAAAAATTCAGACAAATGTTTGTATTTGTTGAGAAAATTCAACGTTCAAAGGGTTGTAAATAAATTTAATTGACATGAAACATTAACTGTTTCCTAGTACGCATACTGCCTGATCTGACCTGAGGTCTTCCAGTATTCTTTGTTCTCATTTCAAAAAGGTAATATTGCTAATCATGTTTCAGCTTGATTAAAAAAACAATGACTGTCATAATTATAATCACATGTACAATTTTCTTTTAATCCCCACATTCAGGATACCCAGCTGCATAAAATAAAATTGGGATCTGTTGTAACATGTTTGGATGCAACATCACTGGGGAGTCATTAACACATAGGTACCAGAGTCGCAATTCTTAGTAAGGGGTTTTACTTGATTCCAGAGGTTGAATGCAATTTTTTGAAGATGATATTTTCGATGATTATTCACTTAATGGCACATAAAGTTTCATGACAATTAATATGAAGAATAATAGTGAAGAAAAAGCACAAGAATTAATGGAATTAAATAAAACAAAATATATAATAAATTCACAATTTTGGGGAAGTGCTAAAGAAGGGTCACTGGACTGGAAACATTAACTCTGACTTTTCTTCATAGATTTCTGTTTTTGTTCACAGTTTAGGGATTTTTCTTGAAGCTTTCCAGACTAATTACACAATAATATGCATTTGAGATTTGAACTATGTTCTCAAAATTCAATGATTCCACAATGTAAATAGCTGGAATGAGTTATTTATATTTGCTACCATTTTTCTTAGTCTTTTACTTGTTCTTTTGAGTTTTAATAATGGTCTAAAAATTGCCATGTTCTTTGAGATCAAATGATTTATCCATATTCTTTCAGGTCCAGTACATCCCAACCAACCCCCAATTTCTCATACTTTTTGGTGCTGATGAAAATTGAAACTGAAAAGGCTGTGGTTTTAGCAATAAGAAGTGCATTTAACTTAACTATAAACCTAATACAAACACATGGGGTACAATCAGTAATTTAAATAAGTCACTTTTAATGATTAGGATCATTTTCTTATGAGCTTAAGCAATTTCCAAGTTCTCATGATGTAAATACAGAAGTGCATCTGAATTAAAAGCAGAAAATGCAAGAAATACACGGTAGATCTGGCAGTATCTTGGAGAGATAATCAAAGTTTATGCTCCAGGTTGATGACCTGAAAAAATGGGAAAAGTGAGATTTGTAACCAGGTTAAAGCAATATAGTGGCCACGTAATGAGAGAAAAGAATAAAAGTCAAAAGGCCATGAAAGGTTGCAAGGTCAGAGAGATTGTATGAAGAAGGCATATAGGGTTGCCCTTGTACCCTTAAAGCGGGAGTAAGGGGACAGACAGGTAAAGAAACAAAACAGACGGGGAAGGCAATGGTTAGTGGTTTTATTGCTGGGCTGTCAATCCAGAGACCCAGATAATGTTCTGGGGACCGCGTTTGAATCCTACCACAGTAGATGGTGGAATTTGAATTCAATAAATATCTGGAGTTAAGAATCTAATGATGACCGAGAATCCATTGTTGCTTATTGGAAAAAAACCATCTGGTTCACAGATGTCCTTGTGGGAAGGAAACTGGCATCCTTACGTGGTCTGGCCGACATGTGCCTCCAGGCCCACAGCAATTGGCTGACTCTTAACTGCCCTCTGGATAATTAGGGATGGGCAATAAATGCTGCCTGGCTCGCGACACCCTCTTCCCGTGAATGAATAAAAAAAAGCAGTCTTGAGGAGAGGTATGAAAAAGTAGAATAATTATGAACAGTTGCTGCCATAAAAGAAGCCCCAAAACACAAAACAAAATGGAAACAGTAGTTACGATTTAAGATCATTGAACTCAGCATTGAATATGGAAGATGATAATGTGCCTAACTAAATGAGGTACTACTCCCTGAACTGATGTTGAGCATCATTAGTGCAATTTGTTATCTGAGTACAAGATCAGAGCAGGTGTGGAGAAATAAAAATGACAGACAACAGGAAGCTTTAAGTCACTTGTAAACTAAATGTGGACATTCTGCAAAACAGTCACCCAGCCTACATTCAGTCTTCCAGATAGAAAGAAGACTATACTGTGAACAGCAAATCAAAAGTACAAATAAACTGTTGTTTAATCTCTTGCACTGGCATGTATTGTTTGAAGGTATGGGTCTGTTAGGTGGTGGCTGAGTGGACCACAGTGTGGCAGAGGCAACAGTTCCTTTGAAATGTTGAAAGGGGAAAACTTGTTTAGTGGTGCCACAAACTGGAGGTGCAAGAAATAGTGAAGGGTGATGCACTGATTATAGGTAGATGGGGTAGAAGGTGAGTACAAAGGGAACCTGATGATGGTTCTGGGAGGGAGGGTGGGAGTCAATGAGAAGTGCAGGAAATTAAATGTACATAACTGAGGCTCAGTAATTTGGATTACCCTTAGAACAGATGTGGCTGAGACAAAGAAACTTGTAGGATGGATTAGAATCTTTATAAGTAGCAAACTGTGAGGAAATGTGGTCAGATCAGTCGTGGAAGTAAGACCTATAGTGGATTTTAGTCAATGGCTGACTGCCAAAAAATGGAGATAGATATGTTCAGGAAAGGACTGGAAGAATTGGAGATCGACCATGCGAATACTTTTGAATAATGTGTTTAGTTAAGAGTTAAAAGTCCTCAAATTCATTCTGTGTCTTTCTTGGTTAGTATTTGTCTTTTTTGCCATCAGTATTCATTTACTCAATCTCTGAATTCAGTGTTGGAGAAGTGAAAGACGCATGATAGGAAATATACTAACAGAAGAATGGGTGGGTTGAGAGTGTGAGAATCTTCTTTGCATTTTCTGGGGCAAAGCTGGGACTTAACAAGAGTAGGTTGCTTAGTACAGGTAAGAACACAGTTGATGGATGGTGAAAGTATGTGGACCAAAAAGGAAAATACTCTGAGAAAATCAGAATTTGTGTAAACTCTGAACAGAAAGAAGATGATATCAGGTGTTTCAGAGATTGAAATAAAAACAAACATTAAAAAAATTGAGCTTGGGAATCAATGTTCCACACCTATAGGCTAAACCTGAAATGACAGATGGAGTGGCCCATGGGAGTATATGATGACAGTACAGGTTAAGTTTATCATCTCCACCGATAAGAGGCTCGTGGATGTTGAGAGCTGTGTAAGATTTGTTCGCAAGGCACAGATTACCCAAAAAAGGGTCATAAGTAGTTCTAAACTGTTTACCAAGAAGCAACAACTAGATAGGAAGCTAGGCAAAATGGACAGAAAAGACATAGAATCAGGGAGTTATGGTTTTGATCCAGCAGTGATGAAAGAGTGGCAATGCATGTATGCATTTGACAGATGACACACTTGTATTTTAGAACTCTTGGCAGTTGATCAAGGTGATTTTACCATGGGTTACAAAAGTTCTCTTAATCAGGTAGAAGGAAAAGGAATTTGTGGCAAGATAGAAGAACAGGCCAAAACAAGGTGATTACATGAAAGTAGTTCAATCAAAGAAACTGAACTTTGAAGGAAATCAATTTCTACTGGAAGCATCTTTTAACTTATCCACGTTCATGCAAATTTTAACAGAAATCCAAATGGATTTAGCCTCAAGAATACTAAAATTATAAACAACTCTTATTGCACAAATAGTCCGTATCCTATATTCAATTTCAACTACAGTTGTATTTATCTGAATCTCTCCCTTCTCCTTTAAGGTCCTCATAAAACCTGCTTCTGTAAACAATCTTAGTGACAAATCTTACTACCTCTCTTTGGTTTAGCGTAATTTTTGTCTGATTGCACCCCAGTGAAAACATCTCTGAAAAAGGCTATGTAAATTCAGGGTGATATGTACAACAGTAGCAAAATATATTTTAAAAATCTGGAATTAAAACTCGTCAAAGGAAGACCATGTAGTTATGACTGATTGTTGCAAAATCTAAATAGGGTTCAGTAGTACCCTTTAGGGAAATAAATGTGCTATCTGTATCTGGTCCAGCCTACATTTAACTCCATAACAACGGCAATGTGGATCTTAAATGCTCTCCTAAATGCCAAAATCAGAAGAGCTGGCCCACAGACTAGTCAAGCAACTGTCTGATATAGCCATACACATGTGTCATTCCTGACAGACAATATACCAGACACCAACATCACCATTCCCGGTTATGTCCTATCCCACAGGCATTTAATGTTTTAGTGGCTATACATGGTACACAGTCAGGAGACTATTTGCTTTGTCCTCCACATTGATTCTAGATCCCATGAAAGCTCATGGCATTATGTCAAACAACAGCAAGGAAACCTCCAGCTCATGCAAAGTATTTGTCCACGCTGACACCACCTGGAAGAAGCACTGAGGATTCTGAGGACAAAGAATGTTCTCTATGTGGGGAATGTGCATCACTAAGGGTGATTCACTAATACTCCTACTGTTAAAGCTGGCCTAAAAGGCATAACAGCTAGGTGAGGTCTGAGGGCACCAAGAAGTGGAAGAAATTTGCTTGATCTCCTCCTCAGCAATCTACCTGTTCCAGATACATCTGTCCTTGATCTCATCAGAAGAAGTGACTAACATCCAGTCACTGTGGAGACCAATTCCCATATTCACATTGAGGATAGCCTCTTGTTGTACTGTGTCACATTACTGTGATGCTAGATGGGACAGAATTTGAACAGATCTGGCAACTCAAAATTGGCCATCCATTAGGCACTGTGGGCTATCAGCAGCTACAGAACTATTTAACGACAATCTGCAATCTCGACGTATCAATTCAACACAGCAAATCACACCTGGTTCAAAGAAGAACGCAGGAGGACAGGCAAGGATCAGTACGATCTCACAGAACCTGTAAAATTCTAACAGGACAAAGGCAGTGTATATGGAGGAAGGATGTGCCCAATGACTGGGAAGTCCAGACCAGGGGGACAATCTAAGGATGTAGGTTTGACCATTTAGGACGGAAATGAGGAGAAATTTCTTCACTCAGAGAATTATGAGCCCGTGGAATTCTGTGCCACAGCAAGTGGTTATGGCCAAAACATTTTTAAGAAGAGAGATGGATTTCAGGACTGATGGGATCAAAAGTCTTGTGAGAAAGCAGAACACGGGGAACTGAAAATACAAATAACAGAAGTTATGAGAAGAGAAAGTTAAACACAACAGGGAATCTTAAAGTTTTCTTTCAGCACTGAAATATTAAAAGATGGTAAAAAGGTGAATGTGCTCGAGTCAAGATCTAAAAGGGGATTTGCTCTTGAAAGCAGATGGCTGAGGCAAAAAATGAGTACTTTGTATTTGTCTTTACCAAGGAAAAATATGTTGCCTAGCTCATGGCAAAATAGAAAGTATCTGAAGTACTTGACGGGCTAATAAGTAATGAAGAGGTGGTATCAGGGAGGCGAGCTTCACTTAAACTTTCTAAGTCTACTAGACTGGATGAGATAGATCCTAGGATACTGAGGAAAATAACAATAGAAATTGCAGAGACATTGGCTATCATTTTCCAATCTTCCAGATAGAATTCAGAGGGCTTATGAATTGGAAATGTGATACATGTTATAAAAAAAAGTGTGTAGGATAAACCCAGCAATCTCAGGCCAGTAAGATTAATCTGGTGGTGGGCAAGTGTTTAGAAATGACAATTCATGACAAAATTAACAAGCATTTTTGTAAATGCAGGTTAATGGAAGCTAGCATGGATTTGATAAGGGCAGTTCATGTTTAAGTAATTTGCTTCAGATTTTTACGAAATATTTTTTAATCAAACTATTTGGACATATTAAGTCACACTTCCCTACTTCTGTTGTGCTTCCAGCTTAAGCTGTTAATGCCTAAGTCAGATCCCAGACTGAAATTTGGCTTGATAGATCATATTTTGTTTTGTTTTTATTAAATAAAGTGGTCTTTCATTAAAACAGATGCACTCAATGCTGTGGATCTAATTTTAGCAATTAAACAGAAGTTTATTCTGCAAAAGAAACTAAATAGAATAAACTAAGCAACTTAGATATAACATAATTTGAATTCTTTAGAATTATACAGTAAAACTAAAATCCCATCTATCCCAACAGCATTACAATACTTAAATACAAGAGAGAATTTAATTCTGTATCATATGTTTAGGCATGATTGAACTGTTCCTTTCAATTCCCAGTTGTGACAGTTTGATAGCCTTTTTCTCGATTGTTCACAGAACTGATCCTAGACTTTATCAGCCTTGAATTGACCCTTCAGGGTTCTAACCAAAAATTTGGGGTCTTGAACTTTCAAACCAACATCTTAGAATAGAATACCTACAGTGTGGAAGCAGGCCATTTGGCCCATCAAGTCCACAATGATCCTCCGAAAAGCATCTCACCCAGACACACCCTGCTACCCTGTAACCTGCATTTCTCATGATTAACCTACCCAGCCTGCAAATCCCTGGAATCTATGGACAATTTAGCATGGTCAATCCACCTAACTTGCCCATCTTTGGACTGTGGAAGAAACTGGGGCACCCGGAGGAACCCATGCAGACACAGGGAGAATGTGCAAACTCCACATCGACAATTTACACGCAGCTAATCTGTTTTCTAACAGTTCTGAATTACCATCTTTCTTCAAGAGAAACTGTTATTTTACTTCAAGCAGAATGTTTGCAACGTGAAAACAAAAGCTTTTCCAGCTATAGGATTTCCCCTTTCACAAGAAAAATGTAATTCCTGATTCTGTTAACTGAAAGCAAGCAAATTTTCTTCAAACTTTACTCTGTTTTATAGTCATAGAGATATACAGCAAGGAAATAGACCCTTCAGTCCAACTCGTCCATGGCAATCAGATCCTATACAAATCTAGTCCCAGTTGCCAGCATTTGGTCTATAGTCCTCTAAACCCTTCCTATTCATATACCCATCTAGATGCCTTTTAAATGACGTAAACATATCAGCCTCCAGCACTTCCTCTGGCAACTCATTCTATATACGCACCACCCTCTGTGAGAAAAAGTTTCCCCTTAGGTCCCTTTCATGTTTTTCCCCCTCCCCTTAAACTTGTGCCCTCTAGTTTTGGGCTCTCCCAGCCCAGGAAAAAGACTTTGCCTATTTCCCCAATGATTTTATGAACCAACATAAGGCCACTCCTCAGCCTCCGATGCTCCAGGGAAAATAGCCCAAGCCGATTCAACCTCTTCCTAGAGCTTAAACCGTCCAACGCTGGCAACATCTTGTAAATCTTTTCTGAATCCTTTCTAAATGCACAACATCCTTCCTTTTGGAGGGAGACCAGAACTGCGTGCTATTCTCCAAAAGTGGCCAATCCAATGTTGCTGTTCATTCATAAGATCCCCCCAATGGAAGTAAATTCCAATTAATACCCCAGGAAGTAACTCCCTCATTCTCATTTTAAAAGACCAGGCTCCAGAAATACTGACAAGTTGATCATTACATCTTCCCATGCACACAAACCAAAACCCACATGCCACTAGTTCTAAATATATAAACATAAATCACACACCTTACATCAACCTTTCAAAAGGCATTTAATAAATTGCTACACAGTAGACATGTCAGCGAAATTAAAGCTTGTGGAATAAAAGTGACATTTGGCTGAATGACTGAAACAGATGATTTTTGTTGGAGCAAAGTTTGTTGTTGCATTTCCCAGGGTCTGATGTTGCATTGCTGCTGTTCTTGACATCTACGAATGACTTAGACTTAGCTAACTTGGTATTATTTCAAAGTTTTCACCTGACATGTGAACCGTGACTACTGATGTTTAAGGTCAAAAGAATATAGACAGTCGATGAAACAGCCAGGCAAGTAGCAGATTAAATTTAAGACAGAGAAGTGGAGCAATTTGGTAAGAAGAATAAGGACAAAGTGTTAAATTTTTTAAAAATATTGAAGTGGGTGCAGGAAGATATGGACCAGGGGTTGATCTTTGAATCAGTCAGGTGGCAAAACAGTTTGAGGGGGCTGTTTAAAAAAAGACATAATGATGGTTTTATAAACAGGGGCAGTTAGTACATAAGAAAGCAAGTTATGTTGCATCTGTACAAAACAAATGGTCCCTCGTGAACTGAAGTATTGTTCTTACTTCTCAGCTACATACTTTGGAAAGGATGTGAAGTAATTAAATAATCATAGAATCCCCACAGTGTGGAGAGAGGCCATTAGGCCCATTGAGTCCCCACTGATCTTCAGAACAGCATTTCACTCAGACCCAGTCCCCAGCCTTATCTCTGTAATCACCCCCTCAACCCCATTTACCATGGCTAAGCCACCTAGTCGGCACAGCCCTGGACCCTACAGGCAAGTTCAGCAAGGCTAATCCACCTAACCTGCACAATAGTGGACAGCAGGAAGAAACCAGAACAGTTGGCAGAAACCCACATAGACATGAGAAGAGTGTGCAAACTCCACACAGGCATCCAAGGCTGGAATTGAAACTGAATGCTGTGAGGCATCAGTGATCAGAAACGATTCAAAAAAGTGAATCTGCAAACAAGCGTCTTCAGTCACATAAATGGATTGGACAAACTAGCACTGTTCTCCTGGGAGATTTGATATATTCAAAATTAACAGGAATCTCAACAAAGCTGAAATTGTTTCTGAACGTACAGATTGAGAACCAGAGCACACTAAGTTAAGGTGATTTGCAAGTGAATCAAAAGTGACATTATAAAAAAGCAGTACACGGTGAATTGTTAGGGTCTAGAATGCACGGCTTCTAAATGTGATTGAAGCAGATGCCATCATTGCTTTCAAAAGTTACTTAGTTCATTATCTTAAGCAGGGCTACAGGGAAGTTACAAATCCTAGCTTTTCACTATAACCGTTCCATTATTCAATATAGTGAGGAGAGTTAGACTGATCTTCATTACTTAGCATATTGAGGTCTTTCACTGACCTGGCTCCAAGTTAACAGCGGGGCCTTTCACTGACATCTCCAGCATCTAGGGAGTGGAGGACTCTTTAACTGATACCTCAAGGTCTAAGGTACAGACAGGCCCGTCACTGACCCCAATGTCCAGGATGCACAGCGGGCCTTTCACCGACCACCACCCCCCGTGTCCAGGGAATGGGGGAAAATGGGGCAGGGGCCTTTCGTTGACACCCCAAAGTCCCAGATCTGAAACAGGTGGAATTGTGAACGTGCCTTATCACCTCAGTGGCTAATTGAGACAGCCAAGTACTGAATGCGGTTTAATCCAGTTGTCACTTGATTCTGTACGCCATTGCTGAAGCTTTCTCCCTTCCACACGGGAATGAAGACCACGTGACAGATGAAGGCGGAGCTTTGTGACTCCGGAAGAGGAAGGAGTGAGACGGCGGGGTCACGCTTAATGGTGACGTTTGTTAGTTGGTGCGGTCCTGGGCCCGGTGTTTGTGGTAAGGGCCTCGGTGTCTCGTTACTTCTTTGATCCTCTCTGTGTTTGGTGTTTGGGTGGAATGGTCGTTATTGGCGTTTGTGTTTCAGGCTGGGTTTCTGTGAGGACTACGAGCAGTTAAAAGTCTGTTCTGTGGCTGAGCTTGCTATCTGGATGCTGGCAGTTGCTGCCTCTGGTTCGATGGAGTAAAAGCAGCGAGTTGTATCCGAGGAGCCTTGGTCACAGCTTTCCTTCTCGGAATTGTCGGACCGCTGGTCTCTTCATTCCCCCCCAGCGGATCCTGTTTCTTTTGGTAAGGCGGCTGCAGCTAGGAGGAACTGCGGACTCGATTGATGATTTATTTCATGTTGTATTTTTTAAAATGACAAGTAACCGTATGGTTTTCAATCGCCTCACATCTTGTTTGTTGCGACAGAACAACTAAACCTGAAAAGCTGCCAAAATGGTGTTAGCGGATTTGGGGAGAAAAATTACCTCTGCTCTGCGATCCTTGAGCAATGCCACCATCATCAATGAGGAGGTATTTTAACTTTGTGTTTTGTGAGTTAGTGATTTAGTTGATGCGGTACTTGCTCCGTCGCTAAAGCTAAGTGTTGTATTAGCCCAACGAAAGCATTTCTGCACCTATTTACTTCTTGTTAAGGCAATCAAGTATTTGAGCATTTGGAAATAATAATCTGGTTCTCAAAATTGGTTCAATATTACTAATCTGAAACAACTGTTGTACCCGTGAAATATTTTCAGATCTAACACTTTTTTTTTGGTTATTAGAGACAAAACAAACACTGTAGATGCTGGAATCCAAGGTAGACAAACAAGAGGCTGGAAGAATTCAGCAAGCCAGGTAGCATCTGGAGGAAAGGAGCAGTCAGTGTTTCAGATAATACCCTTCTTCAGGACCTCAGATGCTGCTTGGACTGCTGTGTTCTTCCAACCTCCTGTTTGTCTAACTCTTTGTGAACTTTGTAATTAGCATAAGTATGTTGTTTGTAAATGGAATTTTTAATTTTCGATCTCTTAATGGTTGGAAAAAGGATTGAATATTGGAAAGCAATGTACCTTTTGTTTACTGGTGCCAATTTAAGTTTGTGTGGCCTAAATTTGATGGATATTACTTACGCACCTGACATCAAACTATCCACATGTTAGACTGCCGTCAAGAGCTGTCATCCAGCAATATTAAAACTCTAACTTATTACATGTCTTAATTAGTTCTAATTATGCTATGGTAAAAGGAATTGTTGTGTGACTGATTACTTGACATGAGATTAGAAAACTATATATGTGCTGTAATTCTTTGTTTCCTCTGGATTTTAGTTTTATTTCTCATGACTTTATAGTTGAAATCCAAAGTCTGTACATTTTTAAGTTCTGCAGTTTACACAGTTAAAAACAAACATTTTGGCTACCTCCTGAAATATGTTTGCTGATTTAGGAATAAAATATCACATACTGAATTGTGTATTGTCCTGGTTCTGTAAGATAAGGAAGAAGAAAACAGGACTTGCATCTTAGTCATTTCCAGGCATGCTTGGTCTTATTTTCTATGTTTTCACTTCTGTCCCTTTCTCTAAGTTTTGTTCTTCATATGCTTTGCACTTTGTGCCTGTCATCCTTTTCCTGCCACTTGTCAAAGAAACGAAGAAAAGTGGATTGTTGAATTTTAACTATGTAAACACTTGAAAATTGCACATACAGACAAGTTATTATTTCAATGTAGTGCGGTTACTTGGCAGTGAGTCCACAAGTTACAAGTTTCTGCAACCAACGCAACAGGTTAAGGTAACAATGTGTAGAGCTGGATGAACACAGCAGGCCAAGCAGCATCAAAAGAACAGGAAAGCTGACGTTTCAGGCCTGGATCCTCCTTCAGAGGGTTCTTCAACAGGTTAAGGTGTTGGCTTTACATGCAATAGTTCTGGCTAATTCAGTTACTGTCATGTTTATTTTTGCTGAAGGTTAACTGCTTAATAAGATATAACTGAGGCATAGCAATTAAACAAACTTTATTCATTACAGCGATAATGGGATCTGCAGATGCTGAGATGCTGCTTGGCCTGCTGTGTTCATCCAGCTTCACACTTTATTTATTACAGCTGTAGTTTTAGTCCCATAGCTCTCATTAAGCCTCAACTTGGAGTTACTGTTGAACTAAACTTAGGATAAGCGAGCCATTTTGGCCATTATTTAACTCCAGAGAGGTAATATGATGATTACAGATCCCCAGTTAATTATAAAATTGGCCTAGCCCTGATGTAACAATCGGTTCACATTAAATTGTGAACTTGGCATAATGTTTTGAGGCTTCATAGTCTCCAGCTAATTGGGCTATTCAGGTTAAAGCTGAACAAATAAGTTTATATTTTAAAGTTTGTGTGCACAGTGCAAGTTTGTGGCATATTATGCGGAATTTCTTGGGGAACGAGAAATGCTTCTTAGGATGTTGGTGTGTTCTGGAGAAGTGGAGGTGCCTGGCTACATATAAGGAGTAAGATAACAAAGTGTGGAGCTGGATGAACACAGCAGGCCAAGCAGCATCTCGGGAGCACAAAGGCTGATGTTTCGGGCCGAGACCCTTCATCAGAGAGAGGTGCTGCTTGGCCTGCTGTGTTCATCCAGCTCCACGCTTGGTTATCTTGGATTCTCCAGCATCTGCAGTTCCCATTCTCACTGATATAAGGAGTAAGAAACAGGTTTAGGGTGTGGGGATTACCATTTAAGGATCACATGACTGATAACAGTACAATGATTTACAGTTGCTTCCCTCACTGTATATGTTCATCTCTTCTGTCAATTAACTATACTGCTGAACACAGTACAGTGTTCTATCAAATTGGCAGTCTTTTTAAACAAAACAACTTGTGTGCTCCATTTTTATTAAAACAATTAAAAATCATTATTTTTATTCTCAGGTTTTGAACGCTATGTTGAAGGAAGTATGTACTGCTTTACTCGAAGCAGATGTCAACATAAAACTTGTGAAACAGCTTCGGGAAAATGTCAAGTAAGTAAGCAAACTTAATTCAGTAAGTTGTATGCAGGATTATTAAAATGAGAAACACTTCAATTGAGGTAGTAGGTTGGCATCTGGAGACTTGAATAATTTAACAGTGCAGTTCTAATACACTGCGGGGTTGTGTGTGTTCTGTGTACAGCTAGGGGAGGCGATGGCATAGTGGTATTATCGCTTGAATATTAATCCAGAAAGTGAGCTAGTTTTCTGGGGATCAAAGCTTTGATCCTTCCATAACAGATTGTGGAATTTGAAATCGGTTTTTTTAAAAAAAACTGAAAAAATAAATAATTGCCAGTTATTGGAAAAACCCGTTTGGCTCACTAGTTTCTTTCAGGCAAGGAAATCTGTCATCCTTACCTGATTTGGCATACATGTGATTCCACACCATAGCTATGATTGACTATTAACTACCATCTAGGCATTTGGAGATGGGCAGTGAATGCTGGGTCAGACAACAAGTGCCATATCCTGTGAATCAATTTTTTAAAAAAATTACACAATTACTAATTTTCCCCTCAGTGTTGTACATTTGGGAATTTTCTGTTAAATGAATATGTTGATTGACCAGAGAAGTTACTGAATCCTTATAGTTTGTTTGTTTTTGGCTCTAATGTTAGCTCGGGCTCTTTAATGCCTGATACTAGCTAAACATTGCGCATGTGTCTAGATTGTAAATAGAAATGGTCGTAGAGTTGTACAGCATGGAAACAGCCTTTGGTCCAACTTGTCCATGTTGAGTCAGATATCCTGGTTACATCTTGTCCCATTTGCCTTCATTTGGCCCATATCCTTGTAAATCTTTCCTGGTTTGTATACCCATCCTGATGCCTTTTAAGTGTTGTAATTATACCAGCCTCCTCCACTTCCTCTGAGAGTTCATTCCACACACATACCACCCTCTGTGAAAAAGTTGCCTGTTAGGACCCTTTTGAATCTTTGCCTTCTGGCTTTGGCAACCTACCTACCCTAGGGACAATACCTTGCCTATTTACCGTATCCCCGCCCCTCATGATTTTATAAACTTCTATAAGGTCACTCTTCAGCCTGTGACAATCCAGAGAAAATAGCCCCAGCCTACTTGGTCTGTCCCTCTCGCTCAAATACTCGAGCCCCAACGACATCTTTGCACATGTTTTGTGAACCCTCACTAGCTTCACAACATCCTTCCTAATGCAGGGAGACTGGAATTGCATGTATTATTCCAAAAACGGCCTAACCAATGTCCTGTACAGCTGCAAAATTACATCCCAACTTCTATACTCACTGTACTGACCAATAGTGGCAAGTGACAACAAGTGACAGCCTGATACATGTGAACAAAAATCTTAATAGTTTGGTTTAACTGTATTTGTAATCAGCTATTTGTCCTCTGACGTGCTGTTTGAAAGACTCTGTCTGTCTGTCAACTGTACCTTAAACATACTTATTATAAACTAAATTTGACATTTGTTTAAAATGTAAATGCTGCTTCTTGCACAAACCATTTTGTTGATCATTTTCTGCACAGATAATTCACTGAACAGTTTACCTGTCAATTTTTTTATTTATTTTGCTAAACTTGTTTTAGAGCAGCTATAGACTTGGAAGAAATGGCTTCTGGCCTCAACAAAAGACGAATGATCCAGCATGCTGTATTCAAAGAACTTGTCAAGGTATCTGAACCACCAAGAGCAATTTGATTTTTACATGTTTTTCTTCTTTGAATTAAATATATTGCCATTTATGTATTATTTAGCTTGTAGATCCAGGAGTTAAAGCATGGACGCCCACAAAAGGAAAACAAAATGTCATCATGTTTGTTGGCCTTCAAGGTAGTGGTAAAACTACAACATGTACAAAGGTATTAGATTTTTCTTTCCCCTTTTGGAATATCTCATTAGAAGTCTAACATTTGCCGCCTTCGACTTAATCTAATCCCGTTGGTGGCTTGTCAATTAGGAAATAGCTGGTAGAAAGAGTTAATGGGAACTGCAGATGCTGGAGAATCCAAGATAACAAAGTGTGAAGCTGGATGAACACAGCAGGCCAAGCAGCACCTCAGGAGCACAAAAGCTGATGTTTCGGGCCTAGACCTTCAGAAAGAGTGGTTCTGTTGTAATTCAAGAATTGGTTATGGTTCATTTCTATGCATGACCACTAAACAGATCAGTACAAGCTGCTATCGATTTAAGTTTTAAATTAAAAATGGTGTTGAGGAAATATTAAAGTTTAAGGATGCTAGAACAGTAGTATTTGTATCCAGGAGCCAGAGACTGAACAAAAATTCCTTGTTATTTTACTGTTTGTCCTGAATGCTTGCCTGTAATTGAAAGAAGACATAATCCTGTCAATTCTTTCCCTTTTTCTCAGTGAAGTTAACTAAGTTTAAATGAATTCCTTTTTATTGTAAGGAGTTTTGGATTTTTATCAATAATTTACAGAAGAAAACAGGTTTCATTATATTTGTAATTAATTCCCAAATTACATTCTTGTAATTTTCAGAATTCTAAATTGAAATATATTTATTTTAGAATACACATTGAGTCATAGAATCATACAGCATGGAAGCAGACCCTTTGGTCCAGACAGTCCGTGCCAATCGTAATCCCAAAATAAAGTACACTTACCTGCGTGGGCTTGGCCCATTTTTCTCAAATTTCTTAGTCGTGTACTTAACAAATGTTTTTTTTTAAATGTTGCAACTGTACCCACATCCACCACTTCCTCTGGAAGTTCATTCCATGCTCCGTCAAAAACAAAAATACCAGTCATGTCCTTCTTAAATCTTTGTCCTCTCACCTTAAAAATACACCCTGTAGTCTTGAAATCCCCCACCCAAGCAAAAGATTCACCTTATCTATACCCCGCATGATTATATAAAACTCTCCAAAGGCCACCCCTTGACCTCCTATGCACCAATTAAAGAAATCCTAACCTATTCAGCCTCTGCTTATGACTTAAACCCTCCATTCTTGGCAACGTCCAGGTAAATTACTTCTGAAACCTTTCCAGCTTGATAATATCTTCCCCATCACAGGCCAACCAGAGCTGGACACAGTACTACAGAAGAGACCTCACCAGAGTCCTTTACAACCTCAACATAACATAACATCCCAACTCCCATATGCAAAGGTCTAAGTAATGAAGGCAAGGATGCTAAACACCTTAATGTCTACATTTGACACAAACTTCGAACAAATTAGGTCTCTGTTCTACAACACTACCCAAGGATCAACTTTTAATTGTATAAGTCTTGCCCTGGTTTGTTTTACCAAAATGCGATACCTTGCATTTATCCAAATTAAACTCTGTCAGCCACTATTCAATCCCTTGACCCAATTGATCGAGATCTCTTTGTAATCTTAAATAACCTTCACTGCCCACTGTACTAGCAATTGTGCTGTCATCTGCAAACTTACTAATCATATTCTCATCTAAATCATTTGTATAAATGGCAAACAAAAGTGGACCCAGCACTGATCACTGTGGAACACTGCTGGTCACAGGCCTCCAGTCTGAAAAACAGTCCTCTATCATTACTGTCTCCTGCCATTAAGCCAATTTTGTATTCAATTGGCAAACTCTGCTTGAATCCCATATGATCTAACTTTAGTAAAGTTTATTAAAATTTACTAAACTGTAACTTGAAACTGTGGGAGAATTTTATTCATCAAGATTTTAAACTGATGTATTTGCATAGTCGTGCTTATTTCAATTCAAATTTAAGCAGAAAATTAATTTTAGAAGTAATTTTTTTAAATATGGGAGGCTGCTGTTGCTTGTATTGTAGTTTTTTTTACTCCTTGTTTCGACACCTGTCACAAGACCAATTTTTTTATGTAGCTAGCGTACTATTTCCAACGGAAAGGCTGGAAGACTTGCTTAATATGTGCGGACACATTTAGAGCAGGTGTGTATGTTGTTTTTCACAAACTTGGTTTAATGTTAATCTATTAAAATTAAATTTTATCTGTTTGAGCCTTTTATCTGGAACATTTTCAGCAAATATAATTTTCTTAGTTTAATAATTTACTAAGTCCCAAAGTGATTGATTCAGTCAAAACTGTATTACGGAACATTAACCACTAAATTTGCTGAGGTCCAGCTTGAAGTAAATGGCTGGAGCTGGGAAAACTTTCTATTTGTAATGCTACTTTATTTTTATTTGCAGCATCTTTAACCATATTGAAGATGCCCATTTTCTAGCCTTTACATTGAGTTTTCAAATGAGTGGTCATAAGAAATAATAAAAAGAAAGAGGAACAATTGGTCCACTCTGCTGTACCATGAAATAAGATCATGGCTGATCTGATTGTGGCTTTAACTCAACCTTCCTGCCTGATCCCATCATCCTCAACTCCGTTATAGATGAAAAATCTGTCTGACTGAGCCTTCAAAAATTCAGCAACCCAGGATCCACTGCAAGGGAATTCTGAACCTTTAATTCTGTCTTAAATGGATGACCCATAATTTTAAATTATCCCCTAATCTCAGGTTGACTGAGGAGAAACATCATCTCAGCATTTATCCTGTTCACCCTCCTCAGAATGGATTATTCTTCTCTGGACCAATGAGCAAACATTCAACTCGCTCACCAGTTGTTAAGAACATACTGGCAAATTTTCTCGGAACTCCTTCCACTGCAATATCTTTCCTTGGGCCAGTTGACCAAGGATGCAGTTAGTTCTCTAGATATTCTCACCAATGTCCTGTAGCATTGTAATGAGACTTGTCTTACTTTTGTACTCCATCCCCCTTGCAACGAAGGCTTACATTCCTTATGCTGTCTTAATTCATTGCACCTACCTGCTAACGTTCAGGATTTGTATCTCTTTCCACTTAAATCTGTGTCTCTGTTCATTTTTCAAAATTCTATTTGATCTGCTAAGTTTTGCACACTTGCTTAACTATCTTTCCCTGAAGCCATTTTATGTCATCCTTAGAACTTATTTTCTGAGTTACGATTGTTTTCTCAGCAACTCTGTTACAATACATTCCCTTCATTCATGTCAGTAATATAGATTGTAAATAACTGAGTTCTCAGCCCTGATCCCTGTGCTTCTCTGGTTAGAATTTACCAACTCCTGGAATTGACTTATTTATCAAACTTTCCTGAATTGGCATTCATGTAAATTTTGCTTGTAACATCATGGTCCTTTTTTTCCCTTGGAGTAACCTTTTACATGGCACTTGTATTGAATGCCTTTTGACAATCCCAAAACATTGCAGATGCTGTTTCTTCAATCCCATTCTATCAATCCTGTCCATCAAACTTGATTTTCCATTTTACAAAATCCTGTTGATTTTGTATTATGGTCTCTAAATATCTTGCTACTACCTTTATTTTAAATAATGGATTCAACATTTTCTCAATGCCAGATCTTGGGCTAACTGGGTTACAGTTACCTGCATTTGTCTGTCTTTTTGAAGATGGTACATAACTTGTGTTTTTTTTTTCTAATCTGGGATTTTACCCAAATGTCGTTGCTTCAGTGTGCAATGACAATTGTGCTTGGTGTCTGAAAGTGCTAGTTTATTTGTAGTCCATTAGACAAGGGCTCTAACATCTGGTTGAACCTAAGAAATCTGGTTCAATTTTTATTTTTTGAAGAAATGACCAAGTTACTGAGTGTAGTGCTGTTGGTTTACCTTGGGAATTTCAGCGAAGTCTTGGACAAAGTCCTAAGTGAGAAACTGATTAAAGAAGTTAAAAGCATTATAGGATCCAGGGACATTCGGCAAATTGGATCTAAAATTGCCTTCGTAGCCAATTGACAGGAGATAGAGGGTGGTGGTGTCTGAGGGCCTATGCTCAGTGGCATTCTACATGGATCAGTGCTGGGTCTCTCTTTATTGTTTTATGATATATGTAAACGGTATAGATGAGAGTGGGGTGGGGGTAGGAATGATGTTTGCAAATGACATGAAGATTGGCCCAGTGATGGCAGCGAAGAAGGTGGTCTTGGGATACATGAGAATGCAGTTAGATTTGTGAGATGAGCAGATTTTGTCTTCTGCAGTGAAGACAGGTACAAAATACTTGATCAAAGTCCCCTTCTTTGTTAATTCCCTCCTCATGCTGTAAAGGACCAAACGTTACTCTGGCTTCTCTCTTCCAACATAGACTGAGCTTTTACTGTTGTTTTTGTTTCTTGCCAGTTTTCTATCATACGCCAATTTAAGTGAAATTTAATCCTGATAGGTGTGAGATGATGCACTTTTTCAAAAGTAACAGAATGAGGGAATACTTGGTAAATGGCAGGACATCAGGACATCAGGATGTCAGGAAGCTCAGAGGATCAGTTCGATCTTGGGGTGTTTGTCCACAAATCCCTGAAGGTGGCAGTACAGGTTAACACCATTAAGGAATATGGGATATTAGCCTTTATAAGTTGAAGCTGAGATAATAAGAGCAGGGAGGATATGTTGTAGCTGTATGGAACTTTGGTTAGCCTGCAGCTGGAATACTGTGTCCTGTTCCGGTCACCACACTATAGGAACAATGTGATTGTATTGGAGCTATGAATAGAGCCTCCAAGCTGGAGTTGCTTCCATTGGAGCAGAGAAGGTTGGGGCAGACCGTTAAAAGTGTATAAGATTGGGGAACATAGACAAGGTAGATGGAAAGCAACTTTTCCTCTTGTTTGAAGGGTTAATAACAAGGGCACATCTTTTTAAGATTAAAGACAGGAGGTTTCGAGGGGATTTCACCCAGAGGTGCCAGGGTCTGTAATTATGGGGGTGTAATTGACATAGGTAACCTCAAATTTCTTTTAGAAAAGTATGTGGATGACCATTTGAAATGTCATAACTTTCAAGGCCATGGACCTATTGCCGGAAGATGGGACTCGTGTCGATTTAATGGAGCTCTCTGTTGTAGAATCATATGGTACAAAGTCAGCATTTAAGGCTACTTTTTTTTTTATCGTGGTATTTCTTTATGCTCCTGATTGTTTCAAACTCTGATCTTCCTTGGCCCTGTTGATTTTCTACAGTATATGGAATGCTTTTTTCAGTCTTCTACTTTTGAAGATGGGCATAAAATACTTGGTCAAAGTACCTTTCTTAATTAATGCCCTAGTTTTATGATCTAGTGGACCAGTGCTTGCTTCAATTCCTCTTTTCCAACATAGAAGGAGCTTTTACTGCTGTTTTTGTATTCCTTGTCAATTTTCTAACATACTGCAATTTCTCATTTTTTATATGTATCATTTACTGGTTTCTAAAACTTAACAATTTTTCATAGCCTACTAATTTTAGCAGCCGTGAATGCCTTTGTCAATTTGATGTCATCCTTATTTTCCTTATGATGAATGGTGCATCCTTTGTGTAGAATCATAGAGGCTGCAGCCGCAGAATCGATGAAGGTCAGAAGCTGAGGGATTTTTTTTTTAAATTACTTTCTTCAAACTGATTTACATTTGGTTGCAAACATTAAATTGGTGCAGTCCCTTGGTTCTATTAGTCATTGTACCTGGTGTTTGGTGGGAATAATCTGTCTTCATTCTCTTCCTGTTTTTGAGGACTTGATGGATGGAAATGCTTGCTCATTGTTTCCTGTGTTATGTATAGATTAATGTTTTTTTAATTAAAATTAAGCAGTAATATCTCAATGCATATTGAGTGTGTCTTGAGTACAGCTGACTTTGTTATTTTAATTAACTTCAGGTTTGAAGTATTTTGCCCATGGTTTTATGGTGCATTGTATTAGCTGAAGAAGCATGGATAAACTGAAATTCTTTGAATAGTTATTCCTGGATTCGGTCATCAGGGGGATAATAGCATTATAAGGCATCACTCCATCATTCAGTGATATTGTGGCTAAACTGATAATCTTTGACTCCCTTCGTGATATATTAATCTATTTAACTCAGTCTTGAACATAATTGATGACACAGCCTCGATAGACCTGTGGTAAATAACTCGAGGGATTCGCTATCCCCAAAGACAAAAAATTCTCCTCCTGTTCCTCAAATAGGCAACTCCTTTGTCTGAGTCAGGAACCTTTACAAAAATTGTAGTGAAATGTCTGTTCACTTTGTTTACCACATGGTATGATAATGATTTTAAAATGACACTAGTTTTGATTAGCTAACCGTGTAAATTTTGTAACCTAAGTGTGTTTTGGTTTCTAGATTAGATTAAGCGCTGTTCCATAACACTGGAGATAACTATCTTATAATGATGCATTCTCTTTGTTTGGGCAACAGTATTGTTGCTTTTAAAGGTTGGATTTTCAATTAAATTTGAAGTGTTACCTTTTGGTTAGACTTGTCAATAAAATGTTTAATTTTTGAAGACCTGCTTCTGACGACTTACACAAACACTTGCTTCAACTGAAATGATATGGAATCTGATTGTTGCTTGCACATGTCACTTTAATACCATAGACAAGGAAAATAAGAGTTGAGTTTTGAGGATAGCAGAACTTGGATCAAGACATGTTTCTCCGTTTCTACCCTGCAGGTGCATTTGACCAGCTGAAACAGAATGCAACTAAAGCAAGAATTCCATTTTATGGAAGGTAGAAAGATATTTTATCATGTTATTTGAAGATTAAGTGAACAAGTCTATGTATGATTGCTATTAGCTGTAACCTAGGGAATTTCCAAATGGCAATATTTGTTCGATTCTGATTTTGGAGTAAGTGGTAAAACATTATCAAAAATTCTGGGTGTATTGAATTCTGTGAAGTTGAGATTTATTTTTCTTCAATGGTATGTGGGTACCTCATACAAGTCCGGGGATATGAGAAACAATCAGCTTTTAATGCAGACCAAAGAGTGCAAGCAATTCATTGTTCCCAATGAAGGTCTCTTTGAGAAGCTGTACTTCAGTTTCCTTAAAAATATAGAAAACAGTGGCTGTTTGAACCTGCGATAACAAAGTGTGGAACTGGATGAACACAGCAGGCCAAGCAGCATCAGAGGAGCACAAAAGCTGACATTTCGGGCCTAGATCCTTCAATCGAAAACGGAGATTGGGAGACGATTCTGAAATTAATAGGGAGAGGCGGACCGAAGGTGGATAGAGGAGAAGATAGGTGGAGAGGAGAGTATAGGTAGGGAAGGGATAGGTCAGTCCGGAGAGGACGGACAGGTCGAGGGGGCAGGATGAGGTTGGTAGTTAGGAAATGGAGGGGATAGGTGAGAGGAAGAAAAGGTTAGGCAGGCTGGGACGAGCTGGGCTGGTTTTGGGATGCAGTGGGGGGAGGGGAGATTTTGAAGCTGGTGAAATCCACATTGATATCATTGGACTGCAGGGTTCCCAAGTGGAATATGAGTTGCTCTTCCTGCAAACTGAGTGGCATCATTATGGCACTGCAGAAGGCCCAGGATGGACATTCCATCTCAGGAATGGGAGGGTGAGTTGAAATGGTTCGCAACAGGAGGTGCAGTTGTTCATTGCGAACCAAGCGTAGGTGTTCTGCAAAGCCGTCCCCAAGCCTCCGCTTGGTTTCCCCAATGTAGACGATGCTGCAACGGGTACAGTGGATGCAGTATACCACATTGGCAGATGTGCAAAGTCATCTTGGGGTCTGGGATGGAGGTGGTGTAGGGGCAGGTGTAGCACTTCCTGCGTTGCAGAGGAAAATGCCGGGTGTGGAGGGTTTGGAGGGGAGGGTGGAGCGGAGAAGGGAGTCGCAGAGAGAGTGGTCTCTCTGGAAGGCAGACAAGGGTGGGGTTGGAAAAATATCTTTAGTGATGGGGTCGGATTGTAGATGGCGGAGGTGTCCGATGATGATGTGTTGTATCCGGAGGTTGGTGGGGTGGTATGTGAGGACTAGGGGAATTTTCTTTGGCGGTTATTGCGCGGGTGGGGTGAGAGGGATGAGGTGCGGGAAATGCAGGAGACACGGTCGAGGCGTTCTCGACCACTGGAGGAATTGGAAATAGGGGATGGAATTTTTGCAGGAAGGTGGGTGGGAGGAGGTGTATTCCATGTAGCTGTGGGAGTCGGGCTTGAAACAGACATTGGTGCACTCCCTGGACTGACCTATTCCCTCCCTACCTCCCCAAACATATTGTCTTCTCCACCTATCTTCTCCTCTATCCATCTTCGGTCCGCCTCTCCCTATTTATTTCAGAATCCTCTCCCAATCCCCGTTTTCTGATGAAGGATCTAGGCCCGAAACATAAGCTTTTGTGCTCTTAAGATGCTGCTTGGCCTGCTGTGTTCATCCAGCTCCACATTTTGTTATCTTGGATTCTCCAGCATCTGCAGTTCCCATTATTTCTTTGAACCTGCTCTTGCCATTCTTTGATTGTGCCTGTTCATCCAGCACAGCACTCTGTGTATTGGCATTCCCTTATATCTTTGATCCCTTTAGCCCAAGTGCCATATTCACCTCCTTGAAATGGTACAGTGTTTTAGCTTCCACTGCTTTTGGTGGCAGTGAATTCCGCAGAGTCACCACTGAGTGAAGAAATTTCTTTTCTTTTCATCCTAGTCTTAAACGTTTTACCCTGTATATCCTTTAAACTGTGACCCCTAGTTGTGGGCACCCACTTCATCAGGAACATGTTTCCTGCATCTGCTGTTAGAATTAAGTTTTTATAGTTATCCCTCACTTTTAGGAACTCGAGTGAACATAATTCTAGCCAATTCAACCTTTCTTCATGTTCAGTGTTAACTTCAAGGAGTCAGTTTAGTACCTTTGCTGCACTCTCTGTACAGCAGGATCATCCTACCTCAGTAAGGAAACCAAACCTGTTCACATTATTCCAGATGTGGTCTCGCTAAGGCCCTGTATAAGGACAGTGAGACATCCCTGTACTTCAATCCTTTTATTCCGAAGGCCAACACACTATTTGCTCTTTTGACCATTACCCTCACATACATGCTTATATCTCTGTGACTGGTGTATGAGGACATCCAGGTGTCTCAATTTATAGTCATTCACTCAACTCATTCCAGTAAAAATTGTCCTGACAGAAACGCACTATAGCCAAACAAATGGCTTGTAGAACGAGGTAAACTAACCCCATTTCTGGGTTGAAATAAAAACAGAATGTTGGTAATACTGAGTAGGTCAAGCAATGTCTATGGTGACCGAAGAGAGTTTGTGTTTCAATTTATTACCTTTTTTCAGAATGCATCCTGAAATTTGAGCTTGTTGGTGTATTTTGTAAAGTCTCTCAGTTACTGTACTTGGGTTATAACCATAATAAAACATAACATCTAGCTCATATTAATTTCAAACATTTTGCTTAATCACTCCGTCCTGAAAAATAAAATTCTTATTTTCAATAGCTTAAAATTCGGTTCTATTTTCTGGAACTTGAAGAGAAAGTTGCAAACTT
The DNA here is from genome assembly GCF_030684315.1 of Stegostoma tigrinum. Classification (NCBI taxonomy): domain Eukaryota; kingdom Metazoa; phylum Chordata; class Chondrichthyes; order Orectolobiformes; family Stegostomatidae; genus Stegostoma; species Stegostoma tigrinum. The sequence goes on along the minus strand of NC_081363.1, from coordinate 58,479,948 downwards.
GGTATAATGGAGTTCATGTGTATTTCTTAGCAATTGGTGTTAAACGTCCTAAGTACGTTTCTGGCTTTTGCAATCCAAGAATATATTCGGCAGATCTCATTTTCTGTGAACATGCTGAGGCAGCTGCAGTGATGATACTCTTATGGATATGCAGTTTTCCAGGGTGAATAGGATTTATGCTTGCAGGGAATGGTCTAGAATTGTGCTGATTGCAGCTTGCTTGTATTTGTTTGGAGAAAAAAAGATTGATGCAGATTACATGGCAAGGGAGAGGGAATATTATAGTGCAAATCAGAAATGAACCAAGGTTTCTTTTCTTCACTCAGTTATACAGAAATGGATCCAGTGGTCATAGCTGCAGAAGGTGTGGAGAAGTTTAAAAAAGAAAACTTTGAGATTATAATTGTTGATACCAGCGGTCGACACAAACAAGAAGACTCTTTATTTGAAGAAATGTTACAAGTTTCAAATGCCATAGTAAGTTTAAAATTTGGTCATGAATGCATACTCAAGGTCTTCTGAAGTTGTGACTTTACAAAATAGTTAACTAACTTTGAAATCTATTTTAGCAACCAGACAACATTGTTTATGTAATGGATGCCTCAATTGGTCAAGCCTGTGAAGCACAAGCAAAAGCTTTCAAAGATAAAGTGGATGTTGCATCAGTAATTGTAACTAAACTTGATGGTCATGCCAAAGGAGGAGGTGCGCTCAGTGCGTAAGTAGTCCAGTTTTCTTTCAACTGAAAAAGCTGTTCTGAATTTTGAACAAGACAATTTCATAAATGGCTCTGTCATGAAGATACAGAAATCCTTTTCAAAATTGAAATAATTGGGTGCTATGTTTGTATAAATTAAATTGAGTTTCCAGTGGATTTTTTTAGAACTCAAACTAAGTACACTTGGTATTTTAATTATGAAGTTTGACAGGCATGGAGGCTGTGTTTGATAAAGGCGGGACATCACTTTATAAAGTGAATGGAGTTTGCGCATCGTTGTCTTGTATGGTTTTCATGTTTTAGCTATTGTACTCCCTCATGCCTTGTTTTCTTTAAGTTGGCTGAAACTGAACTTTTTTGTCTCGTTCTTTTACTTGCATTTAACTGTCATGAGCTGACTCTTGCTTATGCATAGTTCTCCAGGTCTTTGGTTTGTTTGATACAAGCCTTACCTTTTCACTTTTAAACATAATTGAGGAATGTAATTGTTCATACTTTAATTTTAAATCAGTTATTATGCTGTTTTTGTCTCATCTCCTGAAATGGACAAAAATGTCAAAAGTAAGGAAGCGTGGATAATTTATTTTGACAAAAAACTAAAGTGGCCAAAATGATTGTTTTGGAAGTCAGTCATATCAGTCCAAGGACATTACACCATTTCTTTACGTTGGTTGGACTGAAGGCACTAATCTTCAGCTCTTCATTAGCATCTTTTCGTCCATTAGTAGGTCAGAATTGGAATATTTGCTCACGATTTCTCATTGCTCAGCATAATCTGCAGCCAATCGGATCATGACGGCACCCATCTCTATACGGGGCAAGATTTCTACAAATGTAGAGCTGATAACTGGCAAATACACTCACTGCACAAATGGCAGGCAATGATTTTTTGAAACAAGACTGAGTCAAACTATCTGGCATATGTTGCAGCTTAACCCTGTCTTGATCTACTTTGTGGGCTCCCTTGACACTCAACACCATATCAATCACTAAGTTCTCTACCATCAACATCGTAGATCTTACTGGAAACTTAACTTGACAAGTTATATACTGTCTCAACAACACACCTAAACAGGTTGACTAAGAGTGTCTACTGACATCGAGGCTACAAGTGCAAATGAATAACTTACATGATTTCCTCAAATCTTTCCTCACATGGTGTGTGGGGACAAGTTACGTGAGATAGAGTCCCCTCCATCACTCTGGATGAGTGTACCTCTTTTGGGCTTGATAGCATTCAGGACAAAGGAGACCATTTGTTTGGCACTCAGACAAAGCCTTAAACACCGACTCTGTCCCCATCACTAAAGCACCCTTTCAGGCTGGTGGTGCAGTAACAGGGTTGCAAGCAGGATCTTAACTGGGACCTGTTGCTGCTGCCTCCTTTCCTTTTTTGTTTACTTTTGTTTCTACTCTCTTTTTTTCTCTTTGCCACCCAGACAATAAAACGAATTGTGCATTTGTTCAATTGAATTCAGTGCACACCATATACAGAGTAATGTGTTTATGGAATATTGAGTTGGTGATTATTGTTTGTTTTTTTTCCCCCTCTTTCCCCTTGATTGTTCATGATTGAAATATTTTTTTAATTCTTCTATTGATTCAAGACAATATATGCCATTTCCTAATTCCTCATAATTTCTTACCCCAGTGTCACCTTTTAAGGGACCACTGTTCACTTTTTGTGACTTTTAGTTTACAAACATGCAGTCTCTATTGTCTGTCTTCTAAATTCCTTCTATGTTTACAGTCATTCTTCTAAAATCTTTATATTTTTAAGTCATTCACAACTAATTTCTAACGTGCGTTGTGCTTGGTGAAAGTCTTTGCAATATTGCATGTATTTGGAATCAACCTGTTCAGATGTGCTGTGATACAGCTATAAAACGTGGGTCTTGAACCCAGAGGTAGGGACACTGTCACTATCCCACAAGAGTTCTGTTGACAGCATTATACACATTTTCTTTCAATGTGATACCATTATTAACTTAGTTGACTTAGTTAGCTATGAATTGTGCTTTCTCATAGTCGTTACTTCTCATGTATTATGCCTTTTTAAACTATTTTTCCAGTCCACTTTAGCCAGCTGTATGTCCAGACTTTTGTAAAAGCCTCTGTTTAAAAAGGCTTGTTTCAAAACCAAGTTTCTCATCCTGAAGTTGAAAGTGAAATTTGTCATGCTACAATCATGACTCCCCATTGCAGGATGTTCTGAGATCAGCTGACACTATATGATAACATCTACATAGAAATCATCAGTATTGGAATTGTAGGTCAGACATGGAGTTGTTTCTCCATGTAATGTGCTCCTTGTTTCTGTATATTTTCTGAACCGTAAAGTGTCTTGCGTAGTCATGGTCAGAGACCAACTGAAGTGATTAATATGTTCGCAGTGTTTCAGTACACAACTCCTAACACTAGCAGGAAAATGTAACAGGCAGATCAAGATGAGGGATTGGAATAATTCTTGATTCTAATACTTCGTTCTCTATACTGATCAAGCATGTCTCCTCTTTAATGTGGTAGTGTGTGACTAGACATTCCCACAGTCTAAATAAAGATTTACTTGGTCAAGGACCACAAAATAGATTTCGACTCAGATCAAAACATGTGGAACCAGGATAAGTAACAGGCTGTCCAACTGGCTGCAAAACAATGGAGAGATGGACCAAGTTGCAAGTAGATAAAAAAATTAGAAATTTTAAACTTGAGAGCAATTTGGGCAAATTAACAATCAGATTTATGATTGGATCCAACCTCTGACAGCCTTGGTTAAATTCAAACTGTTCCAATGTATTATGTCGTACCTCCAGAGCAGATGGGACTTGAACCCAGCCCTCCTGACTCAGATATAGGGGCATTCTCATTAGACCACAAAAACCTTTCCTTGGGGTAGTGTCCTGGAACCATCCATCTTCAGCTGTTTCATCAATATTGTTTCCTCTCTAAGGTTAGAAGCGGGGACATTTGTTGCTGATTGACTGACTGATGACTCTTCAGCTTTTGTTTCCCCTCAGATTCTGAACAGACAATTTTGTGAAATTACAGAAAGCTAACATTCGAGTTCAGTGAGTAATAAACAAGGCACGTAGATTATTGGTCTTGATTTTAAAAAGGAATAGAATACAAAAATAAGGAGATATTTGGAAAATATACAAGGAACTATTTTTAGATCACATTTGGAATACTGGACAGTTTTGGGCCCCCTTTTATCTAAGAAAAGATACACACAGGACAGTCTAGAGAAGGTTCTTGAGTTTGATGCCAAGTATGGAGCGAGAATTTCATGAGGAGAGTTTTAGTAGCTCAGGCTTGTATTCAGAACTCAGAAGAATGAGAGGAGACCTGTTTGAAACCTGCAAGATGCTTTGGGTACTTGACAGAGGAGCTACCGAGTGGTGATTTCCCTTGTGGTTGAATGTATGACCAGAGGACACAATCTTGTGCATGTAATTACACCACAGTTTTGCAAATGTGAAGTGTATAGGATGGTTTTGGCAGTGTCTCTTTAAGTTTCCAGACAATGAAAGAATGGTGAGTTCCGTTTCGAATTCTGCCTGACAGTAATCTTGGTTGTTCAAAGGGTCCCCCGGTTCTTTCACTGGAAAGAAATGGACATTTTCACGCTTTCAGACTGTAGTAAGAACATCACCCTGACTGCTGGTGGACTATTAGTCTCTAGGTCTCTTGGGGAGGTATTGAGCATGTTATGTTTCCAATGTAAACTGATTTTTTGGGTCTAGAGGATTGCCACTTTGGCTTTCTACTTGGATGCAAGTCCCATGTGATTAATGTTGCCATGGGGATGAGCATCAGGAAAGGAAAATCAAAAGAAAGCTGTTGAGATATCAGATTGGAAATTTCTTCAGATATCTGTGCTCCTGCTTCAGACCAGTCAGTCTGCAAGATTCTAGTTTTGTGTTTTTTTGGGGAGGGGTGGGGGAGAGAGGAAACAGAGACAAAAGGCCTGCACCTTGAGCAGAGAAAATGCTGTCTTTATTATTTCTTGTGCAAAACTGATATGGTGCCCAATGATTAACTTGAAGAGACATAGTCTGTGAGGACTTCAGCACAATGTTTGTGTTAGAGGGAACATCCTCCAGGGTAACCTTTATCATAAAATCACCTGACCAGGAAAGAAAATGTAGTCAGGGCATTGAAAACCACAGAGCTTTTAGGCTGGCTTTGAAGACATTAAAAAATGTCCACTAAAAGAACAGAATAAGGTATAAACGTGGTATTGGATTTTCAGTCTTGTTAAAAATTAAATAGGAAAAACTTTTCTGTAGTTGAGTGTAGATTTAATGACTGAATGAATAGTGTTTAGACAATGTTGCTTTTAGTTTTACTGTCAGTTGGAATTTGAAGTCTTGTGTATTCGTTTTGCCAGTTATTGATCACTACAAACTAACAACAAAGAACAACATCAGTTCTTGAAGGTGCCTCACAACCACTTCACAGGGATGATTAGAATGGTGACCATGCCAGTGATCCCCACATCTCAAGAAAAAATCCTAATAGGAAAGGAAAATTATACTCCAGCATAATGGATGCCAGGTTATATTAGACCTAATTTCATAAAGACAATGAGTTGGCTGGGGCAAAAGAGGAATTAACACAGATCAAGAATGAAATTTAAATGAAGGTACTAAATGCTGTGCATAAAGAAGTTAGAAACAAACTAAACTTGAAAAGAGCATATGGGGCAGTTGGTATGATTCCTTTTCAAAAAGAAATCACTGAGGGAAGCACACGGTCTCATACTCTGGATGAAAAAGGGTAGAATCCGGAAAATATTTTGCAAAATTGCCAGCAATAAAACTTTTAACAGGAGTCCTGACAAAAGAGTATGTGGTATAATTGAAAGTTACTGGTGTTTAACAAGTAATTTGAATTGAATAATAATACTAGCAAGGAATTAGGTTGTGAGCAGATTGAGTTATTATGGAAGAATGGAGACTTAAATGAAAAGAAAATTAGCTACATGAAGTCCAAGTGGAAGGGGCAGCAACTTCTGCCTGATTGCGTGCTCTTGTTCATGAGGGAAATGATAGCAAGGTGAAGGGAAGAAATGGCAAAGCATTTGAAGGTATTGAGAATAGCTATGTTTCATTAGATTAAAGGGTGCTGCATGTTATGACCATTTTCAGGTCGTGGGGGATCTGTATAGCCACAATCCAGTTGGGGTAAAGCTTTTGAGTCTTAAAGATAAAATTAGATACTTAAACGAAGGGAATTTAGTTAGAAACAATTTATACAGATTTCAGGAAATAAGGTTATAATTGGCAAGCCTGATGAGAGTTGAATTAAGAGATGGTGAACATAGCTGAGGAAATATAGCAACTGTGGAACATGAAGGAGTTGGAGAGCTTTCGACAAATTACTGCATTAAAAATGTTAGGGTGTACGGAATTAGGTTTCCGGTATGGAGCAAGCTTCTCATTGGGTGGAAAATGCCAGGACATTGTTTTTGATGTGACTGGGGAGGCATATTAATATTAGAAGGTAACATAAATAGGAGCAGGAGTAGGCTGTTTAGTTCCTTGAACCAGCAACACCATTCAACAAGGTCATGGCTGATCTGATCCAGGTCTCAACTCTTTTATTGATGCCAGCTTATCAGAGCCCTCAACTGCCTAATAATTCAACAATACATCTTTTTAAATACTTCCAAAGATCTAGTCTCCTCAACCATCCAGGGTAGAAAACTTCAGACTTACATGAGTTCTCATTCATGAGATTCACAAGTAGAAGCATCTTCTCAATGTAATCTTGGATGTTTCAGTAAGTTGACCCTCATTCTTCAAAACTAACGAACAAAGGACTAAACTGATAAGCTGTCTTCATAACCCAGCTCCTTCATAATTGGTTCAACTGCCTACAGTACCAGAATGTCCATTGTCAAATACAAGGACCAAAACTGTACACTGTCCTCCAGGTGGAGCCTCACCGACATCCCATACGGTTGTGACCCGCATACTATATTTTTAAACTTTGATGCCCTAACAATGAAGATAAAAGTTCCATTTGACATCTTAATTAGCTGTTACATCTACATGCTAATCTTTTTGAGTTTCATGCACTGTGCCAAATCCCTCTGTGCTATACTTTGTTGGAGTCTGTTTATTTAAATGGTCATCTACCTTTTGATTGTTCTCAACAAAGTACATGACCTGCCACTTTTCTATATTAAACTCTGTTTGCTGAGTTCTTGTGCACTCAGCCAAATAATCTATATCCCTTAAATTCCTTATGCGTTTCCATTTGATTTGTACCATCAGCAAATTTTGAAGGCTGTTATACCCACCTTCCAAACTATTAATATGGATCGTAAATAATTGAAGCCCTTGACTGATTTGTTGTGATGCTCCACTAGTGACATCTTTGAAAGCTAAAACAGACCCATTAAACCTAATTCTTTTTCCTGTGTTAACTAATGCTCAATCCGTGCCAATATGTTAACATCAGTACTGTTGAACTCCTGTTTTGCACAGAACCTTTGCAGTACATTTATTGAATGCCTTCTAGAAATCCAAATAGACTGCGTCTTCTAGTTCCCCCTTATCAACCGTTCTTGTTACGTCCTCAAAGAATTCTAACATTTTGTCAATCGTGACTTCCATTTCACAAACAATGTTAACTCTCTTTGATAGCATTAAGCTTTTCAAAATGTGCTTTTTTTCATAATAATGGACCAGCACTTTCATAATGACAACGGTTAGTTTACCTGGCTTAGTTTCTTTGACTCCTTCCTCTTTTGAGCACTGTATAACAAAAATAGTTTTTCACATCACTGGCATACACTCAGAATTTAGTGACTTTTAAAATATTTCGACCAGTGCCTTCACTATCTCTTTAATTACCAGAGAAGGTTACATTGTTTACAACACAGGTGCAGTATCATGGGTCAACAGCAAGTGCAGTCTTTAAGAAAAGCAAAATGGAACAAAAGTGGATGTTTGAACCAAGATATGTACATGCAGTCAAACTTACTTTAAAATCCCAGGAAAATGTCTGGTTTATGAAACCCTAGTTTTGCAGTGCCCATTTTGTGATAGCTTCTCTAAATGGACAAATCTTTGTTTATAAATGATAAACCACATATGCAAGTTTCCCACTTTGTGACTGCATGTTCTAGGTACCTAAAGTGGCTTTCATACATCATTCAAATGCTTTTAAAATTTGAATCTGGTTTTATTTGTCTCATCCAACTGAAAACCATGCCCAAATTTAAGATTTAACTAAACCATTAATGCAAAACAACAATGTTTCACACTAAGATTAATAGTGTTGTGTATTTTTATGTTTGGAGATGTTTTATTATTTGAAGGCCTTTGCTTGACCCAATGCTTGTATTTGGTTATTTTGTCTCAACATAACTATGGCTAAATGAACTGAATTACAAACGTGCTAAATCAGCATGTGCAATCTATCTAATTGCAGTTGGATTATTGACTCTGTTCAAATGTTGGAACATAATTCCTGGCTTTTAGTAATGCTATTCTTCAAGAAAGAAGAAAAACTGGAGGTCCAATGTCTGAAGATTATCAAGATTTTGCTATTAAAGCAGCTATGAGTCAGAAAACTACTGATCACACCAGTAGCTATTGCTTCATAAACTGCAGCAAATTTAAAAAAATGTCTTTTTCCAATTATAGTTGAGATTTGGGCAAAAGTATTAGTTAAATTTTAAGGTAAATGGAAATCTTGCTTCATGTTTTGTTGAACTGAAAGCTGCCTGATGCCTGCAAGAAAGGGAGTGCAAAGTGCTAAAGTTTCATATTTTGTTACAGAGTGGCTGCCACCAAAAGCCCAATAATCTTTATTGGTACTGGAGAGCACATAGATGATTTTGAACCGTTCAAAACACAGCCCTTCATTAGCAAACTACTTGGTATGTTATCCAATAATTTGTATTGTACATGTTTGTGAATAATGTGGCATGCACTAAAACTTCAGTTTTCTATATTTCAGGTATGGGTGATATTGAAGGATTAATAGACAAGGTAAATGAGCTGAAATTGGATGACAATGAAGAATTAATAGACAAGCTTAAACATGGTGAGTATTAATTTATGATGGGGGGGGTGTTTTTAAAGAGGAGAATTTAAAACCGATATTATTGATAAATTGCTATTTATTTCATAGGTCAGTTCACACTCAGAGATATGTATGAACAGTTTCAAAACATTATGAAGATGGGGCCTTTCAGTCAAATAATGGTACGTTTAAAATATTTTCTACACTGCAAATAGGTAAACTGAAATTTGGTGTGACTTGTTGAACAAGCATTCTTGTTAACATCTTATGATGTGCTATATAAAACTCACACGAAGGCATTTCCCAAAAAAAGTAATAACTTTTCTTGTACTGAAAATGGCTTTGTGTTGTGTGACTGCTTACATCTCTTTAGGACTTGAATCATTTTGGTTCTGTCGCAAATTTCAGTGTTCCCTGATAATTTCTGAAACAGCCAAATACATTTTTCTTTCTGCAATGAATTTGTTTCCATTGCTTAACAACACTCATGCTTTTGTTTTAAGGGAATGATTCCTGGCTTTGGAACTGATTTCATGAGCAAAGGTAATGAACAAGAGTCTATGGCAAGGCTAAAGAAACTGATGACCATAATGGACAGTATGAATGACCAAGGTATTTTGATGTGACCTCTAATTTAAATGTTTGCCCTGCACTTTTGGATCAAAATGTTCACTTGATGGTTGCTGCAAATAGTTAGAAAAAACAGAATCTAACTTCATTTTTTTTTTTTGAATGCTGTTTTTCTGCTTTACTTATCCATGAAGTTTTAAACTAATGTCCCTTATTTCTAATTTCCTTCTTTTCACTTACTGCTTATACAAAGGAATGAGATGACTACTGTGTGCCCATGGTTCATATCCTTTTTCTTCCTCAGTCTCGCCCTTATGGTTGACAATACCGTCCTTTTCTTCTCCATCGTTTGACTTCAAAGAACTGCCTTTGCTTGGTTCTGTTATGTTATTTTTTGTAAGCCTGTGGCATTCATATTCTGAAACTATTGCTTTCAAAGATTGGTTCCTCTTGCTTACGTAGATACTGTCTCATGGTGATCTTTCACCTTCAGGTTACCTACCCAGCTTCAACTCTGGATTTCTTGTTGGATCCTTGCAGTTTCCTTGTGTTGCCACTGTTGGCACTCTGCTCAGTACTGAGCTGAAATCTCGATTTGAAGTTTTGATGGTTTTAAGTGGCTCAACTGAAATAGTGGGAGCTATCTAGGAAGGAATGTGGTACAAATAAGGGTTGAGAATATATAGTATACACTAAGTAACCAGGGACGATCTAAATCTAAAAGACAGCTTGTATAGGAGTATAAAGGAGAGGACATCAAGAGAATATCAAAGAATATGGATAATCTTGTAACAGCTGTAAAATGTTATGCAAGAAAAGGATTGGGAATGATAGGACAACAGAATATGACTCCATCATGTCAAATGCAGATAGTACTGTAATTGGGGGTTTAAACTAAATGGCAGATTTCCTAAATAAAAAACACAAAATGCTGGCACAATCTTTTCAGCAGGTATGAAATTGGGATGATGAAGGGGCAAGAGAAATTTAAAGCCCAGTGATGAGGTAGAAACTAGGAATGATTCACTAAAGGCTTATTACCATCCCCTGCTCTTCTCCAAAAATGACAATTCGCGGCTGTGATCTAAAACTTTTGAATTCTGTGTCATTTGTGAAAAACTGAAATTGCCAATTGAAGTATTTGCTGTTGTTCCTCGGCCTTGATTGGAATAGTTCAGGAGGGCGAGGACTAACGTTTGTATCGGATAGAGAATTAAAACGGCAAATAACAGAAGTTGGTGAGCATACTCTTGGCCTGGAGGAAGTGATTTATAAAGTCGTCACCTAAAGAACGTTTGCTGTTCAGAGTGTAATGGAGACTCTGTCAGCATGACAGCCTCCACCTGCTGTAGGGAAAGAAGAATCTCCTGTGCATTTGTAGCCAGGGGATTTAAGTGAGACAAGTGGTGGAACAGTAGATCAGATTGTCAGTGGGAATAGTCTGTCTGTAATGTTGAGATAAACGATGCTCTTTTGTGAGGATCACACTAGATATGGCAGAAATGTTAGGGGTTGGTTTGCTGAAAGTGAAATTGGAACACAAGGACAGTGAAGGTTTGTTGCGGGTTCTGGAATTGGAGAAAGAGGTCAGATCCATGTGGGGAAAACTGTTGGACTTGGTTAAACATTCTGAAAACCACAGTCGAGTGGAATATTTCTTTTGAGGAAAAGGGAAGTCCAAATGTGAACACTGGTGTGGAAGTTGGAATCATTTGGATGAAAGTGATAAAGGGGACCCGGAGAGGCTGGCACGGTGGCTGAGTAGTTAGCACTGCTGCCTCAGCGCCAGGGACCCGGGTTCGATTCCACCCTCTGGCGACTGTCTGTGCAGAGCTTGCACGTTCTCTCCACATGTGCATGAGTTTCCTCCAGGTGCTCCGGTTTCCTCCCACAGTCCAAAAGATGTGCAGGTTAGGTGGATTGGACGTGCTAAATTGCCCATAGTGTTCAGGGATTTGTAGATTAGGAGATGGGACTGGGTCGGATGCTCTAAGGGTTGATATGAACTTGTTGGGCCAAAGGGCCTGTTTCCACGCTGTAGAGATTATGGGAAAGATTCTAGGAGAGAGTAGAATGGAACACTTGCAGAAAGCAGAATAAGAGGGAATATGGGATAACAGTGTGGACCTGGAGGAGCACAGCAGGCCAGGCACCATCAGCGGATCAGAAAAGTTGACGGTTCAGGTTGGGACCCCTCTTCAGAAATGTGGAGCGGGAAGGGAGCTCAGAAACAAAAAGAGAGGAGGGGTGGGGCTGGGGAAGGTCGATGGGATGGTGATAGGTGAGTGCAAGCAGGCAGAGTTGGGGATTAGTCAGTACGGTGGGAGGAGTGGACAGGTGGGAGAGAGGATGGACAAGTTGTTAGGTCATGGAAGCAGGGTTGACAGGGAGGGTTGGTCATTGGATGAGCTGGGCGTGGAGAGGTCTTGAAGCTAGTAAAGTCCACCTTGAGACCATTGAGTTGTAGGCTCCCAAGGCGGAATATGAGTTGCTGCTCCTCCAGTTTTCATGTAATGTTATTGTGACACTGGAGGAGGCCCAGGATGGACATGTCTCCCAGGGAGTGCGAGGGGCGAGTTGAAATGGTTCGCAACTGGAAGATGTTGTAATTTGTTGCAAACCAAGCACAGGTGCTTTACAAAGTGATCTGCGAGCCTCTGCTTGGTCTCACCACTGTAGAGGAGGCCACATCAGGAGCAGCAGTTGCAGTAAGATCAATTTGGCAGATGTGCAGGTAAACCTCTGTCTGATGTGAAAAGCTTTTTTGCTTCCTTAGATGGAGGTGAGGTGGGAGGTGTAGCACTTCCTGCAGTTGCAGGGAAAGGTGGTGGGGCTGGTGGGGAGTGTGGAAGAGACTAGGGAGTCGCAGAGAGAGCAGTCTCGATGGAAGACAGACAGGGTGGAGAGGAAAATATACCCTACTCCCAATTCCTCCGCCTCTGCTTCGGCCGTGTCCGCTCCCAAGATGGGGATTTCCACTCCTGCATGTCCCACATGTCCTCTTATTTCAAAGACCACAGCTTCTCCCCTTCAGTGGTCGAAAATGCTCTTGACCACATGTCTTGCACTTCCCGCACCTCTGCCCTCTCATCCCCTCCCCACAACCAAAACACAGACAGAATCTCCCTTGTCCTCACATCACCCCACTAACCTCCGGATTCAACGTATCATTCTCTACCATTTCCACCACCTACAATCTGACCCCACTACTGAAGATATATCTCCTTCCCCACCCCTAGCTGCCTTCTGTAGGGACCGTGCTCTCCGTGACTCCCTGTCTCTTTCACGCTTACTGCTAGCTCCACCACCCTGGCACCTTCCCCTGCTACCACAAGAAGTGCTACACCTGCCTCCTGCACCCCCGACGCCCTGCCTCCCGCCTCCCCTCCATCCAAGCGACTAAAAAAAACCTTTCACATCAGACAGAGGTTCACCTGCACACCCATCAGTGTGGTCTACTGCATCCGCTGCACCCCGATGTGGCCTCCCCTATGTTGGTGAGACCAAGCGGAGGCTCGGAGACCACTTGTGCTCGGTTCACAACAAACTACAACACCTTCCAGTCGTGAGCCACTTCAACTTCCCCTCCCATTCCTTGGGTGACAAATCCATCCGGGGCCACTTTCAGTGTCACAATGATGCCCCCTGGAAACTGGAGGAGCAGCACCTCCAAGTTCTGCCTTGTGAGCCTACAACTTGATGGCCTCAATGTGGACCTCGCCGGTTTCAAAATTGCACCCCGCTGGGCTCATCCCATCACCAACCCTCTTCCCCCCCCCACCATACCTGCATCCTTGGCCTGACACAACTTGTCATTTTCCATCCCACTTATCCGGTCGTCCCAACTCACCGACCAATCCCCACCACTGCCTCCCTGCACTTAGCTATCACCATCCCACCTACCTTCCCCAGCCCCACCTTTCCTTTCTGTCTATTTATTTCAGAGCTCCCTCCCCCATTTCTGATGAAGGGTCCCGACCTGAAACATCAACTTTCATGCTCTTCTAATGGTGCCTGGCCTGCTGTGCTCCTCCAGTTTCACACTGCGTTATCTCTGACTCCGACATCGGCAGTTCTTACAATCTCTGAGGGAATATGATCAAGATAACCGTGGGAGTTGATGGGCTGGTCATGGATACTGGCAGTTAATCCCTTTTAAATCGAGATTGAGAATAGAAATGAAAAGAAAAGAAAGTAATGCAAGTGTGGAAATTGGAAACAGTTGATGAAATTTCAGTTATGAGGCAAGCGCAGGAACTGAGTCATTAATGTGTTTGGAGTTCGAGGATTTTGGGATGCTAAGATAAGGAAGGTGTCTAACGGAGGACTTGTAAAGATGTTTCATGTAACCCATGAATAGTTAAGCATTACTAGGACTCAAGTAGGTTTGCAGAAGGCCAGCATTATTTAATCAAATTCAGGCAGCTAAAGGAGATTGGTAATGGAAATGATTCATTGGTTCTATGTTCGAAGAAGTGGAGGAATGGCAAGTTATCATGTTGGGAATAGAACTGTGTATTTGCATGGTATTCTTTTGTAGAGAATGAGATATAAAGACACGAGGTACAAGGCAACACCAAAAGTAAAGCAAAAAGAGGAACTAACAAGCTTCAATTCTTTTAAGTGGTGTTTGAGACATGTTTTTGAAAGCCGACAAACCTTTAGGACCTGTTCAGCAAGGAGTTGAAACTTCAAGTTTGGGAAAAGATTTGTAGCTCCAGTTGTGGGTGAGGTTGTGTGAGTGATAATGGGAACTGCAGATGCTGGAGAATCCAAGATAATGAAATGTGAGGCTGGATGAACACAGGCCCAGCAGCATCTCAGGAGCACAAAAGCTGACGTTTCGGGCCTAGACCCCCTTCAGAGAGGGGGATGGGGTGAGGGTTCTGGAATAAATAGGGAGAGAGGGGGAGGCGGACCGAAGATGGAGAGAAAAGAAGATAGGTGGAGAGGAGAGTATAGGTGGGGAGGTAGGGAGGGGATAGGTTAGTCCAGGGAAGACGGACAGGTCAAGGAGGTGGGATGAGGTTAGTAGGTAGGAGATGGAGGTGCGGCTTGGGGTGGGAGGAAGGGATGGGTGAGAGGAAGAACAGGTTAGGGAGGCAGAGACGGGTTGGACTGGTTTTGGGATGCAGTGGGTGGAGGGGACGAACTGGGCTGGTTTTGGGATGCAGTGGGGGAAGGGCAGATTTTGAAGCTGGTGAAGTCCACATTGATACCATCGGGCTGCAGGGTTCCCAAGCGGAATATGAGTTGCTGTTCCTGCAACCTTCAGGTGGCATCATTGTGGCACTGCAGGAGGCCCATGATGGACATGTCATCTAAAAAATGGGAGGGGGAGTGGAAATGGTTTGCGACTGGGAGGTGCAGTTGTTTATTGCGAACTGAGTGGAGGTGTTCTGCAAAGCGGTCCCCAAGCTTCCGCTTGGTTTCCCCAATGTAGAGGAAGCCACACCGGGTACAGTGGATGCAGTATACCACATTGGCAGATGTGCAGGTGAACCTCTGCTTAATATGGAAAGTCATCTTGGGGCCTGGGATAGGGGTGAGGGAGGAGGTGTGGGGGCAAGTGTAGCATTTCCTGCGGTTGCAGGGGAAGGTGCCGGGTGTGGTGGGGTTGGAGGGCAGTGTGGAGCGAACAAGGGAGTCACGGAGAGAGTGGTCTCTCCGGAAAGCAGACAGGGGTGGGGATGGAAAAATGTCTTGGGTGGTGGGGTCGGATTGTAGATGGCGGAATTGTCGGAGGATTATTGGCTTATTATTGTGGGTGAGGTTGTTGGCTGGCTTGTTTTTTTTTCACATTGTCCTCTTTGGAAAAACTGCTAATGTCACTCGGTTCAAGAAACATCTAGAAATTAATTATTTCTAGTCCCATGTTGGCGAAGTTATTGGAAACAGTGTGATTAAATCAGCAAAGCGGAGAGAAACACGAAAACTTCATTTAAGTATCGGTTACATCTACCGAACCTGAGTGAATTCTTCTCTGGTAACGAATGCAGGCAAGTAAAATGTCTGTAGTTGTATTTTATGTGGATTTCTTGAAGGCAATTGATAAAGTTCCATATAAATACATACAAGTATAAGTGAGAGGTTGCTTCCATTCTCAGTGCCATTATTTTACTTAGAATGTTGGTACAGAAACAGAAGACCTGGAGTTGTGATAACTGGCAAATACAGGGGATTCTGCTATAATACATGTTCCGGCAACGTGAATTGACTATAACTCGATTGATGAATAGGGGAACGCTATTTCTAAAACGCGAACTCGTATTGGCTATAATATGATTCCGTCAAGTAGGCATCTTGCCGTCAGGAGCCCTTTGCTAATGATACCTACAGTGAACTTGTACAATATTGTCATTCTGAGAGTCCCAGAGAAATTCCCCCTGTCGGCCTTCATTAAAACTGAAAAGAAAGAAGCCAGCTGATCTGTTACCAGGAAAAGTAGGGTGTAAGGGAGAGTGAGAAACAGGTTAGTTAACTTGCCCTAAAATGAAGTCTGAGGGGCACAGGACCTAAGTACAACAGAAGGCTCCTGCAGTCTGCTTAAGGCATTAGTAAGATCATGGTTGACTTACGTTTTAATTTGATTTTCCCACCTTTTGAACCATATCCCTCAATATGCTTGTGGTGTGGTCAAAAGTTTGCTGAAGGGGTCTGAGTTGTTGTGGCAATGTAGACGTACATTTTGCAGCTTGGAACTGTGGATGGTGGTGCTAAAGTCTTCAGTGTTCTCTTAGTCACAAGGCTGACCAGGATTCTCTCCCAATCTTAGTCTGCTACTGGCAGCATTGGAAGAATGTGCCGATTGATACTCAGTCTTTTTAGTCACACTGTGAATGCACCTCCCCTGGCCATTGAGCTCTGAGGTAGGACTTGAACCTAGATCATCTTGCTGACAAAGGCTTGCACCTTTCACAACCTCCGTGGCCATCAAACTCTTTGTAACATCCGGAAGTATTTTTGAAGTGCAGTCATCGTAGAAAATATTTTCACATAACACTCTCCCGCAAGCAACAATATAATAATGACCAGACAATCTGCCGTTGTTTTGCTAACTAAGAGATGAGAGTTAACAGGTCACTTGGGTGATTATCCTGCATTCTATGGAAATAGTGAGGACTGCTGTGTCGATCCAAGAAGGAGCTGCAAAGCTGCTGTCAGAGTTGGACCGACCTGCCTGAGCAGATGCTGACAGTAGTGTTATACTTTGTTACACTTTTTTGGTTGTCTGCCCCTGACTCCGCATTTCCCATAGGCCTGGCTACTTAGAGCATGATTTTATGTAACACGATGTTGTGCTGGAATACAACAATCACACCATAGCAGAACCCCCATACTGAATTTCGACATACTGTATTTAGCAGTGTACTTTTGCAATCACTATTACGATGTTGGATGTTTACAAATGACAGACATAAAGACTTGCCGTAATTCAAAGTACTCCGATGACAGCAAGTGAAATTACACATTCAGTCACGATTTGGAGCATAAATTTGCCAAGGGCTGTTAATACATCTAAGTGAACAGACCAAACGATGGCAGTTGGAGTTGTCTGTCTGTAAGTGTGAAATGAGCTCTTTTGGACTTGAGAAAGATGACTGCGTAAAGCAACACCACTGTTTGTAGCCAGACCAGGCATCATTGAATAATTCCCATGTTAAGTATGTTTAGAGACTGCAGTACTGTTAAATGAATGTTTGATTTTATGCAGCTCATTGCGCACTGCAATTTAGTAGTAAAACACTTCCTTTATATCAGAAGTTGCAGTCATTTTTGGTGGAATTTTTCCCCCCCATTGTTATCAGAGACACACTTTCAGTCCATTTTCTGCATTAGAAACATCAAAAATATGACCAGGAGTAAAGCATTTGGCTCTTGAAACCCATCCTCTGTGCAATATAACCATGTCTGGTGATCCAATTCAATAGCCTGTTTCTGTTTCCTCTTCATGCCCATTGATCCCTTTCGCCCAAAGAACGATATCAAAGCCTTTATTGAAAACAGTCAGTGTTTTGGTCTCAGCCTTCCATAGCAGAGAATTTCACATACTCACCAGTCTCTGGGTGAATAATTTTTTTCCACATCTTAGTCCTAAGTGATTTAAACTGTGATCCCTGGTTCAGGGTTTCCCAGTCATTGGGAATATCCATCCTCTGAATATCCATGTCTAAGCCTGTTTGAATTTTATAGTTTTTTTTGAGGTACCCCACTAGTAAATATAGTTATAACTAATCCAGTCTCTCTTCGTAACTCAGCCCTGCCATCCTGGAAATCAATCTGGTAAATATTTATTGTAATTCCTTCAGAGCCACATCATACTTTCACTGATAAGGAGACCAAAACTGTGCAGACACCTCCCCAGGTGTGGTCTTGTTAATCCCCTGTACAATTCCAACAAGACATCCCTGCTCCTGTACACTCATCCGCTTGCTCTGAAGACCAATTTACCATCTTTACTGTCTGCTGCACCAGAAGGCTTACCTTCAGTGACTGCTTTACGAAGATACCGAGGTCTGGTTGAACATTCCCCTCTCTATCTAGAGCCATTTAACTACAGCTAAATTGGTAGAATAGCAACTTATAGTTATTATATCTGATGTATGGTAGCTATAATATGTGCAATGGCTATTATATTGTCGCTATAAGTTTTTTTTTGTTGTGCACCAACTAGGTGACATTACCTCGACTTTCATAATACAAGTCATTCATGCAGATTGCAAATAATTATAGCCCCTGCACTGATCCCTGTGCGTCCACTAGCTACAGGCTACCCCTCATCCTCCCATTCCAACTGCCTCGCTTAGTTGGCCAGTCCTGTATTCATGCTGATATGCTACCTCCAATAACAAGCTCCTAGATTATTAAGTAGCTTTCATTTTTTTTGGTTGTTCAGGGATTTTTAAGATTACAGTTAGAGATAAGGAGCTGGAAGCTAAGATGCGACCATTATCTAATTGAATTATGCTCCAGGCTAGAGGGGAGGAATAGCTCTACTGTTCATTTTTCCAACCGTTTGGGAAGAAGGGCTCTGACAATACTCCTGAATTGCGAGGGCCTGCTTTTAAAATTTGTTGTTTCTCATTGTGAATTCCCATCAGAGTAAATGATGTCAATAAGTTTGGGAGAAACTATTTATCACTTGAAACATCTCAAAGAAGTTGCCCTTCAATCTTCCGTACAAAATTTGAAAACGGCCCAAAATGTGATTTAAGTCAGATCTTGTCATGTATGTATTTGACAAAATTATAGTGGCAGAAATTATGATGTTAAGTCCCCACTTCACAGTTGACTTGATTAATGCTGTTTTGCTTCAATGTCAGTCTAGTCATGATTATGTTTATTAGTTACTGAGTTTGAGTTTAACGTGAAGAATTCCACTTTGTCCTTTGCCTGACTTTTTGTTCTGTGTCTGTCTGTTGGAGACATTTTTGTCCCAGGCTTCTGCAATGCCAAATTCATCTTTTACAATCTCCAGACTTTCATCTTTATCCACTCTTGTTACATTGAAAGTAGGTGGTATTTTCCCTGCTGATGCCCATTCTGAATGTGCCCTGTCCTTGCTTAGTCGCAAGAACTAACTACCTTCTAGCTCCATCTAGCTTCTGTCACTAGGTGGAGTCTGCTCCACGCAGAAGCCGAATGAGTCAAACTTTAACATGCACCATCTTTACATCACTTGGGGTTTCTGTGTCCTTATCAGTGAACCAGGCACCTGGGTCCAAATCACACCTTCAGAGGTGTTTAATAATATCACTAAACAGGTGGATTTAGTAAATAATTATTTAGATCATCTGTGCTCTTGGGGTACAGTAGTAGTGTCCCTATATCTAGGCTGTAACTCCTTCTTGCTCCACAGGTATGTCATAACATCTGTGAACAGGTTGTTTAAAAGTAATATTTAGATCACGTGCTGGGGTTCTTTTGGTGCAAGAAGTGTCCCTTCTTTTATGTTAACAGCCCTGGATTGAAGTCTTGAACAAAAACAAAGTTGCTTGAAAAGCTCAGGAGGTCAGGCAGCATCTGCGAAGGAAGAAGAGTTAACATTTCGGGTCTGGTGACGCTTCCCCGGAACTCAAGTCCTGCCTGCTGCAGAGACATCGATACATGTCTCAACAAGTGGATGATAGTACAGCGGTCTAAGATTTTTTTTGATGTATTATTTCTTCTATATTTTTAAAATAAAGTTTATTGCAATGAGAGTAGACATTAAGCAATGCATGATGTTCCACACTTGTTTTTGAGTTTTTAGCTGAGGCCGAAGTAACTAACTGTCCAGTGTTTATTCTGTATTTGGTGATTTCATTTTACTATAATGAATACAAAAGAATGTAGAATTTCAACCTATAAGTTGCTTTTTCCAAGCCAGATGAGTCTGCAGGTCCATAGTTCTGCCTTTTAATAAGAAACGGTGTGGGAAGCCATGCTCGGTCATTTCACTTAACCTTGCGGCTACATTCCTAAACATTGCAACATTAAGTGAGGACTTCCAGGACACAGTTAGGTCTCATTAATAGCAAGATAGGTTAAAGGGGGTAAATAACTTGTTCTGATGTACCCTATTCCAGGTAGGAGGACATCACACTGGTGAGTGTGTATTCTAGTCTCATCAGAACTTTGTCAGAGTGCAAAGGGTTACATTAACCCGGACAGTTTGCTAATTAATTTGTGCTTGTGCCCATTTTAAAGCTGAAAAGCAGAGCATATCTGTACCTGAGCTAAACTGTCCAATATGTGCGTAAAGGTGAGAAGGGTTGTTGTGTTCAGTCACTACTAAAATGATGTAAATCTCCCATACAAAGGAAATGCAAGCTCCTCATTTTGACATTTCAGTTCCGAGGAGATCAGGGCCACCATCTTGTATGAGATTTTAAAAGAATTGTGCACCAATACTAACACCCGCTCTTCACTCTCCTACCCAGAACTGGATAACAAAGATGGCGCTAAGCTGTTCAGTAAACAGCCAGGAAGGATTCAAAGAGTGGCTCGAGGAGCTGGTGTTACAACCAGAGACGTTCAGGAACTTCTGACACAATATACAAAGTTTGCTCAAATGGTGAAAAAAATGGGAGGAATCAAAGGTCTTTTCAAAGGTATGTAAATGTTCTGTAGCACCATAGAACTGCAGAAAAGCATAATGCATGTCTTCTCTATTATGCCTTCAATCCATAAGCATTTTCAAGTCAGTGTTGGAGTATGGGTGAAGATGATTGGGGTTGCTTCAAGGCAACCATCAAATGCCCAAGGTATGCTGCGGGATGTATCCTTGGTCCACCCATCTTCTGCTTCAACATTGACCTTGCTTCAATCATAAAGTCATATGTGGGGATGTTTACAGATGATTGCACAATGTACTAAGGCAGTCTTAACCCATGCATAACAAGACTTGGACAACGTTCAGGCTTGGTCTGAAGTGGAAAGTTATGCTCATGCTAGGTAATGACCATCTCCAACAGAAGAGATTCTAATCAACTTCTGTTGACTTAGTGCTTTTTCCCACTGTTAACATCCGGTGGATTATCATTGTCCAGAAACTGAACCAATGCTGTGGCTGTAAGGGCAGTTGAGAGGCATGGAATTCTACAGCAAGTAACAACTCCACACTCCCAAAGTCTGTCCAACATCTTCACGGCACAGTTCAGTGTGATCAAGTACTTTTTCTTGCCTGAATGAGCGCAGCTCCAGTGACACTCTAGCTTGACACCATCTCAGACAAATAATCTATTTGATTTACATCCTTTTCCATCATGTTCAACATTTAGTTCCCTTAAACACTGTGCAGCAGTGTGTACCATATCCAAGATGTCCAAACTGCTTTGACAGCATCTCCTAAATGTGTAATTTCTAAACAAAATGGGCAGCACATGTATGGGAGCACCAATACCTGTGAGCTGCTATTCAAACCGTACACCATTCTGATTTGCAACTATGGTTTCTTCCTTCATTATCCCTGAAACCAAATCCAGAACTCCCTTACTGTGGTACCTGTTCCAGATGGACTTGGGTGGAACAAGGCGAGCTCATTGCCATCTTCAAAGTAAATGAGGAATGAACAATTAAATGCTGGCCTTTGTTGGTAATGCACATGTTTCTTGAATGAATTTTGGGGGGGAAAAAAGTTGACCTAGGTTCAAAGTGCACTCAAAGAAAGTGTTAAGTATTGTATAAAACAGTAATCAATAAATTCAGACCATTTTAAGAAAAAAATCTGTTTTCGCGCAATTTATTTAAGTTTTGACAAACTTTGATAACTCAAGTAATTTAGGTGAGTTGATATAAAAATACTTTCTGCGGTGCAGGTGGTGACATGTCCAAAAACGTAAACCCATCTCAGATGGCCAAACTCAACCAGCAGATGGCTAAAATGATGGATCCACGAGTTCTTCATCATATGGGCAAGTATCTCAGTCATATATTTAACTTTGGTTTCACACTTCTTTAAATTACGCAATATATATTGTTAAATTCTGCCGCTTTTATTGTCAACTACTTCCTGTCCATCCTGTCTTTGATTTATCATGTGCTTAGCATGGTGGAAAGTTGAATCTGCCAACAGTTTCTAAGCAATCTCTTTAAAAATTCAATTCTCTACTACATTAGTTTTAACTAATTAAAAGAATCAGAATTATAGTTCAGAATTGTTGTGGATTGTACAGTCTTGTTTATAATTACTGCTTTTGGAAATGCCACATTTTGAAATCTTTTTGTATTTTTCATTTATTCTTTCACGGGGTATGGGTGTTGCTGTCTAGGCAAGCACAATTTACTAGCTATCCCTAAGTGCTGGTAAAGGGTGATACTGCTGTATTGTTTCTTTTCTAAATTGGCTATGCATGAGTATGATTTGACTTGACATCTATAGATCATGTTCTAAGAGGGATAGTAACAATATAGGTATAAAATTGCTTGAATGATAGGAAACAGCAATGGTAAGTGGATATTTTTCAGACTGGATGCAGGCTTGATACTGGGACCCTTACATTTCTTGATACATACTAACGATCAGGACTGTGGCATGTAAGGGACAATTTCAGCATTTTCAGATGACACGAAACTTGGGAGAATTACCAACTGTGAGGAGTTCAGTGTCGAACTTCAAAAGAACATTACCAAGTTCTTGGCGCAGATAGATGACAAATGAATTTCAATGCTGAAAAGTGAGGTGATTGTATTGCAATGTTCTTCCAACCGAAGTGCAAAGTAAAATAAGGGGTACAATCCTAAAGGGAGCCCAGGAGTGAAGGGACCTGAATGTATATGTGCGTTCATCATTGAAAGTAGCAGGACAGGTGGAGAGAACAGTCAATAAAGCAGTGTTCTCTGCTTCATTAACAGGGGTATAAAGTGAAGAGGTGATTCTGAACTTGACTATGACAATTGTTGGACCTCATCTGGAGTACTGTCTATAGTTGTGGGTCTCCTGTTATATGAATAATGTGAACACTTTGAAGACAGTACAGAGGAATGGTTCCAGGAATTTAAAATTTCAGTTGTGAGGATAGATTGTAGATGTTGGGACTGTTCCCCTTGAAGAGAAGGTAGAAATGAGATTTGATAGTTTTTTAAAATAATAAGATTGAAGCAGTACCTGCTTGTAAACGGAACAAGAACATGAGGGGATAGGTTTAAAGGTATGTGCTGAACAAGAAAATGTGATGAGGAAAAGCTTTTTCACAGCAACTTGTTAGATTATGGAACATGGTGGAGGCAGGTTGAATTAAGGCATTCAAAAGGGCATTGGATGATTGTTTGGATCGCAATCATGTGTAAGGGTGTAGGCAAAACGTAGGGTAGGCACTTAATTATCTTCATTTGAGGAACTGTGCAGACACACTGGGTCAAATGGTGAGATGGTGAAGAGGAGTGGTGACTGGCAGGAATGTGAAGGAAATATAGAGATGGGAGAGACGTTTTTGAGAAGATAGGCATTTTGGATAGGTATTGCTTAAAGCCACACATTCTACTGCCTGCAATTCAATTCCTTGACATATCACGTTATATTACCGACTAACTCTCGTTCAAGACAACAGAATATGACAAAAGCAGCTCAGAACATAATCAGAAACGAAAAAAGCAGATGAATGAACAAGACTGACTGATTCAGGTGGACTTTGCAAGTTGGCTATTAACAGGGCACAGTTTACTGTGCTGGGTATGCATTTGAGGGTTGAATGGATCTCCAGCTTATGCCTATTCTCCCATCGCAATCATTTCAGTTAATATTTACACATCATTCCTCTAAGGCAACAAGAACTTGCATTTAGAAAGCATCTTTTATCATGCTTCCTAGGGGCATTATCCAACCAAATTTAAGATGACAGTATTGCAGAAAGTGACTAAAAGCTTGGTCAATGAGGTACGGTTTTAATCAGCATCCTATAGGACGGGGATTTTAGCAAGGGAGTTCCAAAGCTTGAAGGCATCATTGTTAATGTGAGGCAATTAAAATATTGAATGCATAACAGGCCGGAACTAAAGGGTTGTACAGCTAGATGAAGTTATAAAGATGGTAAGCAGCAAGATCATGAAAAATTTGAAAATCCAGAATTGCTAAATTAGCATGCTTTGGAACAGAAATCTGTGCAGGCCAGTGAACACAGTGATAGATCAAGGGACTCAGTGTGAGTTAGGTTATGGAAAGACTTCAAATCAACCAGGATTGCAAGGTAGAATCGGCTAGCCAAGAATGCTGTAGAATGGTGTAAGTCTTAAGGTAACACGATGTTTTAGCAGCAGGCAAGTTGAGGCAGAGCAGACACTTTTGCAAGTCTTTGGACACCAAGGTCCATTGCAGCATCCATAAAGCCCTTGCGCTTCTTGTAGCCCTACTGAATTACCTCTCTCCTTATTCTGTCCAGAGACCTCCAGACAACTTTCTCCAATATTAGTTTAGTCATTTTGTTGACCACATGAGATCAGTTAATACAATTCAGAATATATTATGATGGAACTTGCCAGTAGGATGTACTAATTGTTCATTGCTTTTACCCTAGGTGGTATGGCTGGACTACAGACAATGATGAGACAGTTCCAGCAAGGTGCCACTGGCAATATGAAAGGCATGATGGGATTTAACAATCTTTGAAGCAGACGCCTTAAATAAACTGTTGGCAAGTCTCGAAGTTGAGAACGTAACATTTTCCCTATTGTTGTGGGGTGGGTATTTGGGTGGGCAGGGAGAAAGTGGTACAGAATTTTTAACCTTTCAAGATTATTGTATAACATTGGTACCTGATTTATTTCCTTGTATTCTATTTGGATTTATTGAATAGAAAAAAAATGGAGATTTATGTACTGGCTAAAGTTTCATTGAGTGGAGTGCTCATTTATTATTGGGCAAAATAAAATATATTCCTTTAGCCAATATTTTCCAAGTATGTTTCTCTTTATGCTGTAAAATACAAATATAATACGTTTAATTAAATTAATCATGTAAAAGTAGGATTACATTAATTTACTTAAGAAATTGTTTGCACAAGTATGCAAACAATGTATAATTTGTAAATGCAGTGCTTTGTCGAAAACCATGAAGATTTTCATAAATGAATTTGCTTCTTACAAAACCTGTTGTGTGATTTTTGTTTTGTCCCTTCACAGAATTTTCATGCTTCAGCGTGTTACTTTTTTAAGCATGCAAGATAGGGATTTTACAGCCAAAATACCTCACACAAAAAAATGCTTGTTTTGTCATCAAGGAGAGGTGATGGGAAAGTGATAAATACTTGGCATTCTAATAACCAAGAGAAAAGTCGTCATATTTTGTTTTTGTCATCATGCCCACAGTCATTTTGTGTACTACTTGGTTAGATTGAGAGGTGGTGGTACCTATGTTGGAAACAAAACAGTTGATAGTGTGATACAAGTTGTGGTGGAAAGTTGAGAAACTTTTTTTATATGAATGGATATTACAATTAAGCAACGATTTTCATTTTTATTATTCCTTTTTAACACTATATTCTAACATGCTTTGCATAAGTATTTCATAAACAACTTGAAAATGCAACAACTGTATCTTCATGCATTTTGAACTAGTGCCTTAGGAGAAAATGGTGAAGAAGAAATAAGTTTAAGGAAGGGTGTTGGATCTGGAGGCTGAAAGGATAACTGTCTAAAGTTGAAAATAGTTGGGAGGGGAGGACTATTTGAAGCCAGTATTAGATAAGATTGGTCTGAGAATATTGGTACTGAAGGAGGACCAGAGTGGCAATTTTATTTTTTGGTTTGAGGGCTTTTGGAAATATGTGGGCATTAGAATACTTCCGTATCACCAAATAGAAGTACCTCGCAAATACCTTTTTCGTTCACTATGAATGAGGAAACCACATTTACCAAACATTACTATTTTACACATTCCACAAAAATCTTCTGTATAAGTGCTGTACTAATTTACAGAATCTATTCAAACTGAACTATGCATATTTCAATATAATGTTTTAAGGTTAAAAAATGAATTTGACTAACTAGCTGATTGTGCAATATGATCGTAGAAATATCAGGACCTCCTCTCACTTGAACATCAATGAAATTTGTCATTGTTCCTTTTTGGTGGAAGTTATCTTGTCAGTTCTTCAGTGTCCTGTTATTAATCCCTTGAAGATTAAATTTTAGTTGCCTTATTTGTGATACTTTCAGCTTTCTCTTACTGTTTTAAAATTATAAGATTCTCATCATGTTAATTGAGGCATGACAATTTTTCAAAATTATCAAGCTAAGATTTTTTTTTGGTTGAGCCAGAGTTAAATAGTTACTATTAAATTTGTTGCGATTTTGTTGTCCAGTTTTCTCATTCCCCTCCACATACAATGGTTGACTTTTGTTTCCAAGGTGCACTTGTCCCAGAGTTGACCAAGTTGCCATTCTGTATATGAGACTCAATGGAAAAACCATTTGTCTTAAGGAAGCCTGTGAATTTTGTTTGTGTCCATATAGCTTTATTTCATTAGAGGGCTGGAATAGTGATTTCAATTTCTAAAAACAGGCTTTCCTTACCCTTGCTCCCTGCAGAAGTTGAGGATTATTACAGTTGATTTGCTAACCAATTCAATCAAGTGACTTTATATGTTGGAATTCTAGACAAAATATATTTGTAGTTGATTCATTGGGTATTGTTGGCTAGGTCAGCAGTTCTGGTCCTACGTGCCCTTGAACTACCTTGAACCATCACAGTCCAGTTGCACATATAATGCTGTTCTGGGAGTTTGCCGCCTTAACTTTTTCTTTCCCCTAAAACTTTATTAAATACAGTGGTTTGTCCATTGAATGCTGTGTATCAATTCAACATTTAACTTTTGGTAGAACTCTTCATAAATACCAACAAATACATAGTAAATATTGAGTATATGAAAAATGTTAATCCTCATGCTTTACATTTACAAGCATTACGACTGTAGTCCATAGCATACCCCAGCTAAACAAAAAAATTCCTGGACACGTGTGTGTGTGTGTGTGTGTGTGTGTGTTCAAGTAAGTTGTAATTTCACAATCATTTCCTCAAGTCTCTGGCTTGTTTCTCATGTTCACTCTGTTCAGAAGTGAAAAGTGGGGACAGGTGCAAACGATCACAATAAGAGTGGAATCTTCCCAAGAAGCGAAAATAAGTGGGAACTGCCACTTTGAGTTGGAAAACCAGGAATATTCTACCAGACTGCAAAACAAGTATTTATCAGAGGTAATAAAATGTGAGGCTGGATGAACACAGCAGGCCCAGCAGCATCTCAGGAGCACAAAAGCTGACGTTTCGGGCCTAGACGCTTCATCAGAGAGAGGGATGGAGTGAGGGTTCTGGAATAAATAGGGAGAGAGGGGGAGGTGGACCGAAGATGGAGAGAAAAGAAGATAGGTAGGGAGGGGATAGGTCAGTCCAGGGAAGACGGACAGGTCAAGGAGGTGGGATGAGGTTAGTCGGTAGGAGATGGAGGTGCGGCTTGGGGTGGGAGGAAGGGATGGGCGAGAGGAAGAACAGGTTAGGGAGGCAGAGACAGGTTGGACTGGTTTTGGGATGCAGTGGGTGGAGGGGAAGAGCTGGGCTGGTTGTGTGGTGCAGTAGGGGGAGGGCACGAACTGGGCTGGTTTTGGGATGCAGTGGGGGAAGGGCAGATTTTGAAGCTGGTGAAGTCCACATTGATACCATGGGGCTGCAGGGTTCCCAGGCGCAATATGAGTTGCTGTTCCTGCAACCTTCGGGTGGCATCATTGTGGCACTGCAGGAGGCCCATGATGGACATGTCATCTAATGAATGGGAGCGGGAGTGGAAATGGTTTGCGACTGGGAGGTGCAGTTGTTTATTGCGAACCGAGCGGAGGTGTTCTGCAAAGCGGTCCCCAAGCCTCCGCTTGGTTTCCCCAATGTAGAGGAAGCCACACCGGGTACAATGGATGCAGTATACCACATTAAGCAGAGGTTCACCTGCACATCTGCCAATGTGGAAAGTCATCTTGGGACCTGGGATAGGGGTGAGGGAGGAGGTGTGGGGGCAAGTGTAGCATTTCCTGCGGTTGCAGGGGAAGGTGCCAGGTGTGGTGGGGTTGGAGGACAGTGTGGAGCGAACAAGGGAGTCACGGAGATAGTGGTCTCTCCGGAAAGCAGACAGGGGTGGGGATGGAAAAATATCTTGAGTGGTGGGGTTGGATTGTAGATGGCAGAAGTGTCGGAGGATGATGCGTTGTATCCAGAGGTGGTGTGTGAGAACAAGGGGGATCCTCTTTGGGCAGTTGTGGCGGGGGCGGCGTGTGAGGGATGTGTGGCGGGAAATGCGGGAGACACGGTCAAGGGCGTTCTCAACCACTGTGGGGGGAAAGTTGCGGTCCTTGAAGAACTTGGACATCTGGGATGTGCGGGAGTGGAATGCCTCATCGTGGGAGCAGATGCGGCGGAGGCGGAGAAATTGGGAATAGGGGATGGAATTTTTTCAGGACGGTGGGTGGGAGGAGGTGTATTTTAGGTAGCTGTGGGAGTCGGTGGGCTTGAAATGGACATCAGTTACAAGCTGGTTGCCTGAGATGGAGACTGAGAGATCCAGGAAGGTGAGGGATGTGCTGGAGATGGCCCAGGTGAATTGAAGGTTGCGGTCGAAGGTGTTGGTGAAGTGGATGAACTGTTCGAGCTCCTCTGGGGAGCAAGAGGCGGCGCCGATACAGTCATCAATGTAACGGAGGAAGGGGTAGGGTTTGGGGCCTGTGTAGGTGCGGAAGAGGGACTGTTCCACGTAACCTACACAGAGGCAGGCATAGCTGGGGCCCATGCGGGTGCCCATGGCCACCCCCTTAGTCTGTAGGAAGTGGGAGGAATCGAAAGAGAAGTTGTTGAGGGTGAGGACGAGTTCGGCTAGGCGGATGAGGGTGTCGGTGGAGGGGGACTGGTCGGGCCTGCGGGACAGGAAGAAGCGGAGGGCCTTGAGGCCATCTGCATGCGGAATGCAGGTGTATAGGGACTGGATATCAGAGGTAACAAGCTTTGTAATATTTATAAGATTTTAAGATTTATTAAAATGCTGTGACAATATATAATTTGAAAGTTGTATAAACAACTTGAAAAACACCTGTTTAGACGGTCACTGGACCCAAAACATTAACTTTGACTTTTTTTTTCCCCTTCACACACATGCTGCCAGATCTGCTCTAGCAACTTCTGTTTTAGAGTAGAATAGAATCCCTACAGTGTGAAAACAGGCCCTTCAGCCCAACAAGTCCACACTGAACCTTGCTGTAGCCCAACCAGACTCAAACTGCCTACAACCCAACTAAGCTACACATCCTAAACACTACAGGCAATTTAGCACGGCCAATCCACCTAACCCGCACATCTTTGGACTATGGGAGGAAACCAGAGCACCCAGAGGAAACCCATGCAGACACTGGGAGAATGTGCTAACTCCTCACAGACACCCAAGGCCGGGATTGAACCTGGGTACCTGGTGCTGTGAGGCAGCCGTGCTAACCACCATGCTGCCTGATGTTTTGTTCCTGATTTACACCATCTGCAGTTCTTTTAGGTTTTCTTTTTGAAAAACACAGATGTTTTCTAAGATAAAAGACTAGGCTGGAATCAATAAATTATGACAAAACAGCCAGTAAATTGAAATTTCAGCTTTAGGAGGTTTTGATGCAGTTCAACAGTGACGCAGTATTAACAAAGACTGGTATATAAAGAGACAAGTAATTTTTACAGTAATTTAAAATAAATTGAAATAATTCCTAAATGCAAGCAGACAAGCTTACGGAAACAGATTTAAACCAATACTGAAGGATACATATTTAAAATAATAGCATAGTTTAAACACCACATGAAGGAGAAATTGAAAGAGACATGTTTATCTGCAGATTCTAGATCAGACTGTCCAACAGAAAACAATTTTTTATTGAACTACAAAAATTGTCTGTTCCTTTCTGGGTCAAGAGTGCAAAGAAACCATGGCTTGTGAGGGAAGTTACAGATGCTATCAGATGCAAAATACAGACATACAAATTGACAAGAAAAAAAAACAAGCTTGAGGATTGGGATCAGTTTGGAAGTCAGTAAAGGAGGACTAAAATGTTGATTAAGGAGGGGAAAGTACAGTATGAGTGCAAGCTTGCAGGGACTGGTAAGAACTGACTAAAAGTTTCTCTAGGTATGTAAAGAGAAAAAGATTGGTGAAAACTCATGTAAATCCCTTAGTCAGGAACAGGGGAATTTATAATTGGGGGGAAAAAGAAGAAATGGCTGATGAACAAAACTCAAACTTCTATCTTCACAAAGGAAGACATAATTAACATTGAATGATGGAGAACATGAAGTTTAGAGACAGGGAGCAACTGCAGGAAATCTGTTTAATCCAGAAACTATTTTGGAGAGATTGAAGACTGATAAATCCCCAGGGCCTGTTGAGCTATGTCCCACAGGCCTCCAGATGGTGGCTCTAGAAATAGTGGATGCATTGGTGATCAACTTACAAGATTCTTTAGACTCTCGAACAGTTCTTACAGATAGAGTATAACTAATGCAGCCCCACTATGAAGAGTGGGGTAAAGGGAAAATTATTATAGACCAGTCAGTCTAACATCGGTAGTGAGCAAGATGTTAGAGTCCATTATCAAGAATATTATACAAGTACACTGAAAAAACAGTGGTAGAAGCAGACACACAGTCTGATCTACAAAAGGGAAATCATGCTTGACAAATCTTCTGGAATTCTTGGAGGATGTAACTAGCAGAATTGATCAGAGGGAGCTAGTGGTTTACAGAAGGTTTTAGGCAAAGTCTCAAGTAACAGATTAATATGTAAGATTAAAATGCATGCAATTGGAGCTAGTATTGACATGGACAGAAAATTGATTAGCAGACCGGAAACAAGGAATAAAAGATAATATAGTATGGAGCTGGAAGAACACAACAGGCCAGGCAGCATCAGGGGAGCAGGAAAGTTGATGTTTTGGTTCAGGTTTTTCCAGCTCCATACTGTGTTATCTCTGATTCCAGTATCTGCAGTTCTTGCTATCTCATAAGAAACAAAGGGTCTTTTTCTGAATGGCATGCAGTAACTAGTGGGGTACTGCAGTAATTGGGACCCCAGCTGTTCATAATATGTTAATAGTTTAGATTTGGCAACTAAATATAATATCTTAATTTTAAGATGACACAAAGGATGCAGAGATGTTGAAATGTGTTTTGGACAACCCGACTAAGCAGGTAAATGTCAGACAATGTGGATAAATGAGAGGTTATCCACTTTGGGAGCAAAAATAGAAAGGTAAATTATTGTTTGACTGACCGTATATTGAGAGATCAAAATGTTCAACGAGACATCAGCATCGTCTTGTACGAGTCACTGAAAGTAAGCATGGAGGTGCAGTTGGCTGTGCAATTTATACAGAGCATTGGTAAGGCCACATCTGGACTACTGTGTGCAGTGTTGGTCTCCTCATTTGTGGATGAATATGCACAGTGAAGATTTTCCAAATTGATTCCAGGAAAGACAGGATTAATGTATGAGGAGAAATTGAGTTGGTTACAACTGTAAACACTGGTGTTTAGAAGAATTCTCATAGAATTTTATTGGTTTCTAACAGGATTAGACAGGTTAGATGCAAGATTGACGTTCCTGGTAGTGAGAGAGTCCAGAACCAGGAGTCACATTTTAATAATAGTGAGATGAGAGTGGTGAGCCTGTGAATTCACTTCCACAGAA
The DNA here is from genome assembly GCF_030684315.1 of Stegostoma tigrinum. Lineage (NCBI taxonomy): Eukaryota > Metazoa > Chordata > Chondrichthyes > Orectolobiformes > Stegostomatidae > Stegostoma > Stegostoma tigrinum. The sequence goes on along the minus strand of NC_081363.1, from coordinate 58,448,454 downwards.
ACTGGTTTCGGTCAGAACATTATGTTTTCAAAATGAGGCAGATGTAGCTCTTGTGGCTAAAGGGATGAAGGGTTATGGGAGGAGACCAGGATCACCAAACTACCAGGAAATGCAGCGTAGGACAATAGGAAACCTGCCTGAGTACCAGCTTCATATCCACAGGAGGTGCTTTCCAGGAGTCTTATGCCCACTGATCCTCCCATTCTCAGCCCCACCCCATTTATTCATTCATTGGAGGTCCCTCACAGATGAGGATGATTCTCTTCAAATCTCAGGGTGAGTCAATAGGTAGCTGTGCAGACTAATGCAACTTCTGCAGGCTCTGTTACACTTGCAGCAGAAGGTGGTTGCAGGAAGAGGTGGGTGGGGCATTAGTGTGGCAGCCCGCTCCTTATGCTGTTTTTGCCTGGCTTTGCTTTTTTCTGACAGTACATCCCAAGGTTCCAGATGCTCGTCTTCCACTTTGGACTACCTTGAGCCAGTGATTCTCAGAAGTACGTAGGAATGCTGCACTTTGCCACTGAGGCCTTGACAACATCGCCGAATCACTTCCTCTGTCCACCTGAGGCTCGCCTGCTGTTTCAGAACTGAGAGTAGAGCATGTGCTTGGGGAGTCTCGTGTCAGTCATACAGATGATGCGCCCAGCCCATTGCAGCCGATCAAGTGTGGTCAGTGCTTCGATATTGGCCTATTCCAGGATGCTGGTGTTGGTGTGTCTTTCTTCCCAGTGGTTGCGCAGGATCTTGCACAGGCAGCGTTGGTGGTACTGCTCCAGCACCTTAATGTGTCTGCTGTAAACAGCCCACATCTCAGAGCCATATAGGAGGGTGGGAACCACCTTGGCTCTGCAGATCATGAAAGTGGTGTCAGATCTGATGTTGTTCTTGAACACCCTTTTCCTCAGACAGCTGAAGGCGGAAGATCCAGGTGGTGCTGGATCTCTTCATAAATAGTTGCTTTGGCCAACAGGGCACTCCTGAAGTATTGGAAGTTGTCAACTTTCCTCTCAGGCCTCCCTGAGGACCATGAAGATTGGGCATTCGCTCAACAATGCCAGGCCAATTTGGTGGATATTCAGGGTGAGACCCATGTTCTCATATGCCTTGGTAAAGGTTTGAGGTTTTTGACTTGCTTGCCGAGCTGGCTTGTTTTTGTTCAGATGTTTCATCACCGTGCTAGGTGACATCGTTATTGGAGCCTCCGGTGAAGCGGAGTTATTCTACTCCACTTGTCTGTTATGGTGAGTAATGTCATTTCCGGTTTTGATCTGTATCGGTAAAGGTGTTAACGATGGCCTGGTGTACGTCCTCTGAGATTGCACATTCTCAGGCATCATTCGCATGCTGCAGCTTGATGACATTGCTTGGGTGGTTCTGGCTTAAAGGTGATGGAGGTTGAATCATTTCCTGCTGGTTCTGTAAGTTAGCTCCACTTCAGCAGGGAGCTTATTGGCCTTGAGGTGAAGCACTGCAGTGAGATGGATCAAGAACTGTTGGGACTATGATGGAGCCCTGCTTGACACTGGTCTCAATGGAGAACGGATGAGTGGTGGTGTCATTACTACAACTTTGCATGTTGTTGTGGTGCAGGCAAAGGATGATGATAAAGTTTTGTGGTACAATCAAAGCAGAGAAGGACACTCTATCATGCTTCCTCATTGACAGTGTCGAAGCCCTTTGTAAGATCAAAAAGGCTCTGTACAGGGATAGGTTCTTTTCTCTGCATTTCTCCTGCAGCAACAATCACATCTGTGTGCCCCTCTGTGGCTGAATGCCACACTGCAATTCTAGGAGGAGTTCCTCAGCCACAGAGAGGAGACTGTTGAGGAGGATCTTGAATGATGACTTTTCCAACAGTCAACAGCAGGGAGATTCCCCTTTAATTACTTGTTCCCTTTTTTGAAAATGTTCATGACTGTAACATCTCAGAGCTCTCGGGATGCTCTCCTCATTCCTGATAAGTAGACAAGGGCATGTAGCTGTAGCAGGAGCACTTTGCCTTCACAGTTCAGTGCCTCAGAAGGGATACCGTATGCTCCAGCAACCTTGCTGTTAAACTGCCGGATGGCCTTTTTTACTTCATGCAGGCTGGGGTGTTGCTGAGCTCATGGCATGTAGTGTGCTGGGTGATATGTTCAAGCATGGCCGGATCCATGCCAGCGTCCTGGGTGAGAAGCTTCTGAAGTGCTCCCCAGCTTTGTTTCTTTGTCTTTGTCACTCTGTCCTTGGCCAGCAGTGGGTTGCAGCCTTAGGTGTTTGGTCCAAAAGTGGTCTTGATAGCATAGAGAAAACCTTGCACATCATGGCTGTTGGACAATCGTTTGGCCTGAAATGCTTCCTCCACCCACCAGTTATTCTTAACGTCACAAGTTTTTTGTTGGATCTCTGCCTTTAAGCCTGACTTTTTTCTTCAGAATGTGGTTGTTGCTTTCCACTCAGAAATGCAATGCACTTTCAGCTTATCAGTTCTTAGATCTCCTGATCATTCTCATCAAACTGGTCTTGGTGTTTCCTGTTTGAGAAATCGACTTGAGTTTTTGCAGGCATTGACAATGGTAGTCTTGAGGGCAGACCAGAGACTGTTACGATCCTGTGGCTCTGTGTCGCTGACAGTCACTAAGTCTATGGAGAGGAATTGGTTGCATGAGGCGAATGTTTTCTGGATTTTGAGAGCCTCAATGTTGAACTTCTTGTGACACTGCTTCTATTACGGTGGAGCTCTATTTATATTAATCCTGGCATTGGATCCGGCGATGGTCTGTCCAGCAGTTGTCGGCTCCTGTCATAGCGCAGGTGGTTTTGACATCTTTCTGATCCCTTGCTGTGATGATAATGTAGTCAACGAGGTACCACTGTTTGGAACACAGTTGCTAGTTGCACAGTCTTCTAATTGTCCCTTGGCAGAACAGTGTGTTGGTAATGAGGGGAATGTGATTGTGGCATTTTATTCACGAGTGCCATTGAGTTTTGCTTTGCAACTCTCTCTTTTCTGATTACATCGCCCCAAAGTATGTACTTCTGCGGACTCTGGTCTTGGAGTCGTCAAGAACGACTAGTTTGCCCGCCTCAGGGACCCGTGAGAGAGATCGGTCAAGGCTGGAGTAGAATTCCTTCTTGGGCTCACCTGCAGCATTGATCTTCGGTGCATGTGCTCTGCATACTGTGACACACTGGTTCCGAACGAGGTTGAGTCTGGGTGGTAACGTGTGGCATTCGCTTGTTCATTCCCACCTCCAGCTTCGTCTCCGCCCACGGTTTGGTCTCACCTTCCTCTGGTCCTCCCCCTCCCTCGGCCATTGTCCTGCGCAGTAGCCCCATGGCTGTTACGGCAGTATGGCTCCGCCCTCTACCCGCCAAAGCCCCGCCCCTATCAACTGCCCCACCCACGGCGCTAGGCCCGGCCCCCACCTGGTGCTTCACGCTCAGCGCTACGCCCCGCCCCGCGCCTTGGCCACGCCCCCACTGGGCGGGAGTCGCCTCCTGTCGCTACGTGGCAGAGTCTGCCATATTGACCGCGTCAGCTGTGCGTGCAGAGCCGGTAACTGCTGTGCCTGAGGCCGGAGGGTGTGATAGGCCTTCTTGTGGTGAGTGGCTGCTGTCGCCATAACCGGCACCGAACTTAGATCACGGTGGCGGGGTCATGTTGCGCCTAGAGTTACACTCTGGATCCGGTAGCGGTTTGAATCTGTGGGTGAGCTGCTCAGTTTCACTTGGCTTCCCGGTGTGAAGTACCTGCTCACACTGAATCCCTGAGTGCAGGGAGAGAGGTGCCTTGTGTCGGGGGCCACAAGGGTTTGAAGTGCCCTCTGTTACTGGGCAGTTGGTGGAGGGTGAGCGATGCCCGGTATCGCTGAACTCTTAAGGTGGGAGGTGTCGCTGGGCTCACGGTTAGGGGTTTGAGGTGCCCGGTGTCATTGGGCACCTCACATCTTCCCACCGCAGCGAGGCCAGAAACACTGGGTACTTTACCCCCACCCCGCATTCCATGTTACTGGCCTCGGGGAGTCGGGTAGGTTGGTTGGGGTGGGGGTGTGCTTGTGGGAATAGATGTGAATAGACTGTGTAAATTGCTCGGTGTCAATATCCGAGCACCGTGTGATGGATTGGGCAGGCACCGGACACCGTGCCAATGACACTGGGTTTGGGTGGACACTGAGCTGAAGGTGGGTGTGAGATTTGGAGTCGGAGAAAAGGGTCTATGGTGCTTGATGCCCCTGGAATTTTGTCATTAGGATTGGTGAGATGCCCAGAGTCACTGGATTGCCTGTGTGTCTGTTGTCATTGGGCTGGTGGAGTAGGGAGGGACTGAGAAGGTGTTTTGTGTCAGATGTTGGTGAGATGTCTGATATTACTAGTGTGTGGAGTTTGTAAATGTATGCAAGGTATTGTTTATATATGCCAGAGCTGTAGGAGATGATGTACGAAGTTCCTCTGTTCTTCACCACAAACTCTCTCAGGTACTTGGATTTTTCTGGAGTAACCTATGATCTATTGATTGCTCCAGTATCTGTGGGAATATGAGAAATCTACATACTTTGCATGTTATCTGGGATTTTTGACTACTCTAATTTAAAGTTAAACAGGTCCTTGATCTCAGGTCAGGTCTTCACTGCTAGTTCTGATCCTGGGCCCTTGCTTCCCTCCTGAATTTAAACTGAGGTCCTGGGGTCGATTTATGGCAGAGGTTGGTTAGTGTAGGTAGTCCTGTGAGTACCCCTGTGCTGACCAGCTGCTGCTGGATGAGCCTGGTTAATCATCAGTGCGATAGAAGTAGTAATTTTAACCATATTTTTCAGTTCACTTTAAGATTTTTATTTATCAGTGTTGGAATTGCAGCAACTTAAAATGACACTACACTTCAGTTCAGAAGAGTACAGGTACAATGTTTTAATTTTGTTCTCTGTGAAAAAAGGCTCAGTAGAACATCAATCATTTTTTTAAATGCTTAAGTTAAAGTCAATTTTCAAGAACGTAACCCTGACTTTAGTTGAGGCCAACTGTACTGAAATGAAAGAAGTATACACAAATACAAATTTCACCAAGAATCAGTGTTAAGTCTTTAGATAGTGGCAAGAGCAAGGCAGGTGTTGCAAAAAACGCATCACTTGGCTAAAGCAAATTTAGACAGAATATTCCCGAAAGGGCTACATTTGTTTAATATTGTTTCCATTTGAAGTCCTTGGAGAAGTAGCGGTTTCAATTACTAACAAACATGTTGTTTGCTAAATTACTTCAAAACAGCACCAAGATCTCTATGCAATTATTGGGACGTAACTGAGCGAGTCGTTTTAAAATTTGCTAACGTAAATCAGTATAATTTTGAACACGTCCTGTTGTGCACTACTATTAGTGCAATATTGTTTTGTAAATTTTGTATTCTGGAACTTAATTAACTACATCCCTGTTGAAAACTCTTGAAATGCATCGATTTAGTATCTGTCTCTGAATAGCTTTCTATGCAATATTTAATTACCCCAGGCCTTTGTTTTTATAGAACGTAGAACGTTACAGCGCTGCACATGTTCTGTTTTACTACATGCAGACCTTCCTTAGCTCTCCTGATTTCCCTTTTTGCTTTTCTATAATGTTATGCTTAGTTGATTTTCTTGACTAGCTTTTATCTTGAGTCTTATTTGAATTTCTTTCCTCTTTCAAAGGACTCCAGCTTTTGCAACTCTGTTCCTTGTAGAGCTTGTACCTATATCATCTCTTGCTTATCCATATCCACTAAATTTTCTCTCGAGTTTATCTCAGTTTCTGTTTATTTCATAATCATTTTTTCAGCTTTTATGTTAAATGTAATTTCATTTACTGTTAAACTTGTTAAGTGTTTTCCACACTTTGCTTTGCCTACTTGGCCTTTCTTAATTTTTGATAACTGGCTCTGGCACTTTTTGGGAAAATAATAAGCACTGACATAAAACAATCTCAGATACATTGTAAAGACTCACCTGTAATAAATTGACTGTATCTTTACTACTCATTATTTTTCCCTATCTCTGAAAAACAAAATCATTCATGTTCTTGCTGTTTTTGTGCACCTCTTCCACTATTTTCTTTCTGTCGCTTTCATTCTAAATTCCATGCAAAGTTGAACTTTTGAATTATCCCCATGATCATCGTTGTGATTAAATATTTTATTAGTCATGTCACCACATTTCCCTTTTTCATGATCTAACCTACTTTTTTGTAACTAGGAATATGTAGCTTACAGCCCTGCTTTAGCTGAAACAACATTGCTGTTAAATAATCTCTCTGCCAACGCTTGTATATTGTTTTACATTGCTATCTTTATGTAGTTCATCAATTTTTATCTCAGCTCTTTGTGCATTTCCAACTCAAATTTCTTCTCTTTACGGATCTTTTTTACTCCCTATATAAATTGTTATAAATTGTTTGTAACTTTGCTGTTTCACCCTTCTAGCCTTTCTGCAATATTGTTCTTGCTCTCAGTTCCTTCCTCATCTCCCCATCTTCCTTCCCCCATTGACTATTGTTTTAAACACCTGCTCCACAACATTAATTAGTCTTCCAACAATAATTTTATGCTTAGGAACATGAGTAGGCTATTCAGTCCATTGAGCTTTACCTGCTATTCAGTACGATCTTGGCTGATGGAAGCACTTTAATACTTTTTATTCATGCCATCAGTGTAACTCTGCACACCATTGATAATCAGAGATATGTCAATTTCTACTTTAAACCTTCTCAAAGACTAAGCCTCCAAAGGGTAATGAATTCCACAGGTTCACAACCCTCTGAGTGAAAATATTACTTCTCAGCTTGGACCTAATTGGCATTGCCCTTATTTATAACTTGTACCCCCCAATTCTAAACTCCCCAACCAGGGGAAACATGTTACCTACATTTACCTTGTTCTATCCCTTAAAGTGTTTTGTAAGTTACAATGAGATCACCTCTCATTCTATAAAACTGTACTGAATACAGGCCCAGTTTGCCCAGTCTCTCTCCATTGGACAGTCCTGCCACACGGAAGCAGGACTGGTGAACTTTCACCACACTACCTCTATGACAATATCTTTCCTGAGATAAGTCAATCAAAATTGCACACTGTACACTGAATACAGTCTAACCAAACCTGTAGACAATTGAAGCAAGACTTCAGCATTCCTATACTCAGATCCTCTTGCAATATAGGCTGATATTTCAGCAGTCCTGATCGGGCAAATATTTATATATACCTAGCTAAATGGCTTATTAATGATCACACCTATGTCTCTTTGTTCACTACTTTTAGAGTCCACTTTTATGCTTTTTATTCCCTCGATTGCATTTATATTGTATTCTCACTTGCTTTATCAGTTTCTTGGTCCTCCTTTGTATTGAATAAACCTTCCAATCCTCAGAATTGCTGCTATTTCTAGCAACATTACAGGCTTTTTAAAAAATTTATACAACCCACTGTTTGCCCCCATTCACTGGCCATTTGAGTTTGTCAATGAAGGTGTGAAGAAACTCTGCATTAAGCCTCCTCCAACTTTTACCAGTCACCATGGCTTTAATGCTACTACTACCCACATGCCTAACGTTTCTTCCTTTGGCTTGAAGAGGATGTTTAGGCAAATTTGAACTTCACTGATTACTCCGTGATTTTGCACTACCTTTTCCTGCAAGAAAACAAGACATTGCTGACAGTCTTGTGAGGTGTTTTGCAGATTTACTTGTCATAGTTAAATAGTGCAGGTCTATGTCAGATAAAAGGAGAGATTAGTGAGTGAGACAGTTTGTCACATACAGGAACTGTATTTTGAAATAAGCACAGAACGCTGCAAAAGCGCAGCAGGTCTGGTAGCATCTGGAGTTTCTCCAACATTCTGTGTTATTTCAGAATTCTGCAGTATTTTGCTGTTCAAGGGCTATTTTGAGTTGAAGCTGCCCGTACCCCCCTCCCCTCCGTATCTTTTGCACGTAAAACGATATTTTCCGAGCTACCATCAGTTCTGAGAAGGGTCTCTGGATCTGAAACATTCACTCTGATTTTTTTCTTCACACATGCTTCCACACCTGCTGAGCTTTTCCTGCAACTTCTGTTTTTGTTCTTTAGCGCTTAGGAGTTTCTTTACAACCATAAAGACAAAAGCATGCAGAGTTGAGGGTGATATAGCCACATGACTGGAGGGTCAATTTTATGGCCTGTGCCATGGACGGTAGCTCTGACTAAAATGCATGGCATCTGTTTTTCGGCTGTTCTTTATTATAAAATTGGGAAACGAGAGCTGAGGTACAATGCTGCAAGTTACTGATAACTGAACTGCAGGGCTGTTGTGATGCAGTAGTAGTGTCCCACCTCTGGGCCTGAATGTCTGTGTTCAAATCCTATCCACCACGGTGGTGTGTCATTACATATTTGAGCCAGCTGATTTAAAAAATACTGAATTGCAGTGGCGAACTGCAGTCAGCAATGTGATAGCTCATAGGGAGACATAAATAGCAGGATAGACAAAAGTTTTAATTAAATGTTTGAACCATGAAACGTTCTATTATTCCTATTAATCCAGGGCACAGCTGCTTCTTCCAACAATTCAAGTGAATTATCAAAGATTGTAGGATGTGAAGAATGGGGAACTTCTGTGGTGTTCACAGTAACATTGTTCTCCCAGCCAGTATGATAAGGAAATGAAGTAGATGTTCATTGCTATTTTTGAAAATCTACAGACCAAAGAGTCACTACTGCAAACTGCCATTAAAATCACTGCACTTCAAATGAATTAGTTTCAAGTGAAGTTGTGCCGATCAATATGCGTGCAAATTTTTCTAGTAACATTTATGTTACATTTTAAGTAAATGTCTCCATTTTAAAGTTTGCATGATTATGTTCTTTCATTACATATATGTAAAATTTATGCATTTATTGTGGGGATATTTAGCAACCAACCTCTGGAATAAAGAGAATGCATTTGATCAAACTGGAAAATACTCATAGATCTATTTTTTTTGGTCCACTAGTGAAAATGCACCAGTTAGTCTGCTGAACAGCTTAGTACAAAGAATTCTCCTCCCCACTGTGACCCAACTACAGATGAAGCCAATCAGTAAAGTTTCCACCTTGATTTTGATAATTAAAAACTGAAAGAACTGTGGATGCTATAAATCAAGGACAAAAACAAAGTTGCTGGAAAAGCTCAGCAGGTCTGGCAGCATCTGTGAAAGAAAAAACATAGTTAACATTTCAGGTCCAGTGACCCTTCTTCAGATTTTGATAATACTGTATTACATAAGATGCTAATTTACGGTACTTCACAGTTATGTTGGCGGAGTGTGGCTGAGGCCTGTCCATAACTTTGGAGTATTTGGAAAAAGGAGGTTGTTCACTTTATAAGAGAATCCAAAAACTAATTTCCACTGTCTAATTGTTTAATTATCTCATTCACCCAATGAACAGAGCTGAATGAATTTCTGATATCTTTAATTTCATGTGACAGGTATCGAAGTCTGAGTTCATGTAGGAGATCATAGAATCCCTACAATATGGAAACAGGCCCTTTGGCCCAACAAATCCGCACTGAACCTCAGATCATTCCACCCAGATTCATCCCCCTATAACCCACCTAATCTACACATCCCTATGGGCAATTTAGTATGGCCAATCCACCTAACCTGCACATCTTTTGGACTGTGGGAGGAAACCAGAGTACCCAGAGGATACCAGTGCAAACTCTACACAGACAGTCCCCAAGGCTGGAATTGAACCCAGGTCCCTTGTGCTGTGAAGCAACCGTGCTAACCGATGAGCCATCATGTAATGCCAACTCAGCATGCAACTTCAATTGATTGAGTAGTGTTATCCAGCTTTTTGGATAGAATCGAAAATACACAATGTTTTGGTAACTTGAGATGCAATAGTGTAAATGGAAGGAATATTACTGGAAATAGTAAAATAAAAATCAACTTTTTTTTTATTCTTTTCAATAATTTGATATTTACAGAACATGATTAATGCATTTTCTAAGTTGGTTGCTTTATTTTTGATTATGTAAACACTTGAAACATTTGCTAAGATTCCTTATGAATTAGATCGTTTCTCTTGAGAGAATCCAAGATCAAACCTTTGCTGGGGATTGGGCTAAAACCTAACTGCTGACTTAAGATGCCCTTGTGCAAAGTACTTGTTGACCCAGTACCGACATGAAGTCGAATGTATAATTGCTATTTTTCCTCCAATCATATAGTTGAATCAGATTTTCTCTGATGTTATCTCATTATAACTGTTAGTTGCTGTGCTTTTATCTCAATAACTTCATTAATAATAATCTCAGACCCAGACTTTTAGCATTTCCTTGCTTTATTAGTCTTGATCCTTTTCCACAATTTTTTCAACATGTTTATGGCCCCTGTAAGGACATTGGTGCCACTTAATTTCAGTAAAACTTTTCTTCCTACCAATGAAGTATTTCACCCTGGCATCCAGAAGTCAATTTATCATCCCAACTGCCAGGAAACAATTGCAACAAAGGCCATCTATACCACTAATTTTAGAGCACATTCTACCACTGTCCTGTTCCAGTAACTTATGCCTTTTTGTCGCCTTCCAATAAGAGTGTTGGCTCAGAAGAGAGTGGCCCTTAGTAATATTCCTTTTGTTAAGCTTCATAAATCTTGGTGATTGTAGGATAGACTAGCAGTCAGTCTTAGCATACTTAGAAGAATTTGTTTGGAGAGGTGCACGGCACGAATATGCATTTCCTAAACTCAAACTCCAGTTCCAGTATATGCCCATTTATCGAAGCTGAAGTAAACCCCAAATTAAAGCTTACCGTCAAAATCCAACAAAATAAATACATATACAGTTAACCACTGTACCACCATGTTTGTTTGATACGGAGTATCCTTAGGATGGATCAAGTTACTCGAAGGTCTCTGCACGTTTGAATGAGCACTCACATCTTTCCTTATGCTGTATCTTGGTTGTGAACCATTGGGTTACTCCATTCTGGAATGTGCGATAAGGAAACCCTCAGCAAATGCTGTAGTATTTGGCCCATTATTGCTTAATCACAGAGATCCTGTGTTAACGCACTGTTTAGAACATGAAAGATCAATCTTGAATTTATAATAGTGTAAAATGGATGATAGCAACGAGAAGCCTATTTTACTTCTTTTTAAACAAGTAAATCCATTGTTGCTATCACTTATTTTACATTACTGATGGTCAATTTATTCCATTTCATGGAAATTTTCATCCCTGGACACATGAAAAATCCATGACAACCACATTTTATGTTACGCATAATTAAAGGTTTTTTTTCGTGCCTTTGTATCTGCATGAAAAATGCAGAGCATATCAGTCTGAACTCCTACTAGCATCAAACTCTCCTCAGTAATTTCAGCTTATCATAAATCTGAGTGTTAGGGCAAGCAAAGCTCTTATTCAATTTTGAAACAACATTGGACGCTTTTCTGGCCTCGCATGTCTACTTTTTCCATCTTATTGCTCAAGATTGAGCTCTTGCTACGTAGCTTAAAATCTTATTCAATCATTAAATAGTATGAGTTAAAATGTTTCAGGAGAAAAGCCACCATTAGAACTTGCATTTTATAATGTAAATCTTCATTAAGATTTACAGTACAGTAGTGCTTTCAAACTTGTCTCTTTGGAATCCAGAATGTTTATACCAGTAATTTCATTTAGATTCCTCTTTTAAAAATAAGGTTATTTTCTTTCACAGATTTAAGACGGTAAAGTCACCATGGCAACTTTTATGGAGTTCATCCAGCAGAATGAAGATCGGGATGGAATTCGGTTGAGCTGGAATGTTTGGCCATCAAGTCGTTTGGAGGCAACCCGAATGGTTGTTCCTCTGGGTACCTTGTTTACACCATTAAAAGAGCGACCTGACTTGCCTCCAATTCAGTATGAACCTGTGCTTTGCAGTCGAGCAACCTGCCGTGCAGTCTTAAATCCATTATGGTAAGTCAGTCTTAGAGATTCAAACAAATTGACCAGTTAATATCTCTCAGTACAGCACTTTGTGAGATAATATATACTTGCTCTAAAATTTTTACAGATTTCATTTTGGTGCAAAAAATTGGCATGTACTACTTAAAATGTGAAATATCTTTAAACATCCTTGCAATTAACACAAAAATGAGTTGGAAATATTGCAAATTCTGGAGATGCTACTATATAGAATAAAGACAAGTGAACATTTTGATTATGTACCTTTTGAGTATTTTTGTAAATACATATAGGAGTATAAACTTATGATGCAGTAACTGGGTATTGCTATTAACAGAGAGGTGAGGATAATTGCCCTTGATATCAAGGCTGCATTTCACTGAATGACATCAAGGAGTCTACGAAAATTCAGCAGGAATCAGGGTGAAAATTCTCAGCTGATTAGAGTCAAAACTAAGCAGGTGGGTTGAATCTTCTGGTCGTTGGTCAGTGATCTCAGCTCTGGAACATCACTGTAGGAGTTCCTCACGGTAGTGCCTTAGGCCCTACCATCTTCATCAATGAACTTGCCACCATCATAAGGGCAGAAGTGAGGAGGTTCAGTGAGGATTTCACAATGTTGAGCACCAACTGTTCAGATGCCATAGCAGCCTGAGTCCAAATCCATTAATACCTGAACAACATCCAGGCTTGGGCTGACAAATGAAAAATAGCATTCAAATCAGACGTGTCTGCAACAACCACTTCCAAGCGTGAATGTAACCATCACCCCTTGCCAGTGAATGCTAGTATTATTGTTGAATCCCACTCTAACAACATTCTTGGGGTTAGCATTGACCAGAAACAGACTACAAGAGCAGATTAGAGGTGAGGAATTCTGCAGTGAGCAACTCTCCTTTTGACTACTCAAAACTTGTTCACAATGTACAAGGCACAATTTAATGTGTGATGGAATTCTGTCCACTTACCCAGATGAAACAACTTCAGTACTCAAGAAGCTCAGCAACATGCGGACCAAAGCAGTCTCCTGGATTGATATTAAGCCCACCACCTTCCCCTCCACCACCAACACTCGATAGCAAGTGATGCATAGGTGCATATTTGCACCTTCAGTTGCATGGCAGAAATTTACTCAGCAGCTTCTAAATCCATGACGACTACCCTCCAGAAAGACAAGGGTGGCAGATTGCATAGGAGCATCTTACTATCCTGATTTGTAAATATATCACCATTCCTTCAGTATCAATGGAATACAGTTCATCACCGCCATTATAAGGTGTTTTTAAAACCCAGAAATTGGAATAAGAAAGAGTTATTTTAACAACCAGTATTTAAAATGGTGGCTGCAGTTTTGAAAGCATATGCCAATCGCTGTGTAAACAATAATTTGAACATACGGTAATTGAAATTCAGTTTGCAGATGGCTTGGAGCCAAGGGATGTACTGACACAGCTTTTGATAGCAACAAGAACTTGTTTGGTCTGTGGACTAGTGGCCAGATATCACTGATACAGACTTTTCTGTCTGTCAGTTAGCGAAACAGTTCAGAGCAGGGAACAAGTTAGAGAGAAAAGTGTTCAATTTTTCCTCAGCTCAGGAGTGGTCTCCGTATTCTTGGCGGTCAAAATTCATGGTAACCCTGAAGAGAAGCAGTTTACCTTTGCTCCAAAAATTTATAAATGCTGTAGATTCTAGCTGATATGTTAGTAACTTTTTAGAAGGGAACCAACCACCTTCTCTGTCTCACTAACCAGTGGAAGCACCTGGAGAAAGACAAGCGAAGCAGTGTGCTGGCTAGCAGCAGAGTCATAAGGATCACTTAAATAACAATACCTATGAACAAAGACTACTGAACTGTTTTTCCAGATCTTCTACTCTGCCCATAATCTGTTTTACAGTGTGCGTGTGCGCGCGTGTGCGTGTGCGTGTGTTTGAGTTCTAAGGTAATTGGAGTTTTAATTAATAAGATTATATGTCAACAGTTTACAAGTCTTTCCCTGTAGCTAAAGTCTAAATACTGTTAATTAACAATAATTCTTATTTGGGGCCAAAACCGTGTCCACTCTTTCTATCAGTTTGGGTCTGAAAGTCCAGTGAATAGTAATAGTATCTTGAGGGAAATTAAGATAAGCAATAAATACTGGCTCCGCTAAGGAAGCTCACATTCCATGAACGCATGAAAAACAAAACACACTGCACCCAAACATGGCTACTGGTGAACTTCTGACTACATGTGGGATATGGGTAACATGGTGAGGCACTGATTCACATAGTCCAGAAAGATGTCATGCTTGTCCTCTTAAACCTTGCAAGTGTTTTCCTTCTGGGAGGTGAAAATATGGAAATTGGTCCCACTTGACCTCCAAGTTTGATTGCGTGGTTGTGACTTGATGACTCATGGTAAATGGGTTTTCTAACACTCCATTTTAGCTCACACCAGCAGAATTGACATTAAGATCAAGGTTTGTCATGATCCTGTTTTTAGAGCTATACCCTATATAAGTCATTACCTTAAAGAGAGAAAATTGAAGATGGCTCCAAAGATGTTTAGAGAAAAAAAAATTGGTACCATATGCATCAGAGATAATCGGAACTGCAGATCCTGGAGAATCCAAGATAACAAAGTGTGAAGCTGAATGAACACTGCACCTCCCAGTCGCGAACCATTTCCACTCCCCCTCCCATTCTTTAGATGACAAGTCCATCATGGGCCTCCTGCAGTGCCACAATGAAGCCACCCGAAGGTTGCAGGAACAGCAACTCATATTCCGCTTGGGAACCCTGCAGCCTAATGGTATCAATGTGGACTTCACCAGCTTCAAAATCTCCCCTTCCCCCACCGCATCCCAAAACCAGCCCAGCCTGTCTCCGCCTTCCTAACCTGTTCTTCTTCACACCCATCCCTTCCTCCCACCTCAAGCCACACATCCATTTCCTACCTACTAACCTCATCCCACCTCCTTGACCTGTCCGTCTTGGATTCCCTGGACTGACCTATCCCCTCCCTACCTCCCCACCTATACCCTCCTCCCTACCTATCTTCTTTTCTCTCCATCTTCGGTCCTCCTCTCTCCCCCCCCCCCCCCCCCCCCCTATTTATTTCAGAACCCTCTCCCCATCCCCCTCTCTGATGAAGGGTCTCGGTCCGAAACGTCAGCTTTTGTGCTCCTGAGATGCTGCTTAGCCGGCTCTGTTCATCCAGCTTCACGCTTTGATATTTTGGTACCATATGCATAACTGCTTTCTATTTATGTGCTGCAAGATAAATTGAGTAAAGCACACGTTCCTACACTATTCTAGAATAAGCCTTTGTGTTTTTCTCCCTAATTGTCTTTTGTTTTTTTTAGCCAAGTAGATTACAAAGCAAAGCTGTGGGCTTGTAATTTCTGCTATCAGAGAAATCAGGTAAGTTGGTTGTTATGATTGTTAGAATGGTAGTTCGCAGCACTGTCTGTTCGGAAATTTTAAAACAGGAATATATCAAGTATTTGTGACATGAATCTCTCATACTGATTGCATAATGCCCTTAACTACTTGAAAACAGTGGTCTTGTAAACATTTATTATTTCAATTCTTGTATTGGAGAATAGGAACAGACATACTCTGTTTAGCCCTTTGACCCTGTTCTGCTATTTACGCTAGATCAGAGAAGATCTGCTCCCTAACTCCATTTACCTGCCTTTATACCCTATTCCTTAATATTTTTGACAAAAATCTCTTGATCTCAGATTTAGAAATTAACAATGATCTAGCATTGCTTCTTATCACCTTTTGTGATAAAGGCATTTCATAATCTTGCCCCAAAGCATGTGCCTTCATGTTATATATTATGCCTGTTTAGTCCTAGAATTGCTGATCAGTGCAGTAGTTTCTGAATATTGGTTTTCCTTAATTTCTTGAAAATTTAGATCAAATCACTTTTCAACCATTTAAATTCTTCAGATTACAAATCTTGTTTGTGTCATTTCTCTTAATTTAACTGTTGGAAGTCTGACTACATTTTGATATGATAATGTGCACATCCCAAGGCTAGCATGCTCTGTTTGAGGTTTTGTGCCCAGAAGTACTCTCTTGGGGATCTAACCAGGGCATTGTGAAATGGGAGCATGATATCTGCCCTTTGTATTCTCTTCCTGTACATGTAAAAATCAGTAAGGCATAAACATTTTTGTTTACTTTCTGTGCCTGTTCATGACATTTTATCTTTGTTCAAAGGTCCTCAGTTTCTTTGGACTTCCACTGTTTCTATCTTGTCTCCATTTAGAAACTACTTTCTTCTGCTTTCTTTAATTCACGATTGGAAGACCTCATATTTTCTTTGCTTTAAGTCTCTTTGCCACAGTTTTGTCATTCGTTTCATCAATTAATCCCTTGGTTATTTTACACTCTGGCCTAAATTCCTTAGAATGATAACTTATCTTGTGTCATTTTCAAATCTGAACATGTGACTTTCCATTTTATTATCATAATTGATAATGAATTTAATGATAGCTGAAAACCCAATGCACATCTTTTTGGTACACCATTAGTCATATACTATAAAGTTGAGATGGGACTCAGAATCTCAACCTTGTCTCTTAGCACTTGGCCAGTCTCTTACAAGGACCCTTATCCCGTGCCCTTTGGAAATCTATATGAGATTATTTTTAGATAGTCCCACTTTTAGTTATGTCTTTTCAAAATTAATTTGGATTCATCACGTATGACATTCTTTTTACAAAATCCATCTTTAGTTGGAAAATTTCAATGTTTTGTCACTGTAGCTTTAATTATAGACTCCAGTAATTTCCTGACAACAAATGTTAGGCTAGCTGGTCTAGAGTTCCCTGTTTTCATTTCACATTTTGTAGAAATAGAACAATGATCCACAGGAACAATCCCAAAATTGAGAACTTCAGAAGGCATATAAGCTTTTGCACTGTCCTAAAAGCTCTTCAACAGAACCTATCTGGTCTGAAGATTTGTTATGGTCTGTACCACAGTGGAGTCTTTTCGTGGTTTGCCTCCCACTGGTTAGCTTTTATTTAACGCATGAATTGATATAACAGAATGCTGCTTTCTTGTCTCTTCAATGAAGTCATTGAAGTCATTCTTATTTAAATTTCAAATCTTTGCTTCTTTGCATTGTCCTTTTCAAATATTACATTAAACTCCTCGTTGTAATTGCTAGTTTAAAAAAAAAGTCCCGTATTTTTACTCGAGTTTTCATGACTGCCAGGTATCTCAAAACATGCTACAGCCGATGATGCTTTGATATACTGAAGGGTATATCAGTATTGTAATGAAAGAAATGTGAATAGCTGATTTGCCTACTCCTTTTAATATTGTAGAACTCTGGGATCTTTAATGCTGACCTGAGAGGGTGGGTTGGACCACAGTTTAATATCTCATTTGTAAGACTGCATCTGAAACAGTACACTGGAACGCTCTGGAAGAGTACTTGTGACTCCAAAATCCAAGTACTACTGAGCTAAAGCTGACATTGTATTCATCCCCATTTACGTAACATTTGGCTGTTAACTAAATATGGCTCATTGTGGAATCTAAAATGGAATGTCTCCTTGTTGACTGGAGAACACGTCTAGCAGGAAACCATTTGGGACAGATTTATCAGATTCACTGCCTTTTAAATTGCTTGTCTGCTTGTTTTCATTTGTATGAAAATGAAAACCTTTCATTAAAACCACCTGCCTTTGTTACATACTTGTCTAGTTTTTGAATTGTGCAGTTTACCAGTTCAGAGCTACTACTAAGGGCCTATGTATACCTGCCACTACACTCTTAAATGATCATCTCTTTCTTGCTTCTATCATTACAGTTTCCACGTTCTACTTGCCTCTCATTACGTTCACTTTCGTATAGTGCAGTTTCATCTTGAATGACTGAGCTTGCTCCTCACATTTCTATCATGTTTTCTTTACCTTTCCCTGTTATAACTTAATATGTTTAATTTGCAGTCCTAACCATCTGTCATGTTTTAGCACTAGCTACCATGTCATACCTTCAATTTGAAGCTGTATTTCATTAATTTCTTTCCTTATGCTCCACGCACCTTTAGAACACACATGTGCCATAACCTGTCATCCCACTTAATTCTTTTTAATACTTCTCTCCTATCTTAATTGTTGCAATTTCCAGTTTTAAACTTTACCCTCTTCCCCTTTCGGTTTCAAAATATTTATACTAACTTTTCCACTTAAACTTTTACTGTCCACAAATCACGTCTTTCCATCCCCTTACTCAGTTGAAGAAGTTGTGCTGCCAAGGCTTGCATCTCGGCCCAATTCAAGTGGCATCCATCCCAGTACTGCAGTCCCTTCCTCTCCCAGTCCTGGTGCCTGTGGCTCACCACTCATCAAGCAATGTGTCCATCTTCCTAATTTGGTTATCCTCTTGCCTATTTGCAGTACAAAATACAGTGTCTTCCACTGTGTCAAATACTCAGAGTGAAAGAAATATTTTACATGAAAGACAAAATAATTTTCATCTGTGGTTTTAACATACCAAATTTTGATGAATTTTTTTCATTTCAAAACAGTTTCCTCCTTCCTATTCTGGGATATCTGAGATGAACCAACCCGCAGAACTTCTACCACAGTTTTCTACAATTGAGTATGTAGTCCAGGTAGGATGGTTGAACCCAGTTTTTATTCAGTAGGACCTCTGATAATTGTACTAGTAGCAAATGATTGACATTAAATACCAGTGAAAAAATAAAACAGATTTCATTAATCCAAAAAAATTTAACTTGTTCTGTGTGCCTTAATTTCTGTTTTCTAATGATGGATTTAAGTGTTGCTTTCACTTCTATTTGCCCCACCTTCAGAAATTATGAATAGATTTTTGGTTTACAATAGCTTAATGTCAACTATTAAGAGGTCTTATCTTTTTCAATGTAATTGAACTTTACAATGCCAGCATTATACAAGTGGTCTGAGGTAATCCAGTTCAGGTCAATTTGCTGTGTAATTTACACTTTGGACTTTATTCCTTTTGCTGACTAGAAAGTAAAATAGTCCAGGAGAGGTGAGAAGCAGCTTCAGCCAGTTTTAACAGCAACACCTCATTAAATGTCACTTGCTAACTTCCTGATCACAAAGGACAAGAAGCTGTTCCTTTGCTCAAATGCAGAGAATGGTCCGAAGCAAATATCCCTCAGGAGAATCCCAGTCATTGTGGATGGAGAAGACATGACAGTGATGGAAATTGAGTGAAAGGGTAATTCCTGTATGACCTTGCCTGCAAAGAATATATATTTTGCTGTTCCTGGCACGTGAGTCAACACTAAGCCCCGCTCCTGACTGGAAAAAAAAAATCAGGTCTTAAGAAGAATAGTAGCTCTGTATCATCAAAAAGAAACCTGCTGCCTTGGGCAGGTGATTTTGATGCCTGCAGTTTAAAGTTTCATGCCTGTTATATAGGAATGAAATTTGGTGCTCCCCAGTCAAAAGCTATTAAAATTGACTAGACAGTGAAATGTCTGTGTAGCAAAAGGCATATTGTTGTCATTAGCAGCTATTCAATGCCAGATTGGAGAGAATTAAAGAAGAGACTGAATATTCTAAGTAGGTAAACAAAATAACCTGCAAAATTAAGAAGGAAAAATATTTCAGAGCAACAGAAAGGGGAACTGCCATAAAATGCTACAATGAATACCAACATGATGCGTAAACCCAATAAAGTAAAAACCAAAACTTCAGTGACTGAATTTCAATTGCTGACCTCAGGAAAAGACAAAGAAGTTTGAGAAACCTCTTGATTTCATTAAAATTGAAGCCATGTAAATGTCTGGAGAATGTTTGTTTTTTTGACACAGATCTACGAGAGGGGAAAAAGTGCTATTTGACCACATCTTCACCAACCTAACTATTGCAGATTTATCTGTCTACGACATTGTTGGTGGATGTAACGATTGCATAGTCCTTTGCTGAGAGCAAGTCCCATCTACAAATTCATTATAACCACCCTGCTCTTTTTTTGAGCGGCAATATTGCAATGATAAATGGGATAGATTTCAAATGGATCTAGCAATCAAACCTAGGCAAGCGTGAGGCACAGTTTTTGTGCTCAACCACGTATAAACTCATGGCTTGGCATTTCAATATTACCATCAGGCTGGGAGATTTTAATAAAGAATGCAGGAGCCTTCAGTAGTCAAAAACAAGATGTCAAATTACTGAAACTAGAACATAGGTGTAGATGCATGAAAAGTCATAAAAGCTGCATGCAATGGAAAGGGTAAGTGGTCCTCAAACCAACATATCAGATCTGAACTCTTCAGCCCTGCCACATTAATTGTTTCAGCGCATTAATGCAAAAGAAAAGGATGAAGTGCTGAGTGGATAATCCATCTTGGTTTCCTCTGCTTGAATAGCACCCCAAACACTACTATCACTATCACTCCCTTCACCACCAGTGCAGCTGTTGTGTGTACTGTCTAGAAGATGCATTGCACTTACTCACCAAGGTGCCTCTGACAGCAACTTCCAAGCCTGCAATTTCCATCACCACCATGTCTTTTCCACTCACTATGACATGGATTCTCTTTGGCGATATTTGTCTCAAACCATTCTCTGTATTTGAACAAAACAGCTTGTTGGCTTTTGTGATCAGGAAGTTATCACCTAGAAGGACAACGCCAGCAGATATATAGAACACTTAGCTGCAAGGTTCCCTTCAAGTCACACATCACTATTCCTCCAGTGTCACTGGGTCAAAATTCTTGAACTCCCTTCCTGCCAGCCCAAGGGAGCCACAGCTCAAGGACTACAGTGTTTCAAGAAATTAGCGTAGCGGAATGGGCAATAAATGCTAACCTAGCCAAGTGATACATATATCATATGAATTTAATCTTTAAAAATTCAGCTTTAAGAAAAGGATTTTGATTATTCATGGTGTAGAAATTTCAAGATCAGTTGCAGAATTAATTGTAATGATGACCACTCCACATTGGCAGAGTTCATTTGGGATTCCAAAGTTGAATCTAGGCAATACTGAGGCGAATCTTGTTTCAGAAAGAAAATGTTCTGTATAAAGTAATTCAATATAAGTTGTTGCCTAAGTGTCCACAGGTTTTTGACTTTCTTGTACATCGGTAAGCACGCAGCTACCAAAGTGAAGAATGCAAATAAGATCATTTAGAAAATGTGCATAATTGAAGACTGCTTGATTTTTTTTGTGTTTTTTTTTTCTACAGCGAGGCCCTCAAATGCCTTTAATCTTCCTCTATGTTGTGGATACTTGCATGGAGGATGAAGATCTGCAGGCCTTAAAAGAATCTATGCAAATGTCCTTGAGCCTTTTGCCACCTACAGCTTTGGTTGGTCTCATTACGTTTGGCAGAATGGTGCAAGTTCATGAGCTTGGTTGTGAGGGTATTTCCAAGAGCTATGTCTTCAGAGGCACAAAAGACCTAACAGCTAAACAACTTCAGGTAAGCAATATTATTCATGATATGTGCAGTTGACTTTGAATTATTTTCCTTAATATATTGAAAAGAAGCTTTTGCGTTGTGTCGAGCTTTATTTTGAAGTTAACAATTCAGACGTACTGTCGTGTATTTTAACAATGGATGTAATTGAAGTATGTTGGTCTTTTTATCCGTTCTAAATTTTATTCTGTTGAGCACTTTTTAAAGGCACTTTGAGCCAACTCGTAGGTTTTGCTTAGTTTCTGTCTGAAACTTGACATTCAAGTTGAAACTGGCTCTGAGCTTTGGCTTACAAATATTTTAAGCTATTTAAGGGGCCCTCTCATCTCATATACATTAGTTCAAAAATACTGAATCCCATGGACTCATTAAGGTCATCTTTAATGGCAAATAGTAAATTGGAAATTCCTTTTTCTCATTCATCAAGACGTTCCTGATACGAAGCTCTAATCATGGCCTTTAAATTCAGAAGTCACAGGACACCGGGGTATAGTCCAGTAGGCTTATTTGAAAATCACAAGCTTTTGGAGTGCTGCCTATTTATTCAGTTAAGTGAAGAGAAGACATGCAGGTACAGAATTTATAAGTGGAGAGATCAAACGATCATACAAATGGTGTGAGCGGAGTGTCCACAAGGCCGAATAACAAGTCACTCCAAGTGATCAAGAATGTCAGATGGTATGAGTAAAGTGTTAACAGTTCAATAACAAATGAAGGGATGACCTATAATCCAAATAATTAGGGCAGAGAGATAATTACAAAGAAATAAAATAAGTTGGTGCTGGAGACAAATCAAGTGACTGGAATAGTATGACCAGTTCAAGAGTTGCATGCCGAGGGTCCAACCAAAGTAATAAGTAATCCAAAAGGGTACAAGCTAATTAAGGTAAAGAAAACATAACAAATTATCAAGGTGATGCTGTCAAAACAGGACAGAAAGGAAAGTTTTACAAATGCAGTACAGTATGGTGGGGTTACATGTAGTGCAACATGAATCCAAAATTGCAGTTGAAGCTGTCTTCGTGGAAGTGGAACTTGGCTATCAGTTTCTGCTGGGTCGTTCTGCATTGTAGTATATCTCAAACGCTGCCTTGTAGGACACATATCCAAAGATCAGAGGCTGAATGTGCTTGTCTGCTGAAGTGTTCCCCGACTGGAAGGGAACATTCCTGTCTTGTGATTCCATTCATCCATTGTTGTAGTATCTGCATGGTTTCACCAAAATACCATGCCTCAGGGCATCTTTGCCTGCAGCGTAAGGGGTAGATAACATTGGCCGAGTCACATGAATATCTGCCGTGTATGTGGTAGATGGTGTTCCCGTGAGTGATGGTTGTATCCATGTTGATGATCTCGCATGACTTGCAGAGATGACCGTGGTAGGATTGTATGGTGTTGTGATCGATGTTGTTCTGAAGGCTGGGTAGTTTACTGTGAATGATGATCTGTTTAAGGGGGTTTTGGGGGGTTGTTTTAAGGCAAGAAGTGGAGACATGGGGATGATCTCGGTGAGAGGTTCACCATTGGTAACGTTGAAGGCTATGAAGAACATGGCGTAGTTTCTCCACTCTGGTGAAATACTGGATGATTAATGGTAGTCTGGTCATGTCCCGTGTCAGTCTTCTGAGGAGGACTTTGCAATTTTTCTATTGCGGCACATCGAAATTCGTGCTCGATGGGTTGGGCATTGTATCCCATCCTTATGAGGGCATCTTTCAATATTTTTAGGTGTCCGTCGCGTTCCTCCTCATCTGAGTAGATACAGTGTATATGCAGGGCTTGACCATAGGGGATGGCTTCTTTAGCATGTTTAGGGTGGAAGCTAGAGAAGCGAAGCATTGTGAGGTTATCCGTGGGCTTGCGGTAGAGTGCAGTGCTGAGGTGTCCATCCTCATGGAGATGCGTGTGTCCAAGAATGAGACTGATTCTGAAGAGTAGTCCATGGTTGAGTCTGACTGTGGTATTAAATATGTTGACGTTGTTTTGTAATCATTCAAGTGATTCCTCACCATGTGTCCAAATGAAGAAAATGTCATCCTTGTATCAGGTGTACAGCATTGGTTGGAAGGCCTGTGCAGCAAAGAAGTCTTGTTCCAGCTTGTGCATGAAAGTTTTGGCATATTAGGTACAAATTTGGTCCCCGTGGCTGCTCCATTTGTCTGGATGAAGAGTTGTCAGTGGTGAAGATATTATAGTTGAGGAAGAAGTGAAAGAGTTGTAGGATGGCGCCTGGAAATTGACAGTTGTTGAGTACTGAGGCTGTTGCAGCGATAATGTCATCGTGGGAGATGCTGGTGTGGGTTGCTGAAATGTTCACTGTGACGAGGAATGTTTGTGGTTTGACTGATCCATGGGTGCTTTCTGTAAGAAGTCTAGAGTAACGCAACAGAAGTTGGGGCTTGTTTGTACAATGGATTTCAAGATGGCCTCAACATAGCCAGAGAGGTTCTTATACAGCGTACTGTTGCTTATTACGATGGAGCGTCCGGGTGTGTTGTTTTTGTGTATCTTCAGAAGACAGTAGAAGTCTCCTGTGTGAGAAATACGTGAGATGAGAGTACATTGGAGACTCTGAAGGTCTGGATCAAGGGTCTTCTTCAGTCCGTTGAGTTGACAGGTATGTTCTTTGGTCAGATTAGCAGGTAGTTGTCTGTGGTGTTCCTGGTATTTCTGTTGTCGATATGCTTCTTTGCAGGAGTTTGTTCTATTATGTATAATGGTGGCTCCCCCTTTGATTGTTGGTTTGATGACGCTTTTGCATTTGGTCTTGAGAGCATGGATGGTGTTTGGGTGACATTCTGTGTTACCTTATGAGAGCGGCTGATGAGTCTGATGCTAAGGCATCTCCTGACGGCTTGAGTGTACATGTCGAGCCTAAGGCAGTGGCCTTCCAGAGAATCCAAGATAACAAAGTGTGGAGCTGGATGAACACAGCAGGCCAAGCAGCATCTCAGGAGCACAAAAGCTGACGTTTCGGGCCTTATCACGGCCTTCCAGAGAGGAGTCCAATCTTTCTCCTTTGGTTGCTGCACTGCAGATCTCTCTGTCGACTGTTATGGATTGTTGATTGTCTTGTTGGGCTTGCTGCTGACATCTTGGGGTTTATGGAAGAATTCCTGGCGCTCTACCTTAATTAATCAAATTCTCAGTCATCCTTTCAATTGTTATTTAGCTGTTAACACTTTGCTGATACTCTTGACATTCTTAATCACCTCCAAATACTATTTATTTGACAGGTTGATACTCCACTCACTCTATTTGTATCATCTTTTGATCTCCCTGCCTGAGTGCATTCTCTTCACCTGGCAAAGGGACAGTGCTCCAAAAGATTGTGATTTCAAATAAACCTTTTGGACAACACCCTGGTATCATCTGATTTCTGACTTTGTACACCCAAGTCCAACACTGGCACCTCCACAACCTGGCCATGAAAGTTTGATGTCAACTTTCCAATGTTGATTGAGATTATGGGTAATGAGTGGAAGATGTAAATTGCTTTATTCACAAGCTATTCATTATTTCTTTAAATATTTGTAACAACATATAAATTTTAATCTGATTGCATTTCTTCAAGTAATCTATATTTCATTTTTTTTAAAAAAAGGCTAACATTTTCACTACTCTCTTTGCTGTAATTTCCCCCTAAACTGCTGTGGGCTGAGCAGAATAGATCATGGAGAGGGCTGTTCAAACATGAAGAAAGCTCTTCTCCTTTTCCAGTAATGAAACGACGAAGTCAAACAGGGTAATTCAGTGGTTAGTACTGCTGTCTCTCAGCATCAAGGACTCAAGTTTAATTCAGCCTTGGCCAACTATCTGTGTGGAGTTCATATATCCTCCCCATGTCTGTGAGGGTTTCTGTTAGGTGCACCGGTTTCCTCCTACAGTCCAAAAATAGAAAGGTTAAGTGGATTGCCCATGGTAAGTGTGGGTTTATGTGGGAGGGTGGGATGCTGGGTTTGGGGTGGGGTGGTTCTCTGAGTGTTGGTGCAGACTCAGTTGACCAAATGGCGTCTTTAAGTACGTAGGGATTCTGTGATCCAACAAAATCTTCTTGAGTTATCTATACTTGATAAAAGATACTGTTTCCTACTTGTAGGAGACCTACACTATGTATTTGGACCATACTAAATGATTCTTTCAATAGTTGCAAGCTTAATTCATGATTGGACTTTCCCCATCTCCAGATATGTGGCATGTTTGGCTAAATGTGGCCATACTTTTACATAACCTGGACCAATAATATGCTAGCATTTTCATGTGTTTTCCAAATATTATGTCTCCTGCTATTGGGATTTCTTGAGCCACTTAAAAAAAGTTATGATACTTAGCGGGAACTAACAATGATGAACTACTTCCCATTCTTCTTTGATATTGTCTTAAATAATAATTTGCAGGTATCAGTTCTGATTCAATTTCTAACTGTACTGTTTGGTATAACTCTCTCAAACCAGGATCAGTTGTTTGTTTTTCTGTTATTGAAGATAGATGAAACATGTCAGTTAACTTCTCTTTACCTTCATACCTTTTATTTAAGTTTTCAAAAATTGAGACAGTCAACTGAATATGCATAGAATGTACCTTTCAGGTATAGACCTCTTCCTCTTCCTGTCTAATTCTACAGGCCTGATGTCTAGTTGCAACAGTCAGAAAACAATCCAGGATGTTTCTCCTGCAGCATCTCTATGTTTGCTTTGCAGCATTGTGCTGCTCCTTTTTCTACGGATTGTCCCCACCAGCCTTTTTTGAGACAAGTATTTTGGAACCGGTTAGATTATTCTCCAAAATAAAATCAGTTCCTTCTGGAATAATTTGTACGCTGCTTCAGTTAGAATCTCTCCATTTACTAAATCATACTTTAATCCAACTCAATATAGTGGGATATATTTGCAATCTTAGTGTAGATCTCCAATTAATATTTTCTTCACTGACCCCTCTAGAAACTGCATGATACAACGGCATAACTGAGTGACTTGCTGTCGTCTCCCAATATCATATTGGTTTACCTTCATGGTCAGAAACATAAACAAACATTTCCATTTTTGAAACAAAATATTCATACCTTCAATGGTCTGATTCTATCTGTCAGTAATTGAGAAAACTTTCTTGACTGCCCTGAATCATCTTTCCGTTTTTTGTAGATTCTTGGAACTGCTCCACTTGATTTTCAGCTCTATTTTCAATAACTGTTTCTTTTCTTGATGCACCTTTTCTGAAGATTCCTTAGGCATTCCTATTCCTACAATCAGTCTCCTATTTTAACTTTCAATAATTGGCTTTATTATGTCAAGTCTTAGTACCATGAAATCTTATTTTCTTCATATCACTTCAACATTCAAACCTTTCTGTTCTTATTTTGATTATTATCTTTATATACCTAGGTTCTAAACATTTTCCTTTATTATTTTGGAATCTGTTTGCTCCCTAAAATTAATATCTCTACATGCCCAGATTTTCTAGTTTCCTTCATAATTTCCATGCATCCAATTCACCGTACGTAACTTTGTGAGACATATCATAGATACCTGCCAGTACTGCTGCTTTTTGAATCTTAGATATTTTATGCTCGTCTAAATTAGTCTTGAGGTTTGCTAGAATATGTATTTGGAATTAGTCCATCATCATGATTTTGTTGCATTCTCATGCTTACAAGTTTTGACTTTATTTTTACCTTCAATTGCCGGCTATTTCACTGTAGCCTTCATCCAAGTTTGCAAATAATCTACTTAGGTTTTCTACTCCCAGGCAAGTCTTAGTAACATTTTAAATCAATTTTGAAATTCCACTTTGCGTATTATGCTTTAAAATGATGCTCCCATTCATGTCCAGTATCTCCAAGTGTTTGTTTCTTTAAAGATTCACAGACCCCTCTTAAATTCAGTAAATTCTGCTGTGTGAAGTGATTCGAACTAATGATAACTTCTTCAGCCAGAGAGTGGTGGATATATGGAATGTTCTGCCCCAGAAGGCAGTGGATGCCAAGTCGCTGGATACTTTCAAGAAGAGATAGATAGAGCTCTTAAAGATAGTGGAATCAAGGGTTACGGGGATGAGGCATGAAGAAGATACTGATTGTGGATGATCAGCCATGATCATAATGAATGGTGGTGCTGGCTCGAAGGGCCGAATGGCCTACTCCTGCACCTATTGTCTAATATTGGAGAAGTCAGATTTCATCGTGTAAACTTAATCTTATGTTTTGCTTTTAGTTACTGTGGTGACTTGTCGCACAGTAAATTCAGACAAGGCTTTCGATGTTTTTTAATAAAAGAACACAAGTTTTACACTGCTGTCAAGAATTTTGGTTGAGTGGAGGAATGGACAATAGATCTGGTTGCATGTTTGGATGATGTGGGGTTGTCGGTATTGACCTTGTTCACTCCAGTCCAGAAATCACATGACAGCAGGTTATAGTCCAGCAGGCTTATTTCAAAACACATGCTTTTGGAGCGTAGCCCCTCCATCAGGTGAAGTGAGAAAGAAGCACACAGAACATAGAATTTATATGTAAAAGATCAAAGGATCACAACGGATGAAGATGTATTAAACAAAACTAGGATTAAATATTTAATCAATCAGAAGATTTGAATTGATTTAATATGTTTAAAGGCTTACATTTGCATTGTTAATTTTGTTAATAGGATATGCTGGGCTTAAGTAAACCATTAGCCACCCAGGCAAGTCGTGGGCCTCAAGTTCAGCAACCACCACCGTCCAATAGGTAAACTTTCACTTTAACTATATGAAGTTACTTTCGAATAGCCAACCTCGACCTTATAGTTATGATGACAGCCAAACTATGCATGTTAGGTGTCATTACCCTGTGAAACAACCTCTGGTATCTGCACATGCACAGTTAAGTGCAGAAATCGACAAGTTACCTGTGTCTTCCTTGCACCTCTACAACATCGTCTGCTAAAGTTCTTGCAGAGAGCTCTCTTCAAAATTGATTATGTAATGAAAACCGCCCCTTGTGTCTTGTAATATCATTCTTAAGAATTTATGAAAAATTATGTCTCCTAATAGGGTATAATTGAGATTTTAGTGGTGTCATAAGCCATACCTACCACTAATAACCCCCTCCCCCCGTCCTTGAAAGCAAATGTTATTTGTGTGATGTCAATTTTTTTCCATTATGATACTTCCATAGAATCATCGAATCTCTACATATTGGAAGTGAGTCATCTGGCCCATTGAGTCTGTGGAGCATCTCACCCAGACCTACCCTATCCCTGTAACTCTGCATTTCCCATGGCTCATCTGCTTAACATGCTTACCTTTGGCCTGTGGCAGGAAACCCACGCAGACACGGAGAATGTAAAAACTCCAC
The DNA here is from genome assembly GCF_030684315.1 of Stegostoma tigrinum. Taxonomy (NCBI): domain Eukaryota; kingdom Metazoa; phylum Chordata; class Chondrichthyes; order Orectolobiformes; family Stegostomatidae; genus Stegostoma; species Stegostoma tigrinum. The sequence goes on along the minus strand of NC_081363.1, from coordinate 58,419,777 downwards.
ACAATCACCCAAGGGTGGAATTAAACCCAGGTCCTGGTACTCTGAGGCAACAGTGCTTGCTTTTTGGTTGACTGTCAGAGAATTCTGCAATCACATTAGCAGCTTAATCTGCTCGATCATATTACGGTTCTAGATACCTGGAGATCCCCTGGACTTGGTTGAAGATTTAAATTGAACTCGTTTAAAGTAAAACCCATGCCACGGGCAATGCAAGGTCTTTGTGCACAGCTTTCTTTTGAGGTCAGTGGCAAGCCACTGTCTGCAAAATCCAGCTATGAACTGAAGCCATGAGAAAGCAAACATTTTGGTTACATCTGACATACTTAACTGAGGATATTCCTTGAAGTAGCAACATAGATATTTGTACTTTTCATGGTCACTGAAATAATATCTTTGTAAAGAATTGGCTTTGAAGTAAAAGGAATGTTTTTATTTTAAGATCAGAAAAAAACTGTTTAGAAATTATTTAAGAATGTGTCAGTTTCAGTTTTTGCATGATTAGAGTCTACTTCAAAAAACCACAAATCTAATATATGTTTTATATGTTTCCATGAGACTTTACTGTTACTGGGGAATCAGTGCACAATAGGCAACTACACTTCTAAGATCTGATTTGAACCCTGCAAACTTAAGTAGGATCTTTTGTGTGAAGTTGGGTAATAACCATCTAGTACTTGGGAGCATGACACATATCTATAATAAATTAGTTAAACCTTATAGCCACAGTACAGAATGACATAGTGGGTGAAATTCTGAGTTATTTCTGGTTTATTTGAGCAAGTGTGGTTTAAATAGCATCAACTGTGAATTGAACAGTTACATTTAGAGAATGTACAAAACTGCAGACTCATCATGTGGTAAATTTTAGGCCCATTTCCAAATTGTTGGCCAACTTGATTTTGATTTTTTTTTCTCTGTTCTACAGTAAGACTTCCTATGATTTCTGATCAATTATGGCAAAATAAGGCTACTATTTTCCCATATGGGTTAATTATTAGCTTAGGATCTGGATTTTTTTAAAAAAATTATTCTTACAGCCAGCAGACTTTCATCTGTCAGTGTGATTTGGATTTGAGCAAGGGATAAAGGATCAATATCCAAACTACCACAATCTTCTGCCACCAACTGGCACTATTCTAAGTGGGTAGGTGCTTTGCCAGTGGGGGCGCTGTTTTCTTCTGTTCTTGCAGCCACCTAATATTGGATGAAATAGCAATAGGTTCCAAAAATGGCGACTGTTAAATTGGTCAGACAGTTTAAAAAACTTAATAATAAATTGATTATGCACTTCGTCAAAAATAGTGCTGTAAATTCTGCTTGCGTTGCTCGTTGCAATCTTTAAAATACCTGAACTACAGTGGTTTTAGAAGTACATCTAACCACAGCGTTATCCTGTGGGTAGCCATGATGCAACGCTTCATTGTTTTTAAAATTCCTGTTTTTGGAGTCACACTGTTGAAACAGAAGTCAACGTTTTTTTTTGCATGCAATTTGTGCAATTAATTTTCTGTTCGCAAGTAAATTAGTTTCCTCAGCTTCAAATGTTTTAACTTTAAAAATATGCTCTCTTTGGGATTGAATCTAATTACTAGCCTTGTCTTTCTGAAATTCTGAATATTTTTCTTCGCAGTAAATGCTTTTATAGATTTTGGGTATGTTTTAGGGCCGTTCTTAGAACCAAGAAACAAATCAATTATGGGTAATGCAATATATTCTCATTAGAAATGTTTTGATGTTGAGTCATGTATCTATCAAAAGATAAAAATGAAATGAAAAATTGGTCCTGTCTTACAATTATGCATATCTGCACTCTTGTTTTTCCTAGTGAAGGTGTCTAATAGAAAATAAATTATGGAGAAAGCAATCTGATTCATTCTTCTGTTTGCTGTTTTTCCTTGTTTTGATCATTACAGTTTTATGCTCTTTATACTTGCTTTATTTAATATTCAATTTGTCTCCGCTTTTGCTACCAAAGTATTGATTAGTACATGATTCATTAAAGCCTGCATCTCGTAAGTGTGATCTATTTGAATACTTTTGTAACTGAATATTGCAGCTCATTTCCCTGTAAATGAGCTGCATTACTAAGGTTGACTTCTGAGCATAGAATTATTGATTTCCGTGTCTGTGGTTCTTTTTTTTGTATGGAGAATTACTTAAAGCATGGCATTTAACAAGTTCTGCCATCGCGATCTCACTAACAGGAGTCACCTCTGTGACTCCAAGAAGAATTCAAATTGTCAAGAATATCCAGACAAATACAAATAGGAAATCTTCACTGTCTATTGTTCATACATTTAGTACCATTTTGCCTTTACTGCATGCATGTTTTTCATAAATTCTGTATTATTTAAAGCAATAATGTTCACATGTTTAACATTGGAAGTGGTCATTTTTGATGGCTAAATGACAATGAATGGAACAGTGTTTTTGTGAAGAAGTGGAAATGAAAATGAGAATCCAAATGGGGGCTAATCAGAGGTATAGAAGAGATGAATGAATAATAATGAATAATCAACCACAAAAGACACAGAAGTAATTGAAATGTCCAGAGAACAACGAGCAATCTAGTTGAGCTAGAAAATGAAAAATATAATCCAATCAAGAGGAAAAATGCACCACAGTCTCAGGGAATTTTGCCTGTGACTGGTGAAGATGGCCCCAGCACTGTAACAGGGTGAGAAATTTAATTGAGAGTGCTTCATGTGGTTCAGCCAGGTCCAATAATGGATGATTAAAATCATCAAATGCCAGGTCAATTCTACACCCTTTGTACCTGAAGGGGAGATACATGCAAAATTGTGCAGTGATATAATTGAATTGTGTAACTTGATGCAATGGTTTCATAGATTTGGCCAAGGAAACAATTTCCCGTAAAGCGGAATAACCTTAAAAGCAGAGTTAGACTTTTAAAGAGCAATATCAGCAAGCATTTCTTCATAGACTCCACCAAAAAGCTGTTGACGCTGGGCAAATTCAAGATTTCAAAGCTGATATTGTTCAATTTTTTTGTAAGCAACTTGGGGCAAAGGTTCCAAAGGTGCAGGTAAAGGAGTGGTTGAGCAGACTGACAACTGTAGAAAATAGCAATCAAAGACTAAGCAGTTGAGAGTTTTGCAGTGCAACTGTAAATGAAACGATGGAACGATGGAGAGCTTTTGTTTTTCTCAAGGGCAAACCTAGAATCTGGGTTTGGAAGGTGTTGGGCGATGTGTATGAAAGATACAAAACTGTAATTGGAAATGGGTTTTACTGTGATCTGTATCACAGGAGAAGAAGCACCATGGCTGAGCATGGATTTATTCAAAGAATCAATATGCATAGAGATAACAGGGAACAAGAAAACAGCAAATTCAAAAGGGAGTAGGTACTGTGACATCATTTGGAGATGGGGATCAGCTGGTAGGTAGTTGTTCAGTGCAGATGAGACAAAAAGTGGGTGATATTTTGGTGAGAAATTTGAGAAATGCATGCTTTTGGATGGCCAATCTAAAATCAATCCTCGGTAAACTTTATAATAACTAACATGACACAGTTGTAAGTGCAAATGCATATATTTCTGAAGAAAAGGTACCCATCAAGTGTAATGGTTTTCAAAATATATAGTACATATTCATTTGGGTTTCACTGATATACTTTCCAATTGCCACTATTTGTTTGCTCCAAAAAGCTTTCTGGATTTCTGTCATCACTAGAATACCTTAGAAAAAGTCTTATTTATTTTTCCAGCCACCTAGACCAGAAAAAATTATCCTGTTGTCAAATCATGATACTCTTCAAAAATGTATAAATAGCAGCAGTTTCCACGTACTAAAAAGTAGCAGGCACTCCCCAAATATTACCAACATACCATTCGCATTCAGTCTTTCCAAAGCTTACTGTCTGATAAATAGGGAATAGTCATCCCTGCCATAAAACAAATGACCAAGCCAAAAAATGTTGTGATGTGAGCATTAAACATTACTTGGAGCATAGCAATTCCTTTTATGTCTCAGTTTTTTAATGTGTTTAAGTTTATTAATTTTTTGTTTTAATGTTGTATCTATTTGATCACTGTTTGGAATTGGAATCAAACATCCACAACATGCAGTATGATTATCCTAAAGTGCCTGAAAATGTGATGTTACAGATTTTTGCAACCAGTTCAAAAAATTGACATGAACTTGACTGATCTTCTGGGAGAATTGCAACGTGACCCTTGGCCTGTACCGCAGGGGAAAAGACCACTGAGATCTACTGGAGTTGCTCTATCCATTGCTGTTGGTCTGTTAGAGGTATGTGCCCCTTTGCGAATTCCATTCTATGGAGCTAATGTATTACCGGATACAGTAAGACCAGTGCTAACTATTTTTGGATTCATTATAACCACATAAATTTTCCTTATACTTTCCAATCTACTAGAAGCACAACCTGAGCACTTCAAGTTGTCGGTTAGCGGATGATTTGTCTAAATGCTAACATGTCAGAGCGTACCCCATTTCCCTTCCCATCTTTTTCCTCCTCTCGCGCTCTCTCCCGAGTGAGCGATGTCATTGATACGGATGAAGCTTTCTGCCGGAGCCTGCGATTTGTTGGTGTGTAATTAAGGAATCTTAAACTGCATGAATGTCAAACTAGCCTAGATCCTAACAGACTACAAATTCACTCATTATTTCGGCATATTCTTCTTGTTTATGTTTTGTTCATAAAAAAATAAGTACACAATAAAAGGTAATAATTTCTTGTTGTCTATTGTATCTGTTATGCATAGTACAGAGGAGGGAGCTATAAGGCCTTTTTTGGTCTTTGTAGTTCTCAGTACAAAGATTTTACAGTGGATCAGACTGCATGGCAAGTATTTGTGGCCAGAGTAACACCAGCATTTATTCTTTAGGGTAGAGTAAATTTCAAGGAATTGTGAGATAACACAGTGTGAGGCTGGATGAACACAGCAGGCCAAGCAACATCAGAGGAGCAGGAAAGCTTGACATTTCAGGTCGGGACCCTTCTTCAGAAATGTGGGAGGGGAAGGGGATTCTGAAATAAATAGAGAGACAGGGGGAGGTGGATAGAAGATGGATAAAGGAGAAGATAGGGTGAGGAGACAGACAGGTCAAAGAGGTGGGGTTAGAGCCAGTGAAGGTGCATGTAGTTGGGGAGTTGGGGGGGATAGGTCAGTCCAGGGAGGATGGGACAGGTCAGGGGGGGGGGCGAGATGAGGTTAGTGGTTAGGGGATGGGGGTCGGGCTTGAGGTGGGAGGAATAGTTAAGGAGATGGGGACTAGCTGGGCTGGTTTTGGCATGTGGTCGGGGGAGGGGGGATTTTGAAGCTCCAAGGAATTGTGTATTGTTGCATTTTAAAGTATGCTTTAACATGGCTGTTGTCCAATGTGTAGGTTGTGGTGATCTAATTCAATAAGTTATTGTGCGCTTCTGTGCAAATACTAGGTCTTTGTCCCAAGTGCCTCTTAACTGATAAAGTGTAGTGTTTTTTTCTGACACCTGTAGATCAGTTTTCTACTACTGCTTTGGAGATTGCAAGGTTTGCCAAAGTAAAGAGTAAATGAAGGAAAACACATGGAATTTCAGTCCTTATCCCTTGCCATGACAGGGGGCAGAAACAAGATTGCCTTTTGTTCAAGTGCTGCACAGCCATTTTCCCTAAAATCTCTACAAGAGTTGCCAAATGAGGAGACCGGAGTCGATCTTTACTCATTTTTAGATTTATTTCAGTGAGACATTGGAAGTGTATGGGTGCTAATTCTATAACTTGACACCAGTGTCAATAAATGCCCCTTTAAATAATAAGTGTCAGTTGAAGATTGAACATTCTGTTTTTAGTCTGAGAGGAAGGCGTGTGATGTAATCGAAGGTTCACAGAATCTGGTTCAAGTTTTTTTGACCTACCTTTATTTTTTCACCCCCCCCCCCTCCCCTTTAAGGTATAGTGGAGAGGTGATGGAAGTATTCCTGGACTAATTAGCTATCCATTGAACAATGGATAGCTAATTAGCTTTTTACATACCCAGCAAGTTCTAGTGTAGGACTTGGACTTGAAATTGAGCTGTTGGCCCTGAGGGGATGTAAGCTGTCGAAGTTGGAGATCAGTTAGAAAGTTTAGATCTGTGATTGCAAGAGTTTTGTTTAGCAAGGTTTTCAAAAATTAGAAAACCAAAGCGGACAAATTAAGATACAGATTAGCCATGATCCATTTGAAGAGCAGACCAGACTCGGGGATGAGATTAGCTTGTGCCTATATTCCTGATTGTTGAATTCCAGCACAATAGCAGGCTATTGACTTTATATCATGTCTATGCCAGTGGTGCACTCTTCAACTGCAACTACTTATTATAATCCCATTACCCTGTCCTTTCACTGTACATTTTTCTTTATTTTCAAATATTTTTCCAAATTTCTAAATCGGATGGTTTGTGCATAAAGAGCACTTACGACAAAGCAGTAGATATTCCCATCATTCGTTCAAGGCTTAACTGGTACATGCCCACACTTGATCCTTTCTGTCATCAGGCACCGCCTAAGGGCAGTTGTAACCTGCTTATTTATGAAATCATTGCCAAATCTGCATATCTCCTTGTAAATATTTTGATCAACTATCTGAAATGTTCACAACAATTCAATCAATAACCATTCTTTAACAGTTAGTAAGGCTATTAGTGAGCTTGGACAAGGGCAGCAAGTGCATGGGAACATTTGCCGTGTGCAAGTTCCTCCCAGCCAATTACCATCTTGACTTGATGGCCATTCATTCATTGTTCCTGGATCAATAATGTGGATCTATCTACAGTATGTAAGCTACAGTAGGTCAACAAAGTAGCTCACCACCACATTCTCAAGGACAATGGGGAAGAGCCTATATCCTGGTTCAAACACAATGCCCACTTCCCATGATTGAATTAAAAAATTTCATTTGCTCAGATTCTCATGTTCATAAAAACTGGATGTCGTTGTATATTCCTGTGCCTTTTTCTTTACATTTATAGTACTTGCATTCACCCATTTCATATCATTGCTTTGTAAAGCTTTTTACATTTACATTCCTGGTTAATGCTTACTTTGCCTTTTCTCTGGAACTGATATTGCAATCTGAATATGAAAAATTTAGCTATTTCCTTCTAATTTTAGCATGTTAATTGAAACTTAGGGACTAAAAGGTCAGTGGAAATACGGATACAGAATTGTCTAAGAGACAAATAGTGGAAAACTGTGATAAACATTTGAGTTTGAATTGGAGGGAGGGAAAAGGTTGTGTTTCCCAGGCATTGCTTTGAAGATTATTGCTGTTTATATCAAAGAAAATTACTGCTGATTGTAGATATTTGAAACTGAAATTATAAATCCTGGCAGCACTCTGAGAGGAGAGACATATTAACTCCTCTTTTATCTGCAAATGCTGCCTGACCTGCTGAGTATTTCTAACATTTTCTACTTTGGCCTTGAGTGTAGATGGTATAATTTCAAAGCTTACAATGAATTGAAACTTAAAAATGTCACTAATGGTAACAAGGGTCACAACAGACTTCAGAGAAATGTGAAATGATTTTGGTAGGACGCATGATGAATAGACAATATTAATAAATAGTACAGTTTTGAAGGGAATTCAGAACAGACAGGTCTTAGATTACGTCTTTAAAGATGGCAGGATGACATTAGGACAATAGTAAAGCAAATGGCATTCTCGGTTTTCATAACAGAAATAAAAACGGAATAGGGTACAAAGCAACTATGTCACTGTGTTAGTGATGGATAAAGTTAATATTTAACACGGTGAATCAGATGGGCTGCTTTTTTCTTGATGGTTTTGAGTTTGTTGGAGCCACAATCAATCGGGAACGCAGAGAACAGTCCACTGTATTGCCGATTATGTGCCTTGTAGACAGTAGTCAGGATCCAAGAAGGGGTGCGATCAGTTATTCCTACAGAATTCCTAGCTCCTCTGATCTGCTTCAACAGCCACAGTATTTATGTGGCTGGTCCAGTTCAGTTTCTGGCCAATGCTAATCCTCAGTTGTACTACTTGGAGTGAATTGAATTGTCTGAAGTACAGCATCTACACTACTGTGAGCATGAGGAAGCTAAAATAGATCATCTGTCAGTATTTCTGACTGAAGAGGGTTGCAAGTGCTTGATTCAGTGGCGATAATGCAATTGAATTTCATAGGAAGATGGTTAGATTCTCTGTTGTTAGAGATAATCATTACCTCGCACTTGTGTGGCATATTTGTTACCTGCTATTTAGCAGCCCAAACCTGAAGGCACCCAAGCCTTGTTGCTTGTAGAGTACAGGCAGCTTCTGTTCCTGAAGATTTGACAATACTGTTCAATGTTATACAGTCATCAGCAAGCAGTCTACAAATGGTCATATGATGCAAGGTAGGTTGTTGATGGAATAGCTGCAGTCCTGCTCTAAAGAAAACCTGTAGCAATACCCTGGATTGAGGTCATTGTCCTCCATTAACTAAACCCTGATTCCCGTTAACTTCAGTTTTGGTAAGAATCTTTAGTGCCATATGGTCAAATGCCAATTTGCCATCTCCCCTTACAATTTTTAGCTACAACTTTGCAGTCCGTGTTTAGTTGTAATAAGATCAGGAGCCAAATGGCCCAGAAAAACCCCAAACTGGGTATCAACAAAAAGGCTGTTGTTGTATCACTGCCACTTGATAGTGCTGGTGACAACACTTTCCATTACTTTGCAGATGATTAGGAGTCAAATGTTGAGGTGGTAATTAGCTACATTTGTTTAATCCTGAAAGGTTCATAGTGATATGGGACACACAGACAAATGGGACTAGTTCAGGTTAGGAAAACTGGTCAGCATAGACAAGTTAGGCCTTAGGGCCTGTTTCAGTGCTGTATCACTCAATGACTTTGGTAGACAGAGTCTACCTGGACGATTTTTCACACTGTTAGTTGGACGCCAGTTGTAACTGCACTGCAACAGTTTGGCCTGGGGAGTCACAAGTCTTCAGGTCTACTCCATCAAGTTGTCAGGTACCTTTGTCTTCAGACATATTTTGATATTTTCTGTAGTGAATTAAATTGGCTGAAGACAGGCTTCTACACTGTTGGGGGCTTGAGGAGAAGCCAAGCTGGACTATAAATGGAAAATTTCTGGCTGGAGAGCGTTGCAAAGGCTTGAGCCTTGTATTCTGCATTGATATGCTGGTTTCCTGCATCATTATGATTGTGATACTCTTGCCAACTCCAATAAGTTATTTATTTGTCCACCATGATACATTCCAACATCTATTACCACATTTGATTGCTTGTTGTAACTGCACAGACAAGTAATGTGTTGTCTACGTTGATATTTAAATCTATCTTGCTTATTCACAACTTAGTTGTTTGGTATTATGCAAAATAAAACTGACCTATCAATCGTAAAAGTTAATCCTGATAGTATCACTGACCAGCTCTGTAGGCATTGACTTTTCTTTTATCCAATCACATAAAGTTGGAATTTGTGGAGAGAAACGTATTACATTCCTTATAACACTGCTGCACCAGAATTTGCTTTCATTTCAAATAATAAAAGATAGGATGAAATATGTAAATTATGGAAGATTTAGAAAAAGTTATCTAAATAAGTATGTTATTCAGGATTATTTTTAAAGCTCATATAGAAGTACTAATAAATTGCCATATTGTATGAGAGTGGTTTTGATTAATTTGTTAACAGGCTGTATTTGCTCCTATGTTTTCATTTATGTTTCTTCTCTTAAAATAGTGCACTTTCCCCAATACTGGAGGTCGTGTGATGTTGTTCATTGGGGGCCCAGCCACACAAGGACCAGGAATGGTTGTGGGTGATGATCTAAAAACACCTATCAGGTCTTGGCATGATATTGAGAAAGACAACATTAAATATATGAAGAAAGCCATGAAGGTAAATATTATGCACATCTTTTCCTAAATTGGAACAACAGTAGGCTATTTAGCCCTTCAAGATTGTTCTGCTTTAATGTGAAATCATGGCTGATCTGTAATCCTGCTTCATAAGACCACTTTTGTCCTATATCCCTTAATACCTCTTAATAGAAAATTATCACTGTCTAACAAGGGAGAGAACTCTCCAAAATTAACATGCCTGAACAATATGAAAGCTTTCAATTAATTTAAGAGATGCGGCATAGATTAGTGTCTGATTCAAACTGAGAAACTGTTATTAAAACTCAACAATTCGATTACCTAAAGGCTGGAACCAATGATGGGTCCTCAGGAACAAAAGAGGTGATGTATGGTAACAGGAAAAGAAACCGTTGCAGTGGTTGCTTGGCTAATTAGATTGAGAATAAGACAAAGCCAATGCACTTTCCCTCATTTGGATGATGGAAGAAAACCTATTCCTCCTTTCCCCTCAATCCTTTTCTGTCTTACTTTCCCTTGTTTTTCTCTCAATTTCCCAACACCTACCCTAACCACCTCATACGCAAATGCACTTGCTTCCTCCCCTTGCATTAACAATTTTCTATGCAGAGATCCCTCATTTTAATGCTTTTAAAGCAAAATAGTAAGAAACGTTGTAACACAGCACTGCGTTTGAAACTTGATCAGCAATGCAACAATATTTTTTTAGAATGTTGGCTTTCAGATCTGTTGTGGTCAATGACCATAATAATAAAAATTAGAGTCAACATGTATGTTGATCCAAACAGCAGATTGACCAGCTTTGTGTATGAACTAATGTTTTCCTTTCTCCATGTTTGTGCATTCATTCTGAATCCTCTTCCACTTGTTATTCACTCTTCCTGTCCAATATTGGGAATGAAGAAACTGATGGTAATGCAGATGACCAGTTTCTGATCTTGGCAATGTTGTATATTTTTAAAAATAGAGCATTAATAAACATAAAGGCGGGTAGATCAAATGATTCCTCAAGCCTGCACGGCCATTCAGTATGATTTTGGCCAATCTTCTGCTTCAGATTTCCAGCCCATTTCCTGCACTCCTTGATACCCTGATATACCAACAATCTGTCTATCCCAGCATTAAATATTTTCAGCTGTAGAGCGCCCACAATCTTTTGGGATAAACATTTCCGTAGATGATGTCATGTATTGAGTGAAGAGATTTCTGCTTCACTTAGTCTGAAATGATTGGCCCTTGATCCTGAGGATGTGCCTGTTTTCTAAATTCCCCAGCCAGGGAAGCAGCTTCAGTAAATAACCGTTCAAACATCTTCATTCTTCTTAACTCCAAACAATATGATCTCAGTTATGCAACATGCCAATATATTATCCTACCTTATCTTACTTGGAGTCATAGAGTTACACAGCAAGAAAACAGACCCTTCAGTCCAACTTGTCCATGCTAACCAAATATCCTAAACTCACCTAGTTCCATTTTCCAGCATTGGGTCCATATCCCTTTAAACCCTTCCTATTAATGCACCCATCCAGGTGCCTTTTAAATGTTGTAATTATATCCACCTCCACTACTTTGTCTGGCTTGTCAATGCTTTTGGAAATCAAGTATACAGCATTTCCTGGTTTCCTTTTATCTACCCCAGTAACTACACCCTGAAGAAATTGAAATTAATTCCTTGGGTAAAAATCATGTTAACCTTGATCATATGATTTTGTAAGTTCATTGCTAAGGTGCTTTTTTTAATGATAGATTCCAGCAGTTTTCAGATGACTAGTGTTGGATTTAAGTTTCTTAAATTTCTCCAATACTTTATTTCCATTGATATTGACCTTAATGACCTTAGTTTTCTCTCTTATTAATCTATTGGTTAGTCTCTCTTTCTGGAAAGTGACTGATGCCTTGTAACGCGAAGACAATACAATATCAGTTCAGTGTCTGCTGTTTCTAGGATAATTTTTGCTGTTTCCGTCTCTAAAAGAAAAAGCATTATTTTAGGCACACTCTTCCTTTTTGCGGACTTTATAAAAGCTCTTACTATCTGTTTTTATAGTCCTGGTTAGTTTACTTTCTCATTCTGTTTTCTTTCCCTTTTCAATCAACCTTATGGTGTCCTTAGGTAATCAAAGGTTACTCAGAGAAGGCAGGAGAATGGCATCGAAATATACCAACCATGATCGAATGGTGGTGTAGACACGGTGGGCTGAATGGCCTAATTCTGCTACTGCATTTAATGGTCTTTGTTGTTTTCCAAGATCCACAGGATCCTTAGACCTGTCATTCTTTGCAACCTTATAGGCCTCCCTCTTTCATCTAATGAGCTTTTCAACTTCCTTAGCAACAGCTGTATTGTTTTTAATTGGCTTTTTTGTTTTCCAGCTGGATGTATTTTTATTGAACAGTTGAAAGCACTTGTTTAATAGTTCCCAATTATAAAAAATTATAATTAAATTATATTAATTAAATAATTAAAAAATATACTTTTTGATTTTTGTCCATAACTGGACAAGCTCTCCCCTGTTGTTTAGAACTGAAAAAAGCTGCTTTCACACAATTTGCAATTCAGTTTTATTATGATCATCTTTTCTCAGCAGATTTTTTCTTATGAAATTGCTATTTAACATTGCCACGTTGCAAATTACTAGAATGTTTATTCCTAGTTTAGTCAAAATGCATTTTGAAATGTCAAAGAAAACTTAGAAATTCATCGTCCAGGCATTTCTGCCAGCTTGAGTTGTCCAGTCGAAGTGAAAATTTCTGTAGCCCACTATTATGACATTGCCTTTGCTACAAATTGCAATTATTTCTCACTTAAACTTCTAACCAACAACATAGCCGCTGTCAACGGACCAAGTAGCTACTCCTGATGATGTTTTTCTGACTTTTGTTGTTCTTAATCTCCATACTGATTCCAGCACATGCTCTTTTTCAGAACAACTTGATGTTCCCAAACCCCAACCGGTTTCTCCCTTGGCCAGAAAGTTTGTTTTCTTCAAGTGGCTATCCAATTCCCCTGAAAGTCATTTTTTACTTCATATTATAGACACTAACATTAATTTATTGGAAAAGCAGACTTTTCAAATCAAAATGGATGGAAAAGATAAATGATACTAATTGTACATTTATGATTTCAAAACGTGGCTCCTTTTTTATAGGAGACATTGAGTTAGTTTGATATTTCAGTATTTTGACATCTACTCTTACTGTAGCACTATGAAGCCTTGTCAAATCGAGCAGCAGCAAATGGCCATGTTATTGATATCTACGCTTGTGCATTGGATCAGACTGGTCTCAATGAAATGAAATGCTGCCCAAATCATACAGGGTGAGTAGTCTTTGGCTTAATGAAATCAAATTACTGATCGTAATGTGCCAAACCCAAATCTTAATGTATGAAATGTGAAGGCAGCAATGATGCCAGTACAGTGAATATAGTTCAGTTTCTTTTCCTGAATGTGTTTGATGTAAGTTCATCCAAACAGTTTTTAATTTTTGCAGTTTTCCAAACAAAATCTATCTTGCTGCTAAATATTCTGCTTTTCCTTTTGTATATCAATGATAAGTCTGTTTTGGGGAGGGGTGGATGGTGGTGGTGTTAAAAGCTGAAAAGAAAGATTCTCAGCGGATCTTTTTCTTTCTAGTTGTTATCTGTTTAAACAAGTCCATCCACCATAATCCAATGAATTTTGTCCTACTTCTTGATTTCTATAAAGGCTTAATGCTTTACTCCAGCATAATTGCTTTTGCTGTTTATGCAGGCATGCATGTTCCGTGCAAATTTGTAGGCTGTCATGCCTATTAGTAGTTTGGTTTGACCATCAGAAAGACAAATATTATAGACCGGGATATTGGCATACCATCATCAACCTGGTACGAGGGCAGCTGAAAATAATAGTCATGAAATCTGGAGGCTGACTGTTTGGATGGGCATTTGACGCTGGTCACCCAAGGAGAGGGTCCAGGAAAAAAGGGGCCAGCAAACCTTGCACTTATCTTCCTCTGCCATAGCAGATTTGGTTTCTGAGTCACAACATAGAATTGACCACAGAGTACAACAGTTATCATACAAGTATGCATATTGTTCTGTTAAAGATTTAGGTAGTTAGAAAATATGTAAAAAGTCTTGAAGCTGTTCTCTCTTTTGCTTTCCTGAGTTGAGAGGATACGTAATGAAATCTTGCTATACTTTCCAATGTTCATGCATCTTGACATGTTCCAATAAAGGCTTCCATCTTCTAACATGTTAGTGCTTACGAAAATATAGATGTTTTTCTGTTTCTTTGCTTCTTACAGATTAACATGTATTTTTAAAAACTGGATTGTTTTAAAAATAACTTGAAATTCCATACATGGTAACTGTTTCTGGGCATAGGATTATTACCTAATGGGTATCTGTTACTAACTGTTGCCATGTGATCCATTTCTGAGGAATGAAGCCTTGTAATACAAAAGTACCTGCAACGCCCTTAAATTGCCTATATCTTCTGTTTTTAAAGAGTAGCAAATATGCAAGTTGCAGCTTCTAACTTGGTTTTGAATTTTGTTTGATTGGAAAAGAATAACAGCGGTTATATCTTATCTTGTAATTCAAGTTTTTATGTTAACAAACTTAACATGTTTGATATCAGAGAACTTTATGTTGTTATCAGTCACAGGAATGTCTAACTTTTTGGTGCTCCCTGCGCATGGTGACAGGAACACGTAGTTTGTGTTTCTCCATATGTACTTGGAAAATTCTCTGAAATATCTTGTTTTGCAATGTTAGTTACATTTTTTAAACTTGTTTGAATATTTAATGCTTCCTTAAAAAAGCCATGTGTTATGAATGGTTTATAAAAGCTGGCAGGAACTATAAGTTGCTCATTTAAGTCATTGGAACTATTCTGTTGACTTGATATGCTGAATATTTGGAATGAATTGAATAGGTTTTTTGTTGCAGAGCTGACCATCCTGATAAAGTATATCAGATCTTAAACACAAAGTTCTTGTATCATGTGGATATTCTCAATTTTTATAAATATTTAAAATTTGTTTTAGGATGAGATTTATTCTCCTCTTTGCCCCTCAGTTCTGCTGCTGTTCATGAGTACAACTTTTAGCTGTTGTGAATACAGATTCCTGATCTTCCCAAAAGATGAACTAAAACAATGGAAGAACAAGCTCTTCATCTAATTTCTTTACATCCTCTTATAAAGACTTTTGACCAATCAAATATGCTCAATAAACATACCAAAGCTGAAAATCCCCTTTTTACCTCAGGCAAACTTGTGCATTGACATTGCTTAAGTGGGATTTGAACTCTACCGGTTGACAGTCCTCGCAGCTTTAAATTGGCAAGTGAATGAGCTGGCATTTAATCTTATGCTTTTTGTTTAAATAATCATTTTTCTTCCATTTTATTTGATGATAAACCCCTTTTTTTCAGTGGTTACATGGTGATGGGAGACTCCTTCAACACATCTCTATTTAAGCAAACTTTTCAGCGAGTGTTTACAAAGGATATCCAGGGACAATTTAAAATGGCTTTTGGAGGAACACTAGAAATTAAGGTAATGCTGTAGACTTAATTCTCACCTTAATCTGTTTGATTATTTCAAGCTGCATGTGGAGCCTTGGACCTTCCTGAATTCTAAAGATTTCTAGAAATCAAGCTATCAACTGTCACATTCCCTGAGATGATCACAAGCTCCATATTGGAATGAAAAATGAATGCCAATTTACTTCATTAGTTGAGACATTATATGCAGTGTTATATTTGGATCAGAATCTCTGTCAAATGTAAATTCCCAGGAAAGCAACAGTGAAAATGGAGCTGGATCTCTTTGTGAGGCTATTTATTGGCCTGCAGCTTATTTTAAATTACTCCACTAGCAAACGTGTAATTATGTCTTTTGCCCAAGCAAGAATGAAGACACTTTTGAATATTCCCTGCATAGCCTTCAGTTTGAAGTTCTTATAAGAATTATTTTCATGGTTTTGTATCACTAGTCACTTTAGGACGAATGTTCTTTAATTAAGACTGTCTCAGGATCCACAGTAAACTACCTTTCAAAAGGCCATTCCCAACTTGTTCCCTTGAAGTCAAGAACCAATGTTAATAACCAAAAATCTTTGATAACTTAAAGTGTGTACAAAATGAACACTGGCAGGAAGTACCTGTTGCATGTTTTCCAAATCTAGCTCATTATATTCCTGTGTTATCTAGTTTATTCATTAGTAAGTAAATAGGAATGTTAAGTATGTCATCCAAAATGCTGTATCAGATGTTATGCATACATTTTTGACATGTTGCTAAGAAGGTTGATTTACTTTACTATTTTTAACAAAGAATTATGTAATTTTTTAAAATCAAAAGTACAAAGTCGTGCAATGTTACGTGAAATAATTGGAATAACTTCCCTAATTCTGTATCTGATGGTCTAATTTAACTCTGAATCAGAATTACACGCCAGAAGTTAGTAGAATTGCTCATGCACTTTTAAAATAAGTTATCTTGCTTAGCACACAATTGTACATGGGATATAATTGAATGGAGTAATACTTTTGAATATTCTTATTTTGATATTGGCCTTGGAAGGTTTATTTTTAGTTGAAGATGGATACCTGTTTTGATACTTGAAATGACAGCAGTTAGATTCCTTTATATCTTAAACTTTCCTAGACTTAGATCTAACTTGTTTTTAATTAAATTCAAGCACAATTCTGCATTGAAGGTGTGTAATTTAAAAAAAACTTATTTCCTCTGAAGACATCAAGGGAAATCAAGATTTCTGGAGCCATTGGACCCTGTATATCACTTTGTGCTAAAGGACCTTGTGTGTCTGAAAATGTGAGTAGTCTTCTGTTTTTACTAATTCTTAACAGATAATATTACCAAAACAATATGCAGTTCATGAAAAGAATTGCAGCAAGTGATTGACTGTGGTTTTGTTTCGAATGGCCTTATTTATTTTTCATACTTGATATGAAATTAACACTAAAGTGGTAAGGGGACTAAATTTTGTTGAACCACAGTTCAAGTAATAGTGTGACCAGCCAATGGTACAGGTTTCCAACCACTTCTAAATCTTGAAAGGGGGAGTGTTATTGTGAGAACCACATTCAATTGTGGTAGATTTTTGAAGTTGTGCATGTATCCAGCAAAGTTGCACTGGAAGAAGAAATTGATGCATAGGACTGTAGAACAGGGAAGATTATTTCAATGATTCAAGAGTTTGCAAAGGAATGGAATATTTTATATACCTACTGATTACAGACATAAATTGCTTGGAGTTTTGGGATGCCATGGATAATTAAAGCAGTTATTGACATTAAACAGTTTCTAAATGTGGAGCTGGAAACAGCACAGCACGTCTGACAGCATCCAAGAATGTTGAATGTTGACATTTTGGGTCAGAACCCTTCTTCAGGACTGGGGTCCGACCTGAAATGCTGACTTTTCTGCTCCTTGGATGCTGCCTGACTTGCTGTGCTTTTCCAGCTCCAAATTTGTTGACTCTAGCTTCCAGCTAGAGGATGATAAAAATGAAACAAAGAAATAAGTAAAAGGCTTTATAGCAGGAAGAAGTGAGGTAGATAATTCAAGAAAACTCAAAAGGCATACTTGTGAAAAAAGCACTTAAAAATGTGGTACAAAAAATCCATTGAAGTGTAGATGTTGGAAATTAGAAACAAAATCAGAAATTGCTGGAAAAACTCAGCAGGTCTGGCAGCATCTACGGAGAGAAAGCAGAGCTAATATTTCATGTCCAATGACCCTTCTTCAGAAATCCCCTAAAGAAGTTTAGATTTGCAGAGTCTTCCCAGAAATTTGTTTTTGTTTAAAAATGCAGAAGTTTTCCTGAAAAAGACATTGTCAATTTGAAGAGATGATCAGATCAGATATGGGCATATGAGAGATAGAAGAAAATAAATTTTTGCTAGGCTGTAGAAATGCTATTTCATTGTACTGTCAAGTGTAGTTATATGCTGGGACAATGAAAAGAGGCCAGTGAAGATTCTATTGTTCCAAAAGGTGTAAACTGCATTAACATGGTTTAGATAGCTAAATATTATTGGGTCAACTGTCAAGTTTGTTGTTAAGGATAAGTGCATTACCATGCACTTGGAGAAAGAGCAAGTTAGAAGTTCCCAACAAAGATTTCAATAAGTGCCAATAATGTTTAACAAACAAAATAGATCCGTTGGAAGAAGCAACAAATGTGATCTATGTGGAAAATGAATCCAGTGCAGTGTCTGTGGACTTTAGCGAAGTGCTTTACAAAGCGCAGAAATGTTGAAGCTAGAATCAGGTATAGGCTTCAAGCCTTCTCTGCTGAAAACTAAAGAACTGAAGATGCTGTAAGTCAGAAACAAAAACAGAAAAAAAGCTCAGCAGGTCTGGCAGCATCTGTGAAGAGAAGTCAGTTAATGCTTCAGGTCTGGGGACCCTACCTCAAAACTGATGGTAGCTAGGAAAATGTTGGTTTATATGCAGAAGGTAGGGTGGGGGGAGGGGGTAAGGGGTAAATGATAGGTGGGGATAGAGTCCAAAGAGAGAGAAGAACAGTTGGACAGACAAAGGATTGATAACAATCTGGCTAGGAGAGTGACTAACAATAGGTGGTGTGTAATGGCAGACTCGGCGATAACAAGGCCTGGTGTGTGGTGTTGGGGGCAAGGACAAGAGTTCCCGCCCTGAAATTATTGAACTCAATATTGAGCCTGGAGTGCTGCAGGATCCCCAAGTGGAAATAAGATGTTCTTCCAGCTTGCACTGAGGTTCATTGAAACACTGCAGCAAGCCTGCGACATCGGAGATGTGATCCAGGGTGGCTGGCAATTGGAAGCTCAGGGTCTTTTTCGCAGGCAGAACATAGATGTTCTTTGAAGTGGTCACCCAGTCTATGCTTCATTTTCCCTAATGTAGAGGAGACCATAGTTAAGGACAAAGAATGTGTCCTATTGCTGTTGTTGGAGGGAAAGAGGGCGTGAGGGTAGAAGTGCGGGAGCTGGGTCTGACCTGGTTGTGAGAGCCTTGTCGACTAAGGTGCTGGGGAATCCCTGGTTGAGGAAGAAGGTGGATATTTAGAAGGCTGCCTTGTTGAAGCTGGCCTCATCTGAACATATGCAACAGAGACAGAGGTACTAGGAGAATGGAATGGAGTCTTTACAGGAAGCAGGGTGCAAGAATGTATAGTCCGGGTAGCCTTGGGATCACTGGGTTTATAGTGAATACTTGTGGCTGGTTTGTCCCCAGAAATAGAAACAGTTGTCAAGAAATGGAAGCAAGGAATCAGAGATAGACCAGGTGAAAGTGAGGGTAAGTGAAAATTGGAAGCAAAATCGATTAACTTTTCGAAATCCGACAAGAGAGGGAAGCAGCACTGATGATATCATTGTGTCAGAGAAAGAGTTGTGGGTGGAGGCTGGAATAGGACTGGAACAAAGAATATTCCAGATACCCCACAAAGAGACAGGCATAGTTGGGCCCATGCATGTAGTCATGGCCACTCCTGTGACTTGAAGAAAGTGAGACGCGTTAAAAGAGTTCTTCAGCGTGAGGATGAGCTCAGCCATGTGGAGGAACCTTTCTGTGCTATTCAGTATGATCTTGGCTGATCATCCAACTCAGTATACTGCACTTGCTTTCTGCTTGTCCCCTTTGATCCCTTTACTCTTAAGACTGTATCTAACTCCTGGAAAACATTCAATGTTTTGACCTCAACTACTTTCTGATACACAGAATTCAGTAGGCTCATCACTCCCTGAAGAAGTTATCATCCCAGACTTGTTTGTTACTACATTCCATTTCTGAGTGCCAACCAGTTCTCTTTTCATGTTGATACACTATCCCCAATCCCATGAGCTTTAACTTTACGTGCCAACTTCTTATTTGAGACTCTCTTGAAAGTCTTCTGAAGATGTAAGAAAACCACAATACTGGCTATCAACTGTATTAGTTGTGTGGTTAAAAAGTTGCAGTAGACTTGTTAAGCATGATTTCCCTTTTGTAAATCTAATCCTGTCACTGTTATTCCAAGAGCTCTACGCTTAAATGTTCTGTAATAGGCTGCAGTGTTTACCCTACTACCGATGTCAGGCTAACTGGTCTATCATTCCCTGTTTCTTTCTATCTCCTTTTACTTAAACTAGTGACGTTCCATTTGCTACCCTCCAATCCATAGGAACTGTTCCAGAACTTTGAAAGATGACCACCAACCCATCCACTTTTCTAGAACTACTTCCATAAATGCTCTGGGATGTAGATTATTGGGCCCTGGGGTTTTAGCAGCTTTTAATCTCATGAATTACCTGAACACCTTGTTTATCAATCCCTTCAGTTCCTCCCTCTCATCAGACTCCGCATTTCCCCAACACTTTTGGGATGTCGTCCATGTCCTCCTTTGTGAAGACACAACCAAAATGTATATTTAATTGGTATACCATCTACTTGTTCCTCATTATAGCCACCCCTCTTTCTGACAGTTACAGAAACATTTCTCTCCTTTTAATTATTTTCTCCACATTAACCTACAGAAGCTATTCCAATCAGTTTGTGTATTATCTCTAAGCTTACTCTTGATTTTCCTTTCTTAAACAACCCATTTTCCTCCTTAGCTAAAATCTGAACTGCTTCCAGTCCTCAGGTCTGCTTTTTTTTTTGACCAGTTTTCTTTCAATCAATCTAATGCCATCCCTAATTTCTCCTCTCAGTCAAGGTCAGGCCCCTTTTCCTGTTTTTTTTTATGCCAGATGGGGATGAACAATTGTTACAGTTCCTTCATCCATTCTGAAAATGTTTGCTGGTGTCAAACCGCAGTCATCCCTTTAAATAGCTTTCTCCAATTGATCACGGCCAGCCTGTGCCTCGTGCCATCATAGTTTTCTATATTAAGATCCAGGACTCTAGTTTCAGAATTCATGACATCACTTAGCATCTTCATGATGAATTCTAACATATTATGGTTACTCTTCCTCAACAATATGACAGATTATCAAACAAGATTATTTGCCCAGATTATCTAACCTCATTCATGGAACAAGAGCACATGCTGCTGGCAATGTATTAACTTTGCTTCTTTATGCTGGAGTCTTCCATTCCTGCCTCCAGTGATGAGCTGAATGGGAGGCCTGGTCTTGAATATTAATCCTAGCAGGCAGAGGGGTGAGCCATGGCTGGAAGGGACACAGTTTTATTGTCAAGGACGGTGAGAGTGCAGTTTTGTTTTTGGGAGGGGATGTGATGGTGAGCAGCATTGATGTTTCCAGAGGGATGGTCGTGCGTTTGCACGTAGTGTACACATGCAAATAGGTGTGCACCATTGGGTGACACATGTGCACGTGCAGTGTTCGTATGAGATGTCTTGGGGTTTTCAATGTTTTGGATGCCTTTGATAGCCCACCTGATTTACTTAGAGCTGTGCTCCTGAGCAGCCTTTACCAGTATTGATTCTAAATAAGTCGGCGTAACTTTTTTGCTTCAGCTGGTGACAGGAAAAGGGGATCCCTTGTCTATTTCTCATGTATTGGAAATTGCTGACTGCAGTGTAAGGTGAACTCCCAGAACCACTACTGCCATTGTGACCCTCAATAATGAACGTTTGTTGATTTTCTGCAGTTGAGTCCAGAGCATTTAAGCCAACGAATATAAAATGAGCTTAAGTACATTAAAGTGTACTAAAAATAAGAACAAGTGATGAGAGCAAGAAATGAGTGCATTTTTCTCAATGTTTGCAATGTGGATAATGTAAGTCATCGAAGGTTGAGACAGTAATCGAAATACATTATTGTATGCTTCACAAATATTGGTGGAGAGTACAAGATCAAGGAAGTTATGTTGAACTGGTACAAGCTATTAGACTGGCCTCAGCTTTAGTATTACATCCAGTACGAGGCACCTGTCGATGCTTTAGGAAGCATACAAAGACGTTGGCGGGAATGCAAAACAGTTTGAGAGTCCTTCTAGATAGGAAGGATTTAAGTTATTAGGGTTGGAAATTTTGGTAGACTTTTCCTTGGAGAACCCTAAGAAGAGATATGATCAAAGTATTTAAGTATCCTGAGCAATCTGCACGCAGTACATGGGGAGGAAATATTCCCAGTCATTGAAAGCCTTGGGAGTAGATTTAAACTAATGAGTGAGCAAATCAAAAATGGTACAAGGAAGATGATTTTATAAACTAGAGTGGTGAGGACAGGTTCAATTGAGGCATTTAAAAGGCACTTAGATGCTTTTTAAAAATCAACAGCATGTAGGGTTATGGGGAGAATGCAGGAAAATGGCATCAAGTGATTTGCTCATTTAATGGCCTCCTTCATTCAGTGATGAAATTCATTTCTGTAGATACTTTTGTTCATTTTTGTATCAATGATTTTGATTCAGACTTGGACAGAGCATGCTATTGATGTTTGTAGATACCTGATAGAGGAAATGTTCTTTTGGAGGTTAACCAAATGATGCTTCCATTGGTGATATATGTGCTGGGAAGGAGCATGAATATCTTTGACATTATTTCCACCTCTGTCTCATTCTCTATTGCTCTGAATTTTGGTACTGTTCTATAGTGATACAAGTTGTAATATTGCTAATGTTATTTCATCTTATTTTTGGATAAGGTTAGCTCTTTTACATGGAATGAATTTCTAATAAGACAGTAACAGCGCACAAATATGAGCAATGTTACCATGGGTGATTTGATCAAGGAGGTTAACAAAGGACATCGATAAGCAGGGAAAACAGGCTACAGAACATAAAATGGAATTAAACATTATTAAGTGTAGATAGTGCACATTTGTTTTACAAAGATGCATGCAATTTATGCTTCAACGTAGGTTGTGGAAGAGACAAAGGATTTTGCTAAATTTGTCAAAATTATGACTATGTTGCAGTAACAAGGACTGTGCATGCCAAATTGTAAAATCTTATTGGAATTTATAGCTTAAAAAAGCAATCATTTGATCTAACAGTCTTTGGTTACTTTTATTTACAGGAAATTGGAACAGGTGGGACATGCCAGTGGAAGATCTGTGGTCTGGACCATAACACAACTCTTGGTATATACTTTGAAGTTGTGAATCAGGTACGCAGAAAATAGATGCAATGGTATAGATCTGGTGCCTCGTTTCCATGATTTCTACCCCACTGCTCCCAGACCTCTGCATTATCACTCCATTGAAAAGCTCCGGTGTACCCTGATCCTGGCATCACTTGCTCAACACTCTCTGGGATCCCTGAAATTCCCCTCACTTACACAAGTGCTCCCGCAAGCGCATATAAACACACTCTCAACTCACCCACACCCCCACACAATTTCCCCATACACCTCCGTAAACCTCTCTCACACCCCACTTCCAACACACACTGCCTTCTGTCTGTTTCTAGGTAACAGATACCATCAAGTTACTACTTTTTAGAAGATTTATTGAGAGGATCTAGGCATCACTTACTGGGCTAGCATTTATTTCTCATTCAAATTGCCATTCGGAAGGTGCTTGTGGTCTGCCTTTTTGAACAGCTCAAGTTTGTTTAGTGTAGGTGCACACACAATACTGGTAAAGAAAGTTCTAGGATTTTGATCCAGCAGCAGTGAAAGAATGATGATATTTTTCAAAATCAGGATGGTGAGTGGTCTGGAGAGGAACTTGCAGACGGTGCCGTTCCCATGCACCTACTGCCTGTGTCCTTTTTAGATGATAATGGTTGTAGGTCTAAAAGGTCCTGTCTAGAGTGTTGAATTACTACAATACATCCTGTAGATGGTGCAGACTGCTGCTTCTGTGCATTGGTGATGGAGGGATAAAATGCTTATTGCTGTGAAAGCAATTGAATGGATTAATTTGGATCGTATTAGGCCTCTTGAGTGTTTTTTGGAGTAGTAGTCACCCAGGCAAGTGGGAAATAATTCACCACGTTCCTGACTTATGCCTTTTAGATGGTAACTAGGCTTTCTGTTGCATCAGAAGGTCTCTCTCCCAGTTCTGTACCTATGACATCATCTTCATTTCCCACTATAAGTGAAGAGTTTTAAAATTAATTACCTACTTTAAGGCCTTCGTTCTATTTGTATGTTTGTTTTGGTACAATTTTGAGTCAAATATCTGACTCTGGACTTCAGTTTTAGAAATATCACCAGTTGCGTGGCACTATGGTTCAGGGTGAATTTAACATGATTTATTGAATTGCAGTTTACAAGTACGATATAAATAGTATTTCACATGCTGGGGGAGAAAACATTGTATCTTCTGTAGACAATGCAAAAGGCTTTTAACTACTTGCACTCATAGCCCACAGCATTGGTCTCAGCACACTGAAAGGTAAGGTCCTCCGTAAAGAGAAGGGTTATTAATGCCATTGATCATGTTGGTACTGTGAATAAGGTGAATGGTGGACTTGTAAGACAATGAACTAGATGCAATATGTGTATATTTGCATATATAATTCTACAGGGCTATATTTCAAACGTGTTTCATTATCTTCAGTTGATTTTGAGATTTTTTTCTAAGGTTGTGAAACATGTTACATAATGCAAATCTTATTTAAGTGTGTATGTGAACAGTGGTAGGAGTCATCTATAGTACTACCACCACCAACCATTTCCTAAGCCAGCTCTGTCATTTAATCTGATCCGATTGAAACCTCAAATCCACGTTTCCACCTACCCCATTATATAAATTGTGTATGTGTGTTATATCTGTACCGTAAACTCATTTAGATATACAGTCATTAAATCATCATACCTCTATCTCATTTTGAATAATCATATGTTCTTTTTGTAATTTCACAGGGTTAGTAAGGGAGTTCAGATTAAAAGTAAATTCTTTTGAAATAGTAAATTGATTATATTTAAATTGGTTTTAGTATTTCATTTATGTGACATATCTATTATATTTATGTAATTGGCCACTTCTTGCATTTATGGATATAAAATGATTTACGTGCCAGATGATGGTATTTCTGCTTTTTCGTGAAGATGCTTCGTTGGGTGATGATCTAAATTGAGAAATCCAAGCATGATTTCATTGGGCTACCTGTCTGATATTGACCATGAAGTGAAGAAGAGAAATTATATAAACTTGCATCAAACAAGGTTATAATTTTTTGTAATCATTATTTGATAATTTGAATTTTAAAGTAGAAGTAAATGGGTTTTTAGTTTTAGTTCTGTGAGGGTGACTTCTTTTAAGGTCAGAGAGTCATTTTTGAACATAGAGTTCAAACATCAATTCCAAGAAAATGTGTAACTTGAGCTAACTGGCTTGGATCAGCTACCTGGGAATTTAATTGCTGAATGTTTACTAAATTCAGTCTTCTGACCTTCTGAGACATAACATCATCAGGGGCCACTGTCAGGTTGATTTTAAAGCAAAAGATATATTGGCAGAAAGGCCATGATTATAATGGAGAGTCTAGTTGAAAGAAGTCACCGGGTTGTGAGAGTTCAAAAGAAATCTCTAGACCATTAAAACTAAAGAATTTGTGAGGTATTTCAGCAGTTTGAGGAGAAATTCTGGGAAGCATCAGCATCTGTATGTGTGTGTCTGGGAGATAAATTGCATTTAGTGAATGCACAGAAAGTCATTTGAGTCAGTAGTGAGGAGTTAAGATAGTGAAAAGTTACTTTGCTAAAGTTGAATGTCTGTATAAGATTTTTGCTTGGAGCAAAGGTTGAATTTTTCTTTTGTTGTTTAAGGTGAGACCTTCCAAAATTGTCTTGTATGTGTAACATGTGTAGCTTTTTAATTATTTTGTGTACTGCACTTTGCCCTTTTATAAATAGTATGTTGGGAGCAATGTTTGAACATGTTCAATAACTAATCACAGTAACCAAAGTGCAAGCACAAATCTCATGATCTATCATTCTGGATTTCACACTGGGATCTGACTTGTTCAATTCTACCGTCGGTTGGGATCAGAACATTTTGTCACCTTTCTGGATCTGATATATGAACTTGCTGATTGAACATATTTTTGCGATTAATGCAGTTGCATGTTTGGGATTTTTCCCATGTATTATGTGATGAAGACTATTTCACAAATTTACACTCTGTGGAGTTTTGATTGTGGTTGAAATTTGTGAATGGAATGCAAGTGAATGAATCACCTGTTTATTAAATATTGGGATTCAGTGGGGAAGAAGAAAATACCATTTATGATTTTACACAACATCACGTCCCTCTGAGGAATTGAGTCTTTGTGGCATCACATGGATGAGATTGTCCCTCAGTGTTTAATACTTAATGCATTCATTTACCTGTTTTTCATCTGCTTTGAATGCAGCCCTTAATTTAAAATTCTTCAGCTATTCTGTAGAATAATTTATGGTACATCAGTTATGAACGTGGATACGTGCCAGGCTTCTTGAGGTCTGAAACTCACACTTACTTTGTTGGCAGAAGAAAGGGAGCATTTTTCTTTGTGTAGAACTCTCCTTTTGAAGTTTCTCCAGCTTTCATGTATCTCATTTCTGTATTTCCTGAAAGAACATTAATTGAGTTATGAAATAAGAGCTTTCATTTTTAAAAAGTTGCTGTTTTGCAGTCAAATGCTTTAATTATGTAATTATTCATAGCGAAAAAAACTTAGACGTTATTTTCGACTCTTTAAAAGACATCATTGGGTATAAATTAATTCTTAAGAAACTGACTCAAACTGGTTTGCAGCAAGATATGTTTATAAACATATTGCAAGGATTTTCTCTGCGTAACAACATAGAAGATGTGATGGTAAAGAACTCAGACTTGTGCCATTAATCTTAATTTGTTAAACAAGCAAAATAATATAGATATCAACTGAAACAACTTTTATATTTCTTTGGTCAGGAAGAATGGATTTTTTTTTAAACAGGCAGGCTGTTGACTTCATCAATAATTGAAATATTTACATTGTTTGCACTATTCTAAGCACTCCTAGACCCACCACAATACAAATAAAATACCATCAACTACTTTATTATTCCCCATGCAGATTTCTGGTCCAGTCTTGAATGTAGTGTGATCTTAATACAAAGTTATTGCTACTTATGAGCAGAAGGAACATGGTTGAGATTGACCAAGCTAACTCTCAGCAACAATGTTGTGCAGCTGAGTCTTGGTAATGGGTTTGATTTGAGTCATAAAAAAAACTGATGTGTAAACAGCTTTGGTGTCAAGTTACATAAGTGTCAGTATTGAAGTTTAAGTTGTCACTTGAAAGAATACATTTATTTTTGAACACTTGCAAATACGTGGAAAGTGTCAACTTCAAACTGAGAATATTCATCCTCCTATTAAATTGCACAACAATGTAATAAAGGGGAGCAGACGTAGGCCATTTGGCCCTTTTGAGCCTGCTCCATCATTTGGTATGATCATGGCTGATCTTCCTAATTGCAAGGAGATTTTATTTCAGCCCTTAATCTAAAGTCTTAAAAAGATAACTAGATAAGATTGAAAAGATAAATGCAACGATCATTCCCGATCTCCCATTTCTAATTATTTTAACGGTACATACTTCTGTGTCACAGAGTTGGTCAATGGATTCAGAGCTGATGTGAGAAATGCAAGCCATGTGGAGAGCATTTCTGCAAATGGAGGAGCTTTGCCTTCAAATGTTTCGTAGATACTAATGGTTATATGTGGCATCCAGCATATTAAAAGGAGAACTAGGAAAAAAGCAGAATTAATCAGTTTTAAAAACATACATGCCCTCATGAAATTTTTTTTTTCCTTTGCACAGTCTCATGAATGAAAATTTAAATGTCAAGTGTTTCAAGCAATATAGCTTTAATCTGGCTGGCTGGTCAAAATTACCTTTTTGTGTCTCTACGCCATTAGTATCTTTAGTGCATTGTGTTTAATTTTCTGCACTTTCTTTTGTCAATTGCGCTTTATCTGAATAAAAGTCTGCAAGTCGCAACCATCACAGTAGTTCAACACATTGAACTTGAAACCGAGAAAAGCAACTAAGTTATCACGGCTATTTCATTTATTGTTTTTTGCCAAATGGTTTTTCCTGAGTTAACTTTTTTGCACCGATTAGAGAAGTCAAGTCTTACGTTCATGCTGTCTCAAAATATTATTTGCTCATGAGACGTGACAGTCATCTTCCTTAGGCAACTGTATACTCCACCTGAAAATCTGAAGCATGAAGATCAAAGTGGAGTTTGAGCATAGGTGTGTATTTTGTGTTTGGTGAGGTTGGACAACACTGGCATGTGAAATGCTACTTTGGTTGGGGTTAGGAACTAGCGATGAGTGAAAGGCAAAGAGAGATGATAGGAACCAGTGTGAGAAAAATGAGTGGTAGAGTTGCCAGTGAGGGAAGAAATCCTTGGGGAATGAGAAGCAGTTGGAAGAGGTCTGCAGGTCAGGAGCTAGAGTGTGATATGTCAGGGATTGCAAAATTATTAGGGTTTTTTCTTTATTGCTTGAATTGCACTGGAAATATTTTCTAGTTTTCAATTCTGTGTTTTTGGCCGTTATAGCAGGGGCCTTAAAAGGCTTGGCTAATTTTGAATATTTACGTTTAGAACAGGAGTAGTACCAGTGGTATTATATAATAACAATCTTTATCATATAGAACCCCTTGTTGCCTGACCTATGAATTAACGTAGGCTGTTCTTTCAATGTTACTAAATTCAGTTGATTATATAATGTGTTGATAGTTTGAGATTATTTTTCACTCAAAACTGTTTGAGATATAATTTGACTTCCAAACATCATGAATCAAATATTTGTTACATTGATAAGTTAATTATGAAACACATTCACACTGTGAAATGAAGCTTGACATGGAATGCCACTTTCAATGACTGAGTGAACTGTTTTAGTTGTTGAAATGCGGGATACTCAAGTCCCAACTTAGTTTTGCAGAAAAATGGAGTAATGTTGCTTTCTATTAAAAGATCTCCATGCAGTCTTGGAATTTAATGGTGTGATTTAGGATTTAATTCTGAAAGTTGACTAAGGTCTAAAAGTTTATTTTCATTAACAAAAAATTGCATCAAAGATTAGTAACATATTCATTTTGAAAAATTGAGATGTAATTATGACCAGATAATCTTGACTGGGTGTTTTATTTCCCCCACCATTATCTACAAAAGGGCTTTGTTTTGCATAGGCCATGCAATTCAAAATGTAAAACAAAGTTCACTTATACATGCATACAAAAGCAAATAGATTTCTAAAAGGCAACTTACATGCTATTAAAATCAGCATGATTGTGCTCCTCAGATAGCACTTTGCTGGCACAGAGTAACAGTGTTGATCGTTGCATTCATAAGTTCCTCGTAATGTTTGATGTCTTGCAATTTGTACGACGTAAACAGCCAAACAACAGACTGTCATTAATGGAAGAAGTACTCCAATGGCGATAGTAACCAAACAATATGCTTTTAAAGAAGGATTAAAACTTGGTGCACAGATATACTTGTGTTCTACGTAAGTATATTGTCCTAATCCTAAAAAGGGTAAACTTGCATTGAGAATGCAGTAGATCCAGATAGAGAAAATGATTACCCAAGCTCGTCGTCTCGTAAACAGTTGTATGTAATGGAGAGGCAAACAGATTTCTGCAAATTTGTCAACCGTCACCCAGGTCATTGAATGAACAGAGGCAAGCTGTAGCAGTATGTAGAGAAAAGCAAAGATTTGGCACCATGATTCCTGTCTGCTGTAACAATCTCCATCACTGAGACTATTGTGAACGCCAGCAGGAATCACAACAAGTCCCAAGATTAAATCACAGATACAGAGGTTAAACATAAGTACTGATGTGTCTTTCTGCAGCTTTCGGTTGAATCCAAGTATCAACAACAACAGCATATTTGCTATAATGGATCCTACACAAGTCACACTCATTAGACAGGCATACAGAACTGTGATGGAAAGCATGTTCATTAAAAATTCATTGTAATCTGAAAAAATTGTTGTTTTGTCAACCTTGATATGCACGGCGGCAAGTATTCACGTCAAAAGGTATGGTATATAAGCAGGCATCCACAATGTTGCAGTCTGTCACTGTGAATCATTCAGCATTCCTTTGTTGTATTTATGGAAGTAAGTTTCTGCAAAAAAACGGAACTCTCCTAATCAGAAATAGTACCATATTATCATATTGATCTCAAAGGCAAAGTGGGAAAAGGTTTCTCTGTTTCAGATCCATAGACACCAACAACCTTACAATACCTCACCCAGCTGTTCTTAAACTCTTTCCAGGTGAAATAGTAACATATTTGTACTTTTCCACTTTAATTTACTGCATTTGTTGCTCCTGATGTAGTGTCCCGAACTAATGGACGATTATTTTATAGAGCATCTCTGCAAAGTCAGCAAAAATGACTGAAATTCTAGTTGCCTCTCACTTTAATTTTCCATCTTGCTCTCATTTTAACTTCTTTGTTCTTAGCATCCTACACTGTCCAAATGATATTCATTAGAAACTTGAGGAACAGCACCTTATCTTTCAATTAGGCACTTCACAGCCCTCTAGGCTGTTCAATTCAACAATTTCTGATTGTAACACTTCTACTTTTCCAAACAGAAGCAGTTATTATTTCCTCCTTTACAATTTATACCTACTGTGACCTTTATTTTGTTTCCTTGTTTGATCCATTGCTGTCACTTTTTATATTGGACTGTTGGCCATTTTGTAATTCAATCTTTTCTGCTTTTGACCCTTTCAAAGGCCTTCTCTTTTAGCCTTTCATCCTCTCCTCCTTTTCCAACTCATGTACCTGTTACTTTTTTCCTAACTCTGGCATTTTGTTTCATTGACCTTAGACACTGTATCTCCATCCGTTTCTGTTTTCATTTTAGATTCCAGAGTCTGCAACATTTTACTTCTGACGGTTCTTTCTGTGGGACTGAGCTTCTGGCGCAAACTGAAAAATGTGCGCTTTGTTTAACAAATGCTGGCAATCCTGCATATTATCAACACTTTCTGTTTTTTTTAATTAATCGGCAATTAATTTTTTAATTGGCATATGCTGGAATGAACTTGATGTTTTTGGTTCTGTTCGTATTGTGTTCAAAGCATGCAGTTAATTAGATGATCACAATTTTAAGTTTTACTGAAATTATGTACAAAACTGTGTATGAGTAAAGGTAATGAGATAACAAGGTGTAGAGCTGGATGAACACAGCAGGCCAAGCGGCATCAGAACAGCAGGAAAGCTGATGTTTTGGGACTAGACCCTTTTTCAGGAAATCTAGGCACAAAACGTCAGCTTTCCTGCTCCTCTGCTGCTTGGCCTGCTGTGTTCATCCAGCTCCACACCTTGTTATTTCAGATTCTCCAGCATCTGCAGTTCCTGCTATCTCCTGAGTAAAGTTCATGACTGGATAGTACACTTCATGCTGAGGTAATTTTGCTATCAACTGTGCAGCCAGAAGAGAGAATTTCAGCTGGTGCGTAGAGCAAGGTTGCAAAATTGCAATGCAATTCCTGTTTTGCTGCTTTTGGATGTGAACTAGTCATCAATCCAAGAGCAACTTTACCAACATGTTGGATGGTTTTAACTGGTCATCTTTTTTGCTGGAGAATAGCAGTAAGACATTGAGGTTGGAGTATGGAGGAACAAGCTTAATCGAAAGGAAGGAAATAAGAATGCAAGAATCTCTTGACGCAAAGATTCGAACCTTTTTAATTATGTAGAACACTGTTTAGTATTGCTTGGCTGTAGCAGCATGGACTTTTTATTCTCTAGCTCAATATTTATCAATGAGTAAATATTTATTAGAGATAAAGAAAAATAAACTTAATAACCAGTGCAGACCGTTTTATATTTAAGTGCGCCATATGATTAAGCAGCTGTCATTTGGTCATTCTTTTTTAATGTCAACAAGCTAACTGGCCAGTATTTCAGAATTATAATTTAAGTTCATGCCACAATTTAGAGCTCTTTGAGATTTTATATTAAAGACCATACAAAGATGAAATTTTACTTTAGCCTACATGCTATTTAAAATTTGTATTTGTGTTGCCATTTTAAATGAATATTTAATTAGAATAAGTTGGGTAAAATAAAAATAAGGGGAGAGCAAAAGAACTAACAAAACAGTAAAATTTCTTCCGTAGCCCCTGTTATGTATGAACCTAACCTAATCTGTAGTCATACTTTTCACCATTTTCACTGAGCTAGTATTTAATTAAGTTAATTAAATTCTAAAGTATTTTTATAAAGATCAAACAATTTTTAATTCTGTAAAATAATGGCATTGTACTGTTTTTCCTGATAAAAGCATTGATCTCGGAGAGAGTGACGTTATAAGCTCAAAGTAAAAGTAAAATTTTAACATTGTTCATTTGGATGTGATCTGATAGTATTCTTTAAGCTGTTTCAGCTCTGGAGTAGTTTAACCTTTTACAAATATTTTTAATGTGTTCAACACGTTTTCTGTACTGATATTTTTGCATGTTGAACAGATGCAGTTAATTTAAATAGTTACTGTATTGAAACACATTTTTTTAAAAAAGGCCCACTTTTTGACTTTTGGTATTCTAGTTCATAATTTTTTGTGTATCCTATTGATTCTTATATTTTTTTTTTCTTATTTAAAGTAAGCTAGAATTAAATGTTTACCTGAATAGTGGTCATGCAGATACTGTTGATCCAGTTTGGCTTCCTTTGTTGTTCATGACCTCACTCTTAGACTGAAGAATTTAGAAAAGTGGTCTAAACTTCAGTTAAGCATCCATAGAAAACTTTACTTTGTGAAATAATCGGAAAATGCCTTGACTCAGTCGTCATAAGGTGAGTTTCATCCTATCCTGTTCTGTCTGCTGTTCATGAGGCAACTGAGTACAATTGCTTATGAGCTGGATATGACTATTATAGGAAGTGGGTGGTGAAATGAAAAAACTGTCTCCATGGTAAAAATTGCATGCTACAGTACTGTGTGCTTTGTGCTTTGTTGTTTCATTGACCCTATTATGATTGTTGCATTTTTGTGTGGTAAATTCTCAACCACCGAGTATTATTTTTTGTCTATTATCTTTAGCACAACGCTCCAATTCCTCAAGGTGGTCGTGGTGCAATTCAGTTTGTGACCCAGTATCAGCATTCCAGTGGACAAAGGCGAATCAGAGTTGCAACAATTGCCAGAAAGTAAGTGTGAAATACAGTGGCTGTACAGGTATTTTTTGAAATTTCACTTGAACTTTTAATGAAGAATTAGGTGTGCATCACTAATAGAATTTGACAAAGATTCAGACTTGAGTTTGTGCTAATGCAGATATGTTGCTTGGTTTAAATTTGGATGTTCTGATTTTTGTAAGATTAATTCACAGTTTACAGGCCATAACCTCTATTGCCTTTTATTCTTTGAATTTCCTTCTGAGATTCACTTACTGAAGACACAGCATCCTTGTTAATCTTCTCACCATGTGCACCATGCATGTGTGATATCTTGTTTCTTTAATATCTCCTTTGTGTTATTCATGATACATCAGTGCTGTTTCTTTTTATCTGGCGGTTTTCATCCATTTTGCTCTCTATGTTCTCCATTATGTTTTTCTGCCTCTTTCATTTTTCCTCCCTAGTTTCCTTGCATTTTCTTTCTGTTGCCTTTTGTGTTTTTGTTTGTTTTATTCATTTTTTTCATTTAGTCGGTTGAATTTTCACAGGATTTATTGGCTTAATGATTTTGATCTATTCAAGAATACACAGCATTGACTTAGCAAACTCATTTCACAATGTACTATGGAATGGCCTGATGTTTGATTGTCCTGAGATATGGGAGTGGCCATTGGATAGGGGAGTGAACAGTGGTGAAGGTGGCTGCACATGAGCGAAAAAAAGGCGAAGTGGGGGCACGATAGAGCAGTGCCTGTTGATCCTGAAAGAAGAGCCTGAGTAGCCATCAGGATGCTGACTCCTGAGGCAGGCTGATTGGATTGCCCACCTGGGATGGCTGGAACCTCTTGGCAGTTGCTTTGAGCTGTTACCCCCTTGCCCATGCCTTCTGGCATTCCTTTTTAAAACATTAGTGATGGCTTCAACATTTTTTAAAAAATTAACTCGTGGGCCTTTATTTTAAAAAAAAAAGAGAATTCAGATTATAACACTCGAACAAACCTTATCTTTCCTTTGAGAGCATTGGAATTCAAGCGTTAACTCTGTTTCTGTCTCTGCGGATGATGGACTAAGAACTTGATTGACCACACAGTCTATTGAGTATTGCTGTGACTGGATCCAAATAATTTTAGTCAGCTGAACTTCTAGAGGTCTGTCTTCACATTTTGTTTGCTAAAATTGGGTTCGCATTAACCCAGTGCTAGGTTTAACTGGTCATGCTGAGTACTGGAATTCTGCCTGAGAGACTCGTGCCCTTCTCCTGCCCTTGCAATCATTGGCAGAAGTTATATGTAACTTCTGAATTCTGACTCTGTCCTCGTTTTTCAAAGGTACACTTAGCCTTCTGAATTTGGCAAAAATCCAGCCCACAGAACAGGAAAGACAGATGTGAGGGTGGACTGAGTATGAAGTGCCAACAGGATTGGCTGTTGTACATTAAGCATCATACAGAGTTAAATGGACTGGAAACAGATTGAGGCTGAATGATGGCGAAGGCCGTTCTCTCTCAGTCTGTGCGTCCATTCACGTTTGATGAAAGCCATTTTCCAAAATTACCAGTTTGCAGCTTAGCGCTAAGAACCAGCCAAGCAAAGTTGAATTGGACCAAGGAATGGGTGCAGATTGAGGACAAATAATTAATGTTTAAAGCACTTAAAACACTATAAATGCTGTATGTAATTTAAGAACAAATTTCAGGTATGCAACTTAGTGCTGTAAACTGATGAAGAGGACTTATGCTAAATCTGGAACAGGGACCATAGAAGGCCAGGTGAATGGGAAAGTGATCTCGAAGAGACAGACTCGGGTGGAATTTGAAGTCAGGTTGGAGAAAGAAATTGTAATTTGATTCTAGACTTGAGGTAAAAAAGGTTGAAATCCTAGGTGAGGTAAACTATAGGATGTGGCTTGGGCGTCTAGTCTGAAAAAACTGAGAACTCGATAGAACGCACGTGTTTTATCGAGTATGGATTTGATTAGAAGTAAATAGTTCGAATCCAAGTTATCCATTATACATTTCTTTTATGAACCTGTTCAATGCTGATATAACTCCTGCTCGGCCACTAGCATTTCAGCCCTTTCCAATGATGTATGCCCTCTGTTCTACATCTTGTATTTAATCCTGTATCAATGGCCCCTTAGCAATACTGGAAAAAGCCTTCTGCACCTCTTCACAACTTTAATCACTTCTTCTCATACTTGCAGTTTTTGTTGCCTTAATTTAAAAGGGAACAATTTCTAAAGTCTTTCATTGTAATTGTGCTTATTCATAGCCGTTAACATTCTGGTGAATTTTCAGTGATTGACAACATTTGATATGTCACAATTTCGGAATTAGATTAGATTCTCTGCGGACCAGTCAGACCCACCCCCCTATAACCCACATACCCCTGAACACTATGGGCAATTTAGCATGGCCAATCCACCCAGCCTGCACATCTTTTGGACTGTGGAAGGAAACCGGAGCACCCGGAGGAAACACACGCAGACACGGGGAGAACATGCAGACTCTGCACAGACAGTCGTCCGAGGCTGGAATCGAACCCGTGTCCCTGGTGCTGTGAGGCAAACGTGCTAACCACTGTGCCACCATGCGGCCCTCATCTAAAGTGAACTTTCAGATTTGGGACTTTTTCCGTCTAAATTGGGTTATTTTGTAAATAGTGTAATAAAATGTTACCAAAATAGTTTGTAATTGGTGAACAGAAAATATAAACTTGCAATTTGAGGTTATGATTAAAGTACATTGTTGGAAAATTTGGATTTTCTTTTTGATTGAAGGCGAGTAACTGTGAGGTTGGAATTTCGGAAGGAGGCTGAGATGGATCATGTCCTTGGAACTTCCAATTGAAGATTACAGATGGGTCAACTGTGCTTTATTCACAGATGTTCTGAGCTTCCTGTTCTTGAGAACTGGGATATTTTTGAAACTGTCTTCTCATGGTTGCATAATTGTCCCCCTTCATTCACAATTGTGTGTGGCAAGACTGCAGAACTTAGACTAGATCTGTTAGTTGTGAGATCACATAGCCCTAACAATAGCATGCTGCTTCTGATATTTGTAATGCCAGAAGTACTGTTTTGTAGCTACTCTAGGTTATCACCCCATTTTCAGGTGTGTCTGGCACTGCTGTCATGCTGGTCTGAACTCTTCATTAAACCAGGGTCATCAAGTTACGCAGAATGCAGTTCTGCTGCAGCAAATTATTCACAGCAGCTCATGGCTGCCCACTTTTGAGTTGGTAGATGTGTTTAAGTTCTATTCGATTTGCCACAGTAGTTAATGCCACACGACACATTGGAGGATATCCTCTGTGTAAAGACTGGCTTTTGTCATTACAAGGACTGAGTAGTGATCACTCCTATGAATATTGTTTCTAGATTGTTATAGAACCAATGTTTAAGAGTTATAGAGTCATAGACCTGTACAGTATGGAAACAGATCCTTTGGTCCAACTTGTACCTGCCAACTCGGTATCTGATATAAATCTAGCCTCATTTGCCAGCAGTTGGCCCGTATCCCTCTTAAACCCTTCTTATTCATATGCCCATCCAGATGCCTTTTTAAATGTTGTAATTGTACCAGCTCCACCATGTATTCTGTACACTACCTCATTGGTCCCTTTTTAATCTTGCCTCTCTCACCTTAAATCCATTACCCTGGGGAAAAGACCCTGGCTGTTCACCCTATCTGTGCCCCTCATGATTTTATAAACTTCTAGCAGGTTACCCCTTAGCCTCCAACGCTCCTGGAAAAGTAGCCCCAGCCTGTTCAGACTCACCCTCTAGCTCAAACCCTCCAACCCTGGCAACATACTTGTGAATCTTTTCTGAACCCCTTCTAGTTTCACAACATTCTTCCTATAGCAGGGAGACCAAAATTGATTGGTTAGGCACTTTTGGAACACTGCAATGTTCTATACAGCCTCAGTGTGACCTTCCAACTCCTGTGCTCAATGCATTGAACAATAAAGACAAGTATACGAAATGCCACCTTCACTATCCTGTCTATCTGTGACTCTGTTTTCAAGGAACTATGAACCTGAACTCCAACACTTGGCCAGCAACATCCCCATTATACACATTAGGTGTATAAGTCCTGCCCTGATTTGCCTTTCCAAATTGCAGCACCTCACGTTTATCTAAATTAAACTGCATCTATCACTCCTTGGCCCGTCGGCTCACCTGATCAAAGTCCTGTTATATTCTGCGGTAACCCTCTTGGTTGTCCACTACACCCCCAATTTTGGTGTCATCTGCAAACTTACTAACCGTATGTTCACATTCAAAACAGTTATATATATGACAAAAGCAGTGGGCCCAGCACCCATCCTTGTGACACACAGCTGGTCACAGGCCTCCAGTCTGAAAGGCAATGCTCCACCATCACCTTCTGACTCCCATCTTTGAGTCAGCTCTGTATCCAGATGGCTAGTTCTCAAATTATTCTCCGTGATCTAACCTTGCTAACCAGTCTACAGTTAGAACCTTGTGAATGCCTTACTGAAGTCCATGTAGATCACCTTCACTGCTGTGCCCTCGCTAGTCCTCTTAGTTACTACTTCAGAAAGCAACCACGTTAATGAGACACAACTTCTGTCACAGAAAGCCATGTTGACTATCCCTAATCAGTTCTTGTCTTTCCAAATACATGTAAATCCTATCTCAGGATCCTCTCCAACAAGTGACCCACTATCGATGACAAGCTCACCAGTCTTTAGTTTCCTGGCTTTTCCTTACCACCTTTCTTAAATAGTGGCACCACATTGGCCAACCTCCAGTGCTCTGGCTCCTTAACTATGGCTACTGATGGTACAGCTATCTCAGCAAGGTGCCCAGTAATCACTACCCTAGCTTCCCATAAAGTTCTAGGGTACACTTGATCAGGTCCCAGGAACTTATTCACCTTTGTGTTTTTACATGTTCAGCACCACGTTCTCTGTGATATGGAGGTTTTTCAAGATGTCGCTATTCATTTCCCCACGTTCTCAAGCTTCCATATCTTTCTCCACATTAAGCACTGATACAAAGTACTCATTAAGTACCTCCCCCATTTCCTGCAGTTTCACACTTAAGCAGCCTTGCTGATCTTTTAAGGGGCCCTATTCTCTCCCTAGTTACCCTTTTGTCCTTAATTAATTTGTAGAATCCCTTTGGATTTTCCCTAACCCTATTTCCCAAAGCTATCTCATGTCCAATGTTCTTTAGTATTGGATGGCTCAGTCTGTCATGGCCACTCTTGATGATAGATGTTGAAGTCCCCACCCAGAGTCCAGACTGTGCTGTTGGCACATGAAAGACTACTGATTCACCAGCAGTAGTGTGCATCAGGTGGTAATCAAGTGGTTTCCTTGCCAATTTTGATTTGATGTAATGAGACTTGTTAGAGTCAGGAGTCAAAGTTGAAGGAAGGGCATACCATCGCGCTGCTACCACGTCTGTTAAGGCACATCATACTAAGAGATTGTGAAGGTGGTGTATGGGATATTGTAAGGTTTGTTACATGTGTGTGACTGTATGCTTTAATGGTTTGAGGGACAGCACTTCCAATTTTGGTATAAACATCATTAAGGAGGGCTTTACAATGTCAGTAGGATTGGTCATGCCATTGTTGTTGTTGTCCTTGTGTTGATGCTTATTATTCCTTCTGATTGATTTATTTATTGTCACGTGCACCAAAATTCAGTGAAACTTTTTGTTGGAGTGGTACAGGCAGTTCATAATAAGCGAAGGATGTACAGGCCAAAAAGACTTTGAGGCATTCAGGTTACCTTGCACAGGGCGTGCGCTAGGCAAGATCAACATTTGCAAGATCTGTTATTTGAGGCTACAAAATCCAGTCATTAGTCTGATAAGAGTGCCTTCAAGCCTCTGTATCATCTGCCTGACAGAGGGGATTGTAAGAGGAGATCATTACCGGGGTGCAATAGATCCTTGATTATGTTAGCAGCCTTTCTGCGTCAGTGAACCACGTAAATAGAGTCTGTGGATGGAAGGTTGGCTTCTGTGATGGTCAGGGCTATGCACGCCACCTTCTGTCGTTTCTTATGGGCCTGGACAAAGCAGTTGCCATACCAGGCTGTTAATGCACCCTACAATATGTTTTCATTGGTGCATCTGTAGAAGTTAGTAAGGGACCTTGCAGACATGCCAAATTTCCTGAGTCCCCTGAGGAAGAAGAAGCGTTGTTATGCCTTTATACTGTCACATCTTTGCAGGAAGTCCAAGACAGTTTGTCAGTTATCGTCACTCTGAGGAACTTGATACTCTTCACCCTCTCAACCTCAGTTCCGTTGATGTAGATGTGGGCGTGTTCTCCTCCTTTCTTTATGAAGTTAACGATCAGTTCTTTAGTTTTGTCAATGTTGAAAGGCAGATTGTTTTCATTACACCATGTCACCTAACTCTCTGTCTCCCTTCTGTAGCTTGACTTTTCATTGTTAGATACCCATCCCACTACAGTGTCATCAGCGAACTTGTAGATGGCATTTGTTTGGAATTTGCCAATACAGTCGTAGGTGTAAAGAGAGTATAGTAGGGGGCTGAGGACACATGCATGGGGGGCTCTAGTGTCGAGTGTTATTGTTGAGGAGGTTCAGTTAACTATCTTCACCAATTGCAGCCTGTGGATCAGGAAGCTGAGGATCAGTTGCAGAGGGTTGAGCCAAATCCAAAGTCATGGAGTTTTGAGATCAGTCTGGAGGGGATAGTGGTGTTCAAGGCGGAGCTGTAGTCAATGAGCAGGAGTCTGATGTAGGTGCCTTTTCATGTCCAGATGCTCCAGGGATGAGTGCAGGACTAGGGATGTGGCATCTGCTGTGGACCTGTTGCACCGTAGGCAAATTGTAGGGGAATGATGCAGGCTGGGAAACTGGCATTGATGGTGCGCCGTGACCAATCTCTCAAATACACTCCATGATTATTGAGGTCAGAGCCACTGGGCGGTAGTCATTAAGGCACGTTGCATGTGCTTTCTTAGGTATGGGGATCCTCTTGAAACATGTGGGCACTTTAGCCTATAGGAGAGGTTGAAGATGTCGGTGAATACCTCCACCAGTTGGTCCACACAGGATCTGAGTGCTCAGCTGGGGACAATGTTGGGCCCATCATTTTCATTGGGTTGACTTCCAAAAAGACTAATCTGATGTCTGAAGTCATGACAGAGGGAACAGATGTGTCAAGGGCTGTCAGGGCAGGCATAACCGCATGGCTGGCTGCCTGCTCAAACTGAGAATAGTTCAGTTACATTTCTTTAGTTATCATAAAAGCTTGATACATTTGAGTGAATGCTTGACCATTTCTCAAGGTATTTTAGAGTTAGTGGGTCCTGAGTCTCCAACCACGTAATTAGAAGGCAAAAATTGACACTGATTTGCATGGCCATCATTAGACCAGCATTAAATTCTAGATATATTAATGGAATTCAGATATCACCATCTGCCATGGTAGGATTTGAGCCCATACCCCAGAGCATCAACCTTGACCCTTGGTCCAATGATTTGTCTCTATGTCGCCACCGCACCTGTGTATTTGAAAAGGAAGAAGTCTGGTTCAGCCCGGGTGTACCTGATGGGCAAGCAAGTATTTTTTAAAGATTTATATTCCTGTAATTAATTTTTTGATTTTTTTTTGCTTAACAGCACAACCTTTCCTTGTTAATATTTTAATTTTAATCAGCACCAAATTTAAAGGCCTTGTTCATGCCTATGTGTTAAGTTCCCAGCTGTTTATTGTAATAACAGTACAGTAAAAAATGCATACCTAAGTATTCAAATATATTATGCAGGTAAATTGTCCAATTTCAGAAATACAAATCTACATTTGCTCACACTTTGTTTCAGGTCTTGCTTTAAATACTGTAGTTGGTTAAGCAAAGTATGTACAGCTTTAGAAATGATAGAAAGTTGAGAAGCAGAAACTGACACATTAATGCTGCTGATTAAAACTAAGGCGAGGCTGGAATTTGCAGATGTTGCTGTGTGTGTTTATTTTTGCCCATTTTTGCTGAGTTAAATCACTTGCCTTACACACTTGGTGTCAAAGAAAATATCTATTCCTCTTCTAACTAAACAGGCAGTCTTAAATAAAATACAATATTCTAATTCTAAATTTAAACCTAACAAGTTGCTCAGTAATGTTTATTTGTTGAATTAGCTGGGATTTGATTAAAGATCGCATTTTGATGGGTTAGAAGTTGCTTTCACGTTTTTGGACAGCATTTAATAACACCATTAATTTTTAATCCATTGTTTTCATATTTAATACTCCAGTCCAGTTCTAAAAACTGGCACAAAATATGATTGCTTTCCATGACTCTCTAAGAATGCTGTTCTTCTTTGGGGTCTGGGGTTCTGAGGTTTTTTTAAATCAATATTGTACAAAATAATTGCGCGCTTTTGATTTTTCCCCTGGGGTAATGGTTTCTCAGTATGCTTTCTCAATAACTGTAAGCTGTCTGCCAGCATCTGGATGCGTTGTCTGCATTTGTTTTCCCAACTGATTTGATGCAATTCTATCAACTCTGATCATATTTGTTCTAGATTGTTGCAATAAACATGACCATATCTGCCCAGTCTTCTCAAATCAAGCTGGATTTGTTCTCAGGCATTCATTCATCCTAATTCTTGATTCCTTCCTTCAAAATCATCATGACTTTCAGAAAGTTATTCACATGCAGGCATTTGCATACTAGGCTGAGGAAACAGAATTAAATTAAATTCTGGCACCAAATATTCCAACATGCTTGGTGAGAAACTATGGCCGAGGTGGGGAAAAATAAATTAATTTTGGGAAAAGGTGATTGATAATTGAATAATAGTATGAAGGAATTTATATTTTTAAAATATTTAAATTTATGTCAAATTGTGATACTTGCACAAGTTGTTCACCAAGCAAAGTGAAGACTCCTATACAGAACCTTGTTTTCTTCAGTTGCCTAACACTTTGAGCCTTTATATTTTCCATGTTCTTTGTCTTTCTCTGGTTGGCTGTCTCTCACTTTTCTTATTGCAGGCCATGTCTGTGTTTCTCCCAGTGTCTGCTATTGCATGTGTTCATATGCCAATGTTTCAAGTTTCTTTGACTATTGATTTATGTTGACTTTGCATCAGGCAACAAAACATACCCAGATTTTCCAAATTATGTGAATTATGTCTTAATTATATTTCTGGCGGTGAGCATTAACTGCAGTTTGACTTGTGCCCCTATTCAAAAAAAAGACTGAAACTGGTGATTTAGTTAAAGTGTATCATTGTAATACATATCCATCAGAATTATGTCATGTTTTGCTCTAGACATTGATGAGACCACATTTAGATTCAGTACACAGTTTTAGTGTGGCTTTTTTTAAAGGAAGGATGTGAGTGCAATGTTCACAGTTCAGAGGAGGTTTATTATATTAAAACCTGGAATGAGATTAAAGCTAATGAAACATTGGCTTCTGTCTCTAGAGAAATAGAAAATGTGGGATGCAGAAGTTATGCTGCAGTGATACAAAACTCTGGTTAGACCCCCATTGGAAGTACTGTGAGCAGACCTGGGCATCACATCTTAGAAAAGATATATTGGCCTTGGAAAGAATACAACATTGTAAGAATGATACATAGATTTCAGGAATTACACCACGAGGAGAGATTATACAAAGTGAGCTTGTTTTCTCTAGAATTCAGAAGGTTAAGGAGTGATCAGATTGAAGTCTTCAAAATCTTGAGGTTTAGATAGAGAGATAACAATCAAGTATTTCTACTGGTTGGGTATTCTAGAAATTTAGGACACAGTCTGAGAATTACAGCTGTACAGTTCAGGAGAGATGTTAGGAAGCACTTCGACACACAAAGGATGATAATTGATCGGATTTCTTTCCCACAAATGGCAGCAGATTCTGGATCCGTTGTTAATTTTAAATCTGAGATAGCTTAACAAAAAATTGCCTAAGGTATATAAGGGCTAAAGACAGGTTTGTGTCATTAAGCCACAGCTCAGCCATGATCTCATCCCATGATCAAACAAACAGCTTGTTGGAAACATAGGAACAGGCTCAAGAAGCTGAATGGCATACTCCGGTTCCTATATTTCTAACAGGCTGCGCTTGTTTCGATTGGAGATTACAGGTGAGGGGTGATTTGATTGAGTGCTCCTGTGAAACAGGGGCACTGTCCCTAACTCTGACCTAGTAGGCAAAGGTTAAAGCCCCATCTGTTTCAGAGGTATGTCAAGCATCCCTGGACAGGTTCATTTTAAAAGAAAGCCTAATGAGTGATGTGATTTTAAATGTATAAAGACCCTGAATGGTCTTGACTAAGGTGGTGAATCCAGAACTAGAGGGCACCATT
This sequence comes from Stegostoma tigrinum, assembly GCF_030684315.1. Classification (NCBI taxonomy): domain Eukaryota; kingdom Metazoa; phylum Chordata; class Chondrichthyes; order Orectolobiformes; family Stegostomatidae; genus Stegostoma; species Stegostoma tigrinum. Next base: position 58,376,549 of record NC_081363.1, on the reverse strand, counting down.
TTAAAATTATGGTTGACCTTTTCAGTACCAATGAAGACACAATATTTGAGGTTTGTGAGACTTTGGAACTCTGTGACAGAAGGGTGTGGAACCAGATCATTGACTACTTTAATGCAGAGATATGAACTTTTGTTATGCAAGTGGATCAAAAATTATCCGAATTAGCTGGGAATGTGGAATTCAAAACAAACCGATTAGCCAAGATCTTATTGAATAGAAGATCAGACCTGAGGGGCTGAATGGCCTGTATCTGCTCTCATTTCATTTGCTTATGTATGTGATTGATGTTTTGGAGTTCAACACATGTTTTTGTGACATTGTCACATTGACACATGTTTTAAACAGTTAACATATTAAAGTAATATTGATCGAAACATTTGGGTGAAAGTTGGAATAGCTGCAGTGCACATGGTTGGAAAAGGACAGAAATAAGTAGCGCTGGTACATTTAGAAATAATGACATACAGACTTGGAATCCGTGTTGGAGGATGTAACCTAAGACAACTTGGAAAGGGAAAAGGAAGTTGGAGATAAAAGGATGTGCTGTTGTTGCTGTGACCACTTGGGCAGGAAATTGGATAGGTCATGTGGGTTGGGAGTCAAGAGACAGCAAACAAACAGTAGGTATTTGCATATTTTTGGAGAATTTGATCATGTTTCTTTGTCTGATATATACCTTCAATATTTTAGCTGACATGGTTGGTTTTCTATGCTCGAACAGAATGGCATTTTTGAAGGAGGTAGCTTGCAAGCACAAAGCAAGTACCATGGTTGAACTGTGAAAGGAAGTTATCAAGATGTGGAGAGTAAATTGGCAGTATTACAAAGAAAACAGATGACTGATGTCCATGTACAAAGACCTGGAAATGACCAAATGATTTCAGCTGGACCATATAACGGCAAGAAAGAGATACAGAAATATAGTTACGAACTCAAAAGGTCAGTCAGGAACTGATACAGAAAGCAGTGGAACCTAGAGAGGCCAACAGAAGTAAATACACGATTTTTGAATGATGTAAACAAAGCACTAACTGGAAAAGGCTACAATATTACCAATATGAATGAGCAATTTGAGGTTCTTGCAAAGATTTGTAACTTGGGTTTTGAATGAGGTTGTTGGCTTCCTCGCTGGCTGGTTATTGTACAGACATTTTGTCACCATGCTAGGTAACATCATTGGTGCAGCCTCTCATGAAACATTTATATTTTGGTATTTATATAATCTGATTTGTTTAGTTGGGTTATGTCATTTCCAGTTCTGTTCTGCATGGATTTGTATATGGGGTTTAATTCCAGATGTTTGTTGTTTGCATTCCGTGTTGAAAACTAGGCCTCAAGGAATACCCACGTGTGCCTCTGGTTGGCTTGAGCTAGAGTGGCCACATTGTCCCAGTTAAATTGATGGCCTTCATTGTCCGAGTGCACAAGATGAAGTAAGGTTCGTTGTGCTGTTTTGCTGCTAGCTGGCATTTGTGTATCCTGATGGCTAGTTTCTTTCCAGTCTGGCTGATTGTATATTTGTTGCAGTCGTTGCATGTTATTTTGTAAACTACATTGGTCCCGCATACCATGAGTATGGGTTCTTTGGTCCTTGTGAAACATTGCTTCATCGGAGCTGCACTGATGACGTTACCCAGCATGGTGACGAAATGTCTGTACAATAACCAGCCAGCCTAGCAAGCAAGCCAATAACCTCCTGAATGACCAATGCGGACCATATTGAAAGGTCTGCTGAAGAAAAGCATTGGCTTTTAGGAGGAAAATGATAAAAAGATCATGGGTTACCACTACAATGAAGAAAGGATGTAAATTACAGGTTAAGAGGAAAAGCGACGAGAATATGGTTAAAAGAGCAGTGTGATATACTTAAAAGAATTGGATCAACTAAGAAAGGAAGGCCATTTATTTGCAAAAGCAAAAGATATTTGTGACACTGCATTATGGACTGAAAATAATTGCATTGGAGGGTAAGAATTTTTTTCTGAACAAAAACCTGAGCAATGATGAAAAATATGGAAGAAAATTAAAGAATTGTCTGCCAAAAATGAAAACTGAAATGGTTGAGCTAGAAGAAGAAAGTAACATTGAGATTGATTTCATGAACAAGAAGTATGACAGGATGGTAAGAGCAGCAATAACTGAGATAAAAAAATTGGAAAGCAGCGGCAATAGCTAAAACCCTTAAGAATATGGGAATGAACTTGACATGGATATTTGCTAAATTGTACAGAATTTACTCAGCAGGGGAATGGCTAGAGGACTTCAGCCAGAAGAAAGAATGGAAGGCTTTTTGATGTTCTGACTGTCATACAATTAAGCTGATTGTCCATCCATTGAAGTTTTTATTAAAGAGTTAGAACAGAGGGTTGGCGGGAGGGCACAGAACTACATTGGAAGTGAAACGCTTAGATTCCAGGGAGAAAGAGGGATGGGAGAAGCATCGGCATTCTAAGATAAGTGAGTAATGAATATGGTTTAGAGTTCAAGCAATAATTAAGTATGTCCTGTGGATTTTGAATTAGAATTTGATTGGGTAGACTGGATTAAACTCTTTACTGTGTTTTAAGACTGGAGAGACTGAAGTCCATATATAGGATAAACAGCAACAATACGAATAACCTAATGAGCATTAGAACCATGTGTAATTGGTTGAAAAGTTCGACAAATTGCTCTGGTCTTGCTGCATTTGGACATAGACTGGTTCATTATCTGGGGAATCGTGAATGGTATTAAATATTGTACAATCATCAGTGGATATCCCCACTGTTAACCTTATGATGGAGGGAGGGTAATCGATAAAGTAGCTACAGTTGGTTGGGCCTAGGACACTTCCCTGAGAAATTTGTACAGAGATGTCCTGGAACTGAGGCAACTGACCTCCAGCAGTCTCGACCACCTTCCTATGTGCCAGTTATTTCTATTGACTCCAGTTTTGTACGGCATCTCAATGCCACACTCGGTCAGATATGGCCTTGATGTTTAGGGCTGTCACTGTAACCTCATTTCTGAAATGCAGCTCCTTTGTCCATGTTTGAACCAAGGCTGTAATGAGGTCATTAGCTGAGTGCCCCTGTGGAACCCAAACTGGGCATCATTGAACAGGTGGTTGCTGGGCAGGAGCTGTTTGATGTTGATGACGCCTTCCACTGCTTTACTGATGGTCAAGAGTAGTCTAAAAAGGTGTTAATTGTCTGGGTGGGATTTGTGTTTTTTTTTTGTATATGGGAAATTCCTGTTATACCTTGCTCAGATGCCAGTCTTCTAGCTCTATTGGAGCAGCTTGGCTAGGGGCTGGCAGGTTCTTGAGCCCCTTGTTGTTTGAGGTGTAGTTCTGGCATCTGGTGTTCATGATGGAATGAAGACAAGGTTTACAGAAGCACTTCAGCAGTCACTTTTATTTTCAGTACAGAATCCAAGATTCTAAATCATACAATGGAGTACTGGTGATATCCTCTGCATATGTTTTGGTTTTTGGTGGGAACTGCCAGTAGATGATTTTATCAGACATGCTTAGAGAGGCAGCTGTTGGCTCTGCACAGTTAATTATCTACGTCTTTGTTGACATTGACCAATTTGAGATAATACTATTTGAATAGGTAAATATTCTACTACATTGAGATTGTTGTCATTGCTGATCTTAAATAGAACTAATTAAAAGCTGGAACCACACATGCCAAATGACAGACTTGAGCAAGATTTCATAATCTGCTTCACATGACTACTGATAAAAGGTTTATCTCTTCTCTCGCAAATGGTGTTGTAAACCCCATGCATCCTCTATAATGTCTGATTAGGGTACAGCATTACAATTGTACATACAAATCAATATTTGAAATGTAATTTGTCAGGTTTACATGAGTAAAACTGCATCTTGCAACTTGGGAGCATTGAGTATGGTTTGACAAAATCTCATGACTGCAAAACAGTAATCTGGAATTAACGTGCCAAGTTATTTTAGAAACTTTGCTCTGTTTTCTTTATGACTCGTTCCATTAGCGGAGGAGAATACTCTCTCAAAGTATATTCCTGATGAAAGTGTTTTTTGATCTGTTCAATTTTTTTCTGGAATTTGACTCTGTTGTCTTGTCCATTATAAACATGTTTATTACTATATAAATTCATTAAAACAGATTCCTAATTTGTTTACAGATTGTACTCTCTGCTATGTATTCAGCATTTATTCTTCATATTAAACTGAAATCCAAGACACAAAACCAATTATAGACATTTACGTTTCATTGTTAATATACATTTGTTTAAATACTGTTCTTTGTATATGATATATGATACTGGTTTATAAAAATCATGCATATTTTCCACCCTTTATAAAGCTGGGCAGATGCACAAACACAGATCCAGAATATTGCTGCATCCTTTGATCAGGAAGCTGCAGCTGTTCTCATGGCAAGATTGGCAGTTTACAGAGCAGAGACTGAGGAGGGACCTGATGTCCTCAGATGGCTAGACAGACAGCTTATACGACTGGTACGTTACGTTTTCTGTAGTTCTGTGTCTGTCTGTGGGTGATGGATGGTGTGCAGGAGGGAAAGAAGCTTGAAGCAATTTACTGGCTACTTTAATTTGTTATTATTATAATGCTTAAAAAGAATAATATCCAATAAATTCCATCTTTTTCTTTTTCCAGTGTCAGAAATTTGGAGATTATCACAAAGATGATCCAGCCTCTTTCAAATTTTCTGAAACATTTTCTTTGTACCCACAGGTATGAAGTATGTTCTCGTAGATTTTAGTTCATTAACTTTGAAATTATGTTACAATTCATATGAATATTTATAGATTATGCATTGGGAACTTAAACAATATTTTAAATTTGTGATCATAAAAGAAAAGTTTGAGTCAACAGAAGCCTAGATTTGCAATATAGAGAAATTTTTTGTTTCTATTTTAGTTTATGTTTCATCTGAGAAGATCTCCATTCTTACAAGTTTTTAATAACAGCCCTGATGAAAGCTCTTACTACCGTCACCATTTCATGCGTCAGGATCTTACGCAATCCCTCATCATGATTCAACCCATCCTGTACGCCTATTCTTTCAATGGCCCTCCAGAGGTGAGAAATGTGATTTCTGATGTTTAAATACATCTGTGATGTCAGATTGAATAAATAGTAAACACTACAACTGAGCTGTACAGTGTTAATCTGCACTAAAATTCAATCGCGAATTAGTTAGTATTTGAGGTGGGCAGATGGAGTTCCCAATGCAGATCAGCTGTGATCTACTTGAAGGAAGAACAGGCTTGAGAGGCTAAACCTTGATCTTGCGTGAGGTATTGATTAATATCCGGCTCAAGCTGATCATTAGTAGTCTTTCTTCTGTACAAGTTATGTTGATCTTGTGTGAAATTTGCTTTCAGCTTAGTTTGTGGTTTGTGCGGTAGCCTTAGAGTACAACTGCTGTCTCTGTCCAAAGTAATTTTTATTTGGTCTGAGATTATAGTCATTGGATGTGTGTGGCTTACATGGAAATCCAGCTTTAATTTGAAGTCATATTGCGTCAAGCGAGACAACAGGGGTGCAAGGTAGAAGCTATTTTGCACTGGTGGTGAACTTGTAAGAAAATGGTGTATTTGTACTCTGTTTGTGTGGAAGTACTGAAATTGGAATACAATGCTTACAATTTACCCCAAGCTTATGCTCCATGCTTATTTCTCTGTCTAGTACCTCCTTTTATTTAGAGTAGAATAGAGATGTCCACATTTGTATTTTATGACATTTGTATTTGATTTTTATCAAACTTGAATGTGGAGTTGGGCCATTATGCTGAGGTTATACAGATATTGGTGTGGCCTCTTTTGGAATACTGTGTCCAGTTCTGGTCATCCAGTTATAGAAAGGATACTGTCAAGAGGGAGAGGGCTCAGAAGGGATTTACCAGGATCTTGCTGGGTATGGAAGGTTTGAGTTATAAGGAAAGGCTGGATAAGCTGGGACTTCTTTCACTGGAGCGTAGGAGGTTGAGAAGTGGCCTGATAGAAGTTTATAAAATAATGAGAGGTATAGATAGAGTTGATGGTTGTTGTCTTTTCCATAAGATGGGGAGTTTTAAGATGAGGGGGCACATTCGAAAGGAGAGATATTTATGAAAAACATGAGGCAATTTTTTTTTTACATGGAGGGTGGCTTGTGTGTGGAATGAACTTCCTGAGGAAGTGGCTGATGTGGGTACAATTACAACATTCCAAAGACATTGGATGGATATATGAATAGGAAAGGTTTGCAGGGATGTAGGCCAAGGTCAGGCAGGTGGGTTTAGTTTAGTTTGGGATTATATTCAGCAAGTACTGGTTGGACCGAAGGGTCTGTTTCCCTGCTGTGTGACTCTATGACTCTATTGTTGTAATTGGAAACAACAGTAGGATTTATTAGAGTTTTAAATTCATTTTACACCAATAAACATTATCTTGTAATTATCCAGTACCAAATCAAGTGTCCCAAGGTACTTTATGTAGTAAAAGATTTGTAGACGAGATTAGAAGAGTTGCCCAGAAGTTGGATCACATAGGTTTTAAGTTTCTTAAAGAAGCTTGGACAAATGGAATGTCAGAAGCTTTAGGAAATGTGTTTGCAGAGAATTGATGCAGGCAACAAATCTATTGTTTACCCATGGTGTGTGTGGTGTTAAAGAGGCCAGAGTTAGAGAATGAGTAAGCAAGTTGGAGATCCTAGAGTACGGGGGATTATGAGCCTTAAGAGGTGTGTGGAACAGGTTGAAGCTAAACATCAGGATAAGGGTCTTAGTTTTTAGGCTTTTGAGTACTTGGAGCAAATGTGTTTGTGCAGCTCTGAGCATAATTCCATCCAATGGCTAATGAAAAGCATATTTGTTCATTTTGGGGGAAGAGGAGATAAGATAACTGAATGCATTTTGGAATCTGAAGTTTTATGAGCAAAACTTTGGTAATCATTTTTCTCTCTGCCTTTGTGTAGCCTGTTCTTCTAGACAGCAGCAGTATTCTCCCTGATAGAATTCTTCTCATGGACACCTTCTTTCAAATACTTATCTACCATGGAGAGGTAAGAACATAACACTTCAAAGTATACGTAACACACATATTTCTGATCAGCATTAGAAATGCTAGCTAATATTGGAGAGATGTTGAAGTTTTATCACATTTCATTACACTCATTAACTACTAACATTATGTTCATTTCATAGATTAATTAGCGATTAATAATTTCATTTCAGGCAATTGTTAAATAGTTTAATCTAACTTTTATAGCAATAAATGAACACAATAACTCAACAGAGAACTATTTTTCTTAGACGATTGCTCAGTGGCGTAAAGCTGGCTATCATGACATGCCTGAGTATGAAAATTTCCGCCATTTACTGCAAGCACCTGTAGATGATGCGCAAGAGATTCTGCACAGCAGATTCCCAATGCCACGCTATGTTGACACAGAGCATGGAGGAAGCCAGGTAACCATCTCCATTTGTGTTATTTTAAATTTTGAAATCACTGTCTAGCAATTTGTATTTCTAATATTGATATTTGCTTTGTAAGTATTTGGCAGGGTGGAAGAATGCTGAATAGTTATTAAATACAAGGAAGGGTCACCGGACCCGAAATGTTAACTGTGTTTTCTCGTTCACAGATGCTGCCAGACCTGCTGAGCTTTTCCAGCAACTTTGTTTTAGTTCCTGATTAATTATTACTCTTTTTCTAGGAATCCTTACCAGGTTTCAAGTCAGTAACTGTGCTGGATATTATTCCTGTAGTGTTAGTGCCAGCTTCTGTATACATTACAGAAGATGCAATGATGCTTTATTCTTTGATAACAAAGTGTGAAGCTGGATGAACACAGCAGGCCAAGCAGCATCTCAGGAGCACAAAAGCTGACGTTTCGGGCCTAGACCCTTCATCAGAGATGACCCTCTCTGATGATGAGTCTAGGCCCGAAACGTCAGCTTTTGTGCTCCTGAGATGCTGCTTGGCCTGCTGTGTTCATCCAGCTCCACACTTTATTATCTTGGATTTTTCAGCATTTGCAGTTCCCATTATCACTTCTTTATTCTTTGATTGTTCTCCTTGTACATGTCTTTGGAATGCACCTCTTTCCATCCTGCCGACCACATTTGATGTTCATTAATTTCTCTGGTAATTTCTTTTTTTGTCTCCAAATCTTAATCACGGATATTTGTTTACTCATCTATATAAAAAATTCTGCGTAAAATTTGAAAAACTGATCAATTTTAGTCGTGATAGAATCTTCATTATTTTAGGATACCCCAGGTCAGTGTCTGACAAATAAAGGAGATTTATATTGAGTTATTAACTGATCATGAATCAGGATTGTTAAAAGAACTGGTTTTGAATAGTAATCGTGTTAAGACCATAAGACATAGGAGTGGAAGTAAGGCCATTCGGGCTAATGAGTCCACTCTGTCATTCAATCATGGCTGATGGGCATTTCAACTCCACTTCCCCGCACTCTCCCTGTAGCCCTTAATTCCTTGTGAGATCAAGAATTTATCAACCTCCGCCTTGAAGACATTTAACGTCCTGGCCTCCACCGCACTCCGTGGCAATGAATTCCACAGGCCCACCACTCTGGCTGAAGAAATGTCTCCTCATTTCCGTTTTAAATTTACCCCCTCTAATTCTAAGGCTGTGCCCACGGGTCCTAGTCTCCCCGCCTAATGGACACAACTTCCCAGTGTCCACCCTTTTTAAGCCATACATTATCTTGTAGGTTTCTATTAGATCTCCCCTCAACCTTCTAAACTCTTATGAATACAATCCCAGGATCGTCAGCCATTCATCGTACGTTAAACCTAGCATTCCAGGGATCATCCGTGTGAATCTCCGCTGGACACGCTCCAGGGCTAGTATGTCCTTCCTGAGGTGTGGGGCCCAAAATTGGACACAGTATTCTAAATGGGGCCTAACTAGAGCTTTAAAGTCTCAGAAGTACATCACTGCTTTTATATTCCAACCCTCTTGAGATAAAGGACAACACTATATTTGCCTTCTTAATCACAGACTCTACCTGCAAGTTAACCTTTAGAGAATCCTGGACCAACACTCCCAGATCCCTTTGTACTTCTGCTTTATGAATTTTCTCAGCGTTTAGAAAATAGTCCAAGCCTGTATTCTTTTTTTCCCAAAGTGTTTGCTATATCACGTCTGCCGAATGTTGTTTGTTGTCACGAATCTTCCTTTGCCTATACTGTGTCTTGGGCCTGTTTAATTATCAGTAGTAGGGCTTAGATCACTGCAGAATCTGACAGAAGAGACCCCTATCTTAATTAGCAATCTTTATTGCACAGTAACAACTGGACAATTTACGTTAGTAGTCGGGCATAACTACTAAGGACTCCCAGGGATTGCAAGGAATACATCAGTCAAGTGTAAGCATTATGGATAGACAATGGCTTGATAGTATTATTACTGAACTATCAATCCAGACACCCAGGTATTATCCTTGCTGCCTGGGTTTGAATCTTGCTGCGGCAAATGGTGGAATTTGAATTCAATAATAATGTGTAAAGACAAGTTTAATGATGACCATGAAACCATTGCCGATTGTCAGGAGAACCATGTCCTTTAGGGAAGGAAATCTACCATCCTTACTTGGTCTGGCTTACATGTCACTCTTGACCCACAGCAATGTGGTAGACTCTTCACAACTATCTAGGCAATTAAGGATGGGCAATAAATGCTAGTCCAACTGGTGATGCCCACATCCCGTGAATGAACCATTTAAAAGAAAAGATAAAGCTTTTGTAGAACTTCCTACATCCATCCAAATACTGTGTGATGTCATTAGAATGGTTGGCGATAATGCAATTTCAACATTAACTCTTTCAGAACTGTTACTTTACACAATACCTTCCAACCACTCTCCCCACCCCCATCCCCCCCACCCCCAAAAATGGGATTAGTATTCTCATAATCATTGTAAAATCATGTATATAGTTATATGAAATTTACCATTGCCCCCAGTCTATGACTTCACAAATGTGGGCAGTCTGGATATTTAATCCTTTTTCCCAGAATGCATTCTGTTTGTACTTGGTAGAATGGCAGATCTGCTTGAATACTGTTGATGTACAACTGAATCATCTCTCCTTTTATCTCTCAAATATCCTTGTGGAGGACATCATTCAATTTCCTTAATTTCTGGAATTTCATTCACTAAAGAATTCTTTTTGGTTAAATAGAGCAGTTGCCCCTAGCATTATCTTGAGTATCTTTTGAACTCATTAAAGCCTATCATGGAGATAACTGCTCTGTTGAAACATGTACTTTCTTTCTTATAGTTTCTAGGACTCTGGGCCAGGTCAAATATTTTCAACTGGAAGAGTTAATCTCTTAATTGCAATATCTTAGAAATTTAGACCAGGCAATTGCTTCTTCTTGACCCATGCCGTGTATCTGCAAGGATTGGTCTGGCTCACGTAGTTATATGCAGCTCATCTCCCTCAATTTGTTGGTCAGGCTGGACTGGGGGAGGCAATGGCCTAGTGGTATTATCGCTGGACTGTTAATCCAGAGGCCCAGATAATGTTCTGGGGGCCTGGGTTAATAAATTTCTGGAATTTTAGGATCTAATGATGACCGTGAATCCATTGCTGATTGTCAGAAAAATCCATCTGGTTCACTTAATGTCCTTTAGGGAAGGAAACTGCCATCCTTACTTGGTCTGGCCTGCGTGTGACTGCAGATCCACAGCGATGTGGTTGACTCTTAACTGTCCTCTGGGCTGTTAGGGATGGGCAATAAATGCTGCTTAGTCAGCGACACCCTCATCCTGTGAATGAATAGAGGAAAAAAAAATCATCAGTTCACCCTCAGATTGATTGTTTGTAAAGTAGATTTCAGACACTGTTGTGTCATGGAAAAAATTCTGCTCACCCAGCACTCTTTGTTACTGCCATTGATTGTTCTGTTTTGGCTAACAGAGCATGGAATGCTTCCACTAGTTTTGCAAAATTTTTAATTACTGTACGTTGACAATACAAAACAACTCTATTTTGCCCGTTAAATATTTGAACTGGAATCTTTCTTCAGTTTGGTTATGCCTTAAATCTACGAAGTCCAATCAAGTCTGTATATGTGGAGCTGGATGAACACAGCAGGCCAAGCAGCATCTCAGGAGCACAAAAGCTGATGTTTCGGGCCTAAACCCTTCATCAGAGAAGGGTCTAGACCCGAAACGTCAGCTTTTGTGCTCCTGAGATGCTGCTTGGCCTGCTGTGTTCATCCAGCTCCACACTTTGTTATCTTGGATTCTCCAGCATCTGCAGTTCCCATTATCACAAGTCTCTATATGTTATCCCTTGTTGAATGGTTTGTTTCTAAAACAGTTGTTCTCTGAGGGATAATCAATCTCCTTCAATGTTTCTAATACAGTTGAAGTTGAGACAGGAGAGAAGGTTCAAAAGTGAAGATTTTTGATTATGAACAATGTACACTTGCAGCTCTTGGGTGAGCTGCACTCTCATTAATGTCTTGTATAGTTTCAGAAACACTTAGTTGCATTTTGGTCGCATTACTTGCCGGACAGATGTATTGGAGACATTTCAGAGGAAGTTCACTAGATTGATTCCAGAGGAAGTTTGTCTTGTGAAGAGAGATTGAGCAGCTTAGGCCTATACCGTTTGAAGTTGAGAAGAATGAGAGGAGATCTGATAGAGGTATATAAGATGCTAAAGGGGATTGACAAAGTAAACCTAGAAGGGCTGTTTCCTCGTGTGGGACAATCTAGAATGAGATCTCGTAGCTTTAAGATATGGGCCTGCAGCTTTAAAACAGAGGAGGAAAAAATACTTCTCAAAAAGGAGTGTGAATCTGGAAATCATTATTTCAGAGAGCACTGAATGCTGGAGGGAACGGACAGATTTTAATTAGTAATGGATTGAAGGGTTGTGGGGATCAGGCAGGAAAGTGGAGTTGAGGCTGAGATGAGAGCAGCCGTGATCATATCAAATGGTGGGGCAGACATAAGGAATTGAATTGCCTACTTCTGTTCCTGGTTCTTATGTTTTATGTTAATTACAGTGTAACTTGTAACAAACCTATGCTCTTGACAATTATTCCATCTGTGTTATGTAGCCTCTGGCAGTAACATCTTTAGCACTGGAAACCGGTCTTATAGAATAGGAGCGCTCACTTAAAATTAATGAAATGTCCATTGGCACAGACAGGTTCTGTGTCTTCTAGATTGGCTGGATCAGCAAGTCCTCCCAGGAATACTTGGGTATCTTCTTCATTGGAGGTATTTCATCTAATGCAGGTATTTTTTCTAATGACATAATTACTCTACTACATAGACCCCTTGTGTACATGACCACTAATATTCCCCTTTTCCTAAAATTGTGTCTCACTTCTGCACATTTGCCAGAAGGGACCGACAGCTTAATAAATGTACCATGCCTTTGTCATGGTTGCATGTTTTCTGTTCCTGTATTGTTTCATTGACCCATGGCACTGAAACTGTAAATCTGTTGTTTCACCTTCTCACTTGGCTTGTCACATGCCTCTTTAGGGTGTCCATATCATGTAAAGTGAACATACTTTTTGCCTTCCTGAGGTAGAGTTGGCCTTCTGTATGAGTGTCCTTCTGGTTTGAATAATTGTCTTCCAAATTAAATCATCTTTGGTCTGTAACAAATAAGATCATATTTTGTCAAGATTTCCAACATTTTTTGTCTCTTTTAAATTCTGATTTCAAAGATCTATTTTTACAGTTTTCCGCTAATCTGTAGAGGTCATCAATTAAATTGTCCACACATTCCTTTGGGAGCTGAACTCTTCTGTTAACTTGTGATCATTCAAGAATTTTATTTGCTTTTACTTTGAAGTAGTTATCAGAAGCTTTTAGGACAATTGAAAGTATCTTCCAGAGAAAGTGGTGGATGTTGGTACAGTTAGAACATTTACAAGACATTGGATAAGGTCGTGAATTTGAAGAGTTTGGAGGGATAGGGGCCAAGCACAAGCAGGTGGAACTAGTTTAGTTTTGGAACATGGCCAGTGTAGACTGGTTGTACAGCTGTATGACTCTAATTGTACTCTCTAATTTGCTCAATTCTGGATTTCTTTAATTTTTGGTTAATATTGTGTCTTAAGAACTATCACCTCCTGCAATGCCCAGTCTTGGGTTCTGTGTGGACCTTCTCCAATTTTGCGTCATTACGGAAATATTATATCTACTTCCATTCCTTCTTAAAATGACATTAATATTTATTACTTTGCTACATTACTATAAAGCCATTTTGAGTGTGTATCTTTTCAATGTTGCTTATCGTCTGCTGTTCTTTTAAGTTTTTGTACTCTCATTCAACAATGCTATTTTAAATTCAATTACTGTCGAGCCTGCTGGACTTTATACAGTGTAATCTTTATTAGTCCTTTTAGACTCAGTTGCAGTAATGCTCTATTAAATCCTTCAATGAAGCTTATAAGTTGTATTCCTGTGGGTTGGGTAGTGATTTTCTGCTTTCAGATATTTAAAATTTTGTTTCTTTTTAAAACCTTATATATGTACTGTTTACTAGGCTCTCCCATCTTATTAATGATCAAAACTCCTTGCCACCTTTTTATGCAGTCAGGATGGTATTTTCACACCTTGATCTGGGCAAAACGATGCCTTTCTGCTTTCCATGGCCCAAAAACAATTCACTTTCCAAATTTTTTAAATAAAGTTCTCTGCCTGCAGCTATTGTAAGTTTTCTCACTGAAATCACGTTTTATATAGAGTCCTCGTCTGTTTATTCTTTAATTTTTCCTGCCTGTTCTACTTCTGCTTTGTCCACTAGACTCCCCTAAATTTGCTCCTTCCCAGCTTCAGTAAATTCTGAGGCCTTCCCAATCCTGCACCCGTAGTATAAATTATTTTGCAGGTTCTTTTGTCATTCCTTGCAGCTGTGCCTCTGGTTTATTGTGTGATAGCAAAAAGTGCAGTTTGCATAGCCAGTCAGACCTAATTTCTGGGGCCATTCAGGAACTGTACAGAATGTATCTGGTCTCTGAAGGCTGTTGTAAAACTTCGTCCCTCCACCCAAAGACTGCATGACATCATCAGATTGGGTGGAGCTAGTACAACCGTTATTTTATACAACAGTAACTTCAGACAGTGTGAGAGAGCGGATTCTCTCAGTACTTTGAGAGTTTACAATTCATCAGAGCCAGAGGTGTAAATTTATTTCTTTGTAATTCAAAAGCTTTATTTTCTCAAAGACTAAACAGAACATAGGAACATAAAATTAAAGGTAAATGAGTATTTTGCTTCTATAATTTTTCAGTGTGTTATATAACTTTTCAAAATGTTGCTATACTTTGGGCAAGGTGTGAGGGAACTTGAAAGTAGGTAGAAGAGACTTTGCAGTATGATCACAGGGCTTGGGATTCTACTTAGAAGTTCAGATTGGAAATGTTGCAGGTTTTCTCCTGGAGGAGTTGAGGGGAGATTCTTTAGACATCTTTAGGATTGTGACAGGTTTGGTGAGGTAGTTGAGGACAAACATCACAACACAGAAAATAGGAGCAGCAGTCGGCCGTTCGGCCTCTCAAGTCTGCTCTACCATGCATTAAGATGGTGGCTGATCATGCAACTCAATAGCTTGTTCTAGCCATTCCCGAGTATCCTTTGATCCCATTAGTCCGAAGTGCTATATCCAACTTTTTCTTGAAATCTCTCAATGCGTTGTCCTCAACTGCTTTCTATGATGGTGAATTCCATAAACTCACCACACTGGTGAAGAAATTTCTCCACTCCTCAGTCCTAAATGGTTTACCCCGTATCCCCTGACATGGCTCCTAGTTCTGAACATCTGCATCATTGGGAATGTCCTGAACATGTTCTGAACATCTGCATCATTGGGAATGTCCTTTCTGCATCCGCAATATGTGGTCCTGTTAGATTTTTATGGGTTTCTTTGAGATCCCTCCTCGTTCTTCTGTATTGCAGCAAATATGATTCTAACTGATTTAGCCTTTCATCATACATGCCAGGAATTAGCCTGGTAGACCTACCTTCTATAGGAAGACCATTTTTCTTTGGATAAGGAGAACTAAACTGTATACAGTATTTCAAGGTGGTCTCACCAAGGCCCTGTATAGTTGCAGCAAGACATTCTGCTTCTGTACTCAAATTCTCTAACTATAAAGGCCAGAATGCCATTTTCCACCTTTACTGCCTGCTGCATTTGAATACTTACCTTCAGTGACTGGTGTTTGAGAATACCCAGGTCTCATTGCATATTCTTAATTTTTAGCCATCCTGATAACCTCCCTTCCTGTTTTTGCTACCAAAGTGGATGGCCTGACGCTTATCCCTGTTACACTGTATCTGCTATGGATTTGCTTGCTCATTCAGCTTCTCCAAATCTCACTGAAAACTCTTCCTATTAGTTGATGATACAGCTATCAAGAGGCAGGAATTTCAAGTTTTTAGTGGGAGGTGCAGGGGAAATGTGAGAGAGAGCTTTTGATTTTTCTTTAGTTTGCTTTATACATAGCTAGACGGAGTGATTTAACACATTGGTGATGATTTCAAGCTTGTTGCTCCATGAAGGTGGTGGTAGCAGAAACCACCAATGATTTCAGGAGCAAATTGGATGGACATTTGAATGAAATAAACCTACTGGGTTATGGGCTGACTGAGCCGCTGTTTTGGGAACCAACGCAGACTCAGTGGACTTGCATGGCAGCCTCCTTTGTCAGAAATGACTCTCATGTCCTACATTACAGCAGTGAAAGCACTTCAAAATTTGATTATAAAGCATTTTGGGAGACCCTGGGATTGTGTATTAGTGCTAGTCTTTCTTTCAGTAATATGTTTGTATTTTTCTAATTTTTGCGAACAGGCTCGTTTCTTGTTGTCCAAGGTAAATCCTTCACAGACCCATAACAACATGTATGCATGGGGACAGGTAAGTCACCTTTTTCTAATGCATACTGTAGTCTTAACAGGCAAGCTGAGATTGCATGATATTATTTTTATTGGCTGAAAAATGCCATGTAGGATGTTCCCCACTATTATTATCATTATTATCTCTGATCTTTAAGCATTATTTATTTAAATGGTAGATTAGGAATGTAATTAGGATTCATATTTAGTTTCATTGTTTTATTTGGTGTCATTACCTACCCATCAGCAGTTATCTGAAATATTTGTTCATGAGCACGAATGTTTGTAGCAGCGAATGTGATCCCCAAACCCAGGTTAGTCGTATCTAAATTATTGTTGACTCATACTTATAAGGAGTACTCAACTACTAAACAATGGACTGTCTTAGAATAATAGCTTTTTGTTTGTTTGATAATCTTAGTTCATAATTGTATGGTGTAGAGAAAAGTTTGAAGTATAATATATCAGGCTCCTTATGCTTTTTTAAATCTGGAAGATGATATCTTATGTAGAGTGGCTTCTACTTTTAAGTCTAGCTGATTTATTATAACAAGTGGCAAGGTTGCTTGTTCAATTAACTTTCATGTTTCATGGTTTCCTTAGGAGGCTGGAGCACCAATCCTGACAGATGATGTCAGTTTGCAAGTGTTCATGGATCATCTGAAGAAGCTAGCAGTCTCGAGTGCCACCTGAGTGTAGAATGGTGATGAAGTAATATGTAGCACTGCAGTGAGCAGGACAAAGAGAGCTGGCAATCTACTCCAGCACATTATACAAAACATCTGCGTCTGTGCTACTGGCCTTTCAAACAGAACAGATTCACACTATGTTGGTAATACACCAAAGGAGGACTTTCCAAATTGCTTGTCTTCATTAGATAAAATTATTGCTTCTGTCCTATAGAGTCTGAAGGCATGTTCTTAAAATTAGTGCTTCCATACACATTACAGTGCAAAATCACTGATCTAAAGTCTCCAAAGTGTCTTGATGAACAAATAGCCGCATCAGTATTGTTATTTTTAACATGCCTCATGAACTCCTGTTTCTTGTTTTCGTCTCTGATTGTTAACATAGTGGAACCTCATGTAGAACTTTTATCAGCAATCAAATAAAATTTGTGAATTTTTGTGAAGAGTGCTGGCCTGTGGAGAAATATTTAGATTTAACTAAGATCGCTGCATTTTTGTCATTAAATACAATTTCCCCCAATTTCCGTAAATTTTTGTTTTGGTTGGAGTTTGAAACAGCTCTACAGTACATGAAATAAAACATAATGACTTAAAATGTGCTCATCTAGTTTATTTTTGTCCTCAGTAGATTTTGAGACATATTTTGAGCGATATGATGCAGTTTTATCCAGCTTTCATCATTTTACGGAGATATTTATATAATTAGCAAAATTATGCACCCATCTCCATTGTATCCTTGAGACTTTTTCTATTAATTGTGTATCTATTTCCTCTCCATGACATAAAAACCCAATCTGAAAATGTATCAGGATTGGTTGGGTTTTTAGTGGATGTCAAATATTCTGTGTCGTAAATAGCATATTTGCTCTAAAAGTCAATATGTAACTGAACATTTTTAGCAGTTTAATTTTATTGGATGTAAGTTACTTTATCCTCTCATCTGTGCAGAATTTACATTTCGTTTTATTTTCTGAACCTAAACATCAGTTGCGATAATACTTATCATCTCTTCATCTCATTCATGACATCAACTCATTTTTATACAATGAAATGAAAAAATGTGTATGTCTGAACCTTGTTGATGATTTGGGACTTTTGCGTGCAACCATGGTCCTCCTAAAAACCCAAGCTTGCTGATCGATAAAGAGTCAAAGAAAAACTGTCCAATGCATTGCTCAATTTTGTAAGTAATCACTTGATGGTTTGTTATTTTTAACCAATATCCTGACAGCCCACTGCCCACCACTGCTTGACCACACTTGCTTCCTGTAACAAAATAAAACAAAGAACTGCAGACGCTGAAAATCTGAAACAACAACCAAAATTGCCAGAGAAACTCGGCAATTCTGGCAGCATTGGTGGAGAGAAAAACAGTTAACATTTCAACTCCAGTTACCCTCCAGAACATGAAGGATCACTGGACTTGAAACATTGATGTTGTTTCCCTCTCCAGAGATGTTGCCAGACCTGCTGAGTCTCCAGCAATTTCTGTTGTTGTTTCCTATTTTTGTAAGGTTGCTTTGCATTCTTCCAGTTTCTATTTCTATTTCATCCTTTGTGATGTTACTCCCTTCCGGTGCTTCCAGATGCTTTCCATTTTCCTTCGTTAAAGGTGCCCACCATCATTCTCCTCAATTGCCTGTTTCATTTTCCACACCCACCCATTCCCTCCCTCTGACAACCAGAGGCTACTGCTTGTTCTTTCATTTTTCACTTCCAATGGATCTATTTTGCTACTTCCAGCATGGTGCCACAAGAAAATACAAGCCCTTATTTCTTCTTTCAGCATTCCAAATTCAACGTGACACGATAGTGTGTGCAGCATTTTGAGCCATCTAGTGGTTATTGAAAGGCTCCATGTAAATTTAAGTCTTTTCTTTCTGGTGTGCCCAATCCCCTTCCTGGCTTCTCTGTTCTCTGCCTCTTACGCTGTGAATAAAGCTCATTGTAAGTTTGAAAAGCAGTATTTCATCTTTTGATTAAGCACTTTACAGCCTTCCACTCAACACTGAGTTCATTTTCAGATCATGACTACTGTTCCATATTTTCAATCAGTAGCTGTTGGAAATAAATGTCACTCTTGTGTACTCCGCTAGCCTCACCCTTTGTTTCTTTTGCTTTCTCTTTTCATGTAGAATTCTTGTTTGTCACAGCATTGATAGTCAAGGTTATCCAATGCAATGATATCACAATGGAGCAAACGGAAGAGGTAGAAACCATGAAATACTTCCAACCGCTGAGGGATTGAATGCATACCATTGGCTTTATTATGCATATACTTTAAGTGACTGAACTAATTTTTTCTTTGTTCATTTCTTCCAGTCTATAATGTCCTTTTGCCTTGCAAAATTATCTGATTTGTTAATCTTGCTTGTTTTCCACCCTTTCCCTTTATCCCTTTATTGTTGTACTTCCTCAGCAGACCACAAATGTATTTTTCTGTCAAGTTCTGATAAAAGCTAATAAAAATGAAATGTTAACTCCCTTTTTTCTCCCTCTGTCAATGCCTGACCTGCTATGTATTTCCACAATTTCCTATTTTTTATTTCTGATTTCCAACTACTGCAGTATTTTGCATTCATATTCCGGTGACATCCGTGTAGATTAAAGTCTGCAATAATTTACCTGAAAGTAAAGGTACATGTCATGCTGGAATAGTGAAATTTATTGAGTGACCGATGGAAGAGCTTAGCTTGAAGGAGCTGGACAAATATGGGATTCCTTTCCGGTAGCCGATCCCGCATTCACCTGAGGTGAGACCTCCAAGGAGTGCTCAATTGTGCTAGACTGTGGGAAGGATTGATAGATGCATCAAGAGATTCAAGAGACTAAAAGTCTATTTACAGCTGAAGCTGTTGCAGCAACTGTACTTCATTCACATGTAAGCTGTAAAATGAGGATCCTGGCTTCCATTTCTAGGCATGGTATTTTGCCAGGATCCTGGCATCCTGATCTATTCTCGGAGACTATCTGCCATCGTTTTCTTACACATTGAAGATCTTTTGAAATATGCTGATGACATTTTGCTGTTGAGAACAGGAAAAATGTGAATGTCCATATTATGGAATTTGTAATTTTCTATATTTGAGTAATATCCGAGACAAGTAGAGAAGCAAGGAGATTTTACGTCTTTATAGTATTCATTGCACAGAATTGAAATAATAATATATGCAGTAAAAAAAACTAGCTGATTCACTACGTGCCTTACTTTTATTCGATGACATGGACAACATCCCATGTGCTCCCCATTCACCATTTGCTTGGAGGAACAAAAGAAAAATCAGGTTGGAAGAAAAACGCTAGGCCCTTTTTGAGATAGGAAAGAATTCTGACAATTCCTATTTGATCCTTAAAGTTGTCCAAACATCAGTTCCAGGAGACAGTTCCATGTAGTCTGAGGTACATCACTCATCTCAAACTTATTATTTTCTTGAAACAATTATGTTGGACCTCCGCCAGGAACTGAACTTTTTGAATATTTGTAGTGAAATGGCACCCATTCCTTGAGCCGGCTATTCAGTGCATATGTTGGTAACCCTCTCGGAAACAATCACCTATCATAGTTCAATTGTTTCATCCGTTCTCCATTCTGTGAAATTCAAATACCCACACTGTTTACTGGCAACGGGTTATGTGACCACTTGTAATCCAGATGCTGAGACTAATGATCCAGTGATAGGAGTTCAAATTTTAAACCAACTGAAGGATTTCAGTTGTCAGTTAAATCTGGGGTAAGAAAATAATGGTGATCCTAAAAGCTGCTAGCTTGTTGATAAAACCTATCTAAGTTAGCGAATAAAGCTCATTCTCTTGACCTTGACCTTGCCCTGCCCATATGTGCTTTCAGACTTGGAGCAATGCAGTTGGCTCTTACTAGCCCTCCAAAGGGCAATGTTTGCGATGGTTCAAGTAAGCAACTCACTGTCATCATCTCCAAGACAAATACGGATGGGCAATAAATGCAGAGCTGCCCATTGAAGACATGAGTTAAAAACTATTTAAAATACATGAACAAACTCTCCCTGAAATCTATGCCTTTGAATTCTCATCAAAACTCGTTCTTTGAGCCTTTCATAATAGCTGAAGATTTTTAAATTTAGGTATCAGCTTTGATCCCCTAACAGACTGCCAGAAAACATGATAATCATTTGCCCCCAGAACTCTGCCAACCAAAAGGTCTACGGAATGCCTGGGACAGGCCTACTTTCTTTTTGTCTTGTTCACAGGATGATTGCCTCTGGCCAGCACTTCTTGCCCATTCCTAATGACTCAGAGGGCAGTTAAGAGTCAACCACGTTGTTTTGGGCCTGGAGTCAGACAATTGACAGTATTTACATGGTTATCTTAGGGCTAGCTGTTATTCCAGATTTTTTTAAAAGTTGAATTCATATTTCACTGTCTGATGTGGTACATTTCAAGCCATATCCCAGGAACATTGACCTGGTGTTCTGCTTTATTACTCCAAGGACATTGCCACTATCTTTGTCTCTATTTTAACCAATGCCTAAGGATGTCAACTGATGATCTTCCCATACTTGTGTTCCATAGGGAAATCCAACCCTGTGACATTGAATGAATTTCAATATCTGTCCAAGTCTGCATGGCTTCTCCATAATATTGCTAGTCCTGTCTTTATTGATGGTAGAGATTACAAGGCAGTCCAGGGTTGGCAAAGTAACCTTAATGAGTTACTGCAGTGCATAATTCTGTGTACATACAACATACATGGTTTACCATTGTGAAAAATTGTTCATTTTACCTTTGTTCTACAAGCTAAGTTATTCTCTCGTATGCTTGAATGTGACTATTTAAGGGCAGTTTTCCAGATCAGTGTTCCTTCCATTGTATTTGGGTTATTGTAAACATATTGTGGATCTTGAGACTTTGCTTCACCCACACTTAGTTAGACTTAGCAGGACCAGTCACTCTGTAGCAGATCAAATGATTCACCCCTCCACCTATAAGAAAATAGTCGCTTGGCCACACTGAACCCAGACATAAATGTTAAAATATCGCAATATTTATCAAAAGATTAAAGTATTTCAGTAGCGGGCAGAATTTTCTGTAGTATTGTCAGGAGTAAAGAAATGATCATTGTGACTGGCTTCCCAAAGTGTAATTGTGGCATACTTGTGTGTAAAATTATATCTTGCGCCAGTGCATTAACTTTGATGCAAGGGAATCACTTCCCATTCTTTGGTTTGCAGATTATACTTTCCACACTAAGTCTCAAATACTCATTAGGCCATTTCTGCCTATTTTTGTTGCTACTCACTGCTGCTTGCTGACAACAGTCTTCAATGAAAAGACAGCATCAAAACTAAAACATAGCAAAATAGATTTTGAGATTTCAAGGGGATCAAGGATTACAGGGAGGAAGCGGGAGAATGGTGTTGAGGAACTTATCAGCCATGATGGAATGGCGGAGCAAACTTGATGGGCTGAATGGCTTAATTTCTGCTTCTATGTCTTATGTTCTGATATCTGTAATCCAGGGTTAGGTTCACTCAGAATTTGGTTTGAACTCCATAGAAGGTCAGCATTTGGATATTTTTGTCTTCTGCTTGGGCAGTTTTACATTAGCAACATAATTGTGAGTCAAAGCTTGTCAAGTAGTTTTGCAGCGTTGGTATTAAATAGCAGTACCATTTTTTACAGTCTTTGAAATTGGGCCCTTCATTGAATAGCTAGTGTTGAAATACATCCTGTGTAAAGAGATGTCAGTATGTTACTAGGCAGTGATCGAACTAGAAGTTAAATAACAGATGCCACTGTTTGAAGTTGTAAATGGTATATTGCTGATGAAAGTACTGCAGTAAATAGATATTATACTGTACAAGCCATGATTTATTTCTCTGTTTACTGAACTTAAATGCAAACTAAATAGCAATATTGTAAACGTAATTCAGTTACCAAGATAAGAATTGTACTTTCATCGCATGTATAAATTACACTGCTTCTTTACAATCTTCAGTTATGCTTTATAAATTATTACATTTTACATTAAGCTTGGAGCATCACTTTATTAAGAATGCTTTATCATTTGCCAACGGATAAAGTAAATGGTCAATGCCATGATTTCTGTCTATTTCAACTTGTCTTACTAGATCTTAAATGGAAAGAGCATTCATCGAAGAGAAGGACATAGCTTGTAAATGTGAACAGCATTTTCTTCAATGAATTTGTGGTTCATACATAGCCCTAGAAGGCTTGACATTTTTGACCATCCCTAACTGGTGGTGGTAGTGAGCCAATATCTTGCACCATTCCATGTGATGAAAAGACTCCACAATACTCCTAGTTAAGGAGTTGTAATGTTTTTAATTTGTAATGATGAAAGAATGAATGAGTGCATGTCAATTTATTAAATTTAAGACATACCTTAGCTATTTTTTTTAATATTTTGTTTCTGTGGTACGATCTGTTCTTGAGGAAAGAATAATATCATTAATTTTCCCATACAATTTGCTCTGTTCAAAGTAAAGCCATAATAAGCATCAATTTGAACTATCGAAGGGTTGCACCTGAACTTCAAAGTTTCTGTCCCACATTTCCTCCTATCAATCTCCAAATACAGTCTTCACACAGCCTTCATTCAGATCAATCTATACTGGAAATGCACAAAGTGTCCATGATTGAGGTAATCTTATAAGTCTGAGAAGATCTGTTCCAATATTCATAATGTGGAATGCTCTTATGACTCACTGGCTGTAGTTATTTGTGTTCCACAAATGCCAAAGTGCTCCTAGGTCATGTATAATTTGGGCCAGCTAAAGATTAATACACCTCAGCAATCTGAAATAATCCTAAACTCATGATACTACCTGTCATAATGCTTAAATCTTTTTTTTTTCTGTTTGTCGTGTTATTTATGGTCACGGACTCAGTTTGCGCATAGTATTGACTTATGGACGACGTAAGCTTAGTGCTAGTTATGAGCCAATTTCAAGCAGTTGTGTATGACTAGACTTGTTTGACAATGATATTTGCATTTAACCAAATTTTAGTAGAACTACTTACAACCTGCAAAAATGTAATCCTGAAGATTACAACTTGTTTGAAAGTACATATGAATCTTTTTTGGTGATCTGCAAGGGAATAAATTATTCCCTATCTCACCTGTTTGATGAAGGGAAATGTGCTTTGACCAGATTAATCGCTGGGTAGGATCCATTATACCCAATTGTGGGTGCTTGTGGCAAAAAATAAACCAAGAAGCACACCATCTGAAATATATAACAGGGTCCTAAAGTTTGTTTCTAGGATACAATGTCTCCTTTAGCAATAATCATGAAGAGCATGTCCTACATGGACTCCATCCTGTGTTTCAGGTCACTGGAGACTGTCAAAGAAGGAATAGGCACCTTTTTCTCACTCCAGTTAATGTGCAGCCAAGAAGAGCACTTTAAAAGCTACCCGTTTTCTCTCTCAGCAGTACTTCTGTGTGAACTGAGTTGGCAATTGTTGAGTTGATTTCAGAACGCCCCTGAGCTATATCTGCACACTCGACTAGTTTTTCATTCTTGTGGAATGGAACATGAAGTCCAATTTGGAAAGAACTTTCTTTGGTCTCTAGTTTTGGGCACCATTGTAGATGCAGTGCCAATTTTTTGCTTGCTTCCAGCAATAAGCAAAGTTCTTAACTGTTACCTTGACATGGCTCTTTCACCTAAAGCCTATGAACCCACAATAAATGTTTAAATTAACTGTGTTTATTACAGTTTAAGCAATCTGATGGCATTCATGTTGTTTTGTGTGCTCTTAGAATTAGAGTAGCACAGTGTAACTTTAATTAAAAGTTTAGCTATTGTTTGACAAATGTAATACTTTATGACACTCAATTGATCAATATGTTGGTCCACTTGCCATGTGTATATAATTAGGAATCCAAATGCCACTAATTACATTTTGGATTATTAAATAAAAATGAGTCATAGATAACATCATTGTGTGTTTGATACTAGGACTCAAATTTGAATGGTATTCGCAGGAGTACTTTAATTTTTGGTATGTTGGTAAAGTGTTCAGATGAAAAGCAAAGTAGATCATTTTTTTAAAAATCATTGCAAATGATTTACTTCCTTGGTTGCTGAGCACTTTGTTCAGTAAATGTGCAGAGTGAAGTATACTTATCTGCACTGTGATAGGATATATAAAAATTTTCCTTTAAATTTAATCATTGTGAGTGCTTTACTTCCTTGGTTACTGAGCAGTTTGTTTGTTCAGTAAATATGCACTGTAAAATATATTTACCTGTGTTGTGATAGTACACATAAAATATTTTAGACACAGAATAGTACGGCCCAGGAACAAGACCTTTGGCCCATGATGTTCTGCTGAACATAACACCAAATTCAACTGATCCCTTCTGCCTGCCCTTGGTGCATCTCCCTGCATTCCTTGCATATTTGTGTACTTATCTAAAAGTCCCTTGAAAGCCCCTATTGTATCTGCCTCCACCACTGCAGCAGCGCATTCCACACTCCTACCACTCTCTATACAAAAAAACTTGCCCCACACATCTCCCTTGAACTTTGCCCCTCTCACTTTAAATGGTAGTATTAGACACTTCAACTGTTGCGAAAAACCCTATCTATGCATCTCTGAATTTTATAGGCTTCTATCAAGTCTCCCCTCTGCCTCTGCTGCTCCAGAGAAAACAATGAATTTTTCTAGCCTCTCCTTATATCTCATAACCTCTAGTCCAGGCAGCGTTCCAGTAAACCTTCTCTGCATCCTCTCCAAATCCTCTATGACCTTCTTGAAATGTGGCAACCAGAATAGAACGCAATACTCGTAAGTGTGTTCTCAGTCACATAAAGCTGCATCATGACTTCCTGTTTCTTGTAGTCAATTCCTGTTACAATAAAGGCAAGCATACCATATATCTTCTTTACCACCTGCGTGGGCACTTTCAGGGACCTATGGACATGAACCCCAAGATTCCTTTGTACATCAATGCTGTTCAAGGTCCTCCCATTAACTCTATATTTTTCCTTAACATTTGATTTCCCGAAGTGCAGACTTCACATTTACCCGGATTAAACTGGATCTGCTATTTCTCCATCCATATCTGCAGCTGATCTATATCCCACTTTGACAACCTTCTACACTACTCCACCAATCTTTGTATATATCTGTTTGTACCATCATTTTTTTCTAAATTTCACATATATTGCGAAGATGATGTTGCCCTCGCCGCATTATCTGATCCCCTGTCCATTGTTAAAATTGGCCTGCTGTGTAAATTTAATTCACATGTAGGACATGGGATGAATAGTGGGGATGAGGGGGGTGTCATTGGCTGACTAACATTTCTTGCCCATTCCTAGTTGATGTTGAGAAAGTGGTGATGAGCTGCCTTCTTGAATTGCTGCAGTCCATGAGCTGTAGGTAGACCTACAATGCCCTTAAGGTGGGAATTTCAAATTTTGACCCAGCTACAATAAAGGGACGGTGATGTATTTTCTAGTCAGGATGATGAGTGACTTGGAGGGCAATTGCAGGTGGTGGTGTTACCACATATCTGCTGCTGTTGTCTTTCCAGATAGAGATGGTTGTGGGTTTGGAAGGTGCTGCTTAAGGATCTTTGAATTTCTGAAGTGTATCTTGATTGTACACACTGCTGCTACTGAGCATTGGTGGTGGAGGGAGTGGATACTTGTGGATGTGTTACTTTGTCTTAGTTGCTGTCAAGCTCTTGAATGTTGTTGGAACTGTACCCATCCAGGCAAGTGAGGAGTATTCCGTCACTCCTGACTTGTGCCTTCTAGATGACAGACTGGTGTTGGGGGAGGGGGATGGTCAGGAGGATCAGGAAGTGAGTTACTCGCCACAGTATTCCGAGCACCTGACCTGCTTTTGTAGCCACTGTGTTTTGTATGATGAGTTCAGTTGAGTTTCTGGTCAATGGCAACACGCAGGATGTTGAAAGTTGGGGGGCGGTGGGAAAGAGGTTCAGTGATAGCAACATCATTGAATGTCAAAGGTTACATTTTCTCTTCTTTGAGATGGCGGGTATAACCTTGCATTTGTGTGGCATGAATGTTATTTATCACTTGTCAGCTAAAAACTGGAGTTAGTCCAAGTTTCATTGCATTTGAACCAAGGACTGCTTCATTATCTGAGAAATCGCAAATGGTGCTGAACATTGTGCACTCATTTGTGAACATCCTCACTTCTGACTTTACGATGGAGGGAAGGTCGTTGATGAAGCAGCTGAAGATGGTTGGGCTCAGGGCATTACACTGCGGAACACTTGCAGAAATGTCCAGGAACCAGGATCTCCAACAAAAACAACCATCTTCCTGTGTGCCAGGTGTGACAACCTGTGGAGAGTTAACTCCTGATTCCCATTGATTTCAGTTTTGCGAGGACTCCTTGATGCCAAGGGCTGTCACTCTCACCTCACCTGACCTCTGGAATTCAGCTCTTTTGTCCACGATTGAACCAATGCTGTAATGAGGTCAGGAGCTGAGTGGCTCTGGTGGAACCCAAAGTGGGCCTTAGCAAAAAGATTGTTCTGAAGCAGGCTCTATGAGCTGAGCAAAAGTGGAATGATGAGGTGGTAATTGACTGAGTTGGATTTTCCCTGGCTTTTGTGTCCTGGACATACTTGGGGAATTTTCCACATTGTCAGGTAGATGTCAGGGGCCCATAGCCTTTGCAATATCTCATGTCTCCAACCATTTCTTGATACACATGGAGTGAATCAAATTGGCTAAAGACTTGTACTGTAATGCTGGGGACTGTTGGAGGAGGCTGAGGTGGATCATCCGCTCGGCAGTTCTGGATGAAGATTGCTGCGAATGCGTCAGCCTTATCTTTTGCACTGAAGTGCTGGGTTCTTCTATCATTCAGACAATTGACAATGGTTTCATGGTCATCAGTAGGTTCTTAATTACACATGCTTTTACCTCAGTAAGATTTGAGCCTGGGTGCCCAGCTTCTGGATTAATAGTTTAGCGATAATACCACTCAGCCATCTCTGCACCTTAAACTATTTGTGGTTAGTAATCAAGAAAAGAATCTTGCTAAAGCTTTATTAAAATATTTCCCAAGACTTTGAAATGATCATGTGAGAATTTTCAAACCTACCAGAATTATCAGAATTTTTGGTATTTTCACATGGATTTCTTCAAAATGGCTTTCTGTGCTGGGAAATATCAGTAATTGAGAACCGAAGCCAAGGGGCTAAAAATGATAAGCTGTGACGATGACTAGAAGATGATGAATTCTCAACTTCTGCCCCCATTGATCCAACTCTGGAATTAGTCAATATGTGACTTAGTCCAATTAGTGGTCTGGAAGGGATCGATGTGAAATTGCTGGCTGGTAGCAGAGGGTGTTAATTAGACTCTATAGTTTAGTGTTGAATTATAGATTTAATTGAAGCTGTTCATGTATCCCACACCCTTAGATGACTGCCCAAAATTTTGAATGAAGGGTGCAAAGATTCTAAAATAGGGCAATACATCATCCACTTTGCACATGGCAAAGTCCTGGATATACAATCAGATGATCTGTTTTAGTACTATAACCAAAACTGGCTGTAACAAATAAATTTGTTGTGTGCTATCTTTTCTCTGAATGTGGATTGGCCAACAATTTGCTTTCTTCAATGTGTGGTCAGTAACATTGGCATGAAAATATATCATATAATGAAAGTACCATTTGATTTATTCTACTAATTGAGATTCTGATAATGAATTTTCTAAGAGCACAATCATTCTGACATTGGAATACTTATCCTGAAATGTAACATTACCATTGCCACAGGAGAGTAACTATCGTGGAGTTAATGGAAGACATTTCAGTTTCAGTTTTGTGCCACTAGAGGGAACCTGATTTGAAATAGTAGTATGAATTTTCGTTAAGTTCCCCGAGAATCTCACAACTACATCTTTTTGACTACCTCTGAAAATGTTTACAGGTCTGATATTTGGTATCTGACAAATTAATTACTCCGAGCACAAAAAATAGTTTGCTCCAGATTTCAGATTAGATCTCTTACTGATCAAGATTTTAGTTTTGTTCTTAAAATGCAGGTAAATCTTAATGTCAGTATCTTCTGGCATCAAACAACTGCCAAGGTTGTCGAATTTTATCCACTACTCTCGGTCTACTTTTATCCTAATGTTTATCCACTTGTTTTCTCGAGTCCTCCTTGCAAACCTTATAGCTTTCAATGATTTCATTGTGTCTTAATATGTAGCCTTGTGAGATCATTACAACGGATTAGGATAAAGATTTGCATATTTAGAAAACGATGCTGAAATCTGAACTTGTGTGGTTTTATGCAATTAACTGCCAATTTATTTTCCAAATGTATTTAGTCTTTTGCTCCTGTAACCATAGCAAATTTGAGCCCCTGTGAAAGTATGAATCTAATGCAGGTTTGTGGTTCTCCTTGTAGAAGTCTGCCTTTGTGTCGTGTCTATGATGTGTAATAACAAAAAGACCACAAAAACAAAAAAGCGAAGTACTGCACAGGAACAGGCCCTTCAGCCTCCAAGTCTGTGCTGATTATCATGCCCTAACTAATCTAAAAAACAAACCTGATAGAATGGAAAATCTCTAGGACACTTTGATAAGGTCAATTCTGGATTACCTCAATTAAACATTAACTCTACAGAGTTAATGATCTAAACGCTGTTTCTTTCACCAGGCTTTTAAACTGGTAACCCTCTATGGTCCAATTTTAATCAAAATGGGAGAATTATATTTTCGTGGAAGATTGATTGTATAATCTGCCAAGAATAGAGATATGTTACCATTCATTGTCAATGCCGGAATTGGCTAATATTGAGTCTGAGAAACACTTAACCTTTGGTTAAAAAGAATTACTATAGAGTCAAATTGTGCCATATTGAGCTGAACTGTAGCTTGTCTTTGTGCCTTGATGTTCTCGAAATTCCCACATTGCCACTGACAATTTTTCTCATTGCCCTAAAGAGGAAGATGTTAAACAAATAACTCAATTGCCTAAATTAGAAAGAACATTCTGACGTCTCACATGTGAGCAATGCTTGACCACATGGTGATGCAATATCTATTTAATAATCCATTCGCAATCTTGAGTGATTGACCATTGTCAATGGATCTTCTACCAGTTGAAATCTTGAATTAGTTTATTTAAAATAGAGAGTAAGGATAATTCAGTGCACCTCATGTTTCATACAAAAGGATATTACAGTCAACTCTTGATGACTGACTCTCAAGGGATCCACCTGTGCATTTGTGTTAAATGGAGCATTGAGAGTCCGAGCAGGGCCCCATGTAGCCTGATTTGCCCACACTATGTTCAGTGCCTAAAAGGGAAATCTCAAAGGCGACTGATGGCCTGCTCAGAGCCCTGTGATTATGTTCTTTCCTGTAGCTTAACTCGACCTGGTTGGTCAACAGTGTAAAGGTCCTATTGACTCATACAGTTCGGAAACAGACCCTTCATTTGGACTGTGAACCAAAAATGGAAATAGCAAACTGCCTTAAAGTGAAGACCTTCGAAAAGTTTACTGCACTTGTGAAAACAAATTCCTGGAATTCAGTGTAACTTGTGTTTGCGCTATTGCTTTGTTCAAAGATTGGGGGATGATGCCATGTCACTAGCTTCTTGTTAAGTGCAGGAATCTGTTCAGCATTCTCTGTTAATCTTTATCCATCAGACAGGTAAATTGCTGACATTAAGTAATCTGACTAAATCTTTCACTTTTGTGATGAACCTGCGAATAGCGTAGCTCAAGTATCAACACAGTTTCCAAAGTGTGTCATAACAGTCATATAAGAAACTTAGACAAGTTCAGCTAATCTAGAGTTACTGGTTTGACCTTTTGGTTCATCACAGACATCATTTTGTTGGATTTGCTACTCAGCCAGCAGGAATAACTGGTGACTTCAATTCAATCAGGTTTTTGTGTCATCTGAATTTCACTCTCACTGATTTCACTGTACTTCTCAGGAAAAGATGTTGTTCGGAATTTAAATCACAACAAGTGAAATGATTGGAAAAAATGGGAACATTGCACTGTGGTGCCTTGAGATTACTCTCCATGTGAAATATGATGGAAAGTTAAGATGAGGCTATCAAAACCATACAATCAGCCAAAATTTGATTGAAGGGAAAATATTGTTTGAAGGATCAGAAGACAATACTCATTACAGACAATTCTTCAAATTGAAGGCTGCCAATCAACATCTAAAATACAGGCTTTAACAAAGCTTTTGGTAAAGTTTTGGATTTTATTTTCAATATTTTTCTCAATTTAGCATTATCAACCACTGCCCTAGTTAATGTTCTTTAGAAACTTCCTTAAAGTAAAAGTAGCTTGAAGTGAAACAAAAAGCAGTAAATGCTGAGGAAACTCCACAGGTCTAGCAGCATCTGTGGAGAGAGGAACAGTTAACAGTGAGCCCAGGCAGTTAACAACAAATACATGCCTCTCTATTCCGTCTCTTTGTTTATACAAATTGCCCCCATTTAATCTTTTTTTAAAAATTCATAAAACAATAGAATAAGCATTTGACTAGATAGTGATTGAGAATATAAACTTGCAAATAGGACTAGTAAATTACAGATGTGAGGGGTCAAACAACCATCCAAATTTTGTGAAAAATCTGAGGCACAGTAAGCACAAAGGAAAGATAAAACAACCTGGGGATGGCAGGTGATAATGGGAACTGCAGATGCTGGCGAATCCAAGATAATAAAGCGTGAAGCTGGATGAACACAGCAGGCCAAGCAGCATCTCAGGAGCACAAAAGCTGACGTTTCGGGTCTAGGCCCTTCATCAGAGAGGGGGATGGGGTGAGGGTTCTGGAATAAATAGGGAGAGAGGGGGAGGCGGACCGAAGATGGAGAGAAATGAAGATGGGTGGAGAGGAGAGTATAGGTGGGGAGGTAGGGAGGGGATAGGTCAGTCCAGGGAAGACGTACAGGTCAAGGAGGTGGGATGAGGTTAGTAGGTAGGAGATGGAGGTGCGGCTTGGGGTGGGAGGAAGGGATGGGTGAGAGGAAGAACAGGTTAGGGAGGCAGAGACAGGTTGGACTGGTTTTGGGATTCAGTGGGTGGAGGGGAAGAGCTGGGCTGGTTGTGTGGTGCAGTGAGGGGAGGGGATGGACTGGGCTGGTTTTGGGATGCGGTGAGGAAAGGGGAGATTTTGAAGCTGGTGAAGTCCACATTGATACCATTGGGCTGCAGGGATCCCAAGCGGAATATGAGTTGCTGTTCCTGCAACCTTTGGGTGGCATCATTGTGGCACTACAGGAGGCCCATGATGGACGTGTCATCTAAAGAATGGGAGGGGGAGTGGAAATGGTTTGCGACTGGGAGGTGCAGTTGTTTATTGCGAACCGAGCGGAGGTGTTCTGCAAAGCGGTCCCCAAGCCTCCGCTTGGTTTCCCCAATGTAGAGGAAGCCACACCGGGTACAATGGATGCAGTATACCAGTTTGGCAGATGTGCAGGTGAACCTCTGCTTAATATGGAAAGTTGGAATTGGTTGTTGAGTCTGACCATCTTCAGTGGAAAATAAATCAGCATGTGATTTCCAGGAAGCATGTATATGATGTGTTGGTGAGCATTCAACTCGTTTATTCTCTCCGACCTCAAGTATTTGCTCAAGTTGGGAGATGAAAAGAAAAATTGTATTTATTATAACAGTAAATCAATAATAAAATTACAAGGACAGAGTAAGCCCACAGCAATGAATTAGAAGTATTAGTTTATAAAGACGTGTAAATTAAAATGTTGAGAGTGAATAGAGGGTGTTTTTAGACCTGTCAGTCCCTGTGGGCTGTGTGTGTGTGTGTGTGTGTGTGTGAGAGAGAGAGAGAGAATCCACTTTCACCAGCTTGAGCTAAGAATTTCTAAGCTTGAAGGCCAGCTAGAAGCACTGCAGTACACGAGGCAGAGTGAGTGCTTTCTGGGGGGGGGGGGTGGAGTTGGAAGTGGGGGATGGGTAGGAGAGATGGTGATTGGTGGATGCAGGTAGGGGGTTATCATGATTGGTCCATGGGAGGGGTGGAGCAGATAGGTGACAAGGAAGATGGACAAGTTAGTTCAGGTCAGGAAGGGGAGGTCTGGACATGGGGTAAGGCTGCAGGGGGAGGGATTTTGAAGCTGGAGGAGTCAATGTAAGGTCATTGTGCTGTAAGCTCCCAAGGCAAATTACCAGGTGTTGCTTCTCGAGTTTGCGTTTGGCCTCACGCTGCCAGTGGAGGAGGACATGGATGGGGGAAGAGGGAGGGGGAATTAAAATGGATGGCAACCGAAAGGTTGGGTTGGTTGTTGTGTACAGAACACAGATGCTCCGTGAACTGGTCCCCAAATCCGTGTTTGGTCTCCCCAGTGCAGAGGAGACCATATCAGGAGCAACGGATGCAATAGATAAGATTGGATGAAGTGTAGGTGAATTTCTGTCAGATTTGGAAGGATTATTTTCTGCCTTGGATGGAGGTAAGGGGGAGGCGTAGGGGTAGGGATAGCACCTCCTGTGGTTGCAGGGAACGGTAGTGGGTATGGTGGAGGGCTTGGTGGGGAGTGTAGAGCTGATAAGGGAGTCACAGAATGATTGGTCCCTGTGAAATGCAAGCAGGGGTGGGGAGGGAAATATCTTCTTGTTGATTGGGTCTGATTGTAGGTGGTGGAAATGTCAGAGGATGATGGGTTGGTGGGGTGATACATGAGGACTAAGGGGCCTCTATCCTTGTTGTTGGGAGCAAGAGTTTTAAGGTCAAAAGTGCCAGGAATGGATGAGATGCGGTTGAGGGCATCCTTAATTACAGAGGAGGGGAATTTATGGTCCCTAAAGTAGGAGGATATCTGGGATGTCCTAGAGTAGAACGCCGCATCTGTCAACGCATGTCAACACCTTCTCTCCTTGCAGTCAGCCTTACCCCAGCTCAGTGTCTCCCCCTCTCATTCCTGCAGATGACTCCTACTGTTCTAAGTCCTCAGATGGATCCACATCCTCAACAAATGCTTTTTCTCCACCCTATTGGACATCAAAGACCATAAGCACCCTACTGGACATCAAAGACCGGACTCTCCCATACTCACCTCCTCAACCATTCAGCGCCTTAACCTGATCTCCGACCTTCTCCGGGATCAGCCCAACACCATTGACCATGCAGGTGCTTCAACCACACCTAATGACCATGTGATGGTCACTCCTGCCAACGTCAATGACCGTGTAGCCACCAATACCAGTGGTAATCAAGTTACTTTTACTTCCACCCACATGACTCCAGGACACACACCCGCTCCTGGCACCAGCTCTACGTTCAGTGTGAGCCCCAAGCCCAACTGTATTCACCAACCTCCCCCACCACTGCCCCAGACCACCCCCTCACTGAGGGTGAACGGCCAGTCCTCAGCAAGGGCTCACCTTCCTTCCCTGATGCCCACACATCAATGAATTCCACACGCAATGATGTTAAGCTCTTTATCTGCCATCTTTGCCTCCGCACCTATTTTTTTGAGCAGGAGTCCAACCCACCCTCTAACGTCCCCTTCTTCCACCTCCAGAAAACGCCATCTTCCTGGCCATCCCATCCCAGCCTCCTACAGTCTCTCGACCTTTTCATCTCTAATTGCTGCCACGACATCAATTGCTTGGATCTCTCCACCCCTCTCACTTATTCCAGCCTCTCTGCTTCGGAACATACAGCCGTCCGCTCCACCGTTCCAATCCTAACGTCACTATTAAACCCATCAATAAGGAGGAAGTGCAGTGGTAGTATGGCATACATTGCTGAGGCCAGACATCAACTGTCTGACATCTCTTCCCACCATCCCCTCATCCCGATCACCAAGCCATCACCTCCCTCACCACCACAAGCCTCATCACCTCTGGAGATCTCCCATCCACAGCCTCCAGCCTGATAGTTCCCCAACCCTGCACCACCCATTTCTATCTCCTGTTCAAAATCCATAAACCCAACTGCCTGGTCGATCCATTGTCTCTGCCTGCTCCTGTCCACCAAGCTCATCTCCTGCCTTGACTCCATTCTATCCCCTTGGGTCCAGGAACTCCTTACCTACATGCATGATGCAACCCATGTCCTTCACTTTTTCCAACACTTTCTATTCCCTGGCCCCCAACAGCTCATCTTCACCAATCCTTGTACACCTGTATCCCCAACACCATGGGCTTAAAAGCTGCCCGCTTCTTCCTCTCCTGTAGGTCCAACCAGTCTACCTCCACTGACGCTCTCACTCGCTTGGCTGAACTGGCCCTCACTCTGAACAATTTCTCCTTTGATTCCTTCCACTTCCTACAAACCAAAGGAAGCGCATATACCTGAACTATGCCTACCTCTTTGTAGGATTTGTGAAACAGTCCCTCTTCCGCAACTACACCAGCACTGTCCCTCACCTCTTACTCTGCAAGGAGTTCAAGCAGTTCATCAACTTTGCCAACACTTTTCACCCCGCCCTCAAATTTACCTGGACTATTTCTGACCCCTCCCTCCCTTTCCTGAACCTCTCTGTCTCCATCTCTGGAAACAGAGTCACCACTGACATCCATTTCAAACCCACTGACTCCGACAGCTTCGTCGGCTACTGCTCCTCTTACTCACCCTCCTGTAAAACTACATTCCCATACTTCCAATTCCTCTGCCTCTGCTGCATCTGTTCCCATGACATCTCAGGTAAGCTCCTACTTTAGGGATTGTAATGTCCCGTCCTCTGTAATTAATGATGCGCTCTACTGCATCCTCATCATTTCCCGCATTTCTGCTCTTCACCCCATCTCCCTCAAGTACCACCCCACCAACTTCCAGATCCAACACATCATGCTAACACATTGCTGCCACCTACTATCAGTCGCCACCACCAAAAAGATATTCCCCTCCCCACATCTGTTCGTTTTCCATAGGGACTGTTCATTCTGTGACTCTCTCATCAGCTGTACACTCCCTGCCAATTCCTTCATCATACCTTTCTCTGCAACTGCAAGAGAACACTTCCTCTCTCAGCTCTGTCCAAGGCCAGAAACAATCCGTCCAGATGCGGCAGAGATTCATCTGAACTTCATCCAAACTTATCTATTGCATGCGTTACACCCAATTTGATTTCCTCTATACTGGGAAGACAAATGCATACTCAGGGACCGGCTTGAGGAGCATCTGCGCTGCAATAGCGATAGTTATTGTATTTTTCACTCTCCTCTTTTCACCTCTTGCTTATTTAGTAATTTTCTTCAGATTTCAGTATCCATTTCAGTATTAGTCATTTCATACTTAGTTAATATTCTTCAGGTTTTATTGACTAATCTTTGGTAGGAAAGTGCAGGCTAAATGACAACATAACAGACTGTACATTGTTACTTGAAAGGACCAGTTTAATGTGCTAATCTATGTTTCTTTAATTCTTTCTCTCCTGAAAAATGTAAACGTACATTTGCTCAGCAACTCCTAGAGTCATAGAGATGTACAGTATGGGAACAGACCCTTCGGTCCAACTCTTCCATGCCAACCAGATATCCGACATTAATCTAGCCTCATTTACTAGCATTTGGTCCACATCCCTCTAAACCCTTCCTACTCATATACCGATCTAGATGCCTTTTAAATGGTGTAATCATACCAGGTTCCACCAGTTCCTCTGGAGGCTTATTCCATACATGCACCACCCTCTGCGTGAAAAAGTTGGTCCTAAGGTCCCTTTTATATCTTCCCTTCTCACCTTAAACCTATGCCCTCTAGTTTTGGACTCCCCCACCCCAGGGAAAAGATCTTGCCTATTTACCCTATCCATGCCCCTCATGATTTTATGAACCTCTCACCCCTCAGACTCTGACACTCCAGGGAAAATAGCCCCAGCCTATTCCCGAGAGCTCAAACCCTCCAACACTGGCGACATCCTTTTCTTTCACAGCAAGTCATACAGCACTAGCAGCAAGTTTAAGACGCCCATTTTATACATGACCATTATTTCTATAGATGTGTGGATACTATGGATCTTCCCTAACTCTTTATTTATACACAGTTAATTTCCCAGTAAGGACTTTATCTCTTCTCTGGGCCTTTTTGGTAAATTTTAAATAAATGATTTGAGACTTTAAGAATTCCTGTGTGTTTTACTCAGGCATTTAGATTTGAGGCACAAAGTGGAAATGAATGTTTAAAACCTGCTGTAAGATTTTTTAATTCTACATTCATTGGAAGTGAAATTGAACCTGGTGGGGTTGAAAAGCTATTGGAAAGTTGGTGAATACAAGTTGCTTGTCCATTATACCCCATAAAGTTTCCTTCCCATTGATTTTTCTTATTCCCACACTGAGATCTCTGTGTCACTGGTTAGGCCAGCATTTATTGCCCGCACCAAATTGCCCAGATGGCCATGAACAGCCCCATTGTTGTGGATCTGGAGTTGTATATGAGCAGATTTCCTTCACTGAAGGACTTTAGTAAACTGGTTGGATTTTTGTAACAATGATTATGATGTTCCATGTGGGCTAGCTTTTTATTTCTGATTATTATTTAAACTTCCCCATTTGCAATAGTGGGAGTGAAACCCATGTCCCCAGAACCTTAGCCTGGGTTCTGAATTACCAATCCAGTGATATTACCAAATTGCCATAAATAACCTCCCTTCCCTGTCCCATCTCGCACCCCCCGCCTCCCCAACCAGCTTGATAGTTAACATGCTAATGGTGATTTTGAATTGCAACAAAGTGATCTATTACACCAAACTTGTGTTCAGAATTATTTTGGCATTCTCTTGCTTTCCCAAAATACATAATTAGGCTGATGAACATTCGTATCATATAATCGCACTTTAGTAACAATATTCACAATAAACAGATTTAACATAAAGAATTAGGAATTCTGCATCAGGAATTCAAGAATCTCAGAAACAGTTACACGATAAGTCTAGATATAACTGGAACTGCAGACACTGGAGAATTCGAGATAACAAAGTGTGGAGCTAGACAAACACAGCAGGCCAAGCAGCATCTTAGGAACACAAAAGCTGACATTTCGGGGCCTGCTGTGTTCTTCCAGCTCCATACTTTGTTATCTTGGATTCTCCAGCATCTGCAGATCCAGTTATCTATGATACAATTTTAACCGTCTCCCCGTCCCCCAACCCCTTTCCTGATGAAGTGTCTAGGCCTGAAACATCGGTTTTTGTGCTCCTAAGATGCTGCTTGGCCTGCTGTGTTCATCCAGCTCCACACTTTGTTATCACAAGATAAGTCTCGAAACTTACAAGAATTATAAAAGCCTGTTACATCTTACAAGGAAATCTCTCTCTCACTGCACAGACAGAATTTAGAAAAGAATCTGAGCAGTCCCTTCTTGAACCATTCCCTATTCATAGTGAAGTACATCCCTGTTCCCACCGCCCCCCCCCCAATTCTCCCACCTCTCATGTTCACTGTTGCTCGAGCTTTGACCACACAGCTAGTGCAAATCACTTCCTGCAGGGAAAGAAACAACTAAACTTCAGGAAGCAGAGAATTTCAGCGGAACTTAGAAAAGTGCTTTGAAGAGGCAAATAAGATAAAATACACAGCAATTAGACAGTGATTAAAATGAAGCTAAAACTTGCTTTGGTATTGAAGCATATGCCTTATCTGAGTCAAAGGAGTTACACTAATTAGTGCATCAAAAGAAACTATCCTTGAGCTATTTGGCATCAGCATTGTAGATCTTTGTCAGCACTTGCTTAAAGCTTCCTTAGGTTAAGATACCTACAAACAGTGGTGGCAGGATTTGTTTTGGGAGGGAGTGTAGAGATGTGCAGTGCTGGATATTTGTGTGCCAGATTATATTGGTGTTGTGGAATTGTGTAGAGTAATCATGAATTGGAAGGCAGGAAGCTAGAATCTGTTTGTTAAAAACA
Source organism: Stegostoma tigrinum (assembly GCF_030684315.1). Lineage (NCBI taxonomy): Eukaryota > Metazoa > Chordata > Chondrichthyes > Orectolobiformes > Stegostomatidae > Stegostoma > Stegostoma tigrinum. Next base: position 58,338,127 of record NC_081363.1, on the reverse strand, counting down.
GGGAGAAGAGCGATTGTCTCCTTTAAGAGGTGAGGTGCTTTTCTAAGCTGAGAGATTTGTGTAGAAAATGTGTCTAAGCAGCTGAATGGGTACAGACAGTTTTGCAATGGACTTGAATCAACAAGTTAATTTAAACCAAGCAGTTAGCAATTGAAAGCCAATTGAATTCAAATTTGAAGAAGAGTCTTGACCTGAAACGTCAAACTTTCCTGCTCCTCTGATGTTGCTTGGCCTGCTGTGTTCATCCAGCTTCACACTGTGTTATTGCGGATTCTCCAGCATCGGCAGTTCCTACTATCTCTGAATTCAAATCTGATGGTTTTGACAACCTCTAACCAATTCTATTGTAAGAAAATTGATATGTCATTCAAGGTATATAAGGGATAGTATGAACTGCAGATGCTGGAGAATCTGAGATAACAAGGTGTAGAGCTGGATGAACGCAGCAGGCCAAGCAGTAACAGAGGAGCAGGAAGGCTGATGTTTTGGGCCTAGACCCTTCTTCAGAAATCCATTTTAGGGTCTAGGCCAGAAACATCAGCTTTCCTGCTCCTCCAATGCTCCTTGGCCTGCTGCGTTCATCCAGCTCTTCACCTTGTTATCCAAGCTATATAAGGAGAGGATTTTTGAAAATTGGTGTGAGAGTGAAATGCCATCTGAGAAGTATGCAGCAAGCTCTCACAAGAAATCACTAAGCTCTCTAAGAAAGCACCATCTTGTCCATAAAATATACCACATCACTTCTAGCTAAGAGTCATCACAGAGAAAACATCCTGACAGCTGAAGCAGCTGAAAAAGGTGTTTATGACTTGAGAACAGCAGAAGAGAGGCACATAGACTTTAAGAGACTAAGTCAATTTATTTTCTTATTATTTGGGTTTACAGAAGTGGGATTTGAGTTTATTGGAACAGCGGACAATAGAATTTAGTTCAGTTAGGAAATAGCAGTTAATGGGGAATTGTTTGGCTTGTTAGTAATTCAATTTGTTCACTGTTAGGATTAAATAAATAAATTGCTATTTGTTACTTATAAGGTGAATATCAGAGATTTTCTTTCATTTAACCTCCCCTTCTTTGTTTACTGGGGAATGTTGCAGGCCTAGCTGCATTTGCACCTCCTATCTCTAGACAACCTGGAGTGGAGTCTGTCATGATTGGGCGAGGTGGGGTGAGCTTCTTTGGGAGTTTTGCGTTTAATTATTAGAAGGAGACCTCTATTCCTGCTGTAACAGACTGTGGGCTTGTGTTTTGATTTTAATTATCAGAGGAGTTTGACCTCCTCTTCCTCACACTAGGATGCAGTATATCACAAGCTTCACCTATCCCATTCTATTCAGTAGTGTCATGTTCAAAAATCACCAGTGCAGCTGTCCTAAATGAGGCAATAAGTGGGTCTCATCCCCTTTATGACTGCACCCTGGTTATGTGCTGACTTCTATCACAAAAAATGTACAAGAGGTAACACTTGTCATGAAGACATAGGCCTAGTGCTAATTAGCTAATAGTTGGCAATGATTATCTGCCTGTGGAAAAGTTCAGCTACGCTTCGTGAAAGAATTTGATTCAGGGAAATGCATTTTAGTATATGAATGAAGTTTACAGTGGGGGAAAGCTCTTACTGTGAAATGCTAGTTCAACGGTATCAATGGCAAGCATTCCAAATCCTGCAAACCAGTGTGAGTTGGCAATTTGAAAGGTTACATTTCACAAGAGCCAAGTACTGCTGGCTGGCTTGGTCGTTTAGCCACCACACACTGGTAATTTGAGATAACAACGTGCGGAGCTGGATGAACACAGCAGGCCAAGCAGCATCTCAGGAGCACAAAAGCTGACATTTCGGGCCTAGACCCTTCATCCTCTCTAATGAGGGGTCTAGGCCCGAAACGTCAGCTTTTGTGCTCCTAAGATGCTGCTTGGCCTGCTGTGTTCATCCAGCTTCACACTTTATTATCTTGGATTCTCCAGCATCTGCAGTTCCCATTATCACTGATGCAGTCTTTTCAATGTCTGCTTTAACGATGTATTAAATAGGAAGTTACAGAATGTTGACCTGGTGGCGGTATATGGTCCAATCACAATGTGTCACTGGAAAAGGAATTTGGAGTCGCATGCTCCCATGGACTTGCTGCTCTTGTCTATCGTGGCTGTGGTTAAGTGGATGGCAGGGAGTATCAACCTGAGTTTAGCAAGTTTCAGGAAAAAAAATCCTCTAGATAATGCATTGCTGATGGAGGTGTTTGGATATTGATTTCAATGGTGGGGATTCAGGTTAGCTTGACTGCTCTTTCTTGAAGAGTGCTGAAGGCTTATTTTAGAAGCAAGTGGAAACATTAAATCACATTCCAGACTTGAATCTTGTAGATAGTGGAAAGCTTTTTACACAGAGACTGAATAATAATGATGCCATCAAGGGTTGTGATTGGAGGCAAGACATTGGATCGGTGGATAGATAGGATAGGTTAAGAGAGAAATGGGCCAAACACAGGCAAATAGGACTAGTTTAGTTTGGGAAATTTGATCGACATGGACGAGTTGGACCATAGAGTCTCTTTCCACGCTGCATGACTCTATGACTCTAAGTACTTTCCCATCTCTTGTCTTCTATAAATATAAGGTGATCTAAATCTTTGCTGCCCAATTCCAAACTTGCACCAGAGTAGCCTGACCAACATACATTTCTGGTTAAGTTACAGCTTAAATTGTTTTTTACAAATTTCGTCATGGCCTGTATGCATCTCCATCTCTGTAACTGCTCTTTGTCCTGCAATGCTTCTATATACCTGTGATTCCCCAATTTCCCCAATCTTAAGTATTCCAGCATTGATGGAAATGCTTTCAGCCTCTAACATCTAGAATTCCTGCCCTATACCCTTCTGCTTCCCAATCTTTCTTTCCTCTTTAAGGTATTCCTCAAAACATATCTTTGTCCCAGATTATGGACACCTTTCCCAATATCCCCTTATATGCATTAGTATAAAATGTTGTTTGACAACATCACTGTGAAGTGCCTTGGGATATTTCACTCTGCAAACTTTTATTATTCCTGACTTACTTTGAAACTTTAATTTCTGATTCTGATCATCTCTATATATTCATTTCTTTCCCTCTGTCATCATTGGAAGACTTTTCATCTCTGGAAGCTGAATACAATTCTCAAACATCTCAAATTCAAAATCCTCCTCAAAGAAACTTTGAATATATCGAAGACCATTATCAATAGAACCACTTGCCAAATTTCAAACAAAAACCTTATATATCATGTATTTTCAGCTTCTTCTATCAACTCTTTTAAACAAAGGATGCTGAATTTCTGTTGATGTCTCATGTATGAATATCAGTAAAGTTGCTGTCTGTTTCATAACTAACTTCTTCTTTAAAAAAAGTGTGGATGTGATCATTTTGATTACCTAAGGAAGCGTACATATCTTGTTCTTGCATTTTATTCATTGTCTTGACGACAGTTCTAATTTGTGACTAAAATATACAATTACAGACCCAGGGTCACTGGACTCTGAGGTTTTAATTCTGTTTCTCTCTCCACAGATGCAGCCAGGCCTGCTGAGTTTCTCCAGGAATTTACAATTTGCGAATGTTTAATACATAACGGTTCCTTCTTTCTGTTTCTTTTTGCTTGGAAAAGAAGTTGAGGATATTGGATTCAGGGAGAACTTGCCAATTGAATGCAAAACTGGCTTGACAGAAGGAGACAGAGGATGGTTATGGAGGAACTAAAAACAAGAAATACTGGAGATCACAATGCATGAGACAACATTTAAGCATGTTTCAAGTCTAGGTGACTCTTCACCAGAGCTGAAGTGAATTGTGGAGGGGACAGTATTTATGCTATAGTAGGGGTGTGGAGTTGGAACGCTGGGAGAGAGAAGATGTTGATAGTTCAGATTGGAATGGGAGAATGGCAGAACAAGGAATGCCAGACTGGAAAGAACAGGCAGTCCTACTGGGGTGGAGGGAGGGGAGAGGACATGGTGACAGAGAATGTAAAAAGCAAAGCTAAAAGAAAGGAAAGGCATAGGTTCACAATTTGAAGGTGTTGAACTCAATACTAAACCCAAAAGGCTGTAAAGCACCTAGTCTGAAGATGTTGGTCCTCCAGTTCATGCTGTGATTCACTGGAGGCACTACAGCATGCTGAGGACAGATAAACGGACATGCAAGCAGAACACTGTGTTAAAGTGATCAACTACAGGAAGGTTGGGGTCCTGCTTGTGCATGCACTGGAGGTATTCAGCGTTTGGTTTTTCCAGTGTAGAGCAGACCACATTGGGTGCAGCGAATACGATACACCAGATTGGTGGAGGTACGGGTGAAATGCTGCTTCACCTGGAAAGACTGTTTAGGCCCTTGGATGATGAGCCGGGAGGGGCAGGTGTTGCACTTTTAGAGGGTATATGGCAAGGTACCGTGGGAACGGGGAGGTGCTGTTGGTGTTCGAGGATTGGACTAGGGTGTCCTCGAGGGAACGAGCCCTGAGAAATGCAGTCTTGGGCAGTGACAGGATGATGTTTTTGGTGGAGGCGTTCTGCTGGAGTTGTCTGAAATGGCAAAGCATGATCCTTTAAATGCGGAAGCTGGTGAGATGAAAGGTGAGAACAAGAGGGACTCGATCAAGCTGTTGTGAGTGATGGGAAGGGGCAAGGGCAGAAGCATAGCTGATAGGTGGGATGCAGTTGAGGGCCCTGTCAACCACAGTGTGTGGGAAACCATTGTTATGGATGAAGGAAGCCATGTCAGCAGCGCTGGTTTGGAAGGTGGCATCTTCCAAATAGATACGACGTAGGTGAAGAAATTGGGACAATGGGATGGAATCTTTGCAGGACATGGGGTGGGAAGGACTGTAGTGAAAGTAGCTATGGGAGTCAGTGGCTGTGTAGTGGATGGCAGTGAACAGTTTATTCCCCGAATGGGAGATGGAGAGGTTATGGAAAGGAATGGAAGTGTTGGAAATGGACAAATTTTTCAAGGTCCAGGTGGGAGCATGAAGTGGCACCAAAACAGTTGCTGATGTACTAAAGAAAGAGTTATGGGAAGGAGGCAGTGTAGGGCTGGAACAAGGGTTGTTCCCCATACCCCATAAAGAGGGAGGCATCAGTGGGACCCGTGCACGTGCCCATAGCCAGTTTTTTGACTTGGCAAAAGTGAGATGGATTAAAGAAGAAGTTGTTCAATGAGAGAACAAGTTCAACCAAGCAGAGGAGAGTGCTAGTGGATGGGGATTGTTCAGATCTATGGTCGAGGAAGATGCCAAGAGCTTGAAGACCATCCTGATGTGGAATGGAGGTGTAGACAGAGTGGACATCCATGGTGAGGAGGAGGCAGTTAGGGCCAGGGAACTAGAAATTGTCAAAATGGCGGAGACATCAAAGAAATTGTGGGTGTAGGGGGACAGGGACTGGACAAGTGGAGAGAAGATGGAATCAACATAGGAGAAAATGAGCTTGGTGAGGCAGGAAAATGGTGATACAATGGGCCCACCAGGACGGTCTGGTTTGTGGGTTTTGGAAAACAAGTAGAAGTGGGCCTTCAGAGATTGTGAGGCTATCAGATTGGAGGCAGTGCAGGAAAGATCTCCAGAGGTAATGAGGTTGGTGGCAGTCCTAGAAACAATGCTTTGATGTTCAGATGTGGGGTCATGGTCCAGGGTAGGTAGGAAGAAGTGTCCAAGAGCTGGTGTTGAGCTTCCGCAAGATAAAGACCGGTGTACCAGACAAGAATGACACCACCTCTGTCAGTCCATTTGGCAACAAAGCTAGGGTTTGACCTGAGAGAATGCAGCATTTTCCGAAAGGGACAGGGTTAAAGTGAGTGAGAGGAGCGGAGAAATTGAGACGCCGATGTCACGCTGGCAGTTCTTGATGAAGAGTTTGAGGGCAGGTAGAAGGGGTCCAAGTGGAGGGTGAACACTGGAGGAGGGTGAAGGGATCAATGGAACAGCGGGGTTGAGGGGGTGGGGTGAAATCCTGCCTGAAGAAATGAATGTGGAGATGGATGCAGCGGTAAAACAGTTTAACATCATGGTGAATCTAAAATTCATTAATGTGGGGCATGTGGGTATAAAACTGAGACCTTTGCTGAGGAGAGTCGTTTCTCAGTAGGAGGCATGTGACAAGCGGTGTTCCACAGGGATCAGTACTAGGTTCACTCTCGTTTATCATTTACATAAATTATTTGGATGAGAAGTTAAGAGGATTAGGTGGTAAGTTTGTGGATGACACCAAAGTTGATGGTACTGTGGACAACAAAGATGATTATTTAAGATTACAAAGAGATCTTGATTAGATGGATCAATGGGCTGATAGAACAAAAACAGAAGTTGCTGGAAAAGCTCAGCAGGCCTGACAGCATCTGTGAAGAAGAAATCAGAGTTAACGTTTTGGGTCTGGTGACCCTTCCTCTGAACTTTTATTTACAGCATCCGCAGTTCTTTTGGGTTTTATTGAGTGGCTGATGGAATTTAATTTAGATAATTGCAAGGTTTTGCATTTTGGTAAAACAAACAATGGCAGGATATATACAATTAATTGTAGGGCTCTGAGTAGTGTTGTGGAACAGAGAGACTTTCACATTTGGATAGGATGGTTAAGAAGGCATTTAAGAATGCTTGCCTTCATTGCCCAGAACTTTGAATATAAGAGCTGGGACGTCATGTTGAGGTTGTACAGGACATTTGTGAGGCCTCTTCTGGAGTACTGCATACAGTTCTGGTCACTCTGCTGCAGTAAGGATATTATTGAATTGGAGAGGGTGCAGAAGAGATTTACCAGGACATTGCCAAGAATGGAAGGTTTGCGTTATAAAGATAGGCTGGGACCTTTTTCACTGGAATGTAGGAGGTTGAGGGGTGACCTTATGGAGGTTGTTACAATCACGAGGGGCTTAGAGAAGATGAATGTCAAGGGTCTTTCCCTTTGGATGTGGGTGGGGAGTTCAAAACTAGGAGGCATGTTTTAAAAGTGAGAGGAGAACGATTTAAAACAGACACTAGGGGCAACGTTTTTACATAGATTGGTTCATATGTGGAATGAACTGCCAGAGGAAGTGGTGATTGCAGATAAAGTTACAACATGTAAAAGTCATTTGGATAAGTACATGAATAGAAAAAATTTGGACAGATATGGGCCAAATGCAGGCAAGTGGGACTAGTTGGTTCGGCAACATGGGCTGGCATGGACAAGTTGGACTGAAGGGTTTGTTTCCATGCTGTATGTTTCTATGACGCTACAACTAAATACAGCCAAATCCATTTCAATACATCATTCTGTTTCAGTTTAAACAATTCACTATGAGAGAGAAAGAAATGGGATCAGATTCTGATTTATTCCGTTCCATTTTGCAGCAGGTGCTTTCTAAGAGGAATATTTTTCTTTTTGATGTTATTATTGTCCTCAGGTGAACACTTTTCTCAAAGAAAATTAAATACCTTTTTACTGCAGTTGTCAAATCTCAGTTCTCAGTTACGTTTCCAGTTTGAATCTATCATTTTTTTCATGTTAACAATTGCCTGAATAACTGAAAGTTAAACATGTCATTAAATTCACTAATTTCTGAATATCATGTTTTCCCATAATATGATTATGATCACGCAACAATCATTGAAAGCAGTAATAAACCAGCTTATCAGACAACAACTGTCTAATAGAGGAATTGCCACTAATGGACTCTCTTCCATTGTAATCCCTTTGATGTCTCCCTTTGCTTGACCTTGCCTACACAAGACGAAGCACATATGGAACGGTAAGGTATCACTATATAGATTGATATCATCACAACGTGGAGCCAAGGAAGGAGCTAATTTTATAATATTTGTTCAGAAAGTGAGAACTGTTTGTTTCAGATTGTGTCTTTGTGATGCATGTAGACAGATTAGATAGGAACAAACAGTTCCACTTGTAAAAGGATTGAGAACGAGAGGGCACAGACTTAAAGTCATTTGCAAAATAAGCTTTTTAACACAATGAGTAGCTAGGTCTGAAATGCACTGCCTGGAAGTGTCGTGGAGGCAAGTTCAATTAAGGCATTAAAGAGAACATCAGATGATTATTTAAATGGAATATTCATTTATTTCATCAACTTAATAGAAACAATGAGCAGGGTTTAGGGGAAAGTACCCTTTGCCTAGGTCATAATACTCATTGGGAGGAGCCAGGGCAGACATGACGGGAAGTGGCCTCTTTCTGCACTATAATAATTCTGTGATTCTATCTGATGGAAGGAATAAAAATTTACAAAGCAATGATCAGAGAAAACAAGAACCGCAGATACTGGAGTCAGAGACAACACAATATGGGGCTGGAGGAACACAGTATGCCAGGGGAGATTGTCAGAGGGTTACAGTGAGAAAGCGATCCACTGAGGACTTCAGGATGGAGGAGGATAACTTCTTCAAGGTGGGAATCGTTGGAAAAGGCTTTGCAGTGGGGTTATAATTTACTGTGTCATAGCAAGAATTGCAGATGCTGGAGTCAGAGATAACACATTGTGGAGCTGGAGGAAGACAGCAGGTCAAGCAGCATCAGAGGAACAGGAAAGTTAACATTTTTCTGAAGAAGGCTCCTGACCCGAAACGTCAACTTTCCTGCTCCTCTAATGCTGCCTGGTTTGCTGTGTTCCTCCAGCTTCACATTGTGTTGTCAAAGTAATGATCAATTTGTTTTAGAGGCATGGTATGTCTTGGATTTGCTGCAGGTATCTTCTTAGATTCAATAAAATCAGTTCGTCTTCTTGGCAGGATCTAACCGTTAAGGGAAAGCTCTGGACAGACCTTCTGTGGATAGCCTGGGAATTTCCGGGAGTGTTTAAACTTCCAATTGGCAATTATCCTACATTCCCACCAAATCTGAGCACCCTTTACCCTACTATTTCCCAATTATCTGATACCAATTTTCTTAAATACTGCCTTAACTAGAACAGACTATCCTGCCACCCTATTATTCCTATCCTCCCAATAAAACTACTCATCTGCACCCTCTGATTATGGATTTGACATAATTCTGCACCTGGTAACCTCCTGACATCACCCACCCCATCACTGTCCTGCCATACTACTCTCTTTCTACTGGCCATCACTCTATTCACCCTCACCTGCACACTAATGCCCCTCCCCTTCACCTATCCATCAACCTATCCTATCACTTACACCCACACCAACCAGTCAGCACCTTGGACAGAAATCGTGGAGCTCTCTTCTGCTCCTGGCCCAAACACATTACAGCAGCCCTGATCTCTACCATGTATCTCTGCCCCATCCCAAACACTGCAGTCCCTACCAGGATCTGGGAACTGTGGGGTCCCTAAATTGGGCCCTGATGTACCTTCTTGTCCTGAATCCTGCAGCTAGCTACCCTATTTCCTCAGCTTCTCTGTGCCATCCTATCCCCTCAACACTTCTCCCCGCAATCCGTCACATACTTACTTTATCTCTGTATCTTCTCAAAGAGGTTTTTCAATATTTTCTTACCGGAATACAGCAGCTAATGCCATATGAAGAGAGCATGGAGTCTACAAAGATTTTCTGAGCTCTTGTTTGGAAAATTTCTTGAATTGGTGACTTCTGTAGGATCTCTCATTGGAAGCTGGGACCAAAAAGGCCCACAGGTGAGTAACTGTATAACTTCTTGTCAGACCTGGGTCAGAAATAGAGATCCCAATTTTAGCTGTATCTAAGTGTCCAAGAGTAGGAATGAAGATTGTCACAACATGACATAGACTGAATCTCCATTTCCTAATCTGAGGATTCAATAAATTCGGTCTTTAAGTCCTGAGAAGTTAAAAAGAAAATTAATTATGTTATGGTAATTTATATGGATAAATTTCTGTGGCAACACCAATTGTGCTTTACAACATACCATTTTCACATTATCTATTCAAAGAGGGAACTTCTGTTTTGTGAGTTTGAATATCAGTTTACCTTGAGGAGTCTTCCCCATTCTTTGAATTCCCACTGTGCATGGAAAGTTAGATAGCCAAGATGGTGAGAAGCTGTTCTGTGCTGACAGGCCTCCAATTAAGGGCATAGTCTCAGGAATAGCCGAAGGCAGCCTGTACTTTTAATTTTCCACTTAATATTCCCACTGATATCTTCTTTCTCAGCATACTTCGATGTCCCAGTGATGTGTAACAGAAACTTAAGAAACTTCATCTTCCAACTTGGCACTTTACAGCCTTCTGGACTCAGTGTTGAGTTCAACAATTTTAGATCATAATCTGTGCTTTCCCCATTTTGTTTTCCTTTCTTTTCACGTTAGTCTTAATCCTGACGTTTGCATTTTTGCTGTTAGATTGCAGCTGTCCATTATTCTGCTGCTTAAAGCACCTCTGGACCCATCTCTCATTTCTTTACTTGTCCCTTTACTAATCCCATTAGCTCTTTGTCACCAATGCTTTTGCCATTTAATGTCTCCTGCCTTTCACCCTTAAATAGGCCTTCCCTTTTGCTCTTTTTCCATGGCTCTGCTCTATTTCACCTACATAAACGCTATTTATTACTGACATTCTAACCTTCCCAGGTCTTGATGAAAAGCTGTAACCGGAAATGTTAATCTTGTTTCTCTCTGCTGAGTATTTCCACCAATTCTGGTGCTTATTCCATTAACACTGGTTGCTTGGGACTGATTTAAAGAAAAATGTCTTCACACAGGTTGTTGATGACTTTGGAATTCTGTGCCTTCCAACTGTGTATTCGCAGGTTATAAGGGGATTGGGCAGGAGAGTGGAGTTGACATAGAAATCCACATAATCTTATTGAATGATGAGAGATAATGGGAACTGCAGATGCTGGAGATTCCAAGATAATAAAATGTGAGGCTGGATGAACACAGCAGGCCAAGCAGCATCTCAGGAGCACAAAAGCTGACGTATCGGGCCTAGACCCCTGATGAAGGGTCTAGGCCCGATACGTCAGCTTTTGTGCTCCTGAGATGCTGCTTGGCCTGCTGTGTTCATCCAGCCTCACATTTTATTATTATTGAATGATGAAGCAGGTTTGAAGGGCTGAACAGCCTATCTGCGCTTATATCTGGCATTCAAAAGATGTTGAGAATGCTGTGAGCTTGTGTATGTCTTCAGAAATGCTTGTGAAAAGTAGCAGCATGACATGGGAATTCATAGAATCCTTACAGCACGGAAGCAGTCATTCAGCTCATCGAGTCCACACCAACTCTTTGAAGAGCATCCCACCCGAGGCACTACGGGCAGTTTAGCATGGCTAATAGGCCTCACCTGCACATCTTTGGACTGTGAGAGGAAACCCATGCAGAAAAAGTGCAAACTCCACACAGACAATCACCAAAGGCAGCAGGGCTAGCCACTGAGCCACCATGTTGCTCCATGTAATCCATGTGGTTTCATCGCTTCCTGACATCTATAACTATTTATACCCAGGAGAATGACTCACCCTTCCTAAACTGTGTTTAAGGAAAGAAGGGTAATTGAAGTTAATTCAGTCATAATTTTATATCTCAGCTGAGGACAAGTATCAATTTAACAGGCTTCACCATTCTGATTGCTTTCATTGAGCACAAAATCTAAGAATGGTCCTCCTATTAGCCATAACTGCAAAAGTTAAGTAAGCCTGAAATTTTGGTGAGATGAACATGGATGAAGCTAAATGAGTGTGCAGGCTCAAACAATAGTTCAAGCTATTCCAAATGAAAGAAAGACCACAGCTTTAGGAAATTCAATCCACTTCCAGTTATTAATTCCACTGTGGAAGGCTGGCAACAAGCAAAAAGGTTTTTCACTCCAGATGCTACAAGGCCCAGGTTGAAAAGCTGTTGCTCTTAATAGCTAGATCCTCAACAAGATGCAACGGGTTGGGTGTAGGATTTAGTGCGGCAGTTGAGAAAAGAGAATTTCATTTCAAGGTAGTGATATTACAGGAGCACTGTTGACCTTAAAAGCACCTGTGGTTACTAAGGGGGTAACTGTGGCCTGTAAAGTTTGTGTGCTATATTATAATTACATATAAAGACTAGTAGGTGAGGTCCAGGGGGAGAATCAAAGTGAGCCAGGAACATTTTTATAGATGAAACCAACATGAAAGGGCTTCCTTTTTCCGGGAGCATGTGCGTATTAAATATACACATTAAGAATTCCATTATCTCTGTGGATTGCTAATAAGCAAAATCATCCATGGCAAAGTATTATCTTCCTGGGGAAAATATCTTTTAAATGACAAGAAAGATGTAAAAGCATCACGTAAAAATTTCTTAAAATCCTCAAGATTCAGGAACTAGGACTAAACCTGAAACTAAAGCAATGAAACTAAAATCGGCCACAAGGTGGCAGAAAGCCATTCTCCTCTGGCTGTAAGATAACAATCTGTTCTCTCACGAACAAAGTTACATTTTAACCTGTCTTGATTTGGATCATTTTCAAGGGAGCTTGTGCTTCTGCGAAATAATTCTTTCACTTCTTACAGTACTTGTACTCCAAAAATCCTGATAACTTGCTGTTTGCTTTGACCATTGCCTTATCCTCAGCTTTCTTCTGCCTTGATTTAAGATCATCCTGAGATTTCCCGTCAAAATAACTGGATAGTTATTTGAGCTTCTGCGACTTGACATTGCAACAACCTACAGATTGGGGGATACATGCCTATATTGTTTGCGGGTGAGGCACTACGAATAAAGCCTTTCCTTAAACATATCGCAATGGATATTTTCATGGGATATACTTAGATATTCAAAAATATACCCAAGATATATTATGATTCTTTGTTAGATATTTTATAGTCAGTCTGTTCACAGCTGTTATTTCACAGCTCCGGAGTTGTACCTGAGCTTTCTGGCCCAGATTTATGCTATTGCTGTACCACAAGGACCCTATGTCCCCTTGTTATTGGCCTTTCAAGTAAGTGGAATGACTGCTTTCTATCTATCTTGTGCATGCCCATCAATCTTGTGCCATCTCAGGGAGGCAATGGCCTAGTGGCATTTTCCCTCAACTGTTAACCCAGAGGCCCATGTAGTGTTTTGGGGACTTGGGTTCAAATCCTGCCACAGCGGATGGTGGAATTTGAATTCAATAAATATCTGGAATTAAGATTTTAACGGATCCATTACTGATTGTTGGGGGAAAACCCATCTGGTTCATTTATGCCCTTTAGGGAAGGAAACTGTTATCCTTACCTGGTCTAACCTATATATGACTCCAGACTCACAGCAATGCCTCATGACTGGGCAATTAGGGATGAGCAATAAATGCTGGCCCAGCCAGCAATGCCCTCATCCTGTGAATGAATAAAGGAAAAAGAAACTTCGGTCAGGTCCTGCCCAACCCTGTCTGCACCAAAGAGAACAACCCAAACTTACCCAGCCTCTTCTTAACTAAAATATTCCTTCCAAGGCAACATCCTGGTGAATCTCCTCTGCACCACTTCTGGTGCAGTCACATACTTCCTATAGTGTGGTGACCAGAGCTACACACAGTTCTCCAACTGTGGCCTAACTAGAAGTTTTGTACAGACCCTTCACTGATAAAGGCATGTGTCCTGAACACCTTCTTAACTGTCAGAGATGGCGTAATAGAAGTTTATAAAATAATGAGGGGTATAGATAATGTGAATGGCAGGTGTCTTTTTTTCTTGGGATGGGGATTTCAAGACTAGGGGGCATATTTTTAAGGTGGGAGAAGAAAAAGTATTAAAAATATTAGTGGTGGATGCAGGTGCAGTAACAATGTACTAGATAAGTACATCAATAAGAAATGTTTGGAGAGATATAGGCCAAGCGCAGGCGGGTGGGGCTAGTTTAGTTTGGAATTACTGCCACCATGGATTGGTTGGACTGAAAGGTCTGTTTCCATGCTGTATGACTTGATGACTCTATATCCGCAGCTATAGGTAATGGTGGTAAAATCAAGCAGAGATTTTAAATGGTCAGTACAAAGGGCTGTACAGGTACAGTTAGGTATTCAGAATAGCTCATTGAATGAGTTCTATGCATGTTGGAGTCAACCACTGATTCTTATATTTAGTCATCTTTAAATCAGCCTGTTCAACCATGTTATGGCACATATCTGGAGCATGTGAGTATTGAACCTGGGCCTTCTGGCACTACAACTGCCCCACAAGAGCCCTTCAATATTCTTTTTCAGATGTGTTCCAATCAACATGTTCAGAAATGGCATTCCACACTTCCAGAACAGGTGGGACTTGAGCTTGGGTGTCTGCCTCAGAGATAGGGACACAACCCACTGCACCAGGAAAACGCCTCAATTCCTTTTTTATGTTGGGGTTCATGGTATACTTGGCTAACAATGGAAGTGGATAAACCACTGGTGAGTCTTAATGAGAAGAGACACTTGTTATAACAAGATATAGTTTACTGATACGAGCAACAGGTACAAATTACATTGAGCAGTTAGTCTTTGATATGATATCTATCAGAAGACGATGATGACACATCTCTGTGCATTGGGAGTTCAAACTAATTCCCTGTTACACCACCTAAGGCTATATAACAGCATCACATTGCATAGAGCTTAAGGCAGCATTTCCCCTTTCAAAAACTTCAGGGAAAGATCGTACAGGGGTCTTAGTGATGTGGGCTATGGCAGGATGTGTTCTAGAATCAGATGGGGAGTTACAGTGAGCCCATTTCACCATTAGAAGCAACTGGTTCCATTTTGTACGCTTTTCATGAGGACTGAGGTGAGTTTTTCCCTAGGTAGTGGTGAGCTGCTTATTCAGGGGGATTATTGCATGTTAAACAGCTTGATGATAGCTGTCAATCTGACCAAACTTGACAATCAAGGTCGATATCAAGAAAACTTGTCATAGAAGCCAGAGTAGGCACCTGGCAGGTTCAGATCACTGCTTGCTCTGAATGATCTCCATGATGTTGATGCAACTCAGGGAATGAACCACACAGGCACCATCTGCACCGATCCTGCATCCTCAAACAGTGCCATCTGCACTGATCCCTCATCCGTGAACAGTACCATCTGCACCAAACCCTCATCCACGAATAGTGCCATCTGCACCAAGCCCTCATCCACAAACAGTACCATCTGCACCAACCCCTCAGCCATGAACAGCGCCATCTGCACCTGCCCCTCATCCATGCACATTGCCAACCATATCAATCCCTCATCCTTGAACGTTGCCGTCTGAACCAACCCTTCATCCAGGAACATTGCCGTCTGTACTGACCTCTCACAATCATCAGAGCCTGGTCCCTCTCTGATACACAGACAGGACATTGTGGAAGCACAGACTTGCTTTGCATGGTGCACCAGTAACAGGCATTGAATGGCTGCCATAAGGACACTTTCCATGCTTAGAAGGGCACCCATTCCTGGATTGGACCAGGCTGCTGTTTTAGCATTCATTGACTTAGCACTTACCCATGAGCCAGTTAGCGCAGCCACACAACTAGGGAGCTTGCACTACTGCTCAACTGTCCACAGTTAGGTGGGTATGCCACTGAAATGATTGAAATCCCCTTTTGTTGAAGAGCTGTCCAGATTCGGTAGTCACAGGTAAGCTTAGTTGTTGACAATGGCTGGGATTTAATGGATCCAGTTGGAGTGCAGAGGACCACATAATTATACCACATAAGGCCTAGATAATTACCTGCCGTGTCAGGGGTAATTGTGTGGGTAAGGTGGCCAAATTTTGTAAGCAACAGGACTGGGTTGCACAGGTCTCCTGTGCCTTGCACAAACGTTGTCAGATTTGCCAGTGGGTTCATGTGGAGGTCCCTCTTTCAAAGGCACTAATGCTGAGATTTTACTACACGTGGGGTCAAGTATGTTAGATGATAACTAATGCAATGTCCTCATTACAAACTGATAAAGAGAGGAATTTCTCACCTTAATAGACATCTCGATTCTGGTAGACCAATCACCAGAAGCTTTTGAACAACCAGAAGCCAGAACCTCTGGGTCTTAAGGACTGCTGGTTGAGGTCTGCTTCAGTGGGAACCCAATGGTGAGAAGGTAGGTATTGTTTTTATGATCCTGCTGCTGGATGGAGTGGGAGGCAATTGCAGTCTCCCTCCCCAAAACTTAGCAAGCACATCATCTTGATTTCCCATTCAGGAGAGGGTTCCTAGGCCCGAAACATTAACTCTGATTTCTCTCTACAGACGCTGCTGGACCTGCTGAATTTTTCCAGCAATCTCTGTTTCATTTTCTGATTTCCGGCATCCACAGTTCTTTCAGTTCTTTGACTCTCCCTCTGAGGTTGGGCAACACTTAACTGCTGGTGAGTTACGAAAGACACACAAGGACCTTCTTGCCTAGCATTTAATTGCAGAGGTGCCAAGGAGGGGGTGAATTTCTCACCAGGGCCAATTCACACAATTATGTTGCCCTCTTGCTGCCTGCAGAGGGCAGAGAGTTCCACCCTCAGTGTTCAATCAATAGTTTTGACATCAGGAATGGGGTCTTTTGCCTCCAACATACTGCTACTTCTTGCTGCAAACAGCTCTCCATGACCCCTCCACTTATCTCTAGGCATCTACTCATAATCCCTTGTGAGGGTCTTACTGAATTACCAGCAGCAGCCCTTAGTCCTAGTGGCGGTCCAACGCTTCCCACTTAAGTACCTGATTGCACTTAAAAAGCTTTGAGCCTCCTTTAGAGAAGTGACACAGATTTTCAACTGGTGATCAAAACCTGTGCCACCTGAGCTAAATTCCACATCACAGCTCTGAAACCAAAACAAAATAAGCAAAGAACTGCAGATGGTGGAAATCAGAAACAAAAACAGAAATTGCTAGAGAACCTCAGTAGGCCTAGCAGCATTGAGAGAGAAAGTAGAGTGAACATTTCGGGTCCAGTGACCCTTCTTCAGAACAGATCCCAAACCTCTTGTTATTCAGTCACAGTGATAATGTCAATGGCTATGAGTAATCTCATTTGCGGTGCT
The DNA here is from genome assembly GCF_030684315.1 of Stegostoma tigrinum. Lineage (NCBI taxonomy): Eukaryota > Metazoa > Chordata > Chondrichthyes > Orectolobiformes > Stegostomatidae > Stegostoma > Stegostoma tigrinum. The sequence continues at coordinate 58,321,236 of NC_081363.1, read as the reverse complement.
GTATAGATCCTGTAGTAAAGCTGCTTTAATTATGTATCAGTGATAATGGGAACTGCAGATGCTGGAGAATCCAAGATAATAAAATGTGAGGCTGGATGAACACAGCAGGCCCAGCAGCAATTGTTTCAATTGTTTAGTTTATTCCTCTGCTTGCAGGTCTTTGTTCATCCATTGTAAGAACAATTTGATACTCATCACCCCCTTTCTTGAATTATTCAGGTCTCTTGCTCTTTGACTTGTCCATCTCCTGTTGTTTGACACCAACTCAGTCATGTCATCTGATAGCTAGTCAGTTTTGTATTTGATTCTATCTCTGGTTAAATTATATATCTTGCAACAGCAATAATCCTAGCATTACAGTTGCTCTTTAACATGAGCCTAGTATGTGCATTTTCTTGACTCTGAATTTACTTCCAAAGTTTATTGATCTTTCTCAGTTGGCTTCATAATCAAAATGTGGATTTCTGTACTATGCAAATTGTGTAGAAACACTACATAAATGATAGCCAGTGATTTGCACATGAAGGCATTTCATACATTATTATTCAGTAGTGACGAATATCATGCAACTCATTCAGGTTAGTTTTGCACAAGGCAAACATGTACTTTGTGAAAAAAACCTCAGATGGTGCATTTATGTCATATGTTTGTTTGAGCTGCAAAATGTATGTTCTGAGTGGCATTTTGATTCATTTTGCTGTTTTGTTGTTTGCATGACAAACGATGGACAAAGGGTAAATCTCAATTTAAATGGCCAGGATGTTTGTGTTGGAAGCAGATTACCAAGATATTATGGAGCTCATCTGATTTTAATTCTTTTGAAATGTAAAGTAATGATTACGTGAGTCACTCTGCCTCATCACTGCCCAGGTAGAGAAACTGAAATTGATTTGCAGATATTATGTATCATCCCAGTACAGGTTGGTAGCACCACAATACATCAACAAAAGTTTCTGGAAAAGCTCATTAGGTTTGGCAGCATCTGTGAAGAAAATTCAGAGTTAACGTTTCAGGTCATATAAAGTCTATGCTTCATTTTTCCCAATGTAAATCTAGACTACTGTATTTGCTGCTCACAATGTGGTTTCCTCTACATTAGGATAAACGAAGCGTAGACTGAGTGACCACTGCGCAGAACGTTTATGTTCTGTCAACAAAAAAGACCCTGAGCTTCAAGTTGCCTGCACTTTAACACACCACCTTGTTCCCTGGACAACATTCCTATTATCTCTGTCATCAGGCTTGCTGCAGTGTTTCAGTGCAAGCTGGAAGAACAGCATCTCATTTTCCACTTGGGGACCCTGCAATGCTCCGGACTCAATACGAGTTCAATAATTTTAGGGCCTGAACTCTCGCATGTCCTTGCCTCCTACCCCGCACACCAAGACTTATTATCACACAGTCTGCCACTACACGCTACCTATTGTTAGTTACTAACAGTCCCCATTAACAGCCATTCACTCTCCTAGCCATATTGTTATCGACTCCTTTGTCTATCCAACTGTCTTTCTCTCTCTTTGGGCTCTATCCTCACCTATCCCCTATCCCCTACCCCCACCATTAGAAATGTGGAGCTTATTCCAGGAAAAGCTCCTGTGTGTCCTAGATAAATAAGTACCTGTCAGGCAGGGAAGAAGCTGTAGAGTGCGGGAGCAGTGGTTTACGAAGGAGGTGGAATCTCTGGTCAAGAGGAAGAAGAAGGCTTATGTTAGGATGAGATGTGAAGGCTCAGTTAGGGCACTTGAAGGCTACGAGGTAGCCAGGAAAGACCTAAAGAGAGAGCTCAGAAGAGCCAGGAGGAGACATGAGAAGTTGTTGGTGGATAGGATCAGGGTAAACCCTAAGGCTTTCTATAGGTATTTAAGGAATAAAAGAATGACGAAAGTAAGATTAGGCCCAATCAAGGATAGTCGTGGTAAGTTGTGTGTGGAGTCAGATGAGATAGGGGAAGCACTAAATGAATATTTTTCAACAGTATTCACTCTAGAAAACGACAATGTTGTCAAGGAGAATACTGAGATACAGGCTACTAGACTAGGTGAGATTGAGGTTCAGAAGGAAGAGGTATTAGAAATCCTTCAGAAGGTGAAGATGGATAAGTCCCCTGGGCCGGATGGGATTTATCCTTGGATCCTCTTGGAAGCCAGGGAGGAGATTGCCGAGCCTTTAGCATTGATCTTTAACTCGTCATTGTCTACAGGAATAGTGCCAGATGACTGGAGGATAGCAAATGTTGTTCCCCTGTTCAAGAAGGGGAGTAGAGACAACCCTGGTAATTATAGACCAGTGAGCCTTACCTCAGTTGTTGGTAAAGTGTTGGAAAAGGTTATAAGAGATAGGATTTATAATCATCTAGAAAAGAATAAATTGATTAGGGATAGTCAGCATAGTTTTGTGAAGGGAAGGTCGTGCCTCACAAACCTTATTGAGTTCTTTGAGAAGGTGACCAAACAGGTAGATGAGAGTAAACCAATTGATGTGGTGTATATGGATTTCAGCAAGGTGTTCGATAAGGTTCCCCACAATAGGCTATTGTGCAAAATGCGGAGGAATGGAATTATGGGAGATATAGCAGTTTGGGTCAGAAATTGGCTTGCTGAAAGAAGACAGAGGGTGGTAGTTGATGGGAAATGTTCATCCTGGAGACCAGTTACTAGTGGTGTACCGCAAGAGTCGGTGTTGGGTCCACTGCTGTTTGTCATTTTTATAAATAACCTGGATGAGGGCGTAGAAGGATGCGTCAGTAAATTTGCAGATGACACTAAGGTCGGTGGAGTTGTGGATAGTGACGAAGGATGCTGTAGGTTGCAGAGAGACATAGATAAGCTGCAGAGCTGGGCTGAGAGGTGGCAAATGGAGTTTAATGCAGACAAATGTGAGGTGATGCACTTTGGTAGGAGTAACCGGAAGGCAAAGTACTGGGCTAATGGTAAGATTCTTAGCAGTGTAGGTGAGCAGAGAGATCTCGGTGTCCATGTACACAGATCCTTGAAAGTTGCCACCCAGGTTGGCAGGGCTGTTAAGAAGGCATACAGTGTTTTAGCTTTTATTAATAGAGAGATCGAGTTCCGGAACCGAGAGGTTATGGTGAAGCTGTACAAAACTCTGGTGCGGCTGCACTTTGAGTATTGCGTACAGTTCTGGTCACCGCATTATAAGAAGGATGTGGAAGCTTTGGAAAGGGTGCAGAGGAGATTTACTAGGATGTTGCCTGGTATGGAGGGAAGGTCTTACGAGGAAAGGCTGAGGGACTTGAGGCTGTTTTCATTGGAGAGGAGAAGGTTGAGAGGTGACTTAATTGAAAGATATAAAATAATCAGAGGGTTAGATAGGGTGGATAGGGAGAGCCTTTTTCCTCGGATGGTGACGGCGAGCACGAGGGGGCATAGCTTTAAATTGAGGGGTGAAAGATATAGGACAGATGTCAGAGGTAGTTTCTTTAGTCAGAGAGTAGTAAGGGAATGGAACGCTTTGCCTGCAATGGTAGTAGATTCGCCAACTTTAGGTACATTTAAGTCGTCATTGCATAAGCATATGGACGTACATGGAATAGTGTAGGTTAGATGGGCTTGAGATTGGTATGACAGGTCGGCACAACATTGAGGGCCGAAGGGCCTGTACTGTGCTGTAATGTTCTATGTTCTATAAACCAATATTTTCCTAGCTACCATCAGTTCCGGGAAAGGGTCACTGGACCCGAATGTTAACTCTTGAGTTTTCTTCACCGATGCTGCCAGACTTGATGGGCTTTTCCAGCAACTTCTATTTTTGTTCCTGATGTACAGCATCTGCAGTTCTTTTGGTTTTTACCACAGTATATCAGTTTTGTTGCTGTTTTTTTCCAAAACAAAATGAAGAAGCGAAGGAACATCTGCCCATCTGAGTGTGATTCTTAGAATGTAACTCAATAAGAAAATATTATTCCCATAATTTTGATATGAATATAATTAATTTTAACAGTAGCATTAGTGACTTCGTTTTCCTGACTGCTGATGTTCCAGAATGCCACGAGTCAGTAAGTGTTATGGAGTTACCATGGTTGCAGTTAGCACTCACTGGTGGTGAGAATGAATGCAAATATGTTGGCTTTATTTTTAAACTGCAATTGTCTAACTGGGACATTGGTTTGAACTACATTGCACGCCTCCACTATGCTTGCGGCTGTTGAAGGAGTAATTTTGAGTACCCTAATTCAAATGATTAAATATTATTTCAAAATAAATCTTTCTGTTGGGGTAAAGGGCTATAAATGGAATAAATACCTCTAATATTAATAGCTTGAGTGTAGGGTTAAGTTCTTTCAAAGTGAAACAATGACGGGCATGGTATGCAGGTTTGACTGGTTTATAGACGTTGACTTCACAATTGTCAATTTAATTGGCTGGTATTATTTAGTTGGAAAACCACTGACACATATTAGCAACTACTTAAAGCTGCATTTATTTTATATTGGCCATTTAACCGCTTTGAAAAGATCTATTGAAAAATCCTGATTGATTGATCCTAACTTACATCCCAATAATACTCTATTTTACAGAATAAAGTTAAATTATGTCATGAAGAATAATGTAATATTGTATTGTATGAGGTAAATAAATGATCAGCTAATTTATCACTTAAATGATACAATTCATGATGGACAGAAGTGCTAGCCCAGCCAGCAATGCCTACATCCCATGAATGAATTTTTAAAAACTTACATACAAGAAATGCATAATTTCATTTCACTCCTTTGTAGAATATTGCTCTGAAATCATAGAAAATTACAACATGGAGAAAACTATTCAGCTCATCATATCTACGCCTAACAATAGAGAGACATCCAGTCGAGTCCCACTTACCAGCTGTCGGCCCAAATGTAAATATCCAAGTATGTTTTTAAAAGGGTTTCTGCCCTTACCATTCCTTCAAGGAGATTGTTCCAGTCTCCATCATTTTCTATTTGGAAACTATTCCCTTTAAAATCCTTCTAAACCTCCCATCACATATTTCAAAAAAAACCTCCTAATTTTGGTTTACTCTACTCCAGTGTTTTATAAACTTTTGCTGGACCACATAACCCTTCAACCCATAATTAAAAATATATCTATCTCCTTCTTAAATTTACTCACTATCCCAACAGCCACCATATTCTGGAGCAGTGAATTCCATGGATTCACAACAGTTGTAAAGAAGTAATTTCTCCTCTTGTTTGTTTTGAATTCGCTGCTCCTTAACCTGGAACTATGACCTCTTGTTCCAGGTTATCAAGTGAAATGAAGAGGTCATCAATAAGATCCTTGTTCTGGTAGAGTTTACTTTATCAGAATCACTGTAAATTAAACACAAGTTAACAGGATAAACAAGCAATAAATTACACATGGAATAGCAGATATAACAAAGACTGTCTCATGAAATTACAAGCATTTGTATCACTTCTCAGAAAATATTGCATCTCACTGTCTAACCTCACTGTCTTTCTGATTCAGTCTCTGGAATACAGAATCTCTCCCATTCTATTTCAAAAGATTCGATTTTTGGGTCACCTGCAATGTTAGCTTCATGGTATCCAAATCACCCAGACAGTGCTGTCAACCAAATAGCACACTCTTGTAGAAACTCCTTTGCTAGTTTTACCACAGGGTTGATGGCACTACCATTTGGGCTGTTTTATCTGACTCCTTCAAATAACCTCATTTACTGATTCTGGTTGGCTCTGGCAAAATTAAAGGACAGTTATAAAATTAACCACTCACAATCCCTACATAACCTTATCTTCAGTGTTCTGCCCTTTATAACTGAATCTCATGAGCTTTTTGTAAATGTGCCTTCTCTATTCCATTGCTGCAGCTCTATTTTGTGCCTGCCTAGTTAAACTTGGCACCTTAGCTTCCTCATGCCTGCATTGGCTTGCACATCTCATACATACTCTGTAGGCACCAACCACATACATGCCAGATCCAATGACAATAACATCCGATATGTGGCAGCCTTTAAAAGCCCCTAATGAAATCTCTGATCCACTAACAGTACATTTTTGCACTTCAATGCTCACCATGGGGCATAACAGCAACAATCATTTGATGCTGCAACAAGGACACTGGCTGCATAGTGACATATGCCCAGCTCATGCTCCAGGTGCATTACTTAGCCTTATGGTACTCATTCATGCTGAGCCTTATCTAAATGGTCAGAGCATCCCTAAACTGCATTGTCTCGCATTTTTAAACCTTGCTGCTCGGCCAGAAATATAGGGCTTCCTGTATTGCCATGATGTTTACTGCTTTCCTTAGTCAAGGAGGTGGCCTTTGGTTAAGGGATGCTGACAAAGCAAGTTAAAGGAAACCTACAAAACCAGGCCAGGGCCTTGGACACAATCAGTTAGGCACTCATGGTGGTCAGAGTCAGGATCCTCTCATAAGGCATGAGGAACTGAATGTTGGCCTACCCATCACCCATCCTGCCCCTTTCCCCCCTATTGTGGACTATGTTTCCTCCTGGAGTGAGGGGGGGGGTGCAAGGTGTAAACGAAGATAAAAGTGGGTGACACAACCTTTGTGCTGCTCCAGCTGGATCGGTGTCCCTGGTGAAGTTTGTAGGAAGCACTGAGAGAATTCAGTGTCAGTGCTGACAGAGGTTGGGATATGTGACAGCGAATGAAGGAAGATATTACAGGCAATGGTGAGAGTGGTGGAGCATGAGCCTTGTTAGGAGGTGGTGTAGACAGAGGGATAGCGTGATGCTGACACAGGGAAAAGGACTTATGCTGGTGAAGTGAAGAAGGACATTAACCTTCTTTCTACAGTGCTGTGCAGTCCTCTGGACAACAGAGTCCGCATGACCCAGAAGGCAATCTCAGACAAGGCTGACGTGGTTTGGTGTAATGACCTGCTCTGTTGGTCCTGAGAGAAGAGTATGACCAGCATTTCCTCCACCTATCTATCAGGACTTCCAGCTCCCTGCCCAAAGAGGTGCCAGTTTCCCCTTGTTTGCCATCTGGGGCAAATTGTCCTGCAAATGTTTGTGCAAGACAGTTCCAGACTGACAGTGCTTGTTCATGTGCACAGCAGCCTTTTAAAGATACCGCCAGTATGAGAGATGTCAGTCAGTACCAGGATATCTCCGCAGTGATGAGATGGGGAGTTCTGTGCACAGTAAGTGGTAGAATGAGGCTCAAACCAGGTGAGCGAGGAGTATAGGAGTAGGGTAGATAGTTAATAAGATCAAGGTGATAAGATATGGAGAGAGATCGTGCTATGTCTCGCGGAGATATACTCTCCATGAAGCTCAACAAAACTGCTTAACGACAAAAACATGGGATTAAACTCATTGTTTCAACTGGCAACACCCACAACTCTTTATGTAAATTGTTGCACCATCCAACATTGCTGAAACACGATCTGGCAAACCAAATGGTTGCTGTAAACTGGAATCCAGGGTTAAATCTCCTGTCGTATTATTTCTTACTCTCTGGATTTAACAACATTCACTGTTCTTGCTTAATGCTGGACATTATATTGTCATCAGACTTTTCACTTTAAATTACTGTCTTCAGTTTTAAACTCCTGTTTTATTTTAGCTGCTTTAAGAACTTTGTTTTGATTCTGTTGATTTTTGACACGCCTTACTTAATTTCCTGAATTTCCTTCAAAATTTCACTTTTTGTCCTCTCACGTATTTGAGTTTCGTCCAATTAACACGAGCAGTTGCCTTGTCATTTTTTATTTTGAATTTATGTCCTGGAGCATACCTTCATCCTGGCAGCTCCATAGTGTCAGCACTGATCTCAGTGTTCCACTTTTCTTTAAAGAATGTTTTCCCTCTGTTGCTGTCTGCTTTGCCACATCTTGCAGCTATTGTTTCTACATTTTCAATTACATTGTCTCAGAGCAGCATTAACTTTTCCACTTTTGCTAAATGGTCCAAAGTAATTTTAAAGTAAGTAGCCTCAACGTCTTATGTGTGAGCACATGTTTAGTTCAAACGTTAATTTTCACAGTAAATTTACAGATAGTCATGGATTCTTCAAAGCTGCTTGGCTATCTCAGCTTCAGTTCCAACAGCTTCAGTCAGATTTTCTGGAAGCTCTGGAGACAAAGGTACCCAATCTACAACCAAATTGTTTCCTGACCAAGAAATCAACATTTCAACATCTAAAGTAGAATGACATCCACAGGAACAAGTCAGTTACTAAGCTACAATTCAAATAGTGTTGAAAAAAAAACAGGTAAACAATATCAATCAAAACTCTGAATCAATGCTTTTTGCTCAGCATCTCCTTTGCAGACAACTTTGTCACCCACCAACAAGAACACCTATCAAACATTTTGCAGGAGCACAGTTCATTATTGTTTCAGCCAATTCACATTCATGGCAATTTTCTCAAATGACAGGAAGTACATCTTTACTCCATCCTCAATAAATTTCAGGACCAAGTAAAAGTTGTTCACCAAATCAAATTGAATAGGAGTCCTCTCTAAGTCATCAATCACTTCTTCTTGCCAACACAAGTGTGCACAAATGGAATTCATGCTGCATTTCAAGTTTCCTCATCTCTCCCTTGTTTTCACGCTCTCTTTCTTCCCTTTTCCCAGTCTTTCCTTATCGCTCTCTTTTCTCACTAATTTCTTCATTTCTCTGTCAATCTTTCTTAGTTGTGTTTATTTTTCAATTCTAGCCAGTTGTATTGATCATCAATAGCACTGATCCTTTCATTCTTGAGCTGCTAGATCAGATCCCAGAGTCCAGCCCCTGATTTTGTTATGATGGTAACACGTGATGCCAAAATGTGGGTATAATTTTTGCACTGGCCGAGGTTACTATAAAGAACTTTCCATCTCCAACTCTCCCCTTGTCTCTGCCCTGGTGACCCTCAGTTTTTACCACCACCAGTCATCTCTCTCTTCGATGGCACAGCAGCCTATGGTCCTCTGTGACTATGGCAACTTCATGTTTATTTTATGACAATCCCCTCTGGGAAACCATAAATGCAAGTAACCAAATTTTCCATGAAGTGAAGAAATTACTGACAAGGTTCCACTATGTAGCTTTTACTTCAATACAAGTTAGAATGCAACTAAATTAAACATCAATGAACAGGCAAATTGTGGTAATTACAAACTATGTTATACATGGAATAGCAGTTACAACAAAGACAATAAAACAAGATTACAAGCATTATATCACTACTCACACAACTCGCAATCTTTCCAACTCAACATCTGGCACTCACTTGATGAAGCCAGTTCTCCAGTGCCCCAGAGAGACAGGGTCTTCCAGTTACAATTTCCTGTGGATCTTCTTTAGCTAGATTCATGACAGTCTTGATGACACAGATTCTCCTGAGATTTCTTTATCTGAACTCCTTCAATAAACTTTTTCAATTGTTTGGATCATCTTCTTGCAAAACCAAAGCATAGCTGTAGAAATATCAAGTTCACAATCTCCACGCACACAACCACACATGGCCAACCTTTGTATCATCTGCAAATTTCTTAATCATACACCACACCTTCATCTCCATTATTTAATACATAGCAAAAAAAGAAAGGGGCTTAATACTGAGTCCTGCAGCACCCCACTGGAACAGACTTCCAGCCACAAAACATCCATTAACCTTTACATTTTACTTCATGTCTTGCCATGTTGTCTTGGATTTCAAGGGCTTTTATTTTTGTGACTTTTCTATCATGCCAGACGTTATAAAAAGCTTTGCTAAAATGCATAAGAACCACATCAAAAGCACTATCTTATTAACCCTCTTTTTAACTCTTCATTTATGTTCGCTCAAAGTGACCTTGCTTTAAAAATCCTGACACTTAAATTGTTCCAATAATTTTCCCATCATTGAGATTAGGCTGCTTGGCTTGTACTTACTCAATCTATACTTTTGTTATAAAGTGAAAAGATCGGTTAACATACCTTGACTAACATTGACCAGTTTGCAGTAACTCTTTTTAACTCAGGCGTGTTACGTGATGAGACAGACAAAGGGAATAAGTGATGGGGAAGGTCCAACACAACTTAATTGAGCATCTTATCAAGAACAAAGTAATTTTTGAGTCTGCTATTGTACTTTAATTAAACTTAATCAAACTCTATCAATCTCTTCACAGGATTCTTCAGTAAATAGTATTAAATCGCTAAGTAAATAGTCTCAAATCTGCTCTAGCTATCCACTTATAGCAAATGCCTCTAAAGATTCTATCCACTCGTCCCTACCACTGTATTTGAACTGTTTGTCTGAATGGACTGGTGATACCCATTCAATAAGGCTGGGACAGGCTGTTCCATGGTCTTTGAGGGTTGGCTGATGTTTCAGAATCTGTTGTTGTGAATTTGGGCTTTCCATCTCTTCCAGGGTTGGTTCTAGTTTCGGGTTGTCTCACCGAGGTGGTCTGCCTGGGTCTGGTCAGGCCTGATGAAGGGTATAAACCTGAAACATCAACTTTCCTGCTCCTCTGATGCTGCCTGGACTGTTGTGTTGCTCCAGCTTCACACTGTATTGAGTCTGACTTCAGCATCTGCAGTTCTTACTATCTCCTGACTGCATGAATACTCTGAGATAACACGTGTTATCTCAGATTCTCCAGCATCGGCAGTTCCTATTATCTCTGCATGAATACTCTGTTCCAGTTCTGCAGTTTGTAAATTGACCAAATTTAAACTTGGCTTTCACATTTTCAGATTTTATCCAAGCTCATGAAAAGGAAGTCAGTATTTCAGTAACAATCCTAGGGATCATGGGTCAGCTGACCACATCTTCCTCCATTTATAAGCAATCGTACAAGATTAGCTGTCCATCAGTCTATTGATATTGTGTATTTTATCAGAGGGATTGGAGAATGATAATTAATGCATCAGTTATTTCTTCTCTTACTTCTCCTAATAGGTTTGAAGTACGCTTCACCTAGATTGGAGCTTATCCATGATAAAAATGCTAAATCCATTAATACTTCCTCTGTCACTGTGTAAATGAATGCAATATTTTTCTCTCCTTTTTTCAGAATGTCTGTATTATCCTCTCTTTTGAAAAAGTGGTGCAAAGTATACATAAAGAACCAAACTTCTGTCTCTGCACATGGATTACCTTATGGTCGCTAATAGGTCCTACTCTTTCTTTACTTCGCCTCTTGATTATTCTTGGCAATATTTATTAATTCTGTCTCTTTGCTTTCCCACTTTCCATTCTAATTGTCCCTCATTTACTTTATTTACATCTCCAGGTTTTGAGGAGTATTGAGCCTTTTGAGTATTTTTCAGAAACTTTCTTTTTTAAATCTTTGTCATATCCTTTGAGCACCTTTGTTAATCATTGTTAATTTTTAATTTGTTAATCATCCTCTTTTTGTGAAGGGATTATACTTTCTCCAAACCATCATTATCTCTATTAATATCTACCACAGATCTGTCACTGGTTTAGCATCATAGTATTTCCAGATGGCTTTAGCTAAATCATATCTAGGCTTAGTAAAATTAGTTCTAACATAACTGAACACTTTTATCTTTTACAAGATTGTCATGTTTGCAACTGCTCTTTAACATAAACTGAAATGAAATGGATCCTATGATTTGTTCTGCAGTTTGCTTGACAATAGGTCTGACATTGTTCAATATTAACAACAAGCTATTTACCCTCTCAACTCATTCTCTTCTTGTTTTCTACTCTTCGTGCTCTTTATCTTAAAAAAAAACTGTTCTATCAAGCTTGCTGTCTTATCCCAATTTCAATCTTTACATGTACATTTGTGATTGCACTGACAATATGGCCAAAAATCGGACTTGAGATATCAAGGTAAATGGAGCTGCTACCACAGAATTTTTAGTCTTTCTCATTTGGAATGCTCAATGCTTTGTAGTCTGATATGCTCATCTCCAGTTGACAGCAACTTTTACTAAAAGGTAAGAAATGCTGTGATTTGTTTTGAGCATGTTGAACCATTTTACAATATATAAAGTTACAGAAGAAAAGCATATGATGATTTAGAAGTAAATTTCTTAATGATGTGCTATAGTATAGTCCAGTGCTTTGTAATGCATCAACTGTATAATGCTGCAAAGTCTATTTCTGATGAAATAATATTACAATTAGGCCATACCTCAAGATTTTAAAGATACAAAGTTATACAAATAACAGTAACAAATGTATAACAAAATTTTCATGTACAGTACTGGCTTTGTCTTGTTTATGCTAGTAGCTGGTGTTCTAAATTGTTGTGATGTTAAAATGCAGCTACACTTTCTTTTCTGTACTTTAAGGCCTCTGCTGAGTTACTCAGAATGCTATGAATATTTGTGATTTGAGGAATTGGAAACTGATTGCTGAGAGATTTCTGTCGATTAGTGGATGCTTTTGTATTCTAGCTTCTGCAGTTGTAAACCACAGAACATTTCAAAGCCCTTCTTTTCTTGGAGATGTGGCACATTGTGTTCAAGCGTCTACTATCTTTATTTCTGATGTCCTATTGTGCTGCTTGCTGTTAATTTTGTAAGAACAATGGAGTTATGCCAAATAGTCTTATCAAGTATTTATGTTGCAGATTTAAGGCAGAGATGAAGAGAAATTTCTTCTCTTAGAAGGTACTGAATCGGTTGCGTTCTTTACCACACAGGGCTATTAAGGTTGGGTTGTGTAATGTATTCAAGGCTGAGATAGACAGGTTTTTGATCAGTAATGAAATCAAGAGTTACAGGGAAAAGGTAAGACTATGGAGTTGAGGATCATTGGTTCATCCGTGATTTCATTGAATGGCAGTACAAGATTTCTAAATTACCGGTCCATATCGCTGCAGTTTTTCTTACTGCCATCAGAATTGCTGATGGATGGAAACTAAAGATTCACCTTCCAGTCTTACCAAAGAAGTTCATTGCAGTCCATGAGACTGTAAAAATGTTTGTTAGAAGATCCAATCTTCCCAGTGACTGTAATAGACCTAACTATGCGTGATGGTTAACATACTTGGGCCAAGGACAACAGGTATGGGTGTGGGATCTCAATAGGAAAAAGTATGGCTGGTGAAGTGGGTGCAGGCCAGCAGCAAGAGCATATTATTCACAGAGCCGGAGGTGTTGTATGAAGGAGGAGAGGCCCGATCCCATTGCGGATCAGTTATCTGAGAAATAACTGATTGTTTTATTTCTATTAAGGAATATCATAAAATAAATAACTCACAGAGCTCACCCTGTTAAGAACAGAATGAAGGCCAACTGTCTTTAAGCCAAAGACCAACCAATCTTCCTAGTTGGAAGAGAACACATTCTGGCAGAGTAGTGAAACCACTAGATAGCTTAGGTTTATGAAGCCAGGGGAAATCAGATAGTTATAAATATAATTGCATACATGAATCTTTAAATATTATTAATGGAAGTAACACTTGGTGTGGGGTGTCGTATGAAATGTTAGGCTCTTAAGGGGTTACTATTGAAGAGTGCATTAAGAGTCACCCAATATGATAATATCACACCTACTCAGATGGAAGAACAGCTCTGGATCTTGAAGAATATGTGCTGTCTCTCGAGTGACCCTCATAGCCTTAGTAATAATGTGTATCATACCAATGGGACTTGCACCTTTGAAAGATAAGAGCCTCCTTTTGTTCGACTGCCAAGTGGTTTTCCTCATCCATACGAGACCAGTCAGCCCCTTTTAGATCCCAGTTGGACTATGGTGAGCCATTCATCATACAACACTAATGAATTCAGCTTATTTGCATCCTGCTCCATACTGAATTACATGAGTGTCACTCACCATTCACTTTTTCAAATCTTAGCAGGTTGTTAAATTTTTATGAGATTGAACTCACAGCCTCTTGGCCAATTCTGTACTGCTAACATTTGACATCACCTCCATCCATTGTTCTTCAACCTCATTTTGATATTGTACTTATTTTATTTTCAATGTTTTTTACCTCTCAGTGACCATCTTGATTAATGCCTCAGGAGAGGTCTGATAAAAACAGTGGGGCTGGCCAGGGATGCCTGTCCATGCCAATGTTAGCCCTCTATGAGTCCTGTGTGCTATCTTCTCAGTGAAAGACTAGTCATTGGTTTCTGTTAATCTGTTCAATAAGACCTTAGTTTCTGTGTCATTTTGCTAACTTACCTCTAGAATCAGGTTCCTGACCCTGGATTAAAAATCCAGCCCTAGGTTTAGCATTAAGGTCTGACCCCACAGAGTAAGAAGGAGAGCTGGATTTCTCAGTAGTGAGATTAATTGTCAGGCATGCAGTGTTTTAAGAGGGGCACTGAGCTATAAGAAAACAGGCAGTACCCTGGGGACTAGGACCAGCGGGATAAAGACTCAAAGTTTTGTGGAAACCTAAGAATCTGAGATCGCTGACTGAGTGCTTTGGGAGGGAGACCAAACGTGTGCTTGATAACATCAGAAGCAGTTTAACTTATTAAAAACAATGTTTTTGCGTCTAGCACACCACAAAGATTTTTCCAAAAAGAGTTCTTCTGATTCTCTCCCAGTCATGTGTTGTCCAATATTAGAAATGGTGGAAGATATTAAAAGATGAAGGCTTAGAAAATGTTCTGGTGGCACAAAATAACTTTTTAAAAAAAATTATACAATCTTAATTTTATCTGCAACTCTTTCCTACCAATATTTAAGGTACCTGTTTTAGCAAAAGCCATTTTAGCTGTGCAGCTATTAAGTGGAATGGCTAAAACGTGAACCATTTTGTAGTTACAGTAATTATTACATTGGGAAAAAAAATGTATTTTCCTGTGTTTGACAAATAGACTTTATTAGAGTTTACAGGGCAGGGTTTTTTTTATCATTAGGCAAATAGGCAGGTGCAGTTGGATCGGGAGAAAGTTCTATAAATACTCTAATTTAAGCCTGGAATAAATAGAGTAAATATTGAATAATGGTGTTATGTATACTGGTGTTTGCATCAAGGACAATTGTCTAGTCCATAATCTCAAAGGACAAATTAGCTTGCAATGTACATAATGCCTATAATGAGAACAGAAGAGTTTTATTCTAAATGTGTTTGTTTTTTGCCAAATCAATAAATTGAAGTGCAATTACGTGTCTAAGCAAGGTTTCTGTCAAAGTTACAGTGGCAGGAAAGACTCAGAGGAAATTCGCAGCCTCTATTCTTATTTGTATTTCAGAAGTATTCTGAATGACCTTTCTAATTTCACCACACAATTTGCAATTACGTCTTTTCACTAGTCGTAAACTTAGGGCTTTCTCATGGGATATGGTACATGATGTAGAAAAGAGCTGCAACATTGGAACACAATAACAAATCTGAAGGTTAAATCTAGATTTACAGGAAATCAGAGCCTACAGCTTTGAAATACACTTGCAATTCTGTACTGCTAGAGTATTTTTAAAATTTTTGTCAGTTTTTTTTGTGGTAAGATTTATCCCCAATTTTTGAGTTGGTGTTAGGCTCACCCGTATTAGTTAAAGAATAATCGATTAAGTTCACAGATCCTGCGCATTCTGCTAGTTTGATTGACAAACATAACTGATTTGGTGGGACATCTAATTGGTTCTTTTTTAAAATCATCCAATGCTGGGTAATTAGGAAACTTAAACTGCATCTTTGTCTCTGGGGAGTCTGATTGTGCTTTTCTTCCCCAGTTGTTTCAATGTAACATGGGTTTGTACACCTTTAGCATTATTAGAACATAGAACATAGAACATAGAAAAGTACAGCACAGTACAGGCCCTTCGACCCACGATGTTGTGCCGCGGAATAACCCTAATCCAAAAATAAAATAACCTAACCTACATTCCCCTCAATTCACTGCTGTCCATGTGCATGTCCAGCAGTCGTTTAAATGCCACTAATGACTCCGCTTCCATGACTACCACTGGTAAACTATTCCATGCGCTCACAACTCTCTGGGTGAAGAACCTTCCTCTGACGTCTCCTTTATACCTTCCTCATAGCACCTTAAAACTATGCCCCCTCGTGGCAGTCAATCCTGCCCTGGGGAAAAGTCTCTGGCTATTGAATTATTAATTGCACTTGTAATATACTGCAGATGCTGGAAAGCTGAACTAAAAGCAAAAAATTTCTGGAAACACTCAGCGGATAAGGCTGCATCTGGGGAATGAGGAAAGCAGAGTAATATTTCTGTTGATTCTGCCTGATTCTGCACATTTCTAAGATTTTCTACTTTTCTTTGAAGTTCCTGGTTAATTAGTAACATTGGGAATATTAGACTGTAAAAGCCTGTGTTGGTCAATTGACTATCTGTGTGCTGGCTCCTCGGCACAGGAACATGATTCTGCAGATCATTTTGTGGTTTGATTATATCATCAAGCCCAGTCAGATGTTCACTGGTGAATGAAACTTATTTTCAACACCAAACATTATTTCTATTTGTCGATTTGTACACAGGTTATAGTAAATTTTACTTAAATTCTTTACTTAACCGGCAAGAAAATGTTTGAACACCCAAGTAGCCTATGAGGACCAAAAAACCTGATAAGACCTATGATTCAACAGTGAGTAACCTGTGAAGCTTTGTTCGTTGTTTATTTTATGAAAGGAAAACAATTAAATAAAATGTTACAAAACGTTTAACTGCCATGTTATCGTTTCTTGTGAGGTTTCACAATACTGCCTCGGATAGTTATGAGTCATTTTTCCTTTTGTTCCTTGTGTTAGAAGATCTTGTCATTGTCTGAAACATATTTGTATTCAGCTTCTTCTCCCAAGAGGCAGCTATTCATGCATGAGCCTATTTAACCAAGGTCAGCAGGTTGTTAACTGTTGATAAATCACAATTGACCTCCAATTTCTTTTTAGCCTGATGACTGCACACATTTTCATTCTAATTCTGTGTTACTGGATAATGAGTTGGAACCTGGTAAAAATTGCTTCTGTTGGTAGCTCCAGAAGATATTGCAGCTGACATCATCAGTTGTACTGAAGCTCTGGCTGAAGTAAGTAACTCAGACTGTGCCCAGTATCTGGAGCTTTTCTTTGAATGTTGGATTAACCGATAAAGAGCATATATTTTGACCAACCTTGGTTTCTGAAAGTGTTTCATTTCTCTGTCATGTTTTTTAAAAATCACTCTTTAGCATAATGTTAAGTCGTCATCCAGAATGAAATGTAGACACCCGTAAGAACAATGTAAAAATTTTAAAAACTTAGGTTTTGTTGGATCTTTTTAGAAAGGAAACACTAAGACTTTATACCCTATAAACTGAAACACATTACACTGCTAAATTTGTAGATTGCTAAATGGCATTGCTTTTGGAATAAAATAGTTTGAAGAATACAACTTTCTTATACAGAATGGCCCCTTTCTTCAATAGATTCTATGATCTCATCTCCTGTTCCAATTACAGTGGCTGCTCCTTCAGCTAATATGTTACAATTCAGTCACTCCCTCACTCAATGCCTCCAGCTGTAGAGTTGCTGCAGAAGCCCTGAAGCTGTTATGATCAATAACGTCTTTTTAAAGCAACTGCCATCACTGCCCTTGCCCCTCACTGCTATCAGTCATATCAGAATGTCATTGGGGAAGGGCTGTCAAGCCTCAAGTATTGGAAAAGCCATGGTGAGGGGCTGCAAGTCACACAGCTTCAGTATAGGGGATGCTGTGAGTTACAAGAGAAACACTATTAAAATGCGTCTGGTTTCACTTTATGAGATTACATGACCCATTAACTATACGATGTTAAAGAAAAAATGTAATTAAGGAAATGTTAAATAAGGACTTGCTATAGTTTGTTTGGTGGAAACTTCTGAATGCAGCTGCAGCAGTGATGTCTGCCATTTGGCCCATCATACCCCTGCCAGCTGTCCGCAAGAACAACTCAGAGCATTCCCCTGTTTTTTCTCCACAGTCTTGCAACTTGTTACCATTTGGATAATTAATCAATTCCGTTTTGAATGTTGTGCTTAAATTCACCTCCACCACTCACTCAGGCAATTCCAGATTCTAATGACTTGGAGCATAAAGCAGTTTTTAAAAGGCATTCATATTTGGCTCTTTTACGATTTACCTTAACTTGGTGTTCTTCACTCTCCATCTTGCCAACAAATGGAACAGTTTTTCATCGACTGCTCTGCCCAGACACCTCATGAATTGAATTCGTCTACTAAATCTCCTCTTGACCTTTTCTTCTTCAATGAGACATACCACGTAACTGGAGTCCCTCATCCATGGAATAATTTTCAGAAACCTTTTTAGCACCCTACACACTCTCCTTAAATTTTGTGCCCAGAATTGGAAATAGTCATATAACTGAGGCTCTACAAGTCTTCTCTGTAGGTTTGCCATTACAGCATTTTTTTTATACTCAGCACATCTATTTTTAAAACCTAGAAACTCACGGAGCCACAGAGTCATATGTGCCTTCTAAAATGATTTCTCAATCTGGAATAAACAATCTGTGCGCTGGAATTAGATGCTGTACTACACAATTCCAAGAAAGATAGCCTATTTCGAGCATTCTTGCAGCCTCCAACTTACTTTTATCGTGTGTGTGAATAAGATAGAAGTTGTTTTCTAAAAGGTAATGGAATAATGCAGACCATCCAACTGTGATGATTTTAATATTATAAATGAAAAAGGTTACTCTTGTAAGTGCTGACAGAAAGTGTTACATATTGAGTTCCAAGACATATTATTCAGTCTTCATTAGAATATTGCCTGATGTTAATAATATCATCCTGATATTCCAAACCAAGGAACACATTCAGTCACAAATGGGCAGCCTCTGTCACATCTGCAAAGAGTCTGTTTTGACCATCAGCATCAAGAAGAGAGATGTCTCGGTCCAGGGTGTTGCCAGAAAATTACCTGTCAGTTTTTAAACTTTGAGAAGCTTGAAGTTGTTGATAGCTTCACATCTCAAGGCTCCACTATCACCAGTAATCTGTTGCCTGATGCTGAAATCAACACACACATCACAATAGCTGCAACTTTTATGTGCAAGCTTAATAAGAGCATGTGGAACATTAGCAACTTGAATGAAAATGCCAAACTGTGAATCTACCAAGCCTTCATCCACAAGGCACTTCTCAATAATGGTGACACCCAGAAAAGATCATTTAGGTGGGAAGAAATCCTAGAATCCCCACAGTGTGGAAGCAGGCCATTTGGCCCATCAAATCCACAGCGACCATCCAAAGAGTAGACCACCCAGACTCAAACCCCTACCCTATTCCAGTAATGATGTGGAGGTGTTGGTGTTGGACTGGGGTGGACAAAGTCAGAAGTCACATGACACCAGGTTATAGTCCAACATGTTTATTTGAAATCATAAGCTTTTGGAGCACTGCACCAGATGAAGGAGCAGCGCTCTGAAACCTGTTGGACTAACCTGTTGGGCAGCACAGTGGCTCAGTGGTTAATACTGCAGTCTCACAGCACCAGGGACCCGGGTTCGATTCTCGCCTTGGGCAACCGTCTGGGCAGAGTTTGCACATTCTCCCTGTGTCTGTGTGGGTTTTCTCCAGGTGCTCCGGTTTCCTCCCACAGTCCAAAGATGTGCAGGCTAGGTGGATTGGCCATGCTTAATTGCCTGTAGTTTTCGGGGTGTGTGGGTTATAGGGGGATGGGTCTGGGTGGGCTGCTTCAAGGGACAGTGTGGACTTGTTGGGCTGAAGGACCTGTTTCCACACTGTAGGGAATCTAATCTAATCTATAATCTGGTGTTACATGACTTCTGACTCTATCCCACTAACACTGCATATCCACCCAACCTGCACATCTTTGGACTATGCGAGGAAACTGAAGCAGATGCAGGTAGAATGTGCAAACTCCACACGGACAGTCATCCGAGGCTGGATAAAACCCAGGTCCCTGGTGCTGTGAGGCAGCAGTGCTAACCACTGAGCCACCGTGCTGCCCATTCAGAAAGACTGAACAATTTCCAAAATTGCTGTCTTTGATGTCTCCTCAGTATCTCTGATGACATGGTCACCACATCAGATGTTCTGGTGCATGCTAATTCTATCAGCATACATCACTGCTATGATCTGCACTGGTTTTACCAGGCGCGCCAGATCAGTGAAGACTTTCTGTACAGTGAACTGATCATTAGGCTGGGTGTCCATTATCTCTGCTCCATGATCACCAGGATAATATGAAAATGGTTCACATTGACATTAGCTACTGGGAGCCAGTTGGCAATGGCCATGAGCTCAGGAGGCTGACTGGTTGGAGGGGCATTGGCAGAATATTGGGTACCAATAAGCTGAGCTGATTCAGAAGAGAGCCCAGGGAAAACAAAGACCGATGCATCCTGTATCTTCTCAAACCATCGTCTTTCTTTGCAGCAACTGTTGAAGAAACCGCTATCTCAACAAAAGGCTCAAAAGCAAAGTGTACCACCACAGCATAAACTATCATCTCATGAGACACAAGAGTGGCAACAACAATGATAACAGGATATAATAGAGGCAGTTCTCCAGTCCTCTCACACTACCTCGATATTTAATGTGATATATATGTGTATAGCATACTCTGTGCACAATAGCAGTCATGAAAGGAATCAGTGCAAAATTACTTCTACTAGGGGTTGCTTTTTCCTGTTCCATTGAGCCCTAATATCCAATATATGTGGAAGGTCTTATCTCTCTGTTTTCTAAGAATTTTTGAACTATGTTCCAGGAACAAAGTTCACTTCCTTTTTCCAATCTTGCCAGAGTGGATCTTCCAGTGGTTCTAAATCTTTGTGCGTTCTTTCTCTTTATTCAGAGGAGCAACTTACCCCACAATATCCCTCTGGTAGCTAGAAAATAATAGTTTTTTCTCGTCTACTCATGACAGATGCCTTTGCTCCCTCTCTCTCTCTCTCACGCACACTCTCTGTCTCTCTCTCTCTGTCCCTTGGTGTCACTACCCATCACTTTTTCTATCCCTTGCTCGCTCTCTTCCTTATGCTCTCTGTCTCATTCTCCATCTGTCAGAGTCTCTCTGTTTGTTTCTCTGTCTCTCTGTTGGTCTCCCTCTCTGTATGTCTCTTTCTTGTTTTTTTTGTTTCAGGTATGTTATTCGCTAATTGGAGAAAGTTAAAGCTCTAATACATAAATTGGCTAGCTGGTAGTTAACAGAGAGTAGACATAAATGGGCCATTGTCTGGTTGGCAGCAGGTGACCCTGCAAGAGTTTCTGCTGGGGCTTCAAACTTTTACAATTTACATCATTGATGTTGTTGTGGGAAGCAAAAGAAGGTAACTAAATTTGCAGATGACACCAAGATAGATCAGAAAGTATGCTGTGTAAAGGATATAAGGAGGTTGTAGACAGGTATATTCTGGCAGATTGCATACAATATGGGAAAATGTGAAGTTGTTTACTTTTGCAGGATGAATGAAAAAGCAGGGTATGAATAAACTGGAGAATGACTGCAGAATTCCAAGGTGCAAAGAGATTTAGTGTTCATTCTGGCATAAATGGCTCATTGGTTAGCACTGCTGCCTCACAGCTCCAGGGACCTGGGTTTAATTGTAGCCTTGAGAGAATGTCTATGTAGTGTTTGCAAGTTTTACCCGTATCTGTGTGGTTTGCACCAGGTACTCGGGTTTCCTCTTACAGTCAAAGTTATGCAGATTAGTTGGATTGGCCATGCTAAATTGCCCATAGTGCCCAGGGAGGTGCAGGTTGGGTGGATTAGCCATGGGAAATGCAGGGTTACAGGAATGGGGCAGATACGTAGGCCTGGATAGGAAGCTCTTCGCAGAGTTGGTGTGGGATTGATGGGCAAATGGCCTGCTTCCATACTGTAGCAATTCTATGAAGTGACAGAATGTTCGTCTGCAGTTACAGTAGGTATTCAAGATGGGTAATGAGATGCTATTCTTTATAAACTGAGGAACTAAACATAAAATTGATGATATTATGCTTTAATTATAAAAGATATCAGAGAGAGCATATCTCAAATTCTGTGTGGAATTTTGATCTCTTCATTTAAGGGAGAATTCAAAACTCAAGCAGATCAGTAATGATCCCTTTGAATAATGGAGCAGACTTAAGAGGCCAAATGATTTACTTCTGCTTTTTTATTTGTTTGTAAGGTCATGGTTCTACAGAGGTTAACATTCGTGTTAGAAAAACAGAAGTTGCTGGAGAAACTCAGCAGGTCTGACAGCAGGGTAAATGTTTCAAGTTCCATGACCCTTCCTCAGAACCTGTGTACACTGTGACCTATGAGCAATGATGTTATTATTCTGTTTTGAGGCAGAAGCTATTATAATCTGCACCTTCTCTATTCTTTCTCTTTATACTTTCCTCCAAACTTGTATTTAAAAATGTATTCCAAAATGAACCATCTTGGTAAGTCTTGCATTTGTAACAACTGCCAGCCTTCCTAATATCTCATCTTTATCATTTCTAAGCTATCAATTTTCTCAAGTATTTCCTCTTCCACTATATCTGTGGCAACATCTTCAAAAACAGCTTGGTGTATTTGTTTAGACCTTTAAAACTGCCCTCTGTCGCTTGTGATGATCCACTTTTAGACTCCGAATCAGCTCCATTCCTTCTCTTGCCACACTTCTATTTATATGCCTACATCTGTTTAATATTAGCTGTCAGTCCCTTCCCATATTCTCTTTCTTAGAGAATCACAGAATTGCCACAGTGCAAAAGGAGGCCACTCAGCCCCACTGTGTCTACACACTCTCTCCAATTGAGGAATTCAGCTTGAGCCGACCCCTCATTACTTCCGCATTACTTCGTACAATCCATTTTTTCAAATAACAGTCTAATTACTTTTTCATTGCCTCCATTGAACCGACTTCTGCTATTTCTTGTCAGGCACTACAGGTACTTTAATTACTCAGTGTGGAAAAAGGCTTTTCCTCATATCAGTTTGCTTCATTTGCTAGTTCAGATATGTGCCCTTTCACACTCGATCTGTTAATGAGTGAACACAGTTTCTCCCTTTCTACTCCATTCATATTCTTTATGATTTTAATAGTTCCATCAAAACAGTTCCATCTTCTCAAGTGCAGGCATGCTGGGCTGAATGGTCTCCTCCCGTGCTGTAACATTGATTCTCCTCCCTATCTTCAGTACTGAAGTCCATCAGGTCTGTAACCACTTCCTGCACTCTCTCCAATGATTTTCCCTCTTTCTTAAATTGCAACACTCAGTATTGGATGGAATTCAGGCCTCTCTTATTTTCTTCTTCACTTCTTTAAGTTTTCAATATGTAGCTTCACTTCACAGCTTAATATCCGTTATGAGCACTCTAATTATACTTCATCCTACTCTCTATCTATTCACCATCCAGGATCTCTGGCTTTGGTCATCCTGCCTATAACTGTACCTAAACCATCTCCTCTTTAAAGGCAGCACTATTGTACCCAAACCATCTCCTCTTTAAAAAGTGATGGTGCTGCCTTTAACATTTTGCCTGCTTATCATTTGTTTCAATGAACCACATTTCTTCCTACCCAATCAAACTGACCCTGGCCAAATAAAATATTTTTATTCAAAGATTGCTCTGCAATTTGACATAGGTCTTCGGGAAATCTAAGTATGGCACATCAACTGGTTTCCCTTTATCTATTCACATTGGTAGAGAAATGGAAAAGCATCATATTTTTTGCATGTTGAGAGACTGGGACAGTTTAGTATTCAGGGTGACCTAGATGTGCTTTTAGATTGCTCATAGACAGCTAGATGCAGATACAACAAGAATTTAAAGAGGCAAATACTGTTATCATTTGTATTAACATTGGTAAAATAGAATAGAAACATCTCAGGACAAGACATCGGTGAGGGAACACCAAGAGTACAGTTTTATATCGTATACGAAGTGTCTAAGAAGGAAGTGCAATGAAGTTTCACTGGAATACTACCTGGATGAGGGGATGATGGTTTACAACGGGAATGACTCATATTACTGGAGATTAAAAGGGAAAAATATAGTAATTAGTTGAAATTATAAAACTCCTAAATGGCTTTTTTGGAGTGATGCTACAAGACTGCTTCCCCTTTACAGTGCAATCCAGAGTACACGGTACCCCTAAACCCTTCCCCCATCCCCCGACCCTACTGTCCAAAATATGTTCTGTTATTGATTCGTGGGTACTTTAAGAATTAAGGAATATGAGGATATTGAGGAAGAACATTAATCAAGGTCTGGTTGTTAATTGTGGACTTGAAGGAGTGAACAGCATTAAAACACTGGAAATGCTCAGCAGTTCTGACAGCATCTGTGGAAAGAGAAACAGAGCAAATGTTTCAGGTCAAGGCCATTTTGTCAGAGCTAACAGATGGTAAGTTACTCTGTGAACAATGAGAAGTAATTGTGAGGAGTATTACTATCAAATTTAAGAATAATTTCAATTTCAAAGTTCAGACTTAACAGATTTTAGAACAAATTGACGTGTAACAATCATCTGTGTGCCCTCGATACTGGAGCAGTTGTTTAATGAATACGCCAGTCTTAAACCCACACAGTGTGCTTTAGTTGCATTTGTCTATGCTAACTACTGGTTTTGTGCAATTTATCGGACGATGTCTTGATTGATTACGATGAGTGTTCCTAGATAATGGCAAGTTTCAAATTGATTATTTGACTACAGGCAGATATATCATTGACATTTTACTTTAGTCTAGAGGGCAATGGATTTCAATCATTCAAAAAGGACAAATAGTCTTCAGTATCCCAAGCAGGTATTTGAATTGTCTTTAATGTATTGGAACATTGTGACGTATTAAAATGGCACAACATCCATTATTCTTGTTACCTGGTACCTAATATATTTCGCGGTAGAAGCTATGAATTATTTCTTGTGCAAACTCCCATTGTGAAAGTGCAACAATTGAAATTGTGGTGACTGACAGAACAAAAAAAAACACTTACTAGAATGATTTAGGAATCAATGCAACTCAGGACTAACCTATGCATTTGGACATGTAAGGATCCCTCAGGCCCCTGTTTTATTTACACAATTTCTGTAGCAATAATCACTTTGTCTTACTGACAGAATGGGATTGTACGTGTGAGGGAATGTCAGCCATGCTGGCTATGTGCCGTGAGCAGCGAGGCTTTGTGGGTGTTGTGACTTGACATCGCTAGTCAGCAGCAATGCTGGATTGCCAACGATTTCCCAGGTGCACAGTTGACATTTCAAAGATTGAACTTTGTACGGGATGTCAGCCTTTCGATGGATATGTGCTGAGTGGTGAGCTGTAAATGAGTGTGTGGTAAGATAAAACTTTATTTGGACAAGAGGGATGCCATGGGGTGGGATAGGTAATTGATGAGGCACATTTGGTAATATACTGTAAGAAATCTCACTGGGACTCACAGCGAAGCCCTTCAAAAAACTCAACACAATTTATGCTTAGCCAAAAGAAAACCAAAAGAATCAACGTTGTGTGTTCGGGGAGCACCAAGGAAGGACAGAACAGCATCTTTTTGTGAAAGAGGAGGACCATTCCCACTCATGGGTCACATGGGAATCCAAAGTAATTGGAGACCATTAACCTTTTTGGGTCTGTAATGGCCCACCTCCTGTCTGCTCCTAGCCTTCCTGGTCTGTGTGCAACTTGTGTGGTCCAATTTTTGAAACTGTATTGAGATCCCAACCCAACAGGATCATAGGATCTCAACCTTTAACATATTCCTAGGTCCTATGTGTGCTTATGACAATCCACAAAACTGATGAGTTTTATGGAGCATGGAGAGAGAGGAGCAGTAAACCCAATACCACTATTTTACTCCCATCCTTGCCTTGCATAACAAGGTAAAATTGATTCGTAAATCTTTTGATTCAAAGCCCAAGCTACAAGAATTAATCTCCTAAGATTCCTTATGCCAGTTTTCAACTCTACATATTTGTTGTGAAACTACAATTGTTTGAGTACTTCCAAGGTATGGCTTTACCCCATTGAATATTTGCCAGTTTATGAAAGAAAAACGTGTTTTCAGTTTTTCCTGCGTGACAGTTGCAACCAACAGATGTTTTGATCATGACCGAAACTGAAAAAAACTCACTTATGAGATGTGGGCAGTGGTAAAAACTGGAAATACTCTGGAAGGGAAGGAAAATGCAAATTGATAGTGGTTATGATAAAGTTGTTAATAAAATATTGAGAAAAATGTGTAAATATATTTAAAATTCCTTGCAAAACTCCATTGTAGTACTTTTGACACAATGATTGGTGCAGCAAACAGTTTTACAAATGATGAAATATTTGATCCTTATTTATTCTTTTTACTTTGTTTCTGTAATACTTAGAACCATCTTACTTTAGTAGGGAACATACACTGGCACTGTTCCCAGCTGGAAATTATGTCCAAATGTGCGGAAATGGAAATGGATATTTTGTCAAATTATATATTCACCCTGAGCCTTTTTGAATTGATTTAAGAATATAGAATGATGCATAACTTCTGATGACAATTGAAAAGTTGAGTGCTACAAACTTCTAAGGATTTTTCTTAAACCTATTGATCAAAATTAAGCTCCTGCTTCCTAACTAGCTACTACTTCCTGTTGCTTTTGGGAAGGAGTTTGAATGAGGTCAATTCTTATGAAGCCTTGGAGTCCAAATCTCTCAGACTGTCACAGCAGAGGACTGGAGAGATTGCCATTTGCTGTGGCTTCAACCTGCATGACTCTTCAACAGGAGTTAAATTAGATTTAGGGGATGTAGTGTATGTATTTTGTTGTTTGATTTATCCAGGAATGTAATGACTTACTTCAAATAATTTTGTTTCTGTCACTTCAATTCTCTGTGTTATACAAGATCACTGGATACATTTGATTTGACGATTCCATTTCATTTGATCTAATCCTACCAAAACATTATATTCCCTTTTATAGTATTTGTTTGTTTGAATACCAAAGTGCCTTAATCCCCATCATCCATCCAGGCAGCTTCTTTATCACCTTATTATCATCTACAAAAAAGTGAAACTTGCATTGCATTTTCAGAAGTATTTGACATTATTAGCCAAACATATTGTTAATTTATTCTTCCAACACCTAAAGTGTTCCAGTAATACTAGTTGACATCACTTATTGCAAGATACCAGCAGACATTGTGTGATTGACTGAAAATCTATTTTGTTTATGAGCTATTGATTCCTAGTAGGAAATTTGAATAAAGGTGTAAGTTAGTGAAAGTAAATCATTGTAATTATGGGAAATGATCACTGTTGCCATTCTGCAAAAATGAACAAAAGTAAACTTAACATTATCCGGCAGTACCGGGATATAAGGCAGTGTTGGTAAATCAAAAATCTGGTTGACCCATTACAGTTTGTGATGACAGGAATCATTTGAAATATTATTTGATGTCTACTACAACTTGGAGAGGCTTACTGCTTCCTTAGCTTTGGTTGTTAATACTGTAAACGTGCAGGGAATAAAATACTTCAACTTCCAGCCAGTTCTTTCACTATCACCTCAGACTGACAACACTGGTATTTTTTATATGGTAGCAGTAAAGCCATGGTTATGGAGAATACCAGAGTCTCCAGTTAATGGAACCATCTGGTTGCTGGGGTGGTGGATAACTTGAACTTTATAATGTTTTGTATCGATATTAAAAAACAATAACTATTTGAAATAGAAAGAATATTGCTTCATGCATGTTTTGAATGAGAAGAGAACTATTTCAGTATAGTGGGCCATTCTCAATTGACATAGCTGAGTGAAGCTGACTCACAAAACAACGAGAACTAATGATAGTCTGTATCATTCCATCCAGCCAAGCTAATGTTTGATGCTGCAGAATAAGTAAAAATGAGGGTTGAATGCAGCCTTAGTCCAGCATTTGTTCGTAGGCTCCATTTCATGGCCAGGTATTTCAATGTCTTTACCTTCTTTTCTACCAGGCTGGCACATTATCTTTTCCCTCTTGCCTACTTTGCAAAAGCTGTCAACGTGATGCAATCATTTGCTGCCATGAAATTATACCATAATCAGTTTATTTCTAGAGTATTGGTTGATTTTGATCTATTTGTATGGGTGAAACCAAGCTCCAGTTGAATAAAAGTAAATTAAATCTTGCTTTGTTTTGGACCTATTGTTTTACTTCCTTGTATTCTTGGGACACAGTAACCAGCTGTGATTTTCAGTCTAAAGCAGGAAACAAATTTCTTGTTTAATTCAAGTAAGTTTACTCTGTTTGTTTACTGTTATAGTCAACACTATGAATAAGTACACACAATGGTCATAAACAACAATCTATTTTAGCCAAACTACAGCTTGGAATTGTCTGCAATTCATAGATGAAACAATTATTGGTCAAGAATGATTGTTTGGCTTTGCTGTAACCTTATCAGGCAGCTTTGATTCAACACAACAACAAGTGTACGAGAAAGGTGCTCAATTTCAGAATCATTTAAAATATTGAAGCCCTTCACAATCACTGAATTTCTCTTAATGCAATGGTTGAGAAATCTCTGGAAAATAAATTTGACCTTGTGACAATGCTGATGACATATGGGGCTGGGGTTCAGAAGGTGGCAGTATTTCAGCATTAGCAGGGCCACCAATTTTCCACAATCTCCCCAGGCCAAAGGTCAGGCCAGACTGAGAACAGGCAGTTTGTAAGTGGCACGTTACTTTGTTAACACCATTAAAAGTTTCACAATTAATTAGAGTTTGGATAAATTTGATGATTCCACCCATCAGCTCTACATGATCTCAGCTACAGATTGCTGTGTGAGAAGGTTTCCATTCACAGTATTATAATATAATCAGGTTAGGGTTGTGAAAGGAGGCAGTTCACACCTATGTTAATGAACAATGATAGCATTTATTAATTATAAATTAATGGTAAGAAAAGATTTCTGTTGAAGCCTGCACGCTTGGGACCTATTCCATGTGATTTGATGTGGTGATGACATTGTTCCTTGCGCAAATGCCTGGTGGAAATATTTGTACCAAACGACTCCATGCAATGCATACTGTGGATAGGTTAAAATGCTGGCTAGAAAAGAAAGAAGCACGTTCATTTCCTATGAAGAGCTTCACAGCTCAGTTAATTGCATCTACAATTGCTCATTGCACAGAGCTTCCAATGCTGGCAGATGCTTAACCTGCAGAATAAGTAAGATTCAAGGCCACACAAGCATACCTGTTAAATACAAAAGTAGTGATGATGAATAACATACAAAGTGACCTCTTTCCCATTGTAGCAAAACGTAGCCTGCACTCATCCTGTTATTCTGATTTGAATGTTCTCTTCACCCTGAAGTTGAAAGGAAGCATGTTAGAGCTATTCTTGTTCCATGGCATTGAGTCAGAGATCCCTGAATCCAACTTCAAATGAACTTTCTTGTCCATAAGTATTATATCTGCATTCCGGAATTCATCTCGGTTCTACATCATTGTGTAGGTGATCGCCTAGTGGTATTATTGCTAGGCTATTAATCCAGAAACTCAGCTAATGCTCTGAGGACCCAAGTTCGAATCCTGCCATGGCATATGGTGGAATTTGTACTCAATACAAAAAAATTTGGAATTCAGAATCTACTGATCACCATTAAATTATTGCCGATTGTTGGGAAAACTTCAGGGAAGAAGGACACCATCTTCACCTGGTCTGGCCTACATGTGACTCAAGACCCACAGCAATGTGGTTGACTTTCAGCTGCCCCCTAAAATGGCTTAGAAAGCCACTCGGTTGTATCATTCGCTACAAAGTCTCAATGAAATGAAACCAGATGGATCACCCGGCATCGACCTAGGCACTGGAAAAGACAATGAGAGAGACAGCCCTGTCGATCCTGCAAAGTCCCCCTCACTAACATCTGTGGGCTGGTGCCAAAATTGAGAGAGCTGTCTCACAGACTAGTCAAGCAACAGCCTGAGAATCATACTCACAGAATCATATCTTACAGACAATGCCCCAGGCACCCCCATCACCATCCCTGGATATGTCCGGTCCCCCCGATAGAATCAACCCAGCAGAGGTGGGAACACAGTGGGATACAGTTGGGAGGGTGTTGCTCTGGGAGTCCTCAGCATTGACTTCGGATCCCATGAAGTCTCTCGGCTTAAAGTTAAACATGGGCAAGGAAACGTCCTGCTGATTACTACATACCGTCCTCCCTCAGCTGATGAATCAGTACTCCATGTTGAACAACACTTGGAAGCACTAAGGAATGCAAGGACACAAAATGTACTCTGGGGGTTTCAATGTCCACCACCAAGAGTGGCTCAGTAGCAGTACCACTGATTGAGTTGCTCGGCTTCTAAAGGACACAGCTGCTAGACTGGATCTGCGGCAGGTGGTGAGGGAATGAACAAAAGGGAGAAACATACTTGACCTCATCTTTATCAATCTTCAAGCTGCAGTTGCATCTGCCCTTGATAGTATCGGTAGAAGTGACCATTGCACAGTCCTTGTGAAGATGAAGTCCAGCCTTCACATTGAGAGTAACCACCATCATGTTGTGTGACATTATCACCGTGCTAAATGCAACAGACTTCAGACAGATCTAGCAACTCAAGACTAGGCATCCACGAGGGACTGTGGGCCATCGACAGCAGCAGAATTGTACTCTAACATAATCTGTAACCTCCTGGTCTGGAATATCCCTGTATCAACCATTACCATCAAGCCAGGGGATCAACCCTGGTTCAATGGAGAGTGTAGGAGGTCATGTCAGGTGCAGCACCAGGCATACCTGAAGATGAGGTGTCAACCTGGTAAAGCCACCAAAGATGACTACTTGCATGCCAAACAGAATAAGCAGCAGTGATAGATAGTGCTAAGTGATCCCACAACCAATAGATCAGATCTAAGCTCTGCCAGTGCTGCCACATCCAGTTGTGAATGATGTTGGATGATCAAACAACTCACTGGAGAAGGAGCCTCCACAAATATCCCCATCCTCGATGATGGACGAGCCCAGCACATCAATGCATTCACAGCTATCTTCAGCCAGAAGTACCCATCTCGGCCTCCTCCAATGGTCCCGAACATCACAGATACCAGCCTCCAGCCAATTCAATTCACTCCATGTGGTATCAAGAAATGGTTGGAGATATTAGATATTGGGAAGGCTATAGGCCCCGATGACATTTTGGCAATAGTACTGAAGACTTGTGCTCCAGAACTTGCCCCTCCCCTAGCCAAGCTGTTCCAGTCAGTAACAACACTGGGATCTACCCGACAATGTGGAAAGTTGCCCAAGTATGTCCTGTGCATAAGAAGCAGGACCAATTCAACCCAGCAAATTATCACTGCATCAGTCTCCTTTCGATCATCAGTAAAGTGATGGAAGGTGTCATAAACAGTGCTATCAAGCAGCACCGGCTCAACATTAACCTGCTCAGTGATGCCCAGTTTGGGTTTCTCCAGGGCCACTCCTGACCTCATTACAGCCTTGGTTCAAACATAGACAAAAGAGCTGAATTCCAGAGGTGAGGTGAGAATATCAGCCCTTGATATCAAGATTGCATTCAACTGGGTGTGGCATCAATGAGCCCTAGCAAAAATGGAATCAATGAGCAGCAGGGGGAAAATGCTCCAGTGGTTGGAGTCATACCTGACACATAGGAAGGCAGTCATGGTTGTTGGAGGTCAATCATCTCAGCTCCAGGACATCTCAACAGGTACTCCTCAGGGTTATGTGCTTGGTCCAACCGTCTTCAACTGCTTTATCAATTACCTTCCCTCAATCATAAGGCCAGACGTGGGGATGTTCCCTGATGATTGCACAATGTTCAGCACCATTTGTGACTTCTCAGATAATGAAGCAATCCATGTTCACTTGCAACAAAATCTGGACAATATCCAGGCTTAGGCTGACAAGAGGCAAGTATCATTTGTACCACACAAATGCCAGGCTATATCTCTTATTCGTGATGTTTAATCTAACTACCAGCTCTTGTAACTGAACAGTGTTACCATCACTGACTCCTGCGGTATCAACATTCTAGGGGCTACTATTGACCAGAAACTCAACTGGACTCACCATATAAACATAGTGGCTACAAAAGCAGGCCAGAAGCCAGGAATACTGTGGCAAGTAACTCATCTCCTGACTCCTCAAAGCCTGTCCACTGTCTAAAAGGCACAAGTCAGGAGTATGATGAAATACTCCCCACTTTACTGGATGAGTGCAGCCCCAACAACATGTAAGAAGCTTGACACCATCCAGGACAAAGGAGCCCACTTGATTGGTGTTACATCCACAAGCATTCACACCCTCCACCCCTAATACTCAGGACACACTGCTGCTACTATGTACAAGATGCCCTGCAGAAATTCAAAGATCCTCCGACACCACATTCTAAACCCATCTAGAAGGACAGGGGCAGCAGATATATGTGAATGCCTCCACTTTCAAGTTCCCCTCCAGGCTATTTATCATCCTGAAGTGGAAATATATTGCCATTCCTTCAATGTCACTATGTCGAAATCCTGGAATTCCCTCCCTAAGGCATGTGCGTCAACTCACAGCAGGTGGACTGCAACAGTTTAAGAAGGCAGCTCATCACCACCTTCTCAATGACAACTAGGGATGGGCAATAATGCTGGCTCAGCCAGCGACACCCTGATGTGACTTAAGAATGTGTGGAGCTAGATAATGCATCACAGTCATGATGTTGTTATTTTAAAACATCTGCACAACTCAATAAATTTTTTTATGTTTACATCATAAGAATATGTTCTGTAAGATTCAAAAAAGAATCTGTTTGGACAAGATTAAAAATTTTGGAAGAAGTTTAGCTAAAATACATTTTATAAGGTCCAAATATACTGTATGATCTAGCTACATCAACAGATAACTATGCTGCTTGGCCTGCTGTGTTCATCCAGCTTCACACTTTATTATTCTGTTGGTGTCCTCAAGTGCTTTGTCCTCAATGAGATTATTTTTATAAAAACAATCTAGCCATTGTAGCTTTTGGATCCTTGCACATTGCATTGTTGTCTACTCTTTACTGCCCTCTGAAGTGGCATAGCAAGCTTTTCAGTTCAAGGGTGATAATGAATATGCACAAGTACCAGGCTTACCAGCAATGCCCACAGCTGCGAAAGACTTAAAAAGAAACTTATTGATTTGTTTAGATCCAACTGATTAATGATTATCTGAAGGGTCTAATCATTGTAGGAGTGCTTTAATTTCTTTGACAAATTAAATTGCAAATTGGAACTAGTCAGACCACAGATAGAATACTGTGAACCGTTTTGGCCCTTTCTCCAAGGAGAAATACACTGGCATTGGAGGTAGCCCAGGGAAGATTCACTTGGTTGATACCAGGTATGGAGGGACAGTTTTATGAAGATAGATTGGATAGGTTGGGTCTGAACTCATTCTAATATAGAAGAATGGAATAGGGCACTTCCTGAAAGGTACAAGATTCCCAGTTGACTTAACAGGCCAAATTCTGAGAGGTTGTTTTCAGTCGTGTGAAAGCCTATGACTAGAGGGCATAATCTCTGATAAAGGGGTTGCTCAATTAGGATATAAATAAGGAGAAGTATCTTCTCTCAGGCATTAGTGAATCTGTGGATTTTTTTTCCCCTGCAGAGGGCAGTTGGGCTGGTTGGGTAATTGGTGTATTCGAGACCGAGGATAGATTTTAAATTAGGAAAGGAATCAATTATTATTGGGAAAAAGCTAGAAAGCAAAGATGAGGATTGTCAGATTAGCCCTGATTGATTTAGCAGAATCAATGGGCTGAATGTTCTCAAGTTGTTCGGTCTGGCAGAAGCATAATGTATTTTCCTTTCTAGCCGAATTCACTGCAATGTTACATGGAACATGATGATGGTGAGTGTTACAAACACAGTCCTGTGTTACTATTTACATCCAGAAGGAGCCAACGACAGGAATACGCCATAATGCACTTCTTGCTATGTGAAGATATATGGAAAATGATGTTATACTGGATAGATTTCCCATATGAGGTAACTGAACCAACAAATATGGATAAACTGTTTGCTAGATTCTTTACCATAAATTTACAGCATTGGAATGGATTGTAAATGGTTTTCATGAAAGGGTTTTGAATGGAGTCTTTCCTTAAACACAATAAGTGATTGCAGCTAAAATGTACCTAAAGTAAAAGCCACTTTGACAAGTGTATCTTCTCCTCCAAATTTCTTTTAAAAAGTCTCATTTATATATTGTCAAAACAGTATCCACCCTGAGCCAATGCGACCAGGTACTGTTTTGAAATGTAATGGAGAAAGTAATACACATTGACTACAAAAATATTTGTTGATGTGATTGAACATGTAATTTGGTAAAGTTTGATAAGTAGATCTGAAAATGGGCTTATTATTAAAAAAAATTAATCACAATGCCAATTCATCACAGATAGTTATTGTGAGTTTTTTTTTCACCGAAATGACTTTTATAAAACTACTTTCACAAACTACTTTCTTGATGTGATAATGTAGAGTGATCAATACTTTAGAAAACTTAAGTAAAACAAAATATTTTATTCTTGTAGCCAAAATGTATAGCTTAATATTTGAAGCTTTCTTGAAACCTGGAAATTGAACACAATTAGCAGAAAGTCCTCATAAAGATCAGTCAATCCTGGTCATGTGACCAATTTTATGGCTGGAGCCTGTACCAATAATGTCTTTTTTAATATTAGTCCAACGATTACTGGTATTTTGATTTGTGCTAAATGCACTTTGTACTTAAAATTCTATGGTCTTTGTATTGCCTGCAGCAATTTCTGACAAATGCTTTAAATAACCCACTGCATAATTAAGCAGAAATTCCAGGCCTTAGTCTCTTTTAGTATGAAAGGAAAATATATTTTTGCTGAATGCATCTAACGCACTCAGCCTTTTCTTGAAATCCTGCAGAGTGCATCAAATTGGCTAAAGTACCTCAAGAAAAGGCTCAGTAGGATTACCCACTTGTCACTTGTG
The DNA here is from genome assembly GCF_030684315.1 of Stegostoma tigrinum. Classification (NCBI taxonomy): domain Eukaryota; kingdom Metazoa; phylum Chordata; class Chondrichthyes; order Orectolobiformes; family Stegostomatidae; genus Stegostoma; species Stegostoma tigrinum. The sequence continues at coordinate 58,286,446 of NC_081363.1, read as the reverse complement.
CTGAAGATGGCCTCCAACACCTTGACCATGTTCTTTTCACTCTCAGACTGGGCTGTGGCATAACTGAGAGTTAACGTCCATGAAACCACTATTGATGAAAGAAATTGTTCGGTCTTATGTTGTGGTATCTGATGAACCTACAGTTCATACAATATAATGCTCCTGTTTGTATAAAGCAGGACTTACTAAGAGTTGCACTACTGGAGAATTATTCACGTGCTCAGATGTTGCATTTTGCTCCTGAGAGAAATGTTATATATTTATTTCAGCTGCAACTTGTCAGTGACAAATCCATTGCATACTGCCAAGAAATTGATGAACTCTGATTAAGACACAGTCCTCACCTTTACATATAGAAACTAGGCCTTTTGACTTTAAAAGGTCAGGTCATCTTAAATATCCTAACACTAGGATAATGCATGGTTAAATTTAATTGACATCAGAAGGATGTAGACAATATTATAAAAAGAAACTGTTCCAGCTTTCAGATTTCATACATTAAAGTATCACAACTGAACAATTTGTTTGTATCTCGCTAAAATGTGCATTTCCCATCGTCATTTATTTGTCATTCTTTTAACTTTAAGTCCCTATGTCTAGATTCAAAATAAATCTCGGTTGTGTAAAATCAACATTATGATTTTGCTCCCAGAACCATGAAAGTTCAGAAGGTAATTTAAAAAGAACAGGGAAGCAAAGCGATAGCAAAATAAGAAAGTTGCACCCAGAAGAAAGGGAATCCCAAAGTCTTCTAAAGTCATGCAAATATTAAAAGGAGGAGAGATCCCAATTAGAGAGCAGAAAGATTTATGCCTAGAAATGGGGTGCACATCTACGGTATTAAATTACTACATTGTATGAAGAGGATACTGTCCCCATCACAACAAAAGAAAGGTAGTTCAAACACTTGAAGGGTTTAAAATTAATATAGAGGTGACATTGGATGGGCTGTCCTTGAAATCGTAAGGGGTCAGTACTGGATAAGATACATCCAAGGTTACTGAGGGAAGTCAATTACAGAGGTGCTGGTCTTCCAATGGCTTAGGGATGCCTCCAAATGATTGGAGAATTGTAAGTGCTACATACTTGCCCATTAAGAATGTAAAGATAAGCCCAGCAACCACAGGCTAATCAGTTTAAACTTTGAGAATCTTCTGGAACCAATAATTTGGAACAAAATTAGTTTTCATTTGTTAAATTTAGCCATAATTAGGGAAACCCAACACAAATTTATCAAAGGGAATCATGTTTACCTGACAAGGTGAGGGGAATGTTGATATTTTTCACATGAACTACAGAAAAGTCATAAGGCGCCATACATCAGACTTGTGTTCAATCTTATGATTCATGAACTAAAAGAACCAGTGGCAATATAGCTATGAAGTTGGCTGAATGACAGGAAAAAGGAGAAAGGTTTATCGTGAGGTTTCTCCAAGGTTTGTTGTTTAGGACCTTAGCTTTTATATATTAATGGCCCAGACCTTGGTGTACTGGCACAATTTTAAAAATTGCAAATAATACAATACTTGGATGTATTGTGAACTGAGAGGAGAATAGCAGAGAACTTCAAAAGAACATGAAAATGTTCATGCAATGGGGAGACACATTGCACATGGAATGGGAGTCAAGTTGCACATGGAATTTAATGCAGAGCTATGTGAAAGGATCCATTTCATGGAAAGAATGTAGTGCCAAAACAAAATAAAGGGGACAATTGTAAAAGGTATGAGACTGCAGAAGGACCTGTGTGTATACGTGATATGTAAATCATTGAAGAGAACAGGGTGGCGAGAGAATAGTTAATAAAGTATGCTGTTATGTTAAACTTGTATAAAACAAGGGTTTCACATTAAATGCAGTACGGTATAAGTTCTGGGCACCACAGCTCAGGCAGGCTGTGATAGCATTATAGAGGGTTCAGAAAAGTCTCGTGAATGTTTCAGGCAAAGCTTAAAATACATGGGTGCAGTGGGCAAATTCTCTCCCTAAGCCACTCAAACATCCAGGAAAACTCGGAGAAAAGTGACCCTGTACGTAGACCAGTTTGAATCTCCGAACAATTGCTATACGTTTATTGCTGGCTCTCTCTCACATTTGCTGGTGATGGGGAAGAAATGAGGCTCCAATGGGAAGAGGGAGTGCAAAGGGCACCAAAGAGGTGTAAAGGGGGTAGAGAGGTTATAAAGCAAAATAACTGTCTGCAATATGATAAAAGGGCCTGTAAATCTGATGGGGGTGGACTGGGTCTGCAAAGGGCAAGAGTGGTTTTAAACTTTTCAACAAAGGAATATACAGCTAATTGGGTACCAAGAACTATTGAAATCTCCAGTATTTTCCTTGCAAATGAAAATGAAGTGTCTAGTTTGAGACCTAATATATGGGGAAAAATATAATGGATGCTACTGTACTAAACACAGCACCAATAGAATAACAATATTGAACAGTTTTATTTCATAAGAATTTGTATTTATGTTGATATCACATCTCAAAGTGTCTCAAATTCTGTGTGTTATTTGAGATGCAGTGACTGTGTTAGGAGAAAAGTAGGGAAAATTTTAACATTGACGTCTCTGGATCTTGTAAAAAACACCCAGGTGATGGCGCCTTATGTGTACAAGTGTATGTTAGTTACTTGTTGAAAGATTTTTTTTCTGCTAACTTATGCCTGTTGTTTTTTTTAAATCAGTTTAAATGCTGTGGAAATGGAGAAGCTAACACTTTCCCCCTGTGTTTTCACCAGCTAATGGACTAATGATGGTTATTCAGGATATTGATGAATTATTTTAAATTTTGTTTCTGTATGAGTCTAAATAACCCATGCCTCATCAACACCAATAAAGATGGTAGTGGAGAAGTTAGTGAGATTCAAAAAGGACCTCAACAAAAGTTAGAAGGAACCATGAGAATTAAATAATAACGCTCAAGAAACTCTCAAAGAGAGCTCTGTGGGGAGAAACAAATATGTAAAAGTGACTATGGTTTGCCTTCCCCCAGTTATCCTGAACAACGAGGAAACAGTTTGGTTGAATGTATGTTCCACGTTTTTGCTGAATCCATGATCAGAATCTCAAGACCTTTCTTAATGCAAAATACATAGGAATGGAATGGCAATCTGCCCATAATTTCCACTCCTTCAAAAGTTCAGCCGTATGTAACAGTTGTGTAACTCAATATAGCAGTAGAACATGATGGTAAAATTCAAAGCAATTTGAATTGAGAACATTGTGCATCCATTAAGAATGACACTTGGATTATTCCTTTATAATGAACCAGTATTAGCAAATTAAACAGCTAGCCAGACAATACACTCTGCAAGAGCATACGAAAAACACAATGTTTGATTTTTTGGGAGAACATTTATATTACCAAAATTAAATAAAATAAGGCAGAAGCTGAATTTCAACCCTTTTACATCTTGTGCAGGGAATAACAAACAGGATAGTTTAAATAATAATTCAACTACTTGGCCAATTCCATCATTTGCACCTTGTTAGCTCAGGGACATGGATATATAGGGCACGATTCTGAGCCCTGAGTGCGTGAAAATCGAGGCAGGTCACTTTAAGAAAAGCAGAAGTTCTGCTTCCATTTATGCTCCCCTCCATTTCCCTTAGGATAGAAGATGGTGTGGGCCTTTAAACTTGTTCTCTTCTGTTAAGCTGGCAGTTAAGATCATTGTGGGCATCTTCAAAGCCAGTCTCCAAGAACATGCTTGATTTTCAGAGAGAGAGCTCAACTTTAGTAGTTATCTGGTGTCAGGCCAGCTGCATGGAGGTAAGGACCAGGCCATGGAGCATGGGAAAGCTTTTGTAAGTTAAGTAAACATTGATATTATCCCTTTGTAGTTGAAGTTCCATTTCATGAAGAACTTTGCCTGTTTAGAGAATTGCTACCTTTCTAATATTGCTTAGGCATCAGAGCAATAAGCATAGCTGTTTGCACTCCACCTGGGCACTAGGAGGCCACAGCTAGAACTGTGCACGGCACCCTTGGAAATCAAGATCATCGTAGGTGAGAAGCAGCCACCTACCAGGGACAGCAAAGTATAAATATCAGGAAACCGGAGGCAAAGGCTGAACACTATGAAAGAGACTCCCATTCTGAACGCAGGATCTACTGATAGAAGCAGAGAAATTTGTAGATAACTGAGGACTGTGGGAAATAGCCTTTCTCAGATATTCATGGAGGTCAGGATGTTTGTTATGCAGACCTCTGTGGTAACACATGGGCAGTATGGCATCTATATATTGCCCAGTGCCAGATGCCCTCTTCCCCAGTGCTGGACAACAGATCAGAATCACACCTAAAGGGGCATTATGGACTCAGAGGTCCACTTTGGTGCTGGAGCAGTTAGGTGGCATGTGCAATAGCTTAGCAATAGGGACATGTGGCTGAACACTAGGTAGCTCTGCTACATTTTCAAATGGACTCTTCTGGCAGACTTTGGGAAGAGAATGTCTCTTTCCCCCCATTATTGGTGCCAGACTTCTGATTTTCCTGTACCATATTGTGTCCCTGTGGTGTGGTGTGACACACACTCACTCCCTTAAGTGAAAGGACAGCCTCAGTGGCATTCCCATTGTTGTATGCAACATGTCTCCATTCCCGGCACCGTCATAGAACATAGGACATAGAACATAGAACATTACAGCACAGTACAGGCCCTTCTGCCCTCAATGTTGTGCCGACCTGTCATACCAATCTCAAGCCCATCTAACCTACACTATTCCATGTACGTCCATATGCTTATGCAATGACGACTTAAATGTACCTAAAGTTGGCGAATCTACTACCGTTGCAGGCAAAGCGTTCCATTCCCTGACTACTCTCTGACTAAAGAAACTATCTCTGACATCTGTCCTATATCTTTCACCCCTCAATTTAAAGCTATGCCCCCTTGTGCTCGCCGTCACCATCCTAGGAAAAAGGCTCTCCCTATCCACCCTATCTAACCCTCTGATTATTTTATATCTTTCAATTAAGTCACCTCTCAACCTTCTTCTCTCTAATGAAAACAGCCTCAAGTCCCTCAGCCTTTCCTCGTAAGACCTTCCCTCCATACCAGGCAACATCCTAGTAAATCTCCTCTGCACCCTTTCCAAAGCTTCCACATCCTTCTTATGATGCGGTGACCAGAACTGTACACAATACTCCAAATGCGGCCGCACCAGAGTTTTGTACAGCTTCACCATAACCTCTTGGTTCCAGAACTCGATCTCTCTAATAATAAAAGCTAAAACACTGTATGTCTTCTTAACAGCCCTGTCAACCTGGGTGGCAACTTTCAAGGATCTGTGTACATGGACACCAAGCTCTCTCTGCTCATCTACACTACTAAGAATCTTACCATTAGCCCAGTACTTTGTCTTCTGGTTACTCCTACCAAAGTGAATCACCTCACACTTGTCTGCATTAAACTCCATTTGCCACCTCTCAGCCCAGCTCTGCAGTTTATCTATGTCTCTCTGTAACCTACAGCATCCTTCATCACTATCCACAACTCCACCGACCTTAGTGTCATCTGCAAATTTACTGACGCATCCTTCTACGCCCTCATCCAGGTTATTTATAAAAATGACAAACAGCAGTGGACCCAACACTGACCCTTGTGGTACACCGCTAGTAACTGGTCTTCAGGATGAACATTTCCCATCAACTACCACCCTCTGTCTTCTTTCAGCAAGCCAATTTCCGATCCAAACTGCCATATCTCCCACAATTCAATTCCTCCGCATTTTGTACAATAGCCTACTGTGGGGAACCTTATCGAACGCCTTTCTGAAATCCATATACACAACATCAACCGGTTTACTCTCATCTACCTGTTTGGTCACCTTCTCAAAGAACTCAATAAGGTTTGTGAGGCACGACCTTCCCTTCACAAAACTATGCTGACTATCCCTAATCAATTTATTCTTTTCTAGATGATTATCAATCCTATCTCTTATAACCTTTTCCAACACTTTACCAACAACTGAGGTAAGGCTCACTGGTCTATAATTACCAGGGTTGTCTCTACTCCCCTTCTTCAACAGGGGAACCACATTTGCTATCCTCCAGTCATCTGGCACTATTCCTGTAGACAATGACGTGTTAAAGATCAACGCCAAAGGCTCGGCAATCTCCTCCCTGGCTTCCCAGAGGATCCTAGGATAGATCCTATCCGGCCCAGGGGACTTATCTACCTTCACCCTCTGTAGGATTTCTAATATCTCTTCCTTGTGAACCTCAATCCCACCTAGTCTAGTAGCCTGTATCTCAGTATTCTCCTTGACAACATTGTCGTTTTCTAGAGTGAATACTGTTGAAAAATATTCATTTAGCACTTCCCCTATCTCATCTGACTCCACACACAACTTACCACGACTATCCTTGATTGGCCCTAATCTTACTTTCATCATTCTTTTATTCCTTAAATACCTATAGAAAGTCATTTGTAACCAGACAGGAAACATATTTCTTTCACAAGTAAATGCTTGTTTTCAGGAATTTGATCATTTTGCACTGGAAACAAATTTCTTTCACAAAGAGCTGGATTTTTGGAGACGTGGTGAAAAGATCAAGTCAGGAAATCGATTTTCACGTTCCACATTGTCGTATGTTCATATTAGAAAGGCAGGAGTGGGGTAGCATTGGACCTCTGGAGGACGATTTGAGGCAGCAACAGAAGCAGACAGTTAGGGGAGCATCTCCTTTTTAGTTGGGCATCAGCCCAATTTTACTGATTAATATCTACTGATCTTCAAATCCTCACTTGCCACTGCACCCACCAAGGCCCCTCACTCTCCTTGCCCTCCCACATTTTTTCTGCTATCCCGTGATCCTTAATACCACCATGCCTTATTATAATGCAAGAATCCTCCAGGCCCATCCACCCGGTAACCACAATTGACAGACCACAGCTGCCATGTCTTACTTCAGATGAAGAGGAAAATAATTATACTTCTAACAATCTTTCAGAGCTCCTACTCAAACAGAAAAATAATCTCATTTATAATAGATATTCAAGTGGCAAATTTGTTTTTAAAACAATCAAATATCAATTTCACTAACCATATCATAGACCTTTAATAATCCTGTAAAACTGTCAATCAGAATATGAAAACATTGGGATAAGTGCTTCAGGACCTCTGAAACTCAACTAAACATCAAAAATGGGGTGACCAATAATGACAACCCTTGAAAATATAAAAAATGGAGTCTATTCAAATTGAAAAATATTTTTTTCCACCTGAGCTACAACAGGCCTCCTACTAAATGAAAATGTCCAAGAACAGCTGGGCTATTCTTTAAATGAAAAAGGCCAAACATTTCTTTTTTGAAGGTGTCTCCAACCAGTGAAGAATTCCCATTTACATGGATCTTACCTGGGTTCCATGACACCACACTCCGTTAAATGCTGCCTTAATATCAAGAGCATTCATTTCCACCTCACCTCTGGAATTCAGTTCCTTTGTCCAAATTCAGACTATATTTCTATTGAAATTGGAGCCATGAATTTGCCAGAATTCAAACCGATCATCAGCGAACAGGTTATTGATGAGTAAGTGCTGTTTAATAGCGCTGTCAATGACCACTTTCCATCGATTTGTTGATGATTAATAATAGAATGATGGGATAATAATTATTCATTTTGGATCTATCCTGCTATTTATAGGCAGGAAATCCCTGGGCAATTTTCCCTATTATCAAGCAGATGCCAATATTATGGTTGTGCCCAGGCAACTTGGCTCGGGAGGTTGCTGATTGTGGAAGTCTTTAGTACATGTAGGCTGTTTTCGAGGCCCATAGCCTTTGGTGTATTCACTGTTCTTAAAACAAAACGCCTCAAAGTAGGAACATAACATTAAGGATCCATGTACGGTGTCCAATTTATTGACCGTCATTACAATTTATCAGCAGAATGTATGATTCAAGATTATGTAATGGCAAAATAGATTGGCAAAAATCTTTCAAAGTGCAGCTGTGCAGCTCCCATTTATAATGTTCATTGTTTGGTGATCATGTTTACTTTGGCAATAATCAAAAAACTTAATTGTTTGTTTCTTGCATTTAAACATTTAAGAATAATCAAATTTCTGCCAGCATGGATCATGGCTGATATAAAGTAAATAGGGAAAATTGATAATAGGGAAAATTGCCCAGGGATTTCCTGTCTATAAATAGCAGGATAGATCCAATATGAATAATTATTAATTATTATGAATAAAGTAAATACAACATTAATAGCCACTAAATAATTTTGAGAAGTTTAAAATTGTAGCTCAGGTATATCCTGGCATTATGAAAAGAAAAGTTATGTTACATCCAGCAGTTTTAGATGGACTGATACCCACTACAGAAAATGAGTCTTTACTAAAGCTTATTTGATGTCCTTAGATATCCCCATCCTCAATGATGCACATCATTACAAAAGACAAGCTAAAACTTTTGCCAACATCTTCAGCCAGAGTACTAAGGATCCATCACTGTCATAGATGCCAGATGCCAGCCAGTTTGATTTGTTCTTTGTGCTATCAAGAAACTGAATGCATGGATTCCTACAAAGATTATGGGTCCTGGCAATAATAATAATGACTTGTGCTTCAGAACTGACTGGAGCCTCAACCATGCTGTTCTGGCACAGTTATTGTACAGCTACACACTGGCAGCTACTCAACAATGTGTAAAATTGCCTAAGTATTTCTTATCTATAAAATGTAGGACAATTCTAACCTGACTAATTACAGCCTCATTAGTAAAGTGATGGAAGGTGTCATCAAGCAGTCCTCTTACTAGCACTCCATTAAAATCTTCAGCGTTCACTACCTCCACCGTCAATGCATAGTGACAGCAGTGTGTGCCTTCTAGAAACTGTGCTGCAGTAACTCACATTGCCTACTTTGATAGTACCTTCTAAACTCTGACCTCTCTCATCTGGAAGGACAAGGTTAACAAATATACGGGAACACTATCACCAGCAAGTTTCACTTCAAGTCATATGTCATCCTGACTTGGAAAAATATTGCCATTTCTTTAGTGTCATTGGGTCAAAATCCTGTAATTCCCTCCAAAGCAGCACAGTGCTAAGGACCTGCACCAAATGGACAGTTCAAGAAAGCAGCTCACTACTTCCTTCTCAAAGACAATTAAAAACGGCCAATAAATGCTATCAACACCCACACCCCGAGAATGAATGGAAACAATTTAAGAGTGAACACAAAATTTAGCATCATTTCTTTCACAATATACAAATGTTACTAACTCCCCTGTAGCTATCAATGCCTGTACATTTAGCTCTCCAACTAAGCCGGTCTTAGCACAGGAATAAAGTGAAATCAAATACTTAAAAACAAAGTTTACATTTGAAAAATACTCCTGCCACCTTTGACCTCACAAAGCATGTTAGAGTAATGGTGACTGAATTGGGTGGGAGGGTTGTGTTCATGGTGAAGAGCCTTCCTGGATGTCCAGGAGATTCATTCTCTCATCCCTGCATTCTCAGCCGGTGGCAAGGTTCACAATTGAAAAGTTTCAACTATTTCAATTCTAATTCAATTTTAATTGTATGTATGTTTGAACCAACAAAATCCAAATGGTTGGCAGGACAACCATTGGGAATAGCTGGTCACAGATAAATCCACCCACAATTTCAAAAATGAAGGAAAATAACACACCCAGCTTCTTTAAAATTAATTCTAAAAGAAAGCAGAATGATTAACTCTGCATTATGCTTACTAATTTACATGCTATTTACAAGCTTGTGCTAAAACAATGTAGAATGTTTTCTGAGATAATGGGAACTGCAGATGCTGGAGAATTCCAAGATAATAAAATGTGAGGCTGGATGAACACAACAGGCCAAGCAGCATCTCAGGAGCACAAAAGCTGATGTTTCATCTCTGATGAAGGGTCTAGGCCCGAAACGTCAGCTTTTGTGCTCCTGAGATGCTGCTTGGCCTGCTGTGTTCATCCAGCCTCACATTTTATTATCGTAGAATGTTTTCTCCCTGTTCTTGGATGTTTGTATGATGAGGATTTGAGGAGTCATGATATGTCATGAAAACAATAAGGTACAAGTTGACCTATTTAATCACAAGGGAATTTTCTTTGACTTTGGAGTGGACAGCAGAATCTAAGTTAAATAACATTTATACTGCTTTTAATAGGCATCCACAATCCTTTCTGGTGAGATTTCTCAGATCTTCTGCTGAAGCTTTTGTGGAGAGCATAGAGAAATTGTAGGTTCAATTTCTAAGTCTTTTTATTGGTTGGTCTCCTGCCTTCTTCAGCATGATTAGGAAGGTGATTTAGAAACAAATAAATTACCGAGCTCTCACCAGAGACACATCTATTTCAAGTTCCAAGTAGATTGCACCACTGCCCCTACAAGTAAGGGAGAGCTTTAGGAATATATTTAAATATTGATTTAATAAACTGGGATCTCAATGTTGTTTTGGAGACAGGAGAAACATTAACATGTCCAATAGGCCTCATGCCTATGTTAAACAGCGATCAGGCACACAATTATAATTGCCCAAACCATGAACTTAAATATTCCTGGGGCAAGGAGCAAATCCCTGTGTAATTGATGCTAATTCAACCCATTTTCTAGTCAAAAAACAGTGACACAGATCAATTTTTACCTTACATTCACATCTGTTGGTGGTAATAAGATCACCTTCATGTCAGGCAGAGCTCAGTGCTTTTAAGTAGTGAGATTAGCATTGGCATTTGTCCATTTGGATTCAGGTGTTGTTAATAAAGTTGGTCAGGTCTCAGGCTGATGCCATCAAACAGTGGAGCAAGAAATCAGGAACAAAAAGAAAGTTACTCGAAAGCTCAGCAACTCTGGCAGCATCTGTGAAGAAAAAATCAAAGTTAACATTTTGGGTCTGGTGTCCCTTCTCAGAGCAAGAAATTAGACTGATTTACCCCTCAATATCTGTTCTATTTCAGTCCCATCTCATATGCCCCTTGGCTTCCCAGGAACGGCATGTTGACCCAGAGTATGGACAGGAGTAATCCCACATATAAAAAAGAAGAAGAGTACTCTGCTTGCTCTGATCCCTTACTTTGTGAAGAGCCCAAATATGGCCCTGGCCTTCAATAACTGTGCCGATACATTCTTTGAAATGGCTTTTAAGGAGGACTCTTTTCAGGAGTACTAATGGCAGTCCCAGTCCAACATCAGACTGAATTTTCTTGGAAATTATCAGCGGTCTCCCACTTATCAATAAGAATCTCTCACAATCTCTTCTGCCATACCCAAAGATGCCTGATCTAGAAAACTGGGCTTGTGTCCAGGTGAAGACCTGGATCAGGAAAATGCAGTTCAGTGCATTTAAACATTGTGCATATAATAGGAAATGATTGATAGTGCTCAATTGAGGAAGCTCTTCGTATGTTTCCTTCTCTTTCTAAACATTATACTAATAATTTCAGTATCAAGCTGGAGAAACTTGGAAAAGGTGCAGATATTGTGCAATATGGGACTGTTTGCTAAATCACATTTCATAAAATAAATATATGCTTAGTTTGTTATATTTCCTACCATTTTCGTAGACTTTAATGCTGAAAATGTATCACCATGAGGTGTCAATTGCCTTTTTATGAGTTTTCCGTAATCCAAGATTCAGAAGTAACTGTAAGATTTCATAAAGGAGTTGAAGAATGGCCAATGATCATCACTTCAGGTTATAATCTCAGCAGCATAACGATTAAGTTCTGTTATAAAATATTTACAATTAAACACTGCGTGTAGAACAGAATATGACCTTTGTAGAATACTGCAGGGGAATATATCCAAATTCCAAGAAGTGACTTCTTGGTAAATGCCTCCAAAAACTAACTAGAGGTGGCACAGAAACAAAGATAATTCAGAAAAGATTGTAAAATTTACAGAGAGTAGTTTTGACATTGTGCAATAATGTAAAATGGCAGGGGATAGCAAATCACTGTCCCCTTTGTAAACTTCCTGGTCTTTATTTCTGTTGGAGTTAATGGAAATAGAAATCAGGAGAAATGCCAAATGGGGTCTGATTTATTACCATCAATTTTAAACAATTGCACAGAATTACAAATATCTTCTTACAGTTTGAACTTCACTTTCCACTAATGAAATAATATAAACTTTTTCCTTTGCTAAATTTAATTTTGTGGCGGTGTCCTGGGTGTGGATTCACAGTGGAGCATCTGCAATTCTCTGAATGTTGCGAATAGCATGTTCAGTGAGATGGTCAAACCAGTGAAGACTGAGCAGACCGAAAGGACATGGGTGACTACCAGACAGAATGAAGGAAGGCAGGTGGTAGAGGAGGCCCTGTGGCCTTCCTTGTTTCTCACAGATATACAGTTTTGGAATATGTTGGGGGAGATGCCTGTGTAGGGGAAAGCAATCATAGCCAACCTCATAATGCCATGGGTGGGAGGGAGAAGAACGGCAGATCTATAGTGGTAGGGAATTCAATGGTAAGAGGAACTGCATGCATCTCTGTGGCTGCAAGAGACCCCATGATGGTATGTTGCCTCCCTGGTGTGGGGTCAGGTATGTCACTGAATGACTGCAGTACATTCTGAAGGGAGAGGGCAACAGACTGAGATCGTGGTATATATTATTGGCAATGACATTGATAGACAAAGGGATGAGGCCCTGCAAGCAGAATTTAAGGAGCTAGAAAGTAGATTTTTAAAAAAGGACCTCAAACGTAGTAATGGTGGAGAGATGGAGCAGGAGAGGGAGCTTTAAATTTCTTGGACATTAGAATTATTTTTGGGGGTCTGGAATCTGTACAAGGTGAATAGGTTGTGCCTGAACCAGAATGGGACCAACATCGTTGTGGGAAGGTCTGCTTGTGCTGTTAGGAAGGGGTTAAACAAACTTGCAGAGGACGGAGATAATGGGAACTGCAGATGCTGGAAAATTCCAAGATAATAAAATGTGAGGCTGGATGAACACAGCAGGCCAAGCAGCATCTCAGGAGCACAAAAGCTGACGTTTCGGGCCTAGACCCTTCATCTCTGATGAAGGGTCTAGGCCCGAAACGTCAGCTTTTGTGCTCCTGAGATGCTGCTTGGCCTGCTGTGTTCATCCAGCCTCACATTTTATTATCTTGGAGAGGACGGAGATGGAGAGAATGTTCAGCAGGGGGAGATGCAGAGCCAAAATTAGAACAGACAGCAAGGGAGTCAGGAAGAGATAAAAGTTATATGCTGGTTAAATCACAAGGGAGTTTGGCAAGGTTGGATGGTATTTATTTTAACACAAAGAGTCTGACAAACAAGACAGAGAAGTTGAGGGTACATATTAAAACATAGTGTGCGATGTAATTGCTATCACTGAGGCATGGTTCAGACAAGGACAGAATTGGCAGTTTTGTCTTCCAAGATATAAAACCTTCAGAAGAGACAGGAAGGGAGGTAACTCAGGAAGCAGTGTTGGAAAATTGATCAGAAAATCAATTACAGCATTAAAGAAGGATGACATCTTAGAAGGTTATTCAAATGAAACCATGCGATAGAACTTAAAACCAAAAAGGAGCAATGACGTTTCCAGGAATGTACAATAGGCCCCTAACAGTTTGAGAGAAATTGAAATGCAAATATGCAGGCAAATTTCAGTAAGTGTAAAAGTAATAGGGTGGCGATGATGGGCGATTACAATTTCCCCAATATTAGCTAGAGTGGTTATAGCATGAAAGGTTTAGACAGAGCGGAATTCTTAAAATGCATCTGGGAAATCTTTTTAAGCCAGTAAATACAAGGCCCTACTAGAGAGGGAGTCATCATAGATTCAATTTTAATGTAATGAAGCTGAGCAAGTGGTTGTCGTAACAGTAAGGGAGCATTTTGCAGGCAGCAATAATAATTCCATTAGGTACAGGATTGTTATGGAATAATGACAAAGTTCTATATTGGGTTTTAATAAGGTCAGATATAGGTTGTCTGGAGTGAACTGGGAGTGGAAATTTTTGGGTAAATCTGTGTCAGAGCAGCTTGATGCATTCAAGAAGGAAATAGAGACAGTACAAGTTACAAATGTTTACTTTGTATTGGTGTTCTCCAGTGCCGTGAGCAATGTGTGTATAGAAATCAGGGAAAGGATTGTGATACAATTAAATAAATTAGCATAGAGCTTGGGCTGAGGGTTTTTTTTCTCTATGCTACAGACCTCTGTGACTGTGTATTTTGATAAAGGAATGGGTTTTCCTATTTATTTGATGTTAAGTTTAATTGAGATTGTGATTTGAATTGCAATAGCCAATGCATAAGAAATCCTTTTTCCCCAAGCATTGCCTTGGGACCTTGGGAAGTATTGGACCCATATTCCATGCAGGCTCAATGTTCACATGCTAATAAGGCAACATGGGGCTTACTGTCTCAATTTCCCATTTATTCATTCATGGTCATATGAAAATGTGCTCAAAAAGATGTGCTAGGACAAATGATGATCTTAGGTACTGTAAATGTAGGTAAATAGCTATTAATTAGCTTCAGGGCATCCTCTTTATACAACTTTCCTGGTTTTAATTCCACTGGAATTATTGAACTGAAAAACATCTGACTTCCATACAGGATGTAGTTACCAGCTGGTGATGAAGATGATTCCCTCATGGGAATGAAGAAATACAACATTTTTAGAAACACAGAACAGGTTAAAAAGATTGTATGACATAATTATTTCCAGTAGCTTAATTTAGTAAATATAAATTAGTTATTACCATTGTTAAAACTTTAGTCAAAGACTCTAAAAATGAATACATTAACACACTTGAATGCTGTTATAACACAATGTATTTTCACCTCAGCATTAATTTATGGAGTGGAATCACACTAGATAAAATTAGCATAGGCAAGTTTAATATGGTTTTAAGGTATTAGTTGTCCTCTTAACATAATAATCAAAGCTAGTTAAGCCTTCCAATTTTACCTTATTATTCTGTCTTTGGCCACAAAGCAAACCTGACAATCATTTTTAGGCTATGATAAATATCTTGGCTTGCTGAAAATGATTAATTTTGATGGTGATGCAAAGTGTGAAAATATTTTGGAAAGTTCTGCATAGGATCGGAACACAAGTGACCTTAGACATCTGATCTGGTTGTAATCCCTATTTCCATCTGGGACCATCAGACCCACAAATGGGGAGAAGAAACTTGCCTTAAATATCAAATTGAAGACATTTGTCATTTGCAAACTGCTCTTTATGGCTTTTTTTCCTCAAATAGAGATGCAGCATTTAAAGTATAGATAGGCCAGTGTTAGCACACACCTTATACAGTAAAAGAATATGTGTAATTTCTATTGAAACCAATAAGAGAGTGATTAGCATTACATAGGATTGATTCTCATTTTACTTTGACAGCGTCAGTTTGGTTGGGTTTTATGGACGGTTTCTTTCCATGAGGCCTAGTAGGTTTTCTTGTGCTTTTATCCCAGACTTGCTTTATTAAATACTTTCCATATCCTAATGGAGCTTCTCTTGTTCAGTGCTAGCCTGGTCTACCACTCACTTTACCCACAAGAGTTTACTGTTGCTGCTACGGCTGGGAGATCCTAGACCACCCAAACACGTGCTGTCAATTTGGAGTTGCCCTGTATGGTTCCTGACATTTATCCCTGACATGGCTGATTAGGGGAAACTCGCACTTTGCTTTGTGTACAGGCAGCTGGAGTTCCTGGTGGATGGGGTACAACGTCCTCATCACCCAAGACTTGTGTAGAATGCCATACCACCAGCACCTGCCAGCCTGGTCTGAGGTTGCTACCCAGGCCATTGTGGTCTCAGCCATCTGGAGGAATGCCCAGCACTGAAGGAAGAAGGTGAATGACATTCTCTGCTCTGACAGAATAAGTACAACCATCTTCTCTCTGTTACTTCTCACTCACTGCATCTGTGCTATTGTAGCCACCTCCCACCAAGGCTCTCTCACTCACGCTCTCTGACCACAAGTCCGCTCGCTCTCTAACTCTGTTTGGCCTCTGTGCTGCCTACCTCACTCCCTCGACTCAACCATCTTTCGCCTACCAGCAGCTGTGCCAATCACTGAACCCCTCCCATTCTCTCATTCCAGGAGAACACAGCCCACAATAAAACAGAAAAGGCCAAGGTGGGTGATGGACTGCCTAACATCAGGAGACATTCCTGACCCCCACTGACCTGAGATTTTGACTGACTGTGTGCAAGCCTCTGGAATAATATTACAGGCTGCCCTTGACTGACTTAGCTAGGATCCCTCGTCTGATGGAGGTCTCACTTTACTTGTCTAGGAATTAATGACAATCATAACAAGTTTCTTGGCTTTGTGTCTCGCTAAACAGTCACATAATGCTGAGATTATATGAATCTGCTATCTCTGGTTGAGGAGACAAAGCACTAAAATGCACGTCAAGGTAGGGATGCTGTGACCATTCAGGTAGGGTGGAATTGTATGAGGTCTAAGAGAGCAAGTGAACAGCTCTGAGATGCAACTTGGCTCAGTATGTGAGCTGGTGGCTGTTCCTGCATGCAAAGTGACCTTTCAACAGCATTCCAATCCTACTTGCCAATGTACCTTGAAGTGTAGTTTTACAGTGAGGTAGTGCAACCTGACCACATTGGAAGAGTGCGAAGAGAATCCTGAGAGGTTGGCAGGTAGCCAACGTCAATGTGTATGGATGAAGGAGGGTAGTGAATGCAGCGTGCCCTGAGATATGATAGTATAGTGTAGGGTATGCGGGGTAGTTTGATCTTAGCAGGATAATAGGTCGGCACAACGTCAGGGGCTGAAGGGCTGGTACTGTGTTCTAAGTTCTATGTTGTGGATTGTCCAAGTTGACACCCAAGAAAAGCAAGTGATGAGCTGAAACCACCAGGTACCTGCTCTGACTTTATTGATGACTAGTTTCCTCACAGTGGGTATAGGATAGGAAGCTGAAGTCAAATTTGCAGTTAACGAGGCTGACAACAAGCATAATTCCCATAAGTAGGCCTGTAACTGCTCTCCAGTGAGAATCTCACCTCAATGGCTTGAAGATGCAGTTGCTCCTGATATTGACTCCATTCCTCATCAAAAATGGGGTCAGTGCCAGAGGATGGGACATTTGCAAATGCTGCATTCTTGTCTAAAAAGGATAGAAGGATAAACTGGGTGACTACAGGTCGGTCAAGTCTAACTTTGGGGTAGGGGGATGGGGCAGCTTTTCAAAACAATGGGTGCTGCTGGAGATGGTATTAGGGAAGCTGAGTGCCCACTCAGTTGGGTATGCACTGCACCTCCAGCCATTCCAGTGCAGCCCATCTGGCGTAGAAAATGACATTTCTCTGGCCTAGCCAGTGGTGACCAATAAAGCAGTAATTACTGTTGCTATCACTCTGCATGGCAAACAACCTAGCTGAGCTAACTGACTTATCTACAAGGTGTACTGCAAAAATCCACTAGGGCTCCTTAGACAGCGCCTTCCAAACCCATAATCACCACTGTCTAGAATGACAAGAGCAGCAGATACATGGGAATACCACCACCTGCAATTTCCCCTCCAAACCAGCTGGACTTGGAAATATATCGCCAATCCATCAGTGTTGCAGCATCAAAATCCTAGAACACTTTCTTTAACCCAGCATTATGGGCCTATCTACATCAAATGGGCTACATTGTTGCACAAAAGCAGCTCAACACCACCTTCTCAAGGGCAACCAGGGATGAAATACACGTTGGCTCAATCAATTAAACCCACATGCCCAGAATAAGTTTAAAAACTTGGTAGTCATTCACCAAAGAACAAGAATTCAACTGCAAGAAGGATTATGAACTTGTATTATTTGAAGTGTAAGATACTCAATATTGAAAGTAAGATAACTTAGAGCAACATCTATTATTGAAATATTGCCCTAAATACTCTGTAGTGTTTGATGAGGTGTCGTGGTAAGTTCCTGGATTTGCTAAACAGTGTTGCATCCTGACAAGGCAGGGATACGATAGCTCATCCAGACAAAACCTGCAACAATTTTGGAGACAGAAGTGGCAGCGCGATAGGAAGGGAGAGAATCCTTAGAGGGGATGTGAGGAAAAATGTTTTCACCCAGGGAGCAATGAGAATCTGGAACTCGTTACCAGTGAGAGTGGTAAAGGCAGAAATCCTCATAACAACAGTTAAGAAATATTTGTACGTGCATTTGGCATGCCACGACATACAAGATTATGAATCTAACTTTGACTCAAAATGCAGTAAAAGCTGCAGAGAAGGTACTTTCTGCTCTATGCCCCCTGGCAATTAGTGCCAGACACGTCCATGCTCCTGGACAATAAGAGGAGGTGGCTTAACAAGAATGCTACAGGCACAATTCAGTGTGCCTGGCCATCACTGCTGTCCCGTATGTTATATCTTCCTTATCTGAATTCTCCTCAGCAGAACCCATCTGCTAACTCACCCACTGGGGAGCTGGCATATGAATCATCCTGCCCCTCTGGTGTGGCTAAATTTTTCTCATGCCCAATGAGTCACGGCCTGCAAATCCCAGCTATAAGCAAATCTCCAAGTTAAATACAATGCCAACATGTTGCTCTGATACTTGGGTTATGTGATGGAGTTTCTCTGCTCTGCTGTCACTCTGTCTCCTCCTCTTCAGGTTTCGATAGCTGACAAGTTGATAGTCCATGTGTGCATAAAAAGAGAAAGTCAGAAAAGGATACATAGGTAGGAGAGGTTGCAATGGGATGCAAGAGGCCTATTAGCAGCTGGCCTATCATTGTCAGGAAGCGGGATGAGAGTGAGCTGTGAGTTAAAAAGGGAGACCAAGCAAGAACACATTGTCATCCACACAATCCTCAGCAACACCAGATTAGAGGCGCTTCCTTGTCCTTGTCTGTTCCATTCCGTTGTGGAGCACCTTTTTCTGCAAGAGAGGACAGAAAGTCACTGATTATGTAGCACTGCGATTGAGCAATGCTACTGCCACAGCTGAATGGCTGGATATCTGTGGAACAGCAGGGACTGCATGTGAGACTGACATATGTGTGAGGTTAAGGATCTGGGTATTATAAATGTGCATTGAGCACTAGCGACTACTGATAGCATACATGGTGGTTTGGCAGCATAAGAGATCGACAGAGCAATGGATAGGAGGTGCTGTGTGCTTGAACAACCATAAAGATGTGGAACCAGGATCAGGATTTTGGTTCCAACCAGCAGGAAGAGAATATCTATTCCTGAACCCTTCTAAAGGTGTTCCTTAAGGCTCTCACTAGTCCCCTTGGAAACATGATATTTCTCCCCTAGTTTACCTCCATTAGTGAAGCTCCCAAGTATAGCTCGCTTGGACCTGGGACCCCTGCCTCTGCTTTAGTTTTCATTTTCTCATTTACAAGTGCAATAGTAGAGGTCAGTAGCAGTTTCCACGTCAGAGAAAACAGACTGGCTTAAAGAAGAGAATACTGATTGCACATACTGTTTGGCCTCCTGCATCATGCTCATGCAGCCAGAGATGGGCATGGGGGTGGAGGGAGGGGAGCTACTTAGTCTAAGGTTACAGACCCAATAAATTAGGTAACAGTGTAATGTTTGCTTTCTGTCTACCTTCACCTGAGAAGACGTGAACAGATTCACCACCATCGCAACAATAAAAATGGAAGATCAATCCTGGCCAAAGCAAATTGTCTCTCAGCAAAAAACAAAATGGGCTAATATGTGGCAGCAGCATTCATTTGGTAAAGGCAAATTTGGTATGACAAACATAGTTAATTTGGTTAATAAAGTAACAGAGAGAGTTAGTTACCTCCATGGACTTTCAGAGGTGTTTGTTAACATGCCATGTAATAAACTTGTAAACACAAATAAAGCACATGGAATTATAGGTACAGTGGCAACATACCCAGATAATTGGCTAAGGATAGAAAGCAGTGAGTACAGTTGTTTTCCAGACTAGAGAGAAACGTGCAACAGTATGCTCCGGGTTTCTGTTGAACGTTTCTTATAATATATATTAATGGCCTGGGCTTGACACAACAGGCAGACAGCCAGAGGTGGGTTAAGCATTTACCATGTAAGGAATATGACAAGCAAATCCTGATACATTGAAAAGTGGGCCCCCAGGGATTCCCTGACACTGAGTACCTGATCAAGGAACACATTGAAAACCATCTTCAGCCCTTGCCGCTGACCATTACTCATCCTGCCGTTACTCCATTGTGAAATCTCAGGTGGCTACAGTACCAACAGCAGCCTCCTCATTTCTGGTGGAACTACTGAACAGAGAGGAAGCTGCTGGCCTTCTACCCCTGGGTTCTTGTTCACAGGGGAAGGCTATTTCTGGCCTGTCAAAT
Organism: Stegostoma tigrinum; assembly: GCF_030684315.1. Lineage (NCBI taxonomy): Eukaryota > Metazoa > Chordata > Chondrichthyes > Orectolobiformes > Stegostomatidae > Stegostoma > Stegostoma tigrinum. Next base: position 58,266,167 of record NC_081363.1, on the reverse strand, counting down.
ATCTGAGTAAAACCAGATGTGATGGGCCATGTCCAACAGAGGCAATGCGGGGGTCTCACTGAGTTTCTAGCCAATGGCTGAGACCCCTGTAACCTCAACAAGATTCTGCCCAATGGATTTCTATTCCATTCTTCCATTGACTTGGGGAAAACAGGCACATGCAAGAAAAAAAGCTCCCTTGAATTTCTTAACATTTTCCTTGCCAGCATCCCAAACTTCACCAACCATAACTGATCCAAAGCAGTGCTTCCCATTTTCAATGTGGACTGAAAATTGCTTTCCTATTTCTCCAATTCTCACTAATTTATGTTGGCTCCCAATCCAGAACTTCAGTTTCCAACTCTTAATTTCAGCTATGAGTCCATCCATGTCTCACCCAGTCCTGCTTTTATGATTTCCTCAAGCTTTTTGCTTTGTTCTGATCTCTGTGCTCTGAGTTGTCACCTGTTGGATATCTGTACCTTTGTCTCCATTTCATTTAAGTCCAACTCTGTGAAACTCCTTTTCTACAATCCTCCCTGTGATTTTTCTCTACCTCCTCTTTTAAGGTATTTTTAAAAAAATCTACCTATGACTATGTCTTTGGTTATCTTTCTTATCTTTCACATTCTCAGTTGACATTTTTACTTGTCTAAGCAGCATTTTAGCTGTTCTGCCAAAGGTGTTACATTTATACAGGTTTGTTGGTGGTGCTGAACCAGACACTCAGGATATAAATATAAAAGTGTTGTTGCTGTATCAACTTGCAAAACATTTCACTTCAGCATAAGCCGCTGCGCTCACACTAAATCGAGATTGATTGACTTGAGATCAGAAAATCAAGTAGAAGAATTCTATTTTTAAGATGCTACTTTTGGAATTTTTGTTAATTTCTTTTGTTCTGTTTCCCTTCCCATTTCTGACTTTCTATTAATCACAGTATCGTTGATAAACATTTTCTTTCTATTTTAGACCGTGAAAATCGTCCTTAATGGGATTAGTAACTTACACATGATGTATACCAGCTCACTGATTTACGTTGAGCCTATTTCATGTCACAAGTGAATGCTAATTCACTCCGAATGTATTGGTAACCATATTGTTGGGGGATTTAAAATAATTACGTTGGCATATTAATGAACGATCAGAATCCCAAAACATTGAATTGATTTTTTTTATTCCTTTATAATAAATTTACTTTTTATTCCAAAATATGTTGTTTTTAAAAAGAGGACTGCAGAAAAAAAATCTGCAGATTGAAATTCAGTGATTGTCTGGTAAAGTCCTGCGTGAAGCCCATAGAATGTCATACATGTAAATTGTAAGGAAAATTTCAACACACTAGACTGTGATCTCTGTGACTACAAAGGCAATGAGCAGCTGACGATCCCCTGCTCAACAGCAAGCCACCGTCTCCAGTCTATGTTCCTACCTGTAGATGCAGTTTGTGTTGTTTTTCCCTTTGAAGACCATCCAAAGATAAGGATTAAAAAACCACTTTCAACTACAGGAGTGGACAAGTGGGACTGAATGCTTTTGTGAGTATCAGTTTGAGCACTGGCTTGTTATGACAGTCATGGTCAAGCAAAAGTCCACAAGTTACCGTTGTGTTGCAAGTAAAGACCTTCTCTCACTCTGAACGCAAGAAGCCCACTAGCTAGCAGCCAGACAAAAGGAAGATCGCTCACTCTGACTGCAGCAAAGAAGTTATAAAGTAAAACTGAGCAGCAAAAGGTCTCTCTCACACCCTGGACGCTGAAATCCAATCATAGTCAAAAGCCTGCAGAACTCCAGAAGCTCGTGCAATCTGCAAAATTAAGGATTGTGAAGCTGACCGTTCACTTGCCAATATTAATGTCAGGTATCACCTCCACTGCAGTGCCACAATTTTCTGTTGGCAGACAATTCAGAGACTGATTCATATATTTGACTTTGTAGCTTTTATCTTATTACTCACCTCCTATTTCTATTCTGTGTGTAAGTGTGTTGCATTAATATTTCTTCCCACATGTCGTGATTAAACATGTCTCTGATGTTCATGTTGCTTCTGCGCATAATAAAAGAGGCTGACAGCATTGGTTACAAATCAAATGATCCAAGCTGCTTCCTTTATGACTGACAGGGAGACTGCATTTACAACCACACCTCACACAGTCATTTCTGAATATTTTAGACCTACAGTCCCAGGATATGGCTTTCTAGTTTAATGCCTTCACACTGAAGGGGTCCAGGAGAGAGGGATTGGAAAGAGGCCTTAAAGCCTAGCCAGAGGTAAGAATGGGAGCACATCACCGAGGAAGTAAAATCCTACAGCCTAGAGCTACCACTGTGGTTAACATCAGGAGGGAAACCAATGACCTCACATGGCTTACTTAAAGTGAGTGAATACAACATCACTCTACAACTGACAGCCACAACTCTGTTCAAAGCATCACATCCCTAACTTCACTCAGTAGCACTCTGACATTCAATTGAGACATTCAACTCGCTGTAAAATACAATAGCTTACCCACACACCTCTATTATTGCTGCCAGTATCACGTACACCTTTCCTAGTCTCCACACAGCTCCAGCTATCCAATAGAAGGCATATCACCCACGTGCAGTTCCATCCGATTGCTGACACTCTGCCCCTTCTCTTGCAGGAGAAGGACACCATTACATAGGGATGCAAAGGAAATCAGCAAGAATCCATGAATCCACTGTCTGAGCTGCCCTGAAAATTCAGAGTGACTTGAGGGCATCCTGTAAGCTCAGCTAAATTCTCCTCCAATGAAAGTGGCAACTGCAGCGATAACAGTGAATTTGAACATTGGAACAGGCACATAGGAAAGACTGGCACGAAGTTATTGTACATGACTGTATTAGTTCATTGTTATTTTTAAGAGTTGGATGTGTTGTTGAATAATGATTTGTGTAAATGTTCTTGTTGGGATTTGTTTGCTGAATGTTAGGAAGGATGTTATTAAAATGGAAAGGATGCAAAAAAGATTTACAAGATTGGAAGGTTTGTGCCATAAGGAAAGGCTGGATAGTTTGGCAGCTTTTTACCTCTGGAGCATAGGAGGCTGAGGGTCACCTAATAGATCTTTTAAACTTACAGAGGTTTATAAAATCATGAGGGGCATAGGTAAGATGAATAGCCAAGGTCTTTTCACCAGGGCTGAGAAGTCCAAAATCAGAAGGCACAGGAGAGAGAGGCGGATTCATAAGGGACCAGACGGGCAACTAAATCACACAGAGGGTGTAGCGTAAATGGAATGAGCTGCCAGAGGAAGTTGTATGGGTAAGTACAGTTATAACATTTAAAAGACATTTGGACAGGTACATGGTTTGGAAAGATTTTCAGGGATATGGGCCAAATGCCACAGGCAAATGGAACTAGTTCAGTTTAGGAAACGTGGTTGGCATGGATAAGTTGTGACGAAGGATCTGTTTCTATCATTGATGCAGTTCAGTTATTAGCATGTTACTATTAACCCCAGATAGTACAACCTGGAGGCAATCAAAGACTTTCCCCATATCTGTGATTCCTGAGTTCTCTATCACCTTTGGCAAATATTCTAAACTGGCATAAAATAACTCCCGAAGGATCCCAGCTAACTGTTCCTGCCAACTCTTTACAAAAGTTATGCAAACCATCTCACTTGCAACCTCTGAAGTGGCCCTACTTAATTTGCACGAGTTAAGGTCTCACTTTGCATGCACATGCCTGATCTTTGGTGACAGGCGTACAAGTTTGTGGATTGAACTTCATAAATAAGGGTCATGATCCTGAGTTCACACCAGATGGTTAGGATAATACTTTCTGATTTGCAGAGAAGACATGTTAGCATGTGCCACAATTCTGCTTTCACACACACAGGCCTGCAGGAAATGGGCAGCGGCATGTAGTGTATCACTAAGCCATACAAGAATGGAATACACAAGTGAATTTCTGATCCTCAGCCTTTCTATGTTCAACTTGCAGTTCAGGTTGGATGCAAGGACCTCCCAATCTACCTGTTTCCTCTTAAACAGAAATACAGTTCAAGCAGATCTTTTGAATTCACATTTTACAAATTTGTGAAGTGTTGAACATAGATGTTAATGCTGCAACCAAATTAGCGTGCAAATTTGTGTGTCTTATTTATAATGACAACATACTGCACATGAAGGCTTTCAAAGCAATTTAAACTGATCAGAGATTTATTTAACATTTCTTTAATGAGTGAAATAATAAACCGTTAACTCTTGTTATTTGTCAGCTGAAATGCAAATATTGTGGTAACATTACTATAAGATCATCAGTTCTATTAAGTAGATTAACTTTTTTTTGCTATCCTTGAATCAAACACAATCTTAAAATTTTATTTCATTATTTTTTGCAGCTACTTTCTATTGTAATGACTTCTAGACCATAAGAGCTCCTGAATCTGTAAGTTTTCTCTCAATCTTTGGGATTTGCGGGATTGAGGTGAATAAATACTCCCATCACTGGAGTATTATACTTTAACTATATTATCCTTCCTACACAGCTACTGGTTATAAAGTCTGGAATTCATTAGACCCAGAATTGTGAGCTAGGCAGATGGATTATACTTGCCAAACAAAATCTGAGTGCTAATATTGTTACATTGAGATTGTATGTGTTTCTTCAGTATTGTGGGAAACATGAGATGGGTGATGATGTATACTGACTAATATATGTGGAAATTTAAAACTATTTTCAACATTTTTATTAACTTGGATAGTTTCTTAACTTTACATGTACAGTTTCAAAGAGATCCCAACTCTCCCACATTGTTAAACTACCTGGAATTTCTATGCAGAAAAGGAACTATTCAGCTGAACTGTTTCGGCCTGAAGCATTGACTCCCCTGTTCCTTAGATGCTGCCTGACCTGCTGTGCTTTTCCAGCTCCACATTTATTAACTTTAGCTTCCAAAATCTGCAATCCTTATTGTCTCCATTCAGCTGAAATAGAGTATAAATGTGCTTATCCTCAAATAGGCAGTTGTTCCTATCCTACATGTCAATTCTATTTAGGTATAGCTTTATTCCCTTTTCTATTTAACTGCCTATCTCACCCATTTTTAAATGTTGACAATTTACTTCAGACACCAACCTTAGTGGTGCTTCTGTAGCCGCTGAGCTTGCAGTGTGTGGAAGAAAAAAAAATTCTTCCACCTTGTATTGTGAATTTCTTATCTTTAGGCAGATATCATTTTTCCTTTCCAGACATCTCAACAACTGGAAAGTCTTTTTCTCTTGTTAGTTTGTACCAACACTTTATTATTCAAATTACCCTATGATCCCTGTTCCAAGGAAGGCAGCGACAATTTCTGAAGTCTTCATTTTGTCTTTCCCTATATCACATTGAATCCTGATAAGCCTAGCTCTTTCCACAACTTTAATTGTTTTTTTCCCTGTAATGTGGAACCCGAACTGCACACCATGCTCAAATTCTAGTCTTTTGTCGTTTTGAATAGGTTTTTTTCCAACTTTTGTGTTCTACACGACTTGACATAAACTGTAAAATTTTATGGGCATGCTGTTTTACTGATCAGAAATACAACTTCCAAAATTTTATAAATCTGTACTGTGACATTCTTCTGCTTTTCTACAGTAATTTTCCCACTTTCAAGATATAATTATCATTGTCAAAATTTACCAGCTCAGACACAATGACGTTTAATTCTGTTTGCAAATTTTTGGATCGTTCTCCATGATTGTTCAATGCTCAAAACCATGGCAAGCTGCCTGCCTGTGTCTCAGTGTCAAAAAGCAATGGAAGCCACAGAGATTGGCACCTGTAAGTAAGCATTAAAAATCTCTGTGCACTAAGACAGCAATATAAGCAACCTTAAGGTCAGTAGCTCATAAGTCAGTGCCAAAGTCAGCAAGTGTATGCTAAAAAAAATGCAGTAGACCGAGGCTGGTAGCTGACAGAGCTGGCAGTGGCGTGCAAGCCCTTGGTGCCCCTGAGGACTGAAGTAAAGTTTTGAAGAGTTGAAATGATACCTAAGTTAGTCCATGAGCAGACACGGTGATGTGGTGAGACTGATGGTTTGCAACAGCTAACCTACATGAGCAACTGTACATGGAGGAGCAAAAACAAAGTTGCTGGAAAAGCTCAGCAGGTCTGGCAGCATCTGTGAAGGATAAAATAGAGTTAACGTTTCAGGTCAGTGACCCTTCCTCAGAACTTGGAGGGGGATGGTGGCCGTGGAGCACGTAGTGATTTTGTTTTGAACAAGCTTTTGCACGATGACCAGAATAAAACATTCAGTGAGCTACTGTGATTTACACCATTTAGTTTCTCGGTGATGGAGACAATCAGAGTGGCAGGAATCTGGATTGTACTGCCTGGGATGGCGGTTCAGGTGGGGATCGTCACAGCTTTAAAAAGTACTTGGATGAGCACTTGAACTTTTTTAACATTCCAGGCTGCGGGCCAAGTGCTTCAAAATGGGACTGATGTAGATTTATAGCAGTTTAGTCAGTGCAGACTCAGTGGGCTAAAGGGCCTCTTCATTATTGTATGATTCTATGATATTCTACATCGCAGATAATCAGCTTTGAAGATTTATGAGGGAAATAGAACTGACAGAGAGGATATGAGGCAGTATGGGTGTGGCATCAGAATATGAAAGGGCACAGTGTGGTATGAGGGTTCTGTTGAGGCCTTGGAGGTGACCTTGCAGATCTGAAGGCACAACAGGAGATCTGAGAAATATTGGAAGATGTGAGGGACATGATGGTGGCATGCAAATTCTGAGTGGGGTATGCTGTTTGGTGGAATTTTAGTGGATGAGAAATAAGGTCTTGGGATCCTTAAGCAATGACAGGAATTGGTTTCCGAGAACTAAGGTGGATCTTCAAACATGACTGTTTACTGCAGTCTGCATCTGCACCAAATTCTATTATGGCATAAAAACTACATCGCAAATCCAAACTCTCTCGAAGGAAATATCCTAAACTGTTGGACTTGGGGATTTTTAATTCATAAGGCTACTTTTTTATTAAGAGAGTTTGAAGATGGTTGCACTCGACTACATTTGAAGCTCAGTTTTCTGACAGTTTTTGTAAAGGAACTTAACAGTGGTCGGGTTTTCGCAAGGTGTGGGTGCAGGAGTGGGGTGGTGCTGAAAGTGAATTGTTGTCCTTCACTGCCAGTGCTGCTGTTAAACCTACTACCACTCCCAGATGTCTGGTATGTTCATTTAGTTTAGAAATAGTGAACTCGCAGATTGTAACTAATTCCAACACAGCCTCACTGAAGCTTCTCCAAGAGCTGATAACAGAAATCAGTGAGAATTTATATTTTTCTACCTTCTCAAAGCCAATCGAAAACATTTAAAACATTAAACCTTGTATGATCAGGCCTAATTAACTTTCTAACTGCAATGTAATCAATAAAATTTTATGAACTATAAACCTGACCCTGGAAAAATAATTTTATATTTGCAAAATGATATTAAATGGTTGTTTGATAGATTTTAATTTGATTGATTTTCTTACTTGTTTTCATTGTTTCTATTTTAATCTTTTTATGTGATTGGTTGCTTGGTCAGCCTTATGACATCATTCCAACTTCACATTGGAATTGCCCTGTAGAGAACATTGAAATCAGCTGTTGTACTCCACTTGCTAATAGAGATCAAATTCCTGCTTTGTCTCTCAACAAGACTTACTCTGTCGCGAGAAGTGAATGTCCTTACTTTGAAGTTGGTCAGAAAATGCATCCTAATGTTTGTTTCAAAATTAGTGATTATTAGCACTGGTGCACTGGCTATTGGCATTAGTTTTTTTACTCCTCTTGTGCAGATTTAAGATCTAAATAGATGGAGAAATACATCGCTCATGGTCGCAATACCTACACTTGTCTAACCTTGTCTTTTGCTTATTGCTATTTGCTTTTAGTTTAATAGTAACAAATTTTGCCTTTTTGTAGCTTTTTCTGGTTTAAAAGAAGTAGAATCTTGCAATATTTGTGACCCATTTAATGTATCCAATAGAGAAACTGATGAGGTCATTGATCTACAAGTTGTCACAAGGAAGGCACTCTATACTTGTACAGTTTTTAGTAAGAGAGCAAATGGTTCAAAGAACACAGAATATGCTGCTAGCTACCGCAAATATTTTTAAACTATGTCCACCTTGAGTTTTTGCTTTGATTGAAATGTTGAAAATGTGTCCAAAATGGGCTTGAAAATTATACTGTTTTTCTGAATACAAATTACTATTCAATTTTCTGATTCAACATATTTGCATGAAACTGAACATACGAATGAGTGCAATGAAGCACCATCACAGGTTGTGATCAACGATTAATGGGAACTGTAGTGATTATAACAAAGTCAGCCAGGTGGACCTCACAGAATGAGTTCCCTGATTGAAGCTGTTAGCCTGGTCCAATCAGGGAGCCATGGCTGGCAGATAGAAACAGGGGTGTCAGATGTCCTGCTCACTCTGACAGGACACTCCATGTGTAAACAACGGGTGACTCGGTGATGGGATACTGGCCTCTGTGCAGTCATTTCAGGGACAGAAATTATTATGCTCAATCTGGGAAGGGGCAATGTTAACACCACAATAATAACCTTCTTTCAAGTTGAGGCAGAAACTAAAATCTCTGCAGAGTGCGATATAGTTTGACATAGCTGTTTGATTTTAATGCATCAGTTTCAGGATCAATGGTGAATGAGTTCAATCTAAACATTGCACAAATTGATTGTAATGCCTCTGCTTTAACTATTGAGAAATTCAATCACTTTCCTAAACAGTATGCCAACATTGTGCAATTTTCTCTCCTCCACAAGACTGTGATGAAAAACTCCTAGTGTTCTATCAGATTTTGGTATCTCTGCAGCTTGCCTGATATGGTCATTGAGAGTTGCCCTGTGCACAATGAACTGTACTTCTAAGAAAATAAAAGCATAGTTACCTTCATTGGTGAAGTAGCTTGCTGGTAATTGATCGAGGCTTCTCTTAGTCCACGACAGAGCTGGCTGATTGTACACTTAGTAGAGTATACACAGTTGACAACTGACTTCTCTAACATCTTCTCAAAACTCTATACATTCAATTGGGACTATCTGCCAGTGGGTTGAACCTATTTACGTTTCACTTCAAGAGTGCAGGGTTAATCTCCAGAATACTCTCACCTCTTTTCTCTCCTCCTCCTTCACCATCAGCATTATAAAGAGTAGAAAATAAGTTTTATCCACTCAAAATCTAAATGTAAATTCAATTTAACTCAAAAATTGTTCAAAACCGAGATATCAAGTGCAACAATTCGTTAACCACTGATTTTATTTAACTATTCATTTAAAAAAAGTACAATGTAATGTCTAAATAGCTTAATTTAACTAAAATTAACATAATTTGTGGCTTAGCTTCACCTATGAGTCGGAAGATTGCGGTCTTGAATCTCATTCTAGGACGTGAGCACAGAAGTTAAAGTTGACACTCCAGCTCAATAGTGAGCGAGAACGCTACTGAAAGAGATGCTTTCTTTTGGATGAGGCATTAAAGCAAGATGTCACCATCCTTGCTAGCTGAATGCAATAGTTCCCACAACATAAATTTTAAGAAGAATAGGAGAGTTATTCTTCATATCCTAGCCAGGATTTATGGTCTCAGTTGACAGTACAAAAAATAAATTGTCTGGTCATTAACACATGACTGTTCTGAGAGCTTGCTGTGTGCAAATTGGCTGCTGAGGTTCCTATAACAGTGATTGCACTTCAAAGATAATTCTCTGCACATTGAGATTTCTTGTGGCCATGGAAGATGCTAACTATAAATAAAAACTTGTCTCCAAACATAAAGCCTTCTTTTTCAAATTTATTTACTGCAACGCCTTACCTTCCTGAGATAATGACTAATTACTGCAGTAATGCTGAAGTCTCATGATTACAGGTGTCTTCTTGTGCTGTGCATTGGAAATAAACATGTAGACTCTGGTAGCCCTCCTTCAACAGCAACAAATCAGTAGAATCTTGTCATTCTCAACCGTATGTCAAGCACGTGGCCTTGCCAGTTTGTGTATGGGGTCAGTTTGGGATTTTAAACCTAGAGTAAAAGATTGTAGAAATCTGAATATTAGTGTACTTTTGCATAATTCATTTAAGTTGGAACGTGTATAATTTTTAGTGTTGGCTTGGTCAATTGTGCCAGGACTGTTTTAATGTACAGAATGGATTGGGAAGTGAAGGCCATTATGTAAATGTGGAACAGCATTATACCTTAATCACCAAATTTCTGAATTATTCATTATTGTTGGAGTGTACCATTTCCACCATACATTTTCTAGCATTTTTTTTTAATGCCTCAATGATTTTCATGCCAGGGCTGAGACTTAAGTTTTGAGTGTTTGACTGTAGGAAATATCACAGAGAGTGCAATTATGTTCTCAGATCACATTGCATTTCTAGAAATTGTTGTTCAATCGAGGTCAAAAATTGTATTCAGTGCCAATTTCCTCCTCAAACATTCATCAGATAAATCCATTCAGCCACATGGAGAGTGCGATAAACCACTCCTTTGGTCTATTAATGGTTAAAAAGTAATTAAAATTTAACAACTCATTTTGGATCCTTTTTCTCAACAGGGATTTTCAAGTTGTATATAACAATGAGTTGGATGTGGAACGAGCTTCATTGGTGACACTTTACCATCTGCAACAAAATTAAAAGTACTGCAAATCCCAGACAGTGACCTACATTTTGTCAAACAGTATTCTGCTCTATAACAATGTCCGGATGTATTCTAACATAAACACTTCCTGGAATGTCTCCCAGAAGACGAAAAAAAACAAGCATTGTGAATTGAAAATAGTTCATGACGATTAATCGTGTAGCTATGCATTAGTTGCTTCGGTACTTCAGTCTATTTTGATGGAAGAAGCAAATGATATTCACACAAGTTAAGACAATGACAATTTACAACAAGAGGTTCTAACTAACTGTTCTTCACCACTGGCATTACAACCATTGAAACATCCAGCAACAATACTTGAGTTCATCATTGACTGTGGAATCATGTAGGGGTTGTCACAGAAATAGGTAATTTGGTCCATCAGGGCTATGTTAGCTCTCTGTAAAATTAATTTTGCTCTTTGTACTCTGCATAACCTTGCAACAAATTTTGTTTTGGAAAATCATGATTAGCACTGCCTTTAACATTTTTGTGTTCCAGATTGAAGCCATCCACTTCCCTGGACCAGCCACACAAATATTTGGCTACATCAGTAGATAAAGCTGGCTCTTCTCATGTGAATGCTGTTGAATTTACATTAAAAGTCATGTTCTTCAGATTCTTCCTCCATGGTAGCTTTGACCTAAAAATTCCTAGATCTTGGACTTCTGAGTTTGCATAGAAATTGCTTTTGCTCTTCTCAAAGCTCTTATTCTTGGATTGTTTTTCATTACTAATGTGGCAAATACTATCTTGTTTGCTTCCAGCTACCAGATAGATCTTGTGACTCTGCATAAACAAAAAGCAGAAAAACTGCAAATACTGATTTGAAATGAAAACAGAAAATTCTGGAAATATGTTAGATCATTCAGAATTGTGGCGAACCTAAATGAGTTATTGTTTCAAGGTTAGAGCCTTGGTAATTAAATTCAGTTACAGAAAATGAGCAGGCTGTCCAGGCCCTTGAGCCTACTCCACTGTTCTAGATCATGGCTGATCATTTATCTCTGTGCCATTTTCCTACACTATCTCCACAACCCATGATGTCATTAGAATCTAAATATAGATCTTTGTTTGAACTTACTTAAGGAGAATGCTCCCACAACCCTCATTCATGGTGAGCTTTAAAGATTCACTGTCTCTGAGCAAAGAGGCCCTTCCTCATTTGAGTCCTAAATGGCTTGCTCCTTATTCGGAGACAGGTTCCCTGTTGTCGTCATCCACAGGGAGAAATATTCTCCTTTGTCTTCTCTAGCTTTCAACTAGATTACTTCTTATTCTTCAAAACACCAGAGAACACAGGCCCAGTCTCCTTGTTCTCTCTTCGTAAGGTCTTGCATCTCAGGAACTTCCTTCCCATTTCCCTATTCTCATTCTAAGTTCTTCTGCATCTGCCTACATTGAAACCGCAATTGTTTTTGCTAATATTTTATTCATATATATCTAAATAAGCATTTACAATCCATTTTTATATTTCTTCTGAGTTTATATTCGTATTCTAGTCTTCCTTCCTTCTGTGGATTCTAAATCTAAGAAAAAATCTAAAATGCTGGCAGACTTCAGTCTTAGTACTTTCGCAACTTTACCAATCTCCTCCTTTTATGTAATCTAAACTTTAAATTCCTTTCTTAGCCACAGTTGATATAATAACCTGTGTCCTACTTGTTTCATCAACACAAAAAGAGCCATTTTGTGCACATTCCAGAATTCATCGTCTATTGTATTGGCACTCATGAGACTTAGCATTGCATCTTGTTAAACTCACTCTGTTAACGGCCTACCTCTGGTGATAGTCTGAGCCTATGGCTCTGACATTCGCTTCAAACATGACAGTCAAGAGAAAACGTTTTGCGGGCAGGGGCTTGGAGATTCTGTAAGATGGGTGGCATAGAGGTAGGAATTTGTCTTCCTCTAGGATTGGTACACGAGGCCATACAACAGGATCAGTCAGATAGATGGCTGAATAGCAGCAAATGTAAGAAGGTAGTTCAAAAACCTCTGGTGGCTATTCCTCCTTCAAATAGATATTCAGTTTTTGGAACAGTTGAAGGTGATAGTAAATAGAAGGGGCAATCAGTTATTGGGCGCTTGGAATGATTCTTATGTTAAGTAGCGCCTGATTAAATTAATAGAATTGTTGTTATAGGGGACTCTCCCCACAGGAGATAGTGTGGCAGTGAATAAAAAATTTAGAATGATTTGTTGCTTTTCTGGTGCTAAGATTAAGGGCATCTCTAACCGTTTCAAACATATCTTTAAAGGTGAGATTGAGAAGCCGGAAGTTATTGTACATATTTTTCAGAATGACGGCAAAGTGGCTCAGTGGTTAGCACTGCTCCCTCACAGTGCCAGGGGCCTGGGTTCGATTCCATCTTCGGGCAACTGTCTGTGTGGAGTTTGCACATTGTCCCCATGTCTGCGTGCTCCTTTGGGTACTCTGGTTTCCTCCCACAGTCCAAAGATGTGCAGGCTAGATGGATTGGCCATGCTAAATTGCCCGTAGTGTCCAGGGATATTTAGGTTTGGTGGGTTAAACATGGGAAATTAGGGAAATGGATGGAATGCTCTTTGGAGGGGTGGTGTGGACTTGTTGGGCCAAATGGCTGGTGTTTCCACACCGGGGATTCTATTCTATGAATGACATATTTAGAAAAAAAAATTAAAGCAGTACAGAGTGCGTTTAAGAGTTAGGTAGAAGATTAAACACTAGAATGTTAAAAGTAATCATTTCTGGTTCACTCCCAATGCCAAACTCAAACAAGGGAAAGAATGAAAAGGTAAAGGAGATAAATCAATGGCAGAAGAGGGATTAAGGTTTTTCAACAATTGGGATGCCTTCTGGAACAGAGAAGATCTGTTCAAAAAGGATAGATCTAACATGAACTGGAACGGGATCAATATTGTGGCAGGGAGATTTGCTAATTCCATCAAGGAAGACTTTATAAGCAGCATTGTTAATGGAAGGATTGATGGGGAAGGTTTTGAATGTGAGGAGAGCACATTAGTTAGAAAAGAAGGACAACACAGAGTCAGAGTATATAGTAACTCTGAAGAAATAAATTGTATTCATTTCAATGTACGGGGTCTTAAGGCTGATGAACTCAGAGCATGTTTAAGAATATGGGATTGGAATGTCATAGCTATTACAGAAAGTTGGCTGAGAGATGGACAAAACTGACAGCTCAACGTTCCAGGCTTTAGATGCTCTAGGAAGGATAGGAAAGGAGGCAAGAAGGGAGGAGAGGTGGCATTTTTGATTAAGGAATACGTTACCTCTGTAACTAGCGAAGATATTTATGAGAAATCGTCTAGTGGAAATATATGGGTAGAAATTACAAATAAGAACGGAAAGATCACTTTGATGGGATTGAACTATAGACCTCCCAATAGTAAGAGGGAAATTGAGAAACAAACATGCGGGAGAACTTAGATATATGTAAGCAGAATAAAGTTGTCATAATGAGGGACTTCAATTTTCCAAATACTGACTTGGGCCACCATATTGTTAAAGGTTTTGAATGGTGAAGAATTTGTTAAATGTATTCAAGAAAATTTTCTTTATCAATATATGAATGCTCCAGCTAGAGAAGGAGCAAAACTAGACTTTCTTTTGGGCAATAAGGCAGGGCAGGTGACTGAAGTAAAAGCAGCAAAACATTTTGAGTCTAGTGACCAACATTCTATTAGGTTCAAAATGGTTATGGAAAAGGATAAGCCTTCCATTAAAGTTAAATGTTTTTAATTGGAGTAAGGCAAATTTTAATGGTATGAGACAAGAACTTTCAAAAGTTGATTGGAGTAGACTGTTTGCGGGTAAAACAATGCCTGACAAGTGGGAGATATTCAAGAGTGTGATGACAACAATTCAGATGCATTTTGTTCTTGTTAGAGTGAAAGGTAAGGCTGGCAAGATTAAGGAACAATAGGTGAATTTTTCCTTATACTGAGGCTCCAGGCAAGAATAAAAAAGAATCTTATTTTCGATATAGACAACTTGGTTCAATTGGATCTCTTTTTCTGTATAAAGGCTGTGGGGGCATTCTTAAGAAAAAAAATCACAAAATCAAAGATGTGATATGGGATAACAAAGGCAGCTAAGGTTAAGGATAATCCAAAGAGATTCTACAAATACATTAAGAGCAAGAGGGTAACAAGAGAGAGGGTAGAGCCCCTTAAAGGCCAAGGAGGTCATCTTTGTGTTGAACCCCAGGAGATGGGAGAGATACTAAATGAATATTTCATGTCAAGCTTTACTGTGGGAAAAGAAATGGAGTCGAGAGAACACAAAGAAATAAACTTTGTTTCAAAAAAGGTCACGTTACTGAAGAGAAAGTTTGGCATGTCTTAAAGAATATAAGGTGGATAAATCTTTGGGACCTGACCTAATGTATCCCAGAATGTTGTGAGAAGTAAGGGAGGAAATTACGAGACCCCTTGCAAAAATATTTGCCTCATCAATAACTATGGGTGAGGTGCCTGATGACTGGAGGTTGGCTAACATTGTACCTTTGTTGAAGAAAGGCTATAAGGAGAAACTGGGGAACTATAGGCTTGAGAGTCTGACTTTAGTTATGGGTAAATTGATGGAGGTGATTATAAAAGATATGATTTATGGACATTTAGAGAGGCAAAAGCTGATTAGGGATAGTCAGTATTGTTTTGTGCAAGGAAAATTGTGTCTCTCAAAGTTGACTGAGTTTTATTTCAGGAAGTTATCAAAAAGATTGATGAAGGCAGAGCTGTAGACATTGTTTATTTGGACTTTAGTAAAGACAAGGTTCTGCATGGTCGACAAATTCATAAAGTTGGGTCACATGGGATTTAGGGTGAGCTTGCCAATTGGATACATAATTGACTTAATCGTGGAAGGTTGCTTTTCGGACTGGATGCCTATGACCAGCGGTGTTCCACAAAGATTGGTTCTGGGTCCATTTTTGTTTGTCATTTATATAAATGATCTGGATGCAAATATAGCAGACATGGTTAGTAAGTTTGCGGATGACACCAAAACTGGTGGCATTGTGGATAGTGAAGAAGGTTTTCTAAGATTACAAAGGGATTTCAATCAAATAGGCCAAAGGGCTGAAAAATAGCAGATGGGGGTCAATCTAGATAAATGTGAGGTATTGCATTTTGGTACAACAAACAAGGATAGGACTTATACAGTTAATGGTAGGGCCTTGGGTAGTACCGTAGAACTGAGGGACCTAAGGGTGCAAGCGCCTAATTCCTTGAAGTTTGCATCACAAAAGACAGAGCGGTTAAAAAGACATTTAGCACGCCTGCCTTCATTGCTCAGTCCTTTGACTATAGGGGTTGGGAAATCATCTTAATATTGTACAGGATATTGGTGAAGCCTCTTCTGGAATATTATGTCCAGTTCTGGTTGCCCTGTTATAGGAAAAATATTATCAAGCTGGAGAGGGTTCAGAATAGCTTTACCAGGATGTTGCTGGGCATGGAAGCTTTGAGTTCTTACAAAAAGGGCTGGATATGCTAGGATGTTTTCACTGGAGCATAGGAGGCTGAGTGGTGACCTGACCGAAGTTTATAAAATACTGAAAATATAGATAGAGTTAACGGTAGTTGTCTTCCCCCTAGAATGGGGATTTCAAGATTAGGGGGCACATCTTTAAGGTAAGAGGAGAGAGATTTAAAAGAAAAGACATGAAAGGCAAATTTTTTATGCAGAGGTGATTTGCATGTTGCGTGAACATATTGAGGAAGTGGTAGATGCAAGTAAAATTTCAACATTTCAAAGACATGAATAGGAAAGGTTTGGAGGGATATGTGCCAGGAGCAGCATGTGGGACTGGTTAAGTTTGAGGTTATGTTCAGTATGAACTGGTTGGACCGAAGGATCTGTTTCTGCACAGTATGTCAGCAGACTGTGGCAGCCTTGTCTGAAGTAACCACTAGGGGTGGACCAGTCTCAGCCATCTGGAAGAATGTGCAACAATGTAGGATAAAGGTCAATGCGGTGAAGGTTAGTGTACAAATCACCATCATCTCTCCAACATCTCACAATCACACCATCTTTGCTCCTGCATACAGTCCACACCAAGGTTCATGCCCTGCCATTCTTACTATTACCTCCAACATCTCCCCTCACTCATTGTCACCCTACCCAAACTGACAGCCCTCATTCTACACTGCCTACTCAATCACTGAGGGCACCTCCTCACCTGCACCAATTGTCACAGCTGTGCCACCCACACCATCCCACTTAATGCCAGCCTTTCCACCTTCCCAAGAGGAAAATAGCACACAACAGGGCAGAAAGAGTCAGGATTGGTAGTATGGTGCCTAACATTTAGCTCTTCACCTCTTCAGAGGAAAGGTTTCTGACTCTAACTGCCTTGAGTGGCTGACTGCCCATGTCCAAACCCCCAACACAGGTATTAGAGGCTGCCATTGGCTTACTGTGCCAGGACCCCTTGCCCAAAGGCTTGATTGACTGGTGACAACAGTTTCCTGTTTTTGTGTCTGCACTAAATGGCAAGGCAAGTCAGGGAAAATAAAGCACTGAATCCATGTTTGCTGAATTCTAGGACATTGAAGGAATATAGCTCTTATGAAAACTCTTTGCTAGCGCATACTAACCCACGCTTCAACTTTACCCTTCACCTAGCACTCACCATGGATTGACCTTAGGACTCATGCTGAGGTGAAATAATATAAAGATCTTAGTGTATATTGCAGACTTTATTTTTTAAAGGTACCATTCTCAAAAGAATAATTTACTACCTTTAATTTAATTTGAATTCAACTATAATCACAAACATTGGAATTCATAAGTCGACTTTAAAAAGTCCATAACTACCTAAATCTATGAACCAAATTGGAAAAGCAGGATGTGCTGGAAAATTGGAAAAGCATCTGTTCCAGCGGAAGGGTGTGGAATTGCCATGTTGCACTGATCAGTAGTGGTAACTCCCACATTTGCAACAATAGTTTTAAATGTCTTGATGTTTTTGACAGCTTCCTTTAACATGCCCTAAGGATATTTTTCACTGATCCCTTTGATACATCATTTTGGCTTTTTAGACAGTTGTTTTTGAAATAAGATAATAAAATGTGAGGCTGGATGAACACAGCAGGCCCAGCAGCATCTCAGGAGCACAAAAGCTGACGTTTCGGGCCTAGACCCTTCATCAGAGAGGGGAATGGGGTGAGGGTTCTGGAATAAATAGGGAGAGAGGGGGAGGCGGACCGAAGATGGAGAGAAAAGAAGATAGGTGGAGAGGAGAGTATAGGTGGGGAGGTAGGCAGGGGATAGGTCAGTCCAGGGAAGACGGAAAGGTCAAGGAGTTGGGATGAGGTTAGTAGGTAGGAGATGGAGGTGCAGCTTGGGGTGGGAGGAAGGGATGGGTGAGAGGAAGAACAGGTTAGGGAGGCAGAGACAGGTTGCACTGGTTTTGGGATGCAGTGGGTGGAGGGGAAGTGCTGGGCTGGTTGTGTGGTGCAGTTGGGGGAGGGGACGAACTGGGCTAGTTTTGGAATGCAGAGGGGGAAGGGGAGATTTTGAAGCTGGTGAAGTCCACATTGATGCCATTGGGCTGCAGGGTTCCCAAGCGGAATATGAGTTGCTGTTCCTGCAACCTTCGGGTGGCATCATTGCGGCACTGCAGGAGGCCCATGTCATCTAAAGAATGGGAGGGGGAGTGGAAATGGTTTGCGACTGGGAGGTGCAGTTGCTTATTGCGAACCGAGCGGAGGTGTTCTGCAAAGCGGTCCCCAAGCCTCCGCTTGGTTTCCCCAATGTAGAGGAAGTCTTGTGCTCCTGAGATGCTGCTGGGCCCACTGTGTTCATCCAGCTTCACACTTTATTATCTTGGATTCTCCAGCATCTGCAGTTCCCATTATCACTGATACAGTTGTTTTTGAAGGTCTGTTTACAGTTCTAATTTGCTTGACATTTAATTACTTTATGCACATTCATGCCTACTTTTAACTTAATGCCATATTCCAAACGGCATCTTACCTCTGTGTCCCAGAACCATATTCAACCTGATAGCTTAAATCTCCAAAAGGGTACAAATGCCCAAAAAGGTTAACCAAGCAAATTTACACGTTTCAGATCTACAACTTTGAGATCTGATAAGTGCATGTGACATTTCACACATTTGTGACACCAAAATTAGACATGAGTGGAGGCAGCAGATGATTTCTCTGGGCAGTCACCTCTGGTGACCCAACCCTATTACCACCCTGATAAAAATGGCAGGGTCTATGTCTGGGGGTGGGGCTTTTGAATCCCAAGATGGTACTCTGCAATGACAGAGAAGCTTTTGATTGTCAGAACTTGTGAACACAAATCATTTGTCTTTAAATCTTTAAGACTAAAATTAATTTGTTTAATCTTGCAGATAATCAGTTTTCCCAGCTTCTTTTACATATTCTGTCTTTTTTAAAATTTATCCAGGCTGTCGGAGTTTAGCAGCTGTTGATATAGGTCCATTTGTATATTCCTGAGTCTTCTTAATTGTCTTTCCAAACTGTACACATTATAGCTAACCTTTCAACTCACAGTTACTGAATGAGTCCTGCAAGTTTGAAGTAAATAAGTAACACCACTACCACTAGGTGCTAATCCAGTTGTCTGGTTGGACGGAGTCTTTTAATAACTTAGTGATCTCATTGCAGCCAGTTTTATTTTTACCACAAAGGTTTCCTGGACTTGTCTCATTTTGTGGTCAGGTGACCACTGCAGCCATTTTAGGCTAGTGTTTGTGCTTTTTGAAAATCACTTTAAATGATTAATCTCGGGTTTTAAAATCAGATGGTGGAAGCTGAATATCAATATTCAATGATTTGTTATGTCAGCCTTGATTTTTTTTAAACTATGCTACCCAACCCAAAGCCATTCATAATTGGAGATGAACACCTCCCACACAGAAAGGAGATATCAAGGGAACAGACCTTGTGTGAATCCCTGTGTGCAAGAAACGTTTGTAAACATAAAAATAATGACATTGAAACATAACATTTGCCTTTGTTGCACGTTAATTACTGGCTCTCCACATCCACAGACATGGAGGCTGAGTGTGAACCTATTAATGCAGCCTCTTGCTCCTTTTTTATTATTTACACCTTTCATAACTAGACGTGGCAGACCTGCAAAACATTGATCTGATCCATTTATGGTGAGATAGCTCTGTCTGTGGTATTCTACTTCTGATATTTAGTTTATATCGTCACATTATATTGGCATTTTCATTTTTAACAAAAATGCCAAGGATTTTCCTGGGAAGGAACCAAGGGATCAGTTAAAGTGTGTTTGCTTTAACGCAAGGAGTATCAGGAATAAAAGTGATGAACTTAGAACATGGATCAGTACCTGGTGCTGTGATGTTGTGGCCATAACAGAGACATGGGTTTCTCATGGGCAGGAATGGTTGCTGGATGTTCCAGGGTTTAGAACATTTAAAAAGAATAGGGAGGGGGGAAAAGAGGAGGGGGTGTAGCACTTCTAATCAGAGAGGATATCACAGCTACAGAAGCTTCCATTGTCGAGGAAGATCTGCCTACTGAGTCAGTATGGGTGGAAATTAGGAACAGCAAGGGAGTAGTCACCTCGTTAGGGGTTTACTACAGGCCCCCCAATAGCAGCAGGGAGATTGAAGAAAGCATAGGTCGGCAGATTTTGGAAAAGTGTGGATGTAGTAGGGTTGTTGTAATGGGTGACTTTAACTTTCCTAATATTGATTGGAACCTCCTTTGAGCAGAAGATTTGAATGGAGCTGTTTTTGTAAGGTGTTCAGGAGGGTTTCCTAACTCAGTACGTTGACAGGCCGACGAGGGGAGAGGCCATTCTAGACTTGGTGCTCGGAAACGAGCCGGGGCAGGTATCAGATCTTGTGGTGGGAGAGCATTTTGGTGATAGTGACCATAACTGCCTCACGTTCTACATAGCTATGGAGAAGGAGAGGATTAGGCAAAATGGGAGGATAATTAATTGGGGAAGAGGAAACTATGACGCGATTAGACATGAGTTAGGAAGCATGGACTGGGAGCAATTGTTCCATGGTAATAGACATGTGGAGACTGTTTAAGGAACAGCTGTTGCGAGTGATGAGTAAATATGTCCCTCTGAGACAGGCAAGAAGGGGTAAGATAAAGGAACCTTGGATGACGAGAGTGGTGGAGCTTCTTGTGAAAAGGAAGAAGGTAGCTTACATAAGGTGGAGAAAGCTAGGGTCAATTTCAGCTAGAGAGGATTACACGCAGGCAAGGAAGGAGCTCAAAAATGGTCTGAGGAGAGTCAGGAGGGGGCACGAGAAGGCTTGGCAGAACGGATTAGGGAAAACACAAAGGCATTTTACACTTATGTGAGGAATAAGAGAATGGTCAAAGAAAGAGTAGGGCTGATCAGGGATAGCATAGGGAACTTGTGTGTGGAGTCTGAGGAGGTAGGGGAAGCCCTAAATGAGTTTTTTGCTTCTGTCTTTACGAAAGAAATGAACTTTGTAGTGAATGAAACCTTTGAAGAGCAGGTGTGCATGCTGGAATGGATAGAGATAGAGGAAGCTGATGTACTGAAAATTTTGTCAAACATTAAGATTGACAAGTCGCCAGGCCCAGACCAGATTTGTCCTCGGCTGCTTTGGGAAGCGAGAAATGCAATTGCTTCGCCACTTGCGAGGATCTTTGCATCCTCGCTCTCCACTGGAGGCGTACCTGAGGACTGGAGAGAGGCAAATGTAATTCCTCTCTTCAAGAAAGGAAATAGAGAAATCCCCGGCAATTACAGACCAGTAAGTCTCACGTCTGTCATCTGCAAGGTGTTAGAAAGGATTCTGAGGGATAGGATTTATGACCATCTGGAAGAGCATGGCTTGATCAAATGCAGTCAACACGGCTTTGAGAGGGGCAGGTCATGCTTCACAAACCTTATCGAGTTCTTTGAGGATGTGACTAGAAAAGTTGATGAGGGTCGAGCTGTGGATGTGGTGTATATGGACTTCAGTAAGGCATTTGATAAGGTTCCCCATGGTAGGCTCATTCAGAAGGTCAGGAGGAATGGGATACAGGGGAACTTAGCTGTCTGGATACAGAATTGGCCGGCCAACAGAAGGCAGCGAGTGGTAGTAGAAGGAAAATATTCTGCCTGGAAGTCAGTGGTGAGTGGTGTTCCACAGGGCTCTGTCCTTGGGCCTCTACTGTTTGTAATTTTTATTAATGACTTGGATGAGGGGATTGAAGGATGGGTCAGCAAGTTTGCAGACGACACAAAGGTTGGACGTGTCGTTGACAGTATAGAGGGCTGTTGTAGGCTGCAGCGGGACATTGACAGGATGCAGAGATGGGCTGAGAGGTGGCAGATGGAGTTCAACCTGGATAAATGCAAGGTGATGCATTTTGGAAGGTCGAATTTGAAAGCTGAGTACAGAATTAAGGATAGGATTCTTGTCAGTGTGGAGGAACAGAGGGATCTTGGTGTGCAGATACATAGACCCCTTTAAATGGCCACCCAAGTGGACAGGGTTGTTAAGAAAGCATATGGTGTTTTGGCTTTCATTAACAGGGGGATTGAGTTTAAGAGTCGTGAGATCTTGTTGCAGCTCTATAAAACCTTGGTTAGACCGCACTTGGAATACTGCGTCCAGTTCTGGTCGCCCTATTGTAGGAAAGATGTGGATGCTTTGGAGAGGGTTCAGAGGAAGTTTACCAGGATGCTGCCTGGACTGGAGGGCTTATCTTATGAAGAGAGGTTGACTGAGCTCGGACTTTTTTCATTGGAGAAAAGGAGGAGGAGAGGGGACCTAATTGAGGTCTACAAGATAATGAGAGGCATAGATAGAGTTGATAACCAGAGGCTATTTCCCAGGGCAGAAATGGCTAACACGAGGGGTCATAGTTTTAAGCTGGTTGGAGGAAAGTATAGAGGGGATGTCAGAGGCGGGTTCTTTACACAGAGAGTTGTGAGAGCATGGAATGCATTGCCAGCAGCAGTTGTGGAAGCAAGGTCATTGGGGTCATTTAAGAGACTGCTGGACATGCATATGGTCACAGAAATTTGAGGATGCATACATGAGGATCAATGGTCGGCACAACATCGTGGGCTGAAGGGCCTGTTCTGTGCTGTACTGTTCTATGTTCTATGATATATTAATTTTTAAAAATTCATCATGCCAACAATATTAGACCCCAAAAAGTCAAACATTTTCTTTGAAATGAGTTAATACAGTGCCTGATGAAGTTTTTTTTTGATATGATATGATAACATTAGTTGTAAATCCTACATCATTCATAAAATATCACTTACTATGTCCGAAAAAGATTGAAATCAAAGAATTCTCAAACTTTTCAATTGCCTGTAATCTAAAAGGTTCTCTAAAAGTGATTATAATTTTCAAATATGTTTAAAAACAAGTGATGCATCTTTAAGTTATATTGATGCATTTGCCATAATCCTTGGTCCCGTACAAATTCGCCGAGAAATGGCGGTTGAAATCAGGCTCATTTTAAATATTGATTTTAATCATGTCTGACTTTGCATAGAGATATGCAATATGCAACTTCATGCTGCAATGATGTAGGTGAAAGTGATTAGCATCCTGAGGTAGTGAACTTGATAATGAGGTCTTGTAAAATCACCAAGTAGCAGTCAGAAATATTGAATCAAAATTTCACTTCCTTCAGATAATAACATAAGACAAATGTAATATTTATAAAGATTAATGTGTATTTCATTAGGAAATATTATTTGGAAATCAATGTAATTAACATTCACTGGCAATCAGGTTTCTTCTTAAGGAATGGTACAATACAAACACACCTTATTATGTGGTCTTGCAAGTTACTCATCTCCAAACTCCATTTCCCTTCTGAAGCCTGTGAATGTATCCTTATCTCACAAGTCAATACCCATTCTATTTGGAATGCAATGCTGATTTCCACCAATCAGCCATCTGTGCCTGTCACCAGTAACAAAGTGGCTCTTATCAAAGTCATAAATCACATCCTATGTGACTGTGAGAAAAGATGCATTTCCCATTTTGGTTTTTCTCAGTCTGATTTGAATTGTTGACGTGATTGATCACACCAACTTCATCCAGTGCCCCTCCATTACTGCTGCATTAAGAGTGATGGCTCTCATTTGGTTTCATCTTTAACTACCTCTCTAATTTTAGGCAGAGAGCCATCTTCCCTTTCTGTTGCCTCATGGTTACCTCCAGTGCCCTTTGATATCATTGGGTCTTTTCAATTTCTGATCTACAGACCATGCCTTCCTTGCATCATCCAAAAATAGCATTAATTTTGACAAGTTCATTGACAGCACTCAACTCTACATCACCACAGATTGTTAAATTATCAGGCTGCTGGTGCAACATTCAGTATTGGATGAGCAGAAATTTCCAATATTTGAATATTGAGAAGATTGAAGTCAATATCTTTGGGCCTACTACGATCTCCAATCTCCAACTACCAACTTCACTTTTTCTTCCAGCTAACTGTTCATGACTGAATCTAATGGTTCAAAAATCTGTATGTCAAATTTGATCCTGAGTTGAGATTCTGACCACATGGCCACATTAGCATTAAAACTACTTATAAAAACTCTGCTGCGCATATCTTTACTTGAACCAACTTCTATCTAGAAGGTGCACTACAACAACTTGCCAATACTCCTTTGCAAGTACTTTCAATAGGGAACTTTTATCAGCTAGAAGGACATAGATTATGGAGGCAAGGAAGTTAAAGGGTGTGAGGGACAAACAGAAAACTGGAGTTGGGTCACAGATCAGCCATGTTCTTGTTAAATATAGGACTAGTCTCAATCAGCCAAATAGCTTGCTTCTATTGCTTTTATTTGATATGTTCATAGAGGCAGAGATCACTACTTGCATTTCCCCTCCAAGTCATAGAAAATCCTGATGTAGAACTGTATCTCTGGCCCTTCACTACCACTTGGTGAAAAACCTGGAAATCCCTTCCTAACACCACTCTGGGTGTGCATGCCCCAAATGGGATGCAGCAGTTCAAGTAGACAACTCACCACGACCTTCTCCAGGGCAACTAGAGAAGGACAGCAATTGTGGACCAAGTCAGTGGTGCTCGCATCCTGAAAAAAAAATAAAAAACAAGCCAACAGCACAGCACTGACGAGACTTTGATACATTGCTTAACTCTTTCAGCCTCTTTCTAATCATGCACTGTACTTACCTTGAGGTGAGAATAGAGTTGAGATCAGCAGGTCACTGAGGTAGAAGTGAGTTGCAGCCAGCCCAGGTAAAACGTGGTATGTCTGTTCCCTCACCAGAAATTACAGGTGAATTCAGCTGCAGAAGACAGTTGAATGTAGGAATCTGGAGCAGGGGTTGGCCATTCAGCTGCTCAAGTCTGCTCTGCCATGGCTGACCTGGTTGTGATCTCAAATCTGCATTCTCATCCAGGCTGGATAACCTTTCATCTCTTGCTTAACAAGAATCTAGCCAGCTCTGCCTCAAAAATATCCAAAGACTCTGTTTCCATCACCTTTTCAGGAAGGGTGTTAAGGAGACTTGTGACTCTCTTGAAAAAAAAGGTTTCACCAGATCTCTGTTTTAAATGGGCAATGCATGACTTTAATCCAGTGACTCCCAGTTCTAGATTACCACACCCACCATTCCAGTTACTAGTCTTGTAAATTGTCTTTGAACTGTCTCCAATCTATTTACATTCTTCCTTAAATAAGGTGATTAATACTTCAGATGTGGTGCTACCAGTGTCCTATATAACTGATCATTAACCTCCCTACTTCTGCAATCAGTTACCTTCACAATAAGTAATCACTTTCTATTAACTTTCCTACTTACTTGCTAAACCTGCACACAACATTTTATGATTCATGCCTAAGAACAAGGAGATCCAGATGCTACTTCATCTCAGATCTCAACAATCTCTGAACATTAAGGTAATATTCCAGTTTTTATCCTTCTGCCAAAATGTGCTTTCCCACATTAAACTCCATTTGCCAAATTTTTGTCCACTCACTTCACCTTTCTATATCTTTTTGTAGCCTCCACGTTCCATCACAAATTATTTTCCAACCTGTCTTTGTGTTGTCAACAATACTGAGTCAATAATTCCTTAAATATATTCTGTTTGCCTTCTTAAATGTAGGGATTTTATTGGCTATTCTTGATATTGCATAAAAATTTGAGTCACAGCCTCATGCACGGCAGACAGCTTATTGTGGGTCAACAAAACCTGACAGAGCTGGAGAAACCCAGCAGGCCTAGTAGCATCTGTATCACACACTAGTCATCTGAGCTAACTGCCTCAACCCCACTGTAGCCCCCACTTTATTGTACATAATGCACCTATTTATATAAATGCCAAGAGCATTGGTGGGAAAGACTTAAAGACCGAGCTTGTGGTGTACACCGATTTGAACTACACTAGGCATGGACTAACCAGCTTCTTGATTTCATGATTTAACAAAATAAAAATCAATGTAATTGTATTTCAGTTACTTAATGGTGCAATTATTTCACATTCCTTCATGATGATATTCCACAAATTTTCATCAGTTGTTTGCTGAAATTGATCCCTCATAGCAATTTTCTTTGGGGAATTGAACTATAAATAAACTGCGACAGTTTAGATTAATATAATTATTGTGTTTCCTTCTTGCCTTATTCATGCTCCAAGTGACACTGACCTGTCCTTTTCTATGGCAACTTAATTTGTTTCATGTACAATAGACCATGATAAAGGTCAGTGATGGAGAAAGGCAATCTCTGCTAATTTGGGATTTATGTTCCTCAGTATTTCATTCATGACAACTTTATCCTGTGTCCTTATGCATTGTGTGCATCTATTTGTCCAGGCAATAACTCAATTGTTGTTTCTTTACAAAATCTTGGTAAATGGAATGCACATCACTGATTAATCTCTTCATCTGAAGCTCCAACGTGAATGCTAAAAATTAAATCTTTCTGGTTGTCTCAAACATTTAAATTATGTATCAATGTCTTTCAATTAGTAGTTGCAGTATTACTATGTATTTTTCTTCTTTTTATTAAAAATATGTGGGTGTTAATTTGTGTTTTCCATAACTGGTTAGGTTGCCTTCAAGGGCTGGTGAAGTGATGGATAGTTAATCTGTCCAACCTGTGACTGCAGAAATGATAGTCAGGCTTATAAAAATGTGCAGCTACAACTTTCATCTAAATCTATTCAAAGACCATAACCTTGGCCATCATCCAGCTCTTTGTTCTCATTCACAATTGGAATGTCTCTTCCAAAAGGAGATTGTTATTCGTGCACTCAGCAGTAGCATGTTTTTCTGACATTCTCTGCATTCGGGCTGTTCTTCAGTAAATGCCATGAGAGAATATTTATCTGATGTAACCAATCCTTCTGTTCTTAGTACTATCAATGTAAGTTGCTGAGGCTGTTTGTCATTGTGAATCTTTCGTTGCTATGCTGATGTAGGGAAACACTTTATGATTTACCATGTGTGATGTAATCAGCACTGTTGAAATGCTTATATATTTTAGGCTAGTCCTAGAATATTGTGCTAAAGTTGTGTTAAGGGTGGAATCTTCCCAGTCTCTGATGTGGCCAATAGTGAGAAAGTTTGGAAAATTATGTGAGATAATAAACAGGTGGCACAGTGGCTCAGTAGTTAGTACTGCTGTCTCACAGTGCCAAGGTCCTGGGTTTGATTCCAATCTTGGATGACTGTCAATGTGGACCTTGAACATTCTCCCTGTGTCTGTGTGGGCTTCTGCCAGGTGCTGTGGTTTCCTCTCAGTCCAAAGATGTACAAATTAGGTGGATTGGCCATGCTAAATTATCCATAGTGTTCAGCAGTGTGTAAGTTAAGTGTATTAGCCTTGGGAACTGCAGGGTTAGGGTAGGGGGGTAGGTCTGGGTAGGATGGTCTTTGTTGGGTTGGTGCAAGCTCGTTGGGTGGCCTGTTTCCACATTGTGGAGATTCTCTATAAAAAGGAGCTTCTCAACATAGAGAACAAAACAGCCCATTTTCCAACAGTGTTGTACAGTTAGATGAGATTCTTGTTAGTGAGTGGCGAGAGGCTTATTTGCATACATCAACATCTTATTATTACTTAATCAAGACTCATCTCCCACCCATCAAATAGAAACTAGAAGGTCATGTCTCCTGATACAAAAATCAGAATTTATTATCTGGCAACTCCAGCTTGCCACTTGCTGTACTGGACTTCAGTTGTGGCTACCAGGCATCAACATCTCAGGTCATGCTTGTTGGGCAGAGTCTACATACAACCCCTAACCCCTAAATACATACCAGTCTCACCGCATCATCATGGTACTTACAGTATGGTTCTGTTCTTCAATGGTGTACCTCAGAGAATGCTGCCACTTCTCATTGATTGGAGTGCTGCTGCCAGGACACTTTGCACACAGCAACAGATACTCATTTTATGCGTTGGACCAGACTGCATCTCAGGGCTGCTTGCTTGCTTGCTGTCTTAGTGTTCACTCACTTTGCACCTACTTCAATACTCACAGCATCCCTAACTTATCTCTTGGCACTTTGCCCCCAAGCCAGAGCTCAAGCTCAAAGTACGTCTGTGTTAGGGCACATACGATGTCAGGTAGCTTCTCCAGAATGTCAGCAGTCATTAGTAAAAGAGGTGGGCATGTTACAGGGAAGCATGGTGCTACATCAATCTCTTGCCTACGGAACATGCCAGCAGCCTACACTGCAAACATTCTGCATGTGCATTAGCCGAATGGTCATGTCTTAAGGGGAGTATTCCTCAGTCAGTTCAAGGTGGGATGGGGGTTTTGGGGGGAGCGGTGAAGTTACTGCTGTCAGTCAGGGAGTCCTGGTACATTTGGTCAGGAATACCATCCAATCCAGATCAGGAGCTTGGAATCTACTTGGGGCAGACAGGGGATCCTCTTCACTCCATTCTGGAGAGTGGGGCCATGATCTATCCTGCAGGTCCAGTGTAAATGATCAGGAGATTTGCAGTAAGTCAATCAGGCTGCTGCACACAGATCAGCAAGGGATCTGGTCAGTCATCGGTCAGGAACACCCTTTGAAGTAGTTCAGGGCCATGGGCCACAGTCAGTCTGGAAGATCAGTGGAATGAAAGTCAATGGGCTTTCCAGGTTACCCTGTTAGAGTGGGGCAACGCAATGTCAGGGATTAGAGGGTGTGAATTTTGAAGGGCTATAGGGAGGGCGGCAAGTGTCGCTGTAGGAAAGTGTACTAATGGGGTCTGAGGCAAGGGCAGAGGAGAGGCTTTTAGTGGTCACACTTGCATCTCCATCCCTGATCATGCTCCCCAAGCTGCAGCCAAACCTGGCAGTTTAGGCTGCACTGTCGTAGCAGTTGGGAAGGCTGCCATTAATGTCTCCTGCCGGAAACAGAATTAATCAAGCTGGTATGTGGCTGAGGCTCCTAATTGGCCTTAATTCTCAGCAGGTCAGGAATTTTGACCAGGGGCCTTCCTGCCCATAAATTGATTCCAGGGGTGATGAGAACTGCAAATAATCAAACAAGTAAGCATCTGAAAGCTACTTTTCCCCTTCTCAACACCTAACCCACCACATCTATAGAGCAGCATGTCTGGATCGTGATTTCAATTTAGCAAAGCTAGCAGGTTTTCACAAATAGCAATGCATTAATGATCAGAAAGTCTTTTTTAGTATAGCTTGGTGAAGGATGAGATGTTGCCTGGGACAGTGGGGACTTCTCTGCAACACCGTGGGATCTTTTGACATTGATCTGAAGCAGAAGACGGGGCTTTTGTCTAATGTATGATCTAAAAGATGTCATATCCAACAGTACAGTACTCTCTCAGCACAACACTGGCTGTCAACCTCAATTTTTTTTGCTTAAGGGGTGCTACTGGGTGTTGAAAACTCAAACTTCTGAATCTTGATTTGAAACTTAGATTAACCTACTGTGGCACATTTCTAATGACAATTTCAGAAAATTGACAAACCTCAAACTTTCCAATTGGTCACAAAATGGGATAATTATTTCAACGTGAAATATGTTTTGTTTAGTATCATTTTAGTCATGTTTGAAAAAGCAAATCAAGTGATTTCTTGAATTCAGATGCTATCCATATTTGCTGTACTTTCATCTCCTAGGGGAATGAGAGTGCAGGGTACGGGTTTTATGAATTCCAAGGCAGCATTGAAGGAGTATCAGTGCCAAGTTGGTCTCATTAGAAGGCCTGTATCAATTTGCTGAAGCATCATTTCACTCCAACGTAGTCCTTGTGCCTCTTAACCTATTCCCCTATCTGATGCTCACCACATCTCACTCCCAAATCGTAACCCCTCATACATCATGTCCTTCATATCTCTCGAGCCCCCATCATGCTCCCTCATACTCCTATATCCTCTCCATACCTCCACAATATCCTCATAGCCACCCACTCAGTATACTCTATGGGCAGACCTCAATGTTTGAAATTGACATAAAAAATGTT
The DNA here is from genome assembly GCF_030684315.1 of Stegostoma tigrinum. Classification (NCBI taxonomy): domain Eukaryota; kingdom Metazoa; phylum Chordata; class Chondrichthyes; order Orectolobiformes; family Stegostomatidae; genus Stegostoma; species Stegostoma tigrinum. The sequence goes on along the minus strand of NC_081363.1, from coordinate 58,236,075 downwards.
CTTCTCTCATATTTAAGGACACTTCAAACCGAAAAAGAAGTTTCCTCCATAAATACCGTTCAAGAATGTAAATTCCCTCATCATCAATCTGCTGTTCAATCACATAAGTACTTACCCATTTACTATATGATTGACGGATAATTTTGTAACTGCCTCTTAAAATTTTTAATCAAAATGTCAGTTTAGCCTTGTCCACTTCAGTAAGTGATTCTGGACTTCTGAAATTTAACCATCAATCATATTAGTACTTATCTATGTTGCTTTATATATGTTTGTAAAATATGTTCAAACTTAAAAATAGAAAAGATACTCACCACACAATTGGCTTCTTTCCCTGTTGCAAAGCAATAACCAATAACTGATGCCGATCAGCTCCAATCTTAGGGTCCTTTTCTCACCTTCTGTTTTACCTGATATTGACTGTCTTAGGATCCTCATCTGACCTGCTCCTATGGGGGATGCTGACTGCTTGTGGTAGCGTCCTCATCCCTCCTGCTCCTCTGTAGTATAATACTCTTGGGTAAACCCCATTCAATTTATCATCTATAGTTCTTCACATATTGCTGTTTTCGTTTGCACCTTTGTACAGCATGATATTTAGATTTTCACTTATTAAAATAAAAGTAAATTACTAGTCAATATTTCTTTGAAATAAACTGCTCAGTGGTTTAACAATACCTTAAAGCATGATGCCTGCACTCTTCAGTCTGAGTTGAGATTTTCTTTGTAGCGAAAGCATTGTGAAGAAAAGAAACTTAAACATAACTCCAGGAGACATTACCTACTTCCTGCAATTCCACAGAAACACAGAGAAGTTTCCTGAAAAATGTTTACTATTGTATTAATGCCTGTCTCAAATTAATTAAGAGCTTTTACCATGACAGGCATACTTGGAGGTTGTGCTTGAGGATTATGTCTATTTTCAAGTAATAGCAGAAGAGCCCTTTAGGGAAGCAGAAAAGAACAGAAAAAGTAAACAGGATGTGCCATTCCAAACGTGAATGTTGTAGACTGTGTATTTCTTTCTGTACATATGTCTGTGCTCATGCAGGAGCTCTTAACGTTTTAGCAATAACAGTGTTCAAGCTTAAGACCCATGCAAAGTAAGGAATGTAAAGTCAAATACAAAAGCAAAATTCTGGGGATACTAGAAATCTGAAATAAAACAAAAAGAAATGAAGTTGTAGGCTTGAGACAACGTGTAGAGTGAATGAACACAGCAGGCCAAGCAGCATCAGAGGAGCAAACTTGCTTGCTGAGCCGACGGGTTTGGTTGCGACGTTTCGTCACCTTGCTAGGTAACATCATCAGTGTGCCTCCAATGAAGCATCCTTGTTCTGTCTTCCTTTTTATTTATGTGCTTTGGTTTGCTGGGGTGGTATTACTTGCAGTTCTGTTTCTCAGTGGTTTGTACACAGGATCTAATTCAATGTGTGTGTTGATGGAGGTCTAGTTGCAATATCAGGTTAGAATTCTCTGTTTGGCTTGAGCGATAATGGATGTGTTGTCCCAGTCAAATTCATGTCCCTCATTGTCTGTGTGTAGTGAGACCAGTCAGAATTGGTCGAGTCTCTTGGTTGCTAATTGGTGTTCGTGTATCCTTATTGTCATGTTTTCTTCCAGTTTGGCCTCTATAGTGTTTCTAACAGTTCTGGTATGGTACTTTGTATATTAAACTGGTCTTGGGTATGGAATTCTTTATGTTTGTCAGTAACTTTCATCGAGTGGTTGTTTGTTTGTGGGCTACTCTGATACCTAGGGGTCTGAATAGTCTTGTAGTCATCTCTGAAATGTCCTTGATGTATGTAGGGTAATTGGTGAGTCTGGTTGTGTTGTGTCTTCCTGTTTGGTAAATTGAAATACGTAGTGGACAATACTGCCCACTCCATACACTCAGCCCAAGAATTCCTCAACATTACCAAGGTCACCAGAATAAATGAGGACAAGATGATGATATCCTTTGACGTAACAGCACTATTTACTTAATAAACATTGACCTCGCCAAAGAAACAGTTGCCACTCTGCTGGTCAAATCAAGTAGGCAGGCAACCTAGGACACCAACAACATCAATAAGTACACCACCCTCACAACAAACTCCACCTTCAAGGACAGCGTATACAAACAAATCAACAGAACACCAATGGGGTCACCAATATTAGGGCCGATTTTAGAAGCAGTAATGCAACGACTAGAACGGACAGGGCTCCCCACTATACAACCCAAATGATAGGCCCAATTTTGTGATTATTAAATGCACAAAATGAGAAGAAACACACCGACACATAATCAATATCCTTACCGGGGATAAAATTCATGAAAGAAGATGAGAACAACAACTGACTACTCTTTCTGGACTTAATGGTAGTACACAAACACAGCAAGGAAATCCAGACTAGTGCATATGGAAAGACCACACCTACGGACCAGATACTCTATTACACTAACAACCACCCCAACGCCCACAAAAGGAGCTGCATCAGGACACTAGTTAAATGAACCACAACACATTGCAGCACCCTGGGACTACACAAAGCAGAACTGGAGCACCAAAATCATTCTTAAAAAGGAGTGGATACCCGAAAAGCACAATTCCCCATTACCTCCTAGACAGCCACAACAGGAAGAGACAACATAGCCAGACACACTAGTCACCCCACTGTACATCAAGGACATTTCAGGGACGACCATAAGACTACTCAGATGCCTAGGTATCAGAGTAGCCCACAAATGAACAACCACTCTGTGACAATTACTGACAAATGTGAAGGACCCAATACCCATATCCAGCAAAACCGAGAAACACCACACAGGCCAAGCCGGAAGAAAACTGACAATAAGGATTCATGAACACTAACTAGACACCAAGAGGCATGACCAATTCTCACTACACACAGACAACGAGGGACGCAAATTCGACTGGGACAACACATCCATAATCGCTCAAGCCAAACAGACGCATCCGGGAATTCCTGGAGGCCTGCTATTCCAACCGGAACTTTATCAACACACACATTGAATTAGACCATTTGTGCAAACCGCTGTGAAACAGAACCGGAAGTAATAACAACCACGTCAGCAATCCGAGGCATATAAATAACAAGCGGCACAGGACACCGACACTTCACCAGAGGTGCCGTGACAATGCTACTGAGCAGGGTGACAAAACATTTGCAACCAAAGCCACCAGCTTGGTGAGCATGTCTACAGCCTCACTCACAGCACAAGCTACAAATGTGTCAAACTTTAAAAAAAAGAAAATCTTGGAAATGTGCTGCCTTGAAAATAGTTAGTAAGATCTCAGGTTTTAAACAAGTGAAATAGAAACGTGCCGGAAAAGCAATGATCTGTAATAAGATGGAAAACGGTGGATTAAATGATAAAGGAGCTGATGGAAAAAGGTTAAGCAGAGTGGTAATGGGGCAAGTAATGAACAAACCATGTGTCCAAAGGATTTTTAAAATTATATTTTCTAATCTGAACGGCAGAATGATGAATATCTGCAGTCTGGAAAGAAAAACAGAAGGATGTGAGAAAGAAAGGAAACAAATGTGAATGTCAGGGTGGTGTGTGTTAAATCCAAACAACTGAAAAGTGCCTAATTAATTGAAAGATGAGAAGCTGCTCATCAAGCCTTTGTTGAGCTTCCTTTTTATTTCTGTATCTTTGATTTAGTCAATGTGGTTTTAGATTTCTTTGTTATGTGAATTAAGAAAATCACAGTGAAATCTTTACAAGTGTGAGGAGGAAATGTTTCAAACAGCACCTTCAATTCATGCCCATTGCCCAAATCAGGACATTGAGTGATTTGGAAAGGAGCCTTTTAGATGGAAGTAGTCATGCATTTGGAAATAGTGCTGTCTAAGGGTCTTTGGTGCATATCTATATTGCATCTTGTAGATAGTACACACTGCTGCTGCTGAGCGGTGGTAATGGAGGGAGTGGATGTTTGTAGATGAAGTGCCAATCCAGTTTCTTGAGTGTTGTTAGATACATATATCCAGGCAGGTAGGAAGTATACCATTAAACTCTTTGTTAATAGTGGACAGGTTTAGGGGAGTCAAAAGGTGAGTTACTCATCACAGTGCTCCTAGCTTCTGACCTGCACACTTGGAACCATTGTGTTTATGTGGTGAGCCCAGTTAGCTTCTGTTCAATGGTAACCCCAGGGATGTTGATAGTGGGGGATTCAGTGATGGTAACACCATTGAATGTCAAGGGGCTGTGGTTAAATTGTCTCTTATTGGAGTTGGTCATTGCTTGGCATTTATTGATATTTGCCACTTTTTTTTCCTTTATTCATTAACGGGATGAGGAAGTCACTCGCTAGGCAACATTTGTTGTCCATCCCAATTGCGCAGAGGGCAGCTCAAAGTCAACAACATTGTTGTGGGTCTGGAGTCACATGTAGGCCAGACCATGTAAGGATGACAGTTTCCTTCCCTAAAGGATGTTAGTGAACCAGGTGGGCTTTTCTGGCAAATGACAATGGATTCATGGTCATCGTTAGATTGTTAATTCCAGACATTTTTTGAATTCAAATTCCACCATCTGCTGTGGTGGGATTCGAACCCAGGTCCCCAGAACATTATCTGTGTCTCTGGATTAACAGTCCAGCGATAATACCACTACATCATTGCCTCCCCTCTGGTGTGACTTTGTCTCCACATGGACTGTGCAGTGATCACTCTTATTGATATTGTCATGGGCAGATGCATCTGAAGCCAGAAGATTGGTCAGGATGAGATCATGTACGTTTTCCCTCCAGCAGTTACAGAACTAGTTTAGACCAGTTACTTAATTAACTGCTCTCATCCTCTCCCAACAGAAACATTGATGTGGCCCACCCAAGCTGAAAAGGAACTTAAGATTTATAGGCAGTAAATTTAAGTAAGTTACTAATTGCAAGCAAGCAGAACCAGATTTTATCAAAAGAGTTTAAAGTTTAAGTTTTACAAAAACATACCCTTATCCATCAAGCTTACAGTAATTCTCTCGGGCCAAATGCATTTCCACTTGTAGTTACAACTTCGAAACTCCTGAAATGCTGTTCTGTCACCAACTTCCTCAACAGCTGCTCATATCCTGGCCATTCAATGTCATCCCCTGAGACTGCATTCTACTGATAGGTGGGGCTTCACTGCAGCACTTACTCATGGGTACAATTCAAACTCTTTCACAGACAACTGGCTTCACCATGCTGAAACAAAAAAACAGAAACTGCTGGAAAAGCTCAGTAGGTCTATCAGAATCTGTGGAGAGAAGTCAGAGTTAATGTTTTCGGTCCGGTGACCCTTTCTCAAAACGAAGCTGACCCTGTCCTGGGTTTCTCCAAGATGCGATAGTTCTCAGCTCCACAAAGGAAACATCACTTGTTTTTGAGCACTCTCTGTTATCCTAAACTATAAATGTTGCTAGATCTGCTTCTGAGCCTGAACATACAGGGCCAATGATCTTCTTAGTTTCTGAGGACTTCTCCTAAGGTCTCACTGCCTGGAAATTGCTAACAATAGCTGCCTGGATCCTCATCCACCAAATCTGAACCTCTCCTTATCCAACTGACCTAAGGTAACAATGTTCCATTTGAACTCCCTCTGACAAAATTCGAATCACATTCTTTGACTCAATGATTAAAAATCTGATTCTGGCCTTTATCTGTTGATCCTCAAATTGATATGGGTTACCTACCAAACTCTCCAAGAGAATCCTGATCTTGGTAGCATGCAGAAATAGATGGTTTAAGCATTTGATGTCCTGTGCTCAAAGATTATAGTCTCCGCAGGCTGCTAGCCTACACAGCACAAATGGATGCTGTAGGGAGACAGTAGCAGAAGATAATATTAAATTGTATCCGTTTGCTACAGGCAGAACAGAATGTCTCTGAAACATGGTGCCAGATAACTAAAGAATCCTGAAATTGTGAAACCATGTCATGTATGCTTTAAATCTGAGCTGCACATTCTGTGGAGTTGAGTCAGGCTCTCAGATTGAAAAGATTGCTCTGTTGCATATCTGCTTAAAGAAAACTCTGTGCTTATTTATTTCCATCCCGCAAATTCAAGAGTGTAATTTTTTGCTAAGACGATGCAATTTGCTACAAGCTCAAAAACACAGGAGCTTTGATGAACCTTTGAAAAGTTATTGTTTTGCCTCATATAGATTGTCGTAACAAATTATTGCTGCAACACATGAGGAAGGGTGTGAAAAGATTCATGACAACAGTTCTAAAAATGAGAGGAAAGTGTTCTGTGAATAGCTGGAGAGCTATGGTTATTTTCCTGACAAAAAATTAGAGAAAAAAATTAATCTGTTTCTGGTGTGGAATGTGGATGTTGCTGACTGGGCCAGGCCAGAGAAAGTTAAATGTAATATAATTCAAAATCATGTGAGGTCTAGTCAAAGTAAATAGACAAAAGCTTCCTAATGGTGAAATAGCTGAAGGACCAGAGAATACTAATTTACGGTTAATTTGCGAAGACAAGAGAACAACCTGAGGAAAACCTTTGCATGCAGTGATTGATTAGGATTGATTAGGAACCTGGCGGAATGTTGGGAAAGGGCTGAGGAGTGCCTGTAACCATTCTGTGATATAAAGGTTCATTGTCTTCTCTCTAGCAAATAGGAATATAATGAAACTAATTTCAAATTGCGTACTTTAGTTGAAAGTACCATTTCCACACAATGACATTTTTTAAGCAATTTGCTTGTCGAGACATGTTATACCATTAACTGTATTGGAGGCTGACTTCCTTTGGGCTCATGAGTCAATGAATCCTTAACACTGTCTAAGCAGCCTATATTTTCTGTACAATTTTTCAGAGTTGGGTTCATTGCCTGTGAATTTTGAGGGTAAAAGTGATTAATTTACTTCCATAACAACATCACTTATAAACAAATGATTTTGTCTCTAAATTGAGCCTTGAAAAAAAACAGTTAAATGACATCTCTTTAACAGCTACTCAGGAAAGCAATAGATTTCACTTGTTCATTCATTTATTTTGCAGTTATGATATGAAATGGCTGCGCACTTAGCACAACAAAGCAATACGTATATTGTGAGATGAGTATCACACACAATAAACTGGGTTGTTCCTGTACATTACATTTGTTTATTGATTTTAAAAAGGAGTTGAAATTAATATATTGTGAGGATGTTTGTTCCTGAATCAGTAGAGCTAGGAAAACTGATTTTTGCCATCTGTAATTGGTTTTAAGAATGTTCAAAGTGGAATGTTAAGAGTTTGTGTCAATGGTATAGGGATTAATTTTAATTCTATTGCCCAATAAGAAATAATTATCTTCGTTATCTGGTGACACTTGACCTGGAAGCAGTACCAATAAGTGACTCAAGATACAGGAACCATATGGTTGGGAAACACAGAAGGGTTAACTGCAAGAGAGTTGCAGACTAAAGGCAACCAGCCACAGTAGTCACAAACAGAAGATAGAAACAGAAAGAACTCATAGAATCCTTGTGAGAAAAAGCAAACTCTGTCAGGTAAAGGTCAATTATTTTTGCTCCGTGGAAAAGAAGACATGAAATCTTGGAGAGCCTGTGTGACCTATTTGAAAAAGCCTAAAACTTGAAAGCTGTATATATCTTCATGCACATTTTGCAGAGGCAGTTGCCCATTTGGTCCTGAGACATTCTTTAAAGGATGCCTTTTGGTAGAATGTGGTTCCCTTTGGGGGTGGTCAGATGCTCCAACTAAGTGAATCCTCTAGCTTCCTTTAATCTTCAGTGTTCAGTCTGAGTGTGAGCTCTTACTCCTGTGTTTGTGGTGAACAGGTCAGGGCTGACGGTGGCAGCAGCAGCAAAGCTCCTCCAGCAATCAAAAGTGACAGTAGCAATGGCAGCGACATCTCAAGGGAAGCTGACTGGCCCAGGACTCTTGGTGACTCCTGGCCCGGCAGCAGAGCCACGGTCTTCTGGTTGCAGTAGACCCATAGCGGGGACACCTGTCGTCAGTAAGGCAGCATTGGAGGGTGTGGTTTGCCTGGAGTGGGGACTCCCGTCATAGTTGAGGTGCCAGTAGAGCCAGGGACCCCTGGTTATCGTCAAGCCAATGGTGGCAGTTCCTGGTTGTGGTAGGCCCGGAGCTGGAGCCTCCTGGTTATTGGTGAGGCAGTGGTGGTAGTGGAGTCGAGGCCTCCTGGTTACAGGGTGAGTGTGGGTTCAGCAATCGACCCCGTGTCGGTGGCGGCAGTGAGCTGGGCCCAGTAGTGAAGAGATGGTGCCTAAAGAGTGCCAACCCATACATTGGTGGGTCTGGCTTAGGCAGCAGCCAGGTGTGGAGGAGAGGTGGAGGCATAGGTGTGTGGGTGGCAGAACAAAGAGTCTCTTTTCACTTATATCTTTAAACTTATTTTATTCTTAAACTGTTCAAAATTGCACCAAAATGTGGTGACAGCTGAAGCTATTCCTTATATTTCACTGTATTATTCACAGTAAAATGCAAGTGACAATAAATCATTCAATTTGATGTCATGGATGCTAAAAAGTATTGTCCTTTCTCATAAGTGGCCAAACTATTAACTGGGTTAACATATAGGAAAAACACAAAACACAGAAAGATTTGTGCGTAAGGTTGAGCACTGTGCTCATTAAAATTGTTGCTGGGCTGGCAATCAAATTTCAGTACAAGTCAAGATCCATTTTCTTGCATCTAAACACACATTGTACTTACTGTCTTAATGTAACTTGAATTCCTGTATTAATAGTGGGTTAAGTCATTATTCCAGCACAACCATGTGGCTAAAGAGGAGGTGTTCTGTCCTGTTTCTCTCCATTTGGATCCCAAATGTTTTTATATGATTTTCTCCCCGGTAGATATGTTGGTTTCAGCTTTAAATTTAAACTTTCTATTTAAGGTTTTCTCTTTATCAAATATTAATGAACTAGTTCCCTTTTGAATTTCAAAGTGTTTTATTTGGCCTCCATTGTCTCTCAGCCCTCTCTTATCTCATTTGACCAGACATTTACTCCTCCCCAAGATTTTAATTCATTCATCAACCCCATTTCTGACGTCTTTGGAGGTAATTTTATGAAAGGTTCCAGCAATAACATGTGGTGATCATGTGGTAAGAGCAGCCTTCCCCTTTAAAAGTCAGGGAGTCCTTTAAAGAGAGACTGCACAAAATAATTGTTGCAGTGTAAGTTCTTGCCTGCTGGGCAGGCCGATAATTTGTTTCTTTCTTTAAGGGATTTGAATGCCACTAAGATTTGTTGCCCATCTCTTGCTGTCTTTGACAAGGTAATGGTGAGCTCGTTTCTTCAGTCATAGAAGTCCATTTTGTGTAGGTACACCCACTGTGTTGTTAGATTTTTGAATCAACTATAGCAAAGAAACAGTGACAGTTCTGAGGAGTTTCTGTGTTCTGAGGAAGGATCACTCGACCTGAAACGTTAACTCTGATTTCTCTCCATGGATGCTGTCAGATCTGCCAAGCTTTATCGCAATTTCCGTTTTTGTTTCTGTTTTAAAAGAGTAGTGGAATTGAAGTTTGTTATAATTCGTAGGTGATCTAAAGTTTATGATCTTTGTTCGTGACATCTCCCACAATCAAACTTGTTCAACAATCTTTTGACACTGACATTCCCTTCCTCTCTCTGTCATCCACAAGTCCTTTTAGAGCTGCCAGCTGTCTCTCCCCCTCTTTCCCTCAGACACATATACCTTTTACTCCTTTGATTGCTGACACCCTACCTCAATCATTGATGACTCCACTTCAGCCGTTAAGCAAAGTCCCGCATAGAAGAAAAAGCATCTTCTACTCATTTCAAATTGAGCCAGGAGACTACCTTGTTTGCTGCATATCATGTTTAAACAGTCATGAATCTGAAGGCATGCGTTTCTCTGATTTACTTAATTAGAAAGGTACACTTAATTATGTTGCAGTTGCTTTCTGATGAGCATGCCTAACATGCAAATATTTTAAAAGTGGCTTCCTGACGTTTGCTTATAAGAAGTTTGAGCCCCATCAATCCATCAACAATTGAGTCAAATAGTTTCATCCTGTATTGCTACCATGAGCAGTTTCTGGGATCCTTAGATAGACAAGGACTGGACACATACTAGCGCAATCTGGTGACACATATTCATTACTTACACTCCGTGCAGAGGCATAGTTCAACAGGGTTTCACTAGAAACTTCTCTTGGGTCATAGTACCATATGATCTAACATCAGGTGAAACTACTGAGGATGTGTCTGACTATTGGCATATAGTGGTGGATAACGTATACTAGGTCATCAAGGATTTGGCTTTTGACCTCCTGCAGAATTAAACACCCCACCTGCCTCATTCTCTTTCATGAGATTTTTTGATTTGCCTGTGCTCTATCCTCTGACATCTGCTTGAGCACCTAGATCCACTTGTAGGTGGCCAAACAGAAAGCTATTCCATTTGGGAAGAACCCTGGTTCTTTGCTCTTTTCACAAATTTTCAATGTGTTCTGAATTGACAAAAAGAAAACACTGACTGACCCAACCCCAGTGCAGTTATCTTTATGTTTGCCCTTTGCTTCTTAGCTGTTAATCAACACTTCAATATTAGGTCACATGGTCATTTCTTGGAATCTAATGATAGATTTAGATTTGGATTTAGTTATAGGTTTAGACGTAATGATGTCATCATCAGGAAATCAATGAACCCTCGTTCAGAAATCTCACAGTTCACTTTGGTTTCAAAGAGACCTCAGACAAAATAAAACTCCCCAACACATTAGTCATCATACTTTCTGGAAACCTATTTGCAGCGGATTCTAAGGAAGCTCAACATTTCATGCTTAGTTCTACTTTCTGAACATTCTGTTGTAGATGCTGTTATTTTATTAGGAATTTCACATTAGAATCTTCAATAACAAGGTCTGAATGTCACTGCAGAATATATGATTTCAGATGTGCATCATCACTATCATAAAATATCTTTTTCAATTATTTCCTGAGCCAAAGCAATTATTGAACTTTTGAAATTGTTGAACATTTCTCCCCAGTGAGAAGGAAAGCACTGGAGCTTGAAGGTTAGATGGGGAAGAAGTGGGTGCAAACAGTTCAATAAGAGTAGGCTTAAATTTAACGTTACACATGATATTCCTACTGTTAATGTAAATTGATTATAGCATTGAAAAGTAAATGACAGAAGGCCTGTATCTAATAAAGGATAATTGACCTCAGATCAACACAAGGCTAAGAAAAGTTCTGAGAGATCCAGGCCAATAAATTACTTGGTATAATTTATATAGATCACAGAGGAAAATGAAAGTCTTACACATTTCAAACAATTAAAGTGCTCGAGAATTAGGCTAATTATTGTAGGCAATTTTAATTGCTCCTAAATTCATAGTAACAATAAAAAGTATATTTTAAAAGTTTTTATTTTAATGGGGCCGATGATGAACTATTCTTTGACACATTACACAATAAAGACAATAATTAGTCAGGTTTTTAGATGTGCCTGAGAAGTTTTCACATGTGAAATCAGGATACTGAGGGATAGGATCAACTAACATTTGGATAGTCAAGTTCTGATTAAGGATAGTCAGCATGGATTTGTGTGCAGGAAATCATATCTGAAAAATCTTTTAGAGTTTTTTGAAGAAGTAACCAAGAGGATAGATGAGGATAGGGTAATGGATAATGTCTTTATGGACCTTAGTAAGGCCTTTGACAAGGTCCTGCATGGCAGGCTAGTTGTGATGTTTAGGTCACAGGGGATCCAGGGAGAGCTAGCTGATTGGATTCAAAACTGGCTCAATGTTCAGAAGCAGAGGGTGATGTTTGAACGTGTTTCTCAGATTGGAGACCTGTGACTAGTGGTGGGCCACAGGGGTCGGTGCTGGGACCTTTGTCTTTTGTTATTTACATAATAATTTGGATGTGAGCATACAAGGCATGATTAATCAGTTGGCAGATGATACAAAATTAGGAGGTACCATTGATAGTGAGGAAGGTTATCAAACATTACAGAGGAATCTCGATCAGATGGGGAAGTGGGCTGAGGATTAGCAAATGCAACTCAATTCAGGTAAGTGTGAGGTGTTGCACTTTGGAAAGTCAAACCAAAGTAGGACTTATACAGGAAATGGTAAATCCCTGAGGGATCTAGGACTACAAGTACAAGGTTTGTTAAAAGTGGCATCACAGGTGGACAAGGTGATGAAGAAGGTATTTAGCATGCTGGCTCTCATTGGTCGAGGTATTGAATATGAGAGTTGGGACGTTATGATACAATTGTATAAGGTGTTGGTGAGGCCACACTTGGAATATTGTGTACAGTTTTGGTCACCCTGTCACAGAAAAATCATTGTTAAAGTGGAAAGTGTGCAAAGAAGATTTACAAGGATGTTGCCAAGTCTAGTAGGCCTGAGTTATAGGGAGATGTTTTTACCTTGGAATGTAAGAGAATGAGGGGCGACCTTATTGAGGTGTATAAAATCATAAGGGGCATAGATAGGATGAATGCATGAATGAATGGGAAATTGAAAACTAGGGGGCATAGGTTTAAGATGAGAGGTGATAGACTTAAGAAAGATATGAGGGGCAACTTCTTCACGCAGAGAGTGGTGCATATATGGAATGGGCTGCCAGAGAAAGTGGTTGAGGCAGGAATAATAACAACAAAATTTTTAAAACGTTTAAATAGGTATGTGGATGCGAAGTGTTTAGGTGATATGAACCAAATGCAGGCAATTGGAACTAACTGAATGGGCACCATGGTCAGCATGGATCAGTTTCACTAAAAGGTGACACGGTGGCTTAGTGGTTAGCATTGCTGCCTCACAGCGCCAGGGACTCGGGTCAATTCCAGCCTCAAGTGACTGTCTGTTAGAGTTTGCACATTCCCCCCATTTCTGCATGGGTTTCCTCCAGGTGCTCCAGTTTCCTCCCACAGTCCAAAGAGGTGCAGGTTAAGTGAATTGGCCATTCTAAATTGCCCATAGTGTTAGGGCATGTGTAGATTGGTTTGGTTTGATTGATTTGGTTTTGGGGGCATGGGTCTAGGTGGGATGCTCTGAGTGTCGGTGTGGACTTGTTGGGACAAATGGCCTGTTTCTACACTGTAGGGACTCTATGATCTATGAAGGTCCTGCTTCCATATCATATGACTCTATGGCTCTGTCGCTATAGTACATTTCTAGAGAAGAAAGACATCAACTGACATAAGGATTATGCAGGATAGTGGTGCCAAGATCAGCTATAATCTAGTTGAATGGTGGAGTAGGCATCACAGGCTGAATGGCCTATTCCTGCATTTTTTTCCTGAGGACTAAGGAAAAGTGGCATTACAATGCTGCTATTGTACTGTTTCTTGTGATGCAGTAAAAGAATATAATCCTTCTTCTTTCATTGATGCCATTGAAAAACTGGAATTTGTTGCCCATTCCTAATTGCTCTTGATCTGAATGACTTACAATGCCACTTCAGAGGGCAATTAGGAGTCACCCACTTTGTGGATCTGGAAACATACATGGGCCACAACAGGTGCGGAAGGTAGAGTTCCTTCCTTGAGGGGCATTAATGACAGAAACGGGTTTTTGCGACAACTGTTTCCTCATTACTGAGATTAGCTTTTGATGCCATATTTAGTAATTGAACTTGAATCCTTGCCCCAGAGCATTAGCTTTGGCCTCTGGATTGCTAGTCAGTGACACTACCATTATATCACCATCTCACAATAGGAAGAACAATATAAAATATAGGAGTAGAGTTAGGCCTTTTGAACTTTTGAGTTCCACTATTCAGTCATGACTGATATGTTTCTTAACTCCAATATCCTGCCTTCTCCCCATCTTATGGTGCTCACACTGCTATATATTCAGGATGAACAATGGCTGTAAACATTTTTTAAAATCATGAATAGAAACAGTTTCAAAGAGAGTGAATGTCTTTTTTTTTCCCACTGACTGAGGTAAAACCAAAATTGCTTGCTGAAAAAAACACTCTTGAAACTTGTATTGAATATCCTGAAATTTAAAGATTGGATTCAAACCGTATGAACTATATATGATAATTACAAACCTTCTTAATGTGTGTTTATGTTGTACAAATATACTTCCACAGGCGGTTACTCAGTATAGACATTCTTATATTAGTATTGGTTCTGTTCACTTTCTGGATGAGTTACTGGGTGAAGTATCTGAACGCTGCCCCCAGCACCTGAGGACCCACTTCTGCCAGTTCGTATCCCATATCTTGAGGACACAGACATGCACCAAATGCAGAAACAGCAACAACTTGAAGAAGTTGGGGAAAGCAATAATTTACTGGCTAATGGGCATGTTCAGATCACACTGATGCAGGAGATTATCTTTTGTCTAGGACATCTGGACGAACAATCCTCCACAAATGTTTCTACTCTTCAACCATTAATGTCATACTCTTCCTGTGTTTGTCATTCTTAATCATGCTACATGGGCAAAGACTTTTCCAAACATTATGGTAAACAATGGCCCAATATTAGCACTGTCCCTGATTCAAATGGTTGATTGGAGATAAAGACTTCCCACTTCTTTTCTGCCAGATTCTGCAAGAACACCTGCCTCAAACTAAAGTTCCTCTTTAAGTACATTGGTTGCGCATTTGTGATACAATTTTCATCCAATCGGCCATGTGAAGTGGAGCCTTGAGGAGAGATAGGGCTAAACAAAGCATTTTTAAAAAATATATAAATCTAGTAATTCCAATCTCAGGAAATTGAGAGAAATATGATAGTAAATAATGCACAAGAGACAGGATTATGATTCTGAACTCATAAACAGAAGTAACTTATTTGCTGTAAGAATTTGAAAAACCTCAGGGACATAGGTGAAGATTTAAAAATAATGTTTTGTCATGAAGAATTGTTTTTATTGGAACTTGTTCTATGTGATAAGAGGCTAGTATGTAATTTGAAAAAGAAATTAATCAATAACAATTCTACACATAAGCTGCCCAAAAAAGAATTATCTGGCTAGGTCTAGTGAAATATGACATGTATTCTAGTCTGATTACATTCCCAGCTTATGTGCTGATTGGAAAAAAGGGTTTTAAAATACCAAATTCTATGTACCGTAATATAGTCACAATGTACAAATGCAGAGCATTAGTTATGGATTGTTGAACAGTTGTTAAAATCGGATTCTTTTGACTTTCCTCAAGCATTGTGTTCCAACCACAGTGATCATTTTGTTTCTGTCAACTCTGCGGCTGGCTTCCAGATGTGAAATCTGACAAATTTCCTTGTCTAATGTTATCTATACGGTGATGTTTTGAAAATATTAATGCTGGAGATTGTACTTGGTTCTTCCCAATCTGATGCTGTCGATGATAATTTGAGAAGAGACAGTATAACATGAGGCGCCATTTTTGTTTCCCGATATTCTTTGCAATTTTGCTTGACTCATCAATTGTATCTAATGCTAACATGCAATAGGCTAAACCTTATTAAGTGCTACTCGTTGTTAAGACTCATTAATTGTTTATCATCTACCATTGCTAATTAAAAAGGTTATTTAATTCAACACAGAAATGAGGATTGTACAAGTTGCTAGTTTGTTTTACTGCAACCTGGTGATCAGTGGTGGGGGTCATTGCACAATTACTTCAAAGTGACAACTTGAGAAAAATCTCTATTAGACTGAGGAGTTGGGGTGGAGGGTCAGAGGAAAGAGAATTCACCGCTTTAATTACATTACCACTTTAAGAAGACTTAGTCAGTTGCAGCTACTTCAATTGGGAAACAGTCAGCAGTACTTGAGGAAGCAGCAGCAGGGCACAAGCAGTATCTGGAGTTGAATACACATTTTCCAAAGAGACAGTATAACATTCTTTCTAACCTTTCAAGTATCTCTGAATTAACTAATCTGATTTTTAGGGAGTTGACTTTTGAATTTTTAATTTCTGCTTCATTCTCCAATTGTTCTGATGTTTTTCTTGCTTTCCTTATTTCTTTTACTGTTGTAAACATACTCTGCTCTGACAATCCTCCCTGTAATAATATCATTTTTATGTATTAACATGACAGATTCACTGAATTTTTTTTATCCTGTCTGGAATACCCACTACTGAATTCATATCAGTTAGTTTCTTTTTGATTTAATAAACCCCAGTGGACTTTGCTTCCAATAATTCCCTAGGGACATGTTAGAATATTAACACATTGTCTCCAGAACAAAATGCTGAGCTTTCCTCTTTATATCTGCTTTAATTTTTGTTGTTCATTGAGCATGTTTCAAATGCTTTTTTACACATGCTTTGCTTACTTGTTCTCTGAAATTTGACACACAGCCTGTGAACTTTGTAAATTTTTATTTAATTAATTAAGAGGTTCTTTCACCTCATGCCTTCATAATAGTTTGAAAGGATTGAATCTTGTAGACTTATTTGGGACATCTCTGAGGGAAAACAGTAACAATGGGATTTCCTAATCCCAAACTTTAGGACATTCTTGACAATAAAGTCTAATCATGGACTTTGATGGCATCTTTTTAATGTTCCTTGAAATTGTGGATGATAAACTGGAAATGTAAACTGCATCCTATTCCCAATCTATTTTCTTATTGAATATTTTAATATAAAATTTGAACAATGATCTGATTATATTTCTTTGGGTTATCCATAACTTGGAAAAGTAACTAACTTCTACGTGACTGTTTTGTTATGATTTTCCATGATGCAATGTCTTGGGAAATCTTATTGAACCATGCATAATTCTTAAAGATCTTGACACTCACTTCTAATTTCAGTTAGGGTTTCTTACACCATCTATTAAGGTACTGCTAAATGGTTCTTCAAAAGCTGGGATCAATTAAAGGTACAGGTTTAATTAGTGGCCTGCATATTTGTTTTCCACTACCTGACATTATGTGGCACATCTGACGAAATGTGATCACATCTTTACATAATCCTGACTCATAAACCTGTAATGAAACTACATTTCTAAAACCCTAAATTACCTGCCGTGGGTAATTCATGAGTGGCTATCAAAATCTCATGATTCTCAGAAGGAACTGCACTTGATGGACTACATCTTCATTGGTTGGTAATTGAGGTAGTTTCCATTTTCTCACTAAAACTTTGTGTCTTAAATAATAATACTTGGGTACTGTTTTTCATTCAGTTTCTGAGTGGGCTGTTTGATACAGCTCCTTCAATTCAGTATCTGACTAAATGACTCAGCACCTCATTTTCTGCTTGGGAATTTAGCACACTTTTGGATCAATATTGAATTCAACAATGTTAGGGTTTGAGCATGTTTGCCCATGTCCTTACCTAAACCCCACAATCCAGGCCTTGTCATCACATGGCCTGCTATCACACACAACCCATTGCCAGCTACTAACAGTCCCCATTAGCAACTATTCATTCCCCCAGACTGACCTTTGTCTGTCCAATTGTATTTTTCTCTCTTTTTCAGCTCTATTTTCACCAATGAATTATTCCTCTCCCCTTGCTCCCGCCCTACCTTCTACATACGTACCAACTTCTTCCTAGCTGTTGAAGATATTAGTTTAGACACATACTAAAGCTTTAGACTTTGAGGTAAAGAGGCTTTATTACGTAAAATCAAGAGAAGCCAATGCTGATGAAAGGTCAGGTCCGTAGTCTCCAATTAGCACAAAAACATGGCAATACTTAAACGCGCTGTTATAGATTGACACTGTTGTTGCAAGCAGATAAGCATGTACACAGTTTATCACATCCCCTTAAGGCAGGTCCTATGTCATGTCATACTTCATGGTTCCACAACTTGTAGTTGCTGAAATGTTATTTTTAAGCAGCGCATGTCTTAAGCTTTGGGTCAACTTTGAACAACAGGTTCTAAGCTTTCTACAGATATGCAACAATTTGTTGCATATCTCTTACTTTACCTGTTTTCCCATCATTCCAACCTCTAATTCTAAGCTTTAGCTACATTCTATATCTAACTGCTCTTGACACTTTAATTATTCTTCCACACTAGCTATCATCAGTTCTGAAGAAGCATCACTGGACCCAAAACATTGACTCTGATTTCTTTCCAAGGATGGTGTCAGACCTGATGAGTTTTTTCAGCAAATTTTGTTTTTGTTTTAATATCTGACTGTTGCATTTCTATTCAGGAAGCTAAACATGAGTTTCATTCTCTTTGCCTTCAATCTTTTTACTTAAACTTTCAAAATTGTGTCAGATAACTGAATGTCTCTGTTGTTTTCCTATTTTATAGAGTCATCTCTCCCATCCTAGAAATCTCTGAGGGAACACAATCTAATTGTACAAACTGCTACATTTTCCTGATGCACATTTTTTTCTGAGGAATTCCTTAAGTGTTCCTATTTCTGCAATATGTCTCTTATTTAACTTGCAGTAATTGTTTTTAGTGTGTCCAGTCTTCCTACAATGGAATCATATAATTTTCTTTATATCACTTTTAGGTTCTAGATTTTCTCCTTTTATCATTTTGGCATTTTACTGTTTGCTTCCTAAAGCTAATGCCTTTTCCAACTCAAACTTTCTATGGTTCCAAGTTGCTTTTAATTCCCATGTGACCATTTCCCCACATTTTCATTGTCTGTGTGTAATACTTATCTGCCAGAACTGTCACTTCTTTCCTACTTAATAGAAACACAGAAATGAAGTGTAGGAATAGGATGTTTAGCCCTTTGAGCCTTGTTGTATCATTTAATGTGATTATGGTTGATGCTTTACATCAATGTTCTATTCCTGCCTTCTCTCTATATCCTTTGATGGCCTTAACATCCAAAAATGTATTTAGAGATAACACAGTGTAGTGCTGGCAGAACACAGCAGGCCAGGCAGCATCAGAGGAGCAGGAAAGGTGACATTTTGGATTGGGATCCTTCTTTGGAAATTCATTGTTCATGTATTTGTATTTATCAATTTCTTGAATATATTCTGTGATTTGACCTAGAGAATCCAACAAGTTTACTACCATCCGAGTGAAGAAGTTTTTACCTCGTCTCACTCTTAAATGTCCTACACCTTAGGTTGAGGCTTTGAACCATAGTTCTAGACTCCCCAAGGGAAATGTTCCCCTGTAGCTAGTCTATGTAGCCCTGTTAGAATTTTAGAGATAACATTGTGCAGAGCTGCAGGAACACAGTAGGCCTAGCAGCATCAGGGGAGTAGGAAAGTTGACATTTTGAGTTGGGGCCCTTCTTCAGAAGTGTTAGAATTTTACATGTTTCAATCATATCCCCTCTCATCCTTCTAAACTCTAGCGAATACAGGCCCAATCAAACCAATCTCTCCTACCATTGCTGACATCAGTGTGGTGAACTCTGCTGCACTCCATTTATGGGAAGTATCATTCTTAGGTAGGAAGGCCAAACTACACACAATACCCTTGGCATGGTCTGACCAAGGACCTGTATAAATGCAGTAAAATATCCCTACTTCTGAAGTCAAATCCTCTTTCAATGAACACCATGAATGGCTGGAGCCTAAGCACTGATCCTTGCTGGACACCACTAAGCACTGCCTGTCATTCAGTAAAAGAACAATTTATTCCCACTCTCTGTTCCCTGTCTGTTAACCAATTCTCAATCCATGCCAATACATTAATCAATTCATGAATCATTCATTAATTATGCCCACTAACTTCTTATGAGGGACTTTATCAAAAACATTCTGAAAATCCAAATGCATCGTATCCCAGGTTCCTCATTATCTATTCCACTCTTCACATCCTCAAAAACCTCCAGTAGATTTGTTAAGTATGATTTGCTTTTCATAAGCCCATGCTGGCTTCATCTGATTCCGTTAATAAAGTGTTCTATTATCACGTCTTTTATAGAAGACTCATCTGACATTTATCTATATAGATCTTAAGGCTTACCAGAATATTATTTCAGGATTCTTCCATTATCATGATTGGTCTCTTTTTTTTTCTAACTTCAGCAATCAAACCTGCTGATTCCACAACATTTCTTTTTCTCTTGCAAATTCTATAAAAGCCTGATTTCGATTCTTTCTTATCATCCTTAATTTTAATTGATAGGTTTAAGGAACAATCTCAGAAGTATTGATTATTGCACTTTAAAAGGTTTATAATCTGTAGATTGTTCTTTTGACAAACTGGTGCACATATTCATAGTAATACCTAACAAGACACTCCAGAACATTAAACAGTTTTTGACTCCTTCAAAATCTTTTCAAAAGAGGTGAAGTATCTTTCAACTCTGGCCTCTGTAAATTTAGACACTTAAACACAGATTTCTAGTTAAATCAAACAGCTCATTGCAATCAGACTGATAGGGGAGGTAAGAGTCCTTGGGATCAATGGAAATTTAGCTAACTGGACCCAGAATTGGCTGAATGGCAGGAAGCAGATGGTGCTGGTTGAGGAATGTTTTTGTGACTGGATGCCTGTGTCCAGAAGGATCCCAGAGGGATCAGTGTTGTAACCCTTGTTGTTTGTGGCATACACAATTTAGACTTGAATCTATGAGGGTTGATCAGTAAGTTTGTAGATAAAATTGGTAGGATGGTAAATAGTGAGGAGGATAATCTTAGATTACAGGACTGGTTAGACGAGCTGATGGAATTCAATTTGAAAAAGTGTGACGTGATACACTAGGGCAGGACAGACAAGTCAAGGGAATACATGATGAATAGTAGGACCCTGGGAAGTACAGTATCAGAGGAACCTTGGTAAACATGTCACTGCTCCCTTAAGTTAGTGGGACATATTAAGTGTAAAGGAGGCATATAGATACTCGCCTTTATTAGCCAAGGCATAGAGTTTAACAGCAGGGAGGTAATGCCAGAACTGTATACAATGTTGGTTAGGTCACAGCTAGAATATTGTGTGCAATTCTGGAATGAACATTATAGGAGGAGAGTGATTACATTGGACTGGGTACAGAGGAGATTTAGCAAGATGTTGCTTATGCTCAGAACTTTAGTTATGAAGGGAGATTGGATAGACTGGTCATTTTTCTTGAAGCAGAGGAGACTGAGGGGGCGCAAAATTGAGTTGTATAGAATTATGAGGGGTAGGGTATATGGGAAGAAACTGTTCTCCTTTGTGAAGGAGCCAATGACTGGGTGGTGGGGGTGAAGTAGAACAGATCTAACATAAGGGGCACATGGTTTAAGGGGGATGTGAGAAAAGATATTTTCACCCATGCGTAGGAATCTGGAACTCACTGCCTGCAAAATTGTAATGACACAAACCATCTAACATTTAAGAAGTATTTAGATGTACACTTTTAATGCAAAGGTATATGAGGCCAAGGGCCCAGTGCTGGAAAATGGAATTAGAACAGCTAGGTTGCTGTTTTTGACCAATGCAGACTTAATGGGCCAAAGAGCCTTTCTCTGTGCTGTAGACATCTATATCTGTATGAATATATGATCAATCTAAAAGATGGCTAACTGAAGTTTTTGGAGTTGTAACTAATTACTGGCCTCATGAGCAAATTGGTTAAGCTATAGGAGGAAGAGAGCAGGACAAATACCTGTCTATCCTTCTCTCTCTTAATATACCATGTTGCAAGAGTGAATTGACAATCTTAGACCGTCATTTGATTTGTATAGGTCCTTGGCAGAGAACTGCAATCGTTTATGATTGCTTTCTGCAGGTTGGCTGAGCAGGAGACTGTCTCACCATCAGACGTATGGGAAGGATTTACAGATTGACAGTCAACCTGTTTGACTATCAAACAGACGCAAACACAGACACAGACAGCAATTTGCACATCAACACCACATCCCCACTTACCCAGGGTAGATATAATTGGAAAAATGTGACTTATGGTGTCCTGCAGGATCTATGTTGGATCTTTACCTTTCATTGCATTTAGTAGTGACTAATAGTGAGATAGAAAGTTACATATCCGAATTTGTCAAATGACATAAAAATAGATAGTATAAATGTAGATAGGAGAACAAAGGTGCAAAGAGATATTAAATGATGAAGTGAATTGGCTAACTTGAGCCAAATTGATTTCAATGTGATCAAATATGAGAGCATCCACTTTGAACCTAAAAAGATCGAATAGTCTCTAATCTAAACTGTGAAAAGCTGGAAGCAGTGGCAATTCAAAATAACTGAGCCCATGCACACACATTATCAAATGATCATGGACAGGTACAGGCAGTATCTAAAGAGCTAATAGATTACAGACCATTATATTGAGAGAATATTGAGATTTAGACTTAGATTTAGATTTTATTGATACACTGACTAAAGTACAGAAGTATAGGAGTACAGTGAAATGTGTCTAATGCTGCCACACGCTGCATCATCTTAAATACAAAGGTACCTAGATACAAAAAAAACTTAGGTTCAAAATAATAAAAGAAAGTTAAACAGTTAAGGATTAATAAAAAGTTCATAGTTAGCATTAACATCCTTCTAAATATAAACTAGAAGAATAAAGGAATAATATTAAAAGTTACGTAGTCCTTTATGAGTCCTCCCCTCAGCTTGCTCTTCAGGAGATCTCAGCTGCCTGTTCTGAATGTCATTGCTGCCGATACCAGGTGACCTCCTTCTCCACTCGCTCTTCCCACATTGGGCCACAATGCCATTGCTGCTGCTGCAACCTTCCCTATCTCCTCCCTCTCCCTTCAGAACAAGTCACATTCAGAAATACCGCCATGCCAGCCAAGGGACAGGGCTGAGAAATCACCGTGTGTTGCCAAGACACTGGTCCATGCTGAGGCCAGGAGTGAGGAAAAAGAAGAAACACCAAGGGATGAAAAAAAAGAGAAAGAAACAAGAAAGAAACCCACAGCGGATGAAGCATTCTACTCTGCTGTCATCTTGAATGTCATATGTAGTATAATGGGGTCAGAGTTGTGCAATTGCTAGCCATGCCAAGTCCTACTCAGATTACATAAAAAGTACTCTGAGCAGTTCTCGACATCACATTTTTGGAATAATATTTTGGTCTTGGCAGAAGTGCAATGTAGATTTACCAAGTTTATATATCGATCCCAAATTCCTTAGAACCTTCATTGTTTCCATCTTCTTAACATTGTGAAAGGACTTAGTTCTACTTTTTTAGATCCAAAGTATGTGATTGAGATCATACAAATTAAAGTTAATTCAAAGTGTTTAGAGGTGACTTAATTGAAATTTTGAAGGTATGAAGGAAACTGACAAGGTAGTTAGAAACAAAGAATTAATACTGGTCAAGGAAGCTAAGGTTAAAGATTTGAACTAGCCTTACAGGAGTAAAATGAGGAAAAGTTCAAGGTGGTTGGAATTCTAGAAAATTGGAATTCTCTCCTTCAAATGACAATTAGTGCAAGACCAATTACTAATTTTAAATCTAGAATTGATAAGTTTTCATTAAAGAAATGCATGAAGAAATTTGGGATAAATATATTAGAGTTAACGTGTTGAATTAGATTGTTGGAAATCATAATCTCACTGAATGTTGCAATAGGCATTTGGACAGATTAACTTACTCCTGTTCTATGCTCCATTGTTACTATTTGAAATTGAAGCAATTTCGGTGACTAACTAATATTTGCTGGCAGGATCAAAATTCCCAAAATCTTTGGTTTCTTCTCTTTCCCATTTCTGGTTTTCTTTTACTTCCAAGTAATGGTGACTATCTGGATCTTTGAACTTCATGCTTAATACTGGGATGGAACAATGAACAAATGTAATAACTTTAGCCTCTGTGGAATCATGAAGGTATTCATTTTTAGTGAATGCAAATGTCCAAAATCGATTTTCTCAGTTTAAGGCCATTCAATCTATACAAGGGCTATGTCTCAGTTACATGCAGTGTATTAGTGCCTCTCCAAAAGTGCATTAGCTGCTTGTAATCAGGCTCCAGCGATGGACTTGGCTGCACAGGAGCCCTGGCTTGTCTTGAATCTGTTTAGCAAGGACTGCTGTCATTGTGATACGTTAAAGCCAGCCGTAAGGTAGATGGGGATTGTCACAGAAACTTACTGATGAATCCCTGTTCCATTTTCCATGATCCAAAAGATATCTGGAGGAAACCTCTCCATATGGGGATATGAGATGAAAGACAGCCAACACATGGGTTAAACAGATCATTGTGGAGTAGCAAGTAAGGTGTAGCACAGAAGGTTATACTTTTAGTTTTTTATTTGCTGTCAGGTGTTTGGGTTGATATTTAGGAGGACAGAATGACAGGTGTTTAGTAGAGGCTTCCAACTATAATGGACATTGCTGTATTCAATCGATGTCCACAGTCTGTGTGTGTGTGATGAGCTGTGTCAAATGGGTGCACAGTACTCTGCTCTGGAGAATGATTGGGCAAGTGCTGAGATCTGAAGTGTTGTGATAGCAGCAGCCCACATAATTAGGGTAAGGTTGGCTAAGAAGTTATTTTTACCTTTGACATTTGCTGGTGTTTTCTTCAATTGTTTGCATCTCAAGTCATTCCAAAATATGTTACAGAGTAGTAGGAATTGCCAAAGCTGGAGAATCTGAGATAACACGGTGTAGAGCTGGATGAACACAGCAGGCCAAGCAGCATCAGAGGAGCAGGAAAGCTTGATATTTCGGGTCGGGACCCAACCGGAAGGGTCCCAACCCGAAACGTCAAGCTTTCCTGATCCTCTGATGCTGCTTGGCCTGCTGTGTTCATCCAGCTTCACACTGTGTTATCTCATTCCAAAATATGTTGAGTTGGGATCATTCTTTAGTTCCTGTTATTTGTGTACGAGCAAACAATTCTTTTTTGGCACTGGAATTATGCAGGTGGAAATACAATACACATGGTTTTGGAGGGATCCAGTATGAGACACCATTTTTTTTCTCTAGTTGTCAACTTTTTAAGAATAAAAGTGCAAAAGAATAAAGCTTGGATGGCACATGTGTCATGAGTATAGTTAAATCTGCAGGAAGAGTTGGCTGGCAGGCCACTCGTACATATATTGGAACTGGTGTTCACATTTAGCTTCATGCTAATCTATTGCCTTGACTTCTCCATGTACTTTTTCTTTACCCAACATTGACTCTGAATCAGCTGCTGCAAAGGAGTTTTTGCCAGCTTGGTGACCCAAGCAAGAAGCATTCTGCACATCTTTAAGAGAAGGCCCATGTGCCACATTACCAGAAGCAGCTGTGAGATCCATTAGCAATGTGCCTGTGATGGCATAGTAATGGCGATAATATTGGCAAACACCACATTGCCAGAATGTCACATGGCAAGCCTTCAGCAATGCCTCCATCTACAGCTGACAATTCTTATCATAATAATTCTTTGTTTCTCTTTGTTCTTGATGATAACTATTCCTTGTGTTCATCTGAGACAGCCATCTGGTGTATGTTCTAGTGTGACTGAGGAGCCTGATTGCAGGCCTATCTGAATTGAATGATTTAGTTGGGACTGCATGCATTGTCTAGCTGGTCTTTTGTCCTTAGCTGCCTGTAATGTTTGTTGTTCAAAGGAAGTGATGCTACTTCTTGAAAGAAAAACAGAAATTGTTGAAGAAACTCAGGTCTGGCAGCATCTGTGGTGAGAAAGCAGAGTTAACTTTGGAGCCCAGTGACCCTTCTTCAAAACTGATAGCTTGGGAAAGGCATTTATGCTTTAGACAGGGGTGTAGTTGTTACTGAACTGAGGTATCAAACTTACAGCAAAACCTGCTGTGTACAAAGCAGTATATATTTTCTGAAGAAGGGCCTAGGCCTGAGACATCAGCTTTCCGGCTCCTCTGATGCTGCTTTGCATGCTGTGTTCATCCAGCTCCACACCTTGTTAGCTCTATATTTCTATCTAATGCCTAGTTGTTCAACCAAAAGTTTTGTACCATATTTATATTCCTTCTTAAAACATCTCTACTTGTGTTGTTGTTTCTTTGTCACCAGCTGACAGTTATCCTAACACAGATGTAACATGAATGGTTTTGATGCAAAATTGTGTTGTTAGAGGGCTCCGATTCTTATTTTAACCTCAAAGCTACTGAACCGTTCTCTTGTTTCAATGCTACACCGTAAGCCGTGTCCTCTCCAATACCATTTCGGCTACTCGGGGTCTTTAGCTCCTTTATATTGTGAAGCAACAGTCCTATTGTATGTGTGTTTCAAAATATTTTGCCAGATACTCTGCAAAGCTTGATAAACACTCCAGATTTGTAAAAACTTTGTACTGGAGAAGGTCTCTTTAAAGTACGGAATTCCAACTTCCTGTCAACGAGCCACAGGATGTACAAGCCATAAATACAGTTATCAGACTTCCCTTATGGTTGGGGCGTATTTGAGTT
Organism: Stegostoma tigrinum; assembly: GCF_030684315.1. Classification (NCBI taxonomy): domain Eukaryota; kingdom Metazoa; phylum Chordata; class Chondrichthyes; order Orectolobiformes; family Stegostomatidae; genus Stegostoma; species Stegostoma tigrinum. The sequence goes on along the minus strand of NC_081363.1, from coordinate 58,209,895 downwards.
TGATCTTTTACAGTCGGGAAGCAGGAGTCAAGCGTGCACAAAGCTAACCGACTTGGGAGCCTCCCGGTCTGAGAAAGTTGCACGAACGCAAATACTTCTGTCGGGGAGCCCTAACATGCTTCGTTCAGTGTTCATTTCACTTTGGTTACAGAATTATTTGCAAAATGCCGAGGTTCGGTCCCAGGAAACAACATCAACGTTTTGCGATGCTGGGACGTGTTACAGTTTGCATTTGGATGCACGCTCCTTTTCAGACGCCGAGAAGCTATGCGAGGACAGGAGAGGAATGCTGAGCACAATGGAAAGTCAAAGTGAAGCAGAGAACATCCAGCGGCTTTTGGCAGCTCATGTGCCACTCAAAGCACAACGGTATCTCTTGTGGATAGGACTCCGCAGGGAGGTCAAGCAATGTTACTATCCTGACAAGCCGCTCCGTGGATTCTACTGGGTCGATGGGAAAGACCATTCCACTTACAGTCCCTGGATTGTGGAACCTCAGCGAACATGCACACATGAGAGATGTGTGCAACTTCAAGTGCATTTCACTAACCAAATCCAACTGCAATGGAAAACCTCTGCATGTAGCAAAAGAAATGATGGTTTCCTCTGCAAATACCAAATGTGTGCGCGTCTCAATGTTGAATTTGGAGAGGTGGTGTATCAAAAACCCCGACAGAACGGCACTGAGGTTTTATCTGTTTTACCCCTAGGTTCAGTGGCTATCATCAATTGCCCCAATGGCAAGGCTGTCGTTTTGCAGTGTGACCGCGAGAACGGGAAAATCAAGTGGTCATCTTCCCAGAACGTGGCATTCATGTGCAATTACTGCTGGAATAAAGCAAATGAAGACTCATGTCAAAATCGTTGTTTTCAGATCGCCGAAGACTACTTTTGTTACTGTAACAAGGATTTTTCCATTGACCCTGTGCAAAGAAAATGCGTTCCTAATGGAAATTTGGAAATTACCTTCAATGAGTCTTCAATGAGGAACGATTTCAAAGGCACAGAGAGTGTAGCAGCCAACATTTCTTTTCCCGGATCAACATTAGCCACTGAAGCTCCAACAAGTCCTTTCCTGCAACTCGCTGAAAATTCAACAGTGACATTTCCCCCAACGTTCAGGGGTGCAGAACAAGAAAGACAGGAAACTCATTCAAACTCGCCCTTCCTAATCTATCAGATCGTCATCGGCCTCTTAGTTATGCTGCTTCTGATCGGGATTGTGATAATAATAATTAGGGAACGGGAGAGAGGAGGCACCCAGAAAACGGCACCTACCGAGGATGGTGTGGCGCTGAAAAACACAGATTCTGCTCCTCGCGTGAACAATAAGGCCGCGGAGGAAATTGTAATTGTTACAAACGCGAATCACCTTGTGGAAAGCCCATCAGCCAGTGAAAACGAAGTTAACGTTCCCAAGGAAAATGGTGAAATATGTGAGTCGTCAGCACATTGAGGAGCCACGAGGAGGCGCTCACACTACAATTGCCATCTCACACCAACGTGTGTTAACTGTACAGTAGGCGAACATAACTGTTATATAACCGAGGGTAATGCACAATTTATCCGGTTTGACATGAAGGAAGAGTGGATTTCTTTTATAACAGATTTTTAAAAGGCTACTACGTGTACTTTCCTGAACAGGACTAATGTCCACATTAGATCAGGTATTGCTCTTGTATGTCAGTGAGTGTACAATAAAGAGTAACAAATCAAACTATCGAGCAATAGGAGTTTTGTTCCCCTTCTTTGTCGAGTTGTTGCTGTGAGTTACTTAGCAACTTTAAGTAAATGATGCCATAGAAAAAGCATCTAAGCAATTTGTAAAAGAAAAGCAGCGATGATTTAGAAATATGATACATGATCATATTGTTACGAACTATGTAAATATGCTAACAACCTAAGACATTCACCCGGAAGTGCAGTTAGCGTGGTCGCAACTGGCCATATATTGACATTGATCAGATGAGTAAATGTCGTTTCCAAGAAACGTCAGTTTGGACGGATGCCATTAAAACACTGCCGCTGTTTGCAAGAAAAGAATCAGCTGTGAATTTGATTAAAATATTTCAGTCTTAAACTTACTAACAATACTTAACACAGACTTGATCTTTAATATTTTAAAATATTGAATAATACTCGATTTAAATAATGACACAGACATGAGCGCCCCCTATATGAAGTGCCGGATTGAACAACAGAAATGAGTGGATATATGGCATTGGACAACATTCCCAACACATTGTAGCCCACTTACAAACCAAGTATATATTGTCTGAACTCATCTTTTCATTCCGCGTGTTTCACTTCTCCTTTGAGCAAATACACTGACCCAATTCTTTAATTTCTCAGTTTTAGAAAAGCTGTAGAATCTGTGGACTTTTCAGCTTTGATTTGAGTCAATAGTATATCCCGTGCTGGAAAGGTTAACTGAGATGACATTTAATAATAGGCTTCCTGTAATACGTGATCAGGTAAATTGTCCGAACGATTTCATTGGGCCTTTTAAGCGTGACTTTTAAAAATGTGCAGGCGCTGCTACTTTGAACACACGGTCTGTAAAGGGGTCGACAATGGTGTATCCACTTAACTGAGTCCTAATAGTAAAATCAGATTGTCACTTCGGCCAACGCTGTGGTTAACCAAGAACCAATGGCAATATACATTGTGCGTGGTTCTTTTTGTTTGCTGGACCAAATAGGAACCGCTGTGCAGTAAGGCAGATCTATTACAAGTACTGTCAATGGAAAATCCTGGATTCAGATTCAAATGCCTCATTAGTTTTTCAAATTGTATGTTATGATGACTTGTTCTTAGTTCAAGTTTACATTAGACCCTTGTTTGGCACTGAACAGATTAATATCTAACGTTGAAAGACAACCCCTTCTCCGCCGTGAATAATACAATTTAAAATAGATTTTAAAAGGCATGAAGAGTAGCTAATCCGAAAAGGAAGCCCGCCTGGACTGTGTGCACTGTGTGAAGCTATAACTTTCTATAAATCACTTCTCATCTATTGCAGGGCAGAACACATCATCCTCTAAATATGTAATCATTCATTCACGATCAGCATGTCATCAGTGCTCAGATTCTTGTGCGTCAAAACGCTTTTCCCTCAATTAGGACACGTCGAAAGACGCAACTTAAATCCACTTTGATTGTTTAAAGACGATATATTCCAGAATTGCTGGAATAATAGTTCAATACTGAGCGGAAGCGAAGGATAATCCGGAAGTAATATTCTGCTGTTTCTTTGAGTACCTCTGCAGCTAAAATTACAAACTGGCTCTGACCATCCAGTCACTTTTTTTAAAAAATCGCCATAGAAACTGCACTAACTTGTGGAGTTCAGTGAGACCGTGTGGGGTGGAGGTGGGGGCTTTGGTTGTGGATTTCAGACAGTTGAGAAATGCCCCAGTTCGACATCTTTTGAAGGAAGCGGAATCTTTGGTCACAAAACCACCTTGGGTCCCACTTGACATTTAACCAGGAGGCTTCCAGAGTGCTTCAGGTGTGACAATATTTTACCTTGAACCGAGAGGGGGGAAGCTTCACCAGCACAGGCTGCTGACGGATAGGACAGGAAACCGCGCACACGTCGAGGCCTTGAGAAAACAGCAGGTGTCAGCCTCAAGCAACAGACACACAACAATTCAGCAAACAGCAGCAGAAAGCTGCCCAACAAAACAAAAACAACTTTGGCCAGACTGTCACAGGGAGGGGTTTCTCCGGAGTCAGTGGGGCTGTTCCCCCCAACCCCCACTACAATTGCCTTCCTTGCGCTAACTCACAGGGTGGTGGTCCTTGAGGTACAGGTACCATTGTGATACATACTATTCGATTCTGATGGATCCTGTTGAAAGTCTTCTACACTATACGCTCTGCTCTTGAGAGCTGTGGCGTAATAATCTATGGGTTCCTCCGCAACATTGTCCATCCATCGTAGGCATAAGATCCTCTGGAACGACCTCTTGAAGTTGTCCGATAGGAAGCCGTAGAGGATGGGGTTGGCACAACTGTTGGCATAGCCCAGGATGACGGCGAGCTGGCTGACCGTGGCGTCCTGCTGCCCCACAAAGACATCGAGCAGCTGGACGATGTAGAAAGGCATCCAGCACATCACAAACACCGTCACCACCATCATGACCATCAAGGTGATCTTCCTCTCGGACTTCTTGCGCTGCTGCCAGCCTGCTTTCAGAGCCACCACTCTCATCTTGACAATGATAAGGATGTAGCACAGGCAGATAGCCACCACTGGGATCAGAAAGCCCATTAAAAACGCGTAGACCACGAAGCCGGCGAGCCACCGCTTGGTGGGTTTCGGCATCTGTATGTTGCAGGAAACCGAGCCATCAGAGTTGCTGGCTGTGTCTGCAAAGATAATGATGGGCACGATGACCATGATTGAGAGCAGCCACACTGCCAGGTTGACCAGTTTCGCTATGGTGGGTCTTCTGTAACTGGCGGCTTTGATGGGGTGCACCACAGCAATGTACCTGTCCATACTGAGGACAGTCAGGCAGTAGATGCTAGTGAACATATTGACAGCATCCACGCTGAGGACCAGCCGACAGAGTAAAGAACCAAAAGGCCAGTGACCCAGCAAGGTCGAGGTTACCAAGAAGGGCACGCTGAGCATAAGTAACTCATCGGCGATGGCCAAGTTCAGGATGTATATGTTCGTGGCTGTCTTCATCTTGGCGTATCTGAGGATCACGTATATAACCAGGGAGTTGCCACAGAGTCCAACGAGACAGACCACTGAATAGATGAAGGAGATAAGGATGGCACTGCATTGGGTGTCGCTTGAAGTCCCATTCCGAGTAAAATTGGTAGCATCCATGGCAGTATCGAGAATGGCCAGGTGCCTGGCAGAATCATTCGGCAACATCTTGCGAGGTTCTAGCGCGAACTTGCTCCTTCTCGGGTCCCTGCTCCGCCGGACAGCGCTGCCAACCCGAGGCGTATCTCCTGCAGCTCGCTGCTGTTTCCTTGCCCGTTCTGCCTCCTCGGAGAAGGGAGCCGCTCCATCCACGAGCCTTCTCTCACAGACAAACTGGCGAGGAATGATGCATTGCTTCTTTTTTTAAAAAAAATGATCAAAAGGCAAACGTCAGCAGCGAGGAGCTGGAGCCTCGCAGGGAGCCGGATTGAGCTGGGCTCAGAGTCAGACAGCGGAGACAAAGCAGCCTTCCTGTCGGAGTCCAGGGATGCTCCAACACATTGAGGTAACTCAGTCTGGAGTAGGGGTACAGCACACTTCCAGGAGCCGCTTTCTTTATAGTATTCCTCATCAAGGACATCTCTCCGACTTCCTCAGGTATTGGTACGAACTCGGAATCACGTGTACACTTTGTCACTGAATCCATGCAGCACTCTGCCTCCAAATCTCTCTGTGTATGTGGTTCGTCTGAAAGTTTAATCCAAGTATGACAGGATTCCAGAACCCTACCAGCATTTAATTACAGAAGATAAACCGCACCGCATAAATTCTTCTTATCGTACCATAACAATGTGGTTTCAATTAGTACAAATCGGTACAAAATTTAAACTGTCTTGTGCAGCTAAAACCGGGTTTTGCTAAATTAACTGCTCCTTGCTTTTCTATTTTTCATCCTTGTTATGTTAAACCGGTGCGTCAACTCTTAGACGCCAGGTTCCATTTATTAGTGTCAACACAGCTCCGTCCCAGCGCTTCCTTTCAAGGTAGGCATAGAAACATAGAAATAGGAGCGTAAGCCCGGCGACCCTTGGAGCCTGCTCCGCCATTCATTATAATAGTGGGTTATCACCCAACTCAATGGCCCGTTCCTACTTTTCTTCCAAATCCCTTGATCCCTTCAGCCTCCACTGCTTTATCCAATTCCTTCATGAAATTGAACGGTGTTTTAGACTCTACTATTTTCTGTGGAAGTGCATTCAACAGGCTCACTACTCTCTGGTTGAAGACACCACCTGATCTGATGATTTACCCCACATCCTTAAACTGTGTCCGTTGGTTCTGCAGTCTCACACTACCGGGAACATACTGTTCGCATCTACCTTGTGTAGCCTTGTTTGTATTTTATTGGCTTACTTTCTAGGTAAACAGGACTTTCGAGAGAAGAAATTTGCAATGACTTTACAGCTCTCCTTCTGCAGATGAATGGAGGACCAGTGGTCTCAGTGTAATTCCATTCTGCAGAACAAATAGCAGCATTTATGGGCGGTGACTGCACACATCTCTTGTGGATTCTGTTTTGCGAATACAGTGCATCGCACTTATTCACGATATATTTCGGCCAATTTAACCGTCTGTGAAAATGCTTAAATCGGCTGATAATATCACTATTGTTTGCCTTCTCTTGATTATTATATCACTGAACCAACCCATGAATCTGTTGGCATTTTAATTAATAAATTGGATTTTCTGTACATTATTATATGAGCAGAATTACTTTTACCCCAGAAGATGCTTTGGATATTTCTGGAACCACAGTTAAAATATTTTGGTTTTCATTAGCACTGTTATCTATTTGCATTTTTGGTTCATTCTAATTTTTTAAAAAAGTTTATTCATTCAATGTCTGTGTACACCTGTACATTATTTGGACTAACTTTAGGAATTTTTGAATTCATTTCAACTATCAAACGTTGGAAAATTTCATGTAAAATGAAATATTTTCTAGGATTAAAACCTGTAAATGCTATGGTGGATGGTAATAATCAAGCACTTAATTTATTCGGTATTCATCAATATACCATCTCAGGTGGACTGTTAATTCACTAAATAGATATGCTGCAAGATAACAAAAACAAACATGAAATGCAGTTGTATTTGGTCTCAAACTGTAATTTCTAGATTAAATATTAACAATGAGTAGTATCGGTCTTTTAACTAAAGCATTATTAGTGCATTAATGTGTTTTTATTTCATTTCTTTTCAACTTTTAGTTTAAATTTAAAGCATTTTCTAAATTGATATGTGGTGTCATGGTCTTAATATCATAGTTTTGATTTTTTGTGTCAATGCAGTACTTTTTCCCGCTCTGTTTGAAAACTTTGATCAATAAACCTTTTAAGATTTTGTTCAAAAAATAAGCCTTGGTATTTGCCTGAGCATTAATTGTAGAGGTACTGTTTTCCATGTGTATTATTTTTCTTCCATAATTGAAATTCATTAAACATTTCTATTTATATAATACCTTCTATTTCTTCCCTCTAACTTTGAGGACTCTTGATAGAGTTGCAACTATCACCCCAAGTAAGCTCTCAGTAAACATGACAAATCAGTTAATTATAACACCAAACTGTCTCCTTGTAGCCTTTCATGCACGAAAATGTTCAACATGCGTTACAGGTGCATAATCACACAAAACCAGACACCAAGCTAAAGAAGGATATACAATATTTAACAAAATGCTTGATTGAAATGGTAGGTTGTAAGGAACTCATAAAGGAGTGTAGTTAGAAGGATTTGTATAGAACTTAAGGGAGGAGAGGAAATGAACTGTGATGCAGATTGAAATCATGAAAGATGAAATGTCACTTCATAAGGGGAATGAAGAAGGAAAGCAGTAAAACTATATCTTTGTAAAACATATGGGTAGATTGGATGATGGTGGAAAATGAAAGCTTTAAAGCAGAGGTAAAGTGTTAAGGAAGAAAAATGTGCAAGAGGAATTGCAGGACAAACTGGCTGAGAATTTGTAATACAGACAACAATGGTACAGGTCTGGCAGCATCTGTAAAGAGCTATATTCTGAAGAAGGATCACCAGACCCAAAACATTAACTCTGATTTTTCTTCAGATGCTGCCAGACTTGCTGAGCTTTTCCAGCAACTTCTGCTTTTGTTCCTGATTTACAGCATCCGTAGTTCTTTCAATTTTTATTTAATTACACTATGGTGATGACTTGGGTGGGCTATTGCTAGACAGCACAGCCAGGGGTGCGGAAGGCCTAAGGAGCAAGGTGTCACAATGAGCCATTTTCTCATAGGAACACAAAGTCAATATGATTTCAGTCAGATGATGGATGAAAAGACCTGTTCACAAGTCAGTAGGTATGCTGGGGGAGGATGGAAAGAGGGCTTGTGTCAACCATAGCATGGTGATAATAAATACTGAGTCAGAAAGTTCAAACACCATTCTAGTGATTTGAGTGCAAAATCATGCCTGCAATCTAATGCAGTGTAAAGTGATGCACTTTCAGAGTCCTTACCTTGTGAATTTGATTCAAATTAGGCCCCTCTGCCCTCTCAAGTTGTGTCAGAAATCATATTGTGCAATTTTGAACAAGAACGGAGAATTTTCTTTAAGGTCTTGACTAATATTTGTCCTTTAACCAACACCATAGATAAGTTAGATGCCCAATTATTTCATTGTAATTTTCAGGGCCCTTGCTGTGTGGAAACTGGTTGCCTTGTTTCTGGTATTGCAATAGTGGCTACCTGATAAAAGTTCTGAATTGCCTGTAAAAGGGGCTTACTGATTTCATGTTACATAAATGTACGTCTTGCTATTCTACTTTCATTCATCCATTGGCAGAGTTCACAGGTGCCAGGAGTGATGGGAAACAGGATGGAAAGAAAATTAATCTTGAGCTGCCATATTGGGTTGGAGGATTTGTGTGAGAATAGGATGGGCAAGTCATGATTGCTGTTTGTAAGCAGGCAGTGATGAGGACCTCAAGTGATGAATATCATTGGAGAATCATAACAGAAACACAGGGGGACATTGCAGGCATACCCAAGAGAGAATAAAGCATGGAGCTATGGGCAGCAGGAGCCTGGAAACGCAGAGGAATAATAGAGGGTGCTGCAGAGATTTGGGTAGATAAAATACCTGACAGAGAAGAAATTACAGGAGTGTGTCTGAGTGACTAGATGTGAAAAAGATGAAGGCAAATATATATTCTTCTAGCATGTTGCATGGCCTAGGGTCTTCAAAAGCGCTTTCCAGGTAATTTTAAAGTGGAAAAGATATTTACTGTTGTAATGTAGCAGATATGTTAGGGCAGCTAATTTGCATGTAATCAGGTCTTACGAACAGAAATAGGACAATGACTAGATAATGTTGCTAGCTAAGTTGATTGTGGAATAAATGTTGACCAGGAAGCCTGGGAAATCTCTCCTATCCTGCAGTCATTTACATCTTGCTGGACAGTCAGGGGTTGACCTTCCCAGCCTACTGGCAATGAACTGAGAAGCTGGAGAGCTGACCAAGTGGTGAGAGGTAGGCATCAGGTGTGGTACAGGAGGCCATTTACTGCCGTTTAATTTGGCCAACATTGGAAATTAGTTGACCATCTCCAGCCAGATGAACCACTTAAATGATCAATTAAAGATTGCTTCCTGCCTCAGCAGGCCAATTTTCCACATTGGGAGGGTCCATGGCTCAGTGGGCAGATCATCAGGTGAAAGCTAGCAGCCTGCTAGTGGGTTTGGGAGGGTCTTCCTTGATGGCTGCTCCATGCCCCAAGGCTTTCCAGTAAGAATTGCTGTCTTTGTGGCAACCCAACTGCGGAAACACCATGCCACTTACCTGATAATTGGGGGCCCGGCAAATAGACCGTCACTTTCCCAACTTTGCTCATTTATCTTTGAGAGCAACTGAGCACTGAGGTGCTGATGAGCCACTAGCTTCTGATTAAGGTCAGGTCACAACACTGCATTACATCCCTGGTGACAGCCAGTTAAGAGGGTGCTGCCAGCGACATGCTACCTACGTTCCACTGACTGCCAGTGTGGTGTTAGCTCCTGTCTTGTGTAGTCCTGAAATTTGAAGCAATTAGGTAGTAGTGGGGAGCCACAACAGTCATGTCTCACTGTGCTGTGCAGTGGACCAGCATAATTCTGGCGACAGGAGCCTGGAAGACACAGTTAAGCAGAGTTTCAACCTTTTAAGAGATCACAAACAAAACAAAGAGCCAGCACGAATAGCCTGCCTTGCACCAATTAAACCTGTAGCTAAAATCTGCAGCTGGCTAACTAGCCAAATGTTATTAAGCACAAGTTGTTTCAATAGACAATGAATGAATGAGGCTAGAGATGACAATGCAACATACGGGAGCTCATACTAATCTGCCAGTCCATGGGATTGTTTGGTAGAATTCCAAGGCAGGTTTGTCTATGATTATAGCTCTTCTGTTTGAATTGCATTTGATGTGCCCAGAATTTTTTATTCATTTTTTAAAGTGAAGGGAGCCGAATGAAAAGAAATGGGTGAGGGATTTTGGTATTGTGCACTAGGCAGAAAAAATTATAATTCTCCTCAGGATGGAGTTTTCTTTTGGTAGGATCAATATGACACACAGTCTTCATTTGCTAGTTTGGGCTTGGAGACTTCTTAGGGATGCTTTTGGCAATGCTGGACTCTGATGAAGATGTTAAACAAAGACCTTGAAGTCATCACTTCGTTCCTAAAAGAAGAAAAGATTGTCTTTCCTTCAGATTTTAAGGCAGGGGTTGGCCATAACAGAAAGGAAACTCCAACAAAAATAGTGTGAGAAAAGTCAATTTAAATGTTATTCCCTGGTGACAAATTGTGCTCAGTATTGTCTTATTGCTAACAAAAAAGGCCCTCTTCTGCCGGAAGGTCAAATACAGAACTTCATGGAGATATCCTTGACAAAACATTGGCACTGCCTGGATTATCTCATTGTTAGACCTGAATGTCAACGAGGAAGAAGATTAATGTCTGAACCATAAAGAAGTTGAGCGAACGGAGGAATTACAAGTGCAGCTCACAAACAATTGAAAATCTTCACATACCCAAATCTCAGAATGGAGAGATTAAATAAAGTTAGCTGTAATAAATCGTTGTGTCCATTTAATTGCGTTCAGGCAAGGGGATTGGTTCGCTGAAAATGATGCTGAAATATTTGACTTCCTGGAAGAGAAATAAGCAAATTAGCTGGTAAAACAACACAGGCAACATTCCAACAGTTCAAGATTGACACACAGATAGATCTGGAAGATAAAGAATAAGTGATGTTGATCCGACAATATTTTGCCCATTAGGCTATGCAAAGCATTTTTCGAAGACATGAGAGCCATCAATAGACCATGATCCAATGGACAAAATCCTACTTGTTCACAGTTTGGTACCACTCTTCTTAAGTTGAAAAAAAACGGTTAATTTACCTTATCCCCCAATATAACTTATCCTTTTAAAAAAAATCTGCTAGGACCTGGATCTGTGTCTTTTCCAAAATAAGGTCATTAGTCCTTCTGGGGACATATCCTGTCAGTGTAGCAACCTCCACTGAAATGCTATCTTTAGTTTTTGAATTCTGCTGTTAACAGATAAACTAATAAATGGGGAGAACATTACCTTCTGCTCACCTTAAGTGGTAGTAATAATACTCCAAATAGATGTAGTCCCAAGGTGATGTCACATGATATTATGAAAGTATATTTTAAGATTTTGAGAATTAGAGCATTTAAAAATTGCATATACAGGTATCATAATTAACCTTATGAATAAGGTATTAGTTCATTCACTTGTCCACAGGGATGTGACAGAAATAAGACATTAAATAGTCAATTAAACAGTAGACACTGGCAAAGTATTTTTGCTGTTCACAGTGGAGATGCAGAAGCCAATTAGTGTTACAATGCTGGTCACATGTAGACTTTTATATCCCTACCTTATTTCTGTTGCTATGGTGAAAAAGTAGCAGAGAAAGGGGAAATAGTAGGGAGGTTAGAAAGCTGACTTCCTATGTGTACTTGATTTAAAATGTGTGCAAGACAAAATCATATCTACATTCCTTTACACTATTTCATTGAAAATTGCAAATTCTTAGCCCATTTACTAGAACTTCCAGCAGCACAGAAAGATTTCTAGTGTCACAGATTTAGATGATGTAGTGAAACTTGCACTGGTCTTTAAAGTTTGAGGAGAGAGAAGGCATTTAATATGGCATCTGCCATGACCTCAGGAAATCCCAATATGCTTTATAGCCAATTAACTACAATACAAGTTGTAATGCAGGAAACTGAGCATCCAATTTGCACATAGTCCCTTAAAAAGCATTATGAGAAGAGCCAGAGAGAGTATGATAGGAACCAGAGAATGTGATATTCGTACCAGCACTGACCCTTGCTGAACACCACTTCCTGCTGTCTGAATAGTTAGCCCCTTGCTCACACTTTCTGCTCCATCATGTTTGGTTAGTTTTTTTTAGTTTTTTTTAAGTTAGTTGCCCTTTCTTCTGCTTATTTCCTCACTCTGCTTTGATGTTTTTCAATGGTCTGCGACGTGATATTTTATGAAAGGTTTTCTGAAAATCTAGATTAGTGCATCTATTGTGTTACTCTTGTTTACATTTTCTGTACATCTGAGTTTCCCAAAGTAAACGATACAAAAGATAGGCAACTTGGACAGACTGGAGGCAGAAGTGACAAAGTTATTTTGAAATCTGCTCAGTATTGAACAAGATTCAGTAGACTGCGGCTGCACTCATTGGAATGCTGAAGAATAAGAGGCAAACTTATTGAAGCCTACAGATCTCTCAAATGACTTAACATGGTAATGGCTTCTCCATATGCGAGAATCTAGGACCAAAGGGGATCATCTCAGAATAAAGGGCCAAGATAGATGAGGAGCAATTTCTTCTTTCAGAGGGTAGTGAATCTGTGGAATTCTTTATGAGAGGGCTATTGAGGCTGGGTTGTCAAGTGGATTAAAAGCCAAGATAGAGAGATTTTAGATCAGTAAGGGAGTCATGGGGAAAAGGAAAGTGGAGGTTGAAGCTGAAGGTTGTCAGATCAATCATGATCTCATTTCATGGTGGAGCAGACTCAATGGGCTGAATGACCCACTTCTGCTCCCACAAATTATGGTTATGATCTTCTCGTACTGTGATGAAGAGCTACCACGTGTAGTATGGTGATTGCAATGCTGACAAACATCAAAATATGATAAGTGGATTTTCTCTAGTTGGAGATGATCATTATCTGTCATGTAAGACATGAATTTTACTTGCCACTTATCAGCCTAAACCTGGAAGTGTCTGTGTCTTGCTACGTATAGACTTGGACTGCTTCAGTATCTGAGTAGTTATGAATGGCCTTGAATATTGTGCAATCATCAATGTGTATCTCCACTTCTGATCTCATGGTGGAGGGAATTTCATTGACGGAGCAGCTGAATAGGTTTGGGCCAAGCATGCTATCCTGAGGAGTTCCTGCTGTGATGTCCTGGAGCTGCTATTGACTTTGCAATTTGGAGAATGCAAGTTCTACGAGTTGATACATTACACAATTTGCAATGCTTTGTGATCTGAAAATGATGGCATTTTAACTGATTATTGATCAGAAATATTAAGCCTACCTTCCTCTCTTGATAGATGCAACTTAACCTGCTGACTGTTTCCGACATTTTCTGTCTTTATTTTGATCTCTAGCATCCATAATATTTTGATTTTAGGCTTGTTTCTTGAGATCGTGGAAAAATGTCATACATTTTTTGAAAGCAACAAATGAAAGTTTACAAATGCTTAAGTGACAAATGTACCATAAAACAATGTTAGATTTCTAAAATAGGCATTATAATTATTTTCCCTGTAAATGTACAGCTTTAGTTTGACTTGTAACTGCAGAAAGGACAATCACAGTACTGAATAACTGCACAATATCATAAGAGTCATGATCAATGTCTGTCTGCACATTTTAGAAATGCTGCACAGCCATTACCATGATAAAAAAGAGGTACCTTGAATTGGGTCAAGAACAAAAGAGGTGCACATTGCCTGAAAAGCGACCCTTGTGAATACTGGTAAAATATCTTTTCCTCAGAAGTTTACTGTGGACAATAAGATGAAAAGAATTAATTGTTTTTCATGTTTCTTATTTTTTTGCACTAGACAGTGGCAAATACCAGTAAACTGGACTCTGTAATCTACCATACTTTGTGGTAAATTTGTTGATTGGGTACAGATGCAATGTCTTAAATTCAGCCATCTGAAATCCAGATTGGACATTTTTATAAGCTACCATGCATGAATTTTAATTCTTGTTGAATGAGTAAAGTAACTTAGCAGCTTGTTCAGCTACATGCTCCATTGATGCAATGCCATCCCTGTGTAGTGATCACATTTTTGTCTCTTGGTCTTTTCCTGTGCTCTAATTGCTCTGTGGGATCAATGATCCCATGCATTTTGACTCAGTCCAACTCAATCTGAATACTGGCAAGATCCAAAATTGGGCACAAGTGTCAGTTTTCAGAAAATGAAAACAAGTGCCCTAACTGTCAGTCTCTTCATTGATTTCTGTGTTCTCCTCTCCTGCCAATTTACAGAAGGACGGCATGAATGCCCACAGCACTGGCAGTTCATGTTGTCATTGTTGGAGGATCTTCTGCTGCTATGCTATTGCTGCCCCAACATTGGATGTTGAGAGCCTGGTGTGGATGGTCCTTGATACACGCTGAATCAGATTCCAGAGTTTGCCTACAAGTGGGCTGTCTGGCCGCAATGCTTTCCTAAAAGAGCTGATCAACAATAGTAAGGTTCTGTAAAGGTATCCATATACCATTCATACTGACCAGCATGATTCCACTGTTCTCTAACGAAGATCTGCTTGGCGTTCCTATAATCATCTATACAGAAGACGTGGTCTACCATCTCATTTGATGTCTATGTCCCATAAGTGAATAAAAAAGGATGGAATTTTCAGGAGGACAGGTCTCAATGTTGTTAAGCCCAGCACTGAGGAGGACCTTGTCATTTGAGAATTTGACGATAGGACAAAATCACATAACTAATCTCAGGCTTGTGAAAGCTTTCCAGAGATTTGGTGTGGTGCTTACAGCAAATGCATCAACTTTTTGAAGAGTACTGCAGAATGTTAAGGACATAGACCATATAGAGTTTGATTTTAGTCTTTAATCTAATGCTGTTTTGCTTTCGGAGTCAATCATTGCTGGCTTTTTGGATTTGTGCACTAGTGACATGTCTAGAAGGCATATTACCAAAGTCTGAGAACTTTTGTACAACTATGAGGGTGGCACCATCATGGCTGTTTCTGGTGCTGGCTGAAACACAATCTTGGTCTTGGAGATAGTAGGAACTGCAGATGCTGGTGAATCTGAGGTAACAAGGCATAGAACTGAATGAACATAGCAGAATCAGAGGAGCAGGAAAGCAGACGTTTCAGGTCTGGACCCTTCTTCAGAAATGAGGGAGGGGAAGGGGATTCTGAAATAAATAGGAGAGAGGGGAGGCAGATGGAAGATGGATAGTGGAGCAGATAGGTGGAGAGGAGACGGACAGGTCAAAGAGGCAGGGATAGAGCCAGTAAAAGTGAGTGTAGGTGAGGAGTTAGAATGGGGGTTGGTCAGTCAAGGGAAGATGACAGGTCAAGGAGGCAGGGATGAGGCTGGTAGGCAGAAAGTGGGCAACGGGCTTGGTCAATGAGGTGGGAGGAGGGGGTTGGTCAGTCAAGGGAAGATGACCGGACAAGGAGGCGGGGATGAGGCTGGTAGAAAGTGGGCAATGGGCTTGGTCAGTGAGGTGGGAGGAGTGGTTAAGTGGGAGAATAGATGGACAGGTCAAAGAGGTGGGGACGTGCTGTGCTGGTTTTGGGATGAGGTCGGGGTGGGGAGATTTTGAAGCTTGTGAAGCCCACATTGATACCATTGGACTGTAGGGTTCCCAAGCGAAACATGAGGTGCTGTTCCTGCAACCTTTGGGTGACATCATTGTGGCACTGGAGGAGGCCCAGGATGGGCATGTCATCCAAGGAGTGGGAGGGGGAGTTGAAGTGGCTGACGACTGGGAGGTGCAGCCGTTTGTCACGAACCAAGTGAAGGTGATCCACAAAGCGGTCTCCGAGCCTCCGCTGGATTTCCCCGATGTAGAGGAGGCCACATCGGGAACATATGATACAATGTACCACATTAGCAGATGTGCAAGTGAACATCTGTTTAATGTGGAAGGTTTTCTTGGGGTCTGGGATGGGGATGAAGGGGGAAGTGTAGGGGCAGGTGTAGCACTTCCTGCGTTTGCAGGGAAAAGTGTCGGGGTGGTAAGGCTAGTGGGGAGTGTGAAGCAGACAAGGGAGTCACAGAGAGCGCGGTCTCTGGAATGCAGATAAGTTTGGGGGCGTCAGATTGTAGATGGCGGAAGTGGCAGAGGATGATGCGTCGAATCCGGAGGTCGGTACGTGAGGACGAGGGGGATTCTGTTATGGTTGTTATTGCAGGGTGGGGGTGTGAGGGATGAGTTGCGGGAAACACGAGAGATGCTGTCGAGTGCGTTTTCGACCACTATGAAGGGGAAATTGCGGTCCTTGAAAAACAAGGACATCTGGAATGTCCGGGAGTGGAATGTCTCACCTTGGGAGCAGATGCAACGGAGGTGAAGGAATTGCGAATAGGGGATGGCATTCTTTCAGGAAGGTGGGTGAGAGGAGGTGTATACTAGGTAGCTGTGGGGGTTGGTAGGCTTGAAATAAGTATCGGCTTCCAGGTGGCTGCCAGAGATGGAAACAGAGAGGGCCAGGAAGGAGAGACAGGTATTGGAGATGGTCCAGGTGACCTTAAAGTTGGGTTGGCAGGTTTTAGTAAAGTGGATGAACTGTTCGAGCTCCTCATGGGAGCAAGAGGCGGCACCGATATAGTATCATTGTAACGGAGGAAGAGGTACGGTTTAGGGCCAGTGTAGGTGCGGAAGGGGGACAGTGCCATGTATCCTACAAAGAGGCAGGCATATCTTGGGCCCATGGCCACCCCCTTTGTCTGTTGGAAGTGGGAAGAATTGTAGGACAAGTTGTTAAGGGTGAGGATGAATTCAGCTAAGCAGATAAGGGTGTCAGTGGAGGGGGAACTGGTCAGGCCTGCGGGGCAGGAAGAAACTGAGGTCTCTTGGTCTTGGAGACACTGATTTGGAGACCAAGTTTATGGCAGCCAGCAAGAATTCCACTTGTCAAATTCTGGATGTCTCCCTTGTTTTGGACAGTTAGGGCACAGTCATCTCCACACAGAAGCTTGCTGATTACTGTCACCTAGACTTCAGTGGAGGCTTAGAGCTTTGGAAGATTGAAAACCTTTCTGGAACAGACCTAATGTTGATACCTGAAGCCATGTCCCTGGTGGCTCCCCAAAGCATTGTATTCCCTGTGCTCACTGCACATGTTTGCTCCAATGCTGAGATGGACTGTATCCAATTATCAGTGTGCAAACATGACACAAACCACTAATGTGTTGGTAAGCTAAAATTTATTGACAGATTACTTAGGGACCTAGAAACAAAGTTAATTATTCAGCCTATCAAGACTCTTCTGCCTTACTGGACCAGAGCTGTACTTCTCCTCAATGCCATTTACTGTAATTTCTTCATATCCCTTAATGTCCTCAATGTTTATCAATTTCTGTCTTGAGCCTGTTCAATGTTACAGCTTCAACATCTGTCTAGGGTAGAGAATTCCAAAGATTGAGTGCTGCTGTGAAGAAGTTTCTCCTCATCTCAGTCTTAAGTGGACTGCCCTTTATCTTGAGATTACATCCTAATTCTACAGTTACCACCCCTGGCAAACTTCCTGTCTATACTTATCCTGTTATGCCCTGTAAGAATTCTGTACATTTCAATGAGATCACTTCATTCTTTGAATTTCTGGACATTAAATCAATTTTTGTCAATCTCTCTTGATAAGACAATTCATTATCTCAGGGATTAATCACTCCCACTGTCACAAGTATAACCTTCTATAGATCAAGAGACTAAAAATTGTACACAATTGTCTAAGTGAGGTCTCACCAAGGCACCTTACAATTGCAGCAAGACATCTTTACTCCTGCCCTCAAATCCCCTTGAAATGAATGCAAACCTATCATTTCATAGAATCATCAAATTCCTACAGAATGGAAGAAGGCCATTCGACCCAACAAGTCCACACTGCCTCTCTGAAGATATTCCATTTAGACCTATCCCCCTAACCTTACCCTGCATTTCCTACATTTCCCATGCTAATCCACCTAACTTACACACCCCTGGACACTACAGACAATTTAGCATGGCCAATCCAACTAACACACGCCTTTGGACTGAGGGAGAAAATTGGAGCAACTGGTGGAAACCCACATAGACTTGGGGAGAACATACAAACTCCACACAGGCAGTCGCCTGAGTTTGGAATTGAATCCAGACCCCTGGCATTGTTGAGGCTTCAGTGCTGACTACTAAGCCACTAAGCTGCCCATTTCTAATTTACCTCTGTAATTACATGCTGTACTTGCATGCTGGCTTTTAGTGATTCATAGACAATGACACCCAGATTTCTTTAGACACCTGCATTTCCCACTCTTTCACAACTGAAGAAATATTCTATCTTTCTAGCTTTCTACAAAATGAATAACTTCACATTATTCACATTATGTTCCATCCCGCCAGTCACATAGCATGTCTGTCCACTTGAAACTTCCTTGCTCCCTCTTCACAATGTAAGTTCTCACCCAGTTTTACGTTATCAACAAATTTGGAAGTACTATAATTGGTTCCCACATCCAGTTGATTTACTCAGATTGTGAACCAGTTGTAGACTTAGCACTGATTCTTGCAGTACCTCATTAGTAACAGCCTGTCATCCTGAGAATGATCTGTTTATTCCTCTTGGCAGTTTTCTGTCCATCAACTAATTCTCAATTCATGCTAGTATATTCCCTGAATCCCATGTGCACTCATTTCATTGACTTATTTCCTGCAAGAAACCTTACCTAAAGCTTTCTGAAAACTCAAATACACCATATCTATTGATTCTCCTTCCTCTATGCCTCAAGTAACACCCTCCAAAAAAGTTTATCAAATTTGATTTCTTATTCATAAATCCATATTGACACTGTCCCATTTTGCCATTCTTTTCTAAATGTTCAGTTATCATATTCTTTGATGTAAATTCTAATATTTTCCCTGTTATAAGCATTAGGTTACTGATCAATATGTTTGCATTTTTAATCATTATACCTTTGTATTCTCTAGTAATTCCTGGACTCATTAGTTCAATGCTGTAAGACCCTCAATGAGAAGATAACAGTGGTGATTGAGACAAAGCAGCCTACTCCAATTCCTCCATCTGCAAAACTTGGTGTTTCCTATCATTCTTGATTAACATTTTTTGCTTAAATAGCTACTCAAAGGTTTTCCTCCACCACACACCGGTTCCATGTTCACTGATTCATTGAGTGAAATTTAAAGCCCTCCGCAAGTTTGGTTTAGAGGCTTGTTTGTTATTTAACCATGTTAGACCATAAGACCATAAGACATAGGAGTGGAAGTAAGGCCATTCAGCCCATCAAGTCCACTCTGCCATTTAATTGTGGCTGATGGGCATTTCAACTCCACTTCCCTGCACTCTCCCCGTAGCCCTTAATTCCTTGTGAGATCAAGAATTTATCAATCTCCGCCTTGAAGACATTTAATGTCCTGGCCTCCACTGCGCTCCGTGGCAATGAATTCCACAGGCCCAACACTCACTGTCTGAAGAAATGTCTCCTCATTTCCGTTCTAAATTGACCGCCTCTAATTTTAAGGCTGTGCCCACGGGTCCTAGTCTCCCCGCCTAATGGAAACAACTTCCCAGCATCCACCCTTTCTAAGACATACATTATCTTATAAGTTTCTATTAGATCTCCCCTCAACCTTCTAAACTCTAATGAGTACAATCCCAGGATCCTCAGTCGTTCAGCGTACGTTAAACCTAGCATTCCAGGAATCATCCATGTGAATCTCCACTGGACTTGCTCCAGTGCCCGTATGTCCTTCCTGAGATGCGGGGCCCAAAATTGGACACAGTATTCTAAATGGGGCCTAACTAGGGCTTTATAAAGTCTCAGAAGCACATCTCTACTTTTATATTCCAACCCTCTTGAGATAAAGGACAACATTACATTCGCTTTCTTAATCACGGACTTTACCTGCAAGTTAACCTTTAGCGAATCCTGGGCCAACAATCCCAGATCCCTTTGTACTTCTGCTTTATGAATTTTCTCGCCATTTAGAAAATAGTCCATGGCTGTATTGTCTTTTCCAAAGTGCAAGACCTTGCATTTGCTCACATTGAATTTCATCAGCCATTTCCTGGACCATTCTCCTAAACTGTCTAAATCTTTCTGCAGCCTCCCCACCTCCTCAGTACTACCTGCCTGTCCACCTGTCCTCGTATCATCGGCAAACTTCGCCAGAATGCCCCCAGCCCCTTCATCCAGATCATTAATATATAAGGTGAACAACTGTGGCCCCAATACTGAACCCTGTGGGACACCACTTGTCACCAGTTGCCATTCCGAAAAAGAGCCTTTTATCCCAACTCTCTGCCTTCTGTCAGACAGCCAATCCTCAATCCAAGCCAGTAGCTCACCCTGAACACCATGGGCCCTCACCTTACTCAGCAGCCTCCCGTGACGGTGTTAGAGGGTGTGAGATGGGGATTCAATTTTCTTCCTGTCACTGCCTCTGTTAAGTCCAGGGTGGGAACACTCATGGATTGTTGTCCGGCCCAACATTAATTGAGGGCTTCATGTGTGAAATTAATACTACTTACAAGTCTCATCCTGTGTTATTGGTATTCAGCCAGTAGGTGGTGGTGTTTAATTCTCACCCTGGCGGACAGTTTGTGCACATAGACTCCAGCTCAAGCGTGTTTTTATGTCAGCAGACTAGACAATTACACAGGAACAAATTAAGGCCTAACTGGAGGTTATGCTGGGTAGCACATCAGAGCAGAATTAAAGAGATAACTTTTTCTGTTATGATAAATTTTTGTTCCATGTTTCCTGTGTTCTTATCAACAAGGACCATTTGTATATTTCCGAAAAAGACACATTCTGTTGAAACCTTTTGGTCTTGCACTCATCAAGACAATTGGCAAGATATGGCAATGCTAAGGGAAAATAACATTTACATTGATTGAGAATAGAGTGCTTATTGTTTGACAAGCGAGACATTTATTCTATAAATACTGGTAGTGTTTGTTTAGTAAATCTTGGTTTAGTAAAGCAACTCAGTATTTCACAGAAGTATTATCAAATAAAATTTGATACCAAGATAGGTAAGAAGATATTAAGACAGATGACTGAAAAGTTGACCAGGGTTAAGTCTTAATGAACATATTGAAGAAGAGAGAAAGGAAGCAGAAAGTTGTAGGGACAGAATTCCAAAGTTTAGGATCTTGGCGTGTAACTACATTTAAAGAAGCATGGCTTCATATTCAGGTAATACAAAATGTAACTTTTCTTTACCTGCGAAACTGCTCATGGAACCACAGTGAACTGAGGTATTCTAGACAACTATAGTTTGGGGACAGAATAAGACCAGGGTTAAGGAGAAGAAAAGATAGAAATAGGGCAAGGAGGAAAGAATAAAATTGGAGTGATGGTTACAAAGGAGAGAGGAAGAGCTGAAAGGAGCAAGGGAAGAGAGGGTGGTGAAAGGAATTGTACTGGTGGAGTGAATTGAATTCTACTACTGAGTACAAGTGAATTGAAGGTGAAGTGGATAAGGACCAGGGACAATAGCAAGGGGGTGTGGGAGGAAAGGGGAAATTGAAAGGTTGGTGAAGGAAACAGTTTTGGAGAAAATAATCCACTGAACGAGAATTGTTGCTGGATGCAGGCTCTCCTACACAGTGTCACTAACTTTTTTTTATATATAAGATGGCCACTTAATAATGCAAATGTTAACATATGTGAAAATATAGCAGATACTGCAGATTTGGAAATAATTATTGCAGCCTGCTTCAATTTTAATAGCCAATAGATTAATTATAAAATTTTTCTGTGGCTCTCCAGTGTGTCTCATAAAATGGCATTAAGAAATGAAAAAAGCTATCTAGACTGGCTGTTCTTGTCATTATTTGTGAATATAACAAAAGGAGCTAGCTACAACACAGAAGAATATTAACATCAGAAAAGATGGAATAAGTAACCTAAGGATGACATTGGTAGTTGCTAAAATTTGAACTGCCAGTTGGTGTCAGTTAAGAATAGGAACTCTCTTAAGTAAGGAATCACAGTGAGAAAGGATACTATGACAATAATAACTCATTAATCTTGACTGCAATATGAGAAGCTGAAGTTCATAGCAAGAATAAATTGTGAATCAGGGCTAAGTTTATGAAAACTTGCAGATTGAAGTGTAGAACTTGAATTATTTGTGATTAAATTCAGAAGGCAAATGACAGAAAATGGATTCTAAATGTGCACAATTTCTTTCATCCAGTGAAAAAGCATAAATTTTTAAAATGTGTCTATAAAATTGGTTTATTATATAATTATAAGCTGATATGAATATTACTGTAACATACGATAATTTTGATAAGTCTTTTGATACCCCTTTTGAAGGGGTAATTCATTTCAACTGAAGCTATGTGACAAAAAACCTTATACTGTTATCATTAGCAGTACTCACTAATGTGACAAGATCAATTATTTTACTTTAGAGTCATTCAAGTGAAAACCCTCTCTTCAGCTTTCTTTATTTATCCTTGCTCATTTTCTTGCCATCCAAAACATATAGCTAATGCTCCAAAATCTTATATGTGAGACAGTGTTTTCCATATCTATTTTCCGTATATGTATTGCATGAAAAGCTGGTCAATCATTATGGTACAACCACATTCTGCAGAAGTGGAAAGGTTGAGACCACACTAAGACATTTCATTAATCCACAACTGGCATTTCACCAATGAATACCATATCTAGTTCAGTGGTGTTACAATACCATAGATTCAAAATCAACTTGGGCTATTAATAGAATGCGAATTCTGCATTTGAAAGCATGCGTTCCAGAATGGTTCATTAAAGAGCATTAAGAAGCAGGAGTACATTTGTAGCCTTGGAAGCTCTGAAATAGTGATGCCAGTTTTGATTACTCAACTATCTTCCTGACTGAGACAGTATAATCTGTATGGCCTGATACCTTATAACATATTGTCATTGCAGTGTTCATGTATAATTGTCATTTTATGGAGGATCAACGTTTTGGGCACAAATCTTGCCTGCTACTGATGGAGCAGTTTGACCAGTTTTGCTCTGGACCATTCGATGAAACACTAAACTTAATTTGACCTAAATATATCTCATCTAGATGGTGCTGGAATGCCTTGGCAATAATTAGGATTCTCTACAAGGCAACAAAGGGAAAAGAGAATGGAATTAACGCAAAATAAATCAATTTTTTTTTGTTTAAAGTCTTGTTTGATTAGGAGTTGAACTTCTTCATTACTTTGCCATATTGCAGCATTTATTGGACATTAAAAATACATTTTTGAAGAAATCCATGTGAAAGTCATTTCAGCTGTTTGTATTTCTTTAAAATGCTTCTCTCAGATTTCCTTTGTTTGTGATCCTTTGTGAACACCTGCCAAATCTTCACAGGCCCCATCTGCAAATGAAAGTGTGAAAACCAATGACATTGTAAAGGCAAATATCCTGCTTGCACACTCTGGGGAACCAAAGATGAGCTATACATGATGCAGCCCATCAGGATAACCTGATTAGGGCAGGAGTAATAGGTTTAGGAGGCTTGAATAATTTGGAAAGTTTCTTTAGAAATGTTTGTAGTTAGTAAATGCTTTTTAACCATTTTTCTAACTGAGACCAGTAATCTATCAGAACATGGTGCCTATTTCCATGCAATGTGAAATAAAGGTTAAACATATATGCACTCTTCGATTCTTTCATGCATGTGGTTAATCTAATCACTGACTCAACTGAAGGTATTTTGCCTATTTGTCACCATTAAGTCGGAATTTCATTGGCAGTTTGAAATAATTGGTTTGAAACCCATTAAACTGTTAGCTGTAAACTACCATTCTTATCAGGAGATGCTGTTGAACTAAGAAATTACACTTGATGCTACTTCTTTAAATTCTTCATTTTGAATTTGTAACCATAAACTATAATTATGTGTTAACAGTTCCCAGAATGATAAAACTCTGGTGCTAAAGTTGCCAGGCTTTACCCTTGAACATATGGTCACACTGTTTCAGAGATTAATGTTCTCCAACTGTTTCATGTCTAGGTTTGCAGTCAGCACGTTATGAATATAAAACTGTCAGTCTGTTGGAATGATAGCAAAACATCTCCTGGAATATGACAGAAGTCCAATTGAATGAAATTCTTGTTTTGTCGTAACTGACGAGAGAAGTGGTAGGGACAGATTGCTGTTAAGAGTTACATAACATGCAAGGTTTAATGAATGAAACAAAATTTGAAATGAAGAATTATAAAGCTAATTAAATATCAGGATGACTGTTGGAAATTATTAAATTATCAAGTGTATAATAAGACATGGATCAAAAGATGGATTTGAGGCACAGAATCAATCATGATCTGATTTGATCATATAAAAGGCTTAAGGCACTGAATATCCTATTCCTGTACCTGTGTTCCTAAAATAAAGCTTTTAGAATACTGCAGCAATCTGTTACACATGGACAATTACTGTTAGCCTAAATTTGTCCTTGTGGTTATGTTAAGGGAACTCTGGAGTATAAATTCAATATCACTGCATTTGTTTGAATGCATACAATGGATGTAACAGTGACATTATGTAGAGTGACAGCAAATGCAAATTTAGGGGAGCAACAAAAACTTCTATTAAATTCATCCAGCAATTTGGGTGTTACCTAAGATGACGACAAGGCTATTTTAATATCATAAGATAATAAAATGTGAGGCTGGATGAACACAGCAGGCCAAGCAGCATCTCAGGAGCACAAAAGCTGACGTTTCGGGCCTAGACCCTTCATCAGAGAGGGGGATGGGGGGAGGGAACTGGAATAAATAGGGAGAGAGGGGGAGGCGGACCGAAGATGGAGAGCAAAGAAGATAGGTGGAGAGGGTGTAGGTGGGGAGGTAGGGAGGGGATAGGTCAGTCCAGGGAAGACGGACAGGTCAAGGAGGTGGGATGAGGTTAGTAGGTAGCTGGGGGTGCGGCTGGGGGTGGGAGGAAGGGATGGGTGAGAGGAAGAACCGGTTAGGGAGGCAGAGACAGGTTGGACTGGTTTTGGGATGCAGTGGGTGGGGGGGAAGAGCTGGGCTGGTTGTGTGGTGCAGTGGGGGGAGGGGATGAACTGGGCTGGTTTAGGGATGCAGTGGGGGAAGGGGAGATTTTGAAACTGGTGAAGTCCACATTGATACCATATGGCTGCAGGGTTCCCAGGCGGAATATGAGTTGCTGTTCCTGCAACCTTCGGGTGGCATCATTGTGGCAGTGCAGGAGGCCCATGATGGACATGTCATCAAGAGAATGGGAGGGGGAGTGGAAATGGTTTGCGACTGGGAGGTGCAGTTGTTTGTTGCGGACTGAGCGGAGGTGTTCTGCAAAGCGGTCCCCAAGCCTCCGCTTGGTTTCCCCAATGTAGAGAAAGCCGCACCGGGTACAGTGGATGCAGTATACCACATTGGCAGATGTGCAGGTGAACCTCTGCTTACGCACCCCCAGCTACCTACTAACCTCATCCCACCTCCTTGACCTGTCCGTCTTCCCTGGACTGACCTATCCCCTCCCTACCTCCCCACCTACACCCTCTCCACCTATCTTCTTTGCTCTCCATCTTCGGTCCGCCTCCCCCTCTCTCCCTATTTATTCCAGTTCCCTCCCCCCATCCCCCTCTCTGATGAAGGGTCTAGGCCCGAAACGTCAGCTTTTGTGCTCCTGAGATGCTGCTTGGCCTGCTGTGTTCATCCAGCCTCACATTTTATTATCTTGGAGTCTCCAGCATCTGCAGTTCCCATTATCTCTGATACTATTTTAATATCAAACTTGTTTGTTGGTGAATTTAGGGGAATAACTGTGAATAAAGTTAGTCCATGTATTATTGAGATTATAGGCGCAACATTGAGGGCCTGTTCTGCGCTGTACTGTTCTATGTTCTTAGGTGGCCAAATCTGGGGATTGGCCAGGCTATATTAAGTGGCAGAGAGAATGGGCATAGTGATAAGAATTGCAGATAACAGAATGGGACCTGAGTAGGATATTGTTGAAGGTGCATGGTTTCTAATGTAGTGTCCAGGTAATAGTCACTCTGGCTTCGATATGAAGAGGGTGCTGGACAAACAGGATATTGGCATCTCAACAGAGGGGCTGCAGAGGTCCCAGGGGTTCAACTGAAACTCAGGAAAAGTGAAGGGTCATCAGGAGCACAGGATCATTACACCTTAGGGAACATGAGGATAATTTGTGGGTCGCCTGCAAGTCACTGCATAGTGTTAAGTTGAAACTTCATTATGTTGATTCAAAATTCCACCAGACAATAAGGGTTTGGCATCAACAAACAAAATCCGTATTGGGAAGAGTAAACAGCTATTTTTCGAAAGGAGGCTGAGTTCAGAGCTAGAGTGTGAAGTCTCCAAAAGGGCTGGTCCAGTAATCAGGAGTTCTGTGGTTACACATACAATCTATCTGCTATCAATTCACACAGAAGCAGAATCTCGAAACCCCTCATTGTGCTTTCTGCGATTTGCTGCTGGGGCTGCAGTTGTAATAACCTTTACTGGTTAACAGGTTCCTAGGACCAAGTTCTGTACATTGAATTCTGTATGTACACAACATGTCCTGTCAACAAAGACCTCTCTGATGAAGGGTCTAGGCCCGAAACGTCAGCTTTTGTGCTCCTGAGATGCTGCTTGGCCTGCTGTGTTCATCCAGCTCCACACTTTGTTATCAAGGAATAAATATGTTTGTTTAACCATTTACGTCCTTCTGCCTGCTTTTCTGTGTTGTCTTATTTCCTCCTAGCAACTTGGATGATGAATCTTGCTTAGCAGAGTTGTTTTGTATTCCTTACCATGCAGCAGCACCTGGGATGAGAAATATATTTCAGGGTGACAGGAAGGCAAAGTTTGGGTTCTTCTTTACCTCTCAGTATTTCATGAATGCCTTCTTCATTAACTGGATGTATTTCTTTGAAGTTTTGTCCATTTAGAAGATATGAAGATGAGGCTAAACATACACTATACAACAGACTTCTTGAACTCTGTGGAGGTGGAATGGGTTCTAACATCATTTCTTTCCCTTTCAGGACCATCTGATCAACCCTCAATAAAATACATATTGAACGTAGCTGATGTGGCACCTCTGTGTAGCACATTGTATAAGTGGCAACTCAAAATCTCACTTGCCTGCATTGTGGAAACACTGCGTCATAGTGTTGAAGTAATGTTGAGATTTTTGAGTGTTTTCTAAGGCTCCCCGATGCTACACATGGTCAACTGCTTCCTTGATGTAAAGGGCAG
Source organism: Stegostoma tigrinum (assembly GCF_030684315.1). NCBI lineage: Eukaryota > Metazoa > Chordata > Chondrichthyes > Orectolobiformes > Stegostomatidae > Stegostoma > Stegostoma tigrinum. Next base: position 58,182,675 of record NC_081363.1, on the reverse strand, counting down.
TCACTAGCAGCTCATCTCTCAAGTCAACAAAGACTCTTACCAGTTTTTATAGATGCACCTAGAAAGCACCCTATAAGGATGCATCACAGTGTGGTATGGCAGCTGCTCTTTCCAAGACTGTACAGTCAGTTGTGAACACAGTCCAGTCCAGTCCATCTCACAAACCAGCCTTCCATCCACTGACTCCATGTGCATTTCCCACTTCCTCAAGGACATAAGAAAAGCCCGGTTATATTCTCTTCCACTCTCTTCTGTCAGGCAGAAGATATAAAAGTTTGAATAGGCGTACAAACAGATTCAAGAACAGCTTCTTTCCTATTGTTATCAGACTTTTGAATGGACTTTTCAAATGTTAATCAGATCTCTCTCTCTCTCTCTCTCTCTCTGTCTGCAGCTTTTCTGCAGCAGTAACACTGTTTCCTGCACTCTGTTGTGATACTTGATGCACTTTGTATGGTCCAATCTGCCTGTAGAGTACACAAACCAACACTTTTCACTGTATTACTCTACATATGACAAGAATAAATCAAATCAAATCAGAACCAAGGATGTAAAGTGATGTGGATCTGAGTGACCGGCAGATCCTAAATTGAAAGTTGGTGAGAAGATTATTGCTGAATAGCTGCTGTTTGATAGCACTGTCAACAACAACATTCATCACTCTTTTGTTAACTGAGAGCAGACTGGTGGGTGTTAATTGACAATATTAAATTTGTCCTAATTTTTGTGAATTTAAACAATTTTCATATTGTTAGATAGATGCCAATGTTGTAACTATACTGTAGTAATTTAGCTACAAGCATGGTTAGTTTTGGCAATTTCTGGAACAAGGTTAGTGAAATTAATTGTCAATGGATTTGTTTGTAGTTTGTATTTGCCCCTTGGTGCAAATGACCAAGCAGCTCATGCTTTGCTGAACAGGTTCGTAGGACTAAATGGCATTCATTTGTTTCTGTGGAGGAGACATTTTCAGCTCTACAGCTGAAATGTTGTCAATATCCAGAGCCTTGGCAGTATGCAGCGCAGTCTTGGTTTCATGATATCAGTGGATTTAGTCTTATGGGCTAAAAGTTGATTACTGTGATAGTGGGGGTCATCACCTGAGGCAGAGATGAACAATCCACAAGGCATTTCTGGCTGATGATGGTAATGTATGCTTCAGTTCTTTCTTTTGCACTGATACACTGGGTGCCCCCATCATTCACGATGGGGATACCTGTACTGTCTGCTCATCTGATTAGTTGTTTAATTATCCACCACCATTCACGACTGGGAATATGACAGAATTGCAGAACACTAATTTGAAATATTAGCCGCAAGATCACTTAGCTACTCCAACATCATCTTCCTTCGAGTGTGCAGGTCCAGTTGAAAATTACATCCAACAGGCTCCAGCACACATTATCTTCTTGCTCTCTCAATTTTTGGTTGGATGACGTTCAGATGACTGGTATTTTAAAAAATGTTCTACAAATATCATTGCATTGCACTTATATCTACATATTAAAACCCAGAATTAATTAGTTTTTAAATGGATTATCAAAGGCATCCCTTTATCCAAAGGAAGAATCTGACTTTTCGACTCAAAGTGCAATTCTTGATTTTCTATGCCCTCAGCAATTCCATAAGACACTTTCATGAGCTGTCTGCCCTTGTGACAATTGTCCCTATTGAAGTGCCATTTAATACATGGAGTAATTTGCTCTCATTCAGAACTAGTCCAAATTAATTTAGATTAATTATAAATCCTAGACATGCAGCCAGGATGTCTTGCCTTGCATGGATAGATTTTGTGTTAGTGATTTGAACAAGAGAGCCGTAAGGTCATTAATGTCATTAATTACACGCAGAGACACAAATAGGGCTAGGTTTTGGCCAAAGTGCACTGATTATTCATTGTCAACTGCGAAGGACATCTACAGAATGAGAAAATATAAATTAAATAAGATAGGGTCATCCCATTAAGTCCATAGTTAGAGATGGAGGTGGTGTGCCTGTGAGTGGGGTTGCTTTGGTGATTGAGAAGCTAGCCTGGAGAAACTTCAACCTCGCAACTGTCTGTAGGTTTGAAGTTCTTGTGGCCTGTATGAATGAAACCAGGTTAGATAGATGACCTGACTATGGCATTACTGTCAAGAAACAATTCAAGTTGAGGACATGAAGCTATGAAGAGAGGTTGAATAGATTAGGATTATTTTCATTAGAAAGATGGAGATTGAGGGGGGACCTGATTGAGGTCTACAAAATCATGAGGGGTATAGACAGGGTGGATAGCAAAAAGCTTTTTCCCAGACTGGGGGACTCAGTTACTAGGGGTCATGAGTTCAAAGTGAGAGGAGGGAAGTTTAAGGGAGATATGCATGGAAAGTTCTTTATGCAGAGGGTGGTGGGTGCCTGGAACGCGTTGCCAGCGGAGGTGGTAGACGCAGACACGTTAGCGTCTTTTAAGATATATTTGGACAGGTACATGGATGGGCGGGGAGCAAATGGACACAGGCCATTAGAAAATAGATGACAGGTTAGACAGAGGATCTTGATCGGCGCAGGCTTGGAGGGCCAAAGGGCCTGTTCCTGTGCTGTAGGTTTCTTTGTTTCTTTGATAGTAACAGGAATATAACCCGAGTAGGGGACAGTGTAATCAGAAGACAGAGTTTCTCCATCATTCTCTGTGATTATTTCAGAGTTCCCGCATTCTGTAGTATTTTGTTTTTACTTGAATATTCTTATGAAACTTGCCATGGCATTTGTAGAGACGTTGTTTCTCCTCTGACAAGAAGGTATGATCTTAAAGTAAGGGCAGCTCATTAAAGTGTGAGATGAAGAGGAATTCCTCTCCCAAAGAATGATGAATCTGTGGAATTCAGTCAGAGCATCCTAACACAGTAAGTTAGGACAACCTCTGATTCCAGTCCACGGTCAGTCCCCCCCTCAATGTGCTTTGAGTAAGGATGCTCGCCATATAAAGGGTAATGAGCCAAATTCAGGCAGCCCACTACCAGTTTGACTGTTTCTGCCCATAGTGTCCTGTTTTTCCTCCTAGAGGGAGAGAAGGGCAAGTAAGTTAATGGCACAGTTCTTACTTTTGGTGCAGGTTGGGAGATGTCCTGAGTGAGTCAGTCAGAAGCACAGTGGGCTTTCAGGCTTAGGGGTTGGGGTGGTGGTAGCAAGTGAGGAAAGATGTTGTCTGCAACGGTGAGATTGGTAGAGCATGAGCCTGTTATAGGAAGGATATTATTAAGCTAGACAGAGTTCGGAAGAGATTTGCCAGGATATTGACAGATATAGAAGTTTTGAGTTGTACAGAAAAGCTGGTTAAACTGGGACATTTTTCCACTGGCGTGTAGGAGATTGAAAAGTGACCTTATAGAGGTTTATAAAATCATGTAGGGTATTGATAGGGTTAATAGTAGGTGTCTTTTCCATAGGGTGGGCCGTATCAAGACTAGGGGACACATTTTTAAGGTGAGAGGAGAGAGATTTGAAAAAGATGTGGGAGACAAATTTCTTACACAGAGGGTGGTTCGCATATGAAATGAACTTGCTGAGGAAGAGGTGGATGCAGGTACAATTACAATGTTTGATTAATATTTGGATAATTACATGAATTGGAAAGGTTTGGAAGGTTATGGTCCAGGAGCAGGCAGGTGGGATTAATCTAGTTTTTGATTATGTTTGGCATGGGGCTGGTTGGACCAAAGGGTCTGTTTCCATGCTTTATGAATCTATATTTATATGATTCTATGTGAGGTGGGTACAGAGGCTGAGAGGGAGTGAGTGTGAGGTATTGGACAGAAGATGGTGGTACTTTTCCTGGCCATGCGGAGAAGTTAATCAGCTTTCCTGTTACAGTGGTATGCATTCCTCCATATGACTGAAACTAACCTGGAGGACAACCTCGGTGTTGTGGCTTCCACTGCTGGTCCGAGGGGAAGAGGAAGTCCACTCTGAATGATCCTGTCTAGTAGGATCTGAGGTCCCTTCCTGCACAGTGAACCTCCAGATTTCCCTATGTCCCATGACTAGGACAAATGTCAGAAACTGTGCAGGGCAACCTCTGGCTGACAAAAATTGTCCGAGTGCACACAACAGCTTTAAAGTGGCAGAGGTACAAGGAATGCCAGTGAATTCTAGGGTATCTGCTAAGTGGTTAATCGTTCCGGGAATGGCAAGTTGTCAAATGGGGATGGAATTGCACGTGAACAATGTGTTAGGGGATGGGTAGATAGTAAATGGTACAAGTTTGGTAAGACCAGTGAAAAAACTCACTAGGCCTGCAATAAAATCCCTCCACAAAACCCAGCACAACTAGAACTTAGCCAAAACAATGCAAGGTTTAGCCCAGTGTTTTTCAAAACGCTAGGTTCATCAGAAAATATTTCCTTAAGAAGGATTAGCAACCCGATGCCAATTTTTCAACATAAAACAACATGGCAACTACAAAAGAAGCTGTAAAGGCATAAATCCTTCATCACGCTGAAAACCTATTGAAGGTCGTGGAGAAGAAGGGGCAAACTGTGTATATAAAGTTTCCTATCCTTTGTACAAAAAGGTAAAATGCAGTATTTCTCCAATTTAAAGCATTTAAACAAATGGTTGAAAATGAATTTTAAAACAAAAAATGGGAAAATAATTCTAAAACATTTAGAAGATTTTTCAATTTTAAGTAACATAAATTTAGGAATACTTCTGAAAAGTAAAATAATAAAAAAGCAGTTAATAACCTTCATAAAAACAACAAAGCTCTGAAAGATAAAGCTTCATTATCAATTAATCTTCATTACCAGAAGAAATTATTATAATCTTTAGAAAACTTGAAGAAGAAATTTCAACATTCATACAATTGAAGTGATTGAATAGCAAAATAATCACATATGCTGAAGACTTGAAAAATGCCAGCAAAAGCTTTCAAGTAAATCATTAAAATATGAGAAACAATAACATAGAATCCCTCCAGTGTAGAAGCAGGCCATTTGGCCCACTGAGTCCACACTGCGGCTCTGAAGAGCATCCCACCCAGACCCACCCCCTACCCTATGCCTGCATTTCCTGCCCTAGACACAATGGGCAATTTAGCATGGCCAATCTTCCTAACCAGCACATCTTTGGATTGTGGGAAGAAACTGGATCACCTAGAGGAAATCCACGCAGACTTGGGGAGAATGTGCAAACTCCACGCAGACAGTTGCCTGAGAGTGGAATCAACCCAGGTCCCCAGCACTGTGAGGCAGTCGTACTAACCACTGAGCCACTATGCCACCTCAAACAGTTAGATATAACAATTGAGAAAGATACAACACTTGGATCACAACTCCTTCACACAGAGCATTGAACTAGACTATAATTCATGAGATACAAAATTAATTTAGGATTACAGATGAAACTCAGAGAAAAGCAAATAAATATACTTCTTTACCCTGCATATCCAGTCGCAGTTCATATTTTTAAATAACAGACTATAATAGAAAAAATCAATAACTTTGATAATATTGTAACAGCCTTTGATAACTATTATGCATCAAGTACTAATTGTATAATGGACTGATCAAGATTTGATAGAAGAATACAGCCTCCACAATAACTTAATGACAACTTTATTAATGACCTTAATACATTGTCAGAATTTTGCGCTATAGTGATTTAATTAATTTATTTATAGTGTTACAATTAAAAATGAAACTTACATTGGAAAGAACTTTCAAAGCTGAAACTTGAATGCAGCACAAGAGGATGATGGGAACTGAAATCCAACTTAGCTCAGGAGATCATCAGAAATTATTGATATCATAGAGTCCCAACAGTGTGGAAACATGCCCTTTGGCGCAACAAGTCCACACTGGCCCTAAGAACATCCCATCCCCCTCTAACCCACATATCCTTGAACACCATGGACAATTTAGCATGGCCAATCCACCTAGCCTGCACATCTTTTTACTGTGGGAGGAATCTGGAGCATCCAGAGGAAACCTGCATTGACACGGGGAGAATGTGCAAGCTCCTCAGTGACAGTTGCCTGAGGGTAGAATTGAACCCAGGTCCCTAGTGCTGTCAGGCAGCGGTGGTAACCACTGAGCCACCATCCACCTCTAAGAATTGTAATCCCACATAAAGAGGAGACTTTGAAACAACATGCAGCCTCATCAAGCTGAATGAAACTTTTGTGGGACATTACTAGAGTCAAAAGCAACCATTGAACCACAGACAGCAGGTAACCTTTACAGCACAGATCTTTTGGAAGTAAACATTTCTTCAATACAACATATATCATTATGTAATGATATGTAAACTATAATAGAGAACAGCAATGATACAGGCAGAATGCTGCTCAAGATCAAAGGCACAATATGAATACTCTGAAAATACAAAGCCAATACTATGTACAGCAGGTATATATTATCAGAAACAAACACTGCCAGTTTTTGAACAAAAACCCATTTTTCATTCTTCAAATTCTACAGCATGTTGAAGAATCTGGACCAGTCAGAAACCAAATACCACTGATCAATGTAAATTTACTGAAAAAGAGGAAGACTTCACAAGCTTCAGAGATTGTTCACTGATACTAAAAGAAGAAAAAAATCTCACCAATTATGATAAATTAAACTGGTATCTGACTATACTTCCTGACAAAGCAATCAGAAAATCTTGCAAGATAACAAAGTGTGGAGCTGGATGAACACAGCAGGCCAAGCAGCATCTCAGGAGCACAAAAGCTGATGTTTCGGGCCTAGACCCTTCATCAGAGAGGCTTTCTGATGAAGGGTCTAGGCCGAAAACGTCAGCTTTTGTGCTCCTGAGATGCTGCTTGGCCTGCTGTGTTCATCCAGCTCCACACTTAGTTATCTTGGATTCTCCAGCATCTGCAGTTCCCATTAACACTGAGAAAATCCTGCAAGGTGGCTCAGTGATTAGTGCTGCTACCTCATAGCTCCAGGGACCGAGGTTCAATTCTACCCTCAGGCCACTGTCTATATGGTGTTTACACGTTGTCCCCATATTGCTCATGTTTCCTCCCACATTCCGGGGATGCACAGGTTAAGTGGATTGGGCATGCTGAATTGCCCACAGTGTCCAGGGATGTGCAGGCATTCCTTTATCAGAATAGTCTTCATTGTCATGTCCAATCAACTGAGTTCAGTAAAAAGTTGGCAATATCACCTTTCAGCACCATCGAGGTGCAGTTAGTTTGAGTGTTGTTACACGGTTTAAAAAATAGTTAGCATGGGAACAGAGTTTAAAAAGTCCAGAAGGATAATAAAAGTGACCATAATGATGAAGGTCTAGGCCCGAAACGTCAGCTTTTGTGCTCCTGAGATGCTGCTTGGCCTGCTGTGTTCATCCAGCTTCACACTTTATTATCTTGGATTCTCCAGCATCTGCAGTTCCCATTATCTCTGACCATAAGTACTTAAGTTCCAGTCCATTTCCAACATAAGTCCATGCCCGCCGGCCGCAGAACTTGAGGTCACGCTGCCTCCATCCAGGACTCGCTCGGCCGCTGCTCCCGGACTCAGCCTGCTTGCTCCACCACCGCTACTGGAATTGGCCCGCAAGCTCCACCACCGCTACTGGAATTGGCCCGCTCGCTCCACCACTGGACTCGGCCACTCGTTCTGCTGTTGCCATGGGACTCACCCAGGCTCGTTCTGTCGCTGCCACAGGACTCTACCTGTGAATCGTCTCGCTTGGTCTGCCAGAGGACCTGGCCCACACGCTCAGCTCCCACTCGGGCTCTGGCCATGATCCATCTCCCTTTACTCCACTCTCCAGGTAGGCAGTGTGATCAAAAAGTTGGATAAGTGGATTAGCCATGCAAAATGCAGGGTTAAAGGGATCGGGTCTGGGGTTGGGTGGCCTAGTCTTCGGTGGGTCAATGTGGACTCAATGGGCTAAATGGCCTGCTTCCACACTGTAGGGATTCTCTGGTTCTATGAAAATACCACGGATTTCGCATGTTTGGAAGAATTTTCAATTGTCTGCTGAATGTACACAAATCTTCAAAAGCAGACCATCAGGTCTCCTTGGCAATATAACCAGGAGGTGTTAGCAGTAAGCTTTTGACACAGGCAGTTCTGCTGTTTAGAGGAAGCAGTATCAAACATCAGTCAGCTTTTCTGTTTATGATTGGACCTAATAAAATGACTGAATTATTCAAAAAACAAAAAGCCCAGAGAAAAGGATCACAAATGCAAGCTGTCATAGAGTCATACAGCATGGAAACTTTCAGTTCAACTCATCTGCACAGACCAGACTTTCCAATCTGATGCAGTTTCATTTGCCAGCATTTGGCCTGTATCCCACTAAACACTCCTTATTCATATACCCACCCAGATGTCTTTTAAATGCTATATTTGTACCAGCCTCTACCACCTCCTCTGGCAGCTCATTCCATACATACACCATACTCTGTAAGCAAAAGTTATACCTCAGGTCCCTTTTAAATCTTTCCTCTCTCACCTTAAACATATGTCCTCTAGTTTTGGACTCCCCCACCCTAGGAAAAAGACCTTGGCTAATCACTGTATCCATACCCTTCATGATTTTGTGAAACCCTGTAAGTTACCCCAAAGCGGTCCGACATACCAGGGAAAAAAAGCCCAGGCCTATTCATCCTCTCCCTATAATTCAAACCCTCCAGTCCTAGCAACATCCTCAAAAATCTTTTCTGCATCCTCTCAAGTTTAACAACATCCTTCCTATTGAAGGGTGATCAGAACTGTATGCAGTATTCTAAAAGCAGCCTCACCAATATCCTGTACAGCTGCAACGTGACGTTCCAACTCCTATACTCAATGTTCTGACCAATGAAGGCAAGTGTACCAAACGCCTTCTTCACCACCTTATCTACTTTCAAGGAACTATGCACCTGCACCGTAGCGTCACTTTGTTCAGCAACACTCCTCAGGACCCTACCATTAACTGTTTAAGTCCGGCCCTGATTTGCTTTACCAAAGTGCAACACTTCACGTTTACCTAAAACTCCACCTACTACTCCTCGGCCCATTGGCCCATCTGATCAAGATCCTGTTGTACTCTGAGATAATAATCTTCACTGCCCATGACATCACCATTTGGGTGCCATCTACAAGCTTACCTTCGATATTCTCATCCAAATCATTTATATAAGTGGTGAAAAGCAATGGGCTGAAAGAAGAAGATGAATACTTTCAGACACACATTTAACTTCTCTGACACAATTTGAAGAAAATACAAACTCCTCAAGGAAAGCAAATATTTTACAGCAGCATTGATGAGAGAGGATGTAGTCAGCAAATGGGAATCAAATGTCAACCAAAGGCCCAATGTAGCAGCAAAGTATTTCTTCAATAGCAGTAAACTTTCCACCTAACAAAATTAAAGTCAGAAACTTGGGATAGTATTAAACTGACTTTACTTATCAGAAACAATCGTTTCATAATTTAATAACCAGGAGAATGCTGAGTTGGAAGCCTTTGTATAAGATAGTTAGTCATGGAAAGAGTGAACTGACATTCGGAGATAGATTCTGCACATCAGGATATAAAGATCTGTTCCTAGGAGGATTTAACCAGTGTCCTAACCTGATTCAATGTTTGTTAGCAAAGCTGTTTGAGAATGTTTCAGCAGTAATAATGTGAACTTACTCTTGATTTGGATCTGATGGTTCACAAGGAGTCATGGATTGAGAATTGGACAGCAGAGCAATAACAAAGGTAGCACCAAATGGACTATTCTCCATTTTGCAAACTGTGACTAGTAAGGTACCACAAGGATCCGTGTTTAGACCTGTTATTCATAATCTATGTCAGATTTGCATGTAGAAACCAAATATAATATTTCCAAGTTTGCTGCTGCCACCAAATTGGATAGGAGTGTGACATATGAGGAGGATGCAAAAGCTTCAGTGGGATTTAGATGAGTTAAGTGATTGGGCAAGGACGTACCAGATAGAATGAACTGATGGACAATGTGAAGTGTCCACTTTGATAGGAAAAACAGAAATGCAGAGCATTTCTTTAATGGTGAGAGATTGGGAAGTGTTGATATCCAAAAAGAATGGACATCCTCCTTCAGAAGTCACTGAAAGCTAATGTGTGGTAATAACGAACAATTAAAAAGGCAAATGGCATGCTCAGCTTTGTTTCTGTACACAGATGAAGAAGTCTTGTTCAGTAACACTGCACCTAGAGTACAGTTTACATTCTCGGTCTCCTTAGGAAGGATATACTTGCCTTTTTGAAGGATACAAAATTCTTGCAGAGCTCGACAGGATAAACGAAGTATGTTTCCTCTATTTGGATTGCCCAAAGCTGGTGTTTGAATCCTCTGTTACTGATAAGTCAGTGACCTGTCTGATGGACACTTTCATATGGTTATGAGCACAGCAATAATTTTTCAAATGAATATTTATGACTTTTTTTCTGATTAGATCCACACGTGCCATTATTTCTGTAAGGTTCATTGGTAATGTATATTTTGTATACTGGATTAATGGGCATGAAAGGGCCATTATTTGACAGACAAGTTATAAGGGGGTTTAGGGGTGAGAGTGGGTGGTGTAAGCTGGGATAAGTTGGGAAGGGGCATGGAACACATGGAAGGGTCATGAGTAAGAATCTTTCAATTTGTCTTTCAAATGACTCCTGAATCATGACATCTCTGCAGGCCCAGGAAACACGAGTCATGCAGAAGCTGGCTTGACTTCAAGAAACTTGCCGGGGTTTAGGAGATTCCTTTTTCAGGAACAATTCAGCCTTCGTTCCATTATTCAGCAGAGTGAGAAAAGAAACTCTTCAACATCAAACTTACACTGACAAATTTTCTTTATTTTATAATAAAACTTCACAAGGTGTTTTACAGGATAGGGATTTTTTTAAAATTACCAAGGCAAAGAAGGGGGTATTAGGAAAAGCAATAAGGTGAGTTTGTTGAGTATCTTAAAGGAGAAACAAATAAATAAATGTTAAGGTTTTAAAAGGGTATTAGTTAGCTGGTGGATGGGAAGAAGGAAGTTGGGATGTACCTAGGCCAATCATGTCATGGTTGTGCCAATTTCTCAGAGGATTGCAGGCATCAAAGAAGCTACTGAGATTTGAAGGATAAGTCTGTAGAGGGATTTGTAGGCAATAGAATGGGTGTTGATGGACTGAGAGCTAACTCATATCATTGAATGTAGGAGTGATGAGTGAATGATATATGATACAGGCTAGAATTTAAGCATCAGGCTCTTGATTGAGCACTATTTAATGGAAGTTGTTAATTGGTATGATGTCTGGAATACTTGAAATAAAAACAGACAATGATCGTAAAACTCTGCAGCATATGTGGAGAGAGAAAAGGAATTAACATTTCAAGTCCAATTCGGTTCTAAAGAAGTCATATATTTCTCCCTCCACAAATGCTGCCGGACCTGCTGAATTTCTTCAGCGCCTTTTATTTTTATTTCAAATTTCCACTATCTGCATGTGTTTTGCTTTTTGAGTCTGGAGACAAAACCATGGAAGGGAACAACAGATGGAGGCCAATCAAGATATCATTGCAATCATTAAGAGAACAATATTCTAACTGTGTTGAAACAGTTTCCAAGTAAAATATGATTTGGGAATTACATGTTAATAGATAGTCACTTAGCCAAATTAATTTCCATGCTTTCTGGCTTGTATTACAGTGAAGAATGAAAGATTACAAGATGTAATTGCTTTCAAATTAGGAACAATGAATAAATAATAAGAAATATTTTTCGTAATTGATTAAATAATGATTTCCTACAGTATTATTAGATTATGAAAATCTGGAAGTATATCAACTTTTGATCCCACAGAAAGCTACAGGTAACAAGGATTCAGCACCTCTTTTGCTTTCACTCCAGAAAAAGAATCTTTTAGACGTGAAGGTTGTTTTAAACTATCTCAACCATTTTCCTCTGGGTGAGTCACTGAGTCTGGATTCTGTTTGTCTCAGTTACAGCACATTAATAACAAGATAAAAAAAATCCAACTTGAAATGTATCTTATGTTATTCCTTAGTATACTTTGTAAAAGTCCATAGGCCAACCTGAGTTCAAATAAAAATAGCATTTGTAATGAGCATCTTACAGCTTCATATTTGTCAATTTAAAATTAATGTCAGGTCGCAAGTAAATGGTTATTAAACAGCAGTTGGTAGCTCAGTCAGAATTTCCTCTTTTGTATTCTCCAATGTTATCTCATCTGCAAAGGGCCAAATTTTTTGAAGGAGAGTTAAACATGCATTTATTTGCAGGTACACTGAGAAGTCTCCTGCTATTATCATCATAGTCTATTGTTTATGCTTCAGTAACTTTGTTGATGCCAAATTTCAAAGTTTCCAACTGAGCTTTACAGATTTAAACTTTTAGCATTGGTATTTCATGGGAGAGATTTCTTCTTTAATATTTTTCATCAAATTGTACCAATTTTACAGCATAAAAATAGACCAGTTGTTCTAAATTGTTTATGTCCACAGCATGCTTTCTTTTAAAAAACCATTCACTAGGTGCAGGCGTCATTGGCTGGATTAACATTTATTCTCCATCCATAATTGCTTTGAAGGCAGTTAGTAGTTGCTGGGGGACTGAAGTCACATGTAGACCATTAGTGAACCCGATGAATTTCTACAACAAACAGTGCTCGTTATGTCGTTGCCATTCAGCTAGCTTTCTATTCTAGACTTCACTAAATTCAAATTTCACCATTTACACTGTGGCATTTGAGCAAATGTCTGCAAAACCTTTGCTTGGGGTTCTGGACAGTTAGGCTAGTGATATTGCCAGTACAACACAGCCTCTCCTTAAGTAGCACACAAGCCTCTCCCACCCTTCTTTATTCTCCCTGACCGTCATATTCCTCTATTGCTTGCTTCATCTATCTATCTAACTGCCACTTAATAAAAACAGAAAGTACTGCAGATGCTGTATATTAGGTTCTCAGGAAGGGTCACTGGACTCAAAATGTTAACTCAAATATTTTCTTCATCTGCTGAACTTTTCCAGCAACTTCAGTTTTTGTTGTGACTGCCATTTAAGTTTATGCTATTTGCTGCAGCACACTTTGTGGTAGCACATTGGACATTCCTACCTTTTTTTAGGCAAAGATATAGAAAAGGTAAAGTCACTATAGTCTTCACCATCAGAAGGCAGGACTGTGTTGTCATTATACAGAGACAACTAGCGGTGATTTAATCTGGTGACTACCACAGCTCTGGCAAGGAGAGAGCTTTAAAAGGAAGGTCCTTCATGATAACCTCAATCAGTGTAGAAACTGAACCCAAACCAGCCAACCATGCTAACCAACATAGGTACAAACCATTCAACTTAACTAGGTGATAATGGGAACTGCAGATGCTGGAGAATCCAAGATAATAAAATGTGAGGTTGGATGAACACAGCAGGCCCAGCAGCATCTCAGGAGCTCCTGAGATGCTGCTGGGCCTGCTGTGTTCATCCAGCCTCACATTTTATTATCAACTTATCTAGGTTATACTTACACTTTAGTTTCATTTAAGACTTGTCTTACCTATTTGATATTATTAGACACTATATGTTGTTTACAGCATCTGGTTTGGTCTCCCCATAAGTGTCAATACTTTATGCATGCTTAATCAATGGATACTACAATTATTGTAAAGACTTCTATTTAGTTCTTAACCATCTCTTTTGTATGGAAATTAGCCCAAACCTATTCAGTCTTCCCAGATAGTCATAATGTACAATCCTGGCCATCTTTATGAATTATTTTTTGACCATCTTCAACACATCTTTACAATATAGAGAGCAGATTGTGGACTGTATTCCAGGTCTGGTTTAACCAAGGTGCCATTCAAGTTTAACACTTTTCTGGTTTTCAATGCTTTCATTGTTGAACTGAACCCCAGCACTTGGCTTGCTTTTTATTGGCCTTAATATCCTGATTGATTTTTTTAGTGATTTGGGTATCAGTATCACAAAATAATTTTGTCTTCCAGCTCAATTATACACTTATTGTCCAAACAGTATATGGCTTGTTCATACCACCATCATATGTTGCAGGCACTGGAGGCTTGTGAATGCTACTGCCAATTCTCCACTGTATGCTAAGATTAACTGACCTCCAGCCACTGTAAGTACTGAGGTGAAATAATATTTCTGGCATTTTACCTTTAACCCCTTTATGTAGGGCCCAATGCTTTGCTCTCATCACAGATATTTTTTGTATTTCCTTTTATCATCTTCTTCCTATTGTTGCTGTTCTTTGTGTATTTGTTTCTTCCTTAGTTTCAAGGTGAAAACATGATAATTATGCACAAATGTCCAGTGGCAATATTCTCATGCAGCCAAAAATAAATATCCGTAGTAACTCAGTGTGGAACAGCTTCCTGACGGCACCATTGCAAGGGAACATGCTAGAAAGGAAAAAAAAATGTTGAATTCCACTTCTTAAGTTTCCTAATCTATCTGTTTAGAGATGCCACTACATAGCTCTAGAACAGGTGGGTTCCAGGCCACGCAATTCAGAGGTAGGGACACCACCTCCATGCCACAACATCCCTTAAAATTCCACTTTGCAGAGAAATTATCTGTGGTTCTCCTTCATTAACAATTAATCCCTCTGAAGATCCCTATTGTTGGAATGGTAAGACATAACTGGTTAGAAGAAGCTGATTTGAATTTAATAGCTCCACAAGCTCTCTTAATTTTCTGGCAATATCATAAAAAATCACTTCTAATAAATTAATTCCAATGTTTTATGAAACATAGTCAAAAATTATGGCAAAACTTAAAATGGATTGCTATTTTTAAAATATGTTTTATTTGAATTATATTTTAAGCAATTGAACAAATTGAGCTGAAAATACTAGAACTGCACAGCAGATCACATATAATATGTTCTAATGAAGAAGGGGATCCTGCCCTTTCTTTTTAAGATAGTAATTTAATGGCTGCGCATTTCTAGCATTTTGCTTTTTCCTACTTTCAGTGTTCCGTATATCTGTAATATCTGGCTGAAGACCAGAAATTTTAAAGGTTTCAAAATGCAGCTTAGGGAACCAATAAATAAAACAGTATGTGACAAATGTCTGCTGTTCCGACACTGCATGGATCTGATAACAGTATACCTCAATTAATTCAGTTTTATTTGATGTCACAGGAACAATAACCAACAATGGCAACTGCAATTTAAGAAAAGAATTACAGATTTTGTAAAACAGAAATATGTATTACCCATTTTAATAAGTTAGAAATGCCAATGCTGGCCGGTTAAAATACAATGGCATTATAGAATGCCCCTGAGGTTAACACTGTGACTAGTCATATAGTCATGGCATATTTCATCAAGACAAGCAGGTCAGTGAAGTGTGGAATTGAAGTCATGCAGCATAAGTCACTACATATTATCTTGGGAAAGTTTTTGAGAGGGTATCATTGTTTTAGAAGCATTATTCTGCAGTGAGTAATTGAGTTCAATTATTCCAATTAGAACAGGAAAAATAATCGTTAACCACACCAGAAACATCCCATCTGTCAGTTAAACAATGTAAAACATAAATAACTGAAATTATTGAGGGAGGGAAGAAAAGCAATAGAAATCAGATAATTTCCCAGGATACAAATCATTTAAGTAGGTATCCAAAATTTACAAAAGAGTTCAAGGTAGTTCCTTTAAATATCTTGGATGGCTATTTTGGTGAAAGTGTATTTTGGAGAAAACAGGCATAAAATGAGTGTTATGCATCTGTTTCCAAGACTAACGTCAGTATGCAATTTTGGTTTCAATTACTGAAAGCCAAAATTGTAACTATCCTAGAGGTACTAATTCAGACATCTGCTGAAACACCCAAGCTGTGATTTGGCACATTTTCTGGGCAACTGTACATGTGCTCTCGTCTGACATGCCACTTTCAAAGATCGTGTCAAAATCTTAGAACTGCCTCCTTATCCGCACTGTGATGTAATCACATCAAATAGACTGTTGTGTTTCAAGATGGCAAGTCATCATCAAATTATCAAAGGCATTGGGGATGGGCAATAAATTCAGTCCTCACCAGCAATACCCGTATTCTATGAGTGAATTTAAAAAATACTTGATAGAAACACACATTAACAAAATGAAATCTACAACCAATAATAACACATGCCTTACTTTTCGACCATTTATTAGAGTCAATGGTATTGGCTTAGAGGGATAGGCATAAATGATTAAGAAAATATTCTTGTTTTGTAAACGCTGTAACATGTAGGAGTGGTTCCAAAGGAATTGTGCCCCTTACTGCACCTCCTGTCATAGTTTACAGCATCAGTAGGATGGTACCTCAGTAACTATTTCTTTTTGTGGATTGCCACCATTCTGTGATGGGGTGGCTTGAACGATGTCATCAGGAAAACTCAACTCCTGGTAGGGTCACCCATGATGGTAGGTTGGAGGGAGGAACTAGACAAAATACAATCCAAAGCAAATACTCAACAGTGGTTCAGTTGGAAGATATTTGTGTGATATCAATGGCTACGATGACAGAAGAAGGCATGCAACAGTAGTGAGATCCCCAGTCAGCAATGTTCCTTTGCCATTGGAACTTGACCAACCTTTGGTGGAAAACCTTGTGGCTGCTGATATGCAATGGCATTCCCATGTTAAAAAATATCCTGCATGAGGCATCTACCTCAAGGAATTCAAACCACACCCCATGCAACCCAATCACAAACAGAATTGCCTGTGTGGACAATTATATTCATTAGTGAGTGATTGCTGATGATTTAAGTAACAGACAAGCGGGCAGAAATGGCAGGCACATCTCTGGTTGCATAAAAATTGATGACTCATGCAATCCGAAACTCTGTCAACATTAAGCATGTCGCCCCTGTCCAAATCAAGTTTTTAATTCAAATTAAATTGTTTCATCAGAGGCCCACCCATTTTCCTGGCCTGGTTTCCGGTGTGTGGACCTTTGACGGATCTATCTGAGGTCAGTGTGCCTTTCTAAAATGACTGTACTGACCTCCACTATGTTTCACAAGCAGCAACATTTAACTTGCTGTTAACTCATGATGGAAGTTTCTGAATTCTAATCAGCATCTAATTTCTCAAATTCAATCATTCATACATTATGAACATGTTTGGGTGGTCTAGCCTAACCCTAAGTGGCCTTGAGGAGTAGTGTTGGGCTGAGCTGCCTTTGTTACAGCTGAATCTACTGTGCTGCGTAGATTCTCCCACAATGCACTTAGGGAAGGGTGTTTAGGATTTTCATCTAGAAATAGTGAAGAAACTGTAATAACAAATGGGTATGGTGTGTGACTTTGAGCAGATGCCAGAGACTGTGGCATTCCAATGTCCCTTGCTGCCCTTAATCTCACAAATAATAGTTAGGTGTTGAAAAAGAACCCTTAGCAAGTTGTTACAGTTACTATGATAGGATCAGGTTTTCGCTGCCCAAGGTCGCTAGGTCCCTAGATATATGCAAGAATGCTTCAAAACTTCAGCAAAACTTAGAAATACTCTCTTGGCTTCACTTTATCTGAGCAAAAAATAGTTAGTAAAACACTAAGAGGAGATGAAGGCAAAAATATTATGAAGTTTGAAAGTTATAGGGCTGAAAGCTGAATAGGAATAAATTACAGACTCAGTCCTGGCATCCAATCAAGCTCTCACTCAGCCAGTTTGTAAATGAGAATTCTCCCCTGTTTGCTAAACTGTAATCTTCCTTTACAGAAATGTTTAAACAATAAGATGTCTGGTTGGTTAAATTTGAAAGAAATGAATGGGACTATCAGTGGCAATGTCACACCTGATGGCAGTTCATTAATTTTGGTACTTTCGATCTAGATGGTGTGAAAGTGGTCCTGATTTGACAAGTATTTCTCTCTGAGGTAGGGGTGTAATGCAGTTCAAGTTTGATATTTGACTCTGTATATTAAGCACACAAACTTAATGATTTGGTCAGGGATGAATGTAGCAAGCCTTGTTTGGTGACTTATTTTTCTTATCTTTTACTTTAAACATAAAAATGTAAATGTGTTGATTTTTAGTGAGGTGCACTAAGAACTGTGCCATTTTGTACTCTTTAGTCAGAAATAGAACCACAATAAACCCACTTGACTTCCCAAACTAAGCATGAAAAAAAAGATTCAATTTTTTTTGGAACTGGTAACAGAACAATTTATTAAGCACCCATGGGCTGCAAATCTCCTTACTGGGAATACTGCAGCTGAACTGCAACTCTCTATTCCATCAAAGCTATCAGAAAAGCTTACTGACATTTCATCAGGCAGCTCTCTCAGAACCAAGGTCAGTGAATGCTCTGATGAATACTGCACTACTTCTTCAGCAACAAGGTCAGAAACCACACAACACCAGGTTATAGTCCAACAGGTTTAGTTGAAAACACAAGCTTTCGGAGCATAGCCCCTTCGTACTAAACAAAGCTAAGATGTTGTTAATCTTTAGTCGGTTAGAAGGTTTTAATAGATTAATATGTCTGTGTACATATGTACATATTAATCAATTAAAACCTTGTAACTTATTAAAGATTTAGCAGCTTCTTAGGTTTGTTTAATACATCCTTATCAGTTGTGTGACCCTTTGTGATCATTTACGTATAAATTTTGTGTTGTGTGTGTTTCGTTCACTTCACCAAATGAAGGGGCTACACTTGTTGGACCTTCAGGGCTATGACCTGGTGTTCAGCGATTTCTAACTGAGGAAGGGTCATCGGACCCGAAATGTTAACTCTGTTTTCTCCTTCACAGATGCTGCCAGACCTGCTGAGCTTTTCCAGCAATGCTGTTTTTGTTCCTGATTTACAGCAACTGCAGTTCTTTTGGATTTTATCTAGACTGAACTGTTGCTTAGCACTAAAAATAGGTTTCACTTTAAGTTAAGGAAAAGCAATAAACAAACATATATTTAAATGATACAACCAGATTTTACACACAAAAGAAAGCCTATGCTAGAGGGAATGTGTAGATTTTTTATAACCCATAAGGAGCACCTCAAAAGCAAAATGTTTGAGAACTCTTCATGGTACGTACTGTAGCTGTGGTGATGAAGTGAATGTTTAATCCAAAGAACAGACGCCTTGCTTCAAGATGACGTGAATCCAGGAAAATAGAAAGCACAGTATCCCACTCTTATCTTGTATTTTATAGGTGGTGACAAGACTTTTGGAAGTTAGGAGGTAACTTACCCACTGCAGAATCTGCAGGTTTTGATCTACTTCTAAATCCGCAATATTTACAAGGCTCATCCAATTCAGTTTGGTTGTTAATGATAGCAAGAACTGCAGATTCTGGAGTTAGAGACAATACATGTTGAGGTGGATGAACACAGCAGCCAAGCAGCATCAGAGGAGCTGGTGAGTTGCCATTTCGGGTGGGACCTGAAACGCCAACTTTCCTGCTCCTCTGACACTGCCTGGCCTGCTGTGTTCCTCCAGCTGAACACTGTGTTGTGGGTTATTAATGATGAAGCCCAGGATAATGATTGTGAGAGGATTTGGCTAAGGAAATGTTGCAAGAAAGTCTTTAGACTATTCTTTTGAGGATGATAATTGCCTGTTTCTTTGTGGCCTGAATGTCACATGTCAATTATAAACGTCAGCTTTCCTGGTCCTCTGATGCTGCTTGGCCTGCTGTGTTCATCCAGCTCTACACTTTGTTATCTCGAACACAGACATTAGGTTTTCCTTCTACCAAATACAATGAAACCACTTTCACTATTCATCATGATGTGGAGATGCCGATGTTGGTTTGGGGGTGGACAAGGTCAGAAACCACATAACACTAAGGTTATAGTCCCACAGATTATTTGGGAACACAGGCTTTTGGAGCCTCACTCCTTCTTCAGGTGTTAGTGAGAGAGGTAGCTGAGTGAGGTCCCAAATGTTTGTGTTCTCAAATAAACCTATTGGACTATGACCTGGTGTCATGTGATTGATGAGCATTCATCATGTTGCAGGGTCCTGTTGTAAGTAAAAGAATTCGTACCTTAACTAGAACAGTGAAAAGTTGATTTGATTTTTGGATTTTGATTTTAAGCAACATCAAGCTAGTAACAGGACTTATAAGCCAGTGTATGGATTTTTTTGAAAGCCTCACAATAGGGCATCTTTCTAGTACATAAAAATGTAACTTTGATGCATATATCTCATATTTACCAGGAAATAAAGGTAAAGTCATCATGGAGCTGCTCTGTCATTGCAGGAAAATGACTGGTGCTGGTTTAACTTGAGGGTCACCAAGTTCTCAGCAAGTGAAGGGTATGGATAAGAAGGACAGACCTTCATGGTAACCTCAGCCAGTACAGGAATCAAACCCAAGCTGTTGGTATCACGCTCATTGTAAACCAGCCGTACAGCTAACCAACCACCTTTCAGGAAACAAAAATGTCTGAAGTTGGTTATATGGTACAATCCAACTAATGGTGAACATGAACTAAAGAATGAAGTATAAATCAAAGCTTTAAGTGAATTGAAATGAGAAATGAGTGCACAGGGAAGATGAGCAATTCTAAATTGATTCAAGAGACTTGTGGACATGTCTGGTTGAAATCAAGATAACAAAGCGTGAAGCTGGATGAACACAGCAGGCCAAGCAGCATCTCAGGAGCTCCTGAGATGCTGCTTGGCCTGCTGTGTTCATCCAACTTCACACTTTGTTATTTTGGATTCTCCAACATCTGCAGTTCCCATTATCTCTGGTTGAAATCAGTTGGATGTTAAGAACCACAAATTGTTGTGTGACAGTAACCAATTCTTTCCAAACCTAAACTAGGTAATATGTTTGTAGAATTGCAAAGTAAATGAAATGGATTAATTCAGATGCTGCAGGTGTGAACATGTGAGGGATGCTGCATACCCCTGATGGAAAGTTAGACATATGCATTTCTGGGTCTTTAAGGATCATAAAAAAATTGTTCAGCATTATTCCTTAAGAATGCAAACCTTGGATTATTCAATATCAAGGTCATTTAAAGATTAGAGCACTATAACAGTAAGCTGACCTCTTTGTTGGGTGAGCTGGAATGTAGTGAGCGACTCCTGCAAGATTAGACTCATAATGCTGTTGCATCAGCTTTTTTCCCCTATTCATATGTGCTACCATCACAGTGAATGAAGAAAGGAAGCTCATTTCAAAGAGAAAGCTCAGATAAATTGACAGGGCCATTACTTAATTGGGTAGCTAATAGATCTGTCGACCCAATCCATAAAATCAATTTTCTGTCTCAATATTTTACTCAATTTAAAAATCAATCATGCAGTGACAAAAGTGTGAGTATTTTGTATTTTATACAGTGTATAATGATGTCATCTCAGTGTCAGCTGTATTAAGTGTTAGACTAACGGAGTCAGTAGCAAATCTTGCCATTGAGTCAGAAGGTTGTGGGTTCAAGATCTGTTTGTGATCATAATCTATTGTATACTGACACTTTAGCAAGTTTTGCGCAAGTGCTACGCTATCAGATATGTCATCCTGCAGATGAGGTTAACTGTTAAACTGCAGATGTGCCCGTCTAGTGCAGTATACAGGTGCAAACAAAGGATCAAGTAAGCTGGAAATTCAACTGATTCATATTTATTTTAATGTGGGGTCTGTGGGACTTTGTCATGCATAAGGTAGCTGCTGTGCTTGAGTATGGAAGAGCATTATCCGCTGCTTGTGAAATATTCAATAGATGGGCATAATAAGGCTCTATTTAAAATGAATATCTTTCTTTCCTTGCAGGTAAAAGTTCTAGAATGCTGAAGTGGTGCAGAATGATGTAAAAGAATAGTAGAATAATTTTTCATAACTGGAACACATGACACAAGTCTTGCTTGTTTCAAATTCTCACATCACTCACAGCATAAACATTTTCAGTATTCTCATTTATTAGAGTGTGGCTTCCTCCAGAATGATTGATTAAATTGTTATTCTTGTTCATTTCTCACACATATTCAAAAGAAGTTTTCATTTACTAATGTAATTGCATGTCTTTCCACTTGGTGGAAGTTAATTATCTGCAGACGAGAATAGACAGTGCTGTGGAATCACAATATATGGGAAGTATTTCTATCCAATGCTTGGTAGATAGGAATGAATTGTATACACAGCAATTAATAGTAATTGATAAACTATACAGAAGTTAGATGTAGCTCTGTCCCAAAATGAATAAACTAAATTAGATAGATACTTATGTGGTGAAAATTTCATTCTGAAGGGTCACTGTCAATGCCTGATCATGGTTTTTGTATTAAAGCTGCAAAAACTTAGTCACCTGAACAACAAATCAAGTAGTCAGCCTTACCCCTAGTCATTAGTTTCCCCAATATTTACAAATCACAATCAGGAAGAGTTGTCGACTTTGTTGTGCAACTGTGTGAGGTTTTAGATTCATTAAATCTCTTGATATTTCAGATGTAATTAAGCAATGGGGCTGCCACCAGCATTAAATGATGGTAACAGTTTGTTCCAAAGTACACCAGCTCAACAATTCAAAGCGGCATTGTCAAGAGCTTATGTGGTGAAGGGATATAAGTATTATAAGTTCCTGCAGTGGAGATATTCATTCAGATTCATTGAGCGTGTGTTAGGAAGATGAGGTTGAACCCCTGTGGTAATTAAATCAATACAAATCCCCCAGTATGTTACAGTGGGAGTAGAGGTCCCCTTCTAATAATTAAACCCGAAACACCCAGAGAACCTCACCTCAACTCACCTAATTTATTAAACTGTTATGGAGAAGGGCAGGTTAAATGAAAGAAAATCCCTGATATTCACTTTATAAGTAATAGGTAGCAATTTATTTATTTAACTCTAACATTGAGCACTTTAACAGAATTGGTAACAAATTGAACAATTCTTCATTAACTACAAGCTATTCCCTAACTAACTGAAATTCTTCTGGTACACTGTTCCAATAAACATCAGTCTCACCTATATAAACCCAAGTAATAAGAAAATAAATTAAAGTTTAGCCTGACAAAGTCTATGTGCCTTTATTCTGCTGTTCTCAAGTCTATCTTCCGCTGCTCCGGCTGTCAGGGATGTTTTCTCTGTGAAGTCTTCTATGAGGATTCTTAGCTAGAAGTGCCATGGTATCTTTTATGGATAGATGGTGCTTTCTTAGAGAGCTTAGTGATTTCATGTGAGAGCTAGGTGCTTATTTCTCAGATGGCGGTTCGCTCTCACACCGATTTTCAAAAAAAAACTGTCTCCTTATATACCTTGAATGACATATCAATTTTCTTTCAGTAGCCTTGGCCCAAGGTTGTCAAAACCAGCAGATTTAAATTCAATTGACTTTCAATCACTGAGTGCTTGGTCTAAATTAACTGGCTGATTCCAGCTGGTTGCCAAAGCATCGAACCATGTTTTTACTTTGAAGAAATCTCAGAACTGTTTGCCTCTCTACCTTACTCTGCTATAGTGAATATACACCAACTCGAACACGATGGTAAGAAACAAACTAGATCTTTTATCACAGGGGACAGCACGGTGGCTCAGTGGTTGGCCCTGCTGCCTCACAGCGCCAGGGATCCCAGTTTGAATCCACCTTCAGGCGACTGTCTGTGTGGAGTTTGCACATTCTCCCATGTCTGCATGGGTTTCCTCCAGGTGCACCGGTTTCCTCACACAGTCCAAAGATGTGCACACTAGGTGGGTTGGCCATGCTAAATTGCCCGTAGTGTTCAGGGAGGTGTAGATTAGGTGAGTTATAGGGGAATGGTTCTGGGTGGGATGCTCTGAGGGTCAGTGTGGACTTGTTGGGCGAAAGGCCCTGTTTCCACACTGTAGGGATTCTATGATTCTGTGACATCATCAATGTTTGGGAATGCTTAGTTATTGTATTCCATGAAGAATGGAAATAAAGGTCAGGAAAAAATGCAAAACATGGTGCTGATTTGTTCTCTCTAATTTTACACCATTGCACGAAGTCAGTACCATAACCCATCAATGTGTTTTGAGAGAAGCTTTCCCCGCTTTATTTCAGTGGTGTTACTACAAATGTGGTAGCTGAGTATTTTTTTTCCAGTTATCCAGTTGAGTGTCATAGAAATCCTAATTTTCAGCATAAAGGCACTGAATATTTATTACCTCACAATAATATAACCTTCATTACTTGGTTTCAGATTATGATTTAAACAAATTCCAATTTCAAATCACTTTCAACAATGAATGTCTCCACAGGCTTTAAGCAAATTCTTCTACGTGCTTTATGCAGTAAACAATAGGAGTACATCCTGTTGGAGTACTCATGTTTTCTTGGACGTGTGCATTCACAAAGTGGCTGTATATCCATCAGTCAAGATAAATGAAACTGCTGTAAGAACAAAACTTTAATTAAAACGATTTTAAGAATGAAGCATTAAGAGGAGTTGCTTCAGCACAAGCCTAATAAAGGAGCTGAAAGACTGACAATTATATTTGGTTTAATTTTTCTTTCCAATGGCAAGCTGCCTTTTTGATCAAAATTGTTCGTTGTAAATTGAAACATAACATTTTGGCCTTTTTTAGATCGAGTGTTCAATTACTGCTGCAATTTTTCTTGTAGACTTTAAAGTCATGAGTCTTGAGGGCAGCTTCATATTTATTCATGTTTGCTGGGGACAAATTGGAAATTGCTCAAATCAATGTCACTTGTGTCCTTAAACAGTAATCAGAATAATGAAACTTTCATTTTATCTGACTGAGTACACTGAAGATTTCTCCTTCACCTATTTAACTTGGTCCTTTGATGCAAACATGGATATTTTTTCCAAATTTTGCCTAAAATTATTACCAGAAGCATTGTCTTTTGGATTGTAAATGTAAAATTGTTTTTCAGACCATAATGGATTCTAAAGGTCAGATTAGACAAGTGGACCAATCTGAGAAAGCAATCCATGCCACAACAGTCAGGTCTTTCATCTCATTCCACAGGTCATTTGTGCTGCTGCCTTCTTCAAAATGACAAGTCATTAATTTAATTCAGCAACTACATTTATTTTATGTTACACCACATTGATAAATATATGTACTCTTGAATAACACATATCTATGATTTTTAAGTAGATTTCTTAATTTAGCAATTTTAGCAAAAAGTAATTATTAATATCAAATAGCAGAGGACATCATTTTTTGCCCATGGCAACTTCCCCACTAACATGAAAACCAAATGGAAATGTATTCTTGATCTTTGACCAGCACAATGTTCTTGCTAAGATGAATAAATGTATCAAGAAATTTCATAAGATTCCTCACATGATATGTGGAATTTTGTTTTTATATTACAGCCCTGTCACCAATTTCTAATACTGCATTTCGTGAGTAATGCGATGAGAAAATATTGTATGTTTTTAACAATTCCAAATTTCCCCAATAAATGCCACATATAGTTTCTGGCATTAATTTCAGGTTTGCTGTGTAAAGATTTTGAAGGAGAATAACATGGGTTAATGTCAATTTAATGGGTTAATGATCCCTAATCGTACAAACTGAAGGGAAGCAGGTTCTCAGCAAGAGGTCTTGGCCCCACACAGGTCTGACAGAGCAGTTCTTTTTTCTTACCTTTACTGAAGAACAGTGTGTGCAGCATTTCTGTTATGTAATGGATATCTTCCAGCTGACAGTATGAACCACAGCATTTGAGGATGAAAAAGACAGCATTGCCAGTGGCTGTGAAAATGGTTGTGACCACGAAATTCTTTGTACTGGGTTCCTCCCATGCTACAGCAGGTGACATCTCTAGTATTTTCCAGTTAGCATCTATTACTATATTAGGACTGGTGCTCTGCCAGTTAGAAGAGGAAAGTTTATTGTATCTTCTCTGAACAGTGAGAAACCGGTTTCCGCAATGTGTTTTTGTCCGGGTTACAGGTTTTCCTTTGTTTCACGGTACCAATGACTGCACACATGATCTCGTGGGTGCTGCATCTAAAGGCAGAGAGGTACCACAACTGCAAAGTACCCTTCCATGAATGTGCAGCTCCATGTGTGGATCTCCTACAAGTGAATGCCTGCTACCGCCTTTACTCTTTGCCAGCTCCTTGTTCCATCCGTATTTCAGTCATCATGTTAAACTAGAGGCCACTAGGTTCATGACTCCATCACAGATCACATTTAAGTCCAGTGTTAATTTTAACCAGCACCATACTGTCACTGAGCATACCAGGGTGATACTTAAACAGCTGTTTCACTGCCTGCAGCAATCCACAGCTCTCACCTGAATATGTCAAAGTTCATCTTGGGCTACACTGCACTATACAACTTTGCTAACATAAGGCTGTAGCCTTTGACACCAGGTGTACAATGAACAACTGAGGAAGAAGAGGGAAAAGGGAGGAGGCAGCTAACTCATCCCATTCTGGCTCATCTGTTGTGACCACCTCATCTGACAGTGTACTGGTGAATGCAATCCCCATTCCCGATCAATAACAGCCTTCACTTTAGCTTAACTCTGTTACTGACTGTACCATATTTCCACAATGCTGAAATAAAGGCCACCACAAAGCAATCATTTCAAACTGACTTTATCAAATAAACCACCCAAAATCCAAAAATCAACTAATTACTTTTATGCCTTCCCTCAGTGCCTTTCCTGTGACTGTTTCTGCCTGTTCTGGTATTGCCATGCAGTGTTACCTTCAGTGATTGCTTGTGGTAGGTGGCTTTCATTCAGTGCAGCTATTTGAAGATGACCTTACAGGGTAACCTCAGCTGGTACTGTCCCTATGTGGTCCAATTTGGATATCATTGATTTGGTTGGGGTGGGGTTGGAAAGAAGCAGCTTGAGCCATCTGGCAGACATGCAGCAAAGTCTGTGGTAGAGTGGAAGTGGTCACAGGGCTGTTGGTGCCAGTGTGAAGAAGGACAGCAAGTTTTAGTTCTGTACACTCAGTGCCATGTGCCTGAAACAGTGCCTCAGTAATTTTAGTAGCCGGTTAGAGAGAAGATTTCTTGACAATTACGAGAATATGAAGTCTCCTTGAACACTTGTAACCACAGTCACAATGGCAACAATCTGAACATCAATGATAGCTGGCTGTGTTTGCATAACTTCAATGTGACCCTCCACTGCGATACACAGACAGTGACTGATTTCTGCCTCTGCTGCCTTGGTCGTTGAGACTGCATCCACTAGACATTACATCATAGTTCGGTTTGAAGTTGTCCTCATGGTGCTGGCTATTACCTCCACCCTGGAAAGATATGCTCCAAGGTCACTGAAAAAAAGACTTGTGTACTAAATTATGTTGAACTCTTTCATGATTCTTGACGAAAAGACATGCATCCAGATGATGGCCCCAGGATGTCCCAAAGCACTTTGCAATCAATGAAGTATTTTTGATGCATAATCTCTGAATACAGCTGCCAATGTTTCCACAGTAAACTACAACCACACATATCAATTTGATAATGACCACATAATCTATTCTTGTTAGGTTAATTGATCAATGACATATTGAACAGGATACTAAAGAGTATCAGTATTAATTTTTGTGCTTTATTCTGTGGAGGGTCACTTGAATCCATGACGTTCGATTCAGAAGCAAACGTGGTACCAACTGAGCCAGAGCTGATGCATGCTTGACAGTGGCAACAATATTTTGGGGAGCATTTCAGTGTGCATGTTCTCCCTGTACACCACCCAACCAGACATCCTAACCAAGTCTGTAGTAGTAGAACACACCCTCTGGAGATCTAGCTCCTGCAAGTCATTTTCCACTTGCTCTGACCGTAGATCACTTGTACTCAGGGAATCACCATGTGTAGATTTATTGCACCATCTGTAGTAACGCTGGAATTTGACATGGTGGCATGGAATGTGAGATTGAGTGATCACCATTAGTCTCTTCTTCTTCCTGCATGTCCTGCTCCTGCAGCTGGACAGATGGTGGGTCAAATGTACCTGAACGGAGAAAGGCACAATGGTGCACGTGGAGTGAGAAAAGGAGGAAAGAGAGAGGTGTATGTTTAGGCCACCTGCGACTTCAGAATCAAGAGACATTGTGGGATGATGGCTAAATGGGATGTAAAAAGGAAGATTAAGAATGAGTATGTCATCTTCAATCTTTTAAGTACTATTACTGCCTGCAAACTCAGTTACTATTGCTCCAGTGATAATGGGAACTGCAGATGCTGGAGAATTCCAAGATAATAAAATGTGAGGCTGGATGAACACAGCAGGCCAAGCAGCATCTCAGGAGCACAAAAGCTGATGTTTCGGGCCTAGACTCTAGGCCCGAAACGTCAGCTTTTGTGCTCCTGAGATGCTGCTTGGCCTGCTGTGTTCATCCAGCCTCACATTTTATTATCATACTATTGCTCCAGTGCTGGGAAAGATTGTATCTTCAATTGGAATGAAGGTATGCCTGCTTTTCCATAATTATGTGCTGTTGTGTGCAATTTTGTCCTATAAGTGAGGGAAGCACATTGCGAGTATGGTAAAATGTTTTTGCATTTCTGGCAGTGTGTGAAAGCTGTGAGATATAGTTTTGAAGTTGTAATAGTGTTTAGAGGGGGTGAGAAGATACAATGAGCATAAGGCTTGAAGCATTGTGATGGAGATTATACTAAAGTTGGGTGATAGGTAGGTGTTGCTGAAAGTTTGAGGCTAGTCGTACAGTTGCTAGGCTATGACATTTGTAGATCTATTCACAAGCAGTAATTGCTCATGTAAGGTCATTGCACATCTTCTGACATTACATTGAGGTCTTTCAGCTTGGCATTTTTGGCAATAATTACCTACTTCCATTGTCCTCTCTTAATTTATCTGGAGGGCCTCATATACCTGTAGATAAAGAATCACCTTTACTCTGGAAACCTTAATGGAAACAAGGCCCGAGTTTGGATCAAAGAACCTTGGAGATTGCTTTCTGCCATGTTGTGTTATCGCTTTGTCTTTTCCAGCTCTAACTGACTTCAAAATGAACCTCCCCTTTGAAATAAACAGTTACCTTAAGCAACTAAGGCTGGCTGGAATGCATAATAGCCTCAAAATATTGCAGTCCTTACTCAAGTATGCAGCCACACAATTGCAAGGTTAGTGTGAGATGTAGACTGCAATCATTATAATGAAAGTCTGCATGAAGTTGCATGCTGAAGTTTTTTAACTTATTCATGTACAGGATGCAGGAATTGATGGTTAGATCCTCGTTATTTGTCCATTTCTATTTATCGTTGAGAAGGTAATAAGCAGCTGTCTTGAAACACAGCAGCCCTTGTGGTATAGGTGCACTCATAATAGGAAAGCCAAGACTTTCATCAATTGACTTTTTATTTCCAAGTCAGGATGTGGCTTGGAAGGGAATTTGCATAGTGCTACCTTTGTGAATCTGCTGCCCTTGTCCTTCAAGGTAGTAAAGGTCATGCATTTGGAAGGTACTTTTGAAGGAGCCTGTAATGCCAAGAACATATCGAGTTAATTGTACATCACAAACCCCCTAAACATTTTCAGAACTTATTCAATTTTTCCCCTTAAGTACTTGTTTCAGGATTTAGTGCAAAATTTGAGGTGTGTATTTTCTCAACACTCTCTTCAAATTTTCATGTCAGGACCAGACTTACACCCATTATATATATAAATTGCAGAGCTCTGTGTCTTCATGCAAGAGTTTTTGTGACACAATTTGCACTTAATTCCCACAATTTCTTATGCAAGTAAGGAATTGACTGAATAATGATCAGCTCTTAAGCAATGAAGATAAGAAGGTTATCCTTTATTCTAGTGGTTTATAGGAAAAGCTGTCCTCAAAAAATATGAAACAACTGGGGAACAGCCAAATGAATCATCCTTGAAAACATGAAGGTGACATTTTGTTCTGATATAAGATATGAAACCCACTCACATTTACATTGTGGAAAACAACTACGAAAGGAAGATTCAACTTGAAGATAAAAAGAAACTATCAAGTTAATTACAGAGGAAAGTATAATTTCATTGGCCACTGAAGGACTAATAGTATCACATCATTTGCCAGTCTTGCAAATTGTCTCATTTCGCTTGCTATTGTGGTCAGTGAAAAATAGGACCAGGTAAGACATAAACCAGACATTGTTGATCCTGTCAGTCTCAAGTTTTGTCATCTTATGATCAATCTATAAACCTGGTCCTTTACTAACAGGACAGATCAATGAATTACCATTAAATTTTAAACTTCAACTTCAAACACTGGCTTTCTCAAAATTATCCATTGAAAAATAAGATTTGTGGTCAGAAGGATTTAATATGTTATGTACTTAAAGTTACAATGTTTATATTTCTCCTTATCAAGGTGAGGAAAATAAATTTTTACACTTCACGTATCTAACCTCATCATCAAATCCTCCTAGGTTACATTGTATTTTGATGCACTTGTAGTGCCATGACTACAGAGCTAATGATCAAGATTGACCCCAGACAGGCAACGTATCTTTAAGACATGAGATCATGATATGTGATCTTCCACTATATAGCAATGTGCCTCACTTTCAGTCACTATCTAATTGCAATCTGATTTGTCCAGCATGTTCAATCAGTTAGTTAGTGCATGTAGTATAAAGTAACATCCACAAAAACAGAACCCAGGCTGCATATAAGATACTGTAGCAATATAAATAGTTGGTATCAGTGATAATTTTAAAAGACACTTGTCTCAACCAGGACCCGAACTTTGCGATATATGTTTCAAGAGTTAACATATAGGGCAGTACTTGGACAATTTCATACTAGCAGTGACGTTTGACCCCAGAAACCACATCAAGGGTTTTGTGCATACCCCCTTTTAAATTGGCATAGCTATAATGGGCTGAATGGTCCCGTCCATTTCATTAACCTTTCTATGTTAATTAAGTTTGATACAAATTAAAGTTCCTTCTACTATGCCAAAACTCTGAGCCTCTGTAGAACATCGCCTACTGTAACACCAAGTGCAAAATGTTTCTTCACCAAGTAACATACAAGGCATCTGATATTAATTGTGTATTACTTGCATGCAGGTGGCTGCAGTAACTGGGGACTCACTTGTGGTCCCTCTGCTGTCATTGGATAAGGAGGTGCATGTTTGTCACATGAAAATCTATAAATAAATTCATGCAAAAGTGTAAAGAGTGGATGTAGCTTCACGATTCAGCAACTGGTTTTCTGAAAGATTAAATCTAATGACATTATCAGTTAATGCAAAATTCCTTACTGGGTTCACACTCACAACTGCTAGTTGGAAATCCAATCAGTTTGACTAAGCTGAGAGCTCTATCCTGCTATTAGAGATAATGGGAACTGCAGATGCTGGAGAATCCAAGATAATAAAGTGTGTAGCTGGATGAACACAGCAGGCCAAGCAGCATCTCAGGAGCACAAAAGCTGACGTTTCGGGCCTAGACCCTCTCCGATGAAGGGCCTAGGCCCGAAACGTCACCTTTTGTGCTCCTGAGATGCTGCTTGGCCTGCTGTGTTCATCCTGCTACACACTTTGTTATCTATCCTGCTATTAGTCTGTTTTGCTCAACAGCTTACTGAAATCACTCCCACAAATACAACACAGTTATATCGTAGAAATGTTCTGTGCAGAAGGAGTACACTGAGCCCATCATGTCCATGTTAGTTAAATAAAACACCAGCCTTGCCTAAACACACATTCTCACATTTTGTTCATAACTCTGTAACTTTCAGATTTTTAAAGATCTGTTCTGTTCCCTTTCAATACAGAAACAGAAAGTGCTGGAGAAAACAGTTAATATCTTAAGACCAAACTGCCTCTTCATCAGAACCCAGAAGGACTTTGAACTGTTAGACTAAAAACATTAACTCTGTTTTTATTTTTATTTCAGATCTCCAGGAAGTGCAGAATTTTGCTTTTGTTTCCTTCAAAATTATTTATGGGATCAACTTCCACTATTTTTTCAAATCCTGATAACTCTCTCAGTGCCAAAGATCCATTTATTGGAGAGATTTGTTTTTATTCACTCTATCAAAACTTAACAGCACCTGTTAAAAAATCGTGACCGACATGCGACTCCAAACCCATAACAATCCCAACTGTCTTGTCAGCTTGTCTATGTTGATCTGATTAGTTATGCCCATGTTCCATGAATGAATTTAAAAAACCAGTAAATCTTTAGTCATATTTTAGGGCCTTTATATCTTTTCTGATGTTTGCTGTGCAGATTGTCCATAACCAGTGACTACAAAACTTTGGCCTAAGCTTCTTGCTCTTATATTATTTCCCGCTATTTATAAACCAATTTGTTTTTCTAACCATCATATAAACATGCTGTGTCACTTTTAGGATATTTAGGGTCTCTGCTCAAATATACTTTCTAAAATAATCCCAATCATAGTATGTATTGAGGTTTTCTAATATTTGTATCGCAGGATATGAACTGTAAATCATAGATTTAGACATGTTTCAATTACTCTGCCATTCTCATAAAATTAGCTGCAAACGATGGGTTCCTTTATCACTGGAAATACTCAAGATATGGTGGAATCTCTGGGCAGAGACAGAATTGTTTCAAGTTGAATATGCCGCTTCTTCAGAAATAATAAAATAGGTAACTAATACATCAAATGTATGACTTGCCCATTAACTAACTAAAACAACCAGCATACTGTAAACCTCATTCCCTGCAGGTACGCAGCTCAAAGATCTAGATCCAAGTTCCTCCCAGATTTTCAGCAGACTCTGTCCCTCCTGCCATGCCAGGGAGAATCTTCCAGTGCTATTTAAAACCATTTCAGTCAATCTTCTGAGTATCCTCAAACTGACACCCTGCAGCAAGGCCCACTCTGATAACGCCCGCATCCAATGTATCATTCTCCGTCACTTCCACCACCTACAATCTGACCCCACAACGAAAGATATAATTCCCTCCCTGCCCCTACCTGCCTTTCGTAGGGACTGCTCTCTGCGACTCCCTTGTCCGCTCCACACTCCCCACTAACCGCATCACACCTGGCACCTTTCCCTGCAACTGCCGGAAGTACTACACCTGCCCCCACACCTCCATTCAAGGACACTAACCAAACCTTCCACGTTAGACAGGGGTTCACCTGCACATCCATCAACTTGGCATCTGATCCTCCTGATGTGGCCTGCTCTACATAAGTAAGACCAAGCAGAGGCTCGGAGTCCATTTTGCAGAACATCTGTGCTCTGTTTGCAACAAATGACAACACTTTCCTGTCACAAATCATTTTTAACTCTCCCTCCCACTCCCTAGTTAACATGTCCATCCTGGGCCTCCTGTAGTGTCACAATGATGCCACCTGGGAACTGGAGGAGCAGCACCTCATATTCTGCCTCAGGAGCCTATGGCCCAATGGCCTAAACATGGTTTTCACCAGTTTTAAAATCTCCTCACCCCTGGCCTAATCCTATGACCAAACCTCCCTCTCATTCCCCACCTCCTTGACCTAACACCTATCTGCCCCTCCTACCTTAGTGACCAATGCCCACCAGTCCCTACCTGCACTCTTCTATCACCATCCCACCTACCTTCCCCAGCCCCACCCCTCCTCTTTCTATTTATTTCTGAGTTGCCTTCCCCAACCCCATTTCTGAAGAAGGGTCCTGACCCAAAATGTCAGCTTTCCTGCTCCTCTGATGCTGCCTGGCCTGCTGTGTTCCATCAGCTCCACAACATGTTATCTCTGACTCCACCATCTGCAGTTCTTACTATCTCTGAGTGAGCTTTAACCCCATTCAGATCATTCTTTGTTTCTTAAGTTTCCACAACATTTGTTTCTTTGAACAAACAGCCAGTTCTTACCAGTCTCCTGCTTGGTGGCCGAAACAACATTCAGTATTTCTCAGATAACAAGACCATTCTTCTTCATTTCTGAAGAAGGGTCCAGACCCAAAACATTAGCTTTCCTGCTCCTCTGACGCTGCTTGGCCTGCTGTGTTCATCCAGCTCTACACCTTGTTTATTTCAGATTCTCTAGCATTGGCAGTTCCTACAATCTCATTCAGTATTTCTCTCCATTTTTCATAGCAGCTGCTTTACCTGTCTCTTTCCTTCACTATGTCACTGTGTATTTGTGTTGCAAGAATGAAACCTGTCATTTATTTTCAATAGGCTTCAGTTAAAGTTTACATGGTTCTGTCTTCAGGCAGTTAGTATGTTTCTCTCAAGGACATTTTATTTTCACCTTAGATTAGAAGACTTGCTTTAAAAGATAAACATCTCAGAAAATTCTGCACTTGCAAGAAAATGTACCATTGTTTATTTATTATCCATTATTTTTTCTTGTACACATACATATAAAGTTTTAGACTGCATTCAGTTACCTGATAAATTAGGGGGTATTTTCTGTATTATGATGTGGATCACACAGAGTATAGCTGTAATCCTACAAAATATCCAGCGAAGTATAGACAGGCAAAGGGTGATTTTTAAGCCTGTGACATATTAACCAATTCACATGACACATGACAGAGCTAATTTTAGACCAGAGGGAATGTTTATGCCTTTACACTTTATACATATTGGGAGAGAGCTTGAATCTTAATATGGGCCAATATTTGAAGTTAGTCAAATTGATGAGACTTTAGGCTATGATCAAGAATTTCAAATTGTCATATCAATTTCAAATAGGTAATTAGTAGTAATTTAAAAATCATTTAACATCTGGTTCAACAAAAATAAATAAAGTCCTGACCCACTGTGTCTGGCAGGTTTAAATTATATTGATCAGTGATTACATTTCACTACTTCCTTGGCTCGTCTAATCAGAGTGAACATTTCCATTATGTGAGAACATATGTCAATTTTTTAAAAGCTTCATTATGTTTAGTTGTATGATAAGGAAAATCGAACTTAATAAAAATCTTGTAAAAAAGGGAACTCTGGATGCTGTAAATCAGGGACAAAACCAAAGTTGCTGGAAACCCAGTACTGAGGAAGGGTCACCGGAACATTAACTCTGTTTTTTCCTTCACCGGTGCTGCCAGACCTGCTGAGTTTTTCCAGCAACTTTGGTTGTGTTAATAAAAATCGTGCTTTATTTCAGTATGTCACAATCACTCGTTCAAAACATCAGTAATATGCATTTCTTACTCTTCTGTTGTGAGAGGTCTTCTGTCAGAGTGTTAGCACGCCCTTCTCTGAGCTGGAAGCTCTGGGTTTGATTTACTCATCAGTATTTGTTGGTTGTGCAAGATTCATTTTTAACGTGGCCAAACAGGTTAATTGTCAGACTTCAAATTCTTCCAATTTTCCTGATTGCAGGTGGTAAAAGTGGGATAGTTTCCTCGTTAGCCAAACTGCAGATGGCAATGGCAAGCCACTGTTATATTTTGTCCCTAAATTCAACCAATCCAGTAGAAGTCCATGGCTTAGCCTTCAGAAATGAGGACAGGATTAAAGGCATACAGGCACACTGTTCTGTAGCACCTGAGTACTGTAACATAAAAACTGGTTCAACAAGAAAGCTGAAGGTGTATCTGAAGGTTTATTATCTTCCATCCTGAAAGTCATCCATACAAGTCCACACTTGAGCATTCCAAAATTCCATTATCATCTGACATTATTTTCTAGAATAAATGTCATAATTAATAAAATCTGACTATTCTGAGATGTGCCTTTTTCTTACTTATTCTTTTGTGATACCAGGAATAATGCAGCAAAATACTCTTTCCCAGTTAATACAATAATTTTCTGCTAAATCCATAATGTTCTAAAAGATATGACATCAGTAAAGAAATGGCAGAGATAACATAAAATTGATGTTATTGATATGTAATTCTTTAGTATTTAAGTATTACATCAGTGACTCGTAATTCACAGCACTTGGTTATGAATCATATGACAGAAGCCTGCAATTAATACATAATCAGTGTCTCAATAAGTAATTTTTTTTGTGACTACCTGTTTCAAAACGAGTAATTCCTGTCTTCACGTTGAATTCCAATAGGCACCAGCAGCTTATTGCCAATCTCAGACCATACTTGTATTTGCAATTGGAAAAAATAAATTATTTACTTCTTTTCTAAAATGAATTACTTGGAACATATAACTTTGATACATTGTAAGGAAATAACCCATCAATCAAGAGCAGTAAATTTGAACAATATCCTGCGGTACGTTTGTCCAGAAATGCAGCAGTTTGATGGGGATTCATTATTGCAGTCCTGTACTAGTATCCAAGGAAAATGCCATGAAACAGCATTAGCACTTCAATCTCTCCTGGATCAGCAACTATTGAGTTGCTAATTAATAGTGAAAACCCAGCTCCTCATCTTCTTCATAATGTTGCACAAATCAGATATCAACTATTTTACCTATTCTACTGGGCACAGTGTAAATAATCCTGCTCAAGCATAAGAAATGTTTAATGAATGTTTAAGGAAACAAAGATCAGTTTAAGGAAACAAAGATCAGTTTAAGGACTCTCTGGCAGATTTTCACTACTACAATGTACCAGTGGTTGATGGGCAGAATGCACTCCCATTCATCCAATTTGTTTAACTTAATCCAGATGCCAAGTATCAAAGATGCAAAGACCTGATATAACTACAATTAAATAAATATCTGTCCTTTTTACTGGTTACCTTTTTGGTTATTTCTGACATATTGATTGAAATGTCCTCACGCAGTGATTGTGGACACAAACAATTGCAACATGTAGAATGAATGCATTTTTACATTTAAACGTTTCAATTAATTCTTCATTAATTCACTACAGGTTATCAAATAAGATTGTCTGTTGCCAAACTTGAAATGCTGAAGATTTTGTTTTTAACTTTAAAACTTAGCATCTAGTATATCCAGACAAATTGTTTTACAGAGAACATGTTCAACTTGTGGTCCTAAAAGATTATTGACTTGTGTGTCATGTTTGAATTTGCTTACTTTAATATTTTCCACAAGGCTTGTTTTATTCAAGCATTTGATAATTCAGATATTGACCTTTCAATTCTTATCAATGAAACTAATTTGATTAGGAAGTCTAACTATGAAATTACAGGAGACTAAAGCTGTAAAGGAAAATGCATTCCAATCCTACATCTGACAAGCAGCACAGGCATTTTAACCTGAAAGGTTCTGTCTAAATTCCACCATCTCCAGTCCAAATGTCATGTTTGCATGAGAAAAACAGAAGAGTTTATTTACTTTTAATTTACTAATAGTTGGTATTTTGCTGTACTGGAGATGTTTTGTTGGGCTTGGGAACTCTCACCAAGATAAGAATGGGAGGGTTTTCATAACGGTCTTTCTGCATTTGGCTCTCATCTTGTAAGTGACGTTTACGCCAGAACACTTAAAGTAAGCTTTTGATCATTTCTTTGGCATCCTACTGGAGGTCAAGTGAGGCCAACTTTTCATCCCATGGTTAATAAGAACATAAGATCACATGAAATATGCGTAGGAATAGGCATTCACACCATGATATTTATTAAGATCATGTCTGATCTTCTATCTCAACTGTATATTCCTGTAACATCACCACATCCCTTGATTCTCACATCTAAAAACCTATTAAACTAGTTCTTGCGTGTACTCAGCAACTGAACCTCAATAGTTATCCCAGTGAATAATTCAAAAGTCTTTCAACATATTGAGTGAAGATATTTCTCTTCATTTCAGTTGTAAGTGACCATATCTTTATCCTAACAGTAACTGCCTCTTTCCTCCTCCTATTGCCACCCCTAGGCAATACAACAATTTGTCCACCAGGCATAAAAGCAAACTTCCAAACCAAACTGAAAATAAACTAATCGAGGTTATCAATAAGCTAGCAAGAACTGCAGATGCTGGAGTCAGAGATAACAAAGTGTGGAACTGGAGGAACACAGCAGGCCGGGCAGCATCAGTGGAACAGAAAAGCTGACGTTTCAGGTCAGGACCCTTCTTTAGGAAAGAAAAGGTTATCAATAGTTGGTTCTACAATAGAACTTACATTGACATTACATGAAAATACTAAATGGGATGTGGCATGAACAGAATAAGAGTTAATATTATATCTAGTGCATATAGATAAAACAGAGGTCGCAGCAAAATGATTGACTTTTAAAATCAAAATAATATATTTATTCTTCAACAAATGTAGTACATGAAGTGATCTGCTTTTTAACTGTGAAAAAGCAGCATAAAGTATGTTGAAAAATATAAAAAACTAATGAAGAATAGCTCTTTGAACTTACAGTCCATTTTTCCATTAATATTGAAATATCAGTTCTGTCTTTTTTACATAGTCATATCTTCTACGCTATGTCAGCAAAAAGAATTTCAATCCAAAAAACATTTTAATAAAATCCTTCCAATATGTTTCCGAGTGACAGAAATTATAAAACATGTTATACCTAAACAATTTTGAGCAAATATTTCAGAGATATACATTATTACCAAGATATTAATTAATGCTGTTGTAATATCATTAGAGAATCTGCTATGATGAATGATACTTAAATTTATTTGTCATGAAATGTTACTAGTAGTAAGACACACACTATTTCCAAGAACTCACATTTTGAAGTTCTGTTCATTTCTATTTTTAGCAAAGAGAATCCATCCTAATCTTAATTTTGTGAGATAATTGCTTACTTTTCCTGGTAAAAGTAATCACTGTTTTATCCAGTTTCTTGGATGTCTATTGCTGTTTTGTAATCAGTGATAGCTTCTTCAATCAAACCCAAATGGCCCCGGACATCTGCACGGAGTTTGTAATATAAAGCATCATCCGGCATTAGCTGCAGTGCTGTAAAAATATGGGCCAAGCATGTTAACAGCAAATTAATAAAATTTTTAATGTAATTTTCTTGTTTATTTTAAACGAGGACATATATTTAACACAGAAAAGTCATACCTTAGGCATTAAACCAGGGATTCCCAAATTGGAAATAGTAGGAACAGTGTGGATGTCAAGTGGGACCATGACCTCTCAGGCTGCTATGCAGCACTGACAAACATATAACCATTGTATCACTGTAGTCTCACTCTCACAGTTCTTACTTGGGGGTTTCAACAGTTCTCTAGCCCCAAAATGGGAAGCACTGCATTAAAATATATTTTGTCTTTTGTTAAGATCCCTTTAGATGTCTTGTACCCTGAAATGATTGTCACAGTTTAGCAGCTTTTCACAGGAACAGGAATAAGCCATTCAGCCTCCTGCACCTGATCTAGCATTGCTCATTGCCTATTTCATCTCGACTTTCTCACACTACATTCCACCATGTGGAATTCTTATCAATGTGGAATGTAGTTTCCATAAATCTAATGATTTCTGTCTAACAATAGAAGTCTGCTTTCACCTCTCCATGTTTGTAATATATTGTCGGAATAGAAAAACGTGGTTTTGAATGGAAATTGATACAGTGCAAGGAGCATTATATGCAAATAAGCTGGTATACATCATCACAGGAAATGATGCAATTTCACATGACATGGTCTTGTTGTCTTGCAGCCTTGTGCAAAGCTTAAGTCCCAGTTAGATGTTCCTATTAAAGGTAGGTAAAAGCTTATATTTAACTACACCTGAGCAGATTCAATAATTATTCTTTAGAAAAAAAAAGGCCAAGAATATTATAAGGTAACAATTGACAATATTATATGCAACAATGGAACTTTCTTGAATATGTTCTTGTATATAAAACTTGGGATTTACTAGAAGGCTCTGAAAATCAGTGAGACTGGCAAACACAGTAGAGGTGTACAGCACAATCAGCTAACAGCCAAAGAAAGCTGAAAAAAAACAGAATTAAGAATGTAAGTTGATTAGATTTTATAAACAGAGGTAAGGGAACAATGTCACCTGTTCGTAAGACCTATACATGTACGCGCTCAAACTTTCTTTGTACTAGAGCACTGGAACTTATGGTGATGTAAAATAGCATGGCACCTGGATTCTGACACTGGAACAGGGCAAGCCACCATACATGTCTTTAACCAATCAGATTGAAGAATTGCCACGCAAACAAGCAGGCTATGAGATTTGGTGCCATTTTAGTGGTAAAATTGGACTATCAATTTTTGATTTCTGTCATCTTATTATTAATGCCTGGTGATTTTCATGGACTTAATTTGTTTTCAAAAGGAAATGGCAGGTAGATTCAGTTCATGAACCAAAAAAACTCAGTCTCAACTAAAATTAACATGTCATCATGAAACCAGCACCTCAGGTCTTCAGTTGATTTATACTTTCTGTAAGTTTCATATGTAAGTGATATTTTGGTTAGAGAAGGTGTGAATGAAATGTGCCTAGTGGTTTCACCTCTTCTATGGCTGAATGAGGTGCATTACTCAAGAGTGTACTGTAGGGCATCACCTGATTAAATCATGCACCAAAACAGTACTTCAGGTCAGGATGGTCTGCTCAGCTGTGGGCACTGTGAGCAAATGGCCTTAATTGTAACTTCATATGTGCCTCCCTCTCAGGTTACATAACAATATCCTCTGTCCTGTAAAAGCTACCCACAGAGTTTCAATGGTGATATAAAAGAGCTGTAGAATCTTGGATTGATGGAGTATCAAGGTATCCTGGCTGTGAGCTCACTTATGCAGAAACTATATTTTGTGGTCACATTCCAGCTAAACAAGCAGAGGGTAAAAGCTCTTCCTGTAGCATAAAGGGTAATGATCGATACATGGCTGCAACTGGTAATGCCCTGCTTCTTCAGAAATCCAGAGGAGAATCCCTGATAACTTCACAATGTGATGCACAATCTGACTGAAAATGAACTGCCAAACTCTCTCAGGTAGTGTATCAGTGACATGAGAGAGGCAATGATGTACTGTTGTTTAATAGAGCTAATACTTGGAATAAACCAGAGATGAAGAAGTTCAAAAAGAAATTATCTTTCACTTTTACTGTGGGACATGTTGAGCAGTACTGCAAAGTCTGAAATCTTCCTGAACAATAGCACAAACCTCAGCTGCAATCTGCCTCCAAAGGTACAAGCTCCTAATTCCATTATGTGGCCAGTTATTTTAAAATATAACTTGCTCTTCTATAGATAATAAAATGTGAGGCTGGATGAACACAGCAGGCCCAGCAGCATCTCAGGAGCACAAAAGCTGATGTTTCGGGCCTAGACCCTTCATCAGAGAGGGGGATGGGGTGAGGGTCCTGGAATAAATAGGGAGAGAGGGGGGCGCGGACTGAAGATGGAGAGAAAAGAAGATAGGTGGAGAGAGTATAGGTGGGGAAGTAGGGAGGGGATAGGTCAGTCCAGGGAAGACGGACAGGTCAAGGAGGTGGGATGAGGTTAGTAGGTAGGAGATGGAGGTGCGGCTTGGGGTGGGAGGAAAGGATGGGTGAGAGGAGTACTTTTTTACAGCCAACAGACAAATCACTTTAAAATCAATGGAATACTCATTGACATTTAGTAATTGCAGTAATGTAAGAAAACCTACAGCCAATTTTCACACTGCAAACTCTCACAAACATCTGACATAATTACCAAATAATCTGTTTTTTGTTGATTAAGGGATAAATATTGGCCAAGACACTGGAGATAACTTTCTCGCTCCTCTTAAATCTTTAACACCCACCCAAATGGGAGTTTAGTTTCACATCTCAGCCAGCATTTCCCACAGTATTGTACTCTTAATACTGCACTGGATTCCCCACTTGACTTTTGTTTTTGCTCAAGCCCTGGCAAGGGGTTTCAAACTAGAAACTTATGACTTAGAGACAAGTGCTACCGATTGAGCCTTAGCTGAAATAACTATACTTTGAATGTACACTCAATGTTAACAATATGACACTTATTGCCATCTTTTTCCTTCTTCCCCACTGCACCCCTGATTTCCAGGGCTGTGCCTCTGCTTCTGAGGATGCTGACCATCATTGCTACTCAACCCTATTTCTGAGTACTTTAATTCCATTTCAACTTTGCTCACCCATTGTTTTTGACTCCGCAATCGCTAGAGCGTCATGACATTCTCAACTGACTAAATGCACACAGTCTACTTGTACTTGCCTACTGTTTGTAAATATGATTGTCCCACTCATATGTGTCCACTCACATATTTCGGTACTTAGTAGCTGAATGATGTGAGATAGCCAACACCTTTCTCCATTAGCGAGTTTTGAGAAGATTTGTACCTCAGGTTGAGGCTCTGGATGTGAGCTTTCTCGCTGAGCTGGAAGGGTAGTTTTCAGACGTTTCGTCACCATTCTAGGTAACATCATCAGTGAGCCTCCGACGAAGCGCTGGTGTTATGTCCCGCTTTCTATTTATCTGGTTGGGTTAAACCTAATAATGATGTTACCTAGAATGGTGACGAAACGTCTGAAAACTAACCTTCCAGCTCAGCAAGCAAACTCACTTCCAGAACCTTTCTCCACTTTCTGAAAATATATATTTCATGTGGAAGCAGTTTTGGTTCTGTGACTTCTGTTCCCGAAAATAACAATCTCAACATCCCTCAGTCATTGTCAGGAGCCAATTTTGAATGTTATGCATCTGATTGTCAATTTAGGAGCTAGAAAATTGAAGTTAGAATATAAATTTGCACGGCTTTTAAATGACTCCATTTTAACATGGCAGTTAGCATAAGGAAAATTATGCTGGCAATCAAATGTACTGAATGATAAAAATAAATAGAAAAATTAGCATCCTGGGGATACTGAATGGTGGAAAATTGCGGTTTTCTAGCATGTATTGTGTACCATGTGTGCTTCTGTAACTTTAATATAATTGAGTCCAAAATATTCAAACCACAGATGTGTCCTCCTCAGATGCCATATTGCAAGTTAAAATATTAACCAATGAAAATTTTCAGCTTTGTGACATTTAATAATCCTGGCACAAAGCCAGGAACATTTTTTTTATTTTGTTACAAACAAGTAGTGTAAGATAAGAACAACTTGATTTATCTGATATCTTTACTGTAGAAAAGCACCGCAAGTTATTTTGCAGCAAGATAATTAGAGAATTATGCAAGACAATGCAATCATGAGAAGGGATGACCAAAAGCTTGGCCAAGAATTTCAGTCAGATAGCAGACCGAAAAGAAGCAGGAGGGGTGAAGGAGGGAGAGGAATGTGGCAAGGAATATGTAGATGACTGAAAGAAAAGCCCATAAAGATGCTGTAAAAAGGGGAGAAAAATGGGCAGTATGGTGGTTCAGTGGTTGGCACTGCTGCGTCACTGCACCAGGGACCCAGGTTCGATT
The DNA here is from genome assembly GCF_030684315.1 of Stegostoma tigrinum. NCBI lineage: Eukaryota > Metazoa > Chordata > Chondrichthyes > Orectolobiformes > Stegostomatidae > Stegostoma > Stegostoma tigrinum. The sequence goes on along the minus strand of NC_081363.1, from coordinate 58,139,651 downwards.
CCTACCTTGGCTTGCTGACCATGTGAACTTTGCAACTTCTCCCTGTGTCTGTGTGGGTTTCTGCTAGATGCTCCAGTTTCCTTCCACGGTTCAAAGATGTGCTGGTTAGGTGGATTGCCCTGTAGTATCTAGGGATGTGCAGGCTAAGTGGATTAGCCATGGGAAATATAAGGTTATGGGAGTAAGGTGGATCTTGATGGGATGCTCTTCAGAAGGTCGGTGCAGACTCACTGGCCCAAATGGCATCTTTCCACACTGTAGGGATTCTACGATTCTATGAGAATTCAGTAAAGGTCGCAGTCAGACGAGTGGAGAGCTCAAGAGAGTCTCTAGGGGTAGTAGAGGGTTCTGATGTAAGGAGGGGTGAGGCCATAAAGGGATTTAAGCATCGACTAAAATATTTGAAATGGAATTGATTGCTGATGGAACACAGTTGTAAAGCAAGGATCAATAAATAGCTAATGGTACTTGTAGAAATTGTGGTATAGGTCAACATTATCTGGAAGTTAGAAGTGCATGTAATACAGTGATTATGGGGATCTTCGGCTTCCTACATATAAAGCAAACCAAAATTTCAGAAGAAGAATGGAGGATGGGTTCACAGAAGGTATACAAAATAGTTTTCAAAAAATGTCGAAACATCTGAAAAAGTGGTCCAACAACAGTCGTCCTTTTGTGGCCAGCAAGATAAATTAATTATAGCATTTGACCAAAGGAAGAGGCTTGTTCTAATGCCTAAAAGACTGATTAGCCTGGAGATTGAGAGGGTTTTAGGATTCAGTTCGGAAGGACCAAGAAACCGCAAGGAAAGAAAAAAAAAATCAAGAGACATAAAATTGTAAATATTTCCATACTAAGTAAACAAGAAGAGTTGAATGACAGTTGAAGTTAAAATTCAAAGTAAGGAATTGACAGAGGCATACAACCATGCCCTCTTAAATGCCACTTAGTTCTACCAAAAAGCTATATAGTCAAATGGAACTGAAACCTTATGGACCACCTGGTATCCACATGGGCATCAGAAATGATACCAGCAACCACAGTCCCATTGACACTGTCAAGTCCTTCTCTTTCTCACATCTGAGGGCTTATAACAAAATATGAAGGACCGTTCCAAATACTACTCAAACAACAGCCTGGCACAGTTATTCTCACCAAATCAGACTTTACAATTCCCAGACATCACCATCACCATTCTTGAGTATGTGCTATTCCACAAGTGGCACAAGCTCAATGGTACATAGTAGGGAGGAAGCTTCTCTGGAAGTCTTCAACATTGAACTTGGACCCTGAAGTTTAAATTTTTCTGGACAAATGTGGACAGGCTTCTCCCTGCCTTCCCTGCTCAACTGTTGAATCCATGCTGCCCCAAACTGAACAGTAATTGGAAGAAGCACAGAGTGTTGCAAGGGCACAAAATGTACTCTGGATGGGATCACAGCTCTGACGAAGAGTCATCTGGACTTGAAAAATTAGGTTGCTGTCTCTCCATGGATACTGCCTGACCGGTTGTGATTTCCAGCATTTTTTGTTTTCAGAAGCAAAAACCTCTTCTCCTCACTAATCTCCCTGTTGCTGATGAGAGTCCAGAACAGCATTGATAGGAGGGACTACTGTCCAACCTTTCTGGAAATGAAGCTTTGTGGCGATTAAGGATACCTGTCATCAACACATTGCAAACTGGACAGATTTAGGATGGGGATAATCAGATTGACAGAGGAAGCTGTGAGGAAGAACTCAGACATATTCAGTTCATATTCCTAGAATAGTACGTTGTAGATACAACCAGGGAACGGACAACCAATCTGGTGATGTGTGAGAAGGCAGGCTAAATATATAATGTCCTCAGAAACACTGACCATAACATGGCAGAATTAACATTCATGAGAGGGAGGAACTTGGGTTGGAAACATCTGTGTGAAGCTTAAATAAGAGTTATTAAAAAGGAATGAGAGCAGAGCTGGATGGAGTAGATGGGGGAAGGAATTTAGCACCAAAAGACTGTTGAGAGACAATGGCAGACTTTTTAGAAAATGGTTCGTAGCTCACAGAAAAGATATATTCCAGTGAGGAGGAAGGATCCTAGAAAGGGTTACAGTTAACCAGGGAAGTTAAGGATAACATCAAAAAGAAAACAATGTGGCAAAAATTAGTGGTAAACCAAAGAATTAGAGAAGTGGTGCGTACTTCTATTTACAGCAAGAGAATATGGCTCCACAGGGATTTGGTTAAAATATTTAATGAGGTGAGTTTACAAAAATAGCGTGAGAAATCTCTTTGTCCGTGAGGGAGCGAAATCTTCCATAAAAGCCAACAAAATTTACACTTCTTATTTATTGATAAAATTCTTCTGAATATTTAATTAGTGAGATTTTTTTACTGCATATCATACGAGCAGTCTGATAACAACAGTGGAGCAATCAAAAGGTGATGAGGCGGTGCTCTGTGTTGTCAGTGTACAAAACAGGGAACCACTCCAGTTAGCTTAATTGGAGCAATAGGGGCAAATGGTAGAATCTCTTATTTGTGATACACTCAATCTGGGATTAATTCAACACTCACTTGGACAAGTGTGAATTAATTAAAGCACACCAATTTGGATTTGGTCAAGGCTAATCATGGCCAACTAACTTAGAATCAAAAATCCCTACAGCGTGGAAGCAAGCCATTCAGTCCACCAAGTCCACACTGACCATCCCACCCAGACCCACACCCTATCCTATCCCTGCATTTCCCACCCTAGACACTATGGGGAATTTAGGATGGCCAATCCACTGAACCTGCACATCTTTGCACTGTGGGAGGAAACCAGAGCACCCGGAGGAAACCCATGCAGAAACAGGGAGAATGTGCAAACTCTACACAGACAGTCACCTGAAACTGGATTTGAACCCAGGTCCCTGGTGCCTTGACGAAGCAGTGCTAACCACTGAGCCACTGTGCCACCCACTGATTGGAGTATGTGAAAGTGCACAGTGCACATCCAGTTAAGTATGTTTAAGAAGTCAACAAACCAGCAACATGTTCATGAAATTTTGCAAGGACAAGAGGTGGGAGGTAGGGCAGAGGATAGTAGTTTGGAAAGACGGAAGTTGAAGTGGTAGCAAGAACTGCAGATGCTGGAGTCAGAGATAACAGTGTGGAGCTGGAGGAACACAGCAGGCCAAGCCACATTAGAAGAGCAGGAAAGTTGACATTTCGGGCTGGGACCCTTCTTCAGAAATGAGGAGGGGGAATGGAGCCAGGAAATAAATAGACGGTAACGTCAACTGTTTTGAATGCAGGAACAACTCTGCTGGAAGTGAAGAAACCATTTATAATGGTGATTAGCTAACAACAGATGAGGGAGGAGTAAGGTCAATATATTCTGATTATCTACATGGATTTCCATTAGGACAGTCTTGTCCTTTCAAACCAAATAAAATAAAAATGTAGAGGTCTAGTGTGGCATAGGTATATAAAAAAAAACAAGCAGTTGAGACAATTGTGCATGCCAGCTTGTCAGGTCATTGTTCAAACTTGACATGCATGAATAGATATAAATAAATGTCTCCAAATATATTGGCATACGGATGTCAAATGAACAGATTCACAGTAACATTGAAACAGGTTTAGATAAGTATTACTGCCACAAATGTCATGAGCAAAACAACATTTGTCAGCATCAATTCCATAAAGACCACATTATTCTTGATTTAATACAAAAGGAAATAACGCTCATCCAGACTTGGATATCGGACAAGCAGACTGACTGCTCTGAGATATATGGTTGGTACAATGTACTGGTAGTCCACGGATACAACGGTGCAGATGCACACGTGGTATACAACAGTATGTCAACTTTGAAATAACAAGTTGATTATCACCCTGCAGTATTAAATTTGCAACTGGTCTTCAGAACATGAAGAAGTTTAGATTATAGTTTTTAAGTCAAGAAAATTATTAATTTAAGACTTCTCTTTAAAGCATGTAGAAACGATGCAAATTTACCTTATAATATTTTGATAATAGTAAAGTTTACGTGATAGATTATCCATTTTAATCAAGGCTCGTGATTTTTTTTTTCTATCTCCTGAATTTTCAATTTGGGATTATCTATTAGGGTTGTTTCAGAGCAACTTGCAATATCTGTCATTTAAGAAAATGCTTGTAAACAAATGTGTATACTTTGTCTTACCCTGCGAATAATCTTTTTCAGCATCTTTGTATTGCTTTAGAGTGGCATAGAGGTTTGCACGGTTGAAATACATGTGAGCTGAATAAGGACTGAGTTTAACTGCTTCTTCAAAGTCCTCCAGCGCCTCTTTAGCACGCCGAAGCAAAACACGACATATGGCTCGATTCAGCAAAGCTGATTCATCTCCTGGTTGCGAATTAATTGCCTTTGTGTAGTAGTCATGAGCCTGGAAAATAATTGCATGGGATCATTAAAACTGATAATATTTAATTAGTAAAATGCCTTTTCAATTAGCACAATTTTTACGTATCAGCAATTATTAATTATGCATCAGATAATTAAATGGTAAGGTATTATTTTTGACAATGGAAAATTTGTCGAACATTCTATCATAGTTAAAAGGAAATAAATGCATGAAAAATTAAATTCATTCTATTTTGATAATAAAATTCCTGATTATACTATATGAATATGTCACAAAATGGCGATGCCAGTGTTGGACTGGGGTGGACAAAGTCAGAAGTGACATGACACTAGGTTAAAGTCCAACAGGTTTATTTGAAATCACAAGCTTTCGAAGAGTAGCCCCTTTGTCAGCGAAATGAGAGAGAAGCACACAGACACAGGGTTTATAGGTGGAGAGATCATAAGATCATACAAATGGTGTGAGTGGAGTGTCGAATAATAAGTCTCTGCAGGTGATCAAAAGTGTTCAGATGGTGTGAGTAAAGTGTCAAAAGCTGAATAACAAGTGAAGGGATGAACCTATAATCTGATTAAATGAGGGAGAGGGATATTTACAAAAAATTAAAAATAAGGTGGTGCTGGAGACAAACTAAATGACTGGAATAACTTGATAGTTATAAGAGTCATATGCCATTGTCTAACCAAAGTAATAAGTAATCCAAAACTGCACAAATTAATTAAGGTAGAGAAATTATGACAATTTATCTAGGTGATGGTGTCAAAACAGGACAGAAAGGAAGATTTTACAGATACAGAAGTGTGGTGGGGTTACATGCAGTGTGACATAAAGCCAAGATCATGGCTGAGGCCACCCTCCTGGGTACAGAACTTGGCTATCAGTTTCTGCTCAGTGATTCTGTGTTGTGTATCATAAAGGCCATCTTGGAGGACACTTATCTGATGATGAGAGGCTGAATGCCCTTGACTGCTGAAGTGTTCCTCAACTGGGAGGGAACATTCCTGTCTGACGATTGTTGCACAGTGTTCATTCATCCACTGTCATACTGGCAAAACAATACAGCCACTATACCATGCCTTGGGGCATGTTGTCTGCCATGTATGAATGTCTGCTGTGTACATGGTGGATGGGGTTCTTCCAAACCTTAAAAAGACCATCCTTTGCAGCAAACTACCCAGCCTTTAGGACAGCATCGACCACAACACCAGACAACCCTGTCATGATAACCTCTGCAAGACATGTCAGATCATCCATGTGGACACTACCATCACACGTGGGAACATCATCTATTATGCACATGGCAGATACTCATGTGACTCGACCAATGTTGTTCATCTGATACAGTGCAGACAAGAATGCCTGAGGCAAGGTATACGAGCGAGGACATGCAGATGCTATGACAATGGGTGAATGGGCACCGTGCAACAATCGCCAGGCAGGAATATTCCCTTCCAGTCAGAGAACACTTCAGCCGTCATGAATATTTGACCTCTGATCTTTTGTAAGTGTGCTATAAGGTGGCCTTCAAGATGCACCACAATGCAGAATCACCATTGGACTATAATCTGATTTTGTGTGACTTCTGACTTGATGCTAATATGTCAGAATTCTTTAATAATTTGACATATCAACTCGATATTTGAGCTTCGTTTTTTTTAGATAATTCAGAAAAGGCAATGCTTAAACATTCCTATTTTGTTGTTGAAAATAAGTCCCTGCACAAGAATGTATGTAGCTTGTAGCAAGTGTGAATGAGTCACATTATGATCTCAACTGATTATCTTAAATTAATTATTAATTTAACTATCAGCAGACTTAGAAGTGCTTAATGTGCTGCCATTCACAACTTCACATCTAATGACAAACTTTAGTTTTGAGTTTTTAAGTGTAGACTGGTAACCACTTGTAGTCTGCCAATTGTGAATAATTGAAGTAATATCCTGTTTTATTTCCCTATCACTGAATTGTATGGTCAACACTCCAATGAAGGATTTCTTCCCCTTTGTGAAGGCCACCTACATATTGCTAGCAACATCTCAACTGTGTGTTTATTAGACCTTCAAGCTTATTTATAAATGCGCTGAAGAATTCCATTGACATTTGCACTGAATCTATGTATCTTGGCAAGATAGATGTGCCACTATTTCTGAATCTATTTTAGTTGAACTTATGAACTTACTAACTTGTGAAGTAGAATGTATCGTTAATTCTACCATGTATACCCAATAGATGCAGTAGCCATGGGATTCGTTCTAGGTCAAGCCCCTGCTAACATTTTTGTTAATTTCCATGAGAAACAATTTTTTGATGAATGCTAACATTCTACCTCTATTATTGATATTAGTGACATGTTCACAATTTTGAATTTGCTGTTGTATGCGAGGATTTTCTTACAGATTTACACTCTATCTCACATTCATTCACTTTTGACATGTAGCAGTCTAATGCACATCCTTTCCTCACATGTAGTTGAGAAATCTGCAACTAGGCTCTACGTTGCTATCCATCACAAGCCTACCTTTTACAACACACATACATATTGGTATTTGTATGGCTCCACATGCTCCAACATTGGCCTTAAAAGCCATTTACCCATCACAAACTTGATGTAGAAATAGAGTGCATCAGAGCTACCCTTGGGACAATGTCTATCCTTCATTATTTAGGCAGTAAACTAATGGAGCAAATTGTACATGAGGCAATTTTCTGCTCTTGTTATCTTTTCTTTTTAATACTCTGCTGAACACTTCAATGCCAAAAGTTTTGATTCTCCAGTCAAGAGATCAAACTCCCCTCCAACATTACTAAATAGGAAGTCCAGCTGACAAGAGAAAAGCCATGCCAGCAGGAGACAAGCCCAAGATTGGGGCTAACATAAACCTGATTTTACCAGGTATTAAAAAACTGACGAACACAAACAAAGTTGCTGGAAAAGCTCAGCGGGTCTGGCAGCATCTGTGGAGGAGAAAACAGACTTAACGTTTTAAGTCTGGTGACCCTTCCTCAGAACTGATGGCTGGGAAAGCGTCAGTTTATATGCAGAAAATAGACAGGTGGGTGGGGTAGGGAGTAAACGATAGGATAGAGCCCAAAGCGAGAAAGACAGTTGGACAGACAAAGGAGTTGCTAACGATCAGGCTGGGAGGGTGAATAGTTGTTGATGGGGACTGTTAGTGACTAACCAGAGGGAGTGTGCAGTGGCAGGCTATTTGGTAACAAGGCCTGGTGTCTGGATGTTTTCCCAGCCACCATCAGTTCTGAGGAAGGGTCACCGGACCCGAAACGTTAATTCTGTTTTCTCCTCCACAGATGCTGCCAGACCTGCTGAGCTTTTCCAGCAACTTTGTTTTTGTTCCTGATTTACAGTATCCGCAGTTCTTTTGGTTCTTATGAAAAAAAACTGAGCTCATTTTGACCAGAGTAATTCTTTCCTTCAGTATATTTCATCCTGCACTTTAAAAAAGCTCTAACCTGATTTTGAGGCATAAAACTCTGATTAAACTGGAGGATGTCAATTTCATTAACATCAAATCCAAGCAATGCAATTACATTTCTGTGTTAACATAAAATTGCATCATGTTACTTAATGTTTTGCAAACAGACAAAATGATCTCCAATAGAAAGTCTTTTTAAACATTACAGGATCTGTAAGCTTTGAAGTCGGCATTGACAGCAGATAGCGAAATATTCCACTGTCTCAAGATTTTTCACTTTAAAACATTCAATCTCAGTATTTGGCATTCCACAATAGGTTACAGTCACTTATTTATTTATTTATTTGGGGGTTGTGGGCATCGCTGGCTGGTCAGCTTTTATTGCCTTTCCCTAGTTGCCCTTGAGAAGTGACGGTGAGCTGCATTCTTGAACTGCTGCTGTCCACATGCTGTGAGTCGAGACACACTGCTATCACGGAGGAAATTCCAGCAGTTTGACCCAGCAACGGTGAAGGATCGGTCATATACTTCTGAGTCAGGATAGTGAGTGGCTTGGAGGAGAACTTGAAGGTGGTGTTCCCAAATGTCTGCTCCCCTTTGTCCTTCTGATTGGAAATGGTCATGGGTCTGGAAGGTACTGCCCAAGGATCTTTGATAAATTTCTGCAGTGCATCTTCTATATAGTACACGCTGCTGCTGCTGCTACTGAGCATCAGTAGTGGAGTGAGTGGATGTAATGCCATTCAAGAGAGCTGCCTTGTCCTGGATGGTGTCCAGCTTCCTGAGTGTTGTTGGGGCTGCACTCATCCAGGCAAATGGGGAGTATTCCATCCCATTCCTGACTTTTTAAAGATAGAATCACCACAATGTGGAAACCGGCCATTTGGTCCAATAAGTCCGCACCAACCCCTGAAGAACATCCTACCCAGGCCCATTCACAGCCCCCTTATCTATTCCTGTAACCCTGCATTTCCCATGGCTAATATACCTAACCTACACATCCCTGAACACCAGGGGTAATTTATTATGAGTCATCCACCTGACTTGCACATCTTTGGACTGTGGGAGGAAACTGGAGGACCTGGCGGAAACCCATGCAGATGCAGGGAGAATGTGCAAACTCCACACAGACAGTCACCTGAGGGTGGAATTGAACCCGGGTCCCTGGCTCTGTGAGGCAGTGTGTTAACCATTGAGCCACCATAATCACCCATAGATGGTGGACAGGCTTTGAGGAGTCAGGAGGTGAGTTACTTGCCACAGTATTCCTAGCCTCTGAACTGCCCTTATAGCCACTGCATTTATGTGGTGAGTCCATTTGAGTTTCTGGTCAATGATAACTTGCACTATGTTGATAGTGTGGGATTCAGTGATGGTAACACCATTGAGTGTCAAGAGGAAGTGGTTAGATTGACCATCACCAATAAGAGACATAGCCTGGCATTTGTGTGGCACAAATGTTACTTGCCACTTGTCATCCCAACTTTCAATATTATCCAGATCTTGCTGCATTTGAACATGGACTGCTTCAGTATTCAAGGAGTTGCGGATGGTGCTGAGCATTGTGCAATCATCAGTGAACACCTTTACTTCTGGCCTTATGATGGGGCGAAAGTCATCGATGAAGCAGCTGAAGATGGCTGAGCCGAGGAAACCAACCTGAGGAACTCCAGCGGAGATGTCCTGGAGCTGAGGTGACTGATCTCCAACAACCACAATCATCTTCCTATGTGTCAGGTGTGACTCCAACCACTGGAGAGTTTGTCCCCTGGTACCCATTGATTCCAGTTTTGCTAGGGCTGCTTAATGCCACACTTGGTCAAATACCGCGTTGATGTCAAGTGCTGTCACTTCTACCTGAACTCTGGAATTCAGCTCTTTAGTTCACATTTGAATTAAGGCTGTAATGAGGTCAGGAGCTGAGTGATCCTCGTAGAACCCAAACTGGGTGTCACTGAGCAGGTTATTGCTGAGCAGGTGCTGCTTGATAGCACTGTTGATGACACTGTCCATCACTTCACTAATGATCAACAGTAGACTGATGGGACAGTAATTGGTCAGGCTGGACTTGTCCTGCTTTTTATATCCAGGGCATACTTGGGAAATTTTCCACATTGTCAGGTAGATGTTAGTGTTGCAACTGTACTGGACAACTTAGTTAGGGGAATTGCAAGTTCTGGAGGACAAGTCTTCACTACTATAGCCGGAATGTTGTCAGGGCGTTTGCAGTACCCAGTGTCTCCAACCGTTTCTTGGTATCACATGGAGTGAATTGAACTGGCTGAAGACTGGTATCTGTAATGCTGGGGACCACTGGAGGAGACAGAGATATGGATCATTGATTTGGCACTTCTGGCTGAAGACTACTACAAAAGCTTCAGACTTATCTTTTACACTGATGTGCTAGGCACTTTCATTATGAGGGATGGGGAATGTAAGGAGTTTCCTCCTCTTCCAGTGAGTTGTCTAGTCATCCACCAACATTCACGAATGAATGTGGCAAAGTTTAGATCTGATCTGTTGGTTATGGGATGACTTAGCTCCATCTATCACTTGTTTTACCTGTTTGGCACGCAAGTAACCCTCTTTGGTAGCTTCACAAAGTTGACACCTCATCTTCAGGTATTCCCAATGCTGTTCCTGGCATACCCTCCTACACTCTCCATTGAACCAGGGTTGATCCCCTGGGTTGATGGTAATGGTTGAGTGGGGGAATATGCCAGGCCATGAAGTTGTAGAGTGTGTTGAAGTACATGTCTGCTGCTGTTGATGGCCCACATTGCCTGCTGGATACCCAATCTTGAATTGCTAGATCTGTGCAAAGTCTGTCCCATTTAGCACCATGATAGTGCAACATAACACGATGGAGATTATTCTCAAGGTGAAGCCAAGACTTCATCTCCACAAGGACTGTGCAGTGGTTGCTCTTACTGACACTGTCATGGACAGATGCACCTGCAACTGACAGATTTGTAAGGATGAGGTCAAGCACACTTTTCCCTCTTGTTGGTTCCTTCACTACCTGCTACAGACCTAGTCTAGCAACTGTGCCCTTTAGGACACGACCAGCTTGATCAGTAGTACTGCTGCCGAGCCACTCTTGGTGGTGGACATGGAAATCCCCCACCTAGAGTCCATGTTCTGGTTATAGAGCATTTGGCTGATGACACAAACCAGACTTGCAGCTGATTTCGGTGCAATAATACATTCCTGTCCACTTGCAGGGCTCTGTTTAATAGGGATGAAGGAGGAATAAGATGAAACACAACAACAATAAAAAGCTGAGCAGGTCTGGCAGCATCTGTGAAGGAAAAACGAGAGTTAACGTTTCGGGTTTTATGACCCTTACACAGAACTGGACCAGAAATAAGATGAAATGGTTGACTGTATTTCCACCCCCACCCCCACGAACATTACCAAATTCACATTCTCCCATATTCACCCCCCCCCCCCCCGCCGAGGAAAAACCATTAGAACTGGTGAATGAGACTTACTGGTATGACTTGTTTTTTTCTACTTCAAAACTGCAGTCCAGTATGTTCATTTCTCAGTATTATGTTATTTTTAAATGAGTTTTTCCCCCTTGGGGCTATAAGTATTTGCCCTAAACAAGCTACTCAGAAATGATAGCACACACCTTGGAAGCAGGTGGAACTTGAACCCAGGACTCCATGTCTCAGAGGTAGGGACACAGTCACAAGATTGCACCCCATCCCCCAACCTTTTACGCTGAGCTGATGTTAACGGTAATAGTGGGACTTCCACTCCCCCGAGTGGAAGGAAGTCCCTCCATTTGGAGCTATCAACCAATCTAATTTACCACTGAGATTTTTTTTTGAAGTGTGTAGCAAGTGTAACTATTAATTTGTGCTCATCAACTTACTACAATGTGATAATAACTAGATCATCTTGTTTTGTGTGATGTTGATTGGAGGATAAATATTGTTCAGGACACTGGGAATAACTCCCCTGCTTTTCTTCACAACAGTGTCATAGGACATAGAACATTACAGCACAGTACAGGCCCTTCGCCCCTCGATGTTGTGCCAACCTGTCATACCGATCTCAAGCCCATCTAAACTACACTATTCCATGTACGTCCATATGCTTGTCCAATGACGACTTAAATGTACTTAAAGTCGGCAAATCTACTACCATTGCAGGCAAAGTGTTCCATTCTGTTCCCTTACTATCATAGGATATTTATATCTAGATAGATGGGATCTTACCTCTCAGACACATAGCACCTCTGACAGTGCAATGTCTCCTTGAAACTGCACAGGAGTACCCTTTATTTTTGTGCTTAAGCCATGCAATGGGGGTGAAACTTGGAATTTTGTGATTCAGGGGCACAGCTGACCCATCCGATCCCAAGTTCAGTTTCCAGTACTGAGAAGCAGCTGGAGAACGTTACGTTAAACAAATTATCTGTCCAAGTGCTGTTATCACTCACACAGCACACGGTAACTAACTGTGGAGAGCTTCCAATTAGTTAACAAGAACCAAAATTATAGAGCTGTTCCACAAAATTACACCTTGCAAGACAACATGAAGAAAACCTACTAATTAACAGAAAATTAGCCATGCACAATCATCAATCATTCTCATTTCAACTTTTAAAACAAATTATTTATTGCATTCAAACTGGGCCAGGCACGGATAATAAAATCTCCATATTAAATGACAACATTTTAACGTTGAATAGTTCAGGAACATAATGAACATCTTGGGAATTATACTTCCAGGGTTATTATGGCAATGAGGAAGGCCATTTGGCCCATCAAATTTTTAAGGCTCTGTTAAGTAATTCAGTCCAATTCTCCCGTGTGTATCAGTTTATTTCCTTTCTACAAGTTTATTTCCTTTAAGTGCCCATTCAATTTTCTTTTGCAATCGTTCGTCCTCTCAGCTTTCAGCACTTGCTTAGGCATTGAATTCCATGTCATTTGACTGATTGTTATATAGAAAATATTCTTTCTTTTTGCTTACAAAAGATCCTATATACTTTGTTAACCATGCTGCTAGTCTGCCCTGTCCCTTGTAAAAAACTATGCACATGGAATCTGGCTCTGTTTACACATTCTAAGATACATCTCTGTAGTGGTAAGGTTTAAATCCAGACCCCCAGTTCAGAAACAGGAACATGGTCACTGCACCACCATACAGTCTTTCTATCCATGCATATTCATTAGAGTTGTTTCATTAAATCTATTATGCCATTCCTTCTGCTAACGTGAATACCCCCACAGTTCTCTGAATTAAGTTCCTCCAGTCATTTGTCTGACATTCAGTCGGTCTGGATATTAAAACAGTGACAATTTTAAATATGTATATAAAATATGTCAAGGTCTCAAAATTCTAATACTAAACTGTAACCTGTTTCAGGTTAAATTTGTTGCTTTATTAGTAATTATTTTATTTAGCTGTTTAGTTTTGGCTTTGAAAATAGCTAAGCTTTATAATGATAAATTTGCAATTTATTTTCCTTATGATCAAAATTTGAATTACAGGTGGACTTCATCAGTTCATTATTACCTTATCTAAATAGATTTCACACTAGGATTTGCGAGCTTAAGGTAGGTTGTATTTTAGATGTGAAGTAAACAGGTAAGATGTTAACAACAAATTAATATATCCTTAGTATTATTTACGAAGAATAAACATCTTAACTTGCTTACATCATTGTATTTTAGTTATAATCTGGAGGGTGGACTAAATCTTTGTACATAATCCGAAATTCTATGGAGCTGGTTTAGAATCTAATCTGGCCTTTGGAGATTTTCATTTGAAGTTGTACATGTAAGAGACAAAAATGTCTTTTGAATGTAGATTTATCATAGTAGCTGTCATTGTAAAATGATCAAGGTTTTGATATAGTTAGAACATGTAACATGTTACTTGATTTTTTTTTAGAAAACCTTCCACAACTGAGTCAGTCAAATATCTTTGAAATCTATTTTTATATATGTTGTAAATCCTGAAGCTCAATCTGGGATCTAATCTTGATATTACTGTTCAATTGGCAGGTCTCACATAAAATACATTTCACGTAACATATTTGTTACTATGTTTAAGCATAGGTTCAAAGCTTAGTGCCCTGCTGGTATAAAGGTTGCTGTTATTGTAATGTCTTGCAATTCTTGTACAAAAAAATTGAGATAAGAAATGTATTATGGAATGAATTATTGGTACAGAGATGATTAGAATTCAATTTGTTGTTCAAATTGGGTAGTGGACATTGATTCCACCTGTAAAACCCCCAAACTGGATGGACCATCTGGCACCAACCTTGGCCTGGAAATGACAAGGCAAACATGACCCTATTGGCCCTGCAAAGTCATCTTTGCTAACATCCAGACGTTAGTAGCAAATTTGGGAGCGTGTCTCACAGACCTGTTAAGCAACAGTCTCTGTGTACATCTTATCCCACTGCATCACAGACCCAGAAGAAGGGGTGGCAGATTGATATACAAAATACACAACATTGACTTTGAAAATCATGAAGTCTTGTGGCATCAAGTCAAACAGGGGTCAAGGAAACATCTTGCTGATTACCACATACTGCATGTGCCTCAGCTGCTGATGCAATACTTGTCCATATTGAACACCACTTGGAAGAAGCACTGAGGATGGCAAAGGTTCAGAATGTGTTCTAAATTGGAGACTCCAATGTCCATTATCAATAGTGGGTAAGCAGCACCATTTTGAGGGGAAGGCCTCATCAATCTGTCTGCTGCTGATGCATCATCTGTCTATGACCACATGCATAGTAACGACCACTGCACTGTCCGAAATGAAGCCAAACTCTTGTCTTCACACTGAGCATACATAGAATCTCCACAATGCAGGAACAGGCAATTCGGCCCCACAAGTCCACACTGACCGTCTGAAGAGCATCCCATCCCCATTTTCTACGCCAATCCACCTAACCTGCATATCTTTGGACTGTGAGGGGAAACCAGAACATCCGGCAGAAATCCACACAGATGTGAAGAGAACATGCTAATGCCACACAGTCACCCGAGGGTGGCTTTGAACCCAGGTTCCTGGTGCAGTGAGACAGCATTGCTAGCCACTGTGCCACCCTGTAAACCTTCCAGGTTGTGTGGCACTATCACAGCGCTTAATGAAATTGGCTTTGACTTTAAATTGAGCATCCTGCGGCACTGCAGGCAGTCAGCAGAATCATACTTCAACACTATCTGAAACCTCATAACCAGCATATTCCCCTCATTCTACTATTACCATTAAACCAGGGGGATCAACCCTAGTTCAATGCAGTGAGCAAATAAAAATGCCAGGAACAACATCAAACATACGTAAGATGAGGTGTCAACCTGGTGAAGTTACAAATAAAACTACTTGCATATCAAACAGCATAAACACTGATGTATGGGGTTGAGTAATTCCACAACCAATGGATCAGCTCTAAGCCCTACAGTCCTGTCACATCCAGATGTGCATGGGGGCTGGACAATTAAACAACTCCCTGCAGGAGGAGAAGGCCCCATGATTATTTCTATCTTCAATTATGGAGAAAGCCAAACGCAGCAACGCAAACGAATAAGGCTGAAGCATTTGCAACAATCTTCAGCAAGAAATGCCACATTGATAACTGTCAGCCTCTGCCTGCATTGCTGATGTCAGTCTTCAGGAAATTAACAGATTCATTCCATTTGTATCAAGAAGTGGCTGCAAATGATGAGCCCTGACAACATTCTGAAAATAGTGCTAAAGACGTGTTCCAGACCTTTTTGCACCCATAGCCAAGGTGTTCAAGTATATCCCCAACACTGGCATCTGTGTAGCAATGTAGGGGATTTCTCAGATCACGCACACGCACGCACACCTCAGTAGCTGCTCAGCAATAACCTGTTCAAGGCCATTCTGCTCTTGACCTTATTTATAGCATGGGTCAAACATGGACAAAACTCCAAAGCAGAGATGAGAATGATTGTCTTTGACATAAAGGCACATTTGCCTGAGTGTGGCAACAAAGATCCTGAGCAAAAATAGAATCCGTTATGGAGAAGGCCAGTTATGGAATCAGATGGTAAATCCTCTGGTTAGCATCATACAAAAGAAGATGGTTTTAGCTGTTGGAAGCCGGTCATCTCAGCTCCAGGTTATCTCTGGTTTAGTTCCTCACAGTAGTGTCCTAGACCTGACCATCATTAGCTGCTTCATCAAGACCACTCCATCATAAGCTCAGAATGAGGATGTTTGCTGATTGGTGCCAAATATTGACTCCTCTGAAACTGAAGCAGTCTGCGTCCACATTTAGGAAGATCTGGAAAATAGCCAGGCTTCAGCTGACAAACAGTAATACCAGTGTCATGCAAATGCTAAGTTATGACTTTTATCCAGAGAAGGGAGAATCCAGTCGCCATATCTTTGATGTTCGTTTCCATCACCGTTACTGAGCCCTCACCATCAACATCCTAGGGTATTCTATTAACCAGAAACTGAACTAGACTAGTCATATAGGGGAAGGAAGTGTATGTAAGGCTTAGGAAATGGATATCAGACAAGGCCTTTGAGGAATATAAAGGATTCAGGAAAGAACTTTAAACAAGGAATTAGGGCTATATGGAGCTATGAAATATCCTTGGCAAATAGGATTAAGGAGAACCCAAACACAATTTAGACATGCATTAGGAGCAAAAGATTAGCAAGGCAAAAGGTAGGTCCACTCAAGGACAAAGCAGGAAACTTACCTGTGAAGTCAGAGGAAATTGGGTGATGTCCTTAATAACTACTCTGCATCAGTATTCACCAAGGAGAAAGATGTGGATCATGGTAAGATTATAAGACCATAAGACATAGGAACAGAAATTATGCCCTTCAACCCATTGAGTCTGCTCTGCTGTTCAATCATGGCTGATAAGTTTCTTAACCCAATTCTCCTTTTTTTATTTCCCATAACCTTTGATCCTGTTGATAATCAAAAACCTATCTATCACTATCTTAAATTATACTCAATGACCTGGCCTCCACAGCCTTCTGTGGCACTAAATTCCATGGATTCACCACTCTGTGGCTGAAGACGTTTCTCCTCCTCTCCAATTTAGGAGATCTTCCTTTTTACTCTAAGGCTGTGCCCTTGGGTCCTAGTCTCTCCTACCAATGGAAATACCTTCCCAGCATCCACTCTGTTCAGGCCGTTCGGTATTCAGTATAGGTCTTTGATTATCAACAAGAATAGAAGCACAGACTATTTTCTAAGTAGGGAAAAATCTCAGAAGTCTGAGGTGCACAGAGACTTAGGAGTTCTAGTCCAGGATTCTGTCAAGGTAAACTTTTAGTTGAATCAGTAGTTAGGAAGGCAAGTACAGCTTTAGCATTTATTTTGAGATGACTTGAATATGAAAGCAGAGAAGTACTCCTGAGGCTCTATAAGGCTCTGGTCAGGCTACGTTTGGAGTATTGTGAACTGTTTTGAGCCCTATATCTCAGGAAGGATGTACTGGCACCGGAGCAGGTTCAGAGGAGGTTCATGAGAGTAGTCCCAGGAATGAAAAGCTTAACATACGAGGAACATTTGAGGACTCTGGGTCTATACTTGATGGAGTTTAGAAGGATGGGGGTGGAGTTCCACCCCCATCCTTCTAAACTCCAAGTATAGACCCAGAGTCCTCAAATGTTCCTCGTATGTTAAGCTTTTCATTCCTGGGACTACTCTCATGAACCTCCTCTGAACCTGCTCCAGTGCCAGTACATCCTTCCTGAGATATAGGGCTCAAAACAGTTCACAATACTCCAAACGTAGCCTGACCAGAGCCTTATAGAGCCTCAGGAGTACTTCTCTGCTTTCATATTCAAGTCATCTCAAAATAAATGCTAAAGCTGTACTTGCCTTCCTAACTACTGATTCAACTAAAAGTTTACCTTGACAGAATCCTGGACTAGAACTCCTAAGTCTCTGTGCACCTCAGACTTCTGAGATTTTTCCCTACTTAGAAAATATTCTGTGCTTCTATTCTTCTTAATAAAGTGCATGACTTCACACTTTTCAACATTGTACTCCCTCTGCCACTTGTTTGCCCACTCTCCTCACCTGTCCTTCTGCAACCTTCCCCCCCCCCTCCTCAATACTCCCTGTCCCTCTGCCAGTCTTTGTATTATCTGAAACCTTTTCCAGAATACCCTTAATTCCTTCATCTAGATCATTAATGTACAAAGTGAAAACTTGTGGTCCCAGCACTGACCCTAGTGGAACACCACTTGCCAGCAGATGCCATCCTGAGAAAGACCCTTTTCAGACTCTGGCTGTCTGGCAGAAAGCAATCTTCTATCCATGCCAGGGTCTTGCCGCTAACACTGCAGGCCCTTATCCTCAGCAACCTCCTGTGCAGCACCTTGTCAAAGGACTTCTTGAAGTCCAGGTAGACAACATCCATTGGCTCTCCTTGGTCTAATATACTTGTTACTTCCTCAAAGAATTCCAACAGATTTGTCAGGCATGACGTCCCCTTGATGAAACTATGCTGACTTTGCCCTATTTTACCATGCATTTCCAAGTATTCAGTAATTTCATCCTCTGCAATAGACTCCAAAATCTCATCCACGACTGAGGTTAGCCTAATCAGCCTGTAATTTTCCATCTTTTGCCTTACTCCCTTTTTAAACGGGTGTTATATTAGCAATTTTCCTTTACTCTAGGACCCTGCCTGACTCTAGGGATTCTTGAATGATCACCACTAACACCTTCATTATCTCTTCAGCTATCTTCTTAAGAATTCTGGGGTGTAGTCCATCCGATCCAGGTTTTTTTTTTATCCACCTTCATGCCATTCAGTTTTTCTAGCACCTTCTCCTTGGTGATGGCCACCATGCTCAGTTCTACCCCCGACTCTCTTGAATGTTTGGGATATTACTCATGTCTTCCATTGTGAAAACTGACAGAAAGTAATTATTCAGTTCCTCAGCCGTTTCCCAGTACACTCTTCAGCGGTCCAATGTCCACTCTCGCCTCTTTCATTATGGAGGGGTATGTTGAGGAATGTCGATGTAAAGGAGGAGGTGTCGAGCGTCTTGAAAATCATTTGAGGTAGATAGATCCCATCAGACCCTGGGGACTTATCTCAGGGTACTGAAGGAGACAAGGGAGGAGATTTCTAGGGCCTTAACAGAGATCTTTGTATCTACCTTAGTCAAAAGATGGGTCCCATTGCCTATTCTCTAGTCTAATGTTGTTTCTTTGTTCAAGAAGGGCAACAAAAATAATCCAGGAAATTATAGATTGGCAGGCCTTCCATCAGTGGTAGGGAAATTCTGGAGAAAATTCTTAGGAACACAACTACTCACATTTGGAAAAGAATGGATTTATTTGGGAATGGCTTTTGTTTGTGGGGAGGTTTTACCTTACCAATTTGTGAGTTTTTTGATGAAGTGACAAAGGTGATTGAGAGTAGGGCAGTGAATGTTATCTCCATGGACTTTACTAAAGCAATTGATAAGGTCCCCATAATAAGCTGATCCAGAAGATTAAGTCACATGGAATTCACGATGAGTCGATAAGTTGGATACAAAATTGATTTGAAGACAGGACAGTTGTGGAGGTGTGTTTTTTTTTCCTGACTGGAGGTTTGTGCTCAGCGGTGTTCCACATGGATCAGTGCTCAGACCTCTGTTTGGAATGTATATAAATGATTTGGATTAAAATGTAGATGGTCTGATGAGTAAGTTTACAGACGACATGAAAATTAGTGGAGTTGTGAATAGTGAGAAAAGTTGTCAAAGGCTACAGCAGTATATAGAACAGTTAGAAAGTTGGGTGGAGAACGGCATTTGGAATTTAATCTGGACAAGTGTGGGGTGGTGTATTTTGGGAGGTTAAATGCAAGTGGAAAATATACTTTATAAGACTGGACCCTTCAGAGCATTAATATACAGAAAGATTTTGGAGTGCATAACTCCCTGAAAGTATATACCTCCCTGAAAGTGGAAAAGCTGGTTTAAAATAAAGGTACATGTCATGTTTGCCTTCATCAGTCAGGGTAGTGAGTATTAAAGTTGGCAAGTCGTGTTGCAGCTACGTAAGACTTCAGATAGGCACAAGAGGTAGTAGTTGGAAGGTGCTACCAAGGGAGGTTGTAGAAGCAGATAATGATAGCAACATTTTAAGATGCATTTAGACAGTCACATGAATAGGCAGGGAATAAAAGTAAATGGACCATGTGCAGGCAGATGAAATTCGTTTAGAATGGCATTAAGGGCAACACAGAAATAGTGGGCTTAACAGCCTGCTTTTGTGCTGTACTGTTCCATGTTGAATGTTCATATAAATACTGTAACTACAAAGTTAAGCCAGATGTAAGGAATCATGTAATGGGGAACACCCCTCCTGACTCCAAAGTGCTTCCACTGTCTACAAGTAACAATGGAATACGCCCCACTTACTTGGATGGTTGCAGCTCCAAAGTTCAAACAGTTTGATATCATCCAGGATAAAGCAGCTTGTTTGACTAGCATCAGTGTGGGTGGCATGGTGGCACAGTGGTTCGCACTGCTGCCTCACAGCGCCAGAGGACCCAGGTTCGATTCCAGCCTCCGGTGACTGTGTGCAGTTTGCACGTTCTCCCTGTGACTGCGTGGGTTTCCTCTGGTTTCCTCCCACAGTCCAAAGTTGTGCAGAGTAGGTGGATTGACCATGCTAAATTGCCCATAGTGTTCAGGGAGGTGTAGATTAGATGGGTTATAGGGGGATGCGTCTAGGTGGCATGCTGTGAGGTTCAGTGTTGGTTCGTTGGGTCGAAGGGCCTGTTTCCACACTGTAGGGATTCTGTTCTATTCTATTCACCAAATCCATAAAAATTCACTCCACCACTGATGCAGAGCAGTGTGTACCATTTACAAGATGCACTGATGAAATTCTTCAAGATTCCTTCGATCATATCTTCCAAACCCATAACCACTACCATCTATGAGCACAGGGGCAGCATATAGTCATAGAGATATACAACATGGAAACAGACCATTTGGTGCAACTCATCCATGCTGACTCGATATCCTAAATAAATCTAGTCCCATTTGCCACCATTTGGCCCACATACCTCCTAAACTCTTCCCATTCATATCCCCATCCCGATGCATTTTAAATGTTGTAAGCGTACCAACCTCCAGTACTGCCTCTGGCAGCTCATTCTATAAGTGCACCACCTTCTGTGTGAAAAAGTAACTGCTTAGATCCCTTTTATATCTTTCCCGTCTCACCTTAAACCAATGCCCTCTGGTTTTGGACGACTCCACCCTGGGGAAAGACCTTGGCTATTTACCTTATCCATGCCCCTTATGATCTTATAAACCTCTGTAAGGTCACCCATCAGCCTCTGACATTCCTGGAAAAATAGCCCCAGTCTATCCAGCCTCTCCCAATAACTTAAAACTTCCACACCTGGCAACATCCTCGTAAATCTTTCGTGAACACTTTCTAGATTCACAACACTCTTCCTACAGCAGGGAGACCAGAATTGCATAGAGTACTCCAAAAGTGGCACAACCAATGTCCTGTACAGCCACAATATGACTTCCCAACTCTTACCAATAAAGGCAAGCATACCAAATGCATTCTTCACTATAAGACAACAAAATGTGAGGCTGGATGAACACAGCAGGCCAAGCAGCATCTCAGGAGCACAAAAGCTGACGTTTCGGGCCTAGACCCTTCATCAGAGAGGGGGATGGGGTGAGGGTTCTGGAATAAATAGGGAGAGAGGGGGAGGCGGACCGAAGATGGGGAGAAAAGAAGATAGGTGGAGAGGAGAGTATAGGTGGGGAGGTAGGGAGGGGATAGGTCAGTCCAGGGAAGACGGACAGGTCAAGGAGGTGGGATGAGGTTAGTAGGTAGATGGGGGTGTGGCTTGGGGTGGGAGGAAGGGATGGGTGAGAGGAAGAACAGGTTAGGGAGGCGGAGACAGGTTGGACTGGTTTTGGGATGCAGTGGTGGAGGGGAAGGGCTGGGCTGGTTGTGTGGTGCAGTGGGGGGAGGGGACGAACTGGGCTGGTTTAGGGATGCAGTTGGGGAAGGGGAGATTTTGAAACTGGTGAAGTCCACATTGATACCATTAGGCTGCAGGGTTCCCAGGCGGAATATGAGTTGCTGTTCCTGCAACCTTCGGGTGGCATCATTGTGGCACTGCAGGAGGCCCATGATGGACATGTCATCTAAAGAATGGGAGGGGGAGTGGAAATGGTTTGCGACTGGGAGGTGCAGTAGTTTGTTGCGAACTGAGCGGAGGTGTTCTGCAAAGCTGTCTCCAAGCCTCCGCTTGGTTTCCCCAATGTAGAGGAAGCCACACCGGGTACAGTGGATGCAGTATACCACATTGGCAGATGTGCATTCTTCACTATGATATCTACCTGTGACTCCACTTTCAAGGAACTATGAACCTACACCTCCAAGGTCTCTTTGTTCAGCAACACGCCCCAGGACCTAATCATTAAGTGTATAAGTCCTGCTCCTATTTGCCTGTCCAAAATGCAGCATCTCACATTTACCTAAATTCATTTGCCACTCCTCAGCCCATTGGTCTACGTGATCAAGATCCCAGACATGTGAGAATACTACCATCTGCACATTCTTCTACAAGACATCAGCATCTCATTTTGAAATGTGCCATCATTCTACGGGGAGTGAGTATCAACATTTTTCCCCAACAACATTGTTGATCTATGTACATCAAATGGATTACAGCAGTTCAAGAAGGCAGCTCACTACTACCTTATCAAAACCAACTGGGGATGGCCACAAACCCAGCAAAGCTCATATGTCCTGAGGGAATAGAAAGCAAGTTTCTTCTCAAAAGAAACTAGTGTAATGTGAAGGGTTAGAAGCATTGAGTTTTGTTATACAGATTGATTTGTGAAAAATTACAGTGAATTTGTTTTATTTAGTTCTAATTTTTGGCATAGATTTTTGAGAGTTGTAGATACTTTGTGGATCAATCAATTCCCATATTAACTAGTCATGGCAAGATGTGATTCACACATGAGGGAAACCTGCTGGACCTTTATGCGCTGTTTTGCAGCAGAAAAGCCCTTCAAGCTACAGTCAGAGAGTGACAAAAATATTTAAACTGAAGAGTGGCAAAGATCTGTAGGACTGTGAAGCTATTTAAATCCCTAGCATTTTAAAACTTTAAAAAGCTGCTTGTATCCGGTGAGGAGATTTTTTAAAAAATCTGATCCAGCAGTTACAGTACTGGTTTCTTGGCATTGTCATGAAAACTTACCATTATGCATTTATTGATGTACGGTTGTTTTCCACAACTTATAACAATGCAGACAATTTGATCCTAACAGATCAAAGAATGTATTAAAGAACTGACTAGCTGTCATTGTGAGGTTCTGAATAAAACTTTTCATCAGAAATGGGGGAGGGGGAGAGGGTTCTGAACTAAATAGGGAGAGAGGGGGAGGTGGATCAAAGATGGATAGAGGAGAAGATAGGTGGAGAAGAGACAGACAAGTTAAAGAGGTGGGCATGGAGCCAGGAGAGGTGAGTGTAGGTGGGAAGGTAGGGAGGGGATAGGTCAGTCCGGAGAGGACTGACAGGTCAAGTGGGTGGGTGTATCGGAACTAGACATCCATAGTAAAAATGAGGTATTGGGGACTAGGGAATTGGAAGTTCTAGAGAAGGTGGAGGGCGTGGGTGGTGCCACGGACATAGGTAGGGAGGCCTGGACCAAGGGGGAGAAAATGGAATCCAGACAGGTGGAGATGAGTTCGGTGGGGCAGGAGCAGGTGGAGACAATGGGTCAACCAGGGCAGGCAGGTTTGTGAATTTTGGGAAGAAGATAGAAGCGGGCGGTCCGGGGTTGGGAACAATGAGGTTGGAGGCTGTGGGTAGGAGGTCATCTGAGGTGATGAGGTTGTGGATGGTTTGGGAGATGAAGGTTTGGTGCTCGGGATGGGGTCATGATTCAGGAGGCAGTAGGAGGTGGTGTCGGAGAGTTGGCGTCTGGCCTCAGCGATGTAGAGGTCAGTGTGCAATATTACAACTGCGCCTCCCTTGTCCACAGGTTTTATGGCGAGGTTGGGATTGGAGCGGAGGGCTGCGCGTTCTGCAGGGGAGAGGTTGGAGTGGGTGAAAGGGGTGGAGAGGTTGAGGTGATTGACGTCTCGACGGCAGTTGGAGATGAAGAGATCAAAGGAGGGTAGGTCTCCCCTGCCCCCACTGCATCCCAAAACCAGCCCAGCTCATCCCCGCCTACCTAATCTGTTCTTCCTCTCACCTATCCCATCCTCACACCTCAAGCCGCACCTCCATTTCCTTCCCACTAACCTAATCCCACCCCTTGACCTGTCCGTCCTCCCTGGACTGACCTATCCTCTCCCCTACCTCCCCAACTAAACTCATGCTCTACTGGCTCCATCCTCACCTCTTTAACTTCTCTGTCTCCTCTCCACCTATCTTCTCCTCTATCCATCTTCGCTCCGCCTCACCCCTCTCCCTATTTACTTCAGAACCCTCTCCCTCTCCCCCCTCCCCCTTTTCTGATGAAGGGTCCAGGCCCGAAACGTCAGCTTTTGTGCTCCTAAGGTGCTGCTTGGCCTGCTGTGTTCATCCAGCTCTACACTTTGTTATCTCAGATTCTCTAGCATCTGCAGTTCCTATTATCTCTGAATAAAACTTTGGTTTTATTGTTTGAAAAGGCAATCATCATTGGTGCCGTTTAATGGAATGAAGATAATAGGAGCTGTTGTGGAGCAATGGGAACATTTCTATCTCTGAGCCAGAAACTCCAGGTTTAATTCCCATCCAGACTTGTTGGTTATGCAAAGTGTGTTTATTATATTACCAAATAGGTTAGGTGTCAGCCTGTAAATCCTTCTAACATACCTGATGGCACAGAGTAAGAGCAGGAGAGTTTGCAGTATTTTCCCCAAAAGAATGAGCCATACTTTAGGGGATCTGGAAATTCAAGCCCATGTGTTTTACTTCCCTGTTTAAACCAACTGTTTTCTGCTCTGCCCTTAGTGATCAACAATATGTCCGAAGAAGAAACGCCTTTTATAAATGTGGAGCTATTGACAACTGGACTTTCATCCTCTGTGAAATGTAGCACTCCTGAACTCTCCTATTTAAACAGAGATAACTTAGTGGGAAAGACTATAGAGGTATCTAGAATAGAATATGACAGCTTTGAAACACAGAGGATGCTTTGTCAATCAGTCTTGTTCAAATCTGGAATACCATCCATCTCTCCCATATCTAAATTTGTAAACCCCAATTATGAAAGTTTTGAAGACTCGCCTTCAAGTCCTGAGAATACTCAGAAGCCTGGAATTATAAACAATGGCAATTATAAAATAGGAACAAAATCAGGGAATATAGTTACGTCAAGCAAATCTACATATTCTAAAGGAGCAAATCTCTCAACAATCCTTGAAGAAAGCCAACAAAATGTGGCTTTGTCAGAAACTGAACAGATTCACAAATCCAGTACTACAGATGTCATGGATGACTCTACAGCTAAAGAAATTGATGTTGAAGATGGCCAAACAATACCAAGATCTCTCAAACGGCTTAGTAGGAATAATACTGAAGAAATTCTTAAAGACCAATCCAAGTCACTTTCTCCGAAATCTCCTAAGAGAGACTCAAGTTATCTTGGGAAATCTATTAGCGTAAAGAAAAGATATAGGAAGAAAAAAATCCCTATTGAACAGGTATGTTTAGAGTTTTTTTTTAAATTGTTCATGCAAGATTTGATTTTTAAATCTAATTAACATGCAACATGATCTGTGGGAGATTTGCTGAACACATTGACTCTTAGTAACGTTTTACGTAAATGTGCTTTTTGTAACTGGCCTGAATGCTAATCTGGAGGTCTTCATAATTGCTCATCTCAACTCTGAAAATAGTTCACTTTTTTACTAAAAATAAAAGCCCTTGACACTGGCACAAATTCATAACTTGGCTCAATTTTTCTTCAGGTTTAAATTATTCCAACAATTTGGCTGTGTCTCTGAACTTAGGTCAGTGGAAATGAATATTAAACAAAAGTTCATAATAGAGAAAGAAACATCTTGTATGCTCATGATGCATTCAACAGTTACTGTCACTAATGCTAAACAAATAGGATTCTTAATCAATGTCCAGTTTGCTTAGTTATGCAACAGCTCTTTTGCAGAGGCTTTTAAAATTTCATGGGACTGAGTGTAAAACATTTCTCCTTAACTATCTTCCAGAAAATTCGGATAAAAGAATGGACGATTCGCCAGCTAACCAACATTGAAGAAGCCACTAAGCATGAGCTAATTGTAGAAGTTGACTAATTGTGCACAAGTGCAGACATTTGAAAAGACATGGCAGATGCATCTTTGTATTTTCAGTTAATTCTATTATTAAAATAATGGACTATGCCTAGGCCTCACTTGACTTGTAGATACCCAGTACCAGTTCAGGATTCCTAAAATAGGAAAGTGTTCTGTTTACTGGTGTTAACACTTTTTTTGATATCATGAACATGAGATTGTTGGAAAAGGCAATGAATGATGCCCCATTGGAATTATTGCATTTATTATACAATAGAATAATACAAGGTATTGGGTTATAGTTAGATATTAGAAGTTAGTTGTAGTTCAGTAGTTAACATATTTTGCTGGCCGCAAAGGATGCAAAAAGACTATTTTTCCTTTGATGAGAGGTACAAGTAGATAAATTACAAGCCCTTCCTTTTCAAAGTTGTTGGCAGTCCCTTTTAAATTTAAAATCCAAATTGAGATTAATAACCTTTCACAAGACAGATAAAATCAGTTTGATGCCTGGTAATTTTCAGAGATGTTAAATCCATCTGATCCTATTCAAGTTGCTATAGTGGATGCGACTCTCTGGATTCATATCCATTAGATATGGATTATGCTTTACACGTTTGAAAACTAGACTCAAAATGAATGCATGTATGATTAAGAGATGCTTGTTAAGCTAAAATGAGGATGTAGGATTTCACTAATTAGATGCCTTTTTTAAAAAAAAATGGCAACGCAAGCAGTTATCTACTTGTGTAATTTTCCTTACCAACTAGTAATGACTCAAACTACAATTTACACTTGGACGTTCTTTTGATCCCTCAGTCCTATGCTGCAACTATCCATATTGTTTTGCTTCACAATGTGTTTTTTTGCTATTACAGTAAAATAGTTCATTCAGAAATACATAATTGTGTATTTTAATCTATATTGGAATTGATTTAAACCAATAGTGGGAATAGAGATCAACATTACACAGTACAGTAGTTGCGAAGTGGATTTAATACATTGAAGTTTATAAGTTTTAAATGTTGTGGGGGAAAAGTGCAGTACCTGTGTAAATTGTCTGTTGTAAAAGTAAAGGTTGGCTGCATTAAAATAAGCGAGTGAATAGGTGGGATCGAGAGATATAGCTTTCTGATAGTCTCTCATGGCATTGGGTAGATCGCCCATGAACTGGCTGATCACTCCACGGTTCGTAAACAGCTTTGCAGATTTACAGATCTGTAAGAAATAAGACAGCTTATTTCACAATGCAAATTTATTCCACATGATTTATCTTATGTACTAATAATTAGCAGTAATAGCTACAACACTTGAACAGGATTTCCTTTACATAAAATCATGCTGACTTACTCTAATTATACTGTGCTTTTCTAAAGTGCATTTTGTTAAGACTTCCTCAATAGATTCCAACAATTTAATACAATATGGAGATGTGTGCCTTCAAATTTTCAAGAAATATTCTTGTGCCTACCTTCAATGCAGCATTGATATCCTGAAATGCTGCAAAGGTATTCAGCATTTGTAGATTAACTACTGCACGACCTTCATAAGCATCATGAAACATTGGATCAATATCAATTGTAATTGAAAACTGATTCCATGCTTTCTGAAATCTTCCCAGAACCTGAAAGGGGAAAGTCATAATTTCATTAAAGGGAATCATCATTTTAAAAACAAAAATCCTTGATTTTCAATTGATATTTGTGATATATTTTGAGTGTTTATTTAGAGCTGGGGTATTTTAAAATTGCATTTACATCTAGAAGTGGAATTATAAGTTGCAAGTTATAACTTCTAATTTTAGATCATCTACCAATGCAAAACTGAGTTGGTTAAAGCTGCAGTGCGAATCAATGTTTTTCTTAGCAATTTACATTTGGTTCAGCAAATCCTTTATCTTGGGTATCAAAGTCCTGAAGATATCTTTTAGGATGTTGCAATTTTTAATTCATTTGCTTTCACCAAAGTAATGATCATTGTTGTGTGAAACAGAATACATCAAATCTTTTGAATGTTCATAATCTGGAAACGTTGAGTAAAGCTTTACTTCAACAGGAGGGTTTAAAAGCAACCTCATCAGAATCTCTGTAACCTTCCTCCCAGCTACAATCTTTCTAAAAGCATCCCATGTTTTTACCTTAGGACTCTTAAAATTCACACTGTAGAATTCCTTCTTTGTTCTACATTTGGGGCTTCTCTTTCACTTTAACATTCTCCTTTTAAAGTTCACCACTTTGATTAACATTTTGTTGACTCTTCCTAATATCTCCTATCTTCATTCAACATCTATACTTTTCTTCACGCCTCTCCAAAAAATATCCAAAGATGCTTTGTAAATGTAAATTATGTAGTTCTAGAAAATGTTTTCTAAATCCAACTTTGGAATTTTAATACTTAAATAATAAATCACAGGGAACCTCCTTACCTGAAAGTTGTATCCTAAGTTGAGTCTCGATTTCACACATTTGGGATTTAAATGAAGTGCTTGCACAAAGTCTTTTTGTGCTTGCTTTATTCCAGCTGTGTTACCAAAATCCATGTACACATTCCCACGTCCATTATACGCATCCACAAAAAATGGGTCCAATTTCAATGCTTGACTGAAACTGTTTACAGCGTCCTCTAAATAGTGAAGTCTTAAACACAATTCACAGAATAAAACATTTGTTCATTCTTTGTAATCTTTTACATTCTGTTATCTATACATAATGGTCCACCTTGATAAATTGTCCATGTTGAGTAGCAGTGGCACCTTAACTCTTTATTCCTTCCAAAAGACAGAATAATTTAATTAAAAATTTTTCAGTTAATATGATACAAATTATTGATCAAAGTTTTATACCATTTTTTATTGGTTATGGGGGTAGATTTTTATTTTACTGCCTAGGCATAATTATGTGGTTGTGCTCTGTTGTTAATTATGCAAATTATTCATATTTCATCTCCAACAGTTCTACAAAGATGACTTTAGACTTTTAACTCTCTTCTCACAAATAAAAGAGAAAAATCATCTGAGTGTGCCAAGGGTCCAGATTAAAGAAAAGGTAGAAGGTCCATCACATCCTATCTAATCACATCACATCCAACAAAGCTGAATCACTGCCACTGTATGTTGATGATAGATGTCTAGCTCTGATTCTAACCAACTTGGATTGAAGTCTCAGATTTGGTCACAGTCCAATACTTTAGGTCCTACCAGGTTGACTAAAATACTGGATTTGGAATCTCTATCAGCTTCACATGGATTTCCAGTGGGAACAAGCTTTCAAGCGAGAGTCTTGTTTCTCTGGGCTGTTTTCCTTACTGACTCCAGGATCTGTAGAATGCTTAAATGTGAAAAAAGTTGCATGGTAACCATTAGTATACGGGCCTCTAATTCTCTCAAAGCCAGTTTTGTTTTTCAGTAATCAAGCCAAAAATGCTATCTCTTACCCTCTTGAAAGTTTTGTTTGGCTATTTCTCCAAAGTTACTTTATTTTCAGAACTAAGGAGGTGACTTGCAGCACACATTAAACTGTTGAGTTCAAATTCTAAGAAATCACATACTAAAAAAACTTTTATCCAGCCTAAGAATGTCCAAATAGTCCAAGTCTCCCAGCATTTCACAGTCCATGAATATGTATTCCCAGCTCCATTATCATCCTCAGCTTCATTGGCCCCTCTACTGAAGGACTACCTATGCAGTAGGGCCAAATGGCAGCAGCTATGCCTGCAATGAGATGCTATCATTGGCAGCTCTGTGGTGCGGACTATTGCATCTCAGCCACAAGAAGAGACAAGTGGGGAAAGCTGCTTCTACCTCTTATGTATGGAGGTTGTCAGGTTGATCACTAGAGTGTCTTTCTGTAATTCTGCACTGTTTTCAGTAGTTTTTCTTTCAATAACATGTTAATACTAACGTTTGAAATCAGGTCTGTGAGCTTCCCTCTGTTAATATGGAAAGATACACAAAATGACCATGGACAGCAAGGCTTTGTTAACAGTTGTGAAATCGTTGAGTAGATGTGTATCCTTAATGTCAATAAGACATTTGCATGCTCCAGGCTGCTCCCCAATTTCAGTGGAAGTGTTGTCAGTGGCAGCATTATGCCATTCCTTGAGAGTCAGAAGGAATCACTCAATATCCTGTGTCTGATAACCCTGATGTTTACTGCACCCTGACCAGATCCTTGAGTCCTGGGTATAGTCTGGCCGCCACCCTGTGCAGGCAGACTGCCTGTATGTTCTGAATTTTCACTCTCCATCTCCTTTTACTCATCCTCCTCTTCGATGGCTTTCTCATCCTTTTCCTCCAGTAAACTATCACCTTTTAAGGGACTCATCCTCTTCAAGGTCCAGCCCACTTTGAAGGACCATGTTATGGAGTGCATAGAATGTCATCACAATGTGTGAGGCATTCGCAAGGCAACAGCCAATCAATCCAGTCAGCGGAGTCACGACTTGAGAAACCCAATGGTATTCTACACCAATTTGAGGTCCTGTTCTCCAGGCATGGCTTAATTCTTCATGATTATCCTTCTCCCCCTGTTATTTCAATCCTGGCCCCTACTCCATCCGCAGGGTCTGCCAGTCTTGCCACATTAAGATCTCATGACCAACTTGTACTTGAGCTCCTGGCTGTTTCCCTTTAGGGGACTGTCTGTTGTCCCAGCAGTGAGGCAAATGTCTAGTCTGGCATCAGAAGGATCAGCTCTAACTAATTAATGCATCCAAGTATATCCACTCGGTTTTCTATCCAATGATATTGTGCACTCCCATGAAAATCAGAACATCCCCCTTCACATGCTCATCAATCTTGTCAATTGGCCTACCTAATTAATCAGAGTGGACTGCAGATCAACGCCATCACCAACTCCACCTTATTAAAGCAGACCAATCTAGAATGGTGTTGGGAAACCAATAACGTGCTCATATTAGAGACAACAAGGTGTAGAGCTGGATGAACACAGCAGGCCAAGCAGCATCAGAACTGCAGAAAGATGTTGATTTGGGCCTGACCCTTCTTCAGAAAAATCAGAATTTTTTTGTTTCTCTGAAGGGCCTAGGCCCAAAACATCAGCTTTCCTGCTCCTCTGATAATGTTTGGCCTGCTGTGTTCATCCAGCTCTGCACCTTGTTATCTCAGATTCTCCAGCATCTGCAGTTCCTACTATCTCTGAAACTTGCTGATATTTCTGTTTCTACTCCACAACCCCTGAAACTCCCCAACCCTGCCTTCAGTTGCATCTCTGGTGAGAGCTAAAGACAGTAAACACAATTTGATTACATTAAGGGCCTTTTCACCTTTCAACATGTTCAATAATTCTGCCATTTGTTAGATACAAAATGCCTAATGTTCCTTGAATAGGATTTAAATCAAATTATATTTTATCCTGTAGCTATATTAAACATAAAATTAATGAGGCCATCAATGTGGTTTGGCTGAGTTACATAACTGAATTAGTGGGAATGAGGTTTCTATATTTGGGAAGAGTTAGAGAATGAACTTGAAATGAATAATTTTCCTTCTACAAACTGGCTTCTTTGAGGATTTATCCTTTTTAAGGTCCAGCCCTCTGAATGGCCATGTTACAGAATGTAAGCAAATCAACAAAATGGGCAAGACATTCTGTCCTTGACCAATATTCAGCCAGTAGAGGAAGTATTTTCTTTGTTGTTGTAGGGGGGCAAACTGATTTTCACGTTCTTGCTACATACTACAAGGTTAACTAAATTCCATTTTCCTTAAATTAGAGTGGGTTGTCTCAATCTCATACTATTTCTTTGGAAATGTCAGAGAAATGTCACAAATAGCTGTTTAAAGTAAGCTTTTTTTCCTCCTATGACTTACTTATGACAGCAGATTGCTACAGCATGATGAATGTAAGCATTTTCTGGTTCTTCTACAATTGCTGCTTTAAAGTCCTGCAAGTGAAAAGTCCAAAACATTAACTAGTGTTCGCCAAATGGCTGAATACAAACTATAACCAAAGGATAACTCCTCATTAAAATGGGCTGTTGGCAGTCTGTTGCTTAAATTGGACAAAATTTATGGACTTGCTTTTACTTGTTCATCTATTCATCAATTACAATTATTCATCGATTACAAATACCATGGAATTACTGATATCCATATAAAAATATTGTTACAAACTTTGTTGGAACTGATTATTAGAAATTCCAACAAAGAAATTAAAGCAACAAAGTTTTAACATTTTTACTGAAAAAAATTAAATTCAAATCATTAAATAAATATTAGTTGCTTATCCATTAATATGCCAAACTACATAACATAACCAAGTTTTGTCTTGATGTGATTACATATGTTTACACTTGAGAGAACACTTAAACACTATCCTTTCTGTTCCACTTTCTTTTTCTTCAATCAGTGTATAGGATTTTCTCAGCATTTGGTGTAGTAACTAAATGGCACCTGTGTTTCAATAACATACAAGCTAGAACCCCAGTCTTCATGATAACAAAACCACACAGGTTTGTTATTGGATAGATCACACATTGCATGATTCTCTACAGTATTAATTTCTCCTTAAAATAAAGGAGATAGCCCAAAATTTAAACTCCCCATTCACAACAATACTAATTAGCATTTTTCAACAGCTTTCCTCCATATAGGATATCAATCCTAAAGACAAATGACAGATCTCTAAACATATTCAAACACCAAGTTGGTTCTCAATAGATCTCTTGTAATAGTCAGATTATTCTTCCTAGGTCATCTCAGTGCTATTTCAATTCATAATTCCAAGCTTCTGCCCTGTGTTAACAGGGTTCACAAGAAAATAAAGAAAAGATATCTAAATTAAAACATTTGTATGCTTTGTGATATTACCATCCATTTGTGTTTGATTGCACCTTTGCAAAGCTTGTTGGTTGTTCTGTCTATAGCAAAGGTGCTATAAAATGCGAGTAATTATTCTTATTATCAAAATCTCTACAGAACACTGCAGTGCCAGGCCTGTGAACTGCAATTAAATAGTGTCAGCCTTCTAGGTCACTGAGGCATGCTCTAAACCAGCCTTCAGCTTCATTTAAATTAAATAATTGAACTTCAGGTTCAGCCAGCTTATGATAGAAAATGATGTAAATTTCCAGCACCAGTCTGAGATAGGCATCGAGAAGCCATTGAGGGAGAGGAAATTGAGAGGGATGGATGAGGTAAATCAGAAATGTAACAGGATTACTTCTAATTCATGAAGGCATGTGAAAGGAGACAAGTGACAACTGAAAGTGGTCTTCAGGAACACGCACAGACTGTTTCCCCTTCCAGCCGTTTTATTACAACTCTGGTATGAATTTTCACAATGAAGCAGTGGGTCCGTACCTTACTCAAAACCGTTATTGTGGAAGACCAGCCAAAACCAAGCATCCACCATTTCCATTGGTGTTAGGGGCATGGGAGAGAAAGAAGGGTGGATTGTAATTTTCATACACCCCTTGACAGAAAAAAACACATATGTAAGGGTCCTTAAGAGTCATAGTGGATTCAAAAAGATCACCCCTCCTTTCTCCATAGATGCTGCCAGATCTGCAGCAACCACTGTATTTTGCTTTAGTGTGCGTGTAGAAGTGCAGCTATCTCCAGTCAAATACAATTTTCACAAGCAAGATATCCTAAACATGACTTGTGGCTTTAAACTAAATAAGATTCTAACTTACTGGAGTTCTTTGCGGAGGTAAGATACCTTTTGTAAAAGGGAAGGGACCTTCAGAGATCCAGGGATATTTTAAGGAGAGGTGAAGTATCCTGTGCACTCGCAAAATGTAGATATGAACAGATGTAAGCAACATAAATAATTGCAATCTGCCAAGTTATCAAGACATTTAAAGCACTTAAGAGTTTAAAATAAAATAAATTGGCTGCCTTCAATTTAAAGCAAACGTGATTGCTGTTTACTCAGTTGACATAAGCTTGAGGCCAAACCTAGGATTTATACTGCATTACTGACTTCACAACCTAGCATCATCACGGGAGGTTTGCATTTACGTTTTCCATTTGATTAACAGCTCCAAGTTGTTAAAAAGTCTTCAATCCAGAGCTATGAATACAACTGCTTGTTTTTATTTTTAAAAATGATTAAGTATTAGAAGCAGGATATATGTAGGGAATGAGGATTTGTTTTATCAATAAATGTTCTTCCTT
This sequence comes from Stegostoma tigrinum, assembly GCF_030684315.1. Lineage (NCBI taxonomy): Eukaryota > Metazoa > Chordata > Chondrichthyes > Orectolobiformes > Stegostomatidae > Stegostoma > Stegostoma tigrinum. The sequence goes on along the minus strand of NC_081363.1, from coordinate 58,105,434 downwards.
AAACAGTCAATCAGTATACAGTAAGAACTTTATTTAATTTCCTATCAGTGTGGGTCCTGTGGTCTGCCACAGTAGATTGTAGGTGGATTGGCATGGAGACTGTAAGTGCAAAGGATGGTAGGTGGGGGTAATTGGCTGGTGTGATATGATGCTCTAAATTGTTTCCGGGGCTGTTGGACCTGGCTACCAATAAGATCTGCCCTTCACCCCAAGCACCAAAGACCTGACTATCCACTGAGTTGGGTTTGTGGGTCTGCATAGGAGTGACATTTCAGGCCTTAGGTGCAGGTAACTTCCAACAAATTATTTCAGGATCACTGACCAGGCCGCACGCAGACCTGATTATTTTGAACACAACAACTGATAGAAGCTTGCACTACTAAACTGTCCTGATATCTAGCTATATAGAAAATGTAATCCCATTTTTCAGATATAGCATCTTCATGGTGTACCAAGATGGCATACACATACCATGTAATATTTACAAGATTAGACGCTTAGAATTCAAATTGCTAGGCCTATTTTCATAGTTAAATAATTGCAGATTGGGTCTTATAAACCAAAGATTTATTGATATTCTTAATATTTTGCTTCATTGCATTGGAGAATTAAGGTAAATTAAATGGTCATTTCTGAAGAAGGGTCTATGCCCGAAACATCAGCCTTCCTGCTCCCCGATGCTGCTTGGCTTGCTGTGTTCATCCAGCTCTATACCTTGTTATCTCAGATTCTCCAGCATCTGCAGTTCCTGCTATCTCTGAAACAATTTTAACCCGACTGCAAAGCCTCTTCTAAGGACGCCTACCCTGAAGAAGTTACCCTCCTCCCTCTGGAAAAATCCTCAGTGGATCTCTCCCATTTCTGAAGAAGGGTCTAGGCCTGAAACATCAGCCTTTCTGCTCCTCTGATGCTGCTTGGCCTGCTGTGTTCATCCAGCTCTACACCTTGTTATCTCAGATTTGAGGGAGGTGCTGGCCAAAGTTAGTTGGAAGGACAGCCTAGCAGGGAAAGCAGTAGAGAAGCAATGACAGGAAATTCTGGCGGTAATTTGGGACACACAGCAAAAATTCTTGCCAAGGAAGAAGATACATACTAGGGGGAGAATGAGGCAACCATAGGCAACCAAGGGAAGTCAGGGACAGCATAACGGCAGGGAAAAAAACAGACAATGTGATGAAGATTGGTAGGAAGCCAGAGGATTGGAAAGTTTAAAAAAGCAATAAGGTGGGAGAAGTTTGTTTTTTATATATCTAAAAGGTAACAAAGCAGCAAGGGTGGACATTGGACCACTGGAAAATGAGGCTGGAGAAGCAGTAATGGGGAATGGAGAAATGGCAGAGGGACTGAATAAACATGTTGCATTCCTTTTCACATTGGAAGACACCAGTAGCATGCCAGAACTTTGACAGAGTCGGGGGGGGCAGAGGTCAGTGTACTAGCCAACAGCAAGGAGAAGGTACTGGGGAAACTGAAAGGTCTGTCGGTGGATAAATGACCCAGGCCAGATGGACTACACTTGGGTTCTGAAGGTGACGGTGGAAGCATCGATGGTGTGACCTTTCAGGAATTACTGAAATCAGGGGCAGTTCTAGAGGACTGGAAAATGGCTAGTATAACATTTTTGTTTAACAAAGGAAGGAGGCAGAAGACAGGAATCAATTGGCTAGTTAGCCTGACCTCAGTGGTAAGATTTTAGAGTCCATTATTGGGATAAGAATGTGCAGAACTTGAAAGTACAGGATAACACAGGGCTAAGTCAGCATGGCTTTGTCTAAAGGGGGCATGCCTGATAAATCTATTAGAATTCTTTGAGGAGGGAACAAGCAGGTTAGTCAAAGGAGATAATGGGAACTGCAGATGCTGGAGAATCCGAGATAACAAAGCATGGAGCTGGATGAACACAGCAGGCCAAGCAGCATCTTAGGAGCAGGAAAGTTGATGTTTTGGGCCTAGATGCTGCTTGGCCTGCTGCGTTCATCCAGCTCCACACTTTGTTATCTTAGTCAAAGGAGAGCCAGTGGATATAGTTGGATTTCCAGAATGCCTTTTACAAGGTGCTGCACAGGAGGCTGCTGAATTAGATAAGAGCTTATGGTGTTAGGGGCAAGGTACTTGCATGGACAGAGGACTGGGAAAAGGAAGAGAGTGGGGATAAAGGGGCCTTTTGCAGGATGGCTGTTGCTGACTTAATGGAGTTTTGCAGGGGTCAGTTTTGGGACCACAATTATCATGTTATTGATTAGCAAACTGTATGACAGAACTGAGGGTATTGTGCGAAGTTTGCAAATGACAAACATAGATGAGGGACAGGTAATGCTGAGGAAGCAAGGGAAGCTGTAGAAGGACTTGGGCAGGCCAGGATACTGGGAAAAGATGTGGTGGATGGAATACAATATGGGAAAACATGACGTTATACACTAGATAGGAAGAATAGAGGTGTAGACTATTTTCAAAATGAGGGAAGACTTAAGAAATCTGAAGCACAAAGGGACTTGGGAAAACAGAGATAACAAGGTGCAGAGCGGGATGAACACAGCAGGCCAAGCAGCATCAGAGGAGCAGGAAAGCTGATGTTTCAGACCTCGACCCTTCTTCAAAAATGGGGGAGGGGAAGGGGGTTCTGAAATAAATAGAGAGAGAGAGGGAGGCAGATAGAAGATGTATAGAGGAGAAGAGAGATGGAGAGGAGACAGACGGGTCAAAGATGTGGGGATGGAGCCATAAAGGTGAGTGTAGGTGGGGAGTTAGGGATGGGATAGGTCAGTCCAGGGAGACGGACAGGTCAAGTGGGCGGGATGACGCTAGTAGGTAGGAGATGGAGGTGGGGTTTGAGGTGGGAGGAGGGGATAGGTGGGAGGAAGGACAGTTTAGGGAGGCAGGGACAAGCTGGACTAGTTTTGGGATGTGGTAGGGGGAGGGTAGATTTTGAAGCTTGTGAAGTCCACATTGATACCATTGGGCTGCAGGGTTCCCAAGTGAAATATGAGGTGCTGTTCCTGCAAACTTTGGGTGGCAACGTTGTGGCACTGCATGAGGCCCAGGATGGACATGTCATCTGAGTTGCTTAGTGCGTAGGTGTTCTGCAAAGCGGTTCCCAGGCCTCCGCTTTGTTTCTCCAATGTAGAGGAGGCCACAACGGGAACAGCGGATACAGTTTGCCACATTAGCAGATGTGCAGGTGAACATCTGCTTGATGTGCAAAGTCTTCTTGGGGCCTGGGATGGGCATAAGGGAGGAGGTGTAGGGGCAGGTGTAGCACTTCCTGTGGTTGCAGGGAAAAGTGTCAGGGTGGTGGGGCTGGAGGGGAGTGTGGAGTGGACAAGGGACTCACGGAGACAGTCATCCCTCCAGAAAGCAGATAAGGGTGGGGAGGGAAAAATGTCTTTGGTGGGGTCGGACTGCAGATGGCAGAAGTGTCGGAGGATGATGAGTTGGATCCGGAGGTTGGTGGGGTGGTATAGGAGGGCATGGGGGATTCTGTTTTGGTTGTTATTGCGGGGAGGGGGTGTGAGGGATGAGTTGTGGGAAATGCAGAAGACACGGTCAAGGGTGTTCTCGACCACTGAGAGGGGGAATTTGCAGTCCTTGAAAAACAAGGTCAACTGAGATGTTTGGGAGTGAAATGCCTCATCCTGGGAACAAATGCAGCAGAGGCAAAGGAATTTGGAATAGGGAATGGCATTTTTGCAGCAAGATGGGTGGAGGAGGCGGGCTTAAAATGGATATTGGTTTCCAGGTGGGAATCCTAGTTCAGGATTCTCTTCAGGGTAACATGCAGGTTCAGCTGGCAGTTAGGAAAGCAAATTCAATTTTAACATTCATTTGAAGGGGGCCAGAATACAAGAGCAGAGATATTCTGCTGAGTCTGGTCAAACTGCGCTTAGAATATTGTGAGGAGTTTTGGGCCCTGTAGCTAAGGAAGGTTATAGTGGCCTTTGAGGTGGTCCAGAGGAGGTTTACTAGGATGAACCTGGGGATGAAGGGCTTGTCATATGAACAGTGGTTAAGGACTCTGGTTCTGTACTCAATGGAGCTTAGAAAGAGCACCGGGTCTCTAGCTGAAACCTACAGAATACTGAGAGGCCCGGATAGAGTGGACGTGGAGAAAATGTTTCCACTAGTAAGACAGACTAGGGTCTGAGGACACAGAATGAAGGGATAACCTTTTAGAACTGAGATGAGAACTGACACAGAGGGTGGTTAATCTGTGGGACTCAGTGCCACAGAGGGCCGTGGAGGCCAAGTGAATGAGTGTGCTCAGGACAAAGAAAAGTTCTTGATTGATTGGTAAGGGGGTCAAGGGTTAGGGTAGCACGGTGGCTCAGTAGTTAGCACTGCTGCCTTGCAGTAAAGGGAGCCAGGTTTGATTCCACACTCAGGTGATTGTCTTTTTGGAGTTTAAATGTTCTCCCTGTGTCTGCATAGGTTTCTGCTGTGTGCTCCAGTTTCCTCCCATAGTCCAAAGATGTGCAAGTTAGGTGGATTGGCCATACTAAATTGCCCATAGTGTCCAGGGATGTGTAGGTTTGGTGGATTACCAAGGTTGGAAATGCAGGGTTACAGGGATAGGGTAAGAGAATGGGTTTGATGGTATGCTCTTCAGAGGGTCAATATGAACTTGTTGGGCTGTATGGCCTGTTTCTGCACTGTGTGATTCTGTAATTCTAAGAAATTATAGGGAGAAGGCAGGAGAATTCGTCTGAGAAACATATCTGTGATGATTGAATGGTGGCACAGATTTGATGGGTCAAATGGCCTAATTTTGCTCCTATATTTTATGGTCTTTTAATTCTCACTCCTGTCTCAGGAGTGTAGACCTACAAAACCAGCTTGGGAGAAAGGACCCCAGGCAGTCAGTCAGATTTTTGATGCTGGGTGTGGAGGGCTGATGTCAATGGGAATCAGACTGAGCGGCCCTAGAAACAGTTCAGAATCAGCCTTTTGGGCTGCCAAATGTAGAGGAGTGCTGTAAGAGAAAGAATTCTACAAAATCTAGCCACTTTGCCCTCAGCCCCTCAAACCCCACATTTCCCATACCCAATTTATGCTGACCCATGGCCTCTCATGCCTCTATACCTACCACCGTGGACCCCATACCCTCCATTACTAGCAATTATCATTATCTTCTACAAACCTATGTAAATTATGTACTGTCTGTTGGAAGGGCCAGAGCTGATGTGTTATGTTTTTTGTCTTCACATGGCTGACAAACACAAAATTACCGTTTGGAAACTGTATGAATCTATGTTCTCCAACAGTGCACCAAACATTTATCATTCTTTACTTGCTGAAAGTCCTTGGTCGTCTTATTTATTCTGCTGACCTTTAGTGCATTCTGATGGTCATCCATCTTCAAATATAACAGACCACGATTAACGAACACCTTCAAATTCAATTTTTTGTGGCTGCCAAGGAGGAGAACTATTCCATAGTCTTTCAACGCCTGAAAAATGTTACAGAATATTTAAATTGAACAATAAATTTTATTTGACAACATAATAAACCTAGTTGCACATGTTAAATGTTCTTGAATAGATTGGTTTTTATTTGGGCTTTTAAAAAGCTCTTAAACCTGCTTTGTTATTCCAGCTTTTGACCACCATAGGTTTGCAGGATTCAAAGAGATCCAATATGACATTGAAGAAGAATTGGAAACTACGTGAAAGTGAAGAGATAGTACTCCTAATCAAAGATGGTATTGATGCAATACTTATGGCTGATCTTGGCTCAGGAGATCAGGATGAAGAATCAGGTCGGATGGAGATGAGTAAACAATAGGGGGAAAGGTCACTTGTGGGAGTGACCTCAAGGTCTCTAAACAGTAACCACAGGAAATAGCAGGAAATACAGAAAATGACATATCTGGTGATTGTGATAAAAACAATGCTTGTGAATGCCTATCCTGTCAAATAGCCTCAGAACCAGGGCCAGGGGACATGACAGGCTTTAATCCTATTAGTATACATTATCTTCAGTGATAGTGGTTGTTCTCAATTTCTCTCCCCTTTTCCTTCTTAATCATCGACTATTCTTCAGATAACCTGTCATCTACTTTACTGCCATTCTCTTCGACAGCTTTCTGAAATTCTTTACAAGAAGTCATTGAAAGTTTACTGTTGACACTGAGGGTTTTTAATAAGGTTTCCTGCAAAACATATTACTGGGAATAACTGCTGGCTTGGAAAAGGTTCTTGTTATTGTCGGATTAAAGGGAAGCCCGCTGAGAACCACCTAAGTTGGAGTAATGATACGAATAAGCTGTCAATTTGATCTCTCCTCTTTCTGAAGAGGAACCCCTCTTATTGAGTTCAGGTTAAAGCAATCTATTCTTTTGAAAAGTGATTGAAGAAGCATCTCGAGACTGTATTTTCTGAGCAAGTTATGCCTGATCAGTGAATTGACCACACATTAGAACATCAGAGCCACAGACATTGAAATATTCTATACTACGTTATTTTGCCTTCAAGAATAACCTGTTGGTCACACTGTTTCTTTCTTCAGAAAGCCAATTGCTACAGAGAATCAGGTATGGTAAATAATTAGAGGGATAAGCTTTTATTCTTTATTACCGATGCTCTGTTAACCCGTGATGCATCTTAATGAATACATTCTGTTTTGATAATAAAGAAATAAAATTGATCCTTTTACTTAAAAACAGACATAGATAAACTATTTCATTGATCACCTGGATAACCAGAACAAGTATTTTATGTTGTGTCCTGTGGTATACTGGAACTAGGGCAATGGTACACTCTTTCAGATTCAGTCTTAAACCAACATTCATAATATTCGACATGTCATTTGGTCAGTACAAAATCCTCTGTCTACCTATTGACTTTAAAGTAAGCTCAGGTGTTTTCCAGCAGAAAGTAACTGAGACACACACAGAAAATAAAGGAGCAGCAAAAAAGTTGCTAATATCCAGATCTCTGGTGTAGATGTGAAAGATCATGACCACCCAACTACAGGAAGTCATTGAGACAGCAAAGAAAGCCGGGATCTAGCTAAACACTGGCAAATGCAATGTGAAATTGCTGGAGTCCAAATCTTCAGAATCATGTACTTGATTAACTGAGATGGAAGCTTCAACAGAAGAAAAATCATTTGAGAAACCTTGTACGTGGAAATGGAATGTTAACATGTAGGTATGGCCAGATATTAGGCAGCTAAATGGGATGGGTAGACATAAATAAAGGATGCTTCCCACAACTGTACAAGGTTTTAGTCAATCCCTATTTGGAATTGGTGTGAATTTTTGATATTAAAAGATAGATATGTTCTTGCATTGGAGATAATACAGAGAAAGCTTACTGAATTGGTCTCTGGGATGAGCGAATTGTCTTATAATGAGAGGTTAAATAAATTCATCAGATGTTCTTTGGAGTTTGTATGAATGACAGGTACTTGCATGGACATATTAAAGAATTTCAAAGGATTTGACAGGATGGATATGGTTATTCATTCAGTATTGAGATTCTTTGGATGTCTCCAGAAGATTCTGTATGTTCCATCAGTGAATACAAGGGAACATACGGGAAAACGGAGTTAAAGCCCACGACCAACTATGATCATACTGAATTACAGACCAGGCTTGGTGTGCAATGTGGTCTACTCCTGGTCCTCTTTCTCATATTCTTATGACCCTTATCATGATCCAGTACCTGAAAACTTTCAAACATCACAGCAAATCTCAGAGATCTGATGAAAGATGATCCTGAGTACAAGTGGTTGGAGTCACACAACAAGAGTGCCAGCAGACCCAAGGAAATAGAATACAAGAAGACTGGCCTGTCATACTAAAACAGAAAGAAACTTGTCATTGTGTAAGTAGATGCTTCCACAGAAGGATTGGGAGCAAGTGGAAAGGAGAAAGTGGAAATTATTTGTATCCAAAACTGTAACCTTAGCTGAAAACATATCTAAATATAGAAAGAGATTTTTTTTGGCAGTTGTGTCTGAATGGGGGAAATTCTATACATATCTGTGAAGGGGAATGTTTGCAGCAAAAAACTGTTCATCATCCATTGCACATATCTACAAGAAAACTCTGTGTTAAGCTCCAGCAAAACCGCAAATATTGCTCTTGAGGCTTCAAAGTTATTATTTCACTTCAAAATGCAAGCGAGAAGGGGAATGGTGCCAGGAGGCATCCTATGTTGCTTGTCACCACAGGAGAACATAAGAAGAAAGATCTAAGATCATCATCCAAAGCAGCACTAAAATGGACTTAAGTCAGAGATGAGACCAACAAAAATGAAATGTTCCATCAGTAATCTAGAGATGGCCTAATAAGATATGGCAAAGAAAGTGGCAGTATTGTTCTAAAAGTGATGACATCTCACTGGAAGGTGGTTTTCTGTTGGCCAGATCTAGAGTCACTACCCAAAAACGATGCAACTAGAAGCCCCTTAGAAGATACTTGGGAATGGCCAATAGAAGCTCAGAACCAGATCAGTGCACTAGCTAGGTACTACAAAGACCTTGAAAGATGGGGGTTAGAGTAGTCCTGTAACCGCATGGTTAGGGTGGATAGGTGAACTTAATTGGACAAGAAGCTAAAAGCAGATTCTTGATGTTAGGAAGAACTTCAATTTTTCCCCTTTTAGATGGCAGGTTTAGTATATTGCCAACAAATGCATTTTCATTTCATTAGTATCACAACTTGTTGAGATTAACTTTGCTTTCCCAATTAGCTTTTACCCAATCAAGAGCATGCCCATATACCCTATTTCCAAATGATCACAAGTTTATAGAAAGATCTGTCCAGATGGTCAAGAGAATGCTTACAAAATAGAAATTCCACTTTAATGTCATCTGAAAATTGTAGATCATGTTGCTCCTTATAACAATGACCTTTTTTAATTCACATCCCACTCAGCCTCAGCCTCAGGACTTACAATGTATTTGTTCCATTATACCTTTTGAAGATCATTCATTTGCTGGTAGCAGACAGCTCTGTTAAAATAACCCAATATGCAGGTCTCATTCATGTTTATTGCTTCAGTTAGATCCGCAATTGCCAAACGATATGCCTGCAAAGGAAAAGGTTCTCAATAATGTTTTAGTAAAACACAAGATAATGATGATTTCGAGAAAGAAAAACAACATGAAACATCACACATGTATTAAGGCTGTTCAGTTAAATAACATTCAACAGCCCCATCATATACAATACTTGACTCTGGCAATAATTTGACTCAGATATGGCGCTAATTAGTTGATGTGTGTAGAGGCTGGAACGAAGTCAGCCAGGCAGATCTCATAGAATGTGAGTTCTTTGACTGGGGCTGTTAACCTGATCCAATCAGGGAGCCCTGGCTGACAGATATAAACAGGAGTCTCAGACATCCTGCTCACTCTGAGGGCAGTGTCAAGTACTCTCCCTATGTAAACAAAGGGTAACTTGATGACAGAGTACCAGCCTCTGCAGAGTTGTTTTAGTGGTTATGAAAGAAAAGCACACACCTAATGAAATTCACTCACAACAATCATCCTTGAGTTAGGGTAGGCATTTCTCGCATCACGCCATTATTTAGGAAGCTTGACTTATTCAATTCTGCTGTCAAAGACTAGGCACAGGATGTGGAAAGAACATGTTATTTTTTTTCCAGGCAAATGACATTCAGGGAGATGACAAGCAAGGAGTAATTTTCCTGATAGCTTGTGGACATGCAGTTCTTTTCAGTTATTTGGAGCCTAACTTTCCCTGAGGCATCAGCCACTAAAACTTTTCAAGAGTTGACAGATTTAGTTAAGAATATTATGACTCCAAGCTGCCTCTAAATCTCAGATGCTATTGGTTTTACTTGGCAATTTGAGAACCAGGGGACTCGGTATAGAAATTTTTGACAAGGTTAAGATGATTAGCAGAGGCATGTGACTTTGGTTTAACCCTTTTGAGATACTGACGGATCATTTGAGATGTACGATTAATGATGTAACCATGCAAAAGCACCTAATAGCTGAAGCTCAGTTGGACTTTAAACAGGCACTACAACCAGCTTTATCATTCGAAAACACAGCATATGGAATATGAGTAGCAGGGTTTTCTGTTGGAAGTGGACACCCTCACCAGTCGACTGAGCTTGGGAAACACCACTTGAGTAATGTCAAGAGGCTTTACTGGAGAATGCTGGAGAATCTGGGATAACAAATTGTAGAGCTGGATGAACACAGCAGGCGAAGGTCTAGACCCGAAACGTCAGATTTCCTGCTTCTCTGATGCTGCTTGGCCTGCTGTGTTCATCCAGCTCTAGACCTTGTTATCTCAGGTTCTCCAGCACTGGCAGTTCCTACTATCTTTTGAGTAAAGACAATTGCTTAATCTCCCTCTCGTCATATCCTGAACAGAGGTGCTCTAGGTCAGTCCACAGCAAAACCCCAGAACAAAACCAAGGCTTAGCCAAACAGTTAAAATTTTCTTCTTTACTCGAGACAGCAAAAGAGTCCCACTAGACCTAAATTGAGCAAGAGAACTCGTAGGCTGATATCAACAAGAGTGCACACCCTACATCTAGTTTGAAAAAATTAAATTGCTTAGCAACATCCAAATCAGAACCAATCAAAATAAATGTCTGGTTAAACAGTCCCCTGTTTCTAATGGAGGTCAATATCGGCCCAGCTGCTTCAATAATCACAGAACCAGTCTTTCCCAAAATTCACTCTGAACTCCAACCCTTAAGTTTGTGCAAGGCCTCGGCTAGACAGAGAAACTATACCAGGGAGCCTTTACAGATTAAGGGTATATCTGTGGTTCTGGTCTCTTATGAGAAGCAACTGATTCAGTTACCAGCGATTGTAGTAAAAGGCTTGGGGCCCAAGTTGATAGGATGAAAATGGCTGCCTGAGTGATGTCCTAATTAAATACCGAGAAGGCTTTCAGGAAGGTAGAGTGGACTATCAAAGGAGCCAAGGCCATCTTGCATATCGACCAGGAAACAATTCTGCAATTTTGCAAGGCCCACCCAGTGGCATTTGCCTTACGGTCAAAAGTAGAGGCAGAAATTAGAAGGCAGGAAAATGGAGGAATCATCAAACCAGTGCAGTTTGCAGAACAGGCAGCACCAGTTGTGCCAGTTATGAAGCCCAATGTGTCGGTTTGCTTTTGAGGGTATTTTAAACAAAGGGCACTGAATAAACACTCAATTCCTTGCATAGGTGATTTAAATGCAAAGCTGGCAAGGGGAGCTGTCCTTCACAAAGGTAGATGTGAGCCATATGTACTTGCAAATGCCGTAAGATGAGGATTCCCAGAAGTATGCTACAATTAATATCCATAAGGGTTTGTACCAATATACGAGACTGCCATTTGCCAGCTGAGAGGGTTGGATAATGAGGAGAGACTGAGTAGACTAGGATTATACTCATGGGAATTCAGAAGAATGAGGGGAGATCTTATAGAAACATATAAGATTATGAAGGGAATAGATAAGGTGGAGACAGGGAGGTTGTTCCCACTAACAGATGAAACTAGAGCTAGAGGGCATCACCTCAAAATAAAGGGAAGCAGATGTAGGACTGAGGTCAGGAGGAACTTCTTCACCCAAAGGGTTGTGAATCTGTGGAATTCCCTGCTCGGTGAAGTGGTTGAAGCTACCTCACTGAAGGTTTTCAAGACAAAGCTGGGTAAATTTTTGAACAGTAAAGGAATTAAGGGTTATGGTGAGTGGATGGGAACATGTAGCTGAGTCTCAGAAGAATCAGCCATGATCTTATTAAATGGCAGGGTAGGCTCGAGGGGCCAGATGGCCTACTCCTGCTCCTAGTTCTTCTGTTCTTATTTGAAGTATCGTCAACCTGTGCAATCTTTCAGCGGATGATGGAGAGCATTTTACAAGGTCTACCCCATGTCACTATTTGTTGAAATGATGTGCTAATAAGAGGAGAGACCAATAAGGAGCACTTAGAGAACTTTGACATAGTGCTTAGATTTTTTTTCCCAGGGGACCATGCGTCTTAGAACGAAAAACGTATGTTCCAGGCACCCCAAGTGACCTACTTGGACTACAGAGTCAACAAGACCAGGTTACATCAGTTGGAAGATGAAGTTGGGATGCTCAAAGATGCCCCAGCTCCCATGTCTGTACCGGAGCTAAGATCGTTTCTTGAGTTGGTGAATTATTATGCATGATGCATATATAACAGGGCCTCCATCCTAGCACCTTTGCATCATCTCTTCTTTATTCCTTTATTCATTAATGGGATATGAGCATCGCTAGCTAGGCAGCATTTATTACCTGTCCTTAACTGCCCAGAGGACAGTTCAGGGTCAATCACATTGCTGTGGATCTGGAGTCACATGTAGGCCAGAGCTGGTGAGGATGGCAGTTTCCTTCCCTAAAGGGCATTAGTGAACCAGATGGGTTTTTCTGCCAATCGAGGATAGATTCATGGTCATCATTAGACCCCTAATTCCAGATATTTTAATGAATTCAAATTCCACCATTTGCCTTGGTGGGATTTGAACCTAGGTCTCCAGAACATTATCTGGGTCTCTGGATTAATAGTCCAGTGATAATACTACTAGGCCATTGCCTCCCCCATTAAAAAAGGGTCACCCTTGGAAATGGTCGTGCAGCCAAGCCATAGCTCTCAGGAAGGTGAAAAAACAGCTATCATTCTCGAAGGCATTGACACACTTTGATCCCAAGCAAGATCTGGTATTGAAAAGCAATGTCTTCCAATAAAACCTCAGGGTAGTATTTGCTCATAGATGGTCCAGTGGAGAGGAACACCCAATAGCATATGCATCCAGGTCAATGCAGAGCGTAAAAATGCCCAGATAGAGAAGGAAGGTTTGGTGGTCATATTTTAAGTTAGGAAGTCCCACCAATACCTTAACAGATGCAAATTTGGACTAATAAGTGAACACAAACTCCTGCTAGATCTACTTAGTGAGGACGCAGCAGTGCCGTCCATAGCTCCACGCCAAATTCAGCAGTGGGCTCTAATACTAAGTGCATATAATTACAAGTTGGAACACTGTCTGGGAGGCCAAGTTGCAAATGCGGATGCCTTGAGCCCCCTACTACAGGTAGATACACCACCGGTGGCACCCTCACTGGAAGACTCCATAATGGTTTTAAAATTTCTGAACATAGTTCCAGTCACAGCTGCCAATATGAGACTCTGGACACTGAAAGATCCGGTCCTGGTAAAATTGAAACTGTAAAAATGAAACTGGTAATGGGAGAAATCAAAGGGCTGTTACAACTAGAATTGATACCTTTTTGGAACCGGTGAGATCAGATCACAATAGAGGTCAGCATATTATTATGGGGAGCAGGAGTGATTGTCCTGAGCAAAAGTCAACATCGGATACTGGCTGAACTCCACCAAGGTCATCTTTGGGTTTCCAATTTGAAGATGTTGGTGAGAAAAAACATCTGGTAGCCAGGATTGGATGCAGATGTAGCCGTGTCAGTGCAGCAGTGCCCAGAGTGCCAACATGGACAAAACTTACTGCCAGCAGCTCCCACACATTCACAAGAATGGCTGGATAAACACTGGACTTACGCCTCGAAGGCGCAGGTCATTTCATGGGCTCAATGTTATTAGTCATTGTGGATGTCCACTCAAAGTGGCTTGATGTGCATAGAGTTCAGTTGTCAACCACGGGACAACAATAAAAAAAAGCACACACATCTTTTGCATGGACTCCCGGACATGTCGATCACAGATAACGGGACATTGTTTACGAGCAGGGAATTTGAGTATTACCTGAAGTTGAATGGTGCTCAACATATAAGGACATCTCCATACCATCAACATCCAATAGTCTGGCAGAAGCAGCAGTCCAAACTTTTAAAGCAGGCTTAAAGAAACAGCCTACAGCTTCACAAGACACTAACTGTCCCGGTTCCTATTTGTTTATAGGTCCACCCCTCATGCAACTAAAGGAAACCTCCGACAGAGTTGCTAATGGGCTGAAGACTCTGTACCAGATCAAATCTGATCTTTCTATATCTGAGGCAGAGAGTGAGATGGTATCAGGAATGCCAATGCTGGGCACAAGACTCTGCTAAGTGAGAGAGACAGTTTACAGCAGGGATGAAATTTGATGTAGGAAGGCAGAAATGGCCCTGCATGGATGAGAGACATGGTCGATACGAGGCCAGTGACGTATAAAGTTCAGGTAAGTGCAACAGTCCTGAATGAGCATGTGGGCCATATGAAAGCTGCAAATTCACAAACAGTGCAGAAGCAAAATGTGCCCAGCTCCTCCACTGCCTTTCTGCCAGTTCCAGAATCTCTGTCAAGCATTGAACAGACCTCAGAATCTGAGATGGACATGGTGGATGTCGCTGCCTTGAAATCTTTGCCGTGTAAAGGAATAGACAATATGCACTACATGCTAAGGTTGACATTAATGCCCAGGAGACTGTCATCCTGTTAGCACCTTACACGAGGAAACTGCATGAAACTAGTGCAATCCACACAAGATAAGTTGCCTTAAGTGATATCTTAAGTGCCAGTATGAATCCTTGGGATCTTTACATTGTTCTAACAGATGAATGTCCCATCACTGCTCAAACGGTATGCATAGATCGACAATTATCATGACCCATCAGGTGCCAAATCCATCAGTTGTAACATTGATCTCATACATTTTTTGTCATAACCAAGTAGCACAGATTCAGCTATGATTCAGCACAGATTATGTCAGATGTTAGACCAGCTGCAAACTTTCTGAAAGATCATCATCGAACAGCGGACTAAACACACCCAACAGCTCCCTGAGCCAGTACATTCATTCAAGTCATTCAGGATTCTCCAAGAATGTAATCTTAAAAAGCAAACAAGATGTAGTGCAGTATAATGCCCATAAAATGTCATAAAATGCTTCACAACCATCTGATTACATTTGAAATGTCACACTGTTGTTATGCACACAGACATACATTAACTGGCAGCTTAGGGAAATACTTATTTTTATCTCTCAGGTATTTTGTTTGTATAAGTCTAATGATGGAATCAGCTGCCAAGTGTGATTTTAGTTTAACATCAATTAAAACTTTTTGGAGATTTTCAACTAAAAGAAAATGAGAAAATGGATCCCAAAGTTTTCATTTTTTAAATCATATTCAAGAAAACCCACGAAATATGTTTCCTGCCTTTTGCTAATTTTATCCAGTATAAATAATAAACATAATTATTGGTGAGTTGTTGCTTAACCTTCTCTATAAGAGTATTCGTTTGATTCAATATATGCAAACTTATTGGGATAATGCCATGTATGAGCATGGGGAGGAGGCGACATGAACAAATAAAGATGCCAAGTAGGGCATGGCGAGGATTGTGAGCAGCAGAATTATACCACATAGATCCTGGATGCCAGTGCTTGAAACAATTCAAGGATCTTAAACACGTGGTTAAAAAAGACAAGTAAAACTTGGAAATGAACATACAGGTTATATTAGAGTTCTATTTTGAAATGTACAGACAAGTCAGATTAGTATGTGTCATTCACATGTTTTACTGAGTTTTACTCTGGGATACTCTGACAAGGTGAGTGACACATCTAACCCTCAGAAGAGAGTTAAAAAATCAAACTAAGAATCTTCATGTCACATGCTACTCCTAAGAATGGCTAACAAGAGATTATCAAGATAGAACTTGATCAAAAACACAGGTCGGTAACATTTCAAAAGGAGGAGTAAGCTTAAGGATTGGATGATCCACGGATTCAATAAACAGGAGCAAGCATCTTATAAGGACATTTCTCTGTTAAATGGTGAGAAAATGTTTGCATTTAGAGGGACTTGAGTATTGTAGATGAATCACACAATATTATCATGCGGTTACAGCAAGCAATTAGGAAAGAAAAGGCTATGTTTGCTTTAGGTACAAAGCAGTTGAAGCATTAGGACAAATAAGTTTTATTAAATTCAGCAGGACTTTAGTGAGGCCATATTTAGAGTACTCTGTGCAGATATGATTTTATCTAAAAAGGAACAGATTTATCCTTGAAGGAATGCAACAAAGTGCCACCAGGCTGGTTTCTAGGTTAAGGGAATTGCCCAAAGAGGAGAAATCAATTGGACTCTCGGTACAATCTCTGGTATTTAAAGGTATGAGAGATGATCTAAATCAATTATACAATTCTTAAATAAAAACACAAAATTCTGGAAATATTCAACAGGTGGAGAGAGAAGCAGAGTTAATGAGCTAGATATTTGTGAGGTCAGAGTGATTCCACAGACCTTGAACAGGACCTGATTCTGAGATTTCTACCAAATTTTGTCTTTATTGTGCATGCTTGGCTGGGAGTACATTCTTCTATTAGTTTGTTGAAACAGCCGTACCCAAGGGAAAACATGACTTGATTTATAATTTTTATATTGCATTGCTTTCATCAATGGCTCAATGCTAACTTATATCAGAAAAAGAGGTGTCAAGTAGGTTCTACTATTGATACTTTAAACGTCTGGTTGATTGACATTTTTATGAGGGTCAAATAATAGCAATTTTTAAAATAAGTTATGAATAGCCATATTTTTAAATCTTTTCCACCATTGCCACAAGTTCAATGATTCTGCACTGCCTGCACATTGGGTGAAGTAGCATGGGTTGCCATGGACAGTAGGAGAAGGCTTTGGGGATGAGTCCCAGAGAACAGAGGTAGGCATTTTCAGCAGCCTGTCTCAACTCTTGACAGCCCTTTGGCCACCTTCAGAAAGTTTGTTTGCCAGTCACCCAACTCAATCATGTACCAGTCCCACCTTTTGTTTAACGAGCAGTGCCACTGCATTTATCTCCCAAAGATAATGTGTTACTGACTGTAGAAAATGAGCTCAATAAAATGACTTCACATTACCTTACTGTAGAATTTCAGTGCTCCTCTGCATAGAAAAGCCCTTGTACTTCTGGGCTCAATCTTTAATGCTTCATTACAGCTTAGAATGGCTTTAAGGTAGCGTCCCTGCATTGCATAATAAATAGCTCGACTTAGATAGACCTATGGAAACAAAGATGACCCTGGTAAAGACACCATTTCTTTGGAATTCTTCCATAGCATTATAAAGTTAACAAATTAAATAATCTTTTAGCAAAAACATTTTATGCTATATTTTAAAATCTTTGTACAAGCTCGTTGAAGAAGAACTGCAAGTAGAGATCTGTCTCTGTTCACAGGATTGCCTTGGAATTCCACGTCTCCGTGGCTAAGTATGACTGACTGGATTTGCACCCTGCAGTACACTATCAAATAAACTCAGCTATAGGGCTTATGCCAACATCTTCACCAAATCAGAATTTCATGGAAAACCTAAGGGAAGGTCAATGGTCAAATCAAGAGAAAATATATTTCAGATTTGTAAATGGTTTCTACATAATGAGATCTTTAAGATTTGTGACCACCTGTTTGCTGATCTGTAACAGGAGGAAAAAGACCGAGATAAATAAAATATTGACATAGGATTAGACAGATTTTGCAGAATTGAAAGAGATTATTCAGCACAATGATGATTGGTGTTTATACTACAAAGAAATATCATCCTACCCTATTTCATCTAATCTTATCTATGTAACCTTCTGCTCATTTCCATATTATATTTGCTCTTAAAGGTAGCTGTTATTAAATCTTCCTTAAGGCAGATGGTTAAACAGGACACTGGACACCAATTTTTTAACTTGATAATAGATTTACTTCATATTAGAATCCAATGGCATATTTATCTCCTTCATCACCGACATCCAAGAAAGCTTTCTCAATTTTTTTTTGTCTGCACTGGTCAACTCACCAATTTTGTTTAAATCTTGGAAGTTAAACCTTAAAAATGTTAACTGAAAAGGCTTGGTTTATGTGACCAGAACAGGAAGAAGAGCAGCACATTCAGTACGTTATCTGTCTAAGCCTTAAAATAAATCCTTAGGCTGTAGAAAATGTTAATGAACAAGGCTACGTACAGTCATCCTCTGCATCCCTCACAAGTGGTAACGTTTATGGAGCTGTGAATATTACAAGGCTCATCATCATGAACCCAGTATCAGAGGAGGTAAATACTCCAACTTTGGGCCATTCTTGGTGTTAGTGTATACTTAGGCTATACATTGGCAGTTGTGAAGAACATTTTAAACTCTGTTGGGCCAGATGTAAGGTAAGAGCTGAGAGGAAAATCGGAGATCAAGGCCTGGTCTTGAAACGTCGAAGATTTCAGGATCATCTGAAAAGGCAATTCTGACAAATACTTAAGAGTCACAGAGTTAAACACCACAGAAATGGGCGGCACAGTGGCTCAGTGGTTAGCACTGCAGTCTCACAGCACCAGGGATCCGGGTTTGATTCCAGCCTCGGGCAGCTGTCTGTGTGGAGTTTGCGCATTCTCCCCATGACTGCTTGGGTTTCCTCCAGGTGCTCCGGTTTCCTCCCACAGTCCAAAGATGTGGAGGTTAGGTGGATCGGCCATGCTAAATTGCCTGTAGTGTTCAGGGGTGTGTGGGTTGTAGGGAAATGGGTCTGGGTGGGATGCTTCAAGGGCAGTGTGGATTTGTTGGGCCGAAGGGCCTGTTTCCACTGTATGGAATTGTATCTAATCTAATCAGGAACTGACCCTTCAGCCCCAAGGGTCATCCATGCTGACCAGGCTTCCTAAACTGAACTAGTCCCTGCACTTTATTCATGCAATATTTAACAAAGTTTTTCCCCAAAAAGCGATGTGACCTGATTTAACCCCTTGTCAGTTTAAAAGTAGAGCTTGAAAATACGACTTCAACTCTGCTATACCGACTCAGTTCATTACACGCACATAAGAGTGGATTGTTTTCTAGTTTCAAAGGGTGGGTGAGGGATAGAAGGAAAATGTCAGCACCATATAATCAAAATCCAAAACAAATATTTATTTACAGCAGGGATGTTCTGGATCAGCAGCCACTTCAACCCTGATGGAATGCTTTGGGCCAGGATTGTAGTCTTCATAGTTGGCACTGATAACTTATGTGTCAATGAGCTTTTTTTATGAGAAATCTTAGGCTTTGACATATATTTGAATCAACTATGTCATAATGGCTTCCAGTTTTTTTGTTAGCACTTCTTTTTACAAACTAAAAATACCACCAAACTAATAAATATTATTTGCTAAGTGCTCTCAACACTTAAAAATAAACCAGTACTTACAAATAAGACATATCTGTAAACATTTAAAAAGTGATGATGAATATGTATCAACTTATTAATTATTTTGTATCAATCTGTATACAATTACCTCAAATCAATGCATAAATAGGTAACCACAATACCTCAAAGAATTGGGGGTTGATTGTAAGTGCTCTGTGAAAGTCATAGATACAATTAAAGTCATGAAGTTTCAAACTGCATAATCCTCGCTGATAATAAGCTTTAGCAAAATTCGGGACCAATTTCATTACATTATTAAATGAATCCATTGCCTGAAAAATATCAATCAAAAATTACTTAAAGTAAGAGAGCCTAATTAACATGAATACATCACAATAAGGAATAATATTCTCACCTCTCTGAATTGTTTCAGTTCAGCGTAGCAAAGACCTATATGGTAATATATTTCTACAGTCGTATTATCTGTATCTGCAATTCTTATTTCAGAAGGTTCAGGTTCGAGCTCCAAAGCTCTCCGAAAGCTGTTCAGTGCATCCTACATTGTAAAAAGAATTTTGAGATATGATAACAGCTTTAAGATTACAAACGTAATGTTAATACCTTTGTATTTTGTGACTGAAGGGAATGGGATTCAGTGGAATGGTGCTGAGAGAGAACAAAGGGGAAGTACATGAAAGACAGAACACAAACAAATAAATGGTTCAAGAAACTTAATGGAATTGCTGAACAACTACTGGTCACTATTTTCACAGTGCAATCTTTAAATACAGGGAAATCAAGCTACTGAGTCATACTAGCAGACAGGATAACCAGATACTGAGTTATAGTACTTGATTATATTTGCAAGCTATGCACAAATATGCTTCACCTTTCCATCCTATTTTGCTCAAGAAGATCTTTAACATTTAGTGTGCAGTGTTATAGAAAATTGATGACTACATTGATAAAAGAAAGAAGTGCAAAGTAATTTGAATGAGTCTACACTTTTTTTATGAATGATTGACTTTTGGATTTTGAAACTGTCACAAAAGTCACAAATTTATCATTGCAGCATTTGCTCCAAATTAACGTAAACTAAGAAAGCTCTATGCATACTAGTGACGCTGAACTACCAAAGACCTTAGTGGCCACCCATTATCAGAAGCATCTAACTGTGGTTTCCTGCTGATAGAAAGCATTTTAATAAAATACACAAATCCATATCTGTAGATATGAGCTTGATTAACTGTCAGTGAAAATGCCTAAACTTGGCAAGAACACAAAATACATATTTTCAAAAGGTCTCAAAGCTGTATTGAACAGAACATGTAGGGATTTGTTTTTAATTTGTTATGGCCTGTGGGTGGGCATCTATCTGGGCCACGATTTATTGGCCGCCCCAACTGCCCTGGAGGTGTCCTGCCATGTTAGATCACTGCAGTCTTTGGGTTTAAGAAGAGTCTCAGTGTGGTCACGAAGGGTTAAACGATTGAATATTTAGTACACAGTACACAGCTGAGTTTGAGATAAAAATTGCAATACTGTACCAACATGTGTCCTGGCTTACCACAGTTCTGTGACCTCTAACATGTGATACTCACTACAGGCTTCCATCCTATGGCCAATTCAATTAAAGACACAGTACAAGCCAGACTGGTGTCCTGTGAGCCCATCACATCATGTCAGACATAGGAGCTGAGGCTGAATGTTCAGAGCTGCTGAAAGCTACTAAAAGTCACAGAAAAAGGACAAAGAAGAAGGCCAGAGCTTAAAGTATGGGTAAGACACAATGGCTCCAAAGTTTCTTCTCCTGTTGCCAAAAGAAGAATTATATGAAAATGAACGAGCAGTTTTTTCACTCAAAATTATGAAGTTGTGACAGATTTAATTAACAAGCCAGAACAATTGGAAGAGACTGTTACAAAGTATATTCCAACCTCAGTTTCTCTGAAGAACGAGAAAAGGGGAATCTTGGAATTCTGTTTTACACCCCAAACTAATGTAACTTATGAATGGTATGTGTTCAATATTAGGTAACAAAATGAAAAGGAATTCATTGATCAACATGTGTCTGCATTGACACAGCTAACAGAATCCTATGGATTTACAGAACTAAATGACCTAACGGATGACAGGATTGCATTAGGCGTAGGAGATCCTGCTTTGAGGCCATGACTAATGAAAGAGGAGAAACTTTCTCTCATGAAACTGATCAATATGTGTATCAGGGGTGAGTTTGTAATTCAGCAACTAGAACATATACATGGCAGATCAGACCATCCAACAAATGGGCATTCACTTCCAAAGTACTTGCTTCAAATTTGACTTCTTGCAGGATTTGTTAAAACTGTTGAATGAACTCTACTCTAAAGATGATCTATTAAATGCTTTTTAGATGTGATCAGAATTTGATATCTTTCAGAAACGGATGGTCATTACATCAAAAAATTGTCATGAGCTTTAATGGATTGATAAATTTAAATTTGGCAATTCTTGGATCAGTGTTAATATTTAAATTACTGGATTTTTCTAAGGCATTGTGGCACATGGACAGCTTTTAACTTGTTCTCAGATTTCAGATTAGGGAGTCAGTTGGAATAGATGTCTGATGCCTTGAAAAGAAAATCTTGTGCCTATAGTTATTTCTTTCTTCCTTCATGGGACTAATGAGACGCAAAGAGAACAATCACTGATTCGTAGATTTCAAAATAATTTGGATACAGCCATAACAGCATCGACACAACAGAATGATTAGAGGCTGATAGAATGAGACAAAATTGGAAGAATAATAATGGGTGAATGATTGCCAGGAACACCCAAGGAACTGTCACTAACCCAACTGTGACTATGTGCTTGAGCTGTGATCATAGCACCAATATGTGGTGAACTGCCCGAAGTAAAGAAGTAAGATCCTCAAAGTGACACAAGACAAAGAAAATTATGAAGCGGTGGATGAAGATAATGATGAATCAAGTTACACTGGTGACAAGGAATTTTAATTTAATTTATTGTTGTAATGTGTACCTAGGTACTGCGAAAGGTTTTGTTTTGTGTGCAGTACAGGCAGCTCATACCATGCAAAGATCATAGCGTGATTGAACGGATCAAGGAATATAAAGTTACAGCTGCAAAGAAGATTGTTTCAGAAGCAAGATCAATATTAGACCTGAAATTCGAGAGGTCCATCCAGTAGTATAATAGCGGGGAAGAAGTTGTTGTTGAACCTGTTGGTATGCGTTTAAGCTTTTGTGTCTTCTGCCTGACAGAAGAGGTTGGAAGAGATTACAGCTAGGGTAGGAGAGGTCTTTGGTGATGTTGGCTGCCTTTCCAAGGCATCTGGTGATGTATTCATTTGTCATGGATTTCTTCAACTATACTGCAGTACATACTGCTTGTATTTCAACTGTATATATCGTAGATTAGGTAAAATATTATCTTGTTTCAGAATATAGTTAGGATGATATTAGTTGTATTTAACTGTATGCAGGTATAGGGGATTAACGGATTATTCACTTTGCCCCTATTAAAAAGAATCAGACTGAAACTGTGATTGTTGGATGAGACAGAAGATGTTTGCATGGTAATGTGGTCATTCTTTTCATTTTTTTTATAGAATCAAGGTATTGCTGACTTGTCAAGCATTTATTGCTCATCACCCAAACTGCCCCTGACAAAGTAATGATGACCTGTCTTCTTGCAGGTCTGGCAGAATCTGTGGACAGAAATCAAAGTCAATGTTTCATGTCCAGTGACTCTTCTCCAGTTCTCAGGAATGGTCACTGGACCTGAAATGTTATCTCTGCTTTATCTCCATAGATGCTGCCAGACCTGCTGAGCTTTTCCGGTAATTTCTGTTTCTGTACAAGAAACTTTATGAAGACAAGTACAAAAGCAAATAAGAATTGATGGCCATTTATGAAACACTGGATCAATCTAAGGTGGTGTATTGTGTCCAAGTTAGCTACCACAAAAAAGGATAGAAGAACTTTGGAGGTGGTGCAGAAAAGCTTTACAAAAATGATGGTCCTCACTTACATTTACAGATTGGAGAAGCTAGAGTTCCTCTCCTTAACAAAAGGAAAAGCTAAGATGAGATTTGATTAAGTTTCTCACAATTATGAGAGGGAGTTTAGATAAAGTAGTTCGCAATAAATTGTTCCCATTGGTAGAAGCATGGGAAGTCGATGTCTCATACTTAAGATGCTTGGCAAAAGAACCAAAGGTGGAAATTTCACACAACAAGTGGTTAGGATGTGAAATGTACAGTCTGATGAGTGTGGTGGAGACAAATTTAATCATAGCTTACAAAATGGAATTGCATTAGCTCTTGAAGAAAATAAATTTACAAGACCACAGGAGAAATGCAGTGCCTAAAGATCTCTTGCAGAGAACTGGCAATGACTTCAGGGGCAAAAAAACAGATTTCTGCACTGTAGAAAATCTATGATTCTATAAATATGCATCTCTCCAGACCTGATGTTACACCCAGAAGTGTGCACAGTGGAGCTAGTTTCTGGGCATATTACATGTTCCCCAAATTTTTTACTTCTTCACCAGCACCTGCATTATTCAACACTGAAATTCCCCAGATTATATGTCATTTTGAGAAATGTGTTTCAGAAATACATATTACCTCATATCTGCCAGCTTTCATTTGGCTTTTCCCAATCAAAGTTAACATTGGTGCTGTTTTTTCCATTGCATTCAAGTTCTCTGTAGCTTTGTCATAATGTTTTAGAAAAATTTGTACAGTGGCTTGCTGAATTGGAGAGAAGTCAGAAGCTGTTCCAGCAAACAAAACATAAAAGAATGCATTATGAAAGGTCATAAAAGTTCGAAAAAGTGATCCGTTACAAAGTCGTATACCAAGTACAACTGAATAATATAAACGGTCCAAGAAAAATGGCTGTGGCTGTAGCTTTAGTGTTGCCACTTCTAGAGGCATCCAGAAAAGTCACATTAGACGCTCTATGGTGCCTTTGAAACTAGTAGCAAAATCTTGTTTTAACAGCAATGTAAACATTTAGATGCTTACAGTTTTGTAAAGGGTGAATGCATGATTAGGAAAAATATTTATCTTAGTACGGTCAGTTGATTCTGAAAGGGGGCAGCACGGTGGCTCAGTGGTTAGCACTGCTGCCTCACAGCACCAGGGACCTGGGTTTGATTCCACCCTCGGGTGACTGTCTGTGTGAAGTTTGCACATTCTCCCCATTTCTGCATGGGCTTCCTCCCACAGTCCAAAGATGTGCAGGCCAGGTGGATTGGCTGTACTGTTCAGAGATGCGTAGATGAGGAAATTTAATAGGCAAATGGGTCTGGGTGGGATGCTCTCAGAATCAGTGTGAACTTGTTGGGCCGAAGGGTCTGTTTCCACACTGCAGGGATTCGATGATTGATGATATTTCATCTTCAGAGAATCTGAAATACAGTAACAAAATACTTTTGATGCTGGAAACCAGACATATGATCAGGAATGGTGGAAATGCCTGGCAGGTCAGGCAGCAAATGAAAAGATTGGTCAGTAAAAATACGTGCTGCCTCACTGATTGTGTATTTCTGATCTCTTAACTTTCGGAAATGTCTGATGAGCATAATTGCATCAGGACTTGATGCAATGTTGGATTAACAATCTAAAAGTCAACAGACAGTAACAGCCAATTCCTCATTTAATTCCAAAGAATTTCTCTCCGAGCAAATTAGGCTTAAATTAAGCCCACTAGTTCTACACATAGAAATTTATGATTTGTATATTTTTAATGGTAGTAGATTATTTATTACATTTTAAAGCAATCACTGGATGCACAATATATGTGAATCACTACCATCTCTGTCCAGACAAAATTAAGTCAGGAGACAATGAAACAGGTCAACATTCATTTCCAAATGCCCGAACAGGGACAGGACTGCGTTCCCTAGTTTGTGAATCAGATGGTACCACATGGATCACTTGCTCCCAAACTCAGCAATTTTAAGGAACTGCATCCTCTCCAGTTGCCAAGTTGTTTTATTCGATCGATACTTTTTATGCGGTTAACACACAGTACAATCGATCTTATTGGTAAGACAATAGGCAAATGCATGCTGTTCGTAAGAGATGGAATGATTCCTTAAGAATGTTTCTGCAATTCTTCAAATTACAATTGTGCCTCCAAAATGTGTGATCTCTAAGAAAGTCTTGACTAATGAAGGGATTGTAATTTTGAAAAATTGCTTTTTGAATTTTAAAATGTCTGTTCAATTACAATACAAATTATGAGGGTCTAACTATAAATACCAACTATATAATGGTTTTCATTTCTCAAACTTCTAAGTATATAGATGTGTTAATAAATAACTATAGACAATTGAACAATTCAAACATATCAGATGGCTCCCCACCAAAATAATTTAATTTGTACACTAACAATTCAAAACTAATTATACCTGCCTTTACCATTTTTTCTATAATTATCTTAAAGCAAAGTTTAAGAATTTGATTTTAGCATGAAAACATTACCTTGATCGATCTCAGCATAATACTGGATACAAAAACTGGCAAGTTCAAAGTTTTTCATTTGGTACAGATATTGTCCTCTTTAATGAAAAATGAATTAAGAAAAAGATACTAGGTTATGTAACAGAATTTAATTCGATACGTGTACACTCATGTAATACTTGTAAATAAATATTCTTCTATTTAGAAGACAGTCTGCAAAATTGTTGTTTTCACACACAAATCATCAATGATACACAGATGCCCAAAATACACAACCCCATAAATAGAATTATTATTTTTAGCAACATAGTTCTGATATTTAAAAGTTTCTAATTTATCATCTTTACTTTGTGGTACAGGCTAGGACCGCAAAGAACAAGTTTTATTTTGAATGGATTAACATTGCTTCATGAAACAAAAGAAATCTATCAAACCAGATTTCATTCTGGGATCTGACTTGCGCAGTAACATCAGTAACAATAGTTACACAGTAACATGTCCAAAGTAACATCATCTAGTTGTGCTTGTACCTTCAGCTCACTTGTTGCTGAAGCTATCATTCGTATTTTTGTTACTTGTAAATTTGACTATTCTAGTGCATTTCCGGCCGGCCATCCAAATATCATTCAGCCATCACCCCATGCTCACTGACATGCAATGTTCAGTTAAGTCAAATACTTGATTTTAAAACCTCATTTGCTTTGCTCATCCCTACCTCAGTAACAGTATTGTGGCAAACATGCATGCGTTTATAATTCCAGCCTCTTGAACAATCCTTAATTTAGTTGCTGCATCATTAATTGCATTGCCAGCAGCTGCCCAAACCCCAATTTCTCTACTAAAACTCTCTATATCTCTTTTTTTTTTAAAGATTATCCCCAAATCTATCTCTTGCTATTTGACCTATAATCACCTCATATGGTACAGTGTTATATTTTACTTTTTAACAGAAGCATAGAATATAGGAACAGGAGTAGGCCATTTGGGCAGGCTCTGCTATTCAATATGATCAAAGCTGATCATCCAACTAAGTACCCTATTCCCACTTTCTCCCTATACTCTTTAATCCCTTTAGCTGTAAGAGATAAATCTATCTCCTCCTTGAAAATATTCAATGTTTTGACCTATATGAAGCATCTTAGGGTGTTTTATTACATTAAAAGCCTTATAAAATCAAAGTTGGTGATTGCTGCTGTGATATACAATTAGCCGGAGAGCATAGTTCACACGGAAGCTTCATGTTTACCAACCCAACATTCTGTACGGATTAAAGATCTTTGTAGTATGCGTTTTGAGCACATCATTATTCCTGAAACTTAAACAACCTCCAACGCGTTTGCTCTCTGTTGAGCATAGCAGATGAAACATCAGATTGTTTTATTCGCAATGCAAATGCAATTTTGCTACAGTCTCCATTATGTGGCTCCAAAGCAAACTGCAAGAACAGCTTGTTAAAAAATTAAATAAACAACCAATTAATTTATAGCAACCATACATGTCTGATTATCATGGTGGCTTAAACTCAATTAAAACCCAAAGTGATTATGACACCTTAACTGGGCGATACATGTTACTGGTACACCAGGTGATACATTGCAATAAAATGTAACATCAGAGACATTGAGCTGCATCTTATGATTTTTGTCTAACTCTGCGCTATGTCAAGTTTTTTCGAGAGATTTCTGCCATGAGGGCTAGCAGGATTTCTCAGTAAGTTATCAAACTCATCTCATTTACTATCTGACTATGGCCAAATTTTATCACGCTCCATTCCCAGGACAACTCACCACTCAGTAGATAGCCGCCAAAAAAACAGAATATGTTGCATCTTTAAAAGACCATTGTGTACCTATAAGCACCAGCATTCTGAGGCGGCCCTGTTCATTGATGAACAGAATCTGAACCTGTTAGAAAAGGGAAAGATAGTATCATGATTCTCCAGCAGAGACCTGGAGGTGCTGGTCAAGGGGATGATGCAAAGGAGAGGAATCCCCTTCCTGGAGAACTGGGAAAGGAGGTCATGACACCAGACCTTGGGAAGCCTGGTGCGACATCACCACCCAGTCTGTGCTGTTCCATTGTTTGGAGGAGTGGCTAACCATACTGTTAGATGGTCAATGACCTTCTCCATTGCACCCAGATAAGTAACACGCTCTTCTCTCTACTA
The DNA here is from genome assembly GCF_030684315.1 of Stegostoma tigrinum. Taxonomy (NCBI): domain Eukaryota; kingdom Metazoa; phylum Chordata; class Chondrichthyes; order Orectolobiformes; family Stegostomatidae; genus Stegostoma; species Stegostoma tigrinum. The sequence goes on along the minus strand of NC_081363.1, from coordinate 58,077,735 downwards.
CCTTAGCCTCACTCTAATGCTGTCACCCTCATCATCCCACCATCTTTCTTTCTCTCTTAGTTCTGGAGATGGTTCCCTATGGGTTGACAATGGCCTATTCCCTTCGGTGACCTAACCAGATAGCCCTGGGCAAGAAGTGTCCACAGCCCTGACTGATGACTGTGCATTGCCCAACTGTGTTAGCCCAATCCCTTGACCAACAACATCCTGAGTGGATGCCTGATGTGGCCAATCCCCTGGAGTGGTTTGAGAGACTATCCTTGACTCACTGGCCAGGTGCTTGGATGGCGAATGCCTCTGTAGACTTCAGCAAAGTCGACCACTCTAAGTCTTTGAGAAGAGGCTCCTTGCTTGCTGCATATGCAGTGTGTTTGCTATGTACACCCTTAGCTCGAGGTGTAGGTGTGGGATTGATGTGCACACTGCCTTACAGCAAAATATATACCCCCTGACTGAGGAATGCTGACCAACAAGGCAAAATACCTAGTTGAGTGACTGCACTAAGTGACGAGGCCCTGATACTGTGAGAAAACAGGTAGGTGCTAGGTAGATGAGCATGGAGAAAGCAAGTGGACAACTCTGAGATGCAGTTTGGTCCAATCTGTGAGCTGGGTGCCTGTCTTGGCACACAGTGTCCCTGCAGAAGTTTTTCAATCGTACTTGCTGGTGCATCCTGCAATGCAAATCTGTGCTTTCAAAGTGTCCTGCCAGTGTATCAGAGATGTGCCATGATATTTGTGAGGAGTTGGTTTTGAGTGTATGTGGATTGTGCCCTTTGATTGTGCCCTCAGATACAGTTTGACATATACACAGTATGGAGATCTGTCAGAGTAAGTGGTAAGCTAAATTCACCAGGCATCCACTCTGATTTCTATGTGAGTTTCTTAGTAAGAATCTCCACCCACCACTCACCATACGTATAAAAGATGAAGCAAGATGCTCCCAACATTTAGATGAGTCTTGATGGATTTCTCATTCAATTCTGCCACAGATTTCACCACAGCTCATGTAAGTCAATTCCTTCTCAGATTCCATCCATAGGGCTAGTTTTTCCCATCCCAGCACGGGGTAAACCCACACTGAGCGAGTGGAAATAGACGTGGCCAGTACTAAATGCAAATCTGAATGTGAGATCATGGGGTCAACGTGAATGAAATTCTTACTTTGAGACATTAGTATATAGCCACATCTATAAAGATCTGATTAAGTTATTCATCTTCTTCATAGCACTATGAAAACATTGTTGCAAAAAATAATGTCCTTCATCCTCACCTTAACAGGTAGAAGTAATGTGTTTGAGGCTGGAGGTGAATAGCACATGTTATATCTTTCAATGCCTTTGCCACATTATGGATCTGCCAAAAACAAATGCAATCATGAAACATACCACTAAACATGATTAATTTTTTTTGCTTCTTCTTCTTTGCAACTTTCCCTTCCCAGACTTGCAAGTTTAGCCTTCTGTTTCTGCTTCTTTCTATTAGATTTATTCTCAGACTGCAGTGCAATCAGGTGAACCAGCTCAGAAGATCAAGCAATTTTAAAGATATGAGTTACAAACAAGAACACTTAATTTAGGAATAATGGGAACTGCAGATGCTGGAGAATCCAAGACAACTTGACCTGTCCGTCTTCCCTGGACTGACCTATCCCCTCCCTACTTCCCCACCTATACTCTCCTCTCCATCTATCTTCTTTTCTCTCCATCTTCAGTCCGCCTCCCCCTCTCTCCCTATTTATTCCAGAACCCTCTCCCCATCCTCCTCTCTGATGAAGGGTCTGGGCCCGAAACGTCAGCTTTTGTGCTCCTGAGTTGCTGCTTGGCCTGCTGTGTTCATCCAGCTTCACACTTTGTACACTTAATTTAGGGTTTTGCCACAATGCTTTACACTGGTTTAAGATTCAATTTGTATGGATCAGACTTCACCCACAAAACTGACCATGCTTCCACTCAGACAATGTGAGTTTCCAATGATTGCACTGTTTGACAAGACACACTCATATTGCAATCATTTTTTTTAACATGTACTGATGCAAGTGGGCACAATTTAACACTGATTTTTATCACAAAAAATAGTCCATTCATTAAGAAATTGACAACACAAGAACACTAATGCAATGATTAAAGGAATCAATATAGTTCGAGGCCTTAACATCAAGGTGTGTACAGGGAGCAAAATAGATGTGATAAACCAAGTTTCAAATGTATTTAAAAAACTGCACTAGTTTCTTACACTTAAACATACCAATGAATACTTTCAGTGCAATAAAAAAGAATCAACTATGTTTTAAAACAAAGATCGCTGGATGCTGAAAATCTGAAACAAAAACAGACATTACAGGAGAAACTCAGCAGGTCTGACAGCATCTGTGGAGAGAAATCAGAGTTAACGTTTCAGGCCTGGTAATACTTCTTCTGAACTGACGGTAGCTAGAGAAAGGTAGTATACATGCAGAAGCTGGGGAGGGGTGTATAAGGAGTAAGCAATAAGTCTAGGCCAGACAGAAGAGAGAGAGAGAGAGAGTTAGGCAAACAAAGGGATGGACAATGGTAAGACAAGAAGATAGAAGAGCTACTTATGAGGACCATAAATGGGTTGGTTGTGCTGAAAGCAGGCCATGTGATTGCAGGTCATGGTGTTGGAGACAGGTAAAGGGCACAGAAGGTGTTCAGACGTTAACAATATTGAACTCAATATTGAGTCCTGAAGGCTGCAGAGTCCCCAAGTGGAAAATAAGGTTCTGCTCTTCCAGATTGTACTGAGCCTCAGTGGAGCACTACAGGAAACTTAAGACAGAGATGTTGGCCAGGGAATACGTTGGTGCGTTGTAGTGGCAGGTAACTGGAAGCCTGGGGTAATTTTTGCGGACAAAATGTAGGTGTTCTGCAAAGCAGTCGCCCAGTCTGTGTTCGTACCTTCAATTTAGAGGAGACCACATTGTGAACAGTGAACACAGTAAACTAGTTTGAGTAAAGTGCACGTAAATCACCGTTTCACCTCGCAGGTATATCTGGGGCCTTGGATAGTGAGGAGGAAGGAAGCAAACAGGCAGTTGTTGCCTCTTCTGCAAATGCATGGGAAGGTGCTGTGGGAGTCTTGGAAGGTGTTTGGGGTGGAGGAGGTGTAAAGCAGGATGTGCCAGAGAGAACAGTCCCTGCAGAAGGCTGACTGGGGAAGGGTGTGTTTAGTGGTGGAGGAATGACAGCTTATGATCTTTAGATGTGGATGCTGGTGGGGCGAAAAGTGAGGACCAAGGGAACCTTATCACTGTTGTGGGAGAAGAGAGGGGGTGAGGGCCAAAGTGTGGGAGATGTATCGGACACAGCTAAGAGCTCTGTTGTAGGTGAACAATTTTTGGTTGAGGAAAGATGTGATTGTTTCTGAGGCGCCCTGTTTTTTGTACAATTCCAGGCACATTCTGGACACAATTTGCTGACATGCATTTTCATCATATGAATAGGTGCTAAGCCCAAAATGATGTTTGAAGGAAAACAGGATTGTGTAAAGTCAACAATAACAATATAGATAAATAATTTGAACAGCTTTACCACCCACTCAAGGGAACTGCTGGGAGCAAACCAATTACTAGCAAGTTAATCAAAACCCAGAAAACGGCAGATGCCGGAAATCTGAAACAAAAGCAGAAAATGCTGAGAATAAAACCTTAGCAGATTAGACAGCGTCAGTACAGAGAGAGAAACAGAAGTAACCATTTTCCGGGAAGCGGCAATTTCACGCAGATTGCTATGCTGACACTTCTCTTTTACAGAACAAGAGAGCTCCTCATTTCTCAGAAGAGATTCTACGTGGAACTCCCTCAGAAATGTAGAGTTAAAGTTCCACTCTGGGAGATCTTACATAGCTCAGAACTGTCAGAGGAACACAACCCAAATTCCTTTCTCACAGTAGTCAGCAGCCATATTCTAGAGTGGGTCAGATGGCCAGTCCACGGCGAATGGATGGTCAGATCCGGCAGGAGGAGAAGGGGGAATACTGGGAGTCGGAGCTGACAGAATGGGAGGGAGTGTTTGGGCGGCCAGGTTTGGTCCAGCAGAGGTGGGGGAGTTGCGGATAGGGGGTCATGTTGGTTCTGGTGGGGGTCCCACATACTCTGGCAGAAGTCGGTCGAATGCAGGCAGGGTTTAGGTGTAGATCAGGATGTCAGGTCCCAGAAGGTGGGGTCAGGTCCCAGAAGGGGGCAGAAGGTGGTGGCGGTGATGTCTATTTCGGGGTGGAGGGCGGGGTGCAGATAGTGGTCAGGTCCTGGGGAGGTAGAGGCTGGGCCTTGGGGAGGAGGGCTGGTATTGGTTTCTGGGCAGATTGTTGAGGGTTGTCAGGTCACGGTCTGGGATGTAAGGGGTTTGGGTGATGGCAGTAAGTTGACTATGGGGACAGCTGAATAGTTACTCAGGAATTGCACTGTGACTAATTTTACCAGAGTAACCATTTTACTTAATTTGATTGGAGCCATCCAAAGTCTTTAGTGTTAATAGAGACTTTCAGAGGGGTCCAGGTAGAGAGGAACTGTCCAACAGAATCTGTAATTTACTGCGCAATTCGTTCAGAGTTATTCCATGTTCACAACTCCCACCAATACTGGAAAAACAATATCAGGTCATGGAAAAGTTTGTCTCCTATGTGATCTTTCAGCAGAAGTTAGGTTTACAATAGGTTTCAAGCAAGGGTAGATGGGACAAGGACAGAAAGTAAGGTCTGTGGCAGGTTGGAAGACAAGACCATAACAGAAGAATTAGTCTTTCAGAGCCAAAGGAAATAATGACAGAAGTAAAAGAAAAGGGGGCCTAAGTAGGACTGTATCATATTAAAATGGGGTATGATTCCAGGAGTCACCCAGGTTCCTAACTCTTCTTGTATCATTAGATAATGAGAACAATAGTGAAAAAAAACATATTTTGTTAAAACTGTTCATCTTGTCCTGCATTTGTGAAAACAGCATTTTTCACTGAATATATAGGTTAGATGTGGGCACATTGATTGATGATTGCATAATGTTAAGCACCATTCGCAACTCCTCAGATACTAAAACAGTACATACCCACTGGCAGCAAGACAATATCCACTTGACAATTGGCAAGTCAATTTCACGCCACGCAAGTACATTGCAATAACTGTGTGACAGAATGTAATCATTGCCACATGACATCTAATAGCAATACCACTGCTGAATCCTGCATTGTATTCTGGGGTTACTATTGACTAGAATTTGAGCAGGATTATCCACATAATTACAATGGCTATAAGGGCAGGTCAGAGGCTAGGAATACTGTGGCAAGTAACTCACCTCCTGAGTCCCCAAAGCCCATCCAGTATCTGAAAAGCACAAGACAGGAGTCTGATAGAATGATTCCCACTTGGCTGGATGAGTGTGGCTCCAATAATGTTCACAAAGCTTGAAATTAACCAAGTCAAAGCAGCCAACTTGACTTGAGCTGCAGCTTCAGACTTCCCTCCCTGTACTGCCAATGCACATAATCAGTACTGTGTACCATCCTTAAGACACACTGCAGAAATTCACCAAGGCTCCTCAGACAGCAACTACCTGTCCCATAATCACAACACAGAACATAGAACAGTACAGCAGTGGAATGGACACTTCGACCACAATGTTAAGCCAAACATGATGCCAAATTAAATTGATCCTTTCTGCTTGTCCTTGGTCTATATCCCTCCATTCCTTGTATATTCAGCTGCTTATCTAAAGGTCCCTTAAACACCCCTATTGTATATGCCTTCACACAACCATCTCGAAGGACAAAGGCAGCAGATACAGGGGACACCATCTCCTACTATTTCCTCTCTAAGCCAGTTACCACCCTGACTCAGCAACATATAACTGTTTCTTTAGTGCCAGAGTCAAAATCCTGGAATCCCCTCCCAAAATGTATCAAAGGTTTACCCACACCAAACAGACAGCCTTGATTCAAGAAGCCAGCTCACCATCACCTCGAAGGCAACTAGGAAATGGACAATAAATGCTGGCCCAGCCAGCAATGCCCACATCTCGTAAATGAATAACGAACAAATTGTCCAGAAGATCGGCTAATTCTTGGTAGGAATTAAATTTAGGACTTTAATCAATGTAAAAACATACTGAACTGAACTTCAAAAATCAGTTTTACAATTTTATTTCAAATATATTGTATACCTTCTGATGTGCGTTTGCCCGACACACATACGCTCTTGCTGAAGTTGGTTCAATTTTTAAGGCATTTGTAAATTTACGAACTGCTTCATAATAGAGGTCCAATTTTAGAAGGTAAATAAGCCCAAGATTTATATGAGCTAGGCAAATAGATCTGGAAATAAAACAGAAACTAGTTTAGCCATACAGAAAAGGCTCTGATCCAATAATAATAGTATATAAGACATTATATATGTTAACATTCTGACCATTCTGAAAACGACATTTTCATTTGTGAGTGAACTATTCAGGTGCACATCTGAATTTATTCCCCTTTACTCTGCTTGGTCTTCTATCAATCAATACTCCACAAGTAATGTATGTGTTCTGATTTATCTTCAAAACATTAAACAGTTTGAACTCTGTAGTTTATTAACATGTATGAGTTACCAATCATGAGCATGCTGGTCCTGACCAAAATAATTTTTGCTTTTAATGAGTGAAGAATATCAAAACTAACATCAGAAGTATATTCTAGCTTCATGATAAGCAGTAATCATTTGTCTGATTTTAGTACTCAACAGAAACAATATTTACTGGAACAAGTTGAGATGAATAGCAGACAAATGATGCAGCATTTCTAAAATGATATGCGATGTATCACTAATTAAAATTGTTCCTGTTTAAATCCTGCACAGTTCATAGGTTGTTTGGAAGGGGAACCTCGCAGGGAAAATGAGGCTGGAGAAGTAGTAAGGAGGAACAAAGAAATGGCAGGGGAACAAATAAATGTTAAAGGAACTGAATAGACGTTTTGCATCAGTCTTCACAGTGGAAAACTCCAGTAGCATATCAGAAATTCAAGAGTCAGGGGACAGTGGTGAGTGTGGTGGTCCTCACTAAGGAGAAGGTAATGGAGAAGCTGAAAAGTTGGAAGGTGGATAAATCATTCAGACCAGATGGACTACACCCAGAGTTCTGAAGGAGATAGCTGAACAATTTGTGGAGGTATTGGTGGTGACCTTTCAGGAATGACTGGAGTCAGGGAGGGTCCCAGAGGATGGGAAAATGATTAACAAAACATCCCTGTTTAAGAAGGGAGGGAGGCAAGGCAAAAATCTGTTGGCCAGTTAGCCTGACATTAGTTGGTGGTAAAATTTTACAGTCCATTATTAAGGATGAGATTGCAGATTATTTGGTAATCTGAAATTTCAGTGGTAAAATAGGGCTGATCAGAATGGCTATGCCAAGGGGAGGTCATGCCTGACAAATCTGTTAGCATTCCTTGAGGATGTAACAAATAAGTTAAACAAATATGAGCCAGTGAACATGATCTATTTGGATTTTTGAAGGCCTTTGGCAATGTGCCACACAGGAGGCTACTAGATAAGAGCCTATGGTGTTAGGGGCAAGTACTGCCATGGATATAGGATTAGCTGACTGGCAGAAAGCAGAGAGTGAGGATAAAGGAGTCTTTTTCGAGGTGGCAGCCGGTGACAGCAGAATTCCGTTGGGGTCAGTGTTGGGGCCACAACTATTCACGTTATACATTAATTATCAGGAAAAAGGAACTGACAGCACTGTTGCTGGGTTTGCAGATGACTCAAAGATAGGTGGAGGGATAGGTGGTGCTGAGGATGTGAGAAGCTGAAGGATTTGGACAGGCTAGGGGAACAGGCTAAAAAATGACATATGGAATACAATGCATGTAAGTGTGAAGTTGTGCACTTTGGTAAGAAGAATAGTAGCATAGACAATTGCAAGTTATTAGTCAGCAGAATCACTAGCAAATATTTAAATTTCTAATTTTAATACAGGTAAGTTTCTCATCATTACTAGTCATATCCCCAATCCATTTGGCAGCACATAGAGTCCCTAAGTTCCTTTGCAACTCTGACTTCTTCAAGTATAGTTTAACTTCATTCCCCCATTTGATTATTAAATCACCTTTAAACACAGCATTATTTATCCTAGTTCCGCAAATACCATTATCAGTAAAGATACAACTCAGCACAACCACCTTCATTCAGTTCATGATAGTTCTAATGGCATCATTTCCCCAGAGACATTTTCGTCCAACTACTCAATTACATCACTGTCCACAGAATGGCTGGCTCTGGTAAAATAAGACCCACCTCCTCGATATGCTTGGATAGCTCACACATCTCTTCCCACCCCGTGTCTGTTCTGACTAGTTGCTAAAAATGCTGAAGAAATTCTCTGTCTATCCTGACCACAAGCTGAAACCTCATCTGACAACCTGGTGCTTCTTTTTGGTAGTCAGCCTCTGTTTCCCTAGCAACCTGAGTCGGGGCTAATTTCTCGGAATTTCAGAAGTCTGAGGCCATAGCCATGAAACTCCCCTTCCCAGAAATCTGGAGCTTTTTGGTTTCAGTTTCAAAAACATGGCCTTTTTGATCATTTTTTCACACTCTGGTTTGGCATTACACAGGGAGATGGAGCAGAAGCTGCTGAGAGGGTAAATTTTGCACAGCATCCTCTGCCAAACTGAAGCCAGACAGTGCAGATGGATATAAGCCTCTTGACCGTGGCAGCAGCTGATTGGAATGCCAGCCAATATATCTGGCATCAGGGTCTGCATTTCCTTCAGCTTTCTCCTGCATATCATGGCTTTGAGATCATCATCTGAAACTCCTTTAGCACAACTGTGACCTTGCCCTTTGGTGAACTAGTAAGCCAAGCATTCTTTATCCCTAGCCTGGTCACTTCCATGCATGCAATGTTGTGCTAATCAACATTACATAATATACATACAGTGATGATATGTGAGCTGATAGAAGCAAAAGACAGATAAAATGCCAAGGGCTTGCTATCACTGTTGTTTTACTCTTTCTTTCCTTCTGTCCTCTCCCTGGCTGGAGAGGATCCCTGGGTGTCTGTAATCAGAAAGTCAAGAAAGAAGAAGGTTTTATGAAATAAGGGAAAAGGGATGGAGAACAAGAGGCTCATAGAATCACAAGGTGCAGCTTGTATCATGCATGAAAGAACTGGGAACTGCAAAGTGGCACAAGGCAGGAGCATACCACAATTATAATTGTTCCTAGTAACTCTAGAAGATATGGGCTCTGTAAAGCAAGGCTCAGGATAAGGAAAATCACCTGCCCCATTGAAAATGGCATCAAAGACATGCAGATGTCCTTCTCCCCAGCCAATGCTGCTCTGCCCCAATATATTATACACCCCTTACCTTGCAATAGAAAGGAAAGAAGTCAGTGCAAAAGCAAAGTGATGCAGATGCTTGAATTCGGAGATAAAAACAATTTTGCTGAAAATATTCAGCATATCAAGCAGCATCTGTGGAGAGGATCATCCAAAGTCTGTGACTGTGCTGCATTGTGCCTGGTGGTGTGTCTTCATAGTGGAACACCTGGAAGAATGTGGATACAGTGAGAGACGCATGTGATGATGGTAGCAATGATAGGGGCCTGAGTGTGAAGCAAGGCACCTGTGTCAAAGGGGTGGGGAAGTCCTGAGTGCCAGGGACTCAGTTTGACTGAATGGTGAAGATAAGATCCATTGAGATGTGGGAAAGGCAGGAGAGTGATAAGATAAGGTATCACATGAAGATGATTTCACATTAGATTCAGTGACTATTATAGCATTCTGGTGGCACCATTGACAGTTTCGTGCCCAGAAGCTAGAAACGGACTTTCTTGACTACCTGATCCCAACCTACTGGGGAGTGATTCCTGAAGTGCTTCTGGCTTCCCACAGAACCAAAGTATCTCTCCTATCCACCAACCCCAACACCAAAGACTTCAGCAACACATCCATGACCTTGGAATCCTCTCTCTCTCACTCTAAGCTGGTGTTTTATTTTCCTCATTTATAATTAGAGCAAAATATTCAGCAGCCTCTTCTCATACTGTGCAGCTTCTCTTTAAGAAGAACAGACTGTCTTAAACTGACTGCATCGTATGCTATTAACACTCAGTGCTTAGCTCCATGTTAAGTACAGAGGCAACCAGCAGAGTAGTAGAACCCTAAGCCACAATTATCTATGTGAAGATACAGCACAAAATATGGGTGCCGCCTATCTTCATCTTAATATAGAGATATTCTTGTATAAAATACATGTAGGCTCTGTGGAAAAATGCGAGGTAGCACATTTTACTGGAAGGAATTGGGAAATTAATTACAAGCTTGGAAGATGCAAGTTTAGGTGGGAGTGGAGAAACAAAGGGAACTCAGAACAGAAAAATACCAAGCACTAAGAGTTGAACCACAAATTAAGAAGGACATTAAAAAAATGCAAAGTAAGTACTAGGTCTTGTTTCTAGAGCAATAGAATTGAAAAGTAGAGATGTTATGCTAAATGTGAATTGAATCTTGGCTAGACCACATTTAAGAGTACTCTATGGTGACCAAAGCTATATAATATATTGAGGTTGGAAAGGCACTGGATTGGGTGCAAAGAGAAGATACAACATTGATACAGAAATATGCAGGTACACATTAGGAAAGGATTGACAGGTTGGGTTGAATTCTCTTGAAAAAATTACTGAAGAGTCAATGTAAGTCTTTAAAATTATGAAAGGTTTTGATGGAGTGTTTAGACAGAGAATGTTTCCTCATGTGTGAAACAGTAGAAATAGAGATTATCTATTCAATAGGCAACAAGTAATCCTATAGGGAATTCAGAAGAATTTTCTTTAAATAATGAGTGGTAAGAATGTGGACCACAGGGTGTGGCACAAGTGAATAGGACAGATGCATTTGTGAAAGCTGGACATACAATTGACAAAGAAATAGTTTTGATGGAGGATTTTGGTAAAGAAATTTGGAAGGAAGTACAAGTAGCAAATAAACACCAGCAGGACTGGTTAAACTGAGCAGCCAGTTTCTGTCCCTGTACTTCTTTGTACTCTTATGCAAACCTTTTTGAATGTTTCCCATCAGATTTTCACATTCACTTGCATAATGCCTTATTTCTAGAGTATTCCAATTAGCAAGATGTAACTTTGCTGGTGGTGAGAGGGGTTCTCCCCGTCAGATCCATCATATACATTTAGCATCTCAGCATGCTGTACATGGTCCACAAAGAGTTTGCTGGAAGGAACAGGCCATCAACTGTTTCTTTCTGAAAAGGGCATTAGAAAAGAATGCAGAAAGATACAGTGGTTTTTATCCAGGTTAATTCTGAGCAGCTCTGTGATATAGGATATGATGGTCTGCAGACTGTTTGCAAGGTCACATATTAAGATTTCTGCTGAAAAGCCATCCACTTACAAAGATGCACCTTGGTCTGCTCAAAGCTTGCAGGTATCCCGGTGCACGGAGCTGTCCACAGCCAAATATTGTGAACTGGCACAATCTAAAGCCCCAGCTGATATCCTAAAGCACAGGATGGTTCACCCAAATGCTCAAAGAAGAAGCTGCATATTAGTGGAACCTCCTACCAATACCATCCTGCTGGATCCAGTATAAACCCTGAGGCTATGTGTATCAGGCACAACGTTTAATGTAATAGTAGGTGCAATCTGTTTTAAAATTACTCTGAGGCACGTTTGAGTGTGATGTACTATGCTTAAACAAATTAATTAACACTGCACTGTGTAAGCTGCCACAGTTTAATTTTACTGTATGGTATCTTTACACATTCTATCAGATACCACAACCAGCTTGAACATGTGTTTTGTATGTCTTATGCAAATTGATAGTCAATATTCAATTAATATGTCTCTGTCTTTTAAAATTGACTTCACAGAGACAAATTATATTTCAGAGTTTTCTATTTACGCAGATATGTATTTATTTTCCTTATGGGGGGTCAATCAACAGCTTAGCATTCACGTAACAGGCATGTAGGGAAAACAAAACTATGGATAAGCCTCTGTAATCCAACTGCTAAGGAACGGAATTATTTTACTCCTTAAAAACATTTATCTGTCAATTACTACTAAACACTATTGGCTTATTCATTTGTTTATTTCTTACCCAAACTGGATCAAATTCCATACCTTTATCATACTACTGAAAATGATTATCAATTGATAAATTTGCTTTGTAGCTTAGCAAAATATAAAGGTTTTTGGCATAATGCATTCTGAACTAACATGGGCAAATTTGCACATAAATTCACATTTCAAGTCTTGGAAGCTTGCACATAGGAAAAGGGATCTGAAGGAGCTTAAATTGTAAAAATATGGTGTGGTAGATAAACTGAGGAAGCAACCTGTTGGTTCTCTAGAAGGCTGAAACAAAGGCAAACAGAGACTGTATGACACGTTAGAAGAGATGACAGAATATGCATTATATATATATGAGCAAAAAACTAGCTGATTTTTAGGTGAGCTTCAAATGTAAGAAAGGAAGCTTGCTATGACTGTCACATCTGCTCATATAGTGGATATTAACTGCTCAAGTTCTTTACATGTATAAAATGATTTTGGATGTCATGGCGTGACAAAACACAGTGTACAACAATAATGATCCAAACATTCCGCTTTTCATAAAAGGAAAAGAGATTGCTTGCCCTAAAATTTGCAAGCTACCTGGCAAATGTAGACCATATGAAAATGACCATGCGTGAATAAAATAATGTTTATTCTTTTTAGTCCATTCCAACTTCTTCTGTCTTGCACATACATGCATAGTTTCAGGTTTTCAATGGTTACACATGCAAGTTGTTGTTCTCCTGGATTTTACATCTGGTGGTTCCTGGGATGATGTTTCAGTCTGGTCAGGATGTTTTTACTCTGGGCCAGTCTGCTGTAGAGTTAGTACTTGAGCCACCAAGCCTAAACAAGGGTGATCGCTACAGGACACAGCTTCTCCATTTAACTTTGCTGCAGTGAGTGTTGCTACTGTGGTTATTGTTACAATTGATCAATTGAATTTGTCAGAAAACAGTTCACATCTGCATTAATGATCAGTCAGGCCCTGGTTCAGTTATTAAAATCCAATCTGCCTCAGCAGCTGTCTGCATTGGCACTCTTCCAGAGCAGTACAAATACCAAATAACAGGCACACTCTTCTGTACCTACTAAATGACATCCAGAAAACTGCAGCATTCATCCACCTTCACTTGCCAGTACTCATCCTTCACACTGACTTTAACTTTGGCAAATTGTGGTAGAATTTTTTTATCAATTGTGGCATGTGGTGGTGAGATCTCTTCAAAGCTTTACAGAGGGCCTTTGAATCAATATACATTCTCAAGATTTCAGGCTATTTCCCTTCTACTATGCTACTAATTCAGTCTGTAATGTGATTAATTTTTATAATTACTCCCATCTTTTCATGCTCCTTATCATTCTTATCTCATCTTATCGTTCAGGCAGGATTTGATGGCAGGTGAAACTTTCCTCAGGAAATGTTGAAGTGATCTCATACTCTCATGTACTTCAGGATGATATTTACCAGCTAGACAGCTAAGACCTGTGGAAATATGTTTGTAATTCGTCAGGAGAGTGGTTCATTTGTGGAATGAGCTGTCAGAGAAAGAAGTGGATGGAGGTACAGTTACCACATTTAAAAGACATTTGGATAATTTCATGAAGAGAAAAGGTTTGGAGCAATGTGGTCCAAGTGCAGTCAGGTTAGACTAGTTTAGTTTAAGAACATGGTCAGTGTGCACTGTTTGGATCAAAGGGTCTGTTTTCATGCTGTACAATTCTATGACACTATGACTCTGAGGGAAGGCTAGGCAAGTAATTCTTAAAGCTTTATTGCCACTATGTTCTCTATTTCTCTCTGACCAAAAGAAGCAGGAAGAACAAGCAGATGATTTTTGCTAGACTTGCAGGCTTTGTGTGGTAGAGGGTGCCATCAAGTGTATACTCATGGATTTGCAGAGGGTGCTACTAAATGCTGAAATGGACAGCAGCTGCAAGGTTACCATTCAGTGAATGCTCAACACAGCGCCAGGGACTTGGGGTGCTCCGGTTTCTTCCCATAGTCCAAAGATGTGCAAGGTAGGTGGATTGGCCATGCTAAGTTGCCTGTAGTGGCTAGAGATGCTTAGGTTAGGTGAATTAGATATGAGAAAAATGCAGGGGTAGGGGAATGGGTCTGGGTGGGATGCTCTTCGGAGGGGCGGTGTGGGCTCGTTGGGCCGAATGGCCTGTTTCCACACTATGTTTCAGTAGTTCAAATATGTGCCCACTATCTAACAGCACACACGACACTTTTACTCTGCTGGTACTTGAGCCGCCAAGTCTAAACAGAGGGTGATTGCCGGGGGACATGGTGCCACCATTTAACATATGACCAATGCTGTTCTGTAACTTGACCAGACACGTGGCCACCACTGAGGGCCGTGTTACTTTACAAAACAGCAACTTTTTGGGGTGAAGCAAGGGTCTGCTTGCTTTCTGTGTTCAGCAGATAGTGTCCTGATTCATAGTGGTCTGGCTCATCCTCCAAAACCTGGCCATCATTAACGCACAGACCTTTTCAATAGCAATATAACGAGCATCTCAGGGCAGGAGGAGGATGAAGGAGAGAAGGAGAAGACAGAAAAAGAAGAACAGGAAAAAGGTAGGCATCAACCAACATCATTTCTCTGGCGAAGCTTTCTGCAATTACCTGATTCAACTACGGTTCCATGGAATACAAACCTAAATTCATTTTGTATAACAGTCATATTCCTTACCTTCTCATTGTTATGGGCAATAACATGCTCTAGGCACAATCCTTAAATAACAGCCACTACAAAATAACATCTGATAACCCAGCCAATAGTCTAAAAAACATGACTAACCAACTTTCCCTTGTTTGCTGCTTTGTCGGTACCTTTACCTAGTCCAGTTATCCTGTGCAGTATTACACCAGTGACTGCAAGATGGTGCAAGGCTGTTGACTTTTACTCTGGGTGACTACAGATGGCCTTGCAGAATTTCTTATTGTGGATGTAGGAAGCCCAGCCTCCAGTGCATGGCTTCAGAATGAGCTGCAGAAGTCTAAGTTGACTGACTTACAGGCAATAGCAAAGGCACCGATTATTAATCTGCTGGAGAACTGACTGCTGAACCCTGTGAGACCCTGCAAGTCACTTTGAATCCTGATATCAGAGTTCTGTCTGCAGCCTCAGTCAGCATGGCAATAGGCTGAAATTTCTTGACTTTAGTCAGAGCTTCAAGTATACAACTCAGATAGTGGATGGTTTCTGCTGTTATGGCATTGGAGACAGAGATACTGAGAATGCTGCACCATGGTAGAGTCTGTAAGTGTTCTCAAGGAGTTGGGAACTACTTTCACATTGGAACAGTTTTGGACATAGGCCTGCAGCAGGATTTCTCTACGGTTCTTAATAGTTAGACTATAATATCTGGCAGGCCTGTCAATGCACTAAGTCCATCATTATGCATGCCTATCGGTCTTTTTCTATCCTTCAACATCATCATCTGAGTCCGCTCTGGAAAACAACTTGTATGCAAACCCACTTTCCACTGTGCTAATCTGGTGGCAGGACACTGAGGCCCAGTGACTCCACTTGCAGATCCTCTTCCTATGCTACTTGTAAAATATGTACACCCACCCCCCATCAAAGCCAATAGCTGTGAGTGAAACAGAAAGTGTTTCTTCTTCAGCATTGATAATGGGAACTGCAGATGCTGGAGAATCCAAGATAATGAAATGTGAGGCTGGATGAACACAGCAGGCCCAGCAGCATCTCAGGAGCGCAAAAGCTGACGTTTCGGGCCTAGACCCTTCATCAGAGAGGGGGATAGGGTGAGGGTTCTGGAATAAATAGGGAGAGAGGGGGAGGCTGACCGAAGATGGAGAGAAAAGAAGATAGGTGGAAAGGAGAGTATAGGTGGGGAGGTAGGGAGGGGATAGGTCAGTCCAGGGAAGACCGACAGGTCAAGGAGGTGGGATGAGGTTAGTAGGTAGGAGATGGAGGTGCGGCTTGGGGTGGGAGGGAGGGATGGGTGAGAGGAAGAACAGGTTAGGGAGGCAGAGAAAGGTTGGACTGGTTTTGGGATGCTGCGGGTGGAGGGGAAGAGCTGGGCTGGTTGTGTGGTGCAGTGGGGGGAGGGGATGAACTGGGCTGGTTTTGGGATGCGGTGGGGGAAGGGGAGATTTTGAAGCTGGTGAATCCACATTGGGAACCCTGCAGCCCAATGGTATCAATGTGACTTCACCAGCTTCAAAATCTCCCCTTCCCCCACCGCATGGCAAAACCAGCCCAGTTCGTCCCTCCCCCCACTGCACCACACAACCAGCCCAGCTCTTCCCCTCCACCCACTGCATCCCAAAACCAGTCCAACCTGTCTCTGCCTCCCTAACCTGTTCTTCCTCTCACCCATCCCTTCCTCCCACCCCAAGCCACACCTCCATCTCCTACCTACTAACCTCATCCCACCTCCTTGACCTGTCCGTCTTCCCTGGACTGACCTATCCTCTCCCTACCTCCCCACCTATACTCTCTCCACCTATCTTCTTTTCTCTTTATCTTCGGTCCGCCTCCCCCTCTCTCCCTATTTATTCCAGAACCCTCTCCCCATGCCCCTCTCTGATGAAGGGTCTAGGCCCGAAACGTCAGCTTTTGTGCTCCTGAGATGCTGCTGGGCCTGCTGTGTTCATCCAGCCTCACATTTTATTATCTTCTTCATCATCTCTTGTTCATTTTGCACTTCAGGCTCCTGCACCAGTGCTAGATCAGATTGAAGAGGCTGGATATCTAAAAGGTGAAAGGTAAAGAGGTAGAATTATATTGACAGAAAGTTGGAGAGCAAGAGGTGCCTGCACTGTCTGCTGCATGTCAATCAGAAAAGATTGTGAATTAGACAGGAATAAGATGCCAAAATGTTGCTTTGGTAGGAACAAATTTTCATCTCAATGGTTTTAGCCCACTGTTTATCATGGTCTCAACTGTGTCCACTCCAATCGTGGCCAATGTCGATATTTCCATGGGGGCATTCACAAGTTGCCATTCTTGACCTCCATCTGTCAGGTGCTGGTGTCCCCCAATAATGGCCGCATTTCTCCTACAATACACAGAGCTGTGCTAAATAGTGTGAAATGTGTTTTACTGATGTCCCTGACTTGGCTGAATAGCTACCAGTACATGTCAGGGTGAGGTAAGATGGGAAATGCAAGGTTTGAGTCATGATTGATACCAGCTATTGATAGGTGAGGGAGGAGGTGTTGTGAACCCATCACTTCAGGTATGTAATGCTTGATGATCGCTTGTAAATATACGGTGTGTGAAGATGCATTCACAAACCTTAACCACTCACAGTCGCTGCATCTTTTGTGACGATAGATCCAGGTTTTTGGGGTTTTATTGTAGAATTAACATTCCTATTGCTTTCATGGTGTCTGTCTGGAGAATATCATGGTCATTGAGTACCTCCTTCCTCCTCTTCATCTTCTCCAGCATAATTTTGTTCAAATTTTAGACATGCATCTGATCTGTGCACCAATTCCATTCTTCTGCCCATTAGCTCTTTCTGAACCAGTTCCAGTTCCTGCTGCAGCCAATGAACATCTTGCTTTAAAGGGGTACTGTCTGACTTGAAGCAATACAACTAACTTGAAATGGTGCTAGCCTCACACAATCTTGGGCCCTTTGCTCTGTTATCCGTGTACTTAGCATCACAAGTAGCATGGTGCTGTCATTTAAATTTTTGGCAGCATGAAATTTGCATCACTGTCAAGAACAACAGCATGGGTTCAATTCCCACACCAGCTGAGATTACCATCAAGGTCCTGCCTTCTCATTTGAGGCGTGGTGACCCTCAGGTTAAACCCGCACCATGTCATCTCTGTCTAATGAGACAGCAGCCCTACAGTCCTCTGGGACTATGGTGACTTTACCTTATCTTTTACTATGAAGAGACCTGAGTTAATCAAAATATTACAATCCCAATGCCTGTTTCATTTATTTTTTCCCATAATTTCTTAATTTCTAAGTAATCCACTAGGCATATGCGTTTTAAAGAAGGAGAAAAAGTGAAAGATGCCTTTTAGGAGAAAACAATTAACTCTACTCAGCCATGGCTCATGAAACTTTTGCTTCACATAGGTATATCAGATACATGTCGATACCAGCTTAATTCTTTGTACCCAGGACAGAAATTCACCTAATTCCATATCTTCATTTTCTTGGACTTATCTTGTCATTAAATTAACTCATACTTAAACTGATGTAGCAGCTAAAGTACAAATGCCACATTTAGAAATTTGAGTTTAAAAGACATATTTGTGCTGTTAACTGATTGAGGAGGTCATTCCTGCTGTGCAAATATCAGTTCTGTTTGAGGTAAGTGACAGGTAAACTTTGTGCTGCCTCCTCATTACCATGATTCAGGGATGTGGCCTAGCACCACCCACACTGCTGGCTGTAGTCTAATCCACTTAATATAAAATGGCACTGCAACTCTTAAGATTGAAAATAACTGAAATTGAATATTAAAGAGGAAGAAAAGTGGAGCACCACCCCAAATGGAGAAGGCACCAAGATTGACCAGTATTGCTCCACAGGCAGCAGTTACAGAGATGAATAGAAGCAAATATAACATTATTCCTCTGGTGTGTCAATGAGTCCTCAGAAGGGAGTGGAAGAAAGTGGTCCGTACTCACCAAACTAGGAGTCTCCTTTTCTGCTCAATGTACCACATCCTCATCACTCACTTGACTGTTTTTAACAGCACATAGGACTCAGGCCTAACATTCCTACTCACTCCTATTCACACATACAGCTTCCAGTGATGACAGTCCCGTACCCAACTCTCATCACCTTTCCAGATTTTATCTACAACAGGCACACCATCCAAATATGATTCCACACTTGCAGCAAAAAATGAATGCTGTCACAGTTACATACTCCACAATGGAGAAAGTCAGAAGTCAAAAGACACCAGGTTATAGTCCACAGTCCTGATGAAGGAACAGCATCATAGAATATCATCTCATATAATCCCCACAGTGTGGAAACAGGCCCTTCAGCCCAACAAATCCACACTGACCCTCAGAGCATCCCATCCAGAACCATCTCCCTAATCTACCCATCCCTGGACACCACAGGCAATATAGCATGGCCAATCCACCTACCCTGCATATCTTTGGATTGTGGGAGGAAACCAGAGAACCCAGAGGAAACCCACACAGACAAAGGGAGAATGTGCAAACTCCACACAGACAGTCACCCAAGGGTGGAATTGAACCGAGGTCCCTGGCACTATGGGAAGGCAATGCTAACCACTGAGCCACCGTGCCAGCCAGTACTCTGAACGCTTGTGATTTCACTTAAACCTGTTGGGCTATAACTTGGGTGCCGTGCGACTTCTGACTTTGTCCACCTGCGTCCAACACTTTCTTCTTGATATCTTGGGTAGTGTAGCAACAGGTTCCATTGAGATAAATGAAAATAGTAATGTGTTACAGTCCTTTGCTCCATTTCAAATCCTTCACCACTTTCATTCTGAAATATTTAATGCATTGAAAACTGCAAATGATGTGACCATGGACCTCCTGATTTATTTGAACTCCTGAACCCAATCATGCTTTGGATTTTATGTTTCATGGCCAGCTGGCCAGGCCTCAGCACAGCTCAAAGAAACAAACCACTCACTTGGTCTGAGACTAACATCCAACAGCTCAGGTTGGTGATGTGTCACTGGGTATGAGTAGGCTGCAGCCAGGCTGGAGAAAATGGATCGTTCATATCACATCTCCTGTTTTGGGTGGTGGCTGGGGAAATGTGGTTGGCTAGGTGGCAGTGGAATTCTGTTATAAGGGACTGAGATGAGGAATTCAATAGGGCAACACAGCGAAGAATGCAGACTATAGCACATTCTGAGAAGCTTGGTGCATTGGCAAGTCTAAAACAAAGCCCATCAGGAAGCATGCAGCTGTCTGGCTCCAACATGACAGATGGCATTCAGCAACATTGGGTTCCATTCTTTCCACAGTGAACGTGGTTGCCAATTTTATATCAGGCACTTTCAGACCTGACTGTTTTCAGGCTTGTTTTCAACATCCATTGCAGCATAGGTGAAAACTCCTAATACTTCAGTCCCACAAATGGAAGTCTATACTGCGGTCATAGAGATGTATGCAATCATTGCTAATTCATTGTTCAAAAGGGTTTGCAGGCTCCCACAACAATTCAGCAATCTGCCCTCCAACAGGTTGTTATTATTGCACAGTGCCAGCTGCAGGAAATAGCACCAAGACCAGGGGAGGATGAAACTCCAGTTCTTTGTCGCTATGACGATATCTATGCATCTACCATCACACTTGCTAATGCATCTCAGACAAACTGCCTAGACTTCTGCTGCCCCTGCCTTCAAAGTCAGTCCTTCAAAGTCTAGAATTGCTCAGAGTGTATGCAGGGCCATCTGCAGTCTCCTCCAGTGAAAGTCACCAACCTTCCACCAGCCATACCAGAGTTACTGGGAATAGTACTGTGCATTTGGACAGGCAAAGGCATCAACAATCTATGGAAGAACTTTAGAGATAACAAGGCATAGAGCTGGATGAACACAGCAGGCCATGCAGCACCATAGGAGCAGGAAAGCTGACGTTTCAGGCCTAGACCCTTCATTTGGCCCCGAGGCAGATTGGGAGGTGGAGGTGTTCAGTGAAATAGTGGGCAGTACCATTGAGGTGGCTCCATAATGCAGTCGCACAATTATTTTGTCAGTGGTGGGTTGCAAATCAAATCAGCTTCCTATTCAAAAGATGAAAGAAATTTGCATACTTCAAGACCCAATTTATGGGAATACAGACACTGGAACAGACTCTCACTCATAGTGGGATTGCCTGCTTAATGAAGGCAGCCTCCCTACAGCAGGCTGGTGCAAGGGCACTTGTGTTAGAGAGCAGTATAATCAAGGAAGGCAATACCCATCGATCCAAGGCTTTCCCTGGAGTAAGTTCCCCTTTAATTCTCAGTCCCTGAATTTTTAATTGACTATCATTTATCTCTTTAAGTCTGAGGTCTCTTACTCTTCTCAGCAGTGCCCTCCCATTCTGCTGGCACTGTGAGACTTCTGAGCTGCCAGCCATCTGATTCAGCAGGCACTGTCAGAAAGCTGTCTGAAAGCTTGAATGAACAACTCAATCGCAGGCAGCGAATCCAGGTGTTGCCTGCTGTAAAATAGCTGAGCCAGTCTTGCTGCTGGGACATGCGGGCTTAGGACTTGCTTTTCCCCTTGATATCAGGGTCCCAAAGGCTATGATAAAATCCACTGATGGAATGCCAAACTTGTGTTTGTTTGTACAACAGGAAGATGATATGCAAAAGAATTCTATTGTTAGAAGTTTTTAAGGGATTGATGAATTCATGTTGCAGAGTTGAAGACACTGTGAGATATCCTACTGTACAAACCACAGATGGTACTGTGTAGGTACAGCAAGTAATCAGGAAAGTGAATAGAATGTTAGAATTTATACAAGGGGAATTGAATGCAAGAGTAGGGAGGCTATGTTTCAGTTAGACAGGGCATTGGTGAGACTATGTCTGGAGTATTCTGTATAGTACTGATCACCTGGTTACAGTGCCTTATGACGAAAGGCGAGTCAGGCTAGGTCTATATCCTCTGGAGTTTGGAACGGTCAGAGGTGACTTCGTTGAAATATAGAAAATTCTGAAGGGTCAAGACCAAGTGGATGCTAAAATAATGTTTCCACTTTTGAAAGAACCTAGAACTACAGGTCAATGTTTTAAATAAGCGACCCCTTATTTTTAAACTGAGATGGAGAAATATTTTTTTTCTCTCAGAGGGTTACGAGTGTTTTGAATTCCCTTCCTCAAAAAGTGGTTGCAGGATTTTTAAATATTTTAAGGCAGAGGTAGATTCTTGATGGCCAAGTGTAATGGAATGTGGCCTTTATTTCAAAGGGTTGGAGTACAGCACAGCCCACCTCCTGTTACCATTTTATGTTGTCTAGTTTGCACTTTCGAGTGGATGTGAGCTCCCTAACCCACACTGACATTCTTTCTCTGGTTTTATGATCTAGGATGGCTATGGCCTGTAACTTAATCCTCCTTCTTTGTAGAACCTTCCTCCCATACATTCTTGACTCCATGTTCTGGTTAATTTGCAAACCAACATGCACTGTCACCACAGCCCCGTATATATGATATTCTTCTGTTCCTCCTGACCGTAAGAACCAGCTACCAAAAGCTAACTCCAAAAGCAGCGCATTACTTCCCCAAGTTCAGCCTACAAGAAAAGCTAAATTAAAAATAACTATAACTCTTTAAGTGAACATAAATAATGCTGCTGCTTAGCCCACCAAGCCGATGAAACACTTGGCTTCCTGCAGTGAGAGCTAAATATGCCCAATGGACCTGCGTGATCCAAATGCAGTAGGTGGGTACCGTATCACCTAGAAGATGTTGTGACGATGGTTGGCACCAAATGAGTTGTTTCTGGTGTACACAAGGACCCCAATACAAGTACCCTTCTCAAAGTGATGTGTCACATGGACCACAATATAAATTGGGCTGAGCTGGACTGATAATCTAAGTGCCTGATACTCGCTTATCAAAGGCTGTACTACAAGGCCATTCATGTATAAGATTTATTATTGACCTCAGAGCAGCTCATCCAGGATTGTGGCACCTGGTGCCACCAAATTAAAAAAAAGCTTCCTTCCAAAGTAATTACAAATGAGACGGTAAAGACAAAAGAGAGGAAATCCAAAAGACAGGAAATCCTAAACCAACAACTCATTCAAAATTCAATCATCTGTGGTAAGCCAAATGTAAACATGATCAGCTTCACCTAAAAGAATGAACAACACGCACAAGGAAGGCATTATCTGGACAGAGCATTGACTTGGTGGCAGGATTCACCAGTACATACTTCCATACATAGATCCATACAAACCCCCCTGGCTTATATGAACAGTGAGAGTTAATTGCGCATGCCTGTGGATTTAATTAAGGAATGATGCTGTATTACTTTTCTGGTACAATCAGCTAACTGACTAAAAGTGGAAGAAGATTCAGAGAGTGTACCTGTCAAGCTTGAGGACGCTTTCAAAGTCATATATTGCTGCATGCCATTCGCTGCGATCAGTGTACAAAATACCACGATGCAAAAATGATGACAAATTCTCAACATCATCATTGATAAGCACTGTAAAGAACGTAGATAAGCTTGTTATTCAATATTATCTATTAAATCAAACAAGAAGTCTACTTTGTTTATTGGCCACTTTATTTCTAAGATTTCTATACAGCATTCGCCTATGCAACATTGGTGAAAAAAATTGAAGGGGTGACAGTGCAGAGATGCCTCTAAACTATGCCAGTTTGCAGGGTCACAGTGAGTTTCTAAGATTGGTATTCCTTCAATGAGCTGGCAAGTATATAATCTAATTGTGGAATGGTATATAACCTATGTGAATGAAAGTATATAGTATACTCCCCATTTCTTCCAGCAAGAATGAACGTAAGTATGAAAGAAGACAAGGTGTGAAAGTGTCAATCATGTCCCATATTCGTCCCCCACTGGCATAAGTTTACCTCAAAAACTGGTGGAAGAAGAAAATTTCCAATCAACGTGGATTCATTTCTCTTCTTACAAATATGAATTGAATTGTTTTATCACAACAATGAGACAAATTTTATTTCATATCACATCTAAACAAGTAACCTTTCAGTGTTAAGAAATACTTCTCTGAAAGTCTTATCCTATCCCATTCCATTCCTTCTTCTAATTGTCCCTTGTTGTGTATTTGCTGGACTCTCTAGTCCTCCACTCTCCAACACTACATGATCTGTTCCCCTGGTCAAAGGGTCAATAAACAAGGGGGTCATAATTTTAAGGTGAAAGGCAGGAGGTTAGAGGGCATTTCAGGAAAACTGTTTTCACCCAGAGGGTGGTGTGGTCTGGAATGCGCTGCCTGGGGAGTATAGTTGAGGCAAGAAAAAACACAATCTTTAAGTTTTACTTGGATGAGCATTTGAACTGTCATAACCTTAAGGCTATGGACCTAGTGCAGTAAACTGGGACTAGTATAGGCAATAGCGTATTTTTGGCAGTACAGACTCAATGGGCTAATGGGCCCCTTCTGTATCATTGGTGAGGTAAGAGTGACAGCCCTTGATGTCAAGGTCACATTCAATCAACTGTGGCATTAAGGAGCCCTGGCAAAACTGGAATCAGTGGGTATCAGGAACAAACACTCCACTGGCTGGAATCATACCTGACACATAGGAAGATGGTCATGGTTGTCGGAAGGCAGTCATCTCAGTTCCATGGCATCTCCGCATAAGTTCCTCAAGGTAGTGTCTTAGACACAACCATCTTCAGTTGCTTCATCAATGACTTTCCCTCCATCATAAAGTCAGAAGTGGGGATGTTCACTAATGATTGCACAATGTTCAGCATCATTCGCAACTCCTCCAATTCTGAAGCAGTCCATGTTCAAATTCCACAGGACCTGGACAATATCCAAGCTTGGGCTGACAAGCGGCAAGTAACATTTGTGCCATATAAATGCCAGGTGATGACCATCTCCGATAAGAGACAATCTAATCACTGCCCCTTGATATTTAATGGTGTTATCATCAGTGAATCCCCCACAATTAATGCCCTTGAGGTTAACATTGACAGAAACTCAACTGAACTGTCACATAAACAGAGTAGCGACAAGAGCAGGTCAGAAGCTAGGAATACTGTGACAAATAATTCACCTCCTGACTCCCCAAAGCCTGTCCACCATCTATAAGGCACAAGTCAGAAGTATGATGGAATACACCCCACTTGCCAGGATGGGTGCAGCTCCAGCAACACCCAATAAGTTTGACACCAGTCAGAATAAAGCAGCCCACTTAATTAGCGCCACATCCACAAACATCCTTTCCTCCTCCGCCAATGCCTAGTCTCAGCAGTGTTACAATCTGCATGATGCACAGCAGAAATTCACCAAAGATCCTTCGACATCACCTTCCAAACCCACAACAACCTTCATCTAGAAGGACAACGGCAGCAGATACATGGGGACACCACCACCTTCAAGTTCCCCTCCATCTTGACTTGAAGATATATTGCTCTTCCTTCACTGTTGCTGGGTCAAAATCCTGGAACTCCATCCCTAATGGCATTGAGGGTCTACTTACAGCACGTGGACTGTAGTGGCTCAAGAAGGCAGCTCACCACCACCTTCTCAAGGGCAACCAGGGATGGGCATTCTAATGCTGGCCAGCCAGCGATGTCCGTGTCTCACGAATAAATGAAAAAAATTCTATGATCTATGTTCAGCAAAGTTTATCGATTTATCCTTTCATACTCCCATCTCCATGAATTTCAAGCATAGCATATTGTTGAACACTTCTTACATCACCTTCTTCTCTATGCCCATTTCTTCGGCAGAAGTCCTCTCCCCATTCTACAGATCCTTTCACCTCTCACCGATACACGCTCAACACCTTAATTTCTCAGCTTCTTTCACCCCCCACTTAAATGCTCCGAAAATGCTGCACTCGTCTGTCAGGTTGAACTGTCTTTGTGTGGATGTGAGTCATACCTATCTTCTTGTGGGGTTTGTGAAATGGTACATGCTTCAGTTCTAATAGGCCCCCACTATATGCTTCAGTTCTAATAGGCCCCCACTCACAACAATGAGCTTTTTCCCAGTACATTGATGATCATATCACACATGATTGTCCTGCTTCTGATCAGAACTGGAAAAATTAATCAATTTTCCTTCAGACTTCAACCCTTCAATCACCTTTACCTAGTCTATCTCTGACTTTTCCATTCCCAGTCTTGACTTCTCAGTCTCCAATTCTGGGGATAGGCTGTCTACTTATATTCTCTACAAATACAATATTGGTAGGAGTGCCCAGTATAACATTTTTATGGAGACAAAGTTTATCTTCACATCGAGAATACCATCCATGATATTATGGAGCACTACCAACATGGTGAATGGAATAGATTTCAAACAGTTTTAACTACTGGGGTGAGGAAAGTTTAGCAACTTGAGGCATCCTCGCTGAAATGATTACAAATTAGGGAACTTTATAGAACAAAGAACAGGAAGAACAATACAGCACAAGAACAGGCCCTTTGGTCCTCCAAGCCTGCACTGACACATTTTGGCCTTCCATACTAAAACTGTCTTCACTACTGGACCCAAATATTCCCTTCCTATTCATGTACTCATCCAGGTGCTTCTTGAATGCTGCTATTGTGTCAGCTTCCACCACCTCCCCTTGCAACGTGTTCCAGGCACTCACCACCCTTTGTGTAAAAAACCTGCCTCTCACATCTCTTTTAAATGTCCATGCCTCATCCTCTGTGGGATGCAAATGGGAATTAAGCGGATAGGCCCTCTGGCCACAGCCAGAGATATTGATATTGCGCTCCATCTGCAGGGGCGCAGAAGACAGCGTACAGCTTGGCAACTTTAACTGTTTCCATCAGGGATCTGGATGTGGAGGCCAGTTCATTATGAATGAAGATCCCCAAGGATTGTCCACTCAGCCTATTGTATCTGCTCCCCTTACTCATAAATAACTTATAATATTTCTGTCCTAAATATACTCAATGACTTGGCCTCCACAACCTTCTACGGCAATGAGTTCCACAGATTAACGATCCTTGGGTTAAAGAATCTCATTTGCATCTCGGTTCTAATGGTCATCATTTCAATCTGAAGCTGTGCCTTCGGGTCCTAGACTCTCCTACTAGAGGAAACATCTTCTCCACATCTACTCTATCCAGACCTCTCAGTATTCTATTAATTGCAATCAGATCCCTGCTCATCCTTCTACACTCCATTGAGTACAAATTCAGAGTCCTCAAGCGCTCCTCATATGACAAGATTTTCATCCTCGGAATCATTCTTGTAAACCTCCACTGAGCCTCCTCCAATGCCAGCACATCCTTTCTTAGATCCAAGGTCCAAAATTGCTCAGAAAATTCCCAAATGACCACAGCCTTATACAGCAGTATATCACTGCTGTTGTATTCCAGCCCTCTTGAAATGAACGCTAACAATGCATTTCTCCTCCTAACTGCCAACTGAACTCGCACGTTAACTTCAAGAAAATCCTGAACTAGAACTCCCAAGTTGTCCCTTTGTGCTTCAGATCTCCAAGCACTTTCTACATTTAGAAAATAGTCTACACCTCTATTCTTCCTGCACAAACTCACACTTTTCCACAATTTATTTCATCTACCACTTCTTTACCCACTGTCCTAGGCTGTCTACGTCCTTCTGTAGCCTCCCAAATTACTCAACATGACCTGCCTGAACCCTCCACCTATCTTTGTGTCATCTGCAAACTTAACAACAATGCCATCAGTTCCTTTGTCCAGATTATTAATGCATAATGTAATACTTGTGGTCCCAACACTGGCCCCTATGGAATTCCATCCTGAAAAACATTTTATCCCTACTCTCTGCCTTCTGCCAGTCAGCCAATCCTCTATCCATGCCAGTACCTTGCCACTAACAGCGTGGTACCTTATCTTATTTGGCAGCCTCCTTTGTGGCACCTTGTCAAAAGGCCTTCTGGAAATCCAAATAAATCAGACAGGCCATTCAGCACTTCCAGCCTGCTTCACCATTCAATGATTGGCCCTAACTTTAGTTTGCTGCATATCCCTCACACCCATTGGTTCCTTAGTTAGTCAAGAATCTATCTCCTGCTGAATTAAAAACATCAATGAGTCTGCCTCCACTGCTTTCTGAGGAAGAGAATTGCACAGACCCACAAAGACTTCTCCACATCTCTACCTTAAATGAGAGAACCTTGAGCTTTAAACAGTTTCCTTTAGTCTAGTCTCATCCTTTCAACATCTACCTGTCATGTTCCCTCTTGCTCTTATACGTTTCGATGAGATCACCTCCAAATCATCTAAAGCCCAGTGGAGATAGGTCCAAACAACCCATCCTTTCCCTTTAAGGCAAACACCTCATCAATTAAGTGAACCTTCTCTGCAATATTCCTCATGCAATTTTAGCCTTTCTTCAGGAAAGAAACAAAATATTTCAGGGCATTTGAGGTCTCATCAAAATTCTATACAACCATTGCAAAACATCACTAGTTATACATTCCACTCCCCTTGCATTAAATGACAACATTTAAGTTCTCATTTACCTGCTATACCTGCATGCTAACTTGTTGTGACTCACATACTAGAACACCCAGTTCCATCTGTAAAGCAGTATTCTTCAATCTTCTCTCTATGCCTGTAATATGTGGTTTCCCTATATTCTGCCTGCCAAAGTCGCAAGCTCACATTTTCCCACATTTTACATCATTTGCCAAATTTTTGCGTATTCACTTAACCTATCTGTATCACTCCGCAGACTCATTATTTCCTCTTTATAACTTATTTTCCTACCTCTCATCGTGTCATCAGCAAATTTAGCAACAAAGTATTCAGTGTCTTCATCCAAGTCATTGATATATCAGCCCCAGCACCAATTCCTTTGGCGCTGCATGTGCCAACCTGAAAATGATCCATTTATGCCTAGTCTCTGCTTCTGGCACTGTTTCTGAATTTAAACCAACCTCTTCGTCTTAACTGGCTTTCACACAAAATAAATCAGACAGCATTCACCATGTAAGTGTTTCCATAGGCCTATAATTCTCTTGAAAAGAATAACTATCTAATAATCAATCGTATTTGTTCATTTTTCAAATTCTTATGTAACATGTGGTCTTCCCTAACCCATTCAGCTGCCTCCCTAAACCATTTCATTGAAACTGTCTCAAAATGGATGCAGTCTTTGGTCTGGAGAAAGGGAAGCCAAAGACAGGATTGCCTACCACAAAGCCCTGAGATAACCTTAGCCTTTCAGAGGCCTGTAGAAATAGTAGTAGTAAATGTACCCAGTAAAAAGAGACATACAGTCTATTCTTCCCACGGAAGAGCTCCCACCTGGGGATCCAACCTGCATTAATGCAAGTTGGTCAAAAAGTAATTCTGTTTCAAAAGACATTTTAAGACCCTCTATAAAAGGGCCAAAGAGGTAACAAAACAATCATTCACTCCCTCGCATTTGGATCATGGTTTTTCAGGCTCTGCAGGGTGGCAGGTGCCTGAGACATGTTTCAAATGCTGCAGGTTTCCAAAGGTGATACTTAAATCAAATCATTTCAGGCCATTCCGGTATCCACAGGCAGGAAGATGGAAAGGACCACTAGCAGGCATCTCTCTGGAAAACTCATCACTGCCTGTTCCTGATAATTCTCGGTACTTAAATGTTCATCAAGATCAGCATCTCTCGCACCATTAACAACTTATTTGACTGGAGGAAGCCACAGTCCATTTTCTTGCAATCAATACCATTTACGTGATAAAAAACTAAAAATGTGTGACAGTTTTGGCTTTGTTCACAGCTTAGTAGACAACTCTACTTCTGCTAATATTTGTATAACCCTTCGCTGTAATACATATATAAAGTCTGCATTATACCTGAAACACTAAAGTCCTGTAATGCTTGCTGTGGCTGTATCTTTCGCAGCAAGCAGCCTCTGTGATAGAAAGCCACCCAGTTGTTAGGATCCAAGTGAATAGCAACAGAAAAATCCTCAATTGCTTCCTTGTGCATTCCTTGTTTAGCGTATGCCTGTCCACGATAATTCCTAACATGGAAAATTTTCAGAAATATTATTTGTGAATCATAAAGTGATACCTGGAAACACTTAGATGTATCATGCAAATGCCTATCATTCAAAGGTGGAAGGGGAAGGGTGGATCAGGGCCAAAGAATGGTGTGGCGAAGGTGAGAGGCTCTTTAATCTTATCTGCGAAAACAGAGTCAGTGTCTCTCCAAATAGAGGAGGGACTTTAAACTGGCCACCTCGGCATCTGCCCATCTCTGCCTCCACCCAAAGTTTGACTCCAGGCTATCCAGCAGCACAGGAGATGACAATCCCACCTGTAGCACTGCTTTGTGGGTGATGGCATATGGGAAGCAGGGCTTTGGATGAAGTAAAAGCTACAGAAAGGCGGTGGTAGCAATTCAGTCTGTAGTATTCTGGAACAGTCATCCTGGACATGACAACATCATGAACAAGGGTTTACGAAGCAGCGGAGGTTTGAGTAAGGTATGACAGCTGAGGTTTGTTTAGGATTCCAAGGTTAGAAACAGTCTGATTCACTTTGAACAATGTGCAAGAAAGAGAATAAAATTTGTGGCAAAGGTGAAAGGTTTGATGTGTGGTTTGGAAGCAATGATTTTAGTTTTCAAGTGTTTTATTTTGGGGAAACCGATCCACTTAAACTAGATAAAATGTCTCTTCTAATTCATCTTGCAAGTCATTTACAATTGAATTTTCAAAGTCGCAACTGTTTACCTTTTGGCCCTCCATCGTGATAAATTTCTGTAGCTAGTGGTCTGCCTAACCACTCTCATTTCTACAACTGATACCTTCATCCACATTGGAACTATTATTCTTGCTTACCTGATCATTCATCAGGAACAACTTTAATTTACACTTCCTTAAGTCTGAGTGACGCAAGTATGAATGGATACGGTGACCAAGTGGTTTAATGTTGAAAGGTAGATTTCCCTCCCGAACAGCTTTGTGGGTCAACACACAGCAGGAGGACAGCAGCGATTCAAGAAGGCAGCTCACCACCACCTTCTCAAGGGCAACTAGGGATGGACAAGAAATGCTGGCCACCCAGGAACGTCCACATCCCACAAATGAATAGGGGAGAAAAAACAATTACTCTCAGAACTGGCTCAATTGTAAACTAACAATATCAAATCCTGTGATCAGAGATAATGGGAACTGCAGATGATGGAGAATCCGGGATAACAAAGTGTGGAGCTGGATGAACACAGCAAGCCAAGCAGCATCTGAGGAGCACAAAAGCTGACATTTCGGCCCTAAGATGCTGCTTGGCCTGCTGTATTCATCCAGCTTCACACTTTGTTATCAAATCCTGTTCTCATCTATTAAGAAACTGTTCACTTATTCCATGGAAACTGAACTGCAAACATAACCCTGTTTCTTTTCTTTAGTCCGAAATATCTTCTTTGTCTCCTCCATCCTTACCTTCAACAACAAAGAGATCAAGGATTCCTTGATCCACAAAATATCTTTTCTGAGATAAAGCGATCAAAGCTATAAACAGTGCTCCAGGTGTGGTCTAACTCAGTCCCATACAATTAGAACATAGAACATTACAGCACAGTACAGGCCCTTCGGCCCTCAATGTTGTGCCGACCTGTCATACCCATCTCAAGCCCATCTAACCTACACTATTCCATGTACGACCATATGCTTATGCAATGACGACTTAAATGTACCTAAAGTTGGCAAATCTACTACCGTTGCAGGCAAAGCATTCCATTCCCTTACTACTCTCTGAGTAAAGAAACTACCTCTGACATCTGTCCTATATCTTTCACCCCTCAATTTAAAGCTATGCCCCCTCGTGCTCGCCGTCACCATCCAAGGAAAAAGGATCTCCCTATCCACCCTATCTAACCCTCTGATTATTTTATATCTTTCAATTAAGTCACCTCTCAACCTTCTTCTCTCTAATGAAAACAGCCTCAAGTCCCTCAGCCTTTCCTCGTAACAACTTCCCTCCATATCAGGCAACATCCTAGTAAATCTCCTCTGCACCCTTTCCATAGCTTCCACATCCTTCTTATAATGCGGTGACCAGAAGTGTACACAATACTCCAAGTGAGGCCGCACCAGAGTTTTGTACAGCTGCAGCATAACCTCTTGGTTCTGGAACCCGATCCCTCTATTAATCAAAGCTAAAACACTGTATGTCTTCTTAACAGCCCTGTCAACCTGGGTGGCAACTTTCAAGGATCTGTGTACATGGACACCAAGATCTCTCTGCTCATCTACACTACCAAGAATCTTACCATTAGCCCAGTACTTTGCCTTCCGGTTACTCCTACCAAAGTGCAATTGAAGCTCGTTGCTCCCACTCAAATTCTCTTGCAATAAAGGCCAACATTCCATTAGCCTTCCTAATATCTTGCTTCATCTGCTTGTTAGCCTTCAGTGACATTGATAAGGGCACCCAGGTCCTTTCATACAACTATACCTTCCAAACCTCTTACCATTTAGGAAGTACACTGTACATTTTCTCCTACCAAAGTGAATAACCTTACATGTTTCAAACTTATATTCCTTCTGCTACACTCTTGCCCATTCACTTAGCCTGTGCAAATCCTCCTGAAGCAACTTTACATCTCCCTCACAACATACACATCCACTTAACTGTTTATCATCCACAAATCTGGAAATATGATGTTTGGTTCCCCAATTCCAAATCATTGACATATATAGTGAACATGAGGTGAATTCAATTTTTCCCAAGGATAATTTGGATTGCTGACCGCTTGAAATGTCTTTCAATGACTTGACATTAAAAGACAAGCAGACATTGGGAAAATAAAATGAAGATGAGGGTATCAGACAGAATGCACGGCAATACAGAAACATGGTCAATGCTCTGCTGTATTTTGCATGGGTAAGGGCCAACATTTTCTCCACGACACTTCACACTCACCCTGATTCTGCCACTGCAGTCAAACTTTACCAAAGCTCATTGGTTCGCAAACTGACTATTGCATATAGCATCTCCACTCTATAGCTGTCAATTACATCCACTTCCTCATTCTTGCTTTCTGGCTAAAAAGCTATACAAACCCAAGTAAGCAGAAAGTAAATGAGCACTAAGAAATGAAGCTCAGAGTCACCCTGTATAGATGCAACCTGTGCACATGCTCCATGCCTGTGTGCACAAATCAACCTAGCAGGAGCATGTGAGTCTGAAATGCCCCTGTTCTCCAGGTGAGGTTCTGAAAGCTAAAGTGGAATCTGAGTTGGTGCAAGATCAGCCACGATAATGGGTGAGGCTGCTGGTTTCCTTATGCTAACTTTGATGGATGAAAATGGAAGAGGACGCTGTAAATGTAACAATCAAGGATAAGTTGATGAAGGGACATTAATATAATTGTCCTATTTGCCCACAATTCTCACCATTACTCATGATGATCAAGGAAATAGAGGAATTCTGCCCTTAGATTTTACTACATCCAGTCTGACTCCAATGCACTTGTGACTCACTAAAGTGTTTCGTCCTTCTGAGTGAAAACTAGAAGAATATTTGGCCATTATGGGAAGGAAATTATCTCAGCTGAGATCTCACATAACATCTATATGCATACACTTCTTGTAGGCTCTACAGCAGAACCATCAGGAACAGATGTGTCAGAGGTTACTATGCTGTAAATGATGATCACTAAGAACAATTTTAAACAAATTACAAACTGTCTCTGCATTGCTTCTGTGTCAAAGGTCATTGCACTTTCTTTCTGGAAAAGAAACAAGCTTGGCTGGGGTAAAGTTTTCGTTAAAACAATGCTTAAAATTCAGCAAGTTCTGAACATCATAAATACTTTTAACAATTGATGCAGTAAAGGTTACATAGGTAACAACAATAATACAATAATAATAAATTACAAAAAGTTTTATTTCAAATATTCAGCATTATTTTACAAATTATGACATCTAATACACCCAGGTGATTTTAAGAAATTGCTACCATCGTTTGCTCTTTAAACTAAGATCCTTAGAAACCACTGAATAACTGTTTATGACAATACTCCAGGGTTTCAACCGATCTTAAATAAGATCTCACAGCAATTGATTAAAAGAACTCTGGTGGAAATTAATTACATTGGTAGTTCTGAGGCAGAGTTGATAATTGACTAATGTTTAAGTGCATTAAAAAAATTCTATTGTAACTTACCTGGCTTTAGCATTGCCAGGTTCCTGTTTGATCAGTGCTGTAAGGTCCTGAATTGCTAAGTGCCAGGTGGAATTCTCAAAATAATATAAACCACGTTTCATTATAGCATCTGTTCTTTTTGGGTTCAAACGAAAAGCCTACAATACAATATATAAAATGTTTATGATATCTTAATTATAGTATTTTTCCATTTATCATGTTTCAATCAGTAATTGGTCAACGAATTCAGCATCCAAACATATTATATCCATAGTACTATATTGTGTGAATAAACAATTTTTAAAGATGTGATATGTTTACAGGCTTTCTTTCTGAAGTAATCTTGCACCCCCATTCCAACTTACTCTCTTTTAGAAAAAATATAATCAACGTTAATTTCCTGTTTCATAAAGCTTCTATGCTTTCCACGGCTGAATTACACTCTGAGCAAATTAATGCATTAGAGTGTGCTTCTAACTTTGTGCCACTATTGGGGAGCCTCATCAACTGAATGCCTATATCAGAAATTTGGGTAAATATTCCATATGATTTTCTGACTATTTCAATAACTGGTAACTAAAATCACATAGAGTCATTGAGTCATACAGTAGCAAAGCAGACCCTCAGTCCAACTCATCTGTCCTGACCAGCCATCCCTATCTGACCTCATCCCATTTGCCAGCATTTTGCCCATATCCCTCTAAACCCTTCCCAAACATATACCCATCTTGATGCTTTTTAAACTTTGCTATTGTACCCATCGCCACCACTTCCTCTGGCAGTTCATTCCACATACGCACCACCCTCTGCATGGAAAATGTGCCCCTCAGGTCCTTTTAAGTCTTTCCCATCTCATCTTATACCTATGCCCTCTAATTTTGAACTGCACCTTCCTGGGACAAATGACCTTGTCTATTCACCCCATCCATGCCCCATGATTTTATAAGGTCACCCCTCAGCCTCCAATGCTCTACGGAAAAAAGCTCCAGCCTATTCAGCCTCTCCCTATAATTCAAATCCTCTGTACAAATATCTGATATCTCTCAGCAATGTTCTTTTGCTGAAATAGCAACATTGAAAAATTATCACCCAATTTTCTTTCAGGTTGGGTTTTACAACCTTCTGCACAACTTTGGCTCAGAAATGTATGAAACTTAAGTGTTACTAATTGTCAGATTGCTTGTCAAAATGCTAGATTGGAGAGATATTTCCTTCAATTAATTATTGAGAAGGTGGAAGCCATGTTTTTTGTCCCCATCAAAATTCCATTCTCTAACCATTGACTCCATCCCTGTCCCAGATAATTGTCCGAGATGGAACCAAGTTATTTGCTATCATTTTGGCCCCAAGATGAACCTCTGACTATATCCCAAAGAACCATTATCTCCACCTTCATAATATAGCAGTTTTATTCTCTGCTTCAGTCATGTTCATAAAATTTTCATCAAATCTTTTCTCACACCAGATGTGACATTTAATGCAGTCCTGGACAGGCTGACAGATACATCTTCCACTCATTAATCAAGATAATTTGAAACTCTATTGTCTGCATCTTTGGTCATATTCAACTAGTCTTCAGCCCTGTACTCATTAACATGCACTGGCTTCTGATTTTAAAATAGTAATTTTTCTTTCAAATTACTCTTGGTTTATGTCTATCCCCATCTCTATAATCTCCTCATGCACAAAAGTTATGTTTGCTCATCTAATTCTGACCTCTTCGAGTATTCCTGATTTTAACTGCTCCACTATTGGTTGTGCTTTCAGATGCCATGGTCTTCTTTTTAGGTCTACAGCACGGAAACAGGACCTATGACCCAACTACCCCATGCTGCCCAGTTTTCACAATTAAACCGGTCCCAATGAAACCAACCTGTTTGGTGTTTGGTTCATATCCCGTCCATGTATCTGTCATACATGTTTCTTAAATGACGAAACTGTACTTGCTTCCTTCACTACCTCTGGCAGCCCAATCCAATCACATACCACCCTTTGTGTGAAAACGTTGCCCCTCTGGACCTTTTTCTATCTCTCCAATTGCACCTTAAGTGCTATAATTTTAGGCTCCCTTACCATGAGGAGAAGCTGTTGGCTATCTACCTTATCTATGTCTGTCATGATTTCATAGCCTTCAAATTATGGTGTCAAATTATGTTTAACCATATTCAAATTATATTTATTCCTGTGAAATGCTTTAAGGCAGAAGAGGGAAACTCTGAAGAAGCAGCAGAAAATATATGAATTCACTTCCAACCACATCACTAGTGAGAATGTGGAGTCTGCTTTAGCATGAATGCTATACTGTTTTAGGCTTTTCTACTGCTTATTTCCATGGAAAGAGAAACTAACCTGCATTAAAACATGTGATGGGATAATCAAGTGAACACAGACTGGCTCTCAACAATGGCCTGCATTCTCCGAATGGTACAGGAAAATTGAATAACTTTTGACACTTTAGCGTCTTACTGCCAGTGCAAGAACCATGAGCTGAATTGCTTGCTTCTGCATCGTAATCATTCTGTTGTGGAGTGCAGAATAATGCTCCCCAAGTTCAGTGCAATCAGGAAATTGTGGGTGGGCCATGAGAAGCAAAATAGAGATATAAGACATGGTGTTCAAAATGCTCCCAGCCCAGGCTCCTTGCCTCATATGCTGTTTCCTACCACAGTGTGCCTAAGTCCTTCCTGTCACTGTGCAGCTCAGAAATCATTATCACGGGCCATCATAGGTTCAGAGCAGACAAACAGGAGGCTAGAAGAACACAGCAGGCCAGGCAGCATCTGAAGGAAAGGAGCAATGTTTTGGCTATTACCATCTTCAGGACTGGCAGAGAACCTCTTCAAAGTGGGCATCCTTTGAAGAGATAATAAAATGTGAGGCTGGATGAACACAGCAGGCCCAGCAGCATCTCAGGAGCACAAAAGCTGACGTTTCGGGCCTAGACCCTTCATCAGAGAGCTCTCTGATGAAGGGTCTAGGCCCGAAA
The DNA here is from genome assembly GCF_030684315.1 of Stegostoma tigrinum. Taxonomy (NCBI): domain Eukaryota; kingdom Metazoa; phylum Chordata; class Chondrichthyes; order Orectolobiformes; family Stegostomatidae; genus Stegostoma; species Stegostoma tigrinum. The sequence goes on along the minus strand of NC_081363.1, from coordinate 58,040,940 downwards.
CGTCAGCTTTTGTGCTCCTGAGATGCTGCTGGGCCTGCTGTGTTCATCCAGCCTCACATTTTATTATCTTGGATTCTCCAGCATCTGCAGTTCCCATTATCACATCCTTTGAAGAGACTTCTCTGTGGTAAAACTTAGAGACAAACAAAACTGCAAATGTTGGAATCCATGGTAGACAAACAGGAGGCAGAAGAAGGAAAGGAGCAGTCAACGTTTCCTGAGTGAAGAGGGGTAATAGCTGAAACAATGACTGCTCCTTTCCTCCAGATGCTGCCTGGCTTGCTGTGTTTTTCCAGTCTCCTGTTTTTCTACCTTGGATTCCAGCATCTGCAGTTTTTTTGTCTCTAACAGGTTCAGGGCAGACTGGTCAGAGCATCGGAGCAGTCCATACAGAGATATGAGCAGGCCATCTTTATTGCTACTGAAATCATGGGGTAGCATCATGAGGAGTGTTACATTATGAATATTCAATTTATTTTTGCTGCTAAATAAAGTATAAATAATGTGAAGAGGGCATCTTTTTATCTAACCTTATTTTTCACAGTGGACTGACTGGAAAAAGGGCTGTTTCACAATAACTAAGGGAAGAATTACTGTATTGTTGAAAAGCAAGTAGCTGAATCATAATGTAAATCCTGTTTACGCTGTTGCTTAGCAAGCAGTAGGAGAAGGTGTAAGAGGAAATGGTATGGTTTCAAAATGTAAATACAAAGTGACGTTTCGTCAGCAACAGTTTGCTGATTGGTTTGTGAACTTGTGACCAGATGTGGTTGTCAAGGTTATCAGGCAGACAACAACTCTCTGATTGATACTGAGGTAGCTGAGCAGCTTGTGTGTGCGAATAATAATGTGAGAATGAGCAAAATAAAATGAGCATCTAGCCTCCATATTCTTCCTACCAAATGTACCATTTTATAAATATTTAACAAATTATAATTATCATCAAACCCTATTGTCTGCTTTCTGTTTGTGGCCACTTCTATCTTTCATTTTTTTTTCACTTTACCTTTGTATGTTCTGATGATCAAACTTGAAAGCATTTTGAAACAATGTGGCATTAAATTTTGCTGAGTTGTGACATTATTTAAAAAGAACAGCCAAAACCTGGGGAAATAGCTAAAAAGAGCAAATTTATGTGATCAACGCACTTACTGAAAAATTGTCAAGTTCATACCTATAAAATATCCTCAAAAGCACGAAACTTACCATATAATAATCTTCCATTGCTAAAAGTAGATCATTGTTTTTTTCATACATCTCAGCTCTTTTGAAATAGATATCATCATCAGGTCTGCATTTGAGCCCCTGTGAATAATTTATGATTGCCATTGTGATATCCCCTTTTTCTCTATAAATGTCTCCCTTTGAAGTATAGGCATCTAACAATAAAAAAATTACAGTTATTAACTTTATAAAAGCTGCATCCAATTTTGTGAAATTTGTACCCAGAACCCCATATGTAAGATGAGAAGGCTTTTCTTAAATGATAGGAAATGAAAACCGAAAATTGAAAATTCTGACGAAAATTTAAAATTATATCCATGCTTCAAATTATTTCTTTCCTATTGCTAATACATGAATGAACAACATTTCTTGAAAATAACAATAATACTGGAGGAGTTATGTCCATTTATCTAGAATTATAAATCCAGCTTAATTACATTTCTAAATGTGCTTTCTTTCAGTTGGATACTTGACCAAATGGAACAATCCTGCTACATATGAAAAGTACGAAATAAATAATTTAGTTACTGTACCTGCATGATTTCTATTGTGTTTAAGCACAAAATTAAGATCGTCTAGGGCTTCGGATGTTCTTAATTGAAGAAGATAAAGGAAATGCCTCTGCCAATAGATATCGAGCAACATCGGTTCTAATTTAACAGCCTAAATCAAAAGTAATTGAATTATTACTCAAATGGAACTTTTGCTATTTAAATGTTGGCCAGTTATATTCATATAAAATATAAATAAATCAGGAATACAATTGCAGCTAATAAATAACACAAACATAAAATATATACAATGAAATAAATCTATATATTACTATGAAAATAACGTTTAATTTTTTGACAGATGCAAATACATATATGCAAGTGGATTTTTCATTACTTTGTTCATAATAAGTCTAATGCTGTGCCTTTCATAACAACAGGAATGTAAGACAATGCATGAATCAGTTCTTTTTATTCATTTGTGAGAAGTGGGCATTGCTAGCTGTTCTGGATTTATTGCCTGTCCCTAGTTGCCCTTGAGAAGGTAGTGGTGAGCTGTGTTCTTGTACCATGGCAGCCCACTTGCTGTGGGTTGATCATAATGCCATAGGGAGGGAATTCCAGGGTTTTGATCCAGCAACAGTGAAGAAACAGCAATTTATTTGCGAGTCAGGATGGTGAGTAGCTTGGAGGGGAACTTGAAGGTGGTGGTGTTCCCATGCATCTGCTGCCCTTGTACTTCTAGATGTTAAGTGGTCATGGGTTTGGAAGGTGTTGTCTGGGATCTTTGGTGAATTTCGGCTGTGCATCTTGCAGATAGTACACGCTGATGCTACTGAGCATTGGTGGTGGAGGGAGTGGATGCTTGTGGATGTGGTGCCAAACAAGCTGGCTGCTTTGTCCTGGATGGTGTCAAGCTTCCTGAGTGTTGTTGAAGCTGCACCCATTCAAACAAGTGGGGAGTACTCCATCACACTCCTGACTTGTGCCTTGTTTTTGGTGGACAGGCTTTGAGAGTCAGGAGGTGAGTCACTCATCACAGTATTCAATGGTAACCCCCAGGATGTTAATAATGGGGGATTCAAAGATGGTAACACTATTGAATGTCAAGGGGGACAGTGGTTGGATTGTCTCTTATTGGTGATGGTCATAGCCTGGCATTTGTTTGTTGCCAATGTTACTTGCAGTGCAGTGTGATGATCTGACACCAGGGTAAAATTGTTTTTCGAAAGGGATGAGCAGTTGTGTGCAATTCAGGTGATTGTCACAGTGCTGGAAAAAGGGGATGTACTATCAAAGTGAAAAATATGATGTATTTGTTTAAAGTTAAGGAACAATACAGATAACTCCACACCACAGGCCATCAACTACTGGGAAAGATGGAAGGAATAATAGCAAAATACAAAAACTATAGTGAAATGATAATTGAGACTACTGTTATCCTAATATAAACCTGAACATTAATGATGTAAAGAGCGAGAAAGAGAAAGATTTCTGAGATGTGTTCAGGAAAACTTTCCTCATCAATATAGTTTTGACACAACAAGTCATTTCTCAATCCGTTCTGAGGAATGAGATGGGTCAAATACATTTCGTAGCAAAGGGGATAGCAAGAAACAGATGCTGGAGTCAGAGACAACATAGTATCGAGCTGGAGGAACACAGCAGGCTAGGCAGCGTCAGTGGCGAGGGAGGCAGGCAAGTTGATGTTTCTGGTTAACGCCTTTCTTCAGAAATAGGGAGGTGGAAGGGAGCTTGGAAATAAATAGAGACAGGAGGGGTGGGACTGGGGAAGGTATGTGGGATGGTAAGAGGTGAGTGCAGATTGGGAGTGGTGGGGATTGCAATGGGTGGGTCAGTTAGGTGGGAGAGAAGATGGACAGGTTGTGTCAGGTCAAGGAGGTGGGAATGAGAGGCAGGGTTAGACATGGGATGAGGCTGGAGTTGGGAAGATTTTAAAACTGGTAAATTCCATGTTTAGGCCATTGGGCTGTAGGTGAACACCCTGCACATCCGACAACTTGGTGTACTATATCCGTTGCTCCCAATGTGGCCTCCTCTGCCTTGGTGAGACCAAGCGGAGGCTCGGACAATGTTTTGTAGAGCATCTGCATTCTGTACGTGACAAACGACAACACTTTCTGGCCGCCAACCTTTTTAACTCGCTCCTCCTATTCCCTGGGTGACATGTTCATCTTGGGCCTCCTCCAATATCACAATGGCACCACCCGCAAACTGGAGGAGCAACACCTTATAATCCACCTCGGAAGCCTACAGCCCAATGGCCTAAACATCAGATGCATAGTTTTAAAATCTCCCCACCCCCAGCCTCATCCCACGTCCAACCCTCCCTCTCATACCTACCTCCTGGACCTGACACAACCTATCTATCTTCTCTCCCACCTATCCAGCCCACCCATCCCACTGACCAATCCCCACCAGTCCCTACCTGTGCTCACCTATCATCATCCCACCTACTTTCCCTAGCCCCACCCCTCCTCTCTCTATTTTCTTCAGAGCTCCTTTCCCCCTCCCGATTTCTGAAGAAGGGTCCCGGCCCAAAACGTCAACTTTCCTGCTCTCTGGTGCTGCCTGGCCTGCTGTATTCCTATGTTATCTCATAGCATATTCCTGTGTTAGCTCATAGCAGGAGGACAACTTTAGAGAACAATGATCAAAGTAACATCAGATTTAGGTTAATGATCGAAACGAACAATGAACAATTGGAAACAAAAATAACAGACTTGGAGAGGGCAAAGAATGGACCTATCTCAGGTAAACGGGAATCAATGACTGCAGGCAAAAGCTGAACTCAAGACAGAACAATGGGCTGCTTTTGAAGAGGAGATTGTTTAGGTACAGTCAGAAACTCATGGAAGAAATTGTTAGAGCAAGTAAAGCCAAGGTTCCTGGATAAGAAAAGAGAGATATCTTACAAGATGAAGCAGAAAAGGAGATTTCACTTGCTTTATCAACTTGATACAGTGTACAGTTAGTCAGGTAGCATCAGAGGAGCAGGAATATTGATGTTTTGAGTCTACACCCTGCATCAAGACAGATGCAGGGTGCAAACCTGACATATCAACTTTCTTGCTCCTCTGATGCTGCCAGACCTGCTGTGTTCCTCCAGGTCCACACTGTATTGATTTTGACTCCATCATCTGCAATTCTTGCTATCTCCTTTGTCAACGTGATGTCTGCCATACCCCTTTTTCTGCTTGGGCGAGAGAAAGTTAATAAGTGACTAGCATTTAGTATAAAGGGAAATCCAAACATGTTCTATGACAAAATAAATAGCAAAACGATAGTGACTGCATGGATGAGAGGTAATCAAGGACTAAAGCAGAACTACACATTAAGGGAAAGTGGGTCATAGCTCAGGTACTACATCATTACTCTATATCTGTCTTTACCAAGGAAGAAAATGCTTCTAATTTAGAGTGGAAGGATAGGTAATTGAACTACCTCATAGAATTAAGAATTGATAAAGAATAAGTATTAGAAAGTCTGGCTGTAATTTGTTAAATCAGCAGGACTATATCAGAATTAAAGCAAACGACTGTGTATACTGAAAATCTGAAATAAATGCAGAGAATACTGGAGAAACTCACCACTTCTGCCAACATCTGTGGCAAGAGAAACAATTAATATTTCAAGCCAAAAATGTCTCTTTTTCTTCAGGACTTTGAATATGTAGTCAGGAGTAGCCTTTCTGTTCCTCCATGCTTCACATTCAGGTATGATCATTTTGAAACAAAAAACTTTTCTTTTTGTCCAGCAGCCTAACTGGCAGTCTATGGCATATTTAGGCCAAATACAGAACTGATTTTCTTAAGCCTAACAGCATCTCAAGAGAGCATCTCAACCAGGGTTAGTGCCCTTATCTGCATAGGAAAACATTTATTGCCTGTTTCTGGTGTGGTTAATGCATACTGGATTTTTGGCTTTATCAAAATTTTGATGCCAGACTTCTAGTTGGTAATGACCATGTGGGTTTTTTTGGTATGCTATTTTAGAGGCTTGGGAGACCATTTAATGCCTCAACATAGGTATTGTGCTATTAGGTTTTTCGCCAATATTTTGAAAATCAGACTTGGAGAACTCAAAAAAATTCAGAGGTAAAATCGCAGAAAAGTCTAGTACGTAAGTGTGACTGAACAATGGAGTGAAAAGGTGTGATAGGAAATCATTGAGAAGACACAGCAAACTTTTTTAACTAGACATAACTGTTAACTCATTGCTTTTGTGTGATTTATCACATATAAATTAAACAATGAAAACATTGACCTTTTTTGTTGTCGTGAGGTTTGTGGCTTGATATTCTATTCTACACGTTAGACAGATGGCTACTCTTGTACATTCTGGTCTTTTGTGGCATGAAATGATTGGCCCTAAAGGGATGACCATCTGATGGGTTTTTCTTTTAATCACACTATCATATATAATACAGTTCTTTGTACATATATCTCTTACTAACATAGACTATTCCATCCTTTCTTCACAATCTCTTACACACAACCATTGTCACCACTGAGCTGATAAAAATCAACATCTCATTCTATTCATTGACATTACATTGCAAGAAACACAGCCAAAAGAGGAAGAAAGCTTCATATTTCACATGATTCCAGATTATAATAGCATTCCAACTTCTGGAGAGCATTTTTTTCCACTTTCTCTCTTCAACTGACAATTACTCTCTGTAGCAAGGAAAATAAACTTGTAAACACAAAAGCACCGCCAACCATGTTATTACAATTTTTATAAATTTTGTGTGCACTTACTTCATTTAAATCTTCCATGGCTGACTTTAACTGTCCTAATCTTCTGTACAAAGCTCCTCGACGGCAGTAATTAAACGCTGTGGATTCACCCTTTACATCTATGCGATATGTTAGATCATTAACTACAGACTGCAAAGCAGCCCGAGTGACTTCAGATTTTGAATCTATTGGATGCAATTCAGTTTTCTTTCGTTCTGTTGAAAACTGTAAATTCTGCAGTTCTATCTCCTGCAGGTTGGCATGCAAATGTGAAGATTCTTTTTCTTTAAGAACCAAGGGGCTATCTTTTTTATTGATAGCTACTTGACTGGCTGGTTCTGACGGCGGAAATACTTCATCAAACCACTTGTTCCAGATATCCCTGACCCACTCTCTGGTAACAACGCCCTCAGGAATTCCTCCTTTCTTCTGTGTATAGTTCTCAAAGTTAAATAAACAAGGAACGCTAGAATCTCGCTGAAGAACTTTAGGGACTTTTTGACTCTCCCGAAGAATTAGTGTAGGCAAAGATTCTGATCTGTTTGAGAGAATTTAAAACATTATATTATAAATGTACATAATAATTAAATTTTAATTTTGGATTCAATGCCATTATGTTTTAAAATGATAATAAATAAACCTTTTGATAGCCTTTGGAGGCATTGTCAGTTTTCTGTAAATAAAAGCTAACTTTCTTGATATAGGTGACTTTCTCATATAAGCTTTAACTTTTTTACGGTGTTTTGTCTTTTGTTTTATTTTGACGACTGCTTCTGTCACTGGAGCTGCAATTGAAGGCTGTGTCTTTTCAATAGACATCCTTTTTGCTGGCATTGAATTCAATTCAGAAACTTCTGTAGTCGGAATGCCTTCTACTGATTTCCTTTTTGCCTGTTCCTCCTCTATGGTGGTCTCCACTGAAGCCTGAATTAATTGTTCCCGCTGGAGTTCGACCTCCTTCATCATTGTTTTGAAAGGAGCAGATATGTTCAGGATAGACCCATCTTCAAAGAAATGGAGATTTGGCAATGATTTCTGCTTGGTAATCGTAGGCTTGTCAATGGTGTTTTTCAAATTTATATATATAACTATCCTTCGCTTTTCTTCAGAATGTTCTATTGCCGGTTTAGGTGTCATACTCTGATTTTTAAAGACATAAAGGATTTATTTGTTTTATTTTAGTGCCATCTACTGTCTATATCAAATATGAAAACAAGTTGTTAATAGAAAGATTTTACAGTCATAGAATCACACAGCACAGGCATTTTAATAGATTCACTAAATATACATAAAACACTAGTCAGGCCGTAATTATAGAGTCATAGAGTCATGTAACATAGAAATAGACCCTTTCGTCCAACTAGTCCACACCGACTGTGTTCCCAAACTAAACTAGTCCCACCTGCCTGCATTTGGCCTATTCATGTACTTATCCAAATGTCTTTTAAACATTGTAACTGTACCTGCATCAATCAATTCCTCTGGCAGTTCAATCCACACACAAAAACCACTTGTGTAAAATAGTTGCCCCTATGTTATTTTTAAATCTTTCTCCTCTCACCTTAAAAATGATTTGCTAGTTTTGAATTCCCCGACCCTCATTTCTGCCCCTCATGATTTTATAAACTTCTGTAAAGAGACCCCTCAACCTCTTACGCTCCAAGGAAAGAAGTCTCAACATATCTTTACCACACAAACCTTCCACTCCTGGTAAATATTTTCTGAACTCACTCCGATTTAATTAAATCCTTCCAATAGCAGGGTAACCAGAACTGTACACAGTAGCCAAGAAGAGGCCTCACCAATGTCCTCAACCTCAACATGACGTCCCACTCCTATACTCAAGGGTCTGAGGAACAAAGCAAGAGTCCTAAGTGCCTTCTTAACTAGGCTATCTGGTGTGATGGAAATTTCAAAGAATTATGTACTTTAACCCCTAGGTCTGTTGTTACATTGTTTGGAGTAATGGTGATTTGAAAAGCAGGAAGCTAGAATTTGTTTAATTAAAAAAAAGGACAAGAGTGCATGGTTCCCTTAAGAGGTAAAATGCTTTTCAAGCTTAGAGATTTATACAGAGAAAAGAAAGTGTGTATAAGTAGCTGAAGATGTACAACCAGTTCTACAATTGAAACATATATCAATTGGTTGTGTGGGTGGAAACCTTAGACATGATTTGATGTTTGGTAACTAGCTGGAATCAGCCAATTAATTTAAACCAAGCACTTAGCAATCGAAAGCCAATTGAATTTAAGTCTGACGGTTTTGACTACCTTGGACCAATGCTATTGTAAGAAAATTGATAGGTCATCCAAGATATAAAAGGGCCCTCACAGAAGGCTTCACAGAGAAAACATCCCTGACAGCCAGATCCATGAAAGAAAGGTGTTTATGAATTGAGAACTGCAGAAGAAAGGCATGTAGACTTTGAGAGACTAAGTTTTAATTTATTTTCTTATTATTTGGGTTTATATAAATGGGACTGCTGTTTATTGGAACAGCATGCCACTAGAATTTTGTTTGGTTAGGGAAGTTAGTAGTTAATGGGACAATATTTGGTTTGTTAGTAATTCTATTAATTTGTTCACTGTTGGAGTGAAATAAATAAATTGTTACTGGTTATGTATAAAGCGAATATCAGGGATCTAATTTCATTTAACATCTGCTTTTAACAGATTATAAAGGTGAGGTGAGCTTCTCTGGGTGTTCCTGGTTTAATTATTAGGAAGGAGCCTCTACACTCATCATAACAGATTGGGAGCTTGTGTTTTGGTTTAGTTATCAGAGGGGTTTGAACTCCTCACTTCAACACTGTCCATTCTACATCAATCAATACCCTACCATTAATTGTATAAGTCTGGCCCTTGATTGTTTTACCAAAATGCAATACCTTGCATTTGTCCAAACTAAATTCCATCTGCCACTCCTTAGCCTATTGACCCAGTATATCAAGATTTCTTTGCAATCTTAGATAACCTTTTTCACTAGGCACTATACCACCAATTTGTGTCATCCACATTGTTACTAACAATATCTCCTATATTCTCATCCAAATCATTTATGTAAATTACAAACAAAACCGATGCCTGTGGAACGCTGCTGGTAACAGGCATCCTGTCTGAAAAACAACCCTCCACCACTACCCTTTGTCTCATCTCTTCAAGCAAATTTGAATCCAAAGGGTAAGCTCTCCCTGAATCCTATGTGATCTAATGTCACTAATCAGCCTACCATTTGGACCTTGTCAAAGGCTCACTATGTAAACAATGTCTACCACTCTGCCCTCATCACTCTTTTTGTTTACCTCTCCAGAAAACTCAAACAAGTTTGAGACAAACTGGACCCTTCTTCGGCTTTCCTGCTCCTCTGATGCTGCCTGGCCCACTGTGTTCATCCACCTCTTGATTTTGTTATTGAGAATCCATGATTTCTTTTCACTTGTACCTGTGTTTTGCTTCAATGCTTGGAGACTGCTCTGTGGAGCACCTATGCTCGGTTTGTGACAAATGACCACACCTCCCGGTCACGAATCACTTCTACTCCCCCTCCCACTACTTGGACACCATGTCTATCCTGGGTCGCCTCCAGTGCCACAACAATGCCACCCGAAGGCTGGAGGAACAGCACCTCAGCTTGGATACCCTGCAGCCCAATGGTCTCAATGTGAACTTTACAAGCTTCAAAATCTCCCCACTCCAACCTCATCCCAAGACCAGCCCATCTCGTTCCCCACCAGCTTGGCCTACCTGTTTTTTTTGTCCCACCTCACCTCCTCCCTACTAGACTCATCCCTGCCTCCTTGACTTGTTCATCTTCCCTCCTCACTGACCAGCCCCGCCCCTCCCTCCTCACTGACCAGCCCCGCCCCTCCCTCCTCACTGACCAGCCCCGCCCTCCCTCCTCACTGACCAGCCCCGCCCCTCCCTCCTCACTGACCAGCCCCGCCCCTCCCTCCTCACTGACCAGCCCCGCCCCTCCCTCCTCACTGACCAGCCCCGCCCCTCCCTCCTCACTGACCAACCCATATCCCAAGTCACTACCTACACTCACCTTTACTGGCTTCATCCCAGCCTCCTTTGACCTGTCTGTCTTCTCTCCACCTATCTGCTACTCTATCCACCTTCTATCATCGCCTCCCCCCTCTCTATTTTTTCAGAGCCCCTTTCTCCTTCCCCTCCCCCATTTTTGAAGAAGGTTCCAGGCCCGAAACATCAGCTTTCCTACTCCTTTGGTGCTGCCTGGCCTGCAGTGTTCATCCAGCTCTACACTGTTATCTTAGTTTAATACCTCTTAACTATGTATCCCTAATCCCATGTATGAATGTCTTCTTACAAAAATATATCCCAGTTAATTCTACTGGAAGCCTGCTTTTTTTTTCAGAAAGCTAATGAGAGCTTCTGTTGACTTCTTCCACAAACAGCTGCTTTTCTCTTATGAGATCCAAACTGAGATTAAGGCCACACTCTCATTTCTGGGGATAATCAAATCTGGTCATGGGTTTCATTGGATTGTGTCAATAAGGTAATGATTACTGAGAGTGTGGGCAATCAAGATAAAATTCAGACCAGAGGATGAGACTGAGACCTTTGGGAGTGTGCAATTTCACAACTCACTGTCACTCCAGCTCCTACGTGGTGAAAGTGGCCAACAAGGGCATGGCAATCGCAAAGCCATGGCCACTCGGGTGTAAACCGTGGATATGAAGGTTTAAAAAACAACGATAAATGAAAATGGAGTGAGACTGAAAGGTCTTTGGCACACAGGGATGGTAACGCAAATGGGAACTTGGAGGAGAGGGGCATCATCCTGTTGGGTCCTTTAAATCATTCACAAAGACATGAGGTTGAAATCTTGCTTCCTTTGATCCAAAACCAAAACTTCAATAACTAAACAATATGGTTGCCACTGCAGGCAGAGTGACCAGATTACTCCTGTAATCTCCAGATCCATGACAGGGGAGTAATACTGTTTATATGTGAAGTTCCTGCTTGGGGCAATTGCATTAATTATGCTTCATTCAGTGTCAAGTCATTCATTGTTCAAGAATTATGGCATCAAGTAATCATTGTTCTCACTAACTGTGCCCTTGTCATGTCAGTCACTAATTTGAAAGCCTCACCTGGGCTTCATCTCGTCAGGGTCACCACATTCACACACTGAACTGTAAGCATGCAAAGGCCCATGATGTGGGGACTGCGTTTGTTTTCTGGACGAAGGTAGCAGGCTATCACGATGAAACACTGCCAGAATCCCAGTTGCCCAGTTTGGAGTGAATAAGTTGGTTGTGCAACATATGCTTGGAAAAATTTCAATACTTCAGAGCTCTTTATTGAGACATGACATTGACCAACTTGCATGGCAGACCATGTTCAAGTATAACATGATAAATAATCGATGTGAGGACTCAGAAGTGCCATTAATGAAATAATATTTTCTTTCTGACATTCCCCATGGACTACCTGCTCATACATCTGATGCAGACATGGCCAAGGCTGCAGCCTTTGTGGTATTGTTTCAAAAGTGAAGGCAATGTTGAAGGAGCAGGCAATTTGAACAATGTCAGCAAATCCTACAAGAGCAATAAGCTCAAGTGGCTGTTGTAAAATGCCCAAAAGTAAAAGCATCAAGCGAATATTCACCAAGGAGGTGGAAGAGAATGATGAAAGGCTCACTGTCATTATCTTCCATTCTCTGACAGACAGCACAGACACAGATGAAGGATGTCTTGAGCCATCAGCTATAGAAGGACTTACACTCAAGAACTGGTTGGCCCATCTTTCAATGGCTGCAAGGATACAACTGTCCTGAATTTTTAAGCCAGCAGCTCAAGAACAACTAAGGATCTGTATAGCATCTCACAATCCTCAAACCATAAACACTTCTGGGATACCAGTGATACCATTATTTTCCATCCTTTGTTCCAGTTTACCACCTACTTCCGATGAACCTGCCTGCGGATCTTATGCTCACTTGTGCAATTTGATCATGTCATTAATGGCTGACACCATGGATCATATTCTGCCTGGGCTAAGCTGGTCTTAATCAACTCTGACTGTCAGATACCTGGGGCATTTCTGCCTTAACCAGCTGCAGAGATGCATCAGTGATGTGCTCACCAGAAAGTGCTCCTGAGTCCTAATCCAGAAAGAGTACCCATCAAAACTGTCAGTCTCGGAGCTGGAGGAGCATGCAAGTGAAGCCTTGCCATTGCATCCTTTAAGGATTCAGTAGCTTTCTCCTCAGATATAGAGCTAAGGGTCTCTAGTGCTGGTTTGTTGGGTGTTGCTGGTGCCTGCCAAAGAGAAGAAAGGGAACTAGTTGTGTAAGAGAAATAAACACTTAAGCAGATTAAGAGTGAGCTGGCATTGGTGATAATGGGAGAGCAGGACAATACAACACAATGAAGTTGTGTACCCTCTCCATGTGAGCAGCTGTCTTCTTCTCTAGTCAGCCAGAATATTTTCTCTTCATATGACACAAGGAGCTCTATGAGCACTCCCTCCACCTGCCCTATCACTAGTTTTGGCCCAGTCATGACACATTCATCTTGCACTACAACAAAGGTGGGGGGATTAAGTACAATTGAAGTGAATGGAGGAACAGTTAGTGGTGGCACAGAAGAGTTGATGACTCCAATGAGTGATGAGGAAGTGTAAAAGTGCAGGAAGGGTTAATAATTTGAGTGGATGAAATGACTGAGTGCCTTTGAAGGAGCATAATACAGGCAATAGTGGGAGTCCATGAGTATTAGTGAGAGGCGTCTGCAGTGATAGAAGTAGAGTAAATGAAGCACTGGGAGTGTAAAGTAGATGAGAAATTGCTTGGCTTTGCAGAGCACAGAAGATCATTAACTTTTTTCTCTACACTTCAGTGCATTTCACTTTACCTTGAACATTGCACAGACTCAGGCCATTGTCTCAATCCACACTGACCAAGTCAGGTAGCATGGCTTCCTTTGCCAAGCTGCAGGATAAAATGCCTTCCTCTTCTCCATCATTCTGTCCACCATCAAATCCGGGTGAAGTGGGAAGTTAACATACCTTTCTGATCACGCTCTCTGATAACAATACAGCTACCCATGTATGAAGGGCAGCTTCTGGCTCACAGTGTCTGAAATGGTGTGCATACGACACCAATGGTGTGAGTACAGGAATGCACCGGCAACAGTGAAAACCTCATTCTTTCCTGTCATCTGATTCCATAAGAAGGGCTCTGTAGCAGCCACATCCAGAATTAATAAGGTTTAGAGCGGAAGATTACAAGAGAAAAGTCATTGCAAACCAGGTGCCATGAATCTCACTCATCAAAACACCGATTGAAAATGGGAAAATTCAGTCAAACGCAGTAAGGTCCACCTATGTGATACACATAGCCTGTTCCTGCGTGGACATACAAATTAACAATCCCAAAATCTTTCTTCATTCTGGGAATCTAGATTTAGAACTTTGCTATTTCAATGGAATAACTACCTCAACTTCTTTAACTAAGTACAACCACTTACTATTTCATAATCCTTTCCTCTGACTTTATCCAGTATATACCAGTTACGTTTTGAATTGTAATGATCGTAATTTTAAGTGATTTACAGCCTTCAGATGTTTTCTAGAGGTTTTACTTACTCAGATGTACAAATGTACTTATACATAACGTTAAATTTCCAGAACTAAAAAGCAACATCTCTGAAATATTAAAGCAAAGACATTTGGCGTTGTTAATCCATATATTAAAAATGTCTTTTGGAGCTTCAAAAATTTCAAAACAAGTGATTATTTACAATTATCTTGAAGTTTCTACTCTAAACTTACAAAGTACTCAAAATATACTGCAATATGGACAAGATACCTGAAAGTTAGTGTTTTTGAATGACTCACGGGAAGAATAAAAAGAAAATATTCGTAGATCTGGTAACGAACTGTGCTTTTTGAAAAGTGTCCTTTGCTGAAATAAAACATATCACATACAATTACTTACCACAGCCACAACAATAGCTTGCATTTATGTAGTGTAACTAACCAATATCCTCAGGCACTTAACAATTCTGTTACAATTTATTAAAAAAATACTTATTGAGCCAGAGAAGGTAGTATCAGGACATCGGACCAAAGAACCTGGTTAAGGTACACATTTAGAAATATGTTAAAGGAGGACAGAGATGATGTTTCATTCCAGACTGTAGGTCTTGGGAGTTGAAAGCATAGCCCACTAATGGAGAGTTATTAAAATTACGGATAATGTAGATATCAAAGAGAAAGACTACAGCAGATTACAGAGGTGGGGAAATAAGGCCAAGGATTGACATGGAAAGAAGAAGAGGATTTTAAAATTAAGTAATTGCCAGATGGGGAGCTAGCATAAGTCAGCAAGTAGGGAAGTGATGAGTGAACAGGACTTGATACAAATTGTGATTTAGACAGCCATTGTTTGAAAATAAAATGAGAATACTACCTTGATATCAAGTAAGCATTCATAGTATCAAGGATCAGGAGTAAACGTGAAGTCAATAGGAATCAGGAGCAAAGTATTCCACTGCCTAGAATCATAACTAACCCAAAGGAAGAAGGCTGCAACTCTTGGGCATCAATCATTGCAGGTGGAGACATCACTGCAGAAATTTCATCTTTTTCTCATTTAGTCAACTTGTTCAGAGACGCCATTACATACCTCTGGCACAGGTGGGATTTAAACAGGTTTGTTGGTTCAAAGGTAGGGACACATCCACTGCACCACGAGGCCTCTATATGCAGGGGTTTCACTTGGCAGGCCTAACCAGCTTCCAATGCGCTAGATCAATGACCTGAACATATCATCAAAAGTAGGGATTTTCATTGATGGTTCCACCATGTTTCAGTGAAATTCCTCTTTTTAATTCATTTTTTCATTTGATGTGGCTGTTGCTAACTAGACAACTCTCCCATGAGTGAGGGAGTGAGGAAGGGTCAGGAGTGAGTGAGAATGCATGAGTAAATGTGCGTGTTGAAAGTAAGGCAGGAACACACCCATCCTATTCCTTCTCCTCTATTCCACCCCCCCCCCCCCCCCCCCCCCCAACCACCGCGCCAAGGTCTGATTCACAAACCAGGCTGGGAGAGGAAAAAAACTCGCACTGAAAGGCAACCCATTTCTGACCCTCGCTTTTATATGAATTCCATAAAGGCTTGCCCAGAGCTTGAGCTAGAAGAGGTAAATGCAAAGTTAGTGTCCAATCCAAATAAATTCAGCCTTGATCCCTACCCTTTCCCTGGCAGTTCTTTGGTGGGGTGGGGTGGGGGCAGAGGGGACAAAGGGCTGGGAATAGGCTCATCTTCAGCATGAGGAGGAGGAAAGGCTTAGATTTCCAGCTACTCAGTGGGTTCCAAGGTCAGGCCCACTTGTCATAGATGTATAGCTACAATGAGGAAGACCCCATGGACTGAAAGCGTTGCCTGAAAAGAAGAAAAAGATATTAATTATCGCCCAGACTTTTCAGGGCCTCTACAGATCCTCTATTTAGTTGAGATCCAGAATTAGGGTAAAATACTGGGCATTCCTGCACTAAAATACCTAAGGTTAAACAGAAAACTCAGAGAAGCCCTTCCGAACCTATTTACATCACACCGAGAACGGACAACTGCAGACGCAAACACTGCACAAGATCAGGTGCAAGTCTTACTATTTCCGTGGCCAATGTGAAAAGCGGGAGAGGCCAATGAAACAAACCTCAATCCTTTTTCCTGACATCCAGTCCTGGAAAAATAGTGATTCCCCAGATGTAAACATCAGGAATGTCAGCCTCGTTTCTTCCTGAAACAGAAATCCTGGATTTGTTTTGTCAAAAATGAAAGGAAAAATAAAATCATTTGTGATTCATACCTTTGCAGCTTTCTCTTCAAAATCTTCCTCCTCATCATCGGTGTCATACTCTTCGTCCAATTGGAACATTTCCTCTTCAAAGTCACAGATAGCTGTGTGATCCTTTAATGTTGATATAAAAATCGTTCAACAGGATTATATGCTGAAATCTTACCTTCATTTGCTCAATGTTAGTGTTAAATGAATCAATGTCTCAAACATTTCATTTCAACCGCAGTAGTAGTATGGAAGCAATGATTCATTTAGTTAATAGATAATGACGCTTTGCAACAAAATAATATAGTTGATTTGAGTTGTTAAAATAATACCTTTTCAATGATAATTTTTTTATAGTTTTTCAATTACAACAGTCTTTGTGCCATGATTTTAAAAATTTTCACGACTCCAAAATTTAGCATTATATTTATTTGTGAGATTTGAATGTCACTGACTGTGCCAGCATTTAGTCCTAATCTCTACTGCCTTCGAGTAAACGGTGGTGAGAAACTTCCTTGAGTCACTGCAACACATTTGTTGTAGGTACACCTATAATGATAGCGAGTTTTGAGAAGATTTGTAGCTCAGGTTGAGGTTCTGGATGTGAGTTTGCTCGCTGAGCTGGAAGGTTAGTTTTCAGACGTTTCGTCACCATTCTAGGTAACATCATCGGTAAGCCTCCGACGAAGCGCTGGTGTTATGTCCCGCTTTCTACCATCTTCCATCCCCTGAGAAAAAGAACAGGAAATGACATCACCAACCCAAGGAAACCTAACCAGATAAATAGAAAGCGGGACATAACAACAGCGCTTCGTCGGAGGCTCACTGATGATGTTACCTAGATTGGTGATGAAACGTCTGAAAACTAACCTTCCAGCTCAGCGAGCAAACTCACATCCAGAATCTATAATGCTGTTCGGGATGGAGTTCCAGGAGTTTGACCCAATGATAGTAAAGGAACAATTGTATATTTCTAAGTCAAGATGGTGAGTGGCTTCGAGGGGAACTGGCAGGTGATGGTGTTCACATGTATCTGCTGTCTTTGTCATTCTGGATGGTGGTAGTTATGTATTTGGAAGGGACTGTCTAAGAGCCTTGGTAAATTTCTGCAGTGCATCTTGTAGATGGTACACAATGCTGCTACTGAGAGTAAGTGGTGGAGAAAGTGAATGGTTGCAGAAATGGTGACAGCTAGGAGGGCTGCTCTTTCCTGATGGTTTTAAATTTCTTTGTGTTGCTGAAGCTGCCTTCATCCAGTTGAGTGGGGAATATTCCATGACGGTCCTGACTTGTGCTTTATCGATGATAGACAGGTTTTGGGGATACAAGAGTGGGTTACTTGCTGCAGGATTCCTAGACCTAGCTACAATATTAATATGTTCAGTTTCTTGTCAATGGTAACCCCTAGGATGGTGATGGTGGGAGTTTCAGTAATGTAACTAAAAGTCATAGGCCAATAGTTGGATTTTCTGTTGGCATTTGTGAAATTTACTTACTCCCTGTAAACCCATGCTTGGATATAGTCTGGACACTGACTTCTTCAGTAACTGAGGAGTTGCAAATGATGCTGAATACTGTGTGATTATCAATGAACATCATCACTTCTGACTTTATGATGGGGTGGTTGTTGGTGAAGCAACTGAAGATAGTTGGGCCAAGGATATTAACCTGAGAAAATCCTACAGCAAATATCCTGGAGCTGTAGTAACTGACCTCTAACAACTGCTACCATTTTCCTTTCTGCTCATTATGAATTTTGCTTGTGGAAAGTTAGCTCCCCGGTTCCCTTCGACTCTAACTTGTTAGAGATGCACACTGCCAAAGTCATTTGAATGATGTCTTGATGTCAAAGGCTGTCACTCTCACCTCACAAATGGAATTCAGCTCTTTTATTTATATTTGAACCATGTCTGTAATGAGATCAGAAGCTGACTAACCTTGGCAGGATCTAAGCTAAAGCTATAGCCATCTTCAACTGATTGTTTGTTGTCAGAAGCCAGAAGGACTGCTGGGTGTGGATTCTACACCAGTATGAGGCATTCAGTTAGGCAAAATATTCTGGGAAGCAGCCTTCCAATTGGCAACCTCCATGCCCACCATATATGGTGCTAATTCCTGAGGTGCATCCTCAGTCAAATGGTTTGCAGATTTGGATGGTGGCAGCCCAGTGGACATAACTCTGGCAGACAGAACTGCACCAATTTCAAAAGTCAAGCATGTGATGGAATATTCCTCACTTACCTGGATGAGTGCCAAATCCTATAAGACTCAAGAAGCTTCACACCATATCAGACAAAATTGCCCATTTAATTGGTATCACATGACAAACATACATTCCCTCTACCACCAACACTCAGTGGCAGCATTGTGTTCCATCTACAAGCTGCACTGCAGAAGTTCACCAAGGATCCTTAGACAGTCCCTTCCAAGCACATGACCACACTCTCTAGAATGACAAGGACAGCAGATGCATGGGAACACCATAACATGTAAGATCCCCTCCAGCCACTCACCATCCTGACTTGGAAATATATTGCCATTCCTTCAGTGCCACTGGGACAAAATCCTGAAATTTTCTCCCTCTCAGTCTACCTACAATACGTGGGCTACACCAGTTTAAGGAGGCAGCTCACCAACAGCTTATCAAGGATAACTAAGCTTACAAGATTACACGAGCCTAAACAAAACTACTGGCACATATTAGTTCAGTAAAGTGAAAGGGCAACAATAGAGGCAGTAGGAACTGCAGATGCTGGAGAATCTGAGATAAGAAGGTGTAAAGCTGGAAGAACACAGCAGGTCAAGCAGTATCATCCGGCTCTACACCTTGTTATCTCAGATTCTCCAGCGCCAATTTTCTAAAGTAGGGTCTCGTCCCAAAACATCAGCTTTCTTGCTCCTCTGATGCTGCTTGGCCTGCTGTGTTCATCCAGCTCTCCACCTTGGGCAACAAAAGAGTATGTTTTAAGTCACTAGATATGTTACGTGGGTTTGTCTTCCTTCGGGTGGAGTTAGTGGAACCGACAAAGATGTCTCCCTCACAGCGTTTGTGACAAAAGAATTGCATCGTTCCTTGGCAGCCTTTCAACAGAAGAATATTCAGAGATTTCAAGAATGGTAAGAATGTAACTTCTTTTACTTCTCTTTATCTCACTTTTTCCAAAATTGGAAAATAGATTTTAGAAATAACGTCGAGCTGATGAAGTGTGAAAAGAATAATAATTCCAAGCAGTGGTGGGAGTTGGTCAGTGAGGTGGGAGGAGTGGATAGGTGGGAGAGAAGGCGGACAGATCATGGAGGCGGGGATGAGTGGAGGAACTAGTCTTGGGATGAGGCTGACGGGTGGGGAGATTTTGAGGGTGGCAAAGTCCATATTGAGGCCATTGAGTTGGAAGCTCCCGAGGCGGAATATGAGGTGCTGCTCCTCCAGTTTCTGGGTGGTGTGGTTGTGACATTGGAAGAGGCCCAGGATGGACATGTCGTTCAGGGAGTGGGAGGGGGAGTTGAAGTGATGCAATGATTTGGATATGAAAATAGAAGGTGTGGTTAGTAAGTTTCCCAATGATTGAAGGTGTAGTAGCCAGCCAAGAAGGTCACCTCAGAATACAATGGGACATTGACAAGGGCCAATAAACTGAGGAGTGGCAGATGGAGTTGAGGTTAGATAAATGTGAGGTGCTACATTTTGGAAAGGCAAATCAGGGCAGCACGTATACACTGAAGGTTGTGGGGAGCGTTGCTTAATAAAGAGACGCTGGAGTGCAGTTTCGTAGTTCCATCAAAGTACAGCCACCGGTAGAAAGGATATGAAGGAGACATTTGGTGTGCTCGCCTTTATCGGTCAGTGCATTGAGGATTGGAGTTGGGAGATCACTTAGCAGCCATATAGGACATTGATTCGGCTGCTTTTGGAATACTGCCATCGATTTTGGTCTCCTTGCGAGAGGAAGGATGTCGGCGCAACAATGAGGGCCGAAGGGCCTGTTCTGTGCTGTCTGGTTGTATGTATGTAAGTACAGGCCCAGCCAATGACACCCATGTCCCAATAGTGGAAGTTCTTTTAAATGTTGAGGGTCAAAGATAGTAGAGTTTTTGTAAATGAGGGAAAGATCTCCTCAAGTTTTTTTGTTTTACTGGTGTCATCTTTACCTCCCATAACCCTAGGTTCCTTTCAGACATTCCTTCCTGGTTAAGGGTAGTATTATATACAAAGGATAGTATTATACAAACAGTAGTATTATATACAAAGAGGGATGATACAAAATTGCTCAATAAGGCAGCAAACTTAATAATGGTGAACAGTCTGGAATTCAGCAAAAGAGGACCAAGGGGTCGACTAAGAGAGGAAAAATAGAATATGGCAGTAAATTTGCAAGGTACATAAAATAAAACCATATGATCATCTATAAGCATGTTAAAAGGAAAAGATTATTGAAGACAAATATACGTCATTTACATGTTAAAATAGGAAAATTATTGATGGTGAACAAGAAAATGGAAGAACAACTAAACAGCTGATATAGTATTAATGTTTCAAGTGCCCTAACACCTCCTCAGAAGGTCACTGGACCCAAAACATTATCTCTGATTTCTCTCCACAGATGCTGCCAATTAATAGGACTAAAAACTGGTAAATCCGAAGGACCTGGTCTTCAACATACCATACAGAAGATGGCCATGGAAATAGTGAATGCACTGTTTGTTATCTTTAAAGTTCTGGAATTGTGCCAGCCATTTGGAATAAGGAAAGTGTAACATCATTATTTAAAAAAACCAAGAGTTTCGGACCACTTAACTTAACATCAGTAGGAAGGAAAAGTGCAGGGGTCTATTATAAAGAGTATTCTATCAGAATACTTTAAAAAATTACCAACAGCATTACACAAAGTCAACATTTCCCTTTTATGAAAATAAGATCATGTTTGACAAACCTACTCGTGCTTTCTGTGGGTATAACTAGTAGAATAGATGAGGGAGAACCAGAAGAAGTGTGTTTGGATTTTCAGCAAGCTTTTGATAAAGTCACACATATAAGGCTAATATACAAAGTCAAAGCACAGAGGATACATGGTAATATACTGGCATGGATTGAGAAATGGTTAGCAGTATGGAAACAGAGTAAGCATAAATGGATCATTTTCAGAGTAGAAGACAAGGAGATGTGGGAAACCAGAAAAATCGGCAGTTGGGATGCAGCTGATAAAGATATGTAGCAATGATTTAGATGAGGGAATTGTGTACAATATTTTCAAATTTGCTGATGACAGAAAACTAGGTGGAGGTGGGCATGATGCGAAGAGAATGGAAACACGCCTCAGCATGAGTTAGACAAGTAGAGTGAGTAGGAAAATACTTGGCAGATGCATTGTAACAGATAAATGTGAAGTTGTCCATTTAAGTGGGAAAAATAGAAAGGTTCAGTGTTATGTAAACAGTAATAGATTAGGAAAGGTTGACGTACAAAAAGACCTGGACATCCTTATAACAGGTCATTGGAAGGAAGCATGGAGGTGCAGCAAGCTGTTAGGAAAACAAATGTGCATTGGCCTTCAATGCAAGAAGGTTTCAGCGCAGGAGCAAGGATGTCTTATTGCAGTTGTGCAGTGAGTTCACACCTGGAGTATTCTGTACAGCTTTGATCTTCTTATTTAATAAAAGAAACACTTGCTATAGAAGGAGTGCAGCAAAGTTTCTCCATGTTGATTTTTGGAATGTCTAGTTAATTCATATGAGAATTTATAGGGGTCAACTAGGCCTATATTCACTGGAAGTTAGAAGAACAAGAGGGGATATTAAATTAGAGAAGTATTAAATTCTGAAAGGACTGGATATACTGGGTGCAGGGATGATGTTTCCCTTAGCTAGTAGATCAGTGTCAGGATATGCGGTAGGCCATTTGTAGATATGGAAAAACTTCTTAGCTCAGACAGTGCTAAACCTATGGAGGTGAAGTTGGTAAGTATATTTGAAAAAGCTAAAAATAGATTTCTAGATACTAAAGGTGTCAATGAGAATGGGGAGACAGCAGGAATATGGAATTGAGTTAGAGGATCAGGCACGATCATGTTGAATAGTGCAGTGGGCTCATTAGGCCAAATAACTATTCCAGCTCCTATTTTCCAAGTTTCTGTGTTACTATATCCTCATTTTGCTACTCAAAGATTGTTAAATGTTGGCACTTACATAGAAAATTGGATTTTCTGAGCCTCTGTCCCAAAATGAATCAGTAAATAATTTGAGTACCGGCATTGTTTTTCATCCAATTGCAAAATGGAAATTCACAGGAGAAGCCCAAAGATAAATGAAGAAACAGAAGATCTACTCTGAGATCTTTTCCCAAAGAAGTCTTCCAATTTTCCTTCACTGGGCCGGAGATTCAGAACGGAAATGGGGAAAAAATACTTTTCACTCAGCAGATGGTGTGAATCTGGAATACACAGACGGGAAGGTAGGACGGATGGAAACCTTACAACCTTTAAAAAAAATTTGGACAAGCAATTCAAGTACCATAACATTCAAGGATATGGGACTAATGCAGGAAATTGGGATTAGTGCACTTTGAGTGGTAGGTATGTTGGGGCTGGCTCGATGGGCCAAAGGATTATTTCTGCATTGTATGAATCTATAAATCTATGAATTGACCAGACAATGCAGTAGTTCATTAACATTTTTATTTGTTGCAAAAGTGGAGTCATTTTTTCAAGACCTAGATCAAGAGCAAGCAGCTCTTCTTGCTGATGATTTTCAATAAAGAAAGGGTATTTAAATTAGGCAAGTGTAGGTGTGTTTGAATCAGGCTGCTTTCCTACCTCCACTTTAATTATATTCTGGGCTGGAAGATTTATGATAAACCTGCCTGCCCTTCCACCAGCTGAAGATAAAAGTCATCTCATAGATTAAAGATTTAAGAGGCTAGGGAGAATGAGGAATTGAAGGAAATTAATACTGGCAAGAAGGTAGTTTTCTTTTTCATTCATTCACAAGATAAAGGCATTGCTGGCTGGGTCAACATTTATTGCCAATCCCTAATTGCCTAGAAGTCATTTGGAAGTCAAACACATTGCTGTGGGTCTGGAGCCACATATAGGCTGGGACAGGGAAGGAAGGCAGATTTACTTCGTTAAAGGACATTAGTGAACCAATTGGGTTTTTCCCAACAATCGACAATGGATTCGTGGTCATCATTAGACTCTTAATTCCAAATTTCAGTTGAATTGAAATTCCACCACCTGCCACAATGAGATTCAAATCTGGGTCCTCAGAATATTAACTGAGTCTCTAATAGCCTAGAGATAATACCATGAGGCCATTGCCTCCCGCCTGCTGAAAAATGAATAAGACTGAAGGCTGATATTTCCCTATACGTGATATTGTACACACAAGCATGTTGATAAAAGCAGCTATGAAGATAGTGGCTGTATTGGTGATCATCAATCCATTTTCTTTGATTCTGAAACAGTTTCTGCAGACTGGAAGGTAGCAAATACCACCCTAGCACTTATGAGGTTAGAGTAGGAGAAAAACAGGAACTACAGACTTGCTAACCTTACATCAGTAGTGGGGAAAATGTTAAAAATCTATTATAAATTATTGATAAATATGAGCTTGGATAATAATATTCTGACTGGACATATTCAGCACGGATTTCTGAATGGGATATCATGCATGGTGAATATCTTGGATGATGCTACTAACAGAATTAATAAATGTGAGTTGATGGTCATAATATTCTTGGATTTTCAGAAAGCTTTTAATAATTCCTCCACTGGATGCTGCTTAGCATAATTAAGGCATTTGGAACAGGACATAATATATCCATATGGATTAAGAATTTTGGCTACAGACGGGAAACAGAGAGTGGGAAAAATGAGTCATTCTCACATGGCAAGCTGGTTTTGGGTCCAGATTCTCACAACATATATTAGTGATTTAGAGATGGGTACAAATGTAATATTTCTCCAAGTTAATGCATGACATAAAGCCAAGTGTGAATTTGTACTGTGAAAAGTTACAGAGCATCTTCAAGAGGATTCAGACCTAATATATGAGTTAGAATATGGCAGATGGAATATAATGTGGAATTTTGTGAGGTTGTCCTCTTTGGTAGGAAGAACTAATGTGCAGAGCGTTTTTTAAATGGTTGGTGGTTAGGAAGTGTAGACCTGGATAGACACTTCATCAGTAAGTCACTGAAGGTTAACATGCAAGCACAGCAGGCAATTAGAAAATACATCGTGGCAAATGACAACTGGGTGGCCTTCAAAGACGAACTAATTCATGTACAAACAATGCACATTGCCAAGCAGAAGAGAAAGGTCAGGCATCCAAGCCAGACATACCTGGATTTCTAAGGATGTAAAAATTAAAAGTGAAAAAGGTGTTTGATAAATTCCTATTTCAGTTGAGAACAAAGTAGAGGACAAAAATGTACCATGGAGAACGGAACTTGCAAACAAAAAAGGATAATTCGGGTGCATAAGAAAGCATTCAGACATAACGTAAGAGAGAATCCAGAAGTCTTTTAAAGGGAGTTAACAATAATAAGATAGTCAAAGTAACGGCAAGATAACACTCACATCACCTGGTCCATACCCAACTGGGATGCATACCCAGCTACTAAATGAATTAGGGCAGACATTGTAGTGCATTAATCTGAAACAGCCTAAAAGATAAACTCTATTGCTCTCTCCATAATGCCGTCACACCTGCTGAGTATTTCTGTACTTTCTGGTTTAAGTACAAATACTGTGTAATTTTCAGAAAAGGAGAGACAGATACATCCAGCAATTACATACCATGCATGCAGCTTGACTTAGGTTGTGGGGCAACTTTCACAAATGTTAATCAAGGGCAAAATGAATTGGTAGCTGTAAAAATATGAGCTAAATCAATGGAAAATTGGACAGATATGGTAAAAGCATAGTGTGTTTAACTAATTTGATTCAGTTCTACAAGAAGTAAGAGGAGTAATGCAGATAGTCTGTATACAATCAACTGCACTATCAAAACACATTTGATAAAATGTGAGTGATAATGGGAACTGCAGATGCTGGAGAATCCAAGATAATAAAATGTGAGGCTGGATGAACACAGCAGGCCCAGCAGCATCTCAGGAGCACAAAAGCTGACGTTTCGGGCCTAGACCCTTCATCAGAGAGGGGGATGAGGTGAGGGTTCTAGAATAAATAGGGAGAGAGGGGGAGGCGGACTGAAGATGGAGAGAAAAGAAGATAGGTGGAGAGGAGAGCATAGGTGGGGAGGTAGGGAGGGGATAGGTCAGTCCAGGGAAGATGGACAAGTCAAGGAGGTGGGATGAGGTTAGTAGGTAGGAGATGGAGGTGTGGCTTGGGGTGGCAAGAAGGGATGGGTGAGAGGAAGAACAGGTTAGGGAGGCAGAGACAGGTTGGACTGGTTTTGGGATGCAGTGTGTGGAGGGGAAGAGCTGGGCTGGTTGTGTGGTGCAGTGGGGGGAGGGGACGAACTGGGCTGGTTTTGGGATGCGGTGGGGGAAGGGGAGATTTTGAAGCTGGTGAAGTCCACATTGATACCATTGGGCTTCAGGGTTCCCAAGCGGAATATGAGTTGCTGTTCCTGCAACCTACGGGTGGCATCATTGTGGCACTGCAGGAGGCCCATGATGGACATGTCATCTAAAGAATGGGAGGGGGAGTGGAAATGGAAATGGTTTGCGACTGGGAGGTGCAGTTGTTTATTGCGAACCGAGCGGAGGTGTTAAAATGATAAAATGTGAGATTTGTTAGCAAAATTGAATCTCGGGATTGAAAGTGGAGCAGCTACATGGGCACGATCTTGTGTAATGAATTTATTGGATTGACAATTATGTTTTGGCATGGATTGAGGATTGATTAATGTACAGAAAATAGTGATGAGACTTATTAGATTGACAGGACAGAAAGGGTACCGCAAGTATTAGTACTTTTCCCTCAGCCAGTTACAATGTATATTTATGGCTTGGATGAGGGGACTGATATTAACAGATGATTTCGTTGAGGTTTTCAAAGTCATGACGGACTTTGATAGAATAATTAAGGAAAAATTGTTTCCAATGGCAAAAGGGTCACTAAGCAGAGGACACACAGTTTAGGGTAATTAACAAAAGAACCTAAAGCAACATGAGGAAATTTATTTTGTGCAGATTGGTGGAAGCAAATTTGATAATAACTTTGAAAAACTAATTCATTGAAGTCTTCATCTGGGAAAAATGCTACACTCTGGTGATAGAAAAGAAGAGTTCTTGGGGTAGTTCTTTCAATGTTCTGTCACAAGCAAGATGGACAAAAGGACATTGTGATGGTGTACAGGAAAGGACAGGGCAGATGCGGAATGAAATTTAAACCCCAACAATCAAATCAATAGCATTAGTATATTGTCTGAATAATATCAACTGTTTGTTTTTGGATTATAACTTATTACAGATCCTACAAATGTATATTTTTTTCCTTGAATCAGAATATAATTTTTGAAAGCAAACTATATGTTATTACCAGTTCCAGTTTTAACTTAGGATATAGGGTTTCTTGCATGTATGAAATAGGAACAGCAAACTTAGGAAATGCCGGTGCCCAAAACAGCTTTGTGGCGTCTTTGTAAATTTCCATCTGTTCAAAGCAAATACAAAATGATTTACATTTCCATGAAAATTACTTAAAAACAATCAATCATACAACAAATGTCAATGATACAAACTATACCAAAATGGAGACTATTCTTTCTTTTACTGAGTTGAATATCAGAATGTGTCACAGTAAAATTGCTTGTATAGAACACAATGTGCAAAATCAATGTTGATTTTCTGACTCATAGCTTTTCCGCGATCTCTCCACATAATTTGCTCATCTGGGTTGATGAGACTCATTTCATGCTCCTTTGGTCACCTTTCAGCTCTTGTTCAGCCCAATATAACACTGAGGGTCTTCAATATTGACCAAGTAAATAGCAAAATATAGCGGCTTTAAGTATTTCACCACTGACACACAGTGGGAAAGTGCGTATTATACACAAGATGCACAGCAGCAACTCACTAAGGCTCCTTCAACAGAAATTTCTAAACTTCAATCCTCAACCACCTGAGAAGGAGAAATGCAGCAGATGCATGGAGACATCACAACCTGCAAGTTCTATCCAAGCCATGTAGAATCCTAACTCGGGAAGCACATTGTTGGTCTTTCAATAACAGCACTGTGGGTGTACCAGATGGATTTCTTTTATTCAAGAAGTCAAGTCATCAACACCTTCTTAAGAGGAATTGGAGATGGGCAAAAAATAGCAATTCTCAGATCCCATTAAAGGATTTTTTTTAAAGTCCCAAAAAAACAGTGATCAGTGAGAATTACAGTCAGCAATGAGAAAAATTTGTACAACATATAAAAGGCAGTGGGAATTCTCAGAGCATGAAGACCCCAAACACATGGCTCCAAGCTTTTGCTAGCACTTGGTTTGTAAGAGGTGGATAAAGGTTCTTCTACCCCATACAAGGCCAGAAATCACACAACAACATGTTATAGTCCAACAGGCCTATTTAAAAACACAAGCTTTCTGAGCTTTGCTCCTTCTTCAGCTCCAAAAACTTTCAAACGAACCTGTTAGAGTATAACCTGATGTTGTGTGATTTCTGACCTTATCCACCCCAGTCCAAGCAAAACCCTGAGAAAAGATACAAACCCAACACAGAGGAGCATTGATAAGGGGCTCCATCAGCGACTTGTTAGAGTCACTTAAAGAGATGAGCAAGATCCTTAGAAATTTTGATCCCATAACAGATTCATGCCTCTTATTATACTTCAGCTTATGAATAAAATATATGTCCTTAGCAAAGGGTCTGAAACAACTAAAGCCTGTTATTTATTGCAACAGTACTTTTTCTTGATTGTACAGTTAGCATTATTATATTAATTACTTACTGACTCTCCCAATAACATAATTCTGGGTCTTTCCACATAATATTCCGCAATTCTTTGCCATTCCATCAGAAATTCAGGTGAAAGTGGTGGTAAAATTCTGACACCATCCTGCACCTTTTCCTGTCTCACTTCTGATGCAGGAATTCCTTCATGGATAATTCTGAAATTAGAAGAACGCTAATTGTAACTTTATAACTTTAATTTGATAACAAAAAAACTAGTATGAAGATATGGAGCACTGCAGAACAACCAAATAATGCATCCAATAAATGCAACTGGAGAAATATAACTTTTCTTCTATCAATGCAATTCCTCTATCATGATATGGTTGTTGCACATTTTAATTAGTAAGAAAATGCACACTATATATTCACAATGAACTTTAATAAAATTGAAAGTTAGACCTTACAAAGCTAAAATAAATGCAAAACAATGGGTTTATTGGAGATCTGAAGTATAAACAGAATATGGGGTGGGATTCAGGGAAATTTGGCTCTCTGGATACAAAACTGGCTGTTCAGGAGAAGACAGGGGGTGGTAGTAGATGGAAAGTTTTCAGCCTGGAGCTTGGTGACCAGTGGTTTTTCACAGGGAGCTGTTCTGGTACCTCTGCTCTTTGTGATCTTTATAAATGACTTGGATGAGGAAGTGGAAGGATGGGTTAGTAAGTTAGCTGATGACACAAAGGTTAGTGGAGTTGTGAATAGTGTGGAGGGCTGTTGTAGGTTGCAACAGGGCATTGACAGGATGCAGGACTCGGCAAAGAAGTGGCAGTTGGAATTCAACCTGGAAAAGTGTGAAGTGATTCATTTTGGAAGGTCAAATTTGAATGCAGAATGCATGGTTAATGGCAGGATTCTTGGCAGTGTGGAAGAACAGAGGAATCTTGGGTTCATAGCCATAGATCCTTCAAAGTTACTACCGAAGTTGAAAGGGTTGTTAAGAAGGCATATAGTGTGTTTGCTTTCATTGGCAGGGAAATTGAGTTTAAGGTTATTCTGCAACTCTATAAAACCCTGGTTAGCCTACAATTGGAATATTGTGTTCAGTTCTAATCACCTCATTATAGGAAGGTTGTGGAAACTTCAGAGAGGATGCAGAGGAGACTTACTAGGGTGCTGCCTGGACTGGAGGGCAGGTCTTATGAGGAAAGGTTGAGGAAGCTAGGGCTTTTCTCATTGGAGCGAAGGACGATGAGAGGTGACTTGATGGAGGTTTACAAGATGATGACAGGCATGGATAGAGTGGATAGCCAGAGACTTTTTCCCAGGGCAGAAATGGCTACTACGAGGGAGCATAACTTTAAGGTGATTGGAGGAACGTTTAAGGGAGATGTCAGAGGTAGGCTCTTTACACAGAGAGTGGTGGATGTGTGGAATGAGTTGCCAGTGGTGTTAGTGGAGACAGATACATTAGAGACATTCAAGCAACTCTTGGATAGGCACATGGCTGGTAGTAAAATGTAGGGTGTGCAGGGTAGGTTGATCTTAGCAGAATAATAGATCAGCACAACATCGTGGGCTGAAGAGCCTGTACTATGCTGTACTGTTCTATGTTCTAATATTCTGGAGTAACCCAGCAGGTCTAGGACTATTTGTGAAGTGTGAAACATAATGTTTTGAGTCCAATACGACTCTTTTTCAGAACTCAGAGTTTCAGACTCAATGTTGATTCTGTGTCTCTCTCCACGGGTGCTCTCATATTTGAAGAATTTCTTTGCAGCATATTCTGTCTGAATTATTAACATTGCAATCTAGAACTTATTTCTTTAAAAATGATGAAACAAGATCACTCAAACTGATCCTTCAACATATCATGTAAAATTTGAAATACAAACCTCTATCTTATGTATCAAATTTTTGAAGGGAATTAATAAATCAATGGCAAAAAATAATAATCTGTCAACTTTAAACCTTACCCACAAAGACAATTGAGCAAAAATTCTAGACAAGTATTTATGTTTGCACTGTCCCATATTGCCTATTTGCATTTCAGTGATAACTTTCCCATGGTCAATACAAATTAGAAATCATAACATTCCACATTGTATAATTATTTGTACTGAAAATAGTCATGCTGTGGAAGTTGCTGTCCAAGGAGCTTTTGGTGAATTTCTGCAGTGCATCTTGCAGATAGCACACACTGTTATCTTTTGAGTGTTGGTGGTGAAGGAAATTGAATTTTTGTAGATGTGGAGCCAATCAAGTGAATTGCTTTATCTGGAGGATATCAAGCTTCTTTTGTATTATTGGAGTTGCACTCATCCATGCAAGTGGCAAGAATACATTCATACTCTGATTGGTTCCTTGTACATAGTAAGTGGATTTTCAATACATCAGTCATGAAAGCTTACATTGATTGCTCTTACTTTGCTATCTTCTGTTGTTTAGGAGAAGAAAAATCTTCGACTTTATAGATATGTGAGTCTTCTAGCTGAATTGATTCTGGAAGTTTACTACAGCCATGCCCTATTCGACTTGGAGTATAATACAACTTTGAAGCCAGTTGCAAATCAATGGGTAATACATGACTTGGCTCAGCAATGCAAAAGTGGTGGATAGTCTGGTGTCCTTGATGTCTACAATAAGAAATCAAAGTAGCATGAGAAATTATGTTTTGTGAGTACATTTGACAAAAATGCATCAGTCCTTGAACTGTACATAAACTTAGAAAAGTAATATTTTGTGGTTTTGGAAAAGAAGGCACAATTTTATGCAGAAGTATCACTTTTAAAAAGATATATGTATGTTCTGAAAATAAGGGACATCCTAAACAGTTGTAGCAAAGATTGGTATCAAATGAAATTTATCTTTACTTTATGGAACAACAAAATATCTGAGTGCAAAGTTGAAGAAAATCTATCAGTTTACCATCCATCAGTTTACAACAACGTTATACAGCAAAAAAAGCCATTAGGTTGCAAATCCAGGGGTTCAAGGTGTGTGAAAATGTATTCAGCAACAATTCTGATTTACTAAGTAATGGTTTATTCTGAAAATACATGTCTGCGCTCTTGGATAGAAAAGCAGAAATCAGTGTAAAATTATACACAGGAAGAAAGGATGTCTCAAGCTTTGCCCATGGTATTTTCTTTAGTTTACATTGCATAGAATTTCCTTTCGGCTCTTTGATATCATTAATACTGAGTACCCTGTGTGGTTCAATTGTAATAATTAGATCACGACATGAGACAGACTCCTGGACATACTTCTAAATCTTCCCTTCTCTAAGGAAAACAACAACCCCAACATCTTAAATATATCCACATAACAGTAGCTCCTCATCTATGCAATTATCCAAATTTTGTTAATGCCTTCACATCCTTTGCGAAATGCAATGCTCAACATTAAACAAAATACCCAACTGGCATTGAAACAGTGTTCAATAAAGTTTACCATTGTTTCCTTGCTTTTCTACTATCTGTGCAGGATTTCTATTCCTGGGACACGTTCCCACTGTCAATATGAAATGCAGGGTCTGTCAAATGTTGGCAGTGAGGCCTGACGTACAAGATGCATTCAATTAAATCATTGCCTCCAAGAAGCCATAAGGTAGTTAAAAATCGGCAACCAGTTTGTCAGAGGTGGGGGAAACTTCCATTCTTTATATCAGTCACAAACAAGGTAAAGTAGTGGGTCAGAAGAGTTGGAGCAATCAGACATGAAAGGGAAGGCCCCCACAGTAATAAGTATCGCTGCAGTTGTGGCTGGGTTTTGGAGCAGTCTTCTACATTGAATGGAACCTGTGCTCTGGTGTCTACCTGGTCTACTGCTGGAAAGGCACCACCATTTTACTTGGACTTTGGTGAACAGGGCACAATTTCACAATTTGCAAATAACACAAAACCTTGAAATATAGAAAACTGAGGAGGAAAACGATAGACAGCTGTGCATAAACATGTGGAATGGACAGACATGGCAGTTGAAATTTAATGCAGAGAGGTGGAAAGTAATACATTCCAAAAGCAAGAACATTAAGGTGGTATAAACCAAAGAATACAATTTTGAAATAATGTAAGAATATAAGAAATACGTGCAGAAGTAAGCCATCTGGTCCATCAAGCTTGCTCTGCCATTCAATAAGGGCTGATCTTTTCAGCGACTCAGCTCCACCTACCTACCAGCTGACCACTACCCTCAATCCTTTTACTGTTCAAGAAAATATCTAACTTGGAAAAAACTTCATCAAGATAGCCTCAACTTATCACTGGCCAGGAAATTTCACAGATTCATGACCCTTTGGGTGAAGAAGTTCTTCTCAACTCAGTCCTAAATCTACTCTTACTTACTTTGAGGCTATGTCCCCGTGTTCCAGTTTCACTTGCCAGTGAAAACGACCTCCCTGCTTCTACCTTATCTACTTCCTTCATAATTTTACATGTTTCCTTTAGATACCCCCTCATTCTTCTAAATTCCAACAAGTATCGTCCCAGTCTGCTCAATCTCTCCTCATAAGCCAACCCTCTCAATCCAGTAATCAACCTAGTAAATGTCCTCTGCATCGCCTTCAGTGCCAGTATGTTCTTTCTCAAGTAAGGAGACCAAAATATACACAGTACTCCAGGTGTGGCCTTATTTTTAAACTCCATCCCTCTGACAATGAATGATTATATTTCATTTGCCTTCTTAATTACCTGCAGCACCTGTAAACCAACATTTCTGTGACTCATGCACAGCAGTGTGCTGCAATTTTTCAAAATTTAAATAATAGTCCACTTTGCTGTTATTCCTACCAAAATGGATGACCTCACATTTACCAACATTGTACTCCATCTGCCAGATCCTTGACCACTCACTTAACCTGTCGTCTATATCCTGCAATAGACTTTCAGTGTCCTCTGCACATTTTGCTCATTTGCTCATTCATTTTAGTGTCAAGTGCAAACTTTGACACAATAAATTTGGTCCCCAACTCTAAATCATGTATGTAAATTGTAAGCAAAGGGGATACAGGAACAGGGAAAATATTAATAAGTGTGCACAGTTCATTAAAAATAGTAGAGCAGGTAGAGGAGATAGAATCCTGGGCTTCATAAATAGAGACATCAGGTAGAATTTTCACTGGTTCGTGGGGGCAGGCTTCCTGGAGGAGTAAAGCCCAAAAACAGCAAAGAGAGAGAGAGAATGAGAGGTGAACAGCAACTAGCATAAAGGGGAAAGTGCAGTTCTTCTATAGGCAGATATATAATAAAAATGTAACACAGTGTGGGGCTGGAGGAACGCAGCAGGCCAGGCAGCATCAGAGGAGCAGGAAAGCCGACAGCTCAGGTAGGGACCCCTCCTCAGAAATCAAGGGGTCCTAACCCAAGGCAGCAGCTTTCCTGATGCTGCCTGGCCTGCTGTGTTCCTCCAGCTCCACACTGTGTTATCTCTGATTCCAGCATTGGCAGTTCTTACTATCTCTTATAATAAAAGTGTGATAGGAGGATAGATGGGTAAATTAGGGGCAAAATAGTGAGCTAAGCAAGAAGGCAGAGGGTATGGTTGAGGTAGGTATTATACAACTGACTTTTTAACTTTGTCATTTGCCCCCTTTTGCTGCTTCATTTTTTTTTTATCCTTCACTTCCCATTGCCACTAGCTCCACTCACAACTATAATAAAGTGAATCAGGAATGGAATTCCAGAGAAAAGACACCAGGCTCAAATAAAATGTACGTTGAATCATAAAATAATACAAAATAGGAGCAGAAGTAACCCATTCAGGCCATCAAGTCTGCTTCGCCATTCAATAAAATCTTAGCAGATCTGTTGTGGGTTTTGAATTCCACATTTCTGTCTACCTCCAATAGCTATCAATTCCCTTGCATAACAAGAATCTATCCATTTCTGTCTTAAAAATGATCCCAC
Organism: Stegostoma tigrinum; assembly: GCF_030684315.1. Classification (NCBI taxonomy): domain Eukaryota; kingdom Metazoa; phylum Chordata; class Chondrichthyes; order Orectolobiformes; family Stegostomatidae; genus Stegostoma; species Stegostoma tigrinum. Next base: position 58,006,871 of record NC_081363.1, on the reverse strand, counting down.
ATCCACCAAATTCTGGGTCAGAGAGATCCAAAGTCACACCAGACTCTCAGAGAAAAAAATCCCCTCATCTCTATCCCAACAGGGTAATGTTTAATATTAAAATAGCATCCCTCCAAGTTCTGCACTCATTCATAAGTGCAAACGTCCGTTCCACATCCACCTTGTCAAGACCATTCAGGGTTCTGTACACTTCAATCAAGTCATTCCTCACTCTCCTAAATGCAATGGAAACTGACCCAACAAGTTCAACCCATCCTCACAAGAAAATCTGTTCATTCCAGGCATCAATCTAGTTAATCTCCTCCGACTGCCTCCAATACATTTACATTCTTCCTTGAATAAAGAGACAAAAACAGCACATATTATTGAGATGTGGTCTCGTGAATACCCCATAAAGCTGAAGATTAACATCCTTAATTTTATGTTCCATTCCTCTCATAATAAACAAAAGCATTCCATTAGCCATCTTGATTCCATGATGATGACTGATGCACCAGAATACTCAATATTTCTTCTTGTGTATTTTCTCTCACACTGTGATTACTGTTAAGTGGTTGGGGAGGGGGGGAATTGTAGACCACTCCCAACAGTGACTTCTTTCCACTACATTTCTTGTCTTCACCCAGACTGATTCTACATCATGATCTCACGATCCAAGTTCATTACTAACAATTGCAACAAATGTCCTCCTTGATTAACAGTGCTATCCTACTCCATTGTCTGACGTCCTATTTTTCTTGAATGTCATATACTCTTCAATATATAGGACCCAATCCTTATCATCATGAAGCCATGTTTGTCTAATGACCAACAAATTGTATTTATTTACTTTGAAATGCACTATCAATTTTTTTTACTTTGTTATGAATACCACATATATTCAGATACAGAGCCTTTAGTTTTTGTTATCTCATTTTGATTGTTAGTGTATTCCTATGTTTTATTTGTCTCACTGCTCCTTTCTTCAATTCTCTGACCCTTACTTCCCATTTAATTATTATCCTGTCTTGTGTTGTCTCTATTCTTCAATAAAACACATCTTTCCACATTTGATCCCTTACCCTCACTATGTAATTTAATCATCTCTCAGCTTCCTTGTCATGCAGTTCACAAAAACATAGGCTCCAGCCCCAGGTCAAGTGCGTCTCAATAGTACGATGCCCATTTTATCCAGTGCTGGCTCTGGTGGCCCACAAACTGGAATCTACTTCACCCACAGCATTCTTTAAGCTATGTATGTATCTGTCTAATTTTATGTACAATACACTAATATGCATTTGGTTCAGCTAATGATCCAGAGATTAAAATTTTCGAAGTTCTGCTTTTGAATTCAGTACCTAGCTTCTCATATACTCTATGCAGAACCTCTTTCCTAGTTCTACCTATGTTATTGGTATCTACATAGACCAAAAGACTCTATCCTAAATTATGTGAATACTTCCTGGCACAAAGAATCCAGGATATATTACTACTCAGTCTAATCAACTAATTTAAACAAGACTAAAATTTAGAGAATTTAATGAAGTCAATCTGACAATGAAACATAGGAACGTGAGAAAGATCTATAGTCTTTAATACAAAATGCAGAGAGCAAAAGATTCTTTGGGCTTAACCTTCCCCATTTTGATTGTGTCAATTTCACAGAGTTTCATGGAAAGTTTCCTTCCATCAGGCCAGGCAGCTTTTCTCATACATTTGTTCACTGGTTGCTTTGTTAATTATAGATCTCATGTTTCAGTCAAACAATCTTGTGCTCAGCAGAGATGGAAGCCCTTGCGGGTGTCAAAAGTCCCATAATTAAATCCCAATCATATATCACTTTAAATGTTGAAAACCAAGCAATTGCCTTTAGTGTGTTGTTGTGTTATTCCATACAACATGGCTGAGAGATAATTTGGGATCCTTTTTTACAAATAGTGACTTGATGAATGCGATGGAGAAGTGGAGGGACATCCTCTTTCCTCAGCAATACTACCGGAGATGATGGCCTGAGAGGCTGCCAGGTTGGTCTGAAGTTGCCACTTGTATCAGTACACAGTCCACAAAGCAAAGGACAGCACAGCAATGCTGCAAGAAGCTTAATAACCTTCTCTGCTTCTTAGTGATAAATGCCACCATCTTCTCTCTAATATCACACACTCATTCTAACTCTGCTATGGTGTCTACCACCCACCAAATTTCATGGCCTTCCACTCTCACTACTGTATGTAACATCTTCCCAAAATGATTTTTACCCATGCGATTCCCTGACTACCAACCCGTTCTGTCTGCTATGCTGCCTACTCACTCACTTGGGACAACTCAGGAAGTTTCTTGGCTGAGGATGAACCAGTCCCTTCACTTACTTCTTTGCAGCTCTCTGACTGATTTACCAGTAATCTCCAAATTGGTTTCACTCAACCTGCAGGACTAACTGTTGCTCAATCCCAGGAATAGATGGACACTGATCCCTGCAACCTGATCACATCAAGCATGTAAACGATCATGTCAAAGCTCCTGTACTGAAATCAAAGGATGGCTTTGACTGACTGTGGTGGCACCCCTGATTGGCCATTTCCCTAATGACTGAACAAAGGACTAACTCTCCCTAGACATGGTCATTTAATTGAAGCACGTTCAGTTTGTCTGCCAAGTAGCTGCTAATACATGTTGTGGTGTGACACTGTCATAGCATGGTGCTATATAGTAACGTGTCTGTGCCCTTGACTGTGCAGTGTTATTAAATATGATAAACTACCTGGCTTGGTGACTGCACTAAATAGCAAAGTCAGCCAAAGATACTGTGTTCAACTAAGCACAAAGTGCATGAGTACTAAGAAAGCAAGCTCAGACTTCTGAGAAGCACTCTACTTCAGTGCATGAGATTGGTGTCTGGCCTTACTTGCTAAGCGAGTTGACAGTGGTATAGATGTGGTGCGTTCCGATATTGAGTGCAGTGATGACATGCTGAACTGTATTGCAAGCTAGACAGAGACAGAGATATACTATGGTGATGTAGTGAGACTAATGCTTTGCCATCGCTGACTTCCATGCACATGTCCAAAGAGAATATGCAGAAGTAATATTCATTTTAAACCCCTGCCGTGCAAGATTTTGTTTTATATAGGCACCAATCAGGAGGCAAACAAACAAATAATTGCTGACGAACATAAAGGCAGTTCTATTTGTAAAGTCCATGATACTATAACTTTCTTATTTAAAAAAGTAATTATTCATTTTATTCTAATTGTGTTGTTATGAAGTAAATGTTCTAGAATTTGGCAATTAACTTAATAGAGAATTTAGGCTAGCCCAATCTTACTATTTTGCACAATTCATTGCCCATTTATTTGGCATTGCGTGTGATCTGTTTGGTTATTATTTTACAATTCGAGGACAAGTAGTTCAATTCCACATGAAGACTGCATGATAACCATTTATCATAGCCACTTATTCAAGCCATAACATTAATACTAGCTACCATTGAACACTTATTACGTAAAAATGGTTTAGTTACAAAATCTAAATCTCTTAAAGTAGCATACTGTGGGTTTCTTGGATGTCACAGTTCTAAGCCCATCAGCCTATCTCAAATTCTCTCAAGGTTTCTCTCATACCTTAAATTAATGAAGGTGCAAATTTGAGTAAGATATTGTGTAATACTGGGTGATTGTATATCGCCATCAATCAAAATCTGGGAACTCTCTCTCTAATCATATTCTGGAAGTACCTTTACTACAAGGAATGCAGCAATTCAACAAGCCGACTCAACTACTCTTTTCCAAGGGCACTCTAGGAATAGCCAATAAATACTGGCCTTCATAGCAATGCCCTCTTCCCAAACAGTAAAAAAAATGACAATAAACCATTTTAGAGCATTTACTGCTCAGTTATTTGAGAATGTTATCTATTTATGAACTGTCGGTAAATTCATGTAAAGGCTGTCCTCCTTGTGCTGCATACCTTTCAGAGGCCTCAGTCGTTACAAAAGCTAATAATTAAATTTTGTTTAAACCTCAATAAAGATTGGATAGAAAATGACTAAGGTGTGGCCATTGCAGCTTAATACTTGTCCTAAAAGCACTGTTGACACAGAGGAGTAAAATTAAGTGAGTTTCACATAAACCACATAAGTAGCTGGCACCAGACCAATTGGAGCCTAAATCATGCCTGGATGAGTAATTACAGCAATTTAAACCCGAAACTGAGGCAGCTAGAGTTAAGTCTGTAAGTTATCATGTCAACAGAGTTATAAGTGATTGTGGTGAATTTCCTCATTTCTTCATACAAAGAAATGAAGTACAAAGCTAAAAGCCTTTCAGACTGTCTCCTAGCATTCTAATTACATGTAGTAAGATTCACAAGCTATTTGTAGAAATTTCCATGTAAGAACCTCTCTGAAATGTCACACATAATAATTGCATTGTACTTATTTCTTGGAATCTGTGTGGCCGGCACCGAGATTTGTTGGTCAGATTCTTCATTCTCAAGTAGCATTTGCTGATCAGCTGAAATTTCCTTTGTTAATCCAAATGAAGTTCCTTTTATATGAATTACATCAGAAACAGAAACCTAGAAATAAGGTAAAATGTATCATGACAATAGCAGAAAATTGTTCTGTCAAGAATGGGCCAGTAATTAGAGATAGAAATTAATATTATTAATATCTCAATAATTTTAAAATTTAATCAGGCTGCAATGTCCAAATGAAACAAAAAATATAACTTTTGTAGAAAGACAAATGCCATGCATTTAATATGTAATTTGTGTCCTTTATTATCTTAATTTTTGAATTAAATAATTTAAGGCTTACTCTTGTTCACACATAGCCAGCTTGAAAAATACTGTTAAGGAAACATTAGCAATTAGCACAACTCTGAATTGTTTATGTTATTAGCTGCAAAACTTTTACCATTAATATTAATTTCCTTAACTGAAACTAAAACATCTGATGTCCTGCCTCCATTTAATAAGTTCAGGTCAATGGTTAAAGTTTGAAAGATCACTACAACAAACATTTAAACTAAAAACCTGATGCCAAATAATTCATACTTAGAATGGCAAGATGTCCCCTTCCAACATTTGAAGAGTTGGCCAGTCCATGGCTGGAGATGGGCCATCCACACTCACTCAGGAGGAAATCCAGCAACTATAGTAGACAGGAATGCATCTGCAAGTGGTCCTATAGCCTGGAAGTCCTGGAAGTTCAGGACTAGGTAACTGCACAAGTCTAAGTGTGGTAATGGGTAAGATTCAGAGAGCTGGGCAGGGCTCAGGGACGGAGGTATTGATAGACATGCAGGGGAGGGGACACTCTGCAGGGCAGACTTCATATTGGAAACAGCCTATTGGTGGAAGCACTCTCCAATTCCTACCTTAGGCATGAACAGCATCATTTTCCCCTGGCCTGAACCCTTCTTGAAATGGCCTGTAAATTGTAATGAATTGTCCTCTTAAGGGCCTCAATTAAAACAAGGAAAAGCAGCTTTCATCAATCCCACATAAAATTGCAAATAGTTTGGAACAGGCAGGAGCTGATGGGAAGGCCATCTGAAGAATTCAATGAGCCTGCCCATTGGCAAACCCGCCAGCAGAATGTAAATTTCTGCTTATATTTATTGTAAGCATGCCTCAAAAAACTGTGATAATTATAGTTCAGAGTCAGATCACATTGCACAACAAAACAAAACAGCTCCTTCAAAAACAGTGATGCTTGAGAAATTAAACACAAAACAAGACAGATTTCTGAAATGAACAAAAACAAAGTTTCTGGAAAAGCTCAGCAGGTCTGGTAGTATCTTTGTTTTTGTTTCTGATTTACAGCATCCACAGTTCTTTTGGTTTTTAGATTTCCTAATTTGTATTGATATGAAAGGTTTGCAAATTACATTTTAGGCTAACATATCCAAATTCATAATGCTTTGTGTGCTTATTTAATTTTTCTAGACTAATACACTTATTAACTATGATATTAATTATGATTAAATATATCATTTCTTACAGTTTGGTTTAATAGTCTAACATTTGCTGGAGAGGAATATCTCATGATATGGCCCATCAGAATTTTTTCACTCACCCCTCAAATGTGAATAGATAGCACCTGGCAAACTTAATTGGACAACTAGAATGTAAAATTAACTGAAAATCAAAGAAACAGAAATAAAGATTAGATTGAAAAAGAGAGAGAGCTTAAGGAAAAAAAATGAATAATGCTAAATTTTAAACTTCTCTGTAAAGAACAAACTCAAACCTATGGCAAGATAATAAAATGTGAGGCTGGATGAACACAGCAGGCCAAGCAGCATCTCAGGAGCACAAAAGCTGACGTTTCGGGCCTAGACCCTTCATCAGAGAGGGGGATGGGGGGAGGGAACTGGAATAAATAGGGAGAGAGGGGGAGGCGGACCGAAGATGGAGAGTAAAGAAGATAGGTGGAGAAGGTGTGGGTGGGGAGGTAGGGAGGGGATAGGTCAGTCCAGGGAAGACGGACAGGTCAAGGAGGTGGGATGAGGTTAGTAGGTAGCTGGGGGTGCGGCTTGGGGTGGGAGGAAGGGATGGGTGAGAGGAAGAACCGGTTAGGGAGGCAGAGACAGGTTGGACTGGTTTTGGGATGCAGTGGGTGGGGGGGAAGAGCTGGGCTGGTTGTGTGGTGCAGTGGGGGGAGGGGATGAACTGGGCTGGTTTAGGGATGCAGTGGGGGAAGGGGAGATTTTGAAACTGGTGAAGTCCACATTGATACCATATGGCTGCAGGGTTCCCAGGCGGAATATGAGTTGCTGTTCCTGCAACCTTCGGGTGGCATCATTGTGGCAGTGCAGGAGGCCCATGATGGACATGTCATCAAGAGAATGGGAGGGGGAGTGGAAATGGTTTGCGACTGGGAGGTGCAGTTGTTTGTTGCGAACTGAGCGGAGGTGTTCTGCAAAGCGGTCCCCAAGCCTCCGCTTTGCAGAACACCTCCGCTTAGTTCGCAACAAACAACTGCACCTCCCAGTCGCAAACCATTTCCACTCCCCCTCCCATTCTCTTGATGACATGTCCATCATGGGCCTCCTGCACTGCCACAATGATGCCACCCGAAGGTTGCAGGAACAGCAACTCATATTCCGCCTGGGAACCCTGCAGCCATATGGTATCAATGTGGACTTCACCAGTTTCAAAATCTCCCCTTCCCCCACTGCATCCCTAAACCAGCCCAGTTCATCCCCTCCCCCCACTGCACCACACAACCAGCCCAGCTCTTCCCCCCCACCCACTGCATCCCAAAACCAGTCCAACCTGTCTCTGCCTCCCTAACCGGTTCTTCCTCTCACCCATCCCTTCCTCCCACCCCAAGCCACACCCCCAGCTACCTACTAACCTCATCCCACCTCCTTGACCTGTCCGTCTTCCCTGGACTGACCTATCCCCTCCCTACCTCCCCACCCACACCTTCTCCACCTATCTTCTTTACTCTCCATCTTCGGTCCGCCTCCCCCTCTCTCCCTATTTATTCCAGTTCCCTCCCCCCATCCCCCTCTCTGATGAAGGGTCTAGGCCCGAAACGTCAGCTTTTGTGCTCCTGAGATGCTGCTTGGCCTGCTGTGTTCATCCAGCCTCACATTTTATTATCTTGGAATCTCCAGCATCTGCAGTTCCCATTATCTCTCAAACCTATGGCAACTAGTTTGTCCAACAATTGATTTGCAAATACAGAAATTTCTCAACACTCAATGCGGAAGTTGATAGCAAGTTACAATTTTCATGAGGCAAATGGTATGTGACACATCTAGACATTTATAGTAATTTGTGACTCATACGTTATCGCTCCCTTGGGACAAATTACTGGACAATTTAAACACTAACAATTTGTGTGCCCAATAAGTTCTCCACATTTTTCCAGTAGATTGTGAGCTGTTGATCAGTAATACAGTGGAGCAATATGTTGCTTTATACAATGCAGAACTTTGTTTTTGTTCATTCATGGGACATGGGTGTCATTGGCTGGGCCAGCATTTATTGCCCATGTCTAGATGCCGTTCAATAAGTGGCCACCTGCTACAGTCCATTTATTGTAGGTACACCCTCTGTTAGCGCTGTTGGGGGGTGGGGGCGAGTTCCAGGATTTTTGATACAGCAACACTGAAGGAATGCTGATATATTTTGAAGTCTGAATGGTGAGCAACTTAGAGGAGAACTTGCAGCTGGTGTTGTTCCTTGTTGGAGGTGGCTAGAAAAATGCTTTCTCATGATTTCACCAAATCTTGGCAATGATATGGAAGAAATTTAATGGAAGAACACTAATGCAAGTGTCTTTGTATGTTACTTAAACGTACTTGCTTTAAAAAATCAATGTCTTCAACTCTTCTAGATCTAATGGGAGATCATTGATCTGAAACATTGGTATAAGATTTACCACTAACTTGGGTAACATTACAGAGGCCAGGCAGATCCCAAATCCCATATTTATTGGCCATGGGACTGGATCTCTCATTTTACTACAGGCAGCCTCCAAATTGAACACCTGTGAGGCTGCCAACTGAAAACAGCAGGAGATGCTGTCAATGCTGCCATCCCAATGAGAAGGCAAAAGCTCTGAACCCTCAGCAACCCCACTCAGAGAGATAACCACTACTATGGAACATCAGTGACCACAAGGCACCAGCAGTAAAACAAAAATAACAACTTCAGGGAACTAAGAATCAGACAGGAGACCATCTCAACCACACTGAGAGCCACTTTACATGACAATCCTCATTCCTTCAAAGAGAAAGCAGTTGAACTGGGCCAGAGAAGACAGGGACCATCTTGTGGCAATGAGAAGACAATTTCTCCCAGGAAGCCATGAGCAACATTGGCTTCTCCTCTTTTCAGATATGCAGTAAGGTAAAAACATTGCTGTACATTCAGCGTTATGCATCTTCATCAATGAGCAGTCTGAGGGTATGGCAGCTGCAACGTCATAGCTTGCAAACTTTGAGATGGCCCGCCATTGTCAATGGGGAAGGTGAGGTATTGAGTGGCTTCCATTAACAACTGTAACATTTAACCAGGCCACAATGTACTTTATGGGGCTAGGTTACGAGTGGATGATGCGAGCTACTTTTCTTAGCAACTTTAAAGCCAAATTAAACCAAATTATACAAACTGACAGTCCTTGAAAGGTGCACTGTAACTTAAAACGTGTATGGAAATTGCAAATTCAAATTGAAATGTGGTTTTGAAAGCTAATGATGTACACCAGGCCCTGCAGTGCCCATCAGCTATGAAGACCTCAAGTTGTGAACACCACATATTTCCTCTCCAAGGACATGCCAGCATGGACACAGCCGCTTAGCTGGTGTGAACTGTGTAGACACGCTGCTTGAGTGGGAATTGAAGGCAGAGCCTCAAATTTGATTTATCACTGGTTTCCTGATTTCTGGAATGGCCTTTTCGCTAGCCGCACATTCCAAACATCAATTTCATTATCTTTCAGAAAAGATGATACTTATTCCTTTTACTTTGGTTGTAGCCTTCTCAAAAGCAGGTGCACATTGCCAATTTGATTTTTGAATCAAGATCCTGACAGAAATTTTAGTTGTTGTAGTTTCACCCTCCCTCTGTCAACAAGGGTAACCCTTCCCATTTTGCAATCCCTGTTTCTCCAAAGACCCTTCAAAGACAGTTAAGTGATGATTTGATACAACAGTTTGAAATGAAACGAAAAGATAGAGAGAAATTGTTTGCATTGGCAGAAGGATCCAACATCAGCAGACAAAAACTTAAGGTAGTTGACAAAAGAACAAAGGGCAGCATGAGAAACACTTTTTAAATAAAAAAGTGGTAAGTTGATGAAATACACTGGCTGAGAGGGTGGCAGAGACAGATGTGGCTTCAAAAAGGCTAAGAATCTGAAGATTTAAAAAATGTGCCGGCTACAGGGGTAACAGTCGATGACTTTGTTGCAGCAGCATGTTCCATCTAGAAGAAACCCTGAAATTACTCATCGAGGCCCTTCCAACAGCACCTCCCAAACAAATGACCTCTACCATCTCAAAGGACAAGAAAACAGCTCACTGACAATGTCTCTAGGCAATTAGGAATGCACAATAAATGCTTCCCAGCAGGCAATGCCCATATTCCATGGTTAAATGAAAAGAGAGATTAAGACAATTTCTATCTTCTTGCACAGTGTTAGCACTTGCTCTGTGCCGTAACTATTCAATGATGCAATAAACATGACATCGGTTATACAGGCTACCTAGGATTTCTTGGACTGCAGCAACTACTAGAATGGAGAAGAGACCTAGGATCACTGTTCCCCAGGTCTGCCACTCATCCAGATGTCCTGCTGCAGAGCCTTAGGCACTACACCGACATGAGTTCTCCAAAGGACAACAGGATGAGCATAACCTCTCTACTCAAGCAGGGGTGGATGAAAATGATTGGAGCACATTCAACCGAGGAAGTATGGTCCCTCCCACATGGAGTCAGGTGCTACAGGAGGGTATAGGCCCCAGAAGTTTAAACTATTTTTAATCCTTAAATTTCCTGGGTAACTATCCCTAAAATAAATCAGAATATTCTAAAGCCCTGACTCTAGTTCAGAGGTAGAGACATTTTCTGGAGAGTTCCAGACTTGCTCTCAGAAGTTTAAACATCCTGAGTAATTTCCTCATTAGTCACCACAGCAAGACTTCTAAGGGATCCCAAGGCACCTCTTTCAGACTACATCCAGTCTCCAACTTTCCAGAGAATGGAAGATCTGGCCCTATATCTCTATCTATTCTATCAAATCCTTCAGTTGCCTTAAACACCTCAGTTAAATGTAAAATTACACTTTGAAAAAATGACTTGACAACAAGAGCGTACACAGAAATATTAAAATTATATGTTGGCAAAAGAAGCAATTGCAGCAAAAATAATATTTTTATGCAGAGAAGTTTAGGATCTTGAATGTTTTGCCTAAAAATGTGGCAGAGGAAATTTACAAGTGGCCTTCAAAACAGAATGAAATAATTATAGGAAGAAGAAAGATTTGCCGAGCTATGTTTAAAAAGACAGAGCAGTGGGACTAGGGTCATTCTATGATTCAATGTAGATGGTGATAAATAGTTTTTAAACCTACCTTTCTAGGTAATGCAAGAATCTTTTCCATATCCTCATTGGTTAGAGTATCCTGAAATCTGTACGGAACCTCAAAAGACATTTGGCTGGAATGTGTCACTTGTGCAGCCTCAGATTTTGGCCCTTGCTCTGTTTCTGAAGGTGTCATTGGAGTTATTACAGTGCTGCCCAAAGCCTTTGTGGTTTTTCTCTCCTCTTGGAGTTTCTGATTGATTCCTTTCAACATTTCAGTCTGAACAGCAATAATTGATTGATTAATTGTTGAACATTTAAGAGGCAATTTTCTGAATATTTGCACAGTCCATAGCATAAATTTTGACACACACTCAAGGGGCACCATAGACCAAAGCTGAACAATTACCCTCTCATTGTTCACCCTCAAATCCATGATTTCAATTTTAGTCTGACACTTTGTTGTTTGAAGGATCTTTTAACGCAATGTGCTTTTTTTTGTCCGATTTGATAGATTACTTTAGAAAATACCATTCTTCCTCTAAGGAAATAGAACCACCTCTGCTTCTCTGTCACCACCTTCTTCAATGCATTTAATATATATATATATATATATAAATGTACAATTATAAGAAGATGCAACTTTCCCGTAAAGATAATGTGTGCAATTTTTCTCTCCCTGGGGAGGCGGCGAGAAAAAAGACAAGAAAGGAAAGTAGTGGTCAAGTTAGTCCAGGAGAGAAACGTAACACTTTCTTGCCATCTGAGCAATTCTGTGCTCAACTAATGGGTAAATCGGCAACTTTCTTGACTCGTTAACAAATAAAGCTCTTAAGTGGTCATTAATAACCACATCACAGTACCAGGGACCCGGGTTTGATTCCACCCTTGGGTGACTGTCTGTGTGGAATTTGCATGTTCTCCCTCTGGGTGTTCAGGTTTCCTCCCACAGTCCAAATATATGCAGGTTAGGTGGATTGATTGTGCTGTAGTACCCAGGGATGTGTAGGTTAGTCTTGGGAACTGCAGGGATAGGGTAGGGGATGCTCTTCAGAGAGCTGGTGTGGACTTGTTGGGCTGAATAGCCTTATTCTGTATTCCAGGGATTCTATGATTAAGGATTGTCGGCAAATTTTGACTTCTGCTAACCTCACATGCAGCTCTGCCCCCTGCAGGGCATGAAGCCAAACAGCAGTGCATTTAAGCTGGGCTGTCCTCTGTCAGCAGGAGATGATTAAGCTGTCTGTATCACTTCGAATGGGTGTAGGAAATTGTGCATCATGATACAAATACCCATGAGCAAGTTATATGCAATTTTTAGACCCAAATCTCAAAAGTCCCCTTTCTAGACTCCCTCCATGACATTTGAACCACTCTTTAGAGCATTTAATCTGCCAAGAACAATTTTCATTCACCTTTGAATCTCCTTCCCCCTATCTAGGGGGCACATCACCGACTGAGGTCACCTGACTGAAATCCAAATTTCCTAAGTATAAAATAACAATAAAATCTCATGTGCCAACAATTTGTATATAAAATCCACCCATGCAATTTGTGAACATTTTTCGGTTTAACTGTAAGTTTTCATAAACAATAGATTATTCATTCATTTTTAAGTTGAAATTAAAATGCTTCCAAACAATTGTGCTTGTTTTACCTAAGAATATATGTAGTTAAATTGTACCTTTTCAATTTGCTTTCCAGCTCTCTGCTGAGAATCCATCAGTGATATCTTCCCTTCAGTTTGCAGCAATGCCATTTCACTCTCCTGTTTCTGCTCTGCTGTGATTTCCGTCACATCCTTTAAAATGAAGCAGTTTTTACTGACTAGTATTTTAACAATAATCTGATGTACATACATATAATGTAACAATATTTTTTTCAGATGCTGAACACTAGAGGGCAGAAATGGTCCCTGTTACTAATATTCAGGATTTACGAAAATGCTACTTCTGGATTAATGAACAATTGAAGTTTATTTTCAGTTCTTAAACCTCAGGTGTGAATTTAAGCGCATCCAAATTAAGTTACAGAAACAGAATCCAGAAACATTTCATTAAATATCATGCAAAAGCAAGATACTCCAGATGCTTAGAAAAGGACTCTGATGGATTTGTATCGAGCTGAAGTATGCAGAGTGAGTACAGCATGCTATCACTCAATGCCTTCTTGGCTCTTGGAGGTCCTATTACTAGCCACTCTGACATGAGCAAGGGGCCCCGGTAGCCTACCACCACACGCCAACCAACCTCCACAATTCCCCTTCCCTTTCCCACAACCCATCTCCCACCAAAACCAAAATAACAAAGTGTGAAGGTGGATGAACACAGAAGGCCAAGCAACACCTCAGGAGCACAAAAGCTGACGTTTCGGGCCTAGACCCTTCATTTGAGAGGGGGATGGGGAGAGGGTTCTGAAATAACTAGGGAGAGAGGGGGAGACGGACTGAAGATGGATAGAGGAGAAGATAGGTGGAGAGGAGAGTATAGGTGGGGATGTGGGGAGGGGATAGGTCAGTTCGGGGAGGACGGACAGATCACGGAGGCGGGATGAGGTTGGTAGGAGGGAAATGGAGGTGCGGCTCAAGGTGGGAGGAGGGGGTAGGTGAGAGGAAGAACAGGTTAGGGAGGCGGGGATGAGCTGGGCTGGTTTTGTGATGCAGTGGGCGTAGGGGACAAACTGGGCTGGTTTTGGGAAGCAGAGGGGTGGGGGAGATTTTGAAGCTTGTGAAGTCCACATTGATACCATTGGACTGCACGGTTCCCAAGCAGAATATGAGTTGCTGTTCCTGCAGCCTTCGGGTGGCATCATTGTGGCACTGCAGGCGTCTCATGATGGACATGTCGTCTAAGGAATGGTTCGTGACTGGGAGGTGCAGTTGTTTATTGCAAATCGAGCGGAGGTGTTCTGCAAAGCGGTCCCCAAGCCTCCGCTTGGTTTCCCCAATGTAGAGGAAGCCACAACGGGTACAGTGGATACTGTATACTACATTGGCAGATGTGCAGGTGAACATCTGCTTAATATGGAAAGTCATCTTGGAGCCTGGGATGGGGGTGAGGGAGGAGGTGTGGGGGCAGGGGAAGGAGCCGGGTGTGGTGGGGTTGGAGGTGAGTGTGGAGCAGACAAGGGAGTCACGGAGACAATGGTCTCTCTGGAAGGCAGATAAGGGTGGGGATGGAAAAATGTCTTGGGTGGTGGGGTTGGATTGTAGATGCCGGAAGTGTCAGAGGATGATGCGTTGTATCCAGAGGTGGGTGGGGTGGTATGTGAGGATGAGGGGGGTTCTCTTTTAGCGGTTATTGCGGGGGCGGGTGTGAGGGATGTGTTGCGGGAAATGCGGGAGACACGGTCAAGGGCGTTCTCGACCACTGCGACGGGGATGTTGTGGTCCTTGAAGAACACGGACATCTGGGATGTGCGGGAGTGGAATGTCTCATCCTGGGAGCAGATGCGGCGGAGGCGAAGGGGTTGGGAATAGGGGATGGAATTTTTGCAGGGAGGTGGGTGGGAGGAGGTGTACCAACACTTGTTCCACTATCATCAGTGCTATTTAAAGTAATCTGCATTGCACATTCAAGATGAGGTGCTTTTGACTTTCATTTGCTGCTGTAGAGCTAGTAGAAATATTATGTTGTTGGAGGGTCTCTCAAAGGTCAGTTGAGTGAGATGGAGGTGGTGTTGGACTTTTTAAAGGAATTCAGTGAAATTTGAAGATCTGTGAGCAAGGATACTCCAATTAGTGAGGAGTTCATACTTATGATTTCTCTTAGGCTTTGATAGAGCACAGATAGCAGAGGGAAGGCTCTGCACTGAAGGAAGAAGAGGGATCCCAACAGAAGATCATACCACTGAAAATATTCAGAGAATACTTTTTTCTACTTCAGCACCAGCCAGGAGCATTCTCTGAGGCACCTAACTGCAACTTTCACAAATCAGATCTCTAGTCACAGAGGAAGGTGAGGATAGTGCTGCCAGCCCCTTAGAAAATGATCATAGCTCTCAACTTCCATGCAATTCAGGGACATGGTCAACACACAGAACAACACACACAACGCACAGAAAGAAGCCATTCAGTTCATTGTTTCCATACCAGCACTCTGATTGAGCAGTTCACATAATGTCATTCCCCACCTTTCTTCCTTTCTTGCACATTCTTCCTTTTCAGAAAATAATCTGAACTGGCCTACACCAGACTGTCAGGCAACAATTTCCAGACCTAAATCCACTGAAACTCTTTTGTCTTTTATCTTCGTTATTTTATTTTACCAATGATCTTACGTCCTATATCCTCTTAATCTCAATCCCACTAACAATGAGGGCTTTATTTTCCCAATTTACTCTGTCTGGACTCTTGGTTTTGAACTCTATTAAAACTTCTCTCAACTTTTTCTTCTCCAAGGAGATAAAATCCAGAATCTCTCATTTATCTATATTATGCAAGTTCTTCATCCCTGGATCTAAACGTAAAACATTGCTGATGCTAGAAATTTGAAATTAGAACCAATGCACCTGAAAAATCTCAAAAGTTCAGGCAACCTCTGTGGAGAGAAATTGAGTTAATGTTTCATATTTTCTTCACAACTCCATGCATGCAGCATGGCCTGCTGGAATTTCAGTTGGTTTTTTTTTATCCCTGGAATCAATCTCATGTATCTTTTCAACATTCCCTCCTATACCTTTGTATCTTTTATAAAGTGTTGTGACTGATGCTGCACCAAACCAATATTTTATACAAATTTAATAAAATCTCCATGCTTTTGTAGTTCATGCCCCTTATTAATAAAGCTGAGGATCATGTATGTTTTGTCAATGATGATCTACCAAAGTAGTCTTTTATACATATCTATTTACAAGCCTTTGTTTTTCCTTTTTTGTAATAAATGCATCTTCTTTAATTAAAAACAACTTGGCAACCTCGAGTACATATATTTAGCAGCTAACTACCACAGTAACCAAATTGCAAAAATAAAACTTACGGTCTATCAAACAAGGTTTCATTCTGGAACGTAATTTACTGGTGTTGCCATCAGCTGGGATCATACCAATATCATCAGCTTTGCACTCAACAATCCTTTTAAATAAAAACCAAAAGAACTGCGGGATGCTGTAAATCAGGAACAAAAACAAAGTTGCTGGAAAAGCTCAGCAGGTCTGGCAGCATCTGTGGAGGAGAAAACAGAGTTAATGTTTCGGGTCTGGTGACACTTCCTCAGAACTGATGGTAGCTGGGAAAACGTCAGTTTATATGCAGAAAATAGGGAGGTGGGTGGGCTAGGGAGTAAACGAAAAGATAGAGCCCAAAGAGAGAAACGCATTTGGACAGACAAAGGAGTTGCTAATGATCAGGCTGGGAGGGTGAGTAGTTGTTACTGGGGACTGTTAGTGATTAACAACAGGGGGTGTGTAATGGCAGGCTATGTGGTAACAAGGCCTGGTGTGTGGGCCTGGGTGCTGGGACATGGGAGAGGTTAGGCCCTAAAATTATTGAACTCAATATTGAGTCCGGAGGGCTGTAGGGTTCCCAAGCGGAAAATGAGGTGTTGTTCCTCCAGCTTGTACTGGGCTTCACTGGAACACTGTAGCAAGCCGGAGACAGCGATGTTGGCCAGGAAGCAGGGTGGTGCATTGAAGTGGCAGGCAACAGGTAGTTCAGGGTCTTTTTTGCAGGCAGAACATAGAGTCTACACTTTGTTTCCCCAACATAGAGAAGACCACGTTGTGAGCAGCGAATGCAGTAGACTAGATTCTTGGAAGTGCAGATGAAGAGTTGCTTCACCTGGAAGGCATGTTTGGGCCCAAAAAAAAACAGCATTATCCAAGATACATAGGTCAGTAATTTAAAGTTACACCGTTCATACTAATTCTGCTTACACATATAACACTCAACCGTACCAGCTCTATCTTACCTATAAATCTTCTTTTAAGCCCATGATAACGCATCTACAATAACATTTTCATGACCCACAACATGTAAATCTGTAAAGTAAAAGCCTGAAACATAAGACTCCAATGAAATAATCTCGTGTTCTTGCCCTAAATCATTCTAAAAAGGTGAGATGTCTGTATACACAACCGTCTCCAAAACATTGTTTGTTACACAGACAGTAAAATGCTGTACGGCCAGTACCGAACTCAATAGCATTTTTTTCAATGGTGGAGTATTTTCTCTGGTGGATATTGAGTTCCTTTGAAAAATAAGCAACTGCCCTTTCAATTCTGCCAACATCCTCCTGCATCAATGTAGCTCCAACCCCTACATTGCTGGCATCAATAGCGGCTTTAAAGGGATTCAAAAGGTTTGGTGTGGCTAAAACTGGTGCAGCGGTTAACACGGCTTTTAAATTCTCAAATGCCACCTGGCATTGTTCTGTCCACTAAAATTTCATGTTCTCCTTTAGCAAATCTGCCAGCGGTGCCCCTACGCTACTAAAGTTTGGTACAAACTTCCAGGAGAATATGCTCAGTTGCAAAAGTCAATGCACCTCTTTCTTCAAGGACGGTCTTAGAAATACCTTGACAGCCTTCGAATTCACGTTTTTTTGGGTCATCCTTCCATGTCCAATGTTGTGTCCCTAGAATATCTCTTCAGCCTTTGAAAATTCAGTTTTTGATAAATTTATAACCAGCTTTGCCTCCAATAGTCTTTCGAAGAGCTCTGCCAAATGTATCATGTGATCTTCCCAAGAATGGCTAAAAATCACTAAGTCATCTATATAGACAGCACCATTAGTCAATACTGCCAAAACTCTGTTCATAAGTCTTTGAAATTTGGCTGGTGCGTTCTTCGTACCAAACAGCATACTCTAAATTGACACTTCCATTTAGGGTTACAAACGCAGAAACTTCTTTCATTTTCTCTGACAAAGGTACTTGCCAGTACCCAGGAGAAAAGTCCACTTTGTGATCTAAGTGGCTTGTCCAACATTTTCCACTCAGTTCTCCGGCCTTGGAATTGGATATAAGTCTGATTTAGTTATGCTGTCAACCTTCCGAAAATACACACTATCGCTGAATACCATTGGGTTTTGGAACCAACACGATTGGCAACTTCACTCGCTTTGACTCAGCTCGATGATGTCTTCTTGGAGCGTCACTTCCAATTCCTCTGTGCCTGTGTGGCTTTAAGAGGATTAAGCCTACAGGGGTGTTGTTTTATCAAAACAGCATTCCCTACTTCAACACTCACGCACTATAATATTAGTCCTCCCCATTCTATTCCTAGATATGCCCTCATATTACTGCAATAAGCCTCTCAAGCCTCTCAATTCAGTTTCTGTTTCTGAAACATAGGTCTCAATTCTGAAACAAGATAGGTCTCAATCCTATTCCATTTTCTAAGGACTTCCTCTTATCCAACTCATTTTGAGGCATACCAAAATCAAATCATGTAAATTTGATTCCTCACTCTAAGGGGCAGTAACTAATATCTGTTTCTCCAGTTCCCTGTCCTTGTCATAGTGGGGTTTCAACATATGACATACCCGATCAAATTTTTTCCTATCTGTTATTTTGACCAGAAAATTCACCTGACTCAACTTCTTCTCATTCTGATAGGGATTGCTAAACCTTACTCTGACGGGATCTCCTACCCCTGGCAACAGCACCAATACTTTATCCCCACAGGCAAACATATGAATCATAGAGTTCTTATCTGCTTCTTGCTTCATTAGATGCTGTGCCGCCTCCAGATGTTGTCTACCTAATTCAGCTACTCTGTTCAATCTTGCTCCCACCTCAGAAACAGAATCCAATGTGAAATCTCCAATTTCAGACCATTCAAATTTTCCTTAATTCATTTCAAAATCCTTGTTCTTTGCTCTGAATATCAACTCAATTGGAATAAACTGAGTTTGTTAATTTGGGGGCATCTCTAATGGCAAACAGTATAAATGGATACCTTTATCCCAATCATTTGGGTAATCCTGGCAGTGAGCACTCAGCATGGTCTTTACAGTCTGATGCCACCTTTCCAATGCTCCCCAGGACTCAGGATGGTACACACTCAGTTTAAAGTATTCAATGCATAAACTATCCATGACCTACTTAAATACTTTGGCAGTAAAATTGGACCATTGATCTGACTGAATCTCCCTGCGTAGTCCATAATGGGTACAGAAAGCAAGTAACTCTTCCACAACTTTATTGCCTTAATAGTCCCTCATGGAATTGCCTCCTGAAATCTGGTAGACACATCCCTTATGGTTAGCAAATACTTTTGGTAATAGGGAGAGGGCCTACACAATCAATCATAAACTGCTTAAAAGTTTCTTCAAATGCAGGAATTGGCATGAAAGGAGCTGGTTTTATTACTACCTGTGGCTTTTCTACTAGCTGACACATATGACAGATTCGGCAAAATTCAACCACATCTTTATGTAATCCAAGCCAATAGAAATGCTTTTGTATCTTAGCCTGAGTCTTCCTCACTCCTAGATGACCTCCTACAGGTAATTCGTGTGCTACCCAAAATACTTCATGTCTGTATACTACTGGCAACACAATCTGGTGCAATTCCACCTATTTCTCCCCTGGGCTAACTTGCCGTGGTCTCCATTTTTGCCTTAGGATTCTATCCTGAAGATAATAACAATCGGGAATGCATTTGAATTCCTTTTCCGAGTAGGCTTTATGATATAAACATACTATTGTCTCATCTTTTTGTTGTAATTCCATTAATTTTTCAGAATTAATCACTGCTGCCTGATCCTCTACCTGTTCAGGTTTTATCTTTAGCATTTCATCAAATAGGGTGTCAGCTAACTGGACCTCAACTCCTTTGTCTGTCTCTTTTTGGTTTTTTATTTCTTGCTGTAACTTATGACTGGGATTTTGCTACCACACCGTTCAGAAAATAATTCTAGGGTATTTTTCTTTTAACTCCTCAGTTCCCTAGTTTTCCTTTGGTTTCTCCACTACAAGGGGCATTGCTGTTAGGTCGTTTCCAAGTACAAATTGTATTCCTGGAATAGACACTCTTTCAATCACTCCTACTGTCACTTCCCCAGTCTTGATTAGACATTCCAACCTGATCTTACACCAGGAATGCCTAATCTCTCTCCATTTATTCCACAGATTACCACTCTCTTGGGTAATATTTCAGAAGGAGTGCAAATATTTTCACCTGTTACTACTAGAGACCATGTGGAGGTGCCAGTGTTGGACAGCAATGGACAAAGTCAGGAATCACACAATAGCAGGTTATAGTCCAACAGGTTTATTTGAAAACACAAGTTTTCCTGAATTTCTTTCAAGTCACTGCCCTGAGAGAGCTAAAGGTTTTATCAGTGTAAAGAAGAGGTGACATTTTAGGACAGTCAAATGCTTGTTAGGTGTGAGGCCTTGTTTAGAATCTGTTTATGTTTTGGTTTGGAGTGAGACTGATTTTATTTCTGAAGAAGGAATTTATAGAACACCACATTGACTGACTGTCTATAAACTGTGTGCTTTTTCAACAAAAGAGAACGTATATGTTTAAGGAGCAGTTGTTGCGAGTGATGTATAAATTTGTTCCTCTGAGACAGGTAAGAAGGGGTAAGATTAAGGAGCCTTGGATGACAGGTACAGAGGTGCTTCTTGTCAAAAAGAAAAAGGCAGCGTACGTAAGGTGGAGGAAGCAAGGGTCTAGCACAGCTTTAGAGTATTACAGGCTTGCTCGGAAGGAGCTCAAAAGTGGACAGAGGAAGGCCAGGAGGGGGCACAAAAAAGGCTTGGCAGGAAGGAATAGGGAGAACCCAAAGGCATTTTACTCATACGTGAAGAATAAGAGAATGATCAGGGAGAAGGTAGGGCCGATCAGGGATAGCGTAGGGAACTTGTGTGTGGAGTCTGAGCAGATAGGGGAAGCCCTAAATGAGTTTTTTGCTTCAGTTTTCACTAAGGAAAGGGACCTTGTTGTGAATGAGAACTTTGAGGAACAGGAAAACAGGCTTGAACAGATCGAGATTGAGGAAGTTGATGTGCTGGAAATTTTGGCAAACATTAAGATTGATAAGTCCCCAGGGCCAGACCAGATTTATCCTAGGTTGCTCCGGGAAGCGAGAAAGGATGTTGCTAAGCCGCTGGCGAAGATCTTTGCTTCCTCACTCTCCACGGGAGTCGTACCGGAAGATTGGAGGGAGGCAAATGTTGTTCCTCTTTTCAAGAAAGGGAATAGGGAAATCTCTGGAAATTACAGGCCAGTCAGTCTTATTTCTGTGGTCAGCAAGGTTTTGGAAAGAATTCTGAGGGATAGGATTTATGACTATTTGGAAAAGCATAGCGTGATTAAAGGGAGTCAGCATGGCTTTGTGAGGGGCAGGTCATGCCTCACAAATCTTATTGAGTTCTTTGAGGAGGTCACAAGACAGGTTGACGAGGGTTGAGCAGTGGATGTGGTGTACATGCACTTCAGCAAGGCATTTGATAAGGTTCCCCACGGCAGGCTCATTCATAAAGTCAGGAGGTATGGGATACAGGGTGATTTGGCTGTCTGGATTCAGAATTGGTTGGCTCACAGGAGGCAGAGAGTGGTTGTAGATGGTAAGTATTCTGCCAGGAGGTCAGTGCTGAGTGGTGTTCCGCAGGGCTCTGTTCTTGGGCCTCTGCTCTTTGTAGTTTTTATAAATGACTTGGATGAGGAGTGGCTTAATATGTTTGCTGATGACACAAAGGTTGGAGGTGCCGTTGATAGTATCGAGGGCTATTGCAGGCTTCAGCGAGACGTTGACAGAATGCAGAGCTGGGCTGAGAGATGGCAGATGGAGTTCAACCTGGATAAATGCGAAGTGATGAATTTTGGAAGGTAAACTTAAATGCTGAATATAGGATTAAAGGCAGGATTCTCGGCAGTGTGGAGGAACAGCGGTGTTCAAGTGCATAGCTCCCTCAAAGTTGCCAACCAGGTGGATAAGGTTGTTAAGAAAACATATGGTGTTTTGGCTTTCATTAACAGGACGATCGAGTTTAAGAGCCGCGATGTTATGCTGCAGCTCTACAAAACCCTGGTGAGACCACACTTGGAATATTGTGTCCAGTTCTGGTCGCCCTATTATAGGAAAGATGTGGAGGCTTTGGAGAGGATGCAAAGGAGGTTTACCAGGATGCTGCCTGGACTGGAGGGTTTGTCTTACGAGGAGAGATTGACTGAGCTCGGACTTTTCTCTCTGGAGAGAAGGAAGAAGAGAACTGACCTGATCGAGGTGTACAAGGTAATGAGAGGCACGGATAGAGTCGATAGCCAGAGACTTTTCCCCAGGGCAGGACTGACTGCCACGAGGGGTCATTGTTTTAAGGTGTTAGGAGGAAGGTATAGAGGAGACGTCAGAGGGAGGTTCTTCACCCAGAGAGTTGTGAGTGCATGGAATAGTTTACCAGTGGGAGTCGTGGAAGCGGAGTCATTAGTGACATTTAAGTGACTGCTGGACATGCACATGGACAGCAGTGAATTGAGGGGAATGTAGGTTAGGTTATTTTATTTTTGGATTAGGAATATTCCACGGCACAACATCGTGGGCCAAAGGGCCTGTACTGTGCTGTACTTTTCTGTGTTCTATGTTCTATGTTCTATCTGCAAATACAAATTCACCCTATAGATTTATGTGTGTGTGGGAGTTTGAGTGTGGGAGTGTATAGTGTGGTGGGGTTCACCTGTAGTGTGACATGAACCCAAGATCCCGGTTGAGGCCGTCCTCATGGGTACCGCACATGGCCATGTGCCTCTGCTCAGCAACTCTGCGTGTATCCCGAAGTCCGCTGCGGAGGATGTTGACCCAAAGATCTGAGGCTGAACTTCCTTGACTGCTGAACTGGGAGGGAACATTCCCGTCTGACGATTGTTTTGTGGTATCCATTTATCCATTGTCACCGTGTCTGCATGGTTTCACCAATATACCATGCCTTGGGGCATCCTTGCCTGCAGCGAATGAGAGCGACAACGTTGGCCAAGTCACATGAGTATCTGTCATGCGCAATGGTGGGTGTTGTTCCTACATGCAATGACAGTGTCCATATCAAAGATCTGACATGTCTTGCAGGGGTTACCATGGCAGGATTGTATAGTGTTGTAGTCGATGTTGTTCTGAAGGCTGGGTAGTTTGCTGTGAACATTGGTCTGTTTAAGGTTTGGCAGTTGCTTGAGGCAAGAAGTGGAGGCATGGGGAAGATCTTGGCGAGGTGCTCATTATCATCGATACTGTGTTGAAGGCTGTGAAGAACATGACATAGATTCTTTTGCACATACACACACACACACACACACACACACACACACACACACACACACACACACACTTGCAGATACATTCTATTTCCTAAGGTTTTGGAGTAGATCTGTAGCTCGGGTTGTGGGTTTTGAGGTTGGCTACCTCGCTCAGCTGGTTTGTTGTTTTGCCGACATTTCATTACCATGCTTGGTAACATCCTCACTGTAGCATCTGGTGAAGCATCGGTGTGTCTTCCCACCTGAATTTTGAACTCTGGGGTCCATTGTGATGGATTGCCTCGCTTCCGGTTTTCCTTCGTAGTGGAATGTCTATGGGGTGAGTTCAATGTGTTTATTAATAGCATGCCATGACACCATGAAGCAGGCTATTAATAAACACATTGAACTCGACCCCATATACATTCCACTGTGAAGGAAAACCGGAAGTGAGGCAATCCATCTCAACGGACCCCAGAGTTTTAAAAACCCGGCGGGAAAACACACTGACGCTTCATCGGAAACTGCACTGAGGATGTTACCCAGCGTGGTAATGAAACGTCTCGAAACAACAAACCAGCTCCGCGAGCCAACCAACCTCAACATTCTCTTTTGTTCAAAAGGTACGCAATTTATAGACAGTCAGGGTGGAGTTTTATAAATTCCTACTTTAGAAATAAAACCAGTCTGACTCCAAACCGAAATGCAAACAGATTCTAAACAAGGCCTCACATCTAACATGCATTGTCTGACCTAAAATGTCACCTCTTCTTTATGCTGATAAAACCTTTAGTTCTCTCAGGGCAGTGACTTCAAAGAAATTTGGGGATTTATATGTATATATTAATCAATTCAAACATTCTCATTGATTAAAGATTTAACAGCACCTTCAGTTTATTTAGTACATCCTCATCAGTGGTGTGACCGTTTGATCTTTTACTTGTAAGTTCTGTGCCTGATTCCACCTCTCTCACTATCACCTGAAGAAGGAGTAAGGCTCCAAAGGTTTGTGTTTTCAAATAAACCTGTTGGACTGTAACCTGGTATTGCATGATTTCTGACTATTAGAGACTGGTTAGTTCCTGTATCTCTCAATATTTTAACTTCTTTACCTTCTTCCCATATCAATCTATTTATTTAACCCTAACCACGAGCAAGTTAACAGAACTACCAACAACCTGAACAATTCCCTCAGCTCTTACCTATTCCCTAATTGAACAAAATTCTACCGGTATGTTATTCCAATAAACACAAGTCCCACTTACATAATCCAATTAGTAAGGCAAAGAAATTAAAAATTAGTCTGTCAAAGTCTATTGAATGTGTCATCCGAAATGCTCTGCCTTCTCTACTGTCTCTCCAGTTATAAATTCCTTTCTTCTGCTGTTCTCAAGTCATAAATACCTTTCCTCCACTGATCCTACTCTTAGGGACATTTTCTCTGAGAAGGCTCTTAGCTAAAAGTGCCAAGGTACCTCTTACGGATAGATGGTGTTTTCTTAGAGAGCTTAGTGATTTCATGTGAGAGCTAGGTGCTTAATTCTCAGATGGCAGTTTGCTCTCGCACTGGCTTTCAAAAGCACTCTCCTTATGTACCTTGGATGACATCAATAACATTGGTCTGAGGTTGTCAAAACTATCAGATTTAAATTCAATTGGCTTTCAATTGCTAAGTGCTTGATTTAAACTAATTGGCTGATTCCAACTAGTTGCTAAAACATCAAAAACAAGTCTAAGGCTTCCAATCACACAGCCAATTGAAAACAACAAAATGTGAGGCTGGATGAACACAGCAGGCCAAGCAGCATCTCAGGAGCACAAAAGCTGACGTTTCGGGCCTAGACCCTTCATCAGAGAGGGGGATGGGGTGAGGGTTCTAGAATTGATACCTGTTACAATTTTAAGGACTGGCTGTACATCTTCAGCTCCATCTAGAGACTTTGTTTCTGTATAAATCTCTAAGCTTAGAACTGCCAAAAATGTCTTAAAGAAACCACACACTTTAGACAACTTTGTCACACTTCTCAACCATCAGAGTTGAATTGACTGGCCTGTAATTGCTTGGCTTATCTGCACATTATTTTGTGAATGAGAATGTAATATTTGTCATACACCTGTCCTCCTGTGCCATTTCCAAGACTAATGAAAGCTAGAAAATTATGACCTTTGCCATTTCCTCAGTATTACTGAATGCACGGGATTGGGTCCTAGTGCCTTATTAATTTAAAACATGAACAGTCTGACCAAGATCTCCTCATCAGTCTTAAGCCCTTCCATTGAGGGAACAAAATCTGCCATCTTTACCTGGTCTAGTCTATATATGGCTCTAGAACATTGGCAATCTGGTTGACTAAGTGGTCTCTGAAATGACCCCACAAGCCATTCAGCTCATTGGCATTTATGGAAGTGGGAAACAAAATCTGGGCTTTCTAACAATGTCCATATTATATGAAAGGGTAAAGCAAGAGTATCTAAATTATTCCATCTTTTAAACATGATCTAAACAAGATCTTCTTCCTTGACAAAGGCAGATGCAAAGTATTCATGTAATACTTCAGCTAAGTCGCAAGAATCCATGTATAAATCCTTTATTTAGTGCTTTTACTATTTATATGCAACATTCCCTTTGAAGCGGCATGGCTATACGTGCATACAGCCGATTTGAATATTGATTCACCACCATGCATTCAGCTTAGAGGCCTGTGCAGTCAGAAAGAAACTTGGAGGGAATGTTATTCATATGCCTATAATAGATTGTGGTATTCCCTTTTATGTTAGCCATCAGCATCTTTTGTGATGAAACTGTGAGATATATTTTACATATTTATACATACATTTTAATTTCATTTGCTGCAGGTTTGGGTTCTTGGAATCCTTAGTTAAACGTATGGGTTTTTCTGTGTGTTTGGAGTTAACAATCAGTTTTAAGACAAATAATATTTCAAATCCAGCAAATGTACTTTTAAAAATGTTGTCTCCCTTGGAAATCGATTGGGCGTTGCTTGAAATACAGCACTAGGTTGCAAAAATATTTGCAAGCTGGACCAGGATGTACCGATCCCAGCTGAATTTATGAAGAGTTCTTGGGTTATTTCTATTCTGTGTTTAAAAATCTTTGAAGCTGAGTTATAAGACAATAGTACATTCATTTCCTTGTTTCTGTTATGGTGTTAATAAACTTTTTTTTCATCATTAAAACAAAAACTGCAATGTTGCATGCTTATTTTTCAGTATAAAAGCACTTTGGTTGCAAAAATAAAAATTAATTGTGATCTATCCAGCCTGGCATTTTTGGGGATGTATTAATATCAACTGGGAATATCCCAAAGCAATTCAGGTCAACCAGACAGATCATAGATCTTTTCATATCCTCACTTTCGTTCTCGTACTTACTTTCTCACTTCCATTCTGCATCTTCTATATCCAGTCTGCTTCTCGATTGTGGTATCCACCTGTCTTCTGTCGTTAGCACATTCGCTTCTTCATCTTGAGTTCTATCTCTTTTATCATTCAGGGAACTCTGGACTGATTTGCCCTACCTTTCCCCTTCATGGGAATGCACCTTGCAAATATGGCCTTGTAATTAAATAGCATTTTGCATGTCCATGTCCATGTCCATGTCTGAAAGCATTTGACACGAAATGTAGTGTGTTTGAAGTGTAGTCACTGTGGTGCTGAGAAATGTAGCAGTCAATTTGCACATAACAAGCTTGCAAAGGACAAAGAAGAAAGAACAGCACAGCACTATAACAGAGCTTTTGGCCCACCGAGGCTGTGCCAGAACATGAAGCCTTTCTAAACGAAAAAGCTTTTTTGTCTTTAAACAGTCTGTATCCATCTGTTTCTTGCCTATTCATATATCTGTCAAGATGCCTCTTAAACATTGCTATTGTATCCACTTCCACCACCTCTTCAGGTCGCATGTTCCAGGCACTTAGCATCCTCTGTGTAAAATGTGCCTCTTACATCTCCTTTAAACTTACCCTCTTATTCGTAAACCCATATCTCCTAGTAATTGAAATTTTTACCCTGGGGGGAAAAGACTCTGACTATCCATTCTATCCATGCCTCTCATAGTTTGTTAAACGTCTGTAGGGTTGCCCCTCATCCTTCTCTGTTCAAGTGAAAACAAACCGAGTTTGTTCAATCTCTCCTCATAGCTAATACCCTTCAAAGTAGGCAAATTGCTGGTAAATCGTTTTGTAGCCTCCCCAAAGCCTCCACTTCCTTTTGTGGTAGTGTGGCATTTGGACAGCAATGAGATAACTGAGCAAGATTATTCTCAACGTAAGTTATAAAAATTAATGTGAGGATCTGACTTCCAATCTTTCCAGATAAAAAGTACCGCATGTCAGTTAGGGATCAAGACTCCAGCAATGTAGGTCCCAATGACCAAGATTTTCCAGCAAACCAGAGGCCGGTAGCTCATGTGAATGGCAGTGTCTCTGGGGAGTAAGTGCCTGATGCTGAGACGCCAGCTACCAGGGGCCGGAGGTTGGGGGGGCGGGGGGGTGGTGGGGCTGGGTAGGGGGCTGGGGGTTTGGGGGTGGTTGTCCAACAACCTAACTAAAGAATAGCTTCAAATTTATGATGATCTTCTGTTCTACACAACCTGATTCTCATATAGGATTTGAGTAATGAAGGAAGAAGAGGAAGAGCAGGAATATGGGTTTCCATTAATCTAGATATATTTACAGTGTTGGGGAACAGACACTGTTCCCTGTAGCAATGAGAAAGGTTCCAGAAGGCTCTGATGCCTGCTCAATGCCATGCTTAGAACATCTACTCAGGGCTGCAAAGGAAGTTACAGTAGAAGGAGGAGGATCCAGTCATCATGGTCCCTATGAGCACTGATGACATAGGCTGGATAAGAAAAAAGATTCTACATAGTCAGAATGACAAGCCAGACATCAAATTAAAAAGGCCCTCAGAGGTACACATGCAAATTGACATATGGCAAATAACGTAAGAGAAATAAACGTTCGGCTCAAAGATTGGTGCAGTAGGAGTGGATTCTGGTTTGTGTGCCACTAGGTAAAGGGGTCTGTACCATTCGGATAGTTTACATGTGAATCATGCTGGGATGGACATCCTAGTGAGCCATCATATAACTAGGGAAATAGAGAGGCTTTAAACTAAATAGTGAGAGCAAGGGGTCAAATTTGGAAAGATGTGGTACATCAAAGAGTAGACACAAAGCAGGAGAGATAGATATTGACGTAGGAAATGGCAAGCAGAAATGACACGAAGGGGTAGATAGTACATATGTAGATAGTACATATTTAAGAGTAAATCAAGACTAGGGGTTGCAAAGATAGTAAAAAGACCAAAACTAATGACTGAATCTGAATACACATAGCAATCAAAACCAAAAAAAATCTGATAGCACAAATAGAAATAAGTATGATCTGATAACCATTTCAGAGACATTGTGGCAGAATGTCACAGATGCAGAAGTAAATATTGAAGGGTACATGAAATTTATGAAGGACCAGGCACTTGTAAAAGCTG
This sequence comes from Stegostoma tigrinum, assembly GCF_030684315.1. NCBI lineage: Eukaryota > Metazoa > Chordata > Chondrichthyes > Orectolobiformes > Stegostomatidae > Stegostoma > Stegostoma tigrinum. The sequence goes on along the minus strand of NC_081363.1, from coordinate 57,978,166 downwards.
GAGGGTGGCACGTGATAGCATGATAGAGAGGGATGACTCTCAGATATAGAACTGATTTGGCTCGAGATAAGAAAAATTAAAGGCAAGAAGTCATTAGTGGCAGTGATGTAACATCAACCTAACTGTAACCAAATGGTAGGATGGGGTATAGAAGTATTAGTGGTGGATTGTCAGAAAGGTATGGTGATAATCCTGGGAAATTTTACTCTATATATCGACTGGAAATATCAGATGGGCAATCTGGAATGAGGAGTTTGGAGGCCATTTTTAGGATAGTTTCTTGGAACAGCATGATCTGGATCCAACCAGATGCCAGACTATACAAAAATTGACATTGTGCACTGATGTACGATGAACAAATAAACTTGTCACGGAAGCTCCACAGAACAGCAGTATCCATAGTATGCTTGAATTATGCATTCATCTTGAGGGAGAGAAGCATGAATTCAAAAATAATATTCTATGCTTAAGTTATGATAGTTATTAGGGAAAGAAAGTCGGGTTAGTACTGTGAATTGGTGAATTAAGTCAAGGGGCAGTTCAATCCAGATGCAGTGGCAGAAATTTAAGAGGTAGTTCAGAATATGCTGAATAAATTGAAACATTCCAAAGAGAAAGAAAAATTCTAAGGGGTGTAAATGCCATCATTTGTTTATTAAAAAAAATAAAGTTAGTATCAAATGTAAAGAAAAAATACATAATTACACAAGTATAGGTTGGAGTAAAAAATTGGACTGAAAATAAAACATAGCAAAGAGTAAACAAATTTATTGAACTGTGTTTTCTGGGGAGTAGCAATCACAGACAGTTTGCTACTCTGCTCCTTTCTTTTAACACGGTGAGAGATTATTTAAGAGGGGGTGGGTTCTGTATTTAATAAAAGGTCTGTATTTAGTAGTCTAACATTTCCTGAGTAACTATTTGGTCAATTTCATTGGAACCCTCCTGAATTCTCCAATTTTAAATTAAAACTTTCAAAGTGTTCCAAAAAAGGGGGAAGTAACAAAGTGAGAATTGGTTCTATACAAAGGTTAGTCTGGGGAATTAATAAGGAAAAATAAGGAGGTCGAAGATGAATTGTACAGGTACGTTACATCGGTGTTCTTCCTAGGGTTTACAAGTTAACAGCCTAGAATTGGCTATAGCCCAGGAAATTGTCGAGAAGGAGGAGCGAAGGAAATTATAATCACCAAGAAAATGGTACAGAGCAAGTTTTTGTACCTGTGGGCTACCAAGTCTCTGGGGTCAGAAGTATTCAATCCAGAGATCTTTAACAAACTGACTTCTGCAATAATAATTGAGTAAATTTTCATTTCTAGAAATTCCCTAGAGTTGGGAAAAGTTCCAATGGATTAACAAATAGCAAATGTAATTTCTTCACTTAAAAAACAAGGGAGACAGAAACCATGGAATTATAGACCAGTCAGCTTAATGTCTGCCATAGGGAAGGTGCCTGAAACTCATTATATAACATCATTGCAGGTCACTGCAGATTCAAGATAATCAGGCAGAGTCAACATGGTTTAGTGAAAGCAAAATCACGTTTAACCAATTTATTAGAGGCCTTTGGGGAAATAATGAGAGTAGTGGATAAAAGAAAACCAGTGAAGATTATTAAGATTTCTAAAAGATTTTGATAAACTGTCACATCAAAGAAATACCTAGCTAAAAGGAAACAGAGAGTAGGAATAAATGAGTCACTTTCTGGTTGGCAGGATATAACAATTGCATCTGGGAAACCAGCGCCTCTACCTCAAATTTTACAACTTGTATAAATGGCTTGGATGAAGGGGCTAAGGTATTATTGCTAAATTTGCCCAAAGATAGGCAAAAAAAACTTGTGAAGATGTATGGAAGCTACCAAAGGGTTACAGGTAAGTTAAGAGAGTAGCCACAAATCTGGTAAATGGAGTATAATGTGAGAAAATATAACATATCCATTTTGCCAAGAAAAATGAAAAGCAAGAATTATACCTAAATGGTTGACTGCAGAGCTCTAAGGTTCAAAGGGATTGAGGTGTCTTATTCGGGGAAGGTTAGTATGTAGATACTGCAAATAATTGGGAAAGCTAGTACAATATTATCATTTCTTTTGAGGGAAATTAAATACAATAGTAAGGAAGCCAGGCTTTAGTTGTCTTTTTGTTTAACTTGGGCACCAGAACTGTCAACAGCAAACACAGCCCTGTCTGCCTTGTAAAATTAACATTAACTCTGGACCCCATGAAGTCTCACAATTAAGCAAGGGACTCCCCTGCTGATTATCACTTACAACCTCTCCTGTCTTTGGAACTCTTTGTCAAAGGAGTAGGGGCAGAGCCCCTATGTATATTTAAGGCTGAGATACATAGCTCCTTGATGAGTAGGGGAATCAAGAGTACTGCAGAAAATTCAGAAAAGTGGGCATGAGGACCCATGATCCTATTGAATGGTGGAGCAGGCTTGAGGGGCCAAACAGCCTGCTCCTGTTTTGTATTTCTTATGATCTTATAGTCTTTTCATCTCAGTTGATGAATCAGTAATCTTCCATGTTCAGCACCACTTGGAGGAACCACAGAGGTGGCAAGGCTACAGAACGTACACTGGGAAGAGCCTTCAATATCCATCACCAAGACTGGGTCTGTAGCACCACAGCAGAACAAGCTGGTTGAGTCCTTAAAGACATAGCCACTAGGCTTGGTCTGCGGGCGGTAGTGATGGAACCAACAAGAGGGATAAACATACTTCTCTGAGACTCACCTAACTATCTTTTGGAAATAGCTCCATGCATTACAGCATCACCAGAATGACCAATGCCACCACACCACTTCTGAAAGCAGCTACCTCACATTGATATCAGAGGCCCATGCAGGAGATAGAGAAATTTGAAGAATGATAAACATTTCATTTTTGCACTGAGGATATTCTTCACTGTGTGTGTCATACTACCATCATTCTAAATAGGACATGTTTGAAACAGATCTAGGAACTCAAAACCCAGCTTCCTTTCAGCATTGTAGGCTATCAGTAACAGCAGAATCATATACAACGACAATGTGTAACTTCATGGCTCATCATATTCCTCAATCTACTATGGCCATTGAGATGAGAAACCATCCCTGCCTCAAAGAAAACAGCTAGAGGGTATATCAGGCACAGAACTACTTACATGTCAAACATCAAAAGTTGCATGCAACAGGCAGGACTAACCAACCAACAGATCAGATCTAAGCTCTGCAACCCTGCCACTTCCAGTCATGAATGGTGACAGACAATTAAACAACTAATGGAGGTGGAGCCTCCACAAATATCCCGATTCTCAGCAAATGTGAACAATCATGGAATGTTGCTCAATCTTTCATGACTCCAGCACACTGGAATGTTTCCCTTATTTGGTAACTGTGGCTACAATCAATCCCTCAGATTCAAAGGTTTTAAAAAAAACACTTACTACTGGCTCCTTTTACAACATATTGTTCATTGTCTGCTCTGGTATCTTGCATCTGACTGATTTCCATCCTGATGTCAACTGTCCTTGAACCTAGTTCCCCTACACAATTTTAATTTTCCAGCCATCAATAAAGCTTAAATATTTAACTATCTTTCTCAGTTAAAACTTTAATCCTCATGTTTTTTTCTGTTACCAAGAGGAAAGCAATGCTTATTAAAATTCCTCATAAAACAAGCCTTGTAAGTGAACAATGCATTAAGGAAGTCACTGGCCTGATAATCACTCATGGTTGGGAAATTGACAGTAGGAGCACATCAGGACTATTTCTGACTCCCAGCAAATCCCCATGGATGAAGCAGTCACAAGCCTGATTTTCAACTGGCAGGATGCTAATTGGCTGCAGCCCTATCTGTGTTCACATGGTTCAAGAATGTTGGTGGGATTGTGCAAGTGCAGGCAACATGTAAATACATCACAAAACCCATTACTGTCAATGCTTCATTGGTGAATGAAGAAAGGCAAAGAGGGAAGCTTACCTCTCATTTAATTGAAGCTGAGCTAGAGGACCTCCTTGAGTCAGTGAGGGATAGGAATGATATTTTCTTTTTGGAGGGTGGCAGGAGAAGGCGACAACCAAATTGGGATTACTGAGACCGACTGCAGCTCAAAATGTGGTCAGGAGGAACAGGGTCCAGTGCAAGAAAGGCTTCAATGACCTTATTCACTCTGGCAGCATAAGTGTGATGTCAGACTCTGCTGAAAGGCCTCTGGGTACTTACCCTCCAGCACTGATGCCAGCTGAGGAGATTGAGGATGCATGCTGCTCCTGAACATGGAAGGAAAAAGTGCCCAGTGTGCCTACAAACTCTGCAGCAAGGCCAGGAGCCATAGCACTATTGAAGACTGGCCAGCATTGACTGAGGTAGCCTTCTATAAGAGTCAGCTTCTGTCATAAGCCACATAGACTGGCAGTTTCTGTGTTTATCGTGCTCATAGTAGAAAAGGCCTAAGAAAAGGTATTGTCCCATTTGCATGTCATCATTGCCATGGAGTGGAGCAACATGGAGGTAGCCAGGGGACCTCCCCAGAAATTTGTCAGGCAAAGTAAGGTGGGCATTCATGCTCAGGTGTTTGAAAATATATTACAATATGTAGAGGAAGGGGTGGAGTTCACTCCGTCCTGTCTGATAGGATCCAATATACTCAGCAACATTGGGAAGCTGCAGAGCTTTCTGCTCTCAAAGGCTAGTTATCACTAGCTATTACTTGTAAACCCAGCAACTTCTGTTGTGGAGGAACACAATGATGGCACTGGAGAAAGCTCTAGAAACAGAGACATCACTTTTTACCATTGGCCCCAGCTTCATTCCCACCAGTTTTGAGCTAAAGCTCGTGCTACTTTGTCAAACAAGGTCCAGGAACGTCAGGGAGCCAGTCTTCATGTTGGCTCCCAATGGGAGTTCCCCTTCAATTCTATCTGTTTTAAATACGTCTCCATTTAAAATCAATTCCCAGATTTCAATGAAGAATCTTAGTCAGTAATTCAAACAAGTGTTATCTAAAATTGGTTCTTCCTAAAAGTTCCTAAAATGAATCTGACTTTAATATTATTCGTGACTAACAGATGCAATCAGTATTCTGAGCTTGTGATATGGTATGCATATAACTTGTATTGACGTTGCACTTTTTAAGAGTTCAACATCCAAAAACACGATAAAGACTAAGAAAAGTTTGGAGGCGGTGCATTTGTCACATGAGTAATATGGGGGTTTTTTTAGTTTAAGAGAAAAAACATTGACTCGGTGCATTACTGGAACAATGAGCAAGGATGAGTCATGGTTGAGGCGGGCTAATGGAAGACAGGATCTGGGCAAAGTGTTAGGCAAGGTGAATTTCATGATGTGATGTGATGAGGTGAAGGTGCACTGATTAAGGCATTGAACAGAGGTGATATAGTAATGGATAAGAGAGATAATGGGAATGTAGGGCACAGGGCGGGGTTTAAGGTGCAAAATATTGCAGATGGTGTCTGGATGTGAGTTTGCTCGCTGAGCTGGAAGGTTAGTTTTCAGACGTTTCGTCACTTTTTTTTATTTGAAAAAAATATACTTTATTCATAAGATGTACAAAAAATAAAACAGTTATACACCTACCCAGTCATGCAACACGCTCTGGGATACCCAGGGGGTACGTACACCAACTAAAGGAAAAAAACAAAACAAAGAAGAAAAAAAAGCAAAGCAAAGAAAATACCCCAGCAGTTGTCACCCCACACAGTCCCCGTTGGCCCCCTGACCAGTTGGAGAAGGCGCCAGCTGGACCCAGTTACCAGATAGGGCCCTTTTTTCTATTCTGGACGAGGGGTTTCATACCGTGGTCTTTCCCCACCGCGCCTTGGCGGCGGCTGCCCCAAGCTTTAGAGCGTCCCTCAGCACGTAGTCCTGGACCTTGGATTGCGCCAGTCTGCAACACTCGGTCGGGGTCAGTTCTTTCAGCTGGTAGACCAGCAAGTTGCGGGCAGACCAAAGAGCATCTTTCACCGCATTGATGGTCCTCCAGGCGCAGTTGATGTTGGTCTCAGTGTGCGTCCCGGGAAACAGCCCGTACAGCACGGAGTCCCGCGTCACGGAGCTGCTCGGGATGAACCTTGACAAATACCACTGCGTCCCCCTCCAGACCTCCTGCACATAGGCACACTCCAGAAGGAGGTGATCGACAGTCTCGTCCCCCCCGCAGCCGCCGCGAGGGCAGCGTGTGGTGGCGCAGAGATTCCGGGCGTGCATAAAGGATCTCACTGGCAGAGCCCCTCTCAGCGCCAGCCAAGCAATGTCTTTGTGCTTGTTTGAAAGTTCTGGCGATGAGGCATTCTGCCAAACGACTTTGGCAGTCTGCGTGGGTAACCACACGATGGGATCCACCCTCTCCTTTTCCCGAAGGGTCTCGAGGATACGACGTGCTGACCACTGCCTGACGGCCTTGTGGTCAAAGGTGTTTCCCTTCAAAAATTTCTCCACGAAGGACAGGTGGTACGGGACGGTCCAACTACTTGGAGCATTCCACGGCAATGAGGCCAGGCCCATCCTTCGCAACACCGGGGACTGGTAGAACCTCAGTAAGTAGTGACACTTGGTGTTTGCATACTGAGGATCTACGCACAGCTTGATGCAGCCGCACACAAAGGTAGCCATCAGGGCGAGGGTGGCATTCGGTACGCCCTTTCCCCCATTTTCCAAGTCTTTGTACATGGTGTCCCTGCGGACCCGGTCTATCCTTGACCCCCAAATGAAGTGGAAGATGGCCCAGGTGACCGCAGCGGCGCAGGTCCAGGGAATAGGCCAGGCCTGCGCCACATACAACAGTACCGAAAGCCCCTCGGACCTGACAACCAGGTTCTTACCTGCAATGGAGAGGGACCGGAGCGTCCACCTGCCCAGCTTCTGCTTCAGCTCCTCCCAAGTCTTACTGCACGCCCCAGCTCCACCGAACCAAACACCCAGCACCTTCAGGTAGTCTGTCCTGACGGTGAAGGGGATGAAGGAGTGGTCATCCCAGTTCCCGAAGAACATGACCACGCTCTTACCCCTATTGACTTTGGCACCCGAGGCCAGTTCAAACTGGCCGCAGATGTCCAACAGCCTACTCACCGACCGACGATCGGTGCAGGAGACAGCGACGTCGTCCATGTACAGGGAGGTCTTGACCTGAAAGCCTCCACTGCATGGGATAGTCATGCCCTTCAGGCTCACATCCTTCCTGATGGATGCGGCGAAGGGCTCCACACAGTACACGAACAAGGCAGGAGAGAGCGGGCAGCCCTGCCTGACTCCAGATCTGACGGGAGAACTGTCCGATTCCCACCCATTGATCTAGACTGTGCGAATGATGTTGGTGTAGAGCAGCCAGATCCAATTGCGGATGCCCTCCCCGAACCCCAATTTGGAGAGGACGTCCCTCACGTAAGCATGAGAGACCCTGTCGAAGGCCTTCTCCTGCTCCAGGCTGACGAGGCAGGTGTCCACCCGCCTGTCCTGCACGTAGGCGATCATATCCCTGATGAGCGCGAGGCTCGCAGCGATCTTCCTGCCCGGCACAGCACAGGTTTGGTCAGGGTGAATCACCGAATCCAGGACAGACCTGACCCGGTTGGCTATGACCTTGGCCAGGATTTTGTAGTCCACGTTCAATAGTGAAATGGGACACCAATTCTTAATTTCTTCCCTCTCCCCTTCCTCTTGTAAATGAGGGTGATGATGCCCTTCCTCATGGATTTGCACATTTCCCCTGCCCGAAGCGCACTATCGTACACCTCCAGCAGGTCCCGGCCGACCAGGTCCCACAGAGCGGAATACAGCTCAATCGGTAAGCCGTCGCTCCCAGGAGTCTTATTCCTCTCCAAGGACTTGAGGGCTGTGGTCAGCTCGTCCAGGGATATCGGCCGGTCCAGCCACTCCCTCGTGCCGTCGTCTAAGACCTCCGTGATAGACGACAGGAACGACTCGGAGGCCGTGCTGTCTATGGGCTTCTCGTCGTACAGTCCGGCATAGAAGGATCTGCTGATCCTCAAAATGTCGGGCCGAGACGACGTCACCGAGCCGTCCTCCGCCTTCAGCCGGCTAAGCACAGAACTCTCTTTGTGCACCTTCTGAAAGAAGAAAGGCGAGCACGTCTCGTCCTGCTCCACGGAGCGGACCCTGGACTGGAAGATTATCCTGGAGGCCTCCGTGGCGAAGAGCGAGGCTTTCTGGCCCCTCACCTCGCGGAGGTCCTCCGTGACATCGACCCCCATCAACTGCAGAAGGAGCAGGTTCTGCACCCTTTTCTGGAGTCGCGACAGCTTTCCACACCTCTCTCTCACCTTCCGAACACCCTTGAGGACAAAGAACCTCTTGATGTTCTCCTTCACCGTCTCCCACCAGTCTCCCGGAGACTCAAAGAGGGGTTTCACGGTTTTCCAACCAGTGTACTCCCTCTTAAGCTCCTCGACGTTCTCTGGGGTCAACAGAGTCGTGTTGAGCTTCCACGTCCCCTTGCCGGCCTGCTGGTCGTCCTGTAAGTGACAGTCGGCCAGCAGGAGGCAGTGGTCAGAGAAGAACACTGGCTCGACGCCGGTGGACCTGACTGAGAACGCCCGTGACACAAACAGGAAGTCTATCCTTGAGCGGATAGACCCGTCTGGCCGCGACCAGGTGCATCTCCGCTGCGCTCTGTCTGCAGGAGTGCTGAAGACGTCGAGCAGCTTGGTGACCTTCACCGTGCCCATCAGGAATCTGAACATGACGTCCAGTTGACTCCCCCCACCCGCTGTCCCCACGCCGGATCTTCCATCTGCTTTGATGATGCGGTTGAAATCTCCGCCTAGGATGATGGGCTGGACGTAGCCAGCAGGGGTGGAAGCCGCTGCAGGATGGCCAACTGCTCACTCCATACCGCTGGGGCGTACACATTGATCAGCCTCAGGGGAGCGTTCCTGTAGGTGACATCAACCACTAGGAGGCGCCCCCCCCACCACCTCCTGAACTTGAGAGATGGTGAAGTTGCGCCCCTGCAGCAGAATAGCCAGGCCCGAGAAGCAACAGTCGTTACCCCCCGACCAGATTGAAAGCCCACAGGTCCAGGCATCTGACCATTTCCCATACCTGCTGAGGTGTGGTATCCCGCACTCCTGCAGAAACAGGAGGTTTGCCTTGACGGTGGTCAGGTAGGCCAACGTGGACACACATCTTGTGGTGAACTTGACGCTACGCACATTAATGCTCGCAACTCGTACCCCAATTGTGGGAAGTGACCGCAGAACACTCTCCAAGTCCAAGGTCCAGCCCCTCCACTTGTCCCTTCATGCCCATTGCCCAGGCGAACTGCTGGATGCTCTCTGGGCTCAGGAAACCGTCCGTGCTGCCTTCCGGGTGGCATTCCCCTATCGGGGGTACGGAGGCAGGACAGTCCAGCTCTGGGTCAAGCTAGGGACATGCTGTTTCCTCCTTCCCGCATGAAAGTTCCAGGGGGCCCTCCAGGGCCCCAGCGGCACATGGCTGGGTGTCGGAGGGAGCCTCAGGATGCCTCCTGTCACCTGGAAGCGAGATGCTGTTTTCCTTCTCTCTTGAGATCTTTAGCTTCTGCTTTGGGCGGGCCTCCTCCGAATCCCCCTCATCAGAGGAGCTCTTATAGCCCCCCTGTAGCTGTCTCGTCCTGCCTGATGGTTGCGGTGCCTGGGCCCGCCGGCGCGCCTTCCTCCTCGCTTTCCGGACCGTCGTCCACTCCCCTGGGTCACCTGTTGCCTCCTCCATCGACTCCGGGTTGTCGGGGGGGAGCAGAGCCTGCAGGGGCGCTTTGTTGGCCTCGGGTCCATCCTGCGGGGCTGGGCCCTCCTGCACGACCTGGCCCTCTTGCACATTAGGGGGGTCCTTGCAGGGCCCTGGTGCCTTCCTCTCCTCTGGGGGGGGGGCTTGCCCCGCATTGCCCCTGCCGGCGACCTGAGCGTAGGTGGTCCCACGTTGCAGGCATGCCCTATAGAGGTGGCCCGCTTCCCCGCAAAGGTTGCAGCTTTTTTCTTTTGGGCAATCCTTTGCAAGGTGTCCCTCCTCCCTGCAGTTCCTGCAGATGGTGGCTTTGCAGTCAGCCGCCACGTGACCTGACCTACCACAGGCATGGCAGACTTTAGGTTGCCCTGTGTAGGTCAGGTAGCCCTTGCTCCCGCCAATCACGAAGCTGGGCGGTGGGTGTACAATGTTTCCATCCGAGCCCGTCCTCAGCGTCACCCTGACCTGCCTCTTACTGGTCCAGATCCCAAAGGGGTCCATGATGTTGGTTAGGTCCCCTTCCACCTTCACGCACCTTCCGAGGAAGGTCAGGACATCAACTGCTGGCACATGCGGGTTGTACATGTGTACAGTCACCATACGGCTCCTCTGTGCTGGCATCACAAACAGCGGGACAGCGGTCAGTACGGAGAGGGGGCCCTCACCTCCTTTCTCCTTGAAAACCTCCAGGAAGCACTCACAAAAGCTTGGTACTCCTGAAGGTTACATCGTAAAAAACTCCTCCAGGAAAATCCTGCAGGCAGTAAATGTCCGCAGCAGTGAACACACAACAGTCCAACAGGACCCTCTTCACGAAGAAGGTGAGGTCCACAGGTGCACCTTCATCCACCTTCTTCACAGAAACACGGATAGTGTTCCGGACCCCCTGACCCGGGGCACGAGCACTCGCCGCAGCCATCGTTGCAGGTTGGCTGCTCCCCTGAACCAGCGTTAGGCCGAAGCCAGCATTAAAATCCACTGGTTGCAAGGGTGCACAGCCAACCCAACATCTTCCTTCCACCTCCAACACAGCGCTCTCCTCTTCTTGGTCCACAAAAGAGTGGGTCTTTATTTTGTTCCGGATGTAAGCTGGTTCACTGAGCTAGAAGGTTCGTTCCCAGATGTTTTGTCACCATTCTAGGTAACATCAACAGTGAGCCTCCGGTAAAGCACGGGTGTTATGTCCTGCTTTCTATTTATCTGTTTAGGTTTCCTTGGGTCGGTGATGTCATTTCCTGCGTTGGTGATGTCATTTCCTGTTCTTTTTCTCAGAGGATGGTAGATTGGCTCCAAATCAATGTGTTTGTTGATGGAGTTCCGGTTGGAATGCCATGTTTCTAGGAATTCTCGTGTAGGAAATGACATCACCAACCCAAGGAAACCTAAACAGATAAATAGAAAGCGGGACATAACACCAGCGCTTCGTCGGAGGCTCACTGATGATTTACCTAGAATGGTGATGAAATGTCTGAAAACTAACCTTCCAGCTCAGCGAGCAAACTCACATCCGGAAACTCAACCTGAGCTGCAAATCTTCTCAAAACTCGATTGCAGATGGTTTTAGTGATGGCTAAAAATATGACATTTGCAACCCATTTCTGGGCTAAAAAAGGTTACCACATCTTCATACAAATTCTCCTCCTGAGAAGAAGTGGAGAAGATAATCTGATGCAGTGAATTCAGGAATAGACCAATTACCCTTTTGCCTATGCAAGAATTAAGTCCTCAGTGTGTCCTGTTACCAACTTAGACCCTTAACTGGTCAATTAATGCCTTTTGACCAATTCATTGGAGTGATCTCCCTGGACAGTTTGGGGCAGACGAGGGCCTCGATCTAAGCCAATCAGGAGCAATGATCAGGATGGTTGAGAGTTGTTCGCTGAAAGACAGACACATCACTGGCTTCCAAATCTTCCTAACACTCCTCTCGCCAATAGTTCCACCTTACAATCGCCCGAAAGGATGCCCACCTCTGATCAACCTTGCCAACAATTTCAGGCAGAACAAACATTGCTGACCCAAAGAGATGATTCAGTTAAAAAGCCCACATAGATGACCACATAGGTTCCTGACAGAGAGATGACCTGTGGGCTTTCCTATTCAAAATGGTGGGGGTAAACCCTGCATTTGACATTCACCACCACTTAGAAAAAAACAAAGACACACAGTTTGGTGCAGCCCAAATAAGCTCAGAAAGAAAAAAAGCAAGTGAAGCAATCAATGAAGGATCCTTTGTTTCTTAAATATAAAAAAAAGGAGAAATTAATTCACATAACATTACATTTAATGGTGTCACAAAAATTTACGTTAATTTTGTGGAGCAGCCAGCACCCATACATCTGATGTTGTCTGTACAAGTGAGCATGTGACACCACCAGAATCAGAACGACATAAACAGATTTCTCTCACTATGAATGTGAACATTGTATTTCAGAAACAAATATGTAATTAGGAGCAACAGTCATAATATATTTGCATATGCAACAGGATGAGAATCAGGGTAACACAACTGTATACAGCTGAATAAAAAGGCTTTCCTGCAGTTCAAGATCTAGAGAGGACAGTGAAAAATCTCGGGTATGATAGATAACTAAACTCAATTAATTTAATAATGCTGCCTCTAAATAGGCCTTTCATGGTCTATGGAACCTGGCTATAAAATTAGTATAGGAGTAATGGAAAAAAGGTAAAGCTACAAACATTAGCTTCAGGAGACAAGCTACTGTTCTTTTTATTTTAGTATTACATGAACAGGAACTTCAGTTTCATTATTACCGCTATTTGGCATTAGCTTTGTTTGCAATCGAGTTTGCTGTTCTCGAGTGTAAAGTAGACAGAAAAGCAGGTTTCTCCTGAAATCAGATTACAAAAATTCCACATGTAAAAAGAACTGTACTTCACACAGTCAAACACACACAATAGACATTTCTTCCCTGAAATAAACTTTCAGTCTTGCTCAAGCAAACACGAAAAATTTCAATGGAACTAAACTCTATTAAGCAGAAACCAATACTTTGTCAATCTAATGATCAAGATTACTTAACTACAATTATGTAAACAAGCACTAAAACCAACCTTCTCTACATCAGCCCCTAGCTTAAAATGATTAAATTAAAGTGTCACAAACATAAGCACAACGAGAACTCCAAGCAGATAATTTTATTCATCTGTACTGATTTTAGTTTAGCATCATAGATTTTCAACAGGACATTAGCCAGCTCTCGCCAAGAAATTCGCCCAATTATAATATCAGCCAAGTAGCCTAAAGCTCAATTTGCATCTGTGCCCAACCCGACCAACAGCCATGAATGTAAATCAGTTCGATAGTAATACTTTTCGGTTGCTTCAACGCATGAATTACCACTTTGTTCCTCTCCCCATTTCCACTATCTAAAAATTAAATCTTTTAAACCTTCAAAATTCTCGTTGTTACTGATACGAGCACAGTGCTCAACTGTGTTAGCACAAATATGCGGTGTATTTTAACCTTATCTTCACCAGATTCTTGGTTTTATTTTTAATTCAAAACTCAATATGAAGCTGCAATTAAGATCGTTTAACTATTATTGGCAATTTGTTTTTATTCTGATAATTGCACATTAGGCACCATCTCAGTAAGAACAATTTTGTAACGTAATCCAACTGTGAACCTGGACTTCAGCTGTTCATGTACGGACAGCACCAACTTTGTGCTAGAAGTACACACAGAGACCTTTCCTGAATTTTCCACAGTCTGCTCTTTTAAGTATCAGCGTGCAATCCCATGCAGTTTGTCACTTGATAAGTGGCCAGGATCTTCAACACAAAATAGACATTTGCTGGTACAGTGTTTTAAAATAAATCTTGCATTAACAATTGGCACTACAACTTGAAATTTAACATTTCCTTCTTGAATGAGGCCAGATCATACTTATGCTCAGGTGGCAGGGTGTGCACCATAGTCCTGATTTTAACGCAAGGAGCAGGGATGGTATTGCAGCCACCCAAAGTGAATATTATAGCCTCAGCATCTGGGGACAATCTTAACCATGAGGACTAAGTAAGATAGTTGCACCTAAATCCAGCCAGATCCACTGCCTGGTTGGCAGGCAGCCAGGGTATTTGGCACAGGAGGCTTTATTCTGGACTGATTCAGAAACTCCAACATTGATAATGCTTAAAGGCATTATTTTAATGTTATCTCAAATCTGTTGTATGCAGCACGGCAAATTTTTGCAATATAGAATCTAATTTACAGTTAAGAGTGAAAAAATGCAACATAACTGATCTTTAAACAAGACATACAAAAACAGATGATTTATGGCCAAGCTTAGAAATAGATGAAGTTGATTGTTTAAATCCAAATATAATGTACGATAGACATAACTAAATATTAAATCCAAATGCATAATCTCATTGCTGTAAAAAATATTGCAAATGCAAAGCATATCAACAGCTTAAGCACAGCTGCTCTCCTGTAAAGACTGTGCATAAACTAACATCTTTCTTTCTTGCCCATTGCAGAATAAATATTCAAGCTTAACAAAATGAGATTTTAATAAAGTTAAAAAGCCTGCAAAATGTACCAGCCTCACATTTCATTCATATATAGCTATGTTGTCTGATTGACCTAAAATATGATACTCAAAACGTGTCATCAATAATGTCAGTGAATTTACAATTACTTCCCATGCTTCTATCTGGTGGAACAGTTAAAGTAGTATTCCTCACCTGTGAAATGACAGAATTTTAAAAATGATCTTTTTTTTGCATTTATTATTTGACTTATTTGGTGATAATTTTCCCTATTGACCCCTTAGATCCAAAAGAACTGAATTAACTTCACTGTTGCCAATGATTAACATTCAGATTACTCTTCCACATTAGACAACCAGCACTTCAACCCAATTGCACATATTATTTTAACAAGATGCTGTATTTCATGTTTTTACAATTTGCTATTCTGAGACCACCAACCAATGTTACAAAAACTAACAGATATCCTATAGCTCAAGCATTTTTTCTGCATATAAATCATAAAATTGAGAATATATGTTTAATTTTAAATTGCTTAGAACTTGACTGTTATATCCAGCTTTTCCTTTCCTGGGCTGAAAGTTTCTATATTCTCCACAGACTGACAGGCCAGGTAAATAAAATTATGGTTCTATTTTGAAGGTTCAATTTTGTACTTCAATCAAGAATTTTAAACAAGCACTTTAAATGTATTTTTATTCATTCATAGAATGACAGTTTTGCTTGCAAGGTCAGTATTTGTTGCTTTCTCTTAACTTTCCTTAAGAGGTTGGTGGTGGGCTACCTATTTGAACCAGTCTGTTTGGTGTAGGTACACCCACAGTATCATGAATTCAAGGAGCAACAAAAATGAGGCAAAAAACACAACAAGATATTTTGAATGTTTGGGTTTCCTATCATGCAACCTTAATTGAGGTGCACATACTTCATTCACATCTGAAGATCAAGGAAGGTATCCCCCTACTTGTGAACTTCTCCAGCCTGTCTAACCTAATACGATCTGAAGGAATGCCTGAAACCTAATGGAACTAGTTGCATAAGTAAAGTTAAAGTTACCATTGTCTGACTGGACGATAGGGGTACTCTCATTAGACAGAGATAACTGCTGGTAGCTTAACCTGAGCGTCACTATGCTTCAGGCGAGGAGAAAGGTTGAAGAGAAGAGTTCTTTGTGGTAACCTCAGCCAGTACAGGAATTGAACCCATGCTATTGGCATCACCATAGATGACAAACATCAGAACCAACTGAGCTAACCAACCAACCCCACTTGTATTAATATGGGGAAACAGTAATATTTGGAGTGTGCATTATGTAGAGTTCTCATTTAAATATTACATGGAGCTCTCATTAAAAAAATGTGGACATGAAATCTGTTCAAAAACGTTTACTGTGTAGTGTAGAAAAATTGCCAACCTCAAATGGGAATGACCTTAAATGGCCAACACTTGGTACTCATAGAGCATGGAAAGAGTAACTGGACTCATGTTGCCTGTATCTATACTCTTAACAAGCTACTAATTAGCCCTACTACCTGGATTTCTCTATAGCACTCCAATTTTTTTGTTTTAAATATTGCAGTTCACAGCATATAAATTGACCTCAGGCCTTGGAAAATCCTTCCAAAAGAACGAGTTGACTTTTACACTAAATGTAAAATGTGAATCATTGGTTTTGAAGAAGGTAGTCATCATTTTGAAAAGTGATAAAAATAATCAACAGTAAATCAAATTAAATTTACATGACACATTTTATCAATAATTAATGCTATAAGAATAACTTTAACCATAATCAAAACATTTTGCTATGACTCACTAATGTAGCTTGCTGGAAATTAAGCTTGTTATTTCTAGAATCATCATAAAAGTTAAAGGTTAAAAAGGTACACAAAGATTCATCTATTTGCCTGACTTTTAGTCCCAGGTTGACAGAAAGCACGGACTAAGTTTCTGTACTAAACAAAAATTATTATTTATTTCAAGTGATTAGATTTGAACTACATGTAAACAGTTATGAACTGTTGGCACATAGCATTACTGATTAAACATGGCTGCCCAATGCGCGCACACACTGCCCCCTATCGCGCGCGCGTGCACACACACACACAGAAAATATCATAGATTATGGGTAGAGGGAAAAAGTGGAAAAAATTCAATGGTTTCCTGGTCACAAAGGTTGCAAAGATGAATCTGATGATTTTAGTACTGGTCAGAATGCTGCTTATCGTTTAGACCGTAAGATCTAAGCAGAAGAAGGCCATTCAGCCTATTGAGTCCACTCTGCCATTCTATGAGATTATGGCTGATCTGATAATCCTCAACTCCACTTTCCTGTCTTTTCGTCGTAAC
The DNA here is from genome assembly GCF_030684315.1 of Stegostoma tigrinum. Classification (NCBI taxonomy): domain Eukaryota; kingdom Metazoa; phylum Chordata; class Chondrichthyes; order Orectolobiformes; family Stegostomatidae; genus Stegostoma; species Stegostoma tigrinum. The sequence continues at coordinate 57,961,579 of NC_081363.1, read as the reverse complement.
CCTTCAGTCCTTTAATGATTAAAAATCTGTCTATTAATAACCCAACTTTAACAGCCCTCTGTGGTAAAGAATTCCACAGATTCACCAATGTCTGAGAGAAAAGAATACTCCTCCTTATCTCCGTATTAAATGTTTAACCCCTTTTATCAGAGACAATGCCCTCTGGTGTTAGACTCTACCACAAGGGAAGCAACCTTTCTGTATCCATCGTATAAAGCCCCTTAAGATTCTTGTGGTTTTCAATAAGGTTGCCTCTCATTCTTCTAAATTCCAAGGGGTACTGGCTGAACCAACTCAACCTCTCATGTTTGTCATTCTCTAGATGCTTCCACTGGTTTGCAAGAGTCACAGCGTAGCTGGTTTACTTCTAAAAGGGTCTCTGATTTATCAATTAAAAATCACAGTTTACAGTAACTGATGAAGGAAAAATAAATTGGTTTTATTCAGGTTTAATGCAGCTTATGTAGAAAGAGCTTCTGACTGGTACAGAGCTGATGGTTTCTCTGTCGCTTGTTCTGAGCTGAACTAATCAGTCGCCTGAGAGCTAAACACATGCTGTTTATAGGCAGAAGGTCTTTGTCATTAATAACTGGCCTTTAATAAGTAAATCAATCAATCAATTTTGTCATCAACAAATGCTCCATCTGAATACAACACTTCGGCCCAGCCCGTCAATCAATACTGTTATAACCCACAGCTGTATAAACTGTGTTCATGATGAGTATCAAATTACTTGCTTTCAAATCATACAGCTGTACGTAGTTTTAAAACAGTTCTTTTCTTTCATTTCAGTTCATAGTTATAAAGACAAAACTAGAAAGGGTGGTCTTTACAATTTTAAAAATGCCTTCTGCACCTGACACAAAGGCTGCATTAAAACAATTCTGAGTCACTTCAGCAATGGCATCATTGTAAGGATGGATCAGGTTTAACACTTCCAGTTTCAGAACCATCCCACAACAGCAAGTTATCTTCTCCCTATTCAGTGAATAGCACATTTTGCATTTGTTGAATGACCTATTTGTGCATCAATACCATCCTCTGATTTGATGATGGAATTACATGAAATATCAAATGGAACAATATGCACATTTCCTCTCTTTGTGAAGGTTCCTTCTCTATCAACCACCAACCTATTACATTCTGCATGAATGTGGTTCTTCAATGTCTTGTTGAGGACTCATCCATAACTTAAACTACAGATTATAGACTACTGGATATATATTATTTTGCTGTTATTTATTTGCAGGGACTTCTTCAACTTATTGGTTTTATGCCATCTGAAGAAGTCCCATACTAACAAGTTTCATTCATTTTTAGGCCTTTGGGATGCTGATATTAGATTATTACCAATCCACAACTTCACTCTATCCTTATCTAACAAACCATTGTCATGGACATATTCAAAATCTCCTGCAATAAACTTGATTTTCAGACTGATTTTATGTATAGAAATTACCACAGACTTTGATTTTATTTCAGTGTCCATGTAGGTTAATACCGCTGTGAATACTGTCTTCTCATGCCCCATTGTTTTCAGTAGACAGTTTTCAAACTTAACCCCTCCAATGATTGCTGACCATTTCGAAGTTTATGCGTATTTCATCATTTCATTCATGTTATCAATGTGACATAATAGGTGCTTATGCTTTTGCCACTGTCTGGAAACTGGTAATTTTGGCTTTGTTGGTAGTCTCTGAGCAATCTTAGCCTTTGGCCACCAACAGTAGACAATTCATTCATATAACAGAAATGTCACCCAGCTTTTGTTCTGAAATCTTTACTGGAATCTGTGGTCTTTTTGGCATATATATACATTGCATTTCTGGAGTTACTATAGCCACTCTGATGAATTGAGAATGCATTCCAACACATGTTTCACAAAATTAGGACAGTGCTTAGTCCTTATTCTCATGGTACATTTCAGAGTATCTTCTTCCATTCTGTCACAAATATTTCACAAACATTGAATTCCCTTGCTGCAGCGGTTTTTGATGAATTAGTCCCCAGGCAGGAGAGTTGCTGGTGGCCAGAGTTCAGGAAAGTGGAATACACCATGGTAGCAGGGACACAGATGGTGATCAATAGGCCAGAAGGTTGGGACAAGTGGGATGATCCTTTCTGCTACAGAGGGCCTCCATGGGCTACAGATGTCTGATGTGAAGAAATCCCCACCAAACCATACAGTCTTTAAGAGTATACCTTGCCCCGCCACGACGTGGACCCCCTGCAGCAGTAAGCAGAGGCAGGTAAGTAGCGATTAATTGCTTACTTAAAGGCCACAACTGACCGAAGGGAAGGAGGCCACCTGACACATAGCTCCCAGTGGTAAATATCAGCAGAGATAGGGAGGTTTTTCGGTACAGTAGCCTCTAATATAACACAACTTTATGCATTCATCGTCCACCTAACAGCCCATGCCTGGGGAGGAGAAATGTGTAAAAAATTACAACCTTACTTCCACTTTTCCAAGGGAAACTAGGACGAGCAATAAATGTTGGCTCAGCGTGCAAAGCCCAAGTCCCAGGATTTTAAAAAAACTGTATTCACTGGAATTTAGACGGTGGAGAAATGGTTTGACCAAAGTTTCCAAGGTATAAAGGAGAACGGATAAATGAAATAAAATATTTCTGCTGGTTTGGGCAAGTAGGGCAATAAGGTATGGTCTAAAAATTAAAAGCCAGGCCTTTCACATGTACAGATTGGAAATACAACATTTTAGTAGTAAGAATGAAGAATAGGAATATAAAATAAAGGTAATCATTTTACTGTTTAGAATTTTAGTAGTGCCAAGAATTCAGCACTTTATTCTTAGAAAGTAAAGCAATTTTCCCTTTACTTTGGTAGTCTTGTAAATATCCTAAGGAATGCAGGATGAAAAGCCTTGACAAATGTGTCCTTTTTAGGCAATACTCAGTGAACTAAAGGATTCAATTCTGGAGGAAGTACAGAATATATGGTTGTGCACAAATTATTGAAAGCAGCAGGCTAGTCTAAGAAAGCAGTTAACTGAGCTTTTGAGATTTTGGACATTACAAATGGGTACAAAGAGTTCAAAAATAAGTAAGTTATGATTAAAACGTATAAACCAATGATTTGGCCTCCACTGGTGTAATGAGTCCAGTTCTGGGCACTAGTTTTCAGGGTGGCACAGTGGCTCAGTAGTTAGCACTGCTTCCTCACAGTGCCAGGGGCCTGAGTTCAATTCCACCCTCGGGCGATTGTCTGTGTGGAGTTTGCACATTTTCCCTGTGTTTGTGTGGGTTCACTCCGGTGTCGTCCCACAGTCCAAAGACGTGCAGCCTAGGAGGATTGACCATGCTAAATTTCCCATACTGGTGGTGCTATTCTGTTGTTTCATCAAATAACAGTAATCACCATATCATAAATTTAATGATGGCAATAGAAAATGACTGTAGAAAATCAGAGTAAGATCAATTAACTAGGAGATGGCTGACTTCAGTGGGGAAAGGAAGAGCTAGGCCAGATAGACTGAATCAAAAGGTTGGCAGGAAATCTGAAAAACAGGACTAGTTTCAAATAACAAATGGTTCACACATAGTCAACGTATATTCCCTTACAAAGAAAACATAGGGCAAACAAATCCAGAGTTCCCAAATGAAGAAGGGGAGAGAAATTAAATTAAAGAAGAAAGCAGGCTTCTGGCAGGTACCAGGTAGCAAATGCAATTGAGAGCAGAGAAGCACACAAAAGTTAACAGGGGAGGAGAGGAAGCAAGGAGGGATTATGAGAAAAGACAGCCAACATAAAAGGAAATCCCAATATCTTGCAAAGGCAATAAAGAATAGATGGCAGATGGGGTAATGTAAAAATGGCATCATGTTTGGTCAGACATGATGGGCTGAAGGGCCTGCTCCTGTGCTATGCTGTACTGTTCTATATTCAAACGTAAAATGGTGGAAAAAGGAGGTGTAGTGCCTATTAGCAACTAAACAGGGAATTTACACATGGAGACACAGGACAACAGTGGGTATTAAATGAATGGTTTGCATCTATCTTTACCAAGTAGGTGCATTCAAAGTGGTCTTAGTGACAGAGGAGGAAATTCAAGTCACCGAGAATTGATATGGAAACTGTTTTGAGCAATGCTCAATACTTAAGTTAACATGGCTCCAGGACCAGAGGATGTCCACCCAAAGATATTGCAGGAAGTGAAACTGGAGATTGCGGGGGCACAGTTCATAAGCTTTCAGTCAGGACTGGAGTCAAGGGAGGTGCCAAAGAACTGGAGAATTGCAAACACTGCAGGCTGAATCTTACTGTTTTTTTTTTGGCCAAGTCCAAGTTGCGTGCAGTAATTTGGAAGGATTTCTGCTATGAAGCTTTGAGAGTTTTCTCACTGTATCTTACCACAGTCACCTAATTAACAACTAACAACACACCTATGGCATCTGTCACATCCGTTTCTGGCCCCATTTTCCTACTGTTCCCAGAACAACTCACCTTTCAACAGATATTCACTGAGTAACTGAAATCCCTTGCACCCATGCCATCTGTGAAAGATTGGCAATCAACGTTACTGGCAACATCATGGCACAGCAAGCAGAAAGCCACGCTGCTCGTGGCATATAGCTAGCATGACTAACACACCCTTACACAAACAACCACATTCTCTCACCATAGTCGTTTAGTCGTTGTTTAACCACCAGTCAACATACGTTAATTGTTCTTCAATACGTCCCATCTGAAAATCTTTTAAGTCTGTGTTACCCCAGTGCCCAGTGGAGTGTTGCAACTAGTCAATGTCCATACAGACAAAGGCCTTTATTTCCAAACAACAGAGCAAACAAAAACAAAATCAATAGAGGTGGGCTTTCACCATATCATTGCAAAGCAGAATACACATTACACGTAATCAATATTTTACAGTCCACGATAACCTGCTGCACCCATCTCTCATCTGTTGGAAGCTAGTCTGAATGAGGAGCCGTCTAGCTTATGGTGCCCATCCCAGCTGAGCTCTGTTATAGACAATGACAATTTCGTCCTCCCCAACATCTTCCTCCTTCTTGGGATACTGACTTTGTCAACACCAGTCCAACACAGCACCCCCACACCAAATGTACAGGGAACAGCATACCAGGATGAAGCTGCATACTCTGTCTAGACTATTCTAGAGGGCCTTCCCCTAGACTAGTGCAAGCGCAGACTTCACAAGCCCCATTGTCTGTTCGACCATAGCCTCTCGTTGAGGACTGGGCAACAGTGTATCTGAACTTCACATCAGGCAAGACATTGCACAATGTCTTCATGAGCCAAGGTAACTGTGGGTACCCTTGTCCCTCGTAACACCCCAGACCCTCAAACTCACCAGGTACACAAGAGTGCTCCAGGATGTATGGGCCGTGGCACACACCTCCAAAAAATGGTAATGATGCTCACAGATCTCCTGAACATTAATGAAATAGAATCACTTCCTATTGATTAATTTTGCAGCATTGTAATATGTCCCTCTCAGTGTGTGTACAGTTGGTGTCACTGTTCACTTGGACGAAATGAGCTTGGTTTCTGACTCCTACTGCAAAGTGGCATCAGTCACTGTCCTGATGTATTTGCAATTCATGATTGAGCTCCCACACAGGTCTCCTATCAGTGCCCAGAAACAGCCAGAGGTTCAGAATAGCTTTAACCTTCACAGCCGCTGGGAGAGGAGGCCTGACATTCCTTTAGCTCTCAGGACCCACGTCAAGATTCAACATAACAAAATGTGGACTGGATGAACACAGCAGGCCAAGCAGCATCTTAGAAGCGCAAAAGCTGATGTTTCGGGCCTAGACCCTTCATCAGAAAAGGGGGATGGGGAGAAGATTCTGAAATAAATAGGGAGAGAGGGGAAGGCGCACTGAAGATGGGTACAGGATAAGATAGGTGGAGAGAAGAGTATGGGTGGGGAGGTAGGGAGGGGATAAGTCAGTCCAGGGAGGACGGACAGGTGAAGGGGGCGGGATGAGGTTAGTAGGTAGGAAATGGAGGTATGGCTTGAGGTGGGAGGAGGGGATAGGTGAGAGGAAGAACAGCTGGTTTTGGGATGCAGTGGGGGAGGGGAGATTTTGAAGCTGGTGAAATCCACATTGATCCCAAAACCAGCCCAGCTCGTCCCAGCCTGCCTAACCTGTTCTTCCTCTCACCTATCCCCTTCTCCCACCTCAAGCTACACCTTCATTTCCTACCTACTAACCTCATCCCGCCCCTTCACTTGTCCGTCCTACCCGGACTGACCTATCCCCTCCCTACCTCCCCACCTATCTTGTCCTCTATCCATCTTCAGTCCGCCTCCCCCTCTCTTCCTATTTAATTCAGGATCGTCTCCCCATCCCCCTTTTCTGATGAAGGGTCGAGGCCCAAAATGTCAGCTTTTGTGCTCCTGAGATGCTGCTTGGCCTGCTGTGTTCATCCAGCTCCACACTTTGTTATCGCGGATTCTCCAGCATCTGCAGTTCCCATTATCTCTGATCAAGATTTGACATAGTTCAGTCAGTATCCTGGAGTGTACAGAGCCTAAATTAGCACTGTGTCTTATCGGAAAATGGAGTGGGGGCTGAAAACTGCTAGCAATCCTGTTCACCCTGAACCCCTCCTCAGTGGTCTTCTGCTGTTCTGGGGCTTGTCATCAGCTCTGATCCTGATTTATCTTCTTAGGGAATCAGTCACAGTTACCACTAGTGGTGAGACCCAGGACTTTCAGTGAAAATTAACTAAAATGAGAAGAGAAGGAGAGAAAGGGTGTATTTTTTAAATCTCAGAACAATCATTAGTGACATTACCTGAAGATGAAGGCTGAGCACATTCCTCCACACAGTCAGATATGCTACACATTAACGATGAGGGAAATGTTGCCACCATCCACCCATATTCAGGCTTAGGATGTGCAGAAATTTAGTGATTGTCATCAATAAGTGAATGCATTCTATGCCCCTCTAGCCTTCCAAACAGGCCATGTTAAAAGTTTAACTTATCACTGCATTCAGCATAGAACATTATTATATGAGAGGTGATGGAGTGACGTTGTGTGGCTCACAAGTTGCACAAGAAACAGTTCACCTTCAACAAGGGCTGGTCTATTGTGAGATAATCGGCACTAACTTCACCACCATTGGGATGACCAAGTTCAATTCAATTGTGTACTGATTCAAGTTAGCCAGTTACAAATATGCATTTAACAAATCCACACTGACTGTTGCTTATTAATACTTCTTTCCAAAATCAACCATGACACCTGTCTGAACCCATCCTCCCACCAGGACATTCTGCGCTGATTTAGGGGTATCTTCCACCCTTGTGTCAAGGAGGCAAGGCCAACAACCAGCTGCAGAAATGCCTATCTCTCCTTTGGAAATCCCCTACAATAACAACATGTCCACATTTTGCCATTCCCTGCCCATGTAGCCATTTGGTATACAACGACTAAGGAGCACCACACTTGTGGAAGGTTCCTGAGGCACTTGTATCTTCTTTCTGTTTTGCAGAACAGCCACTCACTTGATATTTTCTGGGCTCTTTGTGGGTCCAGGATGTACACCACATGAGGTGTGCTAACCAGGAAAATTTCACTCAGCTACATGCCCTCCAATGGCAGCAACCATTGTTCAAGTTCAGAAAAGCTAAGCTTAAGCCTCCGAAGGCATTTCATGCACATTTAGTCACCAAAGACACACTAAACATCCTGACGTTGCCACATGGCACCAAATATATATGTAGTAAATATCAATTGTCCCATCCCTTTTGTTCTATTAGCACCTGTTTCCCTGAAGATTATTTTACACCTTTTATTTATAATTCTAATGCATGGGCCATTACCTACTTTATAGTAAAACAAATCAATAAGCCTGGTTCCAAGCATTTGTGGGTTATGAATGCAGAGAGGAAGGGGAGAATGGGAGATGTGATATCTCAGGTGGGAATTGTAAATCCAGCTGGAGGACCCAGTAGGTTCCATCCAGATCCCTCGCTGCATGAGGGCCCAATTATAATGGAACAGTGGTGAGCACGTGGGATTTTAATTGCCAATATCAGGAGTCCTGATACAGTCCCAAGTTGGATGGAGGACTGGAAGGAAGTATTCCCACTCCGTCTAGCAATGCTGTGAACATACTCATTTTCTACAGAAGCTATCTGCACCTCACTTCAGTTATTAGACCCCTTTTCCCAGTCCTGAAAAACATAGAAGTGGGTGGGAGGGATCAGGGTTAAAATCTTTTGAATTTTGACACCTAACTGACCTAACTGTCCACGATAATATTCCTCCTATACTTATTGCTTCCCATATTGCACTCCATTTTCTTGTGTGACCTACAGAATCACTTTTCAGATTTCTTGTGTTTTCTCTGACATAACTGGGTCAGCTGCTCTCATCCTTCAGTGTTTTTACAAAGTTAATGTATTCCATTGAATTTTAGCCATATTTCACATCTAAAATTTCCTAGTTAATTATCCACGGTGACAATATCTTAATCAAAAAAGCTAAATATTAATACTTAAGTCTTATGTAACACTGCACTTGTGCAATTGGTCATATACAATATAATACATTCAAAAAAAAACTTAACGTGCCACATCAAGGTTCATCACTTCTTTCAACTCTTGGTTTTGTCTGGTATGTTGTAACAACAAACTCTGCTGTAATTTTGGGAAATTACATTTTTCATGACATTCAACTTTCAGCTAATAGAAAGTATCATTCCGTTATGGTTCACCTACCTCACTTTTACTGCTTTGACTGTAGCCAAACACTCTCTCCAAGAGTCCTTTGATCTTCTGGTCTGCAGCAGACTGGGAGGTGGTGTGTCTACCAGACCGCAGTGAAGCAATGATTTCATCAACAGATTTTGCCTTAGCCGTAAATGTTTGCTGTGCTGCAGTCACAGACTGCTCCGGCTTGCTCTGCTGGAAGTTTCTTTCAAATATTTTTGGTGCGTCTGGCGTTGCTAGATATTTAGCCTCTTCTAGCAGTTCTGAAGCAGACCTCACACCTTGAGAATGAATGGAATGAGCATTATCTTCCTTATCGATTTGGTCACCTGTAGAATCTGATGATATTTGTTCTGTTAGTGAAGGAGATTTGTTGAAATTTTCATTTTTATTATTTTGTTTGGTCACATCTGTAGCAAGGGTGCTACTTCTTACATTACTTTTACTGCTGGTTTTAAGTTTATGATCATGCAATTTTACACTCAAAACAGAAACTTCTTTTTCAGGAACAGAAGGAGGTGCTTTTTGTGTAAAAGCCTTCACTGTAGCAAAGGGTTTTGATAAAAAAGGCTTTGGTGGTGGATTAGGCCTCTTTGACATAGACAGAGCTGCAGCAGTACCAGCAATTGGAGCTATTGCTGATTTGAAGACATCCCGTTTTCTACCATGTGTTTCATGCGATACTTTGCCTCCCATCAATTTTTTGTTACTTGTTGCAAGTCCCTTGTCTATTTTCTTACTCTTTCTTAGAGAATCCGATTTTGTAACTTCAGTTGGTACCAGAGAGTTACCGTCATTAATTGGTAAAATATTGCCTCGTTGCATATCCTCAGACATTTCCAATGGACTAGCAGTTATCGGATTAGACAAACGTTGTACAGGACTTCGTGCTTTTGGGAGAACAGCACTTGATGCCTGTCCCAAATGCAGAGAGTCTGGTTGTGATTTCTTACGTCAACCATCCAGCTCATGTATTTCCTCAGAGTCATATGAAACCAAGTACTTTTGTGTCTCAGACATTTCAGGAGTTTACGTTACAGATCTGTGGGAATGGAAACCATTCATTTAGTACAACCCTGCACACACATTATCTGTGCTATTATTCGAGTTGTAAGATAACAATGTGATGTATGGACGACAGCTTCAAAACTAAACTAGACACAAAACCACATAAAAATTAATTGCCTTTAGCTCTTCTTGTTCTACAAATTAAAATAAATTTCATACAAAGTTCAGCAAATAAAGGAAAGGAAGATTACAAGTATTTATCTGGATGAATTTGTCTTTTCTAGCATAATATTTCTGACAATTTTTGTTTACTTTTAATCACAAAGGGTTAGATATCATAAATGGAACAGAGGAAACAAGAAACAGGTGATTGCTGTGTTTTCTCTGAAATTAATTGCATCTCTAAATTTAAATTAAATGCTTAATTTCCCATTACTAAACAATACTAACAAAATATGTCAAGGGATAAATCATAAATTAGCTTTGAAAATCTAATTTCTAAACCAAAGTTAAGTTCAATGAATGTTTTATTTATTTGTATGCAGGTGACAAAAGGAAACTAGCCAACCTTAGATAAAATGGATCTATAAGACTGCAAAAGCACCCCCTTTATGCTTGGACTTTGCACAGGAAAAGACCGAGGGAACTTCGTAGTCATTCATTGCGGGGCCTTCTTTTAAAAAAACTGTGAAACAAATAGCTCTGCGCAGCTAGTGGCTGAGGTGTGAAGTCTTCACAGTGAAATCTTTTGCCCAAGTTTAGGTGAAGCATTAATGGCAAAAAGTTATTAAGTAAATCTATCATTAAAATCAGCAAAGGTATTCTTCAGACTGTCTCTGCTCACTGAGATGCTGGGAATAGTTTTTTTTCTGATTTATGTTGCATGACTTGTGTTACGGTCTACTGCCCAGGACTACTGTATCATAAGCAGCCCCAAGCGATAATTCCAACCCCTTGGATAACTATTGAAAGCTTATAACATGGTTCTTTTCCCAGTTCAGCAATTAAGTGGGCATGGCACAATGCATCAAAACCTTTGAGTTCTAGCTATAAGTCCACCTGCCAGATGTACATAAATCCATTACATCAAACTCTAACAAAAACAAAGTTTCTGGAGAAGCTCAGCAAGTCTGTCAGCATCTGTGAAGTTAGAAACAGAGTTAACGTTTTGGGTCCAGTGATCCTTCCTCAGAACTGTTCTAAGGAAGGGTCACTGGACTCGAAACATTAACTCTGTTTTTAACTTCACAGATGCTGCCAGACTTGCTGAGCTTCTCCAGCAACTTTGTTTTTGTTCCTGATTTACAGAATCCACAGTTTTTTCCAGTTTTTACATCAAATTCTAAACTAGGGACAACCTCCATAGCTAGCCACAATAAGTCAGGTGTTAATAATAGAAAGAATACCCAATAGTACATTCTATTCTCATGGCATTTGACTTTTGATCAAGATAAATGTTTGTTCTTCAGGCTGAAATGTGGATAAATACCAAAGATTTGGGCCATCGTGGATTTTGATCTAAAGCGTTTTGTCAATCCTCCCAGTAGAGCAGGTAAAAGCATATGCCAGGTTAAGACCAAGGAACATTGTTATCCCAATAATTCTAGACTTGATGAGGTCCAGCAGCATTTAGGTTTCCTTGGAACATTTTACATTGAATATAGTTGGATCTGTGCAAGGCTATTGATTATGTAATTCAATTATAATTCAATTCTTCCCACAAATCAAGCGAAAATTAAATGAAAAGACAACTATTGAGAGGTAATCCAAAAACTGAAGCTGTCGTACCTTAAAATTGCAAGAATATAAGGTGCTGTGCACTGCGTGATGGAGCAGAAGAACACAGGGTTTAGTCTGTGCTCCATTAGGATCAATTGGTTCAATATTGCAAGAGAAGGCAAGTAGATAGGTGGAATGCATCTCCTCAAAGAGGGACAAACAAATTAAATTGTTTGCCCCAGCAGTTGACTATGTTGAAAATTTCCCCAAATGTGGCTAACTGGATCACTGGCAGTGGTGGAGCAGCACATTGCCAATTCTGATGGTTCAGGTGATGATTAGTTGGGCTAAAAGGAGAGGGAGAGGGTGTGTGGATTTATTCTCTGCACTAAATGTGAATGAACGAAAAAGAAAAAAATTGCCATGAAATGTAACAATTGGTGTGGACCAATGGAAATTAAGTACAGTTAATTAGTCTAGGTCATGAATCCCCCAATTTATGGCAGGTTCATCATGCTTAAAAAAATGTGTACAAAGGGAATAGACTCTTGATTCATCCCAAAGTGCCTAAATACAGAAGAATACTTTCTACACGGTCAGATTACAGCTTTGTCGATTTTGCGTTCATTAGTTTGGCTTTTTTCACTATGCTGTCCGACCACATGGGAGCAGCTTTACTAGGATGCAGTAGAAATAAGTCACTTTTGATTGGCTGTAAAATTTTTGAAGGAAGTGGCAAAGTCATATCATTTTCACTTTTATCCTCTATACATAGTTAATAATGACATTAAAGCTCTTAAAATGCTTTACATAATGAATTATGTTCAGACGTGCAATGGCTGCTCTTAGGTAGATAGAAGACTTGAAATGCAGTGAATAAACACGTGAAGAGAACATCTAGTAGATCATATTCATGTGCCATACTGTATTATCTTAATATTACTACACAGCCCTTTCTTGTGGCTTTTCCTGACTTGATATTGCTCTGCACCTACAAAATTGAAAAAGATGTGTTTTTATTAAGAGACTCTATTTTACAGAGAAAGCCTTGTGCCAATCCATATTCACGAAGCTGCTCTGAAAGGCTGCTCATATTTTGACAATCATAACAAATCCCACCAAAGCTTCTGAGACAATCCACAACATTCTCACAAAATCAGCAACAATCTCAACATGGCAACCCAATAAAGTTATTTTACCCTGTCTAGCAATGTTAACAAATCTTTAAAAATGTAAATCAGGATCCACATCTTCATTAAAGCTAATGGTTTCTTCCTTGGACCACTCACTTCCTATATTCCAAGTTTTGTGGAAATTCATCCGGTATTTTTTAAAGATGTTATTTGCATACAGACTAATTGTTCAGGTGTTGGCACTGAAGAGAAAGGTATTAGGTTACCAGAGAATATAAATGGATTGGTCAGATGGGAAGAACAATGGCATATGGAATTTAAACCTGATAAATATGAAGTAATGCACTTTGGAAGAAGGAACAAGACAAAGGAGTACTCAATGAATTATAAGACACTGAGAAGATCAGAGGAACAGAGGAACCTCGGGGTGCTGTCCACAGATGCCTAAAGGTAGCAGGAAAAGTTAATAAGGTAGTTGTGGCTGAGTTTATAAGAACAGTTATGTCATGTTGGAGCTATACAGAACTATGTTTAGGCCACAGGTGGTGTGCTGTGTGCAGCTCTGGTCACTATACTACAGGAAGAATGGGACTGCACTGGATGGGAGTGCAAAGGAGATTCACCAGGATGTTGTCTGTGAAGGGAAGCTGGATAAGCTCAAGTTGTTTTCTTTGGGATAGAGGAAACCGAGGGGGAAACCGATAGAATTGTATAAAATGTTAAAGGGCACAGACAGGGTGAAATAGAAAACAGGAGTTGATGGGTCAAGAACAAGGGCCATTATTTTAAAGTGAACAGCCAGAGGTTTGGAGGGGATTTGAGGAAAAGCTTTTTCATCCAGAGGGAGGTGGGGCTCTGGAATGCTCTACCTGTGAGGGCAGTTAAGATGGGAAACCTCACACTTATTTAAAAAATACTTGGATGAGCACTTGAAGCGTCAACATTCAAAACTATAGGCCTAGAATGGGAAAGTGGGACCACTGTAGAAAATAGCATATTTTGGTAGTACAGACTTGATGGGCTGTACTATATGCCATATGATTCTATGATTCTATAAGTGACAGAAGTGAAAACATTACCTCCACCCATCTCCAATGACAATAATTATATGGTAGAAATGGTTAATGCTGCAATAAGTAAATTGCTACCATTTGATATATACTTCAAGCTATTAACTATATGTTTCAAAAATTGGCAAGAGGGCTATTTTATAACTCATTCAAAATCAGCTGGAAAAAAATGAGAACAGAACATGCTGCTTTCTCTCCACAGATGCTGCCCGACCTGCTGAATTTCTTCAGCAATTTCTGTATTCATTCATTCAATCTGGGAGTATGGAAGTTGTGTGTGGGATTGTTATATGGCGAGAATAATAAACAAGATTGAAATGATCCAAAGACGAGTAATTGATCTTGTACAAATCAATGTGGGGAATACAGCGTCACATTTTTTTTATCAAAGCTTTGGAATGGGAATCATTATAGCAAGGGAGAGAGAAAAACTAACTGACCATGTTCCATCAAATGTGGAATGGACTGGTGGGAATTGACAGAAAGAATTACTTGGTGTCCTCCAGCAATGACGTATAACAAACATCTCTACGATTTCATTATCAACAGGTCACGCCTACTTTACCTGGTGCTAAGTATATAACTGTCGGTGGAATACAGGTTTTACAGGGTAGGAAGCAACAAAGTGAAGCCTGACCAATCCACCATTACCTGAATCACATGAAAGTCTATTTGGGCTGTAAAATACTCACCTGGACAAGTATTCAGAGAATGTTGGCAATAACTCCAAACACCGAGAAGCAAGAGCAAATGTAAGGAAGCCTTTTTATTTGTGCATCAATCTGGATTCCCATTGTACCAATTTTGCTTTAAAGCCCATCATACCTCTAGCCTAGATAACAAAGCTTTTCTGATGAAGGGTCTAGGCTTGAAACGTCAGCTTTTGTGCTCCTAAGATGCTGCTTGGCCTGCTGTGTTCATCCAGCTCCACACTTTGTTATCGCGGATTCTCCAGCATCTGCAGTTCCCATTATCTCAGATACACTCCTTTATCCTAAACTCTATTGATCTCCTGATTCCTCATTTTTTCTGCTTATGGAACAATATTTGATACCTGATGCAATTATGTCTATAAGATAGTTATACTTTGGAACTATCTCTAAGCTGGGGTAAAAAAAAAGGGTCATATGACCTACTTTGAAGTCTGCTTTATAGCAAACTGGGGTGGGTTAATTGTTAGAAATTGAAGGGGGCCATATTGTTTTGTTATGAAGAAGGTGCAAAGAATTTACACTTGAAAGTAATGGCAGAAGCCTATGTGTTGACAATGGATAGACTATGAGTCTCCAAAGTCCCAGAAAAAAAAGTGTTGTGAATATCAGGTTATAAAGTTGTGCTTTAAATTGTCCATTGCTTCCAAGATCAAACAGAGTAAGGGTCCCAAGAAGAGCTAATTGGCATTTCTATCTGGATTCAAGGTCCATGTAATTCAGATTGCTACAGTGATTGGTTTTGAGTGGGGAAAAGACAGCTGATACCAGATTACAGGTCTTCCTAAAATATTATTGAACATCATAGACAGGTTAGTCTGCCTGGGTCCATGAAAAGGAAAGCAGCCATCAGAGGCTGGACACAGCTGTTCACAAACTGGGAGATCAGATTGGAAAGACCAAATTTATACAGAGTTAAATGATACTGAATATTTTGTCAAGCTAAGAAAAGTAACAGGAAAGCACATACTTGAAATTACAGTTTTGGAGTTAAATATTTCCAGACAGGAAAGGAAAAAATGGGAAGTAAATCTTCAGGGTTAGGAATCATTCTGGATTACTTCTGGGAACCTTGAATAAACATGTAAAGGAGAGCGTAAAGTGTATCTAAGAAGTCTGTTTTTAGTTGTGCTTAAACATCCATTAACTTGAATTTCAAATTTCATTACAATAAATATCAATAGAGATCACAACCTAGTAAGAAGATGAGAGGCTCCACAGTTTAGTGATGCCTCCTCCCAGTCCCTACTCTAGGCCAACCATGAAGGGTAGCAAGTGCAATTCCTGAGTGATGGCAAAAGGAGGCACTCCCTCCAGACCAATGAAGCCCGGACAGAGATTAGAGCAGAGGTTAGCATAGTGAGGTACATAATTGCTCCTCCGTCCAATGTCTCAAATGGGTCAGTAACCTCGTTGAATTCTTCAGAATTAGTGGTACTTCAGCAACCAAGTCGAATGAGAGCAACAACTAATGTATCTGCGTGTGTGGAGGCCAAGGCTAAGAGAGGGATTGCAAGCACACCCTCAGTACTGCATGACACTTGAGAACAAAGCATATGATGGTTTTGTTGGCCAAGCAAGTGCTATAGGTGAATTGAGTACTACTTACAATGTTGGGCCAGTATGCCGATGGGGATGCAAACAGGTGAAGGAGTTAGCTGTCAAATGAGATGGTACTAATTCTCCACTTTATTCTGTCAGAAAAATTATCTGATAATGACAAGGAGAAGGTCAAAATGGATGGATATGTGCCGAGATGAAGACTTTGACCCAGCTAAGGAGGAAGGTCTGAAACTTGCAAGGAACTGGACTATTGTACAGACAGCACAGCAGGAGCGGCCAGGCACCACAGTAAAAATGTTCCAACTTGGTTTTGAGATAAAAGCATACAGGAAATGCAAGTGCAACTGTGATGTGGAAACAAAGTATACTGAGCTTTAGTGGTTTTCTTTGAGTACTCCACTGCAGGTGGTCACAAGCCAAAACCCCTCACTGTTAACAAAGAATTCACCTCCGGAGAAGGAAGGCAAGATCCAGAGAATGCACATCACCAACCTCCGCCACAAGCACCACCAATATAGTGACAGTCACACTTGTTACTTAATAGCAACAGAACACCTCACACAGAGGTCACAGATGCTGAGCAAAGCTGTGACAGTCAGGTTTACTAACTCGGAGGCTTATTATGAATCAGGATCATCCTGAGCCCCAGGCTGATGATGGGCATTGCACTGACTGGGGGGTGTAACATTTGACATCCAAGACATGAGTCCAGCAATGTTTCTGGATTTTGAGCATATGGTTTCTATCATGAAGAGGATGGTGATCCCCTAGAGAGGACTACTCAGATATTCTACATTCAATATTTCATCACACAGGCCTCAAACACTACACCAGTTCTTCACCAAGAGTTTCCTGTGAGCTAGTTTGAAGAATTGAAATTTGATGAGACCTCAAGTCAGAGCTGTGAGAATGGGAAAGTGGGTACAGGCGGTTGGATATGAACAAGTGTTGGTGTAATATAATGTATATTTACTGACTCTGCCTCTCTCAGAGTCTCATGCACATTCACTCACTGTCCATCAAAATGCTCACTTCCTCACACACTCTCTGCCACAAACACTTCCTCAACTCTCTCACACTCACTTAGTCAGACTATATTTCATAATATCACCTAGACTCAGTCACAATCCCACAGTCACTTGCTCTCACACTCTCATTCACTCACACATCTTCTCTCACACTCACACACTCTCTCCCACATCACTTGTTCAGACCCTGTGCACATATTCACTCATTCTCCCTTTCTCACATTTGCTCACTCTCTGTCACAAATACTCACTTACTCTCATTCTCTCTCACACTCACCATTTGCCATTTACAGCCAACCTGCATCAGTCAGAGGACCTCAGGCACCAAATAGGGAAACAGCCACTTGTGGCCAGGCTGGGGGAGGAAGGAGATGGATGTGTGGAAGAACACATTAAATCCACCCGATTTAATCCACGCAGACACCAACAGCCTCCAGCAGAACCATGCAGGAAATGAGGAGAGCAAGAAAGGAAGGAGGAACATTATTGATTCTGGCATGCCCTTATGGGCCAATGAATTAAAATTAGAATTTGCCTTTATTGTCATGGGCACTTGACTGGGTGCAGTGCAAAGTTTGTAATGTCACTGCTTTGGCGCCATCTTAGGTATCGAGTCAGAGGTACAGACTTGAGAGATTCATTAATGAAAATTCAGCTTATGAATAAAGAATAAAAAGTTTTCTCTCAAAAAGCACTCAAATTTTAATCTTTTCTTCAAGTCCATGAGGCCGTCAGACTGCGTGGGCCAAATCTCTAGAACACACTGGACTTCAAACCTCAAGGCCTCGCTTCCAGTCCCTGAAGGCCCCACCTCCAGGACTTGTCTGGACTCGCTAGCCCCATGCTGGCCTAGCCTGGGGCTCACCTCCAGAACTGCTTCTGGGACTCTTCACAACCTCCACTGTCCTCTATTCGCCTCCAGTAAGTTAAAGTTAGAAGTTTGAAAAAGAGAGGAAAAAAAAATTAAAAAGAATGGTCTGAACAGAGGAGCTCCAATTGGACATCCTTACTCAGCCATCATCTTGAAGTATTCTGTTTCTTGAATAATGCTGTTAAACCAAACAACAGCAATAATTAGTTGATTAACTTGGTAGTAGGGACAGTCTGCAGCTGACTGGCTGATTTGGATACTGACCATCTTGCATGACAGAGTAACAATGGCCCAGTGCTGATGTTTAACCAGGACATCCTGGAATCAGGAAACATAGAAATGAACTTGATATGGCAAAGGTGACGGGTTGTCAACAACATCCCAACCGTATTAATTAATGCTCTGAGGAAGGGTCACTCGACCTGAAATGTTAACGACAGATGCTGCCAGACCTGCTGAGCTTATCCAACAATTTCTATTTTTGTCCATGTATTAAATCACAGGACGATTTCATCACAGAAGAAGGCTATTTCGTCTATTTGGTCCACGTTGTTTGTCTGTAGGGACAGATAAGTGAATTCCAGACCCTGGGCCTTTTCTAGGAGCCCTGCAATTTTTTTTAAACTGTTATCCAATTCCCTTTTAAAAATCACAATTGACTGTGTCTCCACCACACTTTCAGGCCATTTGTTGCAGATCCTAATCACGTGCTGCATAAAAAAGCTTTTCCTCAGGTCATCACTGATTCTTTTGCCACTCACTGTAAATAAGCATCTTCTCAATCTTTACCCTGTGTAAATCATGCTGAACCTTTCAAGAATGCCAAACTTTTGTGTTCCAGAACAAGCCGCATTTGTGGCCAAGCTATTCCAGTACGAGTACAATATTGGCTTTTATCCATAATGTGGAAAATGGCATGAGTATATCCTGAAAACAAAAAAGCTACAAATCTAATCTGCAATTACAGTTCCATCAGCCTACTTTTAATTATTAGCAAAGTAATGAAAGAGAACATTAAAAGTTCTATCACAATAGCATGTAATCATCAATGAATTATTCATCAATATTCAGTTTTACCAGGAAAACTCAGTTCCAAGCCTATCATGGCCTTAGTCCAAACATGAACAAAAGTACTGAATTCCTGAGGTGAGGTGAGAAATACTATCCTTGGCATTTAGGCAGCATTTAACCAAGTGTGGAATCAAGGCATTCTAATAAAATTGAAGCTACTGGGAATCAGGAGGAAAACTTGCCTCTGGACAAAGTGATTATTAGCACAACGAAGAATGACTGCGGTTTTCTTGAAGCCAACCATCTCAGCTCTAGCACACTGTGTTCCTCTGATAATGTCCTAGGCCCAACCATCTTCAGTCGTGTCATCAAGAACTTTCTTTCCCTTTCACATAAATCCAGAAATGGAATATGGAACAATGATAGCAGTATTCAGTTTCAATCTTAATTCTTTAGATAATTAATCACTACAACACAACTTATGCACAACTTGCTTGGATTAATAAGTGACAAATACAATATGCAACACACAAGTGCCAGGCAATTATCATCTCCAACAAGAGGAATCAAATATTTTCTTCTTGAAGTTCATCAGAGTAAGTGGGATTGAATTTGCTACCTTCAACATTCTGAAGGTCACCATTTGACTCAAAACATAATAGGGCCAAAAGGCCTAATTCTGCTTCTATATTTTATATCTTACAGACCAGTCATAGAAATTCTGTGGCTACAAGTGCAGGGCAGAACATAGCTATTCCCAAGTGAATAATTCACTTCCTGGCTCTCCAAAGCCTTGCCATCAAACACAAGACACGGATCTGGAAGGTCAGAGAATACTTTTCATTTGCCTGAATGCAAAAAAGCTCCAAAAATATCCAAAAAGCTCAACACCACCCAAGACATAGTACCACACTCGATTAGCACCCCAACCATTATTGTGAAAATTCACTCGCTCACTCTGTTGTGATGTAGCTTCAAAGTATATAACCTATTTTTCAACATCACCTCTCAAACCCTTAATCTACCCTTCTAAGGAGAGATGATAGCAAGTGTATGGGATCATGACCATTTCCAAGTTCATCTGAAAGTCACAATAACATCCTAATCTAGAAATATCACACCATTCCTTCATTGTTGCTAGGTTAAAATCCTGTAACTCACTACCTAACAACATTGAATATCATCACGACATGGACTGCAGTGACTCATCACTAACTTCTCCACCGCCTGTGAGTGCTCGCCTTGCCAAAGACAGCTATATTCTTTTTTTTAATTGATTTTCAGTCCCTGTGTAATGTTTCTTAATGTTGCCCTAGGTTGATGATATTCTTTCACTGGATCCTTTTCCTCCCCAAACCATTGATTTCAGCTTCGGCCACAATTAGTCATCATTCCCTCTCGCTTTTCAAATTCTCCTCACTCTCCCCAAGTACTGTTCATTGGGTCTCCATGTCAAGACACCCAGTATACACTATGTACAGAACCAATGAGCCTTGAAATAACAATTACAAATCTTGGAGCTCAGCCAAGCATTCATAATGAGCTCATTTGGAGAAACAGATGTCTGACCATCTGTCTCTGTTCATACAGTTCCCAAATGGTTTCTGTGAATGGTTGATTGAACTCCAACATTCACAAATGGATTAGCTCAGCAGGGCATCTGTGTTGACAGGAGGAGGTGGATGTTTGTTTTGATTAAATGACATATTATGAGCTTACACTAAGTTGTGCTTTCTTTGAACTTTTTCTTTCAATGTCTATGTTTATTTGACAAAATTTAAAAGTGTGACATGTGGGATAGTTTCTGTTATTAATACTATGAGTAGCTCTGTCCAAATAACATCTTGATGGATTGTAAGAACAGTTTTTTTTAAAAAAAACTTATTTCAGAAGAAGTGTTTTTTTCCTTGGCAGCTCAAGACACACTATTGATATAATATGATGCATTTTGACAAGTGGATAGGGGCATTGCAAATAGATCAAACATATGATATTCTTTGGGACACAATTATTTTGGAGGAATCCAAAAATTTACTTCCTGACATCATGTGAACTCATGTAGAAGGGCAGAGAGTTAAAACTGTAAGAATAGCAGAGAAAATGGTAGGTGATTATGAGTTGGTTTATAAATCAATATTTGGCTTCTGTGGGTGGCACGGTGACTCAGTGGTTAGCACTGCTGCTTCACAGCACCAGGCAGAAGGGTTTGATTCCAGACCCAGAGGCTGTCTGTGTGGAGATTGCATGTTCTACCTATGTCGGCATGGGTTTCCTGAGGGAGCTCTGGTTTCCTCCCATAGTCCAAAGATGCAGTTTAGGTGGATTGGCTGTGCTAAATTTCCTATAGTGTCCAGGGACATGTAATTAGGTGGATTAGCCATGGGATATGCAGGGTTACAAGGATAGGGAAGGGGCATGCCTCTGGGTAAGACTCTTTGGAGGGTTGGTGTGGACTTGCTGGACCAAATGGCCTGCATCCACACTGTAGGGATTCTACGATTCTCTGATCCATTTCAATCTGTGAGTGATTGAAACTGGGGAAAAGAGAAATGCTCAGGTGGCAAGGAAAGGAGATCTCATCGAAGATGGTAAAGAGAGTTTACCATGTGGTAAAAAGGAAACCCATGAGGGGGAAAGAGAAGTGTAATAAATTCACTGTAAAACACATGATGTCACAGTGTTGTCGGTTTAGAAAAAGCACAGCAAAGATGAATGTGGGAAAATAGGCTAAGCCATTGAGTTTTGTTCAAGTGGTAAAGGAAAGCACAGTGGAAGCTAGAAAGAATCTACAACCTGCTTAGGGATTAGTTGAGAAGAAAGTGCCGCATCTCTTTAAAAATTTACTTGCGTGGGTAACGTTTCCTCATGTATGCCAGGAGGAGTAGACAAAAACAATTAAGATTTTAAGAGATACTGGAGCAAGTCAATCTGAGGGTGAGAGATGAAGAGACATGTAATTCTGGGGCATTTCCAGAAAAGGTGGCAATATGGATTTCATGGTGAAAACAGCAAGAGTTAGTTCCATTATATAAAGTGAAGCTGGAGTGTCTGCTGAAAAGTGGTTAGTTGGTGGTAGGAGTAATAGAGAAATTCTCAGTTCCAGAAACATAGCTTATCTTTGGTAATGATATAGCTGGATCACAGGTGGAAGTGATGGCAACTGTGATTGAAAAGTCAGTGGAAAATCAGATAACTGAGGTGTGACAGGAAGCATACCTTGGGATTTTTACTGACTGTGTGATAACAAAACCACAAAGTCATAGGCAGAAGCAGGAGGAGATATCAAAGAGTAAAGATAAGGAAGTTCAAGCTCAATTATCAGAAACTATGTGTGATCAAAAGGTTGAGGAAAAACGGGAACAGGTGGAAGACAAAACGGATATTTTTAGTTCACAGAAATTAGCTGAATTACAACAGAAAGATGAAAATCTACTGCAGTTGTACCATAAAGCGTACACTGAAAAATGAAATGGGTGTATCCCAGAATGTTTCTATCTTAAAAATGACATCTTGATGAGGAAATGGAGTTCATCACATATTCAGGCAGATGAAAAATGGGCAAAGGTTCAAAAAGTTGCATTGCTGGTGGGTTATAGAAAGGAGGTGTTGTGGGTAGCATATGAATTACCAGTAGGAGGTCATTTAAAGTAAGGAAAACTCAAACCAAATACAAAAGCATTTTTATTAGTCTGGACTGCATAAAGTTACGGTTAAATTTTGCCAGACATGTCATAAATGCCAGGTAATTGGAAAACCTCCAGCAGCGACAAAACCAGCACCCTTAAAACCTATTACCGCATTTGAAGAATGTTATATGAGTTTTAATTGATTGCATAGGGCTCCACAAAAAGTGGGAATTAATATTCGTTGACCAGAATGGACATGTCTACCAAATTTCCAGAGGCCGTTCCGTTACAAAGTATCACGGCTAAAAGGATTGTAGAAGAGTTACTCAATTTCTTTTACTAGATATGGACTGCTCATAAGAAATACCATCAGATCAAGAGTCAAAATTTACACCAAATTCATTCAAGGATAGCTTAGGAATAATACAATTCAAATCCACTGCCCACCATTCAGAATCGCAGGGAGTATTAGAACTGAGGCATCAAATAGATTATTGGGGGCCAATTGTCAAGGCTTTCCAGAGGATTGGGGTAGAGGACTTCCATTTGTACTTTCTGCAATTCGGAATCCACCTAATGAATCAAATAAATTCAGTCCATTTGAATTAGTTTTTAGGCATGAGGTGAGAAGACCATTGAAATGGATGAAGGAGAAATTGGTGAGTCCTGGTTCAGAGGCTATATATTTGGACTACATGTCAAATTTCAGGAAAAGATTAACAGAGTGGGTGAGTCGGGTAGACAGCATTTGGAAGTAGCACAGAATGTGATGAAATGGGAAGCAGGCAAGAGATCAAACATTTGTAATTTTGTTGGCATTATTTCCAGTGGTAGATGAACATTTAAGGTGAGGTTTAGTGAGCCTTATCAAATCAAAAGGAAATTGAATGAGGTGAATTGTTTGATAAAAAAAAGGCCAGAGTGAAAGAATATTTTCAAAAGATTTTTGACAGGGAAGAAAAGCAACAGGAGAATGTGTTAGTGGTTACAACACACAGGGAAGAACCAAGTTCAGGGGATTCCGAATTGGACATTTCTCAAACTAAATTAGGCAATGAAGAAATTCTCAAAAATTGGGATAACTTATTGAGTTATCTTCCAGAGGAAAACGGATATGACATAAAAGACTTATTGCAATCACATGGGGAGATTTGTGGGATTAAGCTGGGAAGTACTAATCTAATTATGCATGATGTACATATTGGAAATGCTGGTCCAAATAAGGAGCATGCTATAAACCTAACCCTCTAAAGTTGGCACAGGTTCCAAAACAGATTGGACACATGCTCAAAGACAATATAATTGAAGTGAGTTGCCATGAATGAAGCTCATCCACAGTAGCAGTACCAAAACCAGATGGTACTAAACGAAAACAAAGTGTGAAGCTGGATGAACACAGCAGGCCTAACCTCACTGCGAAGCCTCTTCCAGGGATGCCTAACCTGAAGAAGTTACCCTCCGGACCAACCTCAGGGAATCTCTCTCCCATTGATACTCTCTCCACCTATCTTCTTTACTCTCCATCTTCGGTCCGCCTCCCCCTCTCTCCCTATTTATTCCAGTTCCCTCTCCCCATCCCCCTCTCTGATGAAGGGTCTAGGCCCGAAACGTCAGCTTTTGTGCTCCTGAGATGCTGCTTGGCCTGCTGTGTTCATCCAGCCTCACATTTTATTATCTTGGAATTCTCCAGCATCTGCAGTTCCCATTATCTCTGATACTATTTTAACCTCACTGCGAAGCCTCTTCCAGGGATGCCTAACCTGAAGAAGTTAACCTCCTCCCTCCGGAACAACCTCAGGGAATCTCTCTCCCATTGATACTCTCTCCACCTATCTTCTTTACTCTCCATCTTCGGTCCGCCTCCCCCTCTCTCCCTATTTATTCCAGTTCCCTCTCCCCATCCCCCTCTCTGATGAAGGGTCTAGGCCCGAAAAGTCAGCTTTTGTGCTCCTGAGATGCTGCTTGGCCTGCTGTGTTCATCCAGCCTCACATTTTATTATCTAGGCCAAGTAGCATCTCAGGAGCACAAAAGCTGATGTTTCGGGCCTAGACCCTTCATCAGAGAGGGGGATGGGGAGAGGGTTCTGAAATAAATAGGGAGAGAGGAGGAGGCGGACCGAAGATGGATAGAGGAGAGGATAGGTGGAGAGGAGAGTATGGGTGGTGAGGTGGGGTGGGAATAGGTCAGTTCAGGGAAGACGGACCGATCAAGGAGGTGGGATGAGGTTGGTAGGTGGGAAATGGAGGTGTGGCTAGAGGTGGGAGGAGGGGATAGGTGAGAGGAAGAACAGGTTAGGGAGGCGGGGACAAGCTGGGCTGGTTGCGTGGTGCAGTGGGGGGAGGGGACAAGCTGGGCTGGTTTTGGGAAGCAGTGGAGGAGGGAGAGATTTTGAAGCTTGTGAAGTCCACATTGATACCATTGGGCTGCAGGGTTCCCAAGCGGATTATGAGTTGCTGTTCCTGCAACCTTCGGGTGGCATCGTTGTGGCACTGCAGGAGGCCCATGATGGACATGTCGTCTGAGGAATAGGAGAGGGAGTTAAAATGGTTTGTGACTGGGAGGTGCAGTTGTTTATTGCGAACCGAGTGGAGGTGTTCTCAATCTCAGGCAACCAGCTAGAAACTGATGTCATCTCAGGCAACCAGCAAGAAACTGATGTCCACTTCAAGCCCACCAACTTCCACAGCTACCTAGAATACACACCCTCCCGCCCACCCCCCTGCAAAAATTCCATCCCCTATTCCCAATTCCTTCGCCTCCACCGCATCTGCTCCCAGAATGAGGCATTCCACTCCCGCACATCCCAAATGTCCACGTTCTTCAAGGACCGAAACTCTACCCCCCCACATTTCCCCCCCCCCCCACCCCGCAGTGGTCAAGAACGCCCTTGACTGTGTCTCCCGCATTTCCCGCAACACATCCCTCACACCTCACCCCCGCAATAACTGCTAAAACAGAATCCCCCTCATCCTCACACAGCGCCTGACCAACCTCTGGATACAACGCATCATCCTCCGACACTTCGACCATCTGCAATCCGACCCCACCATCCAAGACATTTTTCCATCCCCACTCTTGTCTGACGTCCGGAGAGGCCACTCTCTCCGTGACTCCCTTGTCCGCTCCACACTCCCCTCCAACCCCACCACACCCGGCACCTTCCCCTGCAATCACAGGAAGTGCTACACTTGCCCCCACACCTCCTCCCACACCCCTATCCCAGGCCCCAAGATGACTTTCCATATTAAGCAGATGTTCACCTGTACATCTGCCAATGTAATATACTGTATCCACTGTACCTGGTGTGGCTTCCACTACATTAGAGAAACCAAGCGGAGGCTTGGGGACCACTTTGCAGAACACCTCCGCTCGGTTCGCAATAAACAACTGCACCTCCCAGTCGTGAACCATTTTAA
Source organism: Stegostoma tigrinum (assembly GCF_030684315.1). NCBI lineage: Eukaryota > Metazoa > Chordata > Chondrichthyes > Orectolobiformes > Stegostomatidae > Stegostoma > Stegostoma tigrinum. The sequence continues at coordinate 57,935,714 of NC_081363.1, read as the reverse complement.
CTCTCCTTCCCATTCCTCAGACGACACGTCCGTCATGGGCCTCCTGCGGTGCCACAATGATACCACCCAAAGGTTGCAGAAACAGCAACTCATATTCCGCTTGGGAACTCTGCAGCCCAATGGTATCAATGTGGACTTCACAAGCTTCAAAATCTCCCCCTCCCCCACTGCATCCCAAAGCCAGCCCAGCTCATCCCCGCCTCCCTAACCTGTTCTTCCTCTCACCTATCCCCTCCTCCCACCTCTAGCCACACCTCCATTTCCCACCTACCAAACTCATCCCGCCTCCTTAGCCTATCCGTCCTCCCTGGACTGACCTATCCCCTCCCCACCTCACCACCCATACTCTCCTCCCCACCTATCTTCTCCTCTATCCATCTTCAGTCCTCCTCCCCCTCTCTCCCTATTTATTTCAGAACCCTCTCCCCATCCCCCTCTCAGATGAAGGGTCTAGGCCTGAAATGTCAGCTTTTGTGCTCCTGAGATGCTGCTTGGCCTGCTGTGTTCATCCAGCTTCACACTGTGTTATCTTGGGTTCTCCAGCATCTGCAGTTCACATTATCTCTGGTACTCAACGATTGTTTGTGGACTATCACAAAGTCAATGCAGTTACAAAATCTGATTTATATCCTATTCCACATTTAGAAGACTGTACTGAGAAGGTGGGACAAGCACTTTATATTTCTAAATTGAGCTTACTCAGAGATACTGGCAGGTATCTTTATCTAAAAGAGCCAAGGAAATTTCAGCTTCCATAACCCCAAATGAAGCAGCATGGTAGCTCAGTGCTTAGCACTGCTGCCTCACAGTGCCAGGGATCAGGTTCAACTCAATCCTGGAGTGAATATCTGTGTGGAGTTTGCATATTCTCCCCGTCTCTGCATGGGTATCCTCCAGGTGCTTTGGATTCCTCCTGCTGTCCAAAGATGTGCAGGTTAGGTGGATTGGCCATGCTAAATCTCCCATTGTGTCCTGGGATGTGTAGGCTAGGTAGATTAGCTATGGGAAATGCAGAGTTACAAGTAGAGGGTAGCGGGGTGTGTCTGAGTGGAATGCTCTTCACAGGGTTGATGTGGACTCAATAGGTGGGATGGCCTACTGCCACACTGTAGGATTCTATGTTCTATGAATGGACTGTACCAGTTTAAAGTCACGATATTTGGTGTGTAAAATGCAACAGCCACATTTCAAAGACGAATCAATAAAGTCATTTTGGGATTATACAATTGCATGATATACATTGATGGTCCAGTGATTTTTAGTCACACATGGATGGAACATTTACAGCATCTATCAGAATTCTTCGATTGACTTTGGGAGGTAGGCTTGGTGAAAAACCTGACTAAGAGTGAGCTGGCTAAAGTCCAAACCATGTACCTGGCCCATGTTATTGGACATGGACAGATGGCTCCTTAGGGGGTGAAAACAAATTGAGGATTTTCCCACACCATCCATGAAAATGGAAGTACTACAATTCCTGGGATTGAGTGGTTTTTATCAAAAGATTGTGCCAAATTTTAGTGGTGTGGTTGCTCCACTATATGACTTGTTGAAGAAGTGCAGAAAATTTCAGTAGACCAAGGAAGGTCGGAAAGCTGTGTTAACCACTGCCTCAGTGTTAAGCACAACTAATTACGCAAAGCCATTCAAAGTAGTTATCGATGTAAGTGTTGTGCATGTTTGTGCTGTGCTTTTGCAAGAAGATGATGAGAAGATAGAAAGACTGATTGGGTATTTCCCCAGAAAATTGAATAATCATCAATAGAATCATTCCACAATTGAGAAGAAAACCTCAAGAACATCGTGTCAGCGCTGCAACATTTCAACATTTGTGCTGCCAGTGATGTTTCTGAGACAATAGTATATACTGATCATAACCCTTTAATGTTTTTGGAAAAATTTAAGGATAAAAATTCAAGACTGTTTAGATGGAGCATGATTTTGCAGCCATTCAACTCAAAAATTATTCACATTGCAGGACAAGAGAACACAGTTGCCGACATATTGTCACAACTTTAATGAAAACAGAGGCATTTGGTGGCAGGAAGGAAACAGACTGAAATGGATCGTGGTAGAGGACGTTTGCATGCTTAGAGTCAATGTAATGTATATGTATTGTAGTATGCTAATAGTTTAAGACTAAAGTTTTTTAAAACTAAAGCCACCCTTGTATATTGATGGTCCATTTCTTTTTAAGGGGGGGGGTGTGAAATTACCATGAATTTAAGAGGTGTATTTTGTCCTTTTTCTTTACGAAGGAAGATTGAGACAGAAGTGACAAGCAGTCTGCTCCAAAGCCAATAAAGTAAAGCCAAAGCTTGTGAGGCCTTGGTGTTTTTTTTTAAAGTTGGAACAATACGAACAACCTGAATGGGTGGGATCGAGCTCCTACAGAACCAGGTTTTTATTTTATTTTTAGCCATCAGTAGCAGTTCCTGGAGTCTTGAGGCTGGCTGTGGAAGATCCTATTCCTCCCTCTGTTACGGCTTAAAGATAGGGTTCTCTTCCTGTTGCTAGAATTGCATGTGAGACAATCTATTTCTGAATAGATTGAATTTGCCTTCGAGAACGGGTATTTATGGAATGATACTATATTGGAACAGTTAATTAGTAGTAGTTAATATATTATTTGTTAAGCATTTCAGTAGAGTTACAGCTAAGCCAATTCTTTTCTTTTTCTTTTGTCTATATTTTAACTGTAGTATAAAGTGTGTTTTGATTAACTTCAAGTAGTTTGACCAGTCAAATTGCATCTGAAATGCAACACGTTACACTTATCTTTAAAATAAGAAAAAGTTAGGGTTTAGACTATCTTCTTAATATATTTTGAGGGAATTTGGACTGCTCCATATCAAGCAGGATTGCCTAAGGCTTGTCTTCAGTTCAGTCCATACGTAACTTGCTTCATCAACAAATCAGCATTTTTGTTGTATGCACAAGATTTCAAAACATTAAACTGCCACTGGAAAAACCTGATTTCACAAGCAACAGTAGCTTTTATCACTTCATCAGTTCAATTTGTGTCACACATTAAAAACTGTTCAGCCTCTCATTGACTTCAGGCCTTTGTCAATTAAAACGTTGGTACTTCAAGATATAAAAACAGACCTTGATGCCTTCTGAGATAGTTCGAGATCAATTAGTCAGTCAGGTTTTGCTTCATCATGGAGGAATTTACAAAGTGCCATCTGCTGGAAGCTAATCTGCAGACAATACCAACCGTATAAATAGCACTGTGAGATGGCATGGATGACACCACAGCCAGAACTTGTATTCCACAAGGCTTTTTCATGCTTCTCCGAAGATACGAGTAATGTCAGTCATAGCAATACAGATGAAACAAGTAGATCACTGAAAATTTAGCTTGAGCCTTGTCAGACTTGCTTTGTGATTTTCATAAAGTTTCATGTAGAGTTTCTCTCTAAAGGCTGAATAAATTTTCTCACACGATGATCCCAAACCTGCCTCACTAAGTAAGCACCACGCCTCTCTCATCCAATGCTTGCTGAATTCACCCATTCATAGCAAGTGGAAGTACTCACAATTGCCAGGATATCCTGGGATTTCTAGTGCTTGCACTACAGTTAAATGGCCTCTGTGCTCCCAGTCAAACACTGGTAGTCTGCAGCTGCCCTGTATGATTGGGGATATTTGCCTCAGACACTGTAGACAAGGAAGCATTGGCATCCATTTTTACAGAGAGGGACAAAAAGGTTCTGTCAGTTAGGGTGGTGCGGCGGGGGGATGTCTTCTTCCCCAGCACTGATAGAGGAAGAGACCAGGCCCTACCAATCTGTTCAGTGCAATCTCCATGGTCTGGTGAAATGCCAGCAGTGCCAAATGAAGGTCAATGACCTATGCCATTCTACCACTCATCTTCTGTTTGCTACCTCATAGCCTCTTGGTCTCTGCTACTGCACTTACATCTTATCAAGGCTCATGCTCTACCACTATCACTGTTGCCTGCAACATTGTCCCTCACTCACTCTCACCTCCTCCTCAGTCCCCACGTAATTAACAGTCCATAGCTTCTGTGCTGCTAACTCACTCACTCGGAACAGCCAACAACATTTTCAACATAATGACTAAGCTTCCAGAGAATTCTAAAGATTTACTCTCCTTTGAGTGATGAAATCCTCCTCATCTCAGTCCTAAAAAGCTTGCCCTTTATCGCACGACTATGTTCCCTGCTTTTAGACAGCCAGCCATGGGGAACATCCTTTCAGTATCAATGAGATCACCTCTTATCCTTCTAACAGTGAGATAATACAGGCTCAGTGTCCTCAAATATTTCCTCATAGAACAGCCCCACCAACCCAGGAAATAATCTGATGAACCTTGGCTGCACACGCTCTTTAGTAAACATATCTTTACTTAGATACGATGATCAAATTTGCACACAGTATTCCAGCTTCTACATTCCCTCTAAGCCGGGTGGGGCCATGGTCTAGCGGCCGCTCGAAGGCTTAGCATATGCCGAGCAATGTCATTCTGAGAACTGAATTCTAGTTTTGGAAACCTCTGCCATAGACAGACCTCAGAGGAAAAATAATCAAGAGGGAGCACCATCCAAGTTCGGTCTCATCGATGTTTTATACGATTGAGACTAGACATAGTTAATCCTGTACTCAAATCCTTTTGCAGTACACTATCTGCCTTCCCAATTGTTTGATGCATCTGCATGTGACCCTTCAGAGGCTTATGAACACTTTTAGAAACTTCCCAATTTTACACAATTTAAGAAATACTCCTCACTTTCCTTCCTCCCATCAATTTGGATAATTTCACATTCATTAGCATTATATTCCCTCTGCCATGTTCTAGTCCATTCACTCTGTCCAAGCTGCCTTAAAGCCATAAGTCCACAAGAAATAGGTTCAGGAGTAGACCATTCAGCCCCTCAAGCCTGCTGTCACATCCAATAGGATGGTGTTTGATCTGATATTCCTCATGTCCACTTTCCTGTCCATTCCCCATAAACCTTGACTCTCCTACGGATCAAGAATCTAACCATCTCAGCCTTAACACACACAAGGATTCTGTCCCCACAGCTCTCTGACACAAGGAGTTCCAAAAACTCAGAAACCTCTGAGAGAAGAAATTCTTCCTCATCTCAGTCCTAAATTGACACTGCTTTATTCTGAGACTATGTTGTTTGGTCCTGGTGGGCTCCTTGAGGGAAAACATCCTTTCAGCAATTACGCTGTCAGGCTGTTAAGTATTTTAGATGTTTCAATTAGATCATCTTTCATTCTTCTAAATCCCAACCTGCTTAACTATTGCTCATACGATGATCCCCCCATTACTGGGAATCATGTTGGTGGCTCTATCAGCCTTTTTGCATCATCCTCAAAACACATTTTCCCATCTGGTTCTGTCTCATCTGCAAACTTGGAAATATTATAACTGATCCCCACATCCAAATTATTAGTACAGTTTGTGAACAGCTGGGCTCAAGCAGCGATCTTTGTGATAACCCACTAGACACATTCTGCCAACCTGATAACAGTCTATTTATTCCTATTCCCTGCTTGACTTATGTTAACCAATTCTCAATCCTTATGCTCTACCTCACGTGTTGTAATTTTCCTTGATTAACTCCTGTATGATAACTTATTGAAAGTCTTGTGAAAATCCAAATGAAACACATCTACTTGTTTCCCCTTATCCACTCTGTTAGTACATCCTCTAACAATTCTGTTGAACACAACTTCCTCTTAATAAATCCATCTTATCTCTGCTCAATCACATCATTATTTTCTGAGTGCCCGGTTATCACATTCTTTATAAATAGATTCCAATATTTTGCCTACTACTGATGTCAGACTAACAGGTCTGTCGTTTGGTCCTGGTGTCCCCAATGAGGGAAAACATCCTTTCCGTATTTACCCTGTCAAGCCCTTAAGAATCTTAAATGTTTCAATTAGATCATCTCTCATTCTTCCAAATCCCAACCTGCTTAACTATTGCTCATAAGATGATCCCTCCATTACTGGGGATCATCATGGTGGCTCTATCAGCCTTTTTGCATCATCCTCGCAACATATATTCCCATCTGGTTCTGTCTCATCTGTAAACTTGGAAATATTATAATTGATTCCTACATCCAAATCATTAGTACAGATTGTGAACAGCTGGGCCCTGTTTTCTCCTCCCCTCCATTCTTAAATAATGGGGTTATGTTAGCAATCTTCTAATCTACAGGCACTGTTCCATATCTTTGGAATTTTGAAACATGATCATCATTGTCTCAACAGCTACCAATTTCAAAACTCTGCAATGCAGATCTCTGCATCCCACAGATTTCTCAGTTTTCAATCTCATTAATTTCTCCAATACTAATTTTTCTACTAATATTAATTGCTTTCAATGCCTCGTTCTAATTGCTCCCTTCCATTTCCATTATAACATTGCAATTTCTTGTATTTTCCATCAGGAATTCAAATACAAAGCAATTACTTAGCTTCTCTACAATTTCCATATTTCTTACTATACATTCTCCTGTCTCTGCCTGAATTAAAAGACATTTGGTTTTGCTAATCTTTCTCTTTTTGAATACTTATAGAAGCTTTTGCAGCCCATATTCATGTTTCTTACTAGCTTGCATTCATGTTACCTTTATTCATCAGTCTTTGGTCCTCCTTTCTTTCATTCTAAAGTGTCGCATACCTTAGGCATTCTCAGTTTGTTTGGAAAGTTCATTAATCACCTCCTTTGACCTAATACTAAAATTTCTTTGTTAGCCATGGTCAGAGAATGTGTTTTCGTGCTTTAAAAGAATGTTTGTTTGTTGTACATAATGCACTATTTCATTAAATTCTAGCTATTACCCACCTCTACCTTTTAACAGATTCTAATGTAGTTTCCCATTCCAGCACAGCCAACTTGCCCCAAATACCGTCATAGTTTCCTTCACTTAGACTCAAGGCCATAGTTTCAGGTTGAACAACATAATTTTTAAATTGAATGCGAAATCTCCATAGCCGGTGTGATGGCTTAACGGTCCTTTTAAACATGGTTATTAATTAACCCTTTTCATTGTATGAAAATATGATCTTCTGTTCCCTTATTCATTCCTCAATATATTGCTCCAAAAAAAGCCATAGATATGCTAGGCATTCATCCTCCACATCATTGATGCTCGGTAGGTTTACCCAATCTACATGTAGTTTGAAGTTATGATTACTGGATTAATCTTGTTATATGTACCATTAATATGCTGATATACATCATGTCCTACATTGCCACTACTGTTTGGTTGCCCATTGCTATTTCTTAGCTCCACATAAACAGTTTTGACATCTTGTTCTTCTAATTTAAAACTCACTCTCGTTAATGTACTGATCTCATCCTTTACTATCAGTTCTACCTCACCTCTTGTTTTGTCTGTCATTCCTATTTGTCTAATATTCCAGAACACTCAGTTCCCAATTTTGAACTCCCTGCAGCCATTTCCCATAATGACATTGAGATCATACCTGTTTATTTCAATGTGTGACATCAATTCATTTACCATGTTGTGAATGCTGTGTGCATTCAGATACAGGGTCCCGAGTTCAGTCTTTGTCTTTGTTTCAATTTCACGTTGGCATTTGTCTCTGCTGTCTTGCAATTTCATTACCTTTCTACTTTTCATTGCCAACTTTGTTTTTCTCCAAGCTGAATTTCATTTCCGATTCCCATTCCCCTACATGTAAGTTTAAATCCTACTAACAGCACTAGCAAGTCAGTCTGTTAGGATATTTATCCCAATTCTGCCATTTTCAAGTCTTACCTTTATTGAACTGATTTCACTTCAGAAATCTAAAGCCTTCCTTTCTAGGCCATTTCTGCAGCCATGTGTTTATTTGTTCAAATTTATAATTTCTGTATTCACTAGCATGAGTGTTTAGGAGATTAATGCCTTAAAGGTTTTTATTTTTCAAGTTCTTCTCTAGCTCCCTAAACTCTGTTTCAAGCTCTCATCCTTCTTACTAACTATGTAATTGCTACTAATGTGGACCATAACTTCTGGCAGTTCTTCCTCCTCCAAATGAATCTCCTGCATTTGTTGGTGACATCCTTAATCCTGACACTAGATTGGCAAAACGTCATCCTGGAGTCACATGTTCCTTTGTAGTTCTGCCCAAATGAATACAATGCAATTGCACAAAACGGCACAAAAAACATTTTTTGGAGAACTAAAAGTGGAAAGTAAAATAAAACTATGTTATGAATATAATGAAGATGACAAAAAAAATGAATGCTTCGAAGTAAGAACTTTTCTCTGGTAATTTGGAATGCCTCTTTTATAATACAATAAAAAACTTCACCTTCTGTGCTCCTTTCAATGTAATGTTCTTTTGTTATAGTCATAGCATGAAGGTTCTCTTTTTAAAAGGCAACACTATTGTAATCCCTATTACTTTAGGAATACAAAACCCAGTAATTTACTAAGCATGTATCCTCATTTATTCCAAGTATAGTTAAATATATTCAGTTTGTGAGATTTAAGCAGTGAGATCATCGGAAAACCAGAGTGAGACACAGAACATGAGATGTTGCTGCTGATGGTAATGGACAGGCTGGTACTGGAGGAAGGAATTGTTGTAGGACCAACCAGCTTATATCTCTGCCGAGCTGATAACCCTGAGGATCTCAGCCTCCTGAAACCTACATTTAAAGGAACTTTTTGGAATACCACAACCTTCAACTATTCCAAGGAATAAGGTGTAGATGACAACCCAATTGAAAGTGTTGTTAGCCACAGACTTCTGCTTTGTATGGCTATTTCCTCAATTTTAGTATACCATGAAGCATATGGCAATCACAGGAACATCTGCAGGAGAACGTATCACCACTCTAAACCTGCACCCATCCTCACCATGCCAGACCATACTGATGTGGGGTTTCAAGTGAATTACTTTAGCTGCTGCTGCACTAGTAAGTAATGATTCTGAAGGAATTTCTAGCAGCAAAGGTAAGATAACTGTCCTACCTCCCATTATATTAAAATATCAGGACTCATGTATCAACTCATCAAAGGCATGAAGAGAACCAAATTGAGGACAGGTCATTCATGCAGTTGCAGACATAGGTTGTAACCGGCATTATGGGCCAATGACCTATTTCTGAGCTGTAACAATTCTGTGATTCTGGGATTATGTCAAGATGTTCAGCACAAAATTTCAGAGCTATCTCAATTTTAAATTTTTCTGAATTAGCTGTTCTAAAATAAAATTATAAAATTCCATTTATATCGGTTATATTTGATCACTCATGATTCATAGGTTTTGTATTTACTGAGGTATCTAAGTATCTCCATTGGCAAATAGTAGTAGATAGTAGAGGGTATTGTGACAGTGACAGAACCAAACACATCTGCTGATAGTAATTTTAACCTCTGAAACTGAACAGTTAAGCGTCCTTTAATACTTTTTAATACTCTGCCGGTAATGTGGAGCTGATGGCCGAACTGATTAATTCCAGTCAAAAGAACCGAAGATGCTCCAAGCCACTTCAAATGGGCAATAAAATTCCTTTTTAAAATGCAGTAAAATTACTGTCATTCGTTTCATTGTCCCTGGAAAAAATAAAAATGAGGCAAGTATCTTACCCCTGGCCTCGCTCAAACAACCTCAGGGAAATGTGTTTCTCTACCGACGTCAAATGAGGACTGGATTCAGTTTGGTTGTGATGGTTTCTGTGGTCAAGAGGCCTGCCCAACATTTATTGTCCGTGCCAAGCATTGTTCATCGTGGTGAACAAGTGTTGCCACAGGCCAGCCTGACTCATCTTCATACCAAAAACCCGGGGTTGGGGGGGTGGGGGTGGAAGAGAGAGAAATACAACTTCTTTACGGTATCTATTTCATTCTTTAATTGCAACATGGGTTGGCAAATCCTATTGTTGAAACTGTATTTTTATTTTATCCAATACAATCTCTTGACATCAAAAACGACTGACCTTGATTTTAACGGAAAGCTCACATACTACTCCCCACTATTAATCAAACCTTCTGTGGTTATGAAAATGGTACCTTGCAGTCAACTACAGAAAAAAAACGCAGTGGTTATTCTGACTGTCTCCAACTTGCATTCTTCTGCATTGGTCTGAGCTTGGTTCAAAGACTGGATTGAGCTCACCTTCAGAAGGGAGACTGGGGGAGGCTCAGGTTATCCTTCTTTCCACACAAGTTGTGCGAGCGGGTTGTTGCACGCCGACAGCTGGCCAGCCTCAATGGAGTGAACTGAATTGCTGTTTGTCATGTCCTTGAGCTTTGTTTCTTTCCCACCGATCCCGATCCGGGCTTTGCCGCTCCAGGCCCGACCGTCGGTTGAGGATTGTTGGGACGCCGTTGCTTGGTAACCGGGAACCTTTTGCGCGAGGCTGGTCGCCACTCCTCGGGCTTGAGTTCCTGCGCTGGAGATTGCCTGCCTCGCAGTTACCCAGCGGCCTCTGTGTCTATCGCAACAATGTCAGCCTCCCCAGGAATTCACTCCTTCACTGTTGCACGCAAACTCACCGCATTCGTGTCTCTCTGAAGTTTCTGTAAAATCAGCAGCAAATTCGTTGAATGTATCTAAACTTCTCCTACTTTCGGTTATTTGTGCTTTTACCCTTTATTGCTCAGGGATGTAATAAGTCTTAATACGAGGTTAAATCGTAGTTATCTTTTAAGTTTGGTTTGATGTTCCTGCTACATAGTGGATCAGTCACACAGGCAGGTGGAGAAAAAGGCAGGTCATTTTAATGTAATGTTTACTGGTCAAAAGCTTCGGTTTGCAATAACCGAAGGCCTTGCATTTAGAAAGCGCCGTTAATGCTAATGTACATGTTCCAAGTAATTAGCAGGATTGCAACCTGATGAACATTCACAACATGACAAACCATGATGGAGACTTGACGATAGATGACTAAAAGCCTGGCAAACAGGGTAAAGAAACATTTTTAAAGAAGAGATCAGTGGAGAGTGGAAGAGGTTGACATAACTTTCTCGTTAATAATGTCAGGACTAACCTACCTGGTTTACTAATGTCGTTAAGGGAAGGAAATCTGTCTAGTTTAGCCTACATTTGACTCCATACCCACAGCAATGGGGTTATCTCTTAGCTGCCCTCTCGGCAATTAGACATGGTTAATAAATGCTGGTCCAGCCGGTGATGCCGACGTCCCATGATTGAATAATGAAAAAGAAACTAAAAGCATAACTGGCATTTGTGGAAGGGAGTGGGGCATGTGGAGCCAAGGGAGTGGGAAGTGCCGCAGAGGGCAGTGTGAGAGGAACTTTCTTATAGGGGCCTGGAAATTATCCATGTAGTTTGAATAGGGAGAGGCAAAGTTGTAAACATGACGATGAGAAAGTAAAAATCGGCTGTTAGTGAACCAAGAGCCAACCGAAGTCTGTCTGTGAATGTGGCTTAGTACAATTTGGGATACAGGGAGAGATGTTTGGGTGAATTTAAACTCTGAAGGACGGAGAATAGGCTGCCAGCAGGAAACATTGAAACAAATGAGGCTTTAGGTAACTTTAGTGTAACTTAAGTGCAGAAGCAACCAAGTTGAAGCAGGGGGTGACCACGAGAGATATTATGCACATTATCTTTGATAGATATGAGCTAGAAACTCTGCTCAGGTTCAACTGAGACTGACTGTCAAGGAAGGCGATCGATAACGCTAATGTGCTGGAGTTATCACGGGAAGTAGCAAAACTGGGTGACCTCATCCTACATGTGTAAATTGAGCTCATACGTCACGATCGTGTTACCTGGGGACAGTATGTAGATAAGATACTGGAGTTGACTAAAAGCATATCCCTGGAGGACTTCAGAAGTAATTAATGTTTTGCAGATTGTTTCCTTGCTAAGACTGGACAGGTATAAGCAAAAACAGACAAGCTTGGGCCATTTGATTAGTTAGAAGAGATAGGAATAAGTCACTGAAAAAAGTGGTTTTTTTCATCAAGGTTTAATAAAGGTGAGTGAATAGAAATTAACTGGCGTGTGTGGGTGTATGCCTGCATGTGTGCGTATGTTTTAAGTAATATATGTAGTCTTCCATTATGCATACTGTACTACTGACTTTTCATACTTCAAATTGCATACATTTTACAATTTCATAATTCTTTTTCATAAATCCAGCTCCTCTGTGGAAGTGTTTTTGTCTCTTACAATTTTTTTTAATCTATTATCCAGGATGTGGGCCCAATGGTTAGCACTGCTGCGTCACAGCGCCAGGGACCTGGCTTTGATTCGAGCCCTAGGCGACTGTCTGTGCGGAGTTTGCACATTCTCCCCGTGTCTGCATGGGTTTTCTCCAAGTACTGTGGTTTTCTCCTACAATCCAAAAATGATTTCGTTGGATTGACCATGCTAAATTGCCCACCGTGCCCAGGGGTGTGCGGATTGGGTAGATTAGACTCGAGAAACGCAGGGATAGGCTTGGGCGCGTTAGGGAATGGTGTGGGTGGGAATCTCTTCAGAAGTTAGTGTGGACTCGAAGGGTTGAATGCCCTGCCTCTACACTGTAGGGATTCTAAGATTAACTTTCAGAGGCATAGCTCGTTTCATGGACCATATGCAATCTGGACTTAGACAGGCCTTTCTCAATGCATTTAAAAACTGAAATGAATTTTCTGCAAAATTACATCCGATACACTTGAATCACTTTGCTGTCTAACGTATTTGGTTGTCTCAGCATGTACTTAGAGTAATACAGCATTGAAACAGACCCTTCGGTCCAACTCCATGCCGTCCACGTCCCTAAATTAACGCCCCACCTGCGTACATTTGGCCAATGTACCTCCAAACCTTTTCTAGTCTTGAATTTATCCTAATGTCTTTCAAACATTCCAACTGCACCTGCATTAAAATAATGTTTTTTTCTGATTGTGTTAATAAACAAATATTGACGTTTTGCTGAGACATTAATTCCATATGAAAAGTGACATTTAGCAAAAGACATACCTAATCACCAGAGGGGTAAGAACCTTTAAAAGTAAACTGCTAAACCACGAGAACTGTCACATTCCAAGAACAAGAGCTGTGAGGGATGAGAAAGGGCTGGAACTAATTGTGTATGTAGCTTGTTCAAAAAGTCAGCACAGACGCAAAGGGTTGACCACCTTCTGTGCTGTGTGATCCTCTAACCGAAAGCTTAGGGTGGCTCTGTGGCACAATGGACTTCTGGCGGTTGAAGAAATTCAAAGCTTCCGGGTTCGAGTCCCGGTGGAGTCGGTAATTTCAAGGTGGCACAGTGGTTAGCACTAGACCTGGGTTCGATTCCAGGCGACTGTCTGTGTGGAGTTTGGACATTCTCCCTGTGTCTGCGTGGGTTTGCTCTGGTTTCCTTCCACAGTCCAAAGATGTGCAGGCTAGGTGTAGATTGGCCGTGCTAAATTGCCTGTCGTGTTCGGGGATGTTTAGGTTCGCTGAGACAGACGTGGGGAAATGCAGGGGTAGGGGCTGGCTCAGTGTGGGATGCTGTTCGGAGGGGCGGTGTAGACTTGTTGGGCTGAATGGTCTGTTTTCACATTGTAAGGATTCTGTGGAGGGAAAAAAGTTCCAGAGCATGGGCATTATTGGCTGGACCAGCATATATTGCCTATCCCTGATCACTACTGGAAGGTGGTGGTCGCTGACTCCTTGAACCCGTGCATTTCATGTGGTGTAGGTGCGTCCACAGTGTTTGTTGGGGAAGTAGCTTCAGGATTTTGATTCAGTGAAGGAGCAATGGCTCCAAGTCAGAATGGCTGTAATCATTTTCATGATCAATAATCGAAAGTTAGCAATAAACAAAGCAAATAGATATGTTTTTAAATTGTATATAATTTTTCAAATACATATATGACGTTTCTTCAAGTTGCAGTCGGCGTTGTCAGGGTGATTAATTAGAATTTCTACAGATTGGAGGACAATCCTGGTTTAGTAATCCCAGCCCGCTCTTTCCTGTCGTTACAGCTGCAAGACCTTGGGTCTTAGTCTAAACTGACGAATACATAAACAGCTTCCGGTTGTAAGAATTCGAACAGAAAACAAAGAGATAGTGCGATGTAATTGTATCGAGCAGGTGTATATTCATCTTGTGTATGAACATCCACCTTCTGCCCTGCATAACTACTTGTACAAGTACTGAGACGAATACCGTCGTATGTGATGGCTATGTACGCATGAGTGCTTTGTGCGTGCTCATTCTATGTTCTTTCTACATTTTATGGCCACGGTAAATGGGTATGCACACCAAATATTACCGAACCTATTCCTCAGATATCCAACATCATCACGAACACAGCATAATGCCGCTTGAGTTTCGGTCCAGTAAGTAACGGGAAAGGACCAAGGAAACGAGTACATTTTCCAAATCCAAACTAAATTGTGTTTTGAAATTATTGGACCGAAGTCAAGGTTCCCATGGAGGAAACCTCAGCAGCATGCAGATGTTGCACCTTGTCCAAATTGCGATGATGTATTTTACTTTTTTTTTGCCTATCCTTTCTTTATAAGGTCAAATTTCCTTCGGGGGGGTTGCAATGACCATCATGGCGATAGCTACTTGACCTCTCAATCGAGGTCATCGTGGTGATATTGAACGCAGCAAAATGCAAATTGAATTGCTATTTGTTCCAGCTTTGTTTCAAGTCTTGCTATAATCTGTGTTGTCCGGATTCAAATCATCCCCTGGGCTTTTAGTTTTGAAAGGTGGAGTGTGGCTAATCAATGTAGGGAATAATTTCTGTACTTGGTAGCAGATTGAAGGCGGATCAAATACTTTGGTGACACAATAGGATGAAGTGATTACGAAATCAAATGCAGACACGCGGCCACAGAAATCCGCTTCCTTCGTGCTGTCGATTCTTGCATTCATGTTATGCAGTTTTAAAAGACTAAAAATAAAACTTGCTTCTGTACTATTAAATTAATCTACTCCTTTTCTCATTTGTTGAGCAATCTCTAAGTTTGAAATCGCCGCTGTTTCCTTTGAAATGCTGAAGTGGAAATTTGCCCTATTTGACCCCCGATTGACACAGGATCACTTGTTGGAAATGATCCTGACGAGGTAGCTTTAAACTATTCTGGGACCATTTTCAAACCGCAGCCTCCTTTAAATCGTTTATTTTTAAATAAAAGGACATATTCATTCTTGCTGGAGCATTACAAAATCCAATTGCACATGTAGACCTGTAAAAATCAGTGAAGTCTGGATTAGTATAAAGTAAAATATTGCTTAAGAACTATGCATTTCTTCTCATTCACCAGGCAGTGTCAACACCTCAGAAATTCTAATGTACGCCTCCTAGTTGATACCAAACCTTACACAAAAGTTTGACAAGTATGGGTAACAGGTTAAATTCAGCAATTACCTGAAATGTCTGTAACAAAACAAAAGCTGAGAAATCCTAATCAGTTTGAGAAATTAAGACAATTTAACAATAGTAAGAACAATGTTTAAATGCACAATATTTTACTTTCCTGGGTCACTTGAAATATTTAGAAAGTAATGTTTTCATCTGTATTTAAAAAGAGGAAAGATTGCCCTCACTGGAATTGGCTTTTCCCAGTTGGAAGGTACCTGTTACTTTGTTGCTAAAATGCCAGATGGACAAGTACATCTTCAGTCATTGTTATCGTTCTGGAGCAACTGATTATCAATTTACCTTGCTGCAAGAACAGTATTTTTAAAAAAAATAAATAAAATTTTTAATGTGTACATCACATTTGAATTATGCAAATAGATTTTTAATCTGCCCATGCACTAAATCTGCCTCCAAACATGATTGGACACATCTGACAAAAGTAATAACTTGGATGTTGAAATCTTTAATTAACTTTTTTTTAAAAATGAATGAAACTTATAATCAGTGAGTAACCATCTGACGCAGAAGACTAGGTTTGCATTTTGTGACGAACACTGTAATTGCTTCTTACACTAACTATCCATTATTTCAAATCTAACTTATCTATAAGAGGTAGAAGGAGAGAAATGATAGTCAAGGGGTCAGAGAATATGAGGAGTATCCAGGAAAATCAAATTGAAACCATAAGCAGATAGCCATGATCTTATTGAATGGTGGAGTAGGGTTGAAGGGCCAAATGACATGTCATAGCATCATAGTCATCAGGGTATCATAATCAATCATTTATCAGGCGCATTCAAGCTCACTATAGATCAAACTAGTCAACCTGCTTCCACCCCTCCATACCCACATCTCCACAATTATTTTTCTATTAAGTGCTCATTCAATTTACTTTTGAAATTATCAATTGTCTTCTTTTCCCCCACAGTTGTGGACCATAAGTTCCAAATCAATACCATTCACTCCAAAAACAAATTCTGCCTAGAACTTTAAACATATGTTCACCCTCATCCTTGCATCTTCAGCTCACACGAATAGATTCCTTTTGCCTACTTCATCTAAGCCTGCCATTAACATTTCCCTCAGTCTTCTTTGCTTCAAGGAAATTATCCCACTTTCTCCAATATGACTTTGAAGATAAATTGCCTTACCCTTCAAATATTTTAGTAAATCTCATCCGTGATCTCTTGAGTACCATCAAATCCTTCCCAGAGTGTGATGTCCTGAATTGGATGTGATCTCTAATTGTGGTCTTACGAGAGATGTACATGCTTCAGCATAACTTCACTGCTATTGTAGTCAATACCCAATTTAAGAAATCTAAGATTGCATATGTTTTACTCATTCTCAATATTCCTGTCACCTTCAAAGTTTATGAATTGACCTCCAAGTCCTTCATTAGAGCATGTTCTTTACATCCGTGATATTATGTCAGCATTGCCAACTCCAAATCTCCTCTGCCTAAATGCATAATCTCTTGCTTCCTTGTATTAAATTCCATCTGTGACTTTATGATCAATTTGCCACCCTACCTATTTCACCTTACAGTCATTTGGCATCTCTGTCATTGTTTTCTACAACTCCAACTTTGATAACATCCATACATCATCTTTTTTCAATCTCACTGCGTTATCTTACATGTTATTGATTATTTTCTCCTTATCTGTTATTTGGTATAATATTTATGAGTTACTATGTATATTTGTACAAGGGTACATGTGCAGGAAATAGCAAATAAAACTTAAATTCTCTCATTACTGAATC
The DNA here is from genome assembly GCF_030684315.1 of Stegostoma tigrinum. Taxonomy (NCBI): domain Eukaryota; kingdom Metazoa; phylum Chordata; class Chondrichthyes; order Orectolobiformes; family Stegostomatidae; genus Stegostoma; species Stegostoma tigrinum. The sequence goes on along the minus strand of NC_081363.1, from coordinate 57,918,619 downwards.
ATATAACACTTTTTTTCAAAAAGAAATCAGAAGTCCAAATTGGTTGACAGAGAAAAGCATTAGAATGTGTCCAGATAACTTTTACCTTTACAGGGACATACATCTTCTTTCTTATTACTAGTCAGTTATCCTAAGAAAGTCTTGAAAGGCAAATGAAATATATTCCAACAAAGTGTAGAAGGAACAGCACAGTTTAGAATAAGTTGGAAAGTAGAAAATTATGTGTGGTATAATTTCTTAATGACTATTTGTTAAATCTCTACCAAATCCCTCAACACATAATTAGATTGGTTCTCTGAGTATCTGACAAATAGGAGATATCAATGATTTAATTATGAAAGCAGTAGATTTAAAATAATAAAATTTGAGTAAACCATTCTAGAATTGACCATAGTTGTTTCTTAACTAAGAAAGAACAAAGCCTACCATAGACACACGAGTAGGTGTACTGAGCTTTTCACTTTCTTAGTCATATTAGTCATTGAAAACATATATTCTATCATTTTGACCGGTAAATTCGTTACAGATAAAAATGGTACAACATTTTATTGATGTAAAAATGTTCAAGTAACTGGTTTGTTGTATTCTTGCAAAGTCTTTATGAAATAAAACACTTCTAGCTTTAGCAGTACAATGGGTTAGCTGGCAGTTCTCATATGGAATTCTGACAACATTCCAAATCTCAGGAAAAATGTCTTACTTTGGAGACTGGTAAAGGTCTTACGTAAAATACTTATGGCCTGTCTCTATTCAATTCCCTATGAATAAGAGGCCACACCATCAAACCATTCACAAGTCAGCAACAACATGTGTCAAAAAAACTGTGAAGTGTGGTGATTGGGGAAATAATACAATTCACATTGACACAGCTGAGGGAATTTACTCAACTAAACAGCACTTAACTGTATTTCATAAGTGAGCGCAAATCAGTCCATCTGAATCTCTTGTCTGCCATTTGCGTTTACCTAATGAGAAATTATTCTCTTGGTTAAAGATGTCCTATGTGAAATGAATTTGTGAAGCTTTGAATCAATTTCTCTCGACATGAGTCCTATAAAACTGTCTTTCATGAATATATTTGGCAATCTCACTTAGATAAGTCACAGGTCGCTAAATATTGCATTAGTACAAAAACTGTGCTCTTCTGGTTTAGAATTGAAGAATATTCTTGAAATATTAGCAAAAATATTAATTGCCTATCCATGTTATAACCACAATAAAAAAAACTACAAGTGCTACAGTGACTCAGTAGGTCTGGCTGCATCTATGGAGACAGCGAAAATCAAAGTTAACATTTTGGTTCCATTAAGACTCTGCTTTGGAAGAGACCTTCATTACATCTATTCCATTACACCAGTCCTGGGCATCCTTTATGCTGCCACCAAGTGCCCAAAAGAAAAATATTACATTCAACTTGATGAACCCAGATGTCACAATAAAAATCAAAATGAAAGGGAATATATCATGATGCTGTATACAAAGCATACAGAACATCAGCTGGAATAGATGACAGTGTTTCACTCTCCATCTGACTTGTCTTAGGTGACATCAGGTAAAAATAGAAGAATAGGTACTCCTTTGCCAAGAATCTCATCAAGCTGTCATAAATATTTACCTTGTTGAAAAATGAAAATTCTAAAAGACATTATTCCTTTAGAAGTAATAAAATTGTTTTATGGGCAAACAAAGCTGCTTGTTTTGCTTGGCTATTTCTGTATTTTTAAACAAATAGTCAATGAATTATCAATGGTCATGACATTGTGTAAATCAATATATTTCACTTCTGCACAGCCATTAGCACAAAATGCTTCCATTTGTTGTCAGTAATTTCCATCACTTTCAAGGATATTTTTCAGAAATGCATTTAAAAAACCATTTATGAGGAACTTTGTATACTGGAAAATGCATTGAAATTATTGTATAATTAATTTGAATAACAAATGCTGTGCAACACTTTTGATAGTTGTATGAATCTTTATGTTATTCAGCAAGTCATCAAAATAGATTCAACTGAACATCCAGATCGAGGAGATTTTTCTTTGACAAACAAACATTCCTTATCCCATTCCAGTTTGCAACAGTAAGGGGTCTGCTATTTGCATACACTTGCATGATTGTTTATTTATGAGATTTTTAAAGTCACAAAAATAAAAACTGCAGATAAATGATGTTTTTCATTGTGTCTCAGTACATGTGACATTAGTGAACCAAATCAATTTTTTTAAAAAACGAAAGGCATATTTTTCAGGTGAGAGGGAAAAGATTTAAAAGGCATTTGACTGGCAACTTTTTCACACAGAGAGTGGTTTGTATGTGAAATGAACTGTCAGGTACAGTTACAGCATTTAACAGACATTTGGACGGGCACAGGAATAGGAAAGGTTTAGAGAAATATGGGCCAAATGCAGGCAAATGGGACTAGTTTAGTTTAGGAAGCTTGTTCGGCATGGATGGATTGGACCAAAAGGTCTGTTTCCCTGCCGAATGACTCTAAATAGACCACCACATAACCTCTTCTCTTATAACAATAAAACTATGTACCGTGCATCTGGCAAAGAATGCAGAATAGCAAGAGTCCAGATATTTTTTCTCCATTGTATGTTGAGTTTGATCATCTCAGCAGATACATTTTCAGTAGCATTTCCTTAAGTGGGAGTGAATCAGCAAACATTCCTGCTCTCATTTTCCATCCAGTGATACCTACTGAAACCCAATTTGTGTGAATGTTGCATCTCCCTAATGGTTGAAAAAGTGACAACTTTCATAATTAAGAAAGGTACCAGGAGTGCTCCCTTTTACTGAATCATAACCAAGTAAGGTGGTAAGAGATTTAGGAAAAGAGTTGGAAAGGAATGGTAAGAAAATATTCAACATCAAGCCATGTTCTTGAGAGTCTTCATCTCACCTCTGTGGAATTTTAGAGATTTAACTCATTCTGATTTGAGTTACTTTATGTAAGAGATTTGCAGCAATAAAACATGCTGATACATATCACTTCAATTTATGTGATCTAAGTTAATTGATACCAGCTGACTTGTTTCTTGCATTTTCTTTCCTTCATCGACTTAATGAATATTGAAGTTGCTCTGTAAATTTTCTTGCGTACGGACAGACTCAATGGATATTGAAGAGACTAAAAGTATATTGGACAAAAATAAAAGACAATTTGAATTTTCTCCATTGGACGGAGAGATTTTGTAGGTTTGCTTTCCCAATAATTTCTCCAAATTCTCTCTTAGCCTGAAGGAAAAAAAGGGAAGTGGTGGGAATTTTCAGAAAATCTGGCAGCATCTGTGGAAAGAGACTAAAAAGATGTCTTCAGGACTGAAGAGTGGCGGAAATGCGATGGGCTTTATGATGTTGAAAAAGGGAAAGGTGCAGGTGAAGTGGAAAGGAAGGTCAGGGAAAGGTTATAGGGCAGAACAGATTAAACAAAGATGTCATGAAAAAAAGGTAAAGGGAGTGGCTATGGTTGTAGTGAAAAGGGCACTGGCACAGAGTAAAGGTTTGTGATAAAATAAAGGACTGCTCTGACGATACGGAATGCGATTTAGCAAAAAAAAAGTCAAAAGGGAAGTTTGAGGTGATTTCGGGTTGCTGAGTGAGTACTCAGTGGTGAGTACAGAAGGCTATAGAGGCTATGAACTCTGACTTACCTAGGCAAACCTCATGCAGTAGCACCCTTTGGGTCAATCAGTTTACGTGATATTGCATTTGGTAGCACTTTTTAAAAAAAATCACTGGGGATGTGGGCATTGATGGCTGGATCAGCATTTATTGCCCATTCCTACCTGCCCTTGTGAAGGTGGTGATTAGCTGCCTTTTTGATTCACTGCAGTCCATTTAATGCAAGTAGAGCCGCAGTGCTATTGCTGGGGAGATTCCCCCAACCCCACCTGAAAAAACGGCGATATATTTCCAATTCAAGACGGTGAATGACTGGAAGCGGAATGTTGCACGTTACAAAACACTTCACACAGTCTTGCTTCCTGGAATCTTGTTTTGAAAGTACAATCACATTGTTAGGGTCACATTGTTAGCATAGCTTTTATTTTTCCTGCTATTTGTGATTAGTTCAAATCGTCACCGTAAAGAAATGGAGTTCATTCTCTCTCAGGAAGAGAAAGAGCGTTTGCCAAAAGATTGTCCACTCGCAGCAAGTGTGTAAAATGTTCAGAATCCAATATCTCAGGTTAGCTTATGTTCATTTTTTTTCTAACGTTTAACATTAGTCTCTTACAAATGTGCTGCGTGTTTGAATTGGTTTCTATCTGATTTCAGTGTTGATCCAGTGAGAATGTTTCGAAGCGTCCAGCCAGCAATCAGCTGGTTCCGTGTTAGAACAGGGCGATGCGACGGCTGCTGGTGTGAGCGGACTCGGTGGAAGGAACACTTTTTGCGCTAGTTTTACTTAGATCGATACTCCCAAATCTGGACGACCGCTCGCAGCATTCCTAGCAAGACAGATGAATCATTTGGGCCTGAAAATTATGTAGATAAACAACCTGAAAACCTTTTGTAACTCATCAGCGATGCCCTGTTTCATTGTTTGCTAGTTCGGCTCATTGGCCGATGACAAAATATAACCTCACTCAAGTTAATGAAGAAGTAATCTGAAAATAATCTAACGAAAATGTTCAGAAAATTAAATACGATAGCTAATTATCAACCACAGATGTCAGCACTTATTACAGCTAAAAATTAACGCCTTGTCCAATAAACAGCAAACTGCTCTGGGTGTGATGCAGGGTCTTTAGGAGATGAAACATCCTTCTGCCTTAGTCTTTGGACGAATTAAGTGAAAAACATAAATTTATTTTGAAACCAACAGGAACGGTTTAATAAAAGTGCTCGCGGGATTAAGGTCTTCTGACCTCAGCAAATAATGTCATTTTACACCTTGTGTACAGAGGTAAAACGATCCGGAAAGAGTGGCAAGTAAATCCCAGACTTATCACCGGTCACCTGGTCAAGGAACGGTCGTGAACCTTTACCCTGATAACGACCAGGGACGGACAGTGGCGGCGGAATGTGTTCTTTAATCAGTCACTTTTAAAACACTCATTTCGAAAACATTCTGCCAATGATTGGTTTAACATTGCTTGGGATTTTTCAGTTTTTTCATACCGTCATTTTAAATACATGTATGTGTATATATATATATATATATATATAATATCTTTCACGGGACGAGGGCTCTTTAGCTAGGCTAATATTTGTTTCCCATCCCGAATTGCCCATAGGGCAGTTGAGAGTCAACCACATCGCTGTGAGTCTGGAGTCACACATGCAGACCAGGCAAGGACGGCCGTATGGTTCCATAAAGGTCCTTCAACCACCCCCCCACACCCCGCAACCAAAACCACCCGGCAACAATCGATAATTATGTCATGGTCATCATTAGATTCTTAATTCCAGCTACTTATTGAATTCAACAGCCACCATTTGCCATGATGGGAGTCGAACCACGGTACCCAAAACTTTAGCTAGATCTCGGGCTTAATAGTCCGACGATAATACTGCTGGTGTTCCCACTGGTGATTCAAATCTTCAAATAAAATAAGACAATTTACACGCTGCAAAAAGTCGGAAAACAATTCATTAATAAATTTATCGATTGATTGTTAATTAATAGGTGAATTAATATGCAATAATAACCGTGTGTCGGAGGCCGAGCAGCTGCCCATGTAGTTGGACATTGCACTGTGGCTGGATTTGCTTCTTCACGAACGAGCAGTCTCAGCGATAAACCTATAGAGTCTTGCACTTACATTACCTCCTTCACATAGAGATAACTCACTCAGAGAAGAATGATCCAATTAATTTTGCAACATTGTTAACAAAACCCATCCTGTGCATATTGCTCTTCAGATGCTAATGAGACCTTTCTGAAACCAGCAGCGTCCCCGGAGTCGCTCAATCCAGATGGATGGCTTCTGGTCGAATAGTCGCTGACTCCTTCTCTATTTATTGCCAACGCTGCTCCTTAATTACTGAAACTATTCTAGTAGGTAATCTGTAGCACGTGTGAATATATGAACCGGTTTATTTATAGGCAGTTAACGAGCTTCCAACCCACACTGTGGTGGGTTTGGGGTATGGGATAGTGTGCTGCAGGAAGGAACAGGATTTATCAGATATGGGGTTCTCACCATGGGGCGTACAGTTTCTATTTAGGACATGTACAGTTCCCATGTACGTAACTCAAACAGAACATAAACTGTCACAAACCTTTATTTCAAAGATTTGATAAAAAATCTTTACACGTTGAAAAAAATATAAAGATGCCAAATATTTTAGATGCGGCGAAAGTCAGTGTAATCTATAAAGCACACAAATCTGAGCTGGTTTGGGACTAATCTAATCAATCAACAAGAGTCAATGTTCTCTTCACAAAATCTTCAAGCGGAAATTAAGTTACATTTACTACTGAATGCACGATGTTACAGCTCGGTTTTTTGAGAAGTGGGGGGAGGATGAGGTATGGGACACTTTCTGGAGAACTAAAGTGAAGAAAACAGCCCGGCGTTCCGCCTGCTCGCACTGGTTAAAACATACCAAATGTGGGAGGTTTAGCACCCACTCCTCAGCATTTTACTTGAACAACAACAGGAAGGATGACGATGGTGAAAGCAACGCCTTTTCCACACAGTATCTGTGAACAGTCACACAGAGGAAGGGCGCGACCACAAAATTATGGATCTGATGTAATAAACTGGCAAAACTTGCTGCAGTACCGTTCTCATTCTGCAAATGATATGTTGAATTATCATGCCGAGGCCAGATTTGTGATGGCTACTTCACAGTTTGAAGTCCATACTCAGTCGTACCAGTGTGTATGTTTGCCCCTGGCACGGCTGGCAAGGGTATACAGATCAATGCAGGAATTAATTCGTTGACCGGCATGGATTGATACACATTAAGGGTGCCCGTTTGGCAGACCGAACTTGTAGTCATGAATAGCATATGCATTCGAGATAGCTTCTCTTTCGCGATATTATTTTATGCCAAACCGTTTAATATTTTGATGAAGATGACCCGAGCTTCTTGGTAAAATGTGATCAAATTGCTTTCTTTTCCGGAGAAAATAGAATAAAGAGCAAATCTCCTCGCGTCTGCCAAAAGGTTTGTGATTCTGACCAAACTTCCAACATCGCATTGCCGTCACGTTAAGAAGGAAACCTCACAGTCTTGTCGCTATTCAACGGTTTGCAGCAAGGCCTGGAAAAGGAGCAAGAAAACCGGTTCACTCTGGGAGCTTGCCTGCTGTATTTCAACCTTCCGAACAATTCAGATGAAAAGACAGGGCACGCTACTAGACTGAAATCATTTCAACACACTGGGTCAATCACATCACAGAAAGAGGTGAGACGTAAAAACAAAGTGAAAATACAGACAATGTAGTTTTCATTTGACTATTTACACATTGTCACCCTGGTGTTGAGGAGATTTTAAGTGTTGCCAGCTGCAAGTCTACAGCTTCTCTTTCATGCCGCATTTGGGAGCCAGCTCACAGGCGGAGCAGTAAACTTCTTGCACAACACAGAGAAAAGGGGAGTCCAGGACTTCATTTTCTTTCGGGTTAACATCCCAGACCCAAATGTCGTCCCGTTGCTACGCGCTACATAAAGCCGCTGCATAAGCTGAAGTTTCGTTTATTGATGACTTGGAGCGAGGGCTGTCGCTGGCTGCGGAGTCCTAAAGAGGGTAACCCGAGGTACGTGATCTTGAATGCAAACTATTCTTCCATTCTGCATTTTTACGACCTATCACCACGAAAGAAGGACGAAGAATGCGTTTATTTACACCATTCCTCAAAGACGTCACACGGCAGAGTAAATTCTACCACAGGCTAATTACATCTGCCTCTTTCAGGCCGATTCGTCTCTTTCAGGCTAGGAATGTCGCTCAGCCTAATACCTTATTAAACAGACATTTGTTTAGATTTCTAAATGAGCAACACAGAAAGGTCCATCGCCCTTTGTAGTCAATCACCAAACATGTGGAGATCAGATTGCAGCTCACATAACCGTGTAATTTAATGAATTGTCTGCGATCACAACGAAATATCTCAGAAATAATTTGTGTTTTGGAATGCTACCATTGCTGATCACAATTAGATGCGTGTTTGCCGGTCCAAAGGTTTGCTAACGGTGCTATCGCTAGACAGGCTGCCAGATCAACTATATCTTCTTCGCTTTACTGATTAGCGGGAGGATTGCACTTGGCAGAACCCAGTCTGCTGGAAAGGAGTCTAAACGAAGTGTTTATTAAATGATCCCCAGTGTGGACATTTCGGTGGGGTGTTGCGAGTTATGAGACTTGGTCGTTTTAACGGCCAGGTTTGATTTTCTCAACCGGCGGGTTGAAGCTGAAAGCTCAAACAAATCACACCAGGGCGCCGTTTACCTTTAACCATTTACAATTCTCGTCTATCTGAAAACAAACTGCTGTAGATATTGCTACGGTTAACTTCAAATTGCGGGGAAAAAAGTCAGGTTTTATCAAAGGTACTTTGGTTGTGTTGCGAAGTATAGTATGACAGAAATAGTGGAAAGGAAGACATAATGGTTAGTTCTGAGAGTCCCTCGGATTTTCTCTCTCAGTTTAATTGGTCGGAAAAAAGTCCCTAGTTTCGTTTTTGGTGCCGGATTAATTTATCTGTTTCTCATCCTATTGCTATAGTTTGTCTTTCCTTTTGTTTCCGAGTTAAACCAATTAGTCTATTTACAAATTCAATAGGGACTACTTTCAATGGCTCAAGTCTGGCCCCGCTGAGTGGAAGTCAGTGGAATTGTGAGCAGTGCCAGTAGTTAAGGCAGGTGTGGAATAGGAACAGAGTATCCTAACGCTTAGGTGAGAGTTGATTATTCAAATATAGAAAGATCTGGGCAAATCGGGAAAGGAGGCAGGATCTGTGGGCAGTTAAATCACTACGCATGTCCCCAGCGCCACTCAAAGTGTTCGCGTCCCACCACTTCCTCACTCTCGCAGTCTCCATTCTATCTTTCTCACTGTACTTCAGCCAGACTACATCCGCGCTGGGATTGTATTTTTAGGGCAAGCTTTGATGCTCGTTTATTGTACTGTGCCTCCATGATGCTAGGTGCGGTGAAGATGGAAGGACACGAAGCTTCCGACTGGAGCAGCTACTACGGGGAACCGCAGGAGGTAAGCCAGAGTAACAGTTGCACCTTATATTGAGGTGGGCACTTGCGGCATTAACCCACAGATCACATAAAGAGCGCGGATTATAGCGCGACTTAATTTTAAGTCATCTTCAGAGGCATTTTGCCGAGGGATTCTACCTTAAAATCGGACAATGTTTTGTCGAAGTATATCCAACGGGTGTTACATGTCTCAAAATGACGGGATACCAAACCTTCATAAGTAATTGATAAAAAAGAACAGCTTGGTGTTGTGCGTTTGTGTATTCGATACAGGAGCTAATGAGTCACGAAGTTACTGACCACGGGGTGGCATCAGAGAGAGAGAGAGGGGGGGGACTGAGTGAGAGCCACTCTTCAATCCCGCTCCAGTGTTTACGAGCTCGGCCAGAGATCAGACAGGGCATCTTAACAAGTCATCAACAATAACCAGTAGCATTATTGTATCTTACTGCAGGGAGGAAGCTGTTCCAATTTTACACTTTATTTTAGGAGGCGTGGCTTTCTCACCTCAGTTCGGTGTAATGAGTCCGAAGGTGTTCCCCCCCTCTCTCCCCCAGCGTGTTGTAAAAGGTAACTTTCCCGTCAACATCGCTGGCGACCCAAGTGTAGAGCGTTCTGAATAAAGCAAAATAAAACTCGTCACCCTGCCCCGTCAAACTAACACCTTTCTTTCTTTCTAATGTGAAGGCCTATTCGACGGTGCCAGTGAACAGTATGAACCCGGGACTGGGCAGCATGAACAGCTACATGAGCATGAACAGCATGGGCTCCGGCGGCAACATGACCTCGGGCTCCTTCAACATGTCCTACGGGAACCCAGGGATGGGCACGGGGCTGAGCCCGGGCATGGCCACGATGCCAGGCGGCGGGCCGGGCGCTATGGGCGGCGGGGTGACGGCCATGAGCCCGAACCTGAGCAGCCAGCAGGCGTCCATGAGCGCGCTGAGCCCGTACTCGAGCCTGAGCCCGGCCCTGAGCCCCATGGCCTACAGCCAGAGTAACCTGAGCCGGCCCAGGGACAGCAAGAGCTTCCGGCGCAGTTACCCGCATGCCAAGCCGCCGTACTCTTACATCTCGCTGATCACCATGGCGATCCAGCAGGCCCCCAGCAAGATGCTGACCCTCAGTGAGATTTACCAGTGGATCATGGACCTGTTCCCGTATTACCGCCAGAACCAGCAGCGCTGGCAGAACTCCATCCGCCACTCGCTCTCCTTCAATGACTGCTTCATCAAGGTGGCCCGCTCCCCGGACAAACCGGGCAAAGGCTCCTACTGGACCCTGCACCCGGACTCGGGAAACATGTTCGAGAACGGCTGCTACCTGCGACGCCAGAAGCGCTTCAAGTGCGAGAAGAAGTCGGCGCTGCGGGCGGACGGAGCGCGCAAAGAAGCCGCGCCTCAGGGCAGCCCGGCAGCCGCCAGCAGCCGCCCCGGGCCGCTGGCCCAGGCCGAAGGCACGCCGGCCCTCAGCGACTCGAGCAGCTCGTCCAGCCCGGACACCGAGCTCGGCAAGCCGCAGGCTCCGCTGGCCAGCTCGGGCCCGGCACTGGCTGGAGGCCCGGCCTTGGGCAACGCGCTCAGCCTGAGCCCGGGGCCTCCGCCCCTCGGCCACGTGTCGGCCGCCGACTCGCAGCAAGTACACCACCTGAAGGGAGAGCCGCATTACTCTTTCAACCACCCGTTCTCCATTAACAACCTCATGTCGTCCGAACAGCAGCATCACAAGATGGACTTGAAGGCTTACGAGCAGGCCATGCATTACTCCAGCTACGGGAGCAGCGGGCTGGCCCTCAGCTCTATGGGCAAGAGCAGCCTGGAGCCCTCGGTCCTGGCCAGCGAAGCCTCCTACTACCAAGGTGTGTATTCCAGACCTGTTCTCAACACCTCTTAGTCTTACATCTAAAATAGAGGAGCTTAAACCGTCAGATCATCATCGACACTTTGCCCCTTTTCGGGATTGCTATTTCAGCACCGTTGTGTGCAAAGACTGTTACTTTTACAAGATTTAACATGTATTAAAAACTGTGGAAGTGCAAAGTAGCTGCAGAGTTTGACGACGAATCACGACTGTACATTTCGCGGAGAATATCTCGCAAACAACTGCAGAATGTATTTAATTTTTTTTTTAGAACCGTGTTGTATAATTCTAGAATTCGTTGTGTGATCCTGTACCACTTTCTCCGCGTCCACTTACTATTCCCAGAGGCTGCCCGCAAGTTGTGATAAACGCAAGACTAGTCTCGACCACTTAAATACATGAGCGGAAGAGAGAAGAGCGTTAGGGTAAGCATGGGGGTTGAATAAAATGAGCTGCTTGGAGAAAATAACTGTGTTAATTCTACGAAACTACTCTATAATAAAAACTCGACAGGACGCTGTGCAGTTTTAGTGAAACAAAGACGAAGACGAAAGCCGTTTCCCGTTTCATGTGTTCATGTCGATTCATTGGCATTTTTTTTTTCAAAGCGGGTTGATTGTAAAAATGAACCAAATGTTACCTGCATCAGGAACCAGGAAAAGTTACTATATTTTTCGTTCCGCGATGCCTTTTAACTCTTATTTCCATCCAGTGTTAATGCACTTTCCCCCCCCCCCCCCCCCCGTTTTTAGATGTCTAGAAATGTTGGTGGTAGCATATAGCCAGACGGGTTCTTGCGGCTTTTCTCAATGTGCCTAATTTATTGCATGATCTACTCTAGGTCCTTTCTAGTTTTAAGTTGTCGAGAAATAATGATACAAATTACAAATTGAATTTAAGGAGTTGTTAATTTTGTATTTGTAATTCTATGAAAATAAAATTATTTTGATTTGATGAGAAAAATAAAAAGGTTAATTCACACCTACTTTGTGGTTTTGTTGTTAATCACATCACTCGCCAATAAACAGTTAAAAATGTTCCCTTCAGTATTACAGTAAAACTAAGTCATTTCTATTGATGAAATCAGAAATTTGGCACTTAAAACATTCTTAAGAAAATGTCAGTGTCAAAGCAATGAGTATAACTATTGCGGAATGTTTAGACAATATTCGGAGAAAATAAAGTCGAGTTTTAGTTACTGGCTACTATATAAAATAAACCCTGCTTTTGTTGCGTACACATATCGTTTTTAACATTAAAAAGTGATCAGGTTCACAGCGAATACTTTCGACCAACTCCAGCAGGTAATTTCGAAAACCGAGAACAAATGGGGTATCGCCCAAAGGAACTGTATGTGGATTTTCCTAAAACCTTATCTTGATAAAATAGAATGATTTCATTGCTATGTCTCCGATGATTAATTTACAATTAATGCCTGAATTTTATTTTTGAAACAAAATGTTATAATTAGCATTTTTAAACAAAATAACCAAAGGATAATAATTCCAGCGCGTGGTCTTTCGTTTTCAATGACACGTACATGTGCTTTGAGCGCCTAAATTCCAAAGTGCACCAGAACACCAAGTCGTTCGGAAGATTTTGAGGATGACCATCTGCCAGTTTAGGATTTGTATTTTCAAACAGGAACCTTGTTCAGGCGCTATTCCTGAAGACGAAGAGGCCGAGACTGATTTCATTTCGCAAGATAAACGCATTACTGTGAAACAGTTCTAAAATTACAGTTAAGATGGTCAGTCATTGAAATGATCAGTGGGTTTATTGCATTTTCATATATATGTATATTTTTATATATGTGATTTCATTGGTCCTTGTTTCAGAAACGGTCGCTTCTGATTCCAATATGTTTTTCACTACCGAACGCGAGCATTATCCCCGATTATTTAGAAAGTCTGTGCTGAACAGCTACAATTGCAGTGTTTTCCTTTGTCACGCTGAGAATAAGCCTGGAGCATTGTCTATTACAAATGTTACAATGTGTGATAGAATTACATGTCTTTGTATCTAGGTACAAAAACACATTGTAATTTCGAACCACACAAGTGGATCTTTGATCACTGTTCACGGGCGGGACACACACACATTGTCAGAGTAACCGTGAAATTCTTTTAATTATCATGTAATTGTCCCCTGATGAGTGAAAAAAGTGTAGCGTGAAATTGAGAAGAGCGAATTTTCGGATTATCCTTGAGTGGACACATTGGCTGCACCAACATTCCTATTTATTTTCTGTAAACAACGTCTTTCCAAGGAAGTGGAAGAAAATTACGGCACGTCGCTAATTGCTTTGAAGATTCATGCTGTGTTGCCTGATAAACCAATTCGTGTAAAACTGAGAAGCAATGTTATTTGTTTGCATCCTCGCAGTTCAATTACTTTTTATAGAAAGACGGATTCTTATTGTTTAGTACACTGTAAAGAGTTAATATTCGATAGCGGGTGTTTAGGTTTTTCTTAATAGGTAAAATTAATTCCAATAATCAGGTTGAATAGAGATTTTGGTGGGAAGTGTTGTGGCACTTTTAATTGATATGGGTCTCAGAATTCCATTGTATATCATTCAAATTCGGTAGGCCGTGTCTATGAGTTACAGATACCTTCATTAAATAACAGAGAATTTCCGCCTATGTGCCACCCGCTGGGTCTTACACTTCTAAATTTTACAAAATCTGTTCCATTCGATGTGTTTTCTCAAAAGCATTTGTGAAACATGGCAAAAGGGTCGGGATGTGCGTATTTAGCTTTTCAAGAGAAACTTTATTTTGGGGTTTGCAAATTCATTGGGATGTTAGAAACTCATAGTTACTGTGTTACATTCACTTCCGGAATCTAGCATTAATCTTGCCGGTCGTGTAAGGCCGCCGCTCTATTCTAGATAATGACTGGCAATGCTTGCTGGAAGTCTGGGATTATTGGATCTACAATATTGATTTAATTTACGTTTTTATTCTTTTATACTAATTCGAGATTCGAGGATTAGAAGTAATTATTGTAAATATAGCATTTGCTTACCGTTGTGAACATAAAAAATGTCTTATTCGTATTAACTTCTGATACTGTAAGAACATTCCGGCAAAATAAGTTAAGAATTTTGTTGACCGTTCTTTGGTTGTTCTCAGGGCTAAAATACCAGAAGAGTCAAAACCTGACGGTTGGACGTAAAATCGAGGAGCACAGGCAGTGCTTGTTTCCTTTGCTGCTAAAGTCAATAGGCGATCCGACCGTTCAAAGTACGCAGAGCCCTTATAATCTCATTCCCCTCCCCCACTTTACCATCAGAACATCGGTAGCTTTCATTGCACCACCGCCAACACAGCAATTCCCCCTTTACAGTAAACCTGGCAATTACATTGACGTGCTCTGAAAGGGGAAAAGAGTTGGGCACTGTTCGATGCTCAAACATGACACTGAAATGACGTGTAGTGGAGTGATGTTTGTTTATTTCATCAAACATTTATCTAACATTTTTTAATGTACATATAAGTTGACCTAATGAGAAGAAGATGGATGTATGTCCACCTACTATCTAGATGTCATCCTTAGCTTCCCAGTCAGCGCACTGTCCTAACGCAGTTTCAATTTTCAGTTCTTCAGATACCGTAAATGGAATCGACAAGAAACGATGCGTACGTCAAATCGAAAAGCGAAGAAAATTATAAAGGTTATTGAAATTATAGCACTTAACTTTAGGTAGAAACTGCCTTGTGTAATTTTATTGTATTCAAACGGATTTTCCAAAATAAAATGAGCTGAGTGCCTTTTAATTGCATTGAGAACTTCGCTCTGTTTTCCAAGCTTCTTCCCTTGTTCCACTGGGTTTATTTTCTCTTTGTGTATTCTAATCTATTTTAATCTATGAGTGTGGGGCCATGAGCTCTTCGAGTTAATAATTTTCTTTATAAGACTAGCCAGATTCAAAGGTTTGTATGGCGCCTACCTGAATATACTAGAGGCCACACGTGAACCTTACGCTGTTTTATGCAGTAAATATGGTGCGGCGCTGATAGAAAGGCAAGAGGTTCTAATTTATGCAACATTTATTCCTATTACATTTATACTCACAGTTGTAAAAACAGGTACGATTAAATGTGCTTTGAGGAACGGAAGAATGCAAACGAAGAAATGAGTTGGACCGCGTATTCTGTTTGATATCAGTTGTTAACTGACTTGTGTAAGTTGTACTGAAGCCAGTCGAATATAATTATAATGTTTATTAATTTGTCTTAACACACTATCATTTTTAAGGAAGGCAGTTCTACTTTTAACACGTACCACTCCACAAAAGCATGTTATTTGTTTATTAAATAATGTTAAAAATCAGACTGAGTTGGTGTGCGCGGAAAGAGACGACAATGGCGTGAATCATCTTTCTGAACTTTCATCATAACTTTGCGCAAATAACTTCCTCCCAATCGATAGATTTTGAGATTATTTTGCAACTTGAATACAAAAATTGACGTATAATCGACCAACAGAGACCGGGCGAACATTTTGCACAAACGAATACGAGGAAGAACAACAGGACACCAAGTTTAACCCAATCAGCGGTCCCGTCAAAGTACTGGAAATAAAACAGCAACTCAAAATAGATAGTCAATACATAACAAATGCAGAAGTTATCTCGATTTCTAATGACAGTGTAAGGTAGATATAAATTATAACGTACTCATTTCATCGGCGACTTTAATTTTACTGTGAAAACCAAAATCTGAGAGTAACGCAATCGCAACACATTCCTTTGGAGTATATCTTAACAACGGGAGCGGCATATACACATCCACCTTCTTTCTTTGTTATTGCTCATTTTTCACAGCACTTCGAGGCCCCCTGTTGTAAATGATAATATAACATTGGATTAAAACGCTTTTCAGATTCAAAAGTTAGTGCGAAAATTAGTTCAAAGCATAAGAATAGTAAAACCAGGCGGAACACGCGAAAATAAAAACAACCGAGTCTAACTTTCCAGACGCAAGGTCGAACAATGTCGGTTAATGGACGCTCAGCCTTCTATGTGTTTTTTTTTCCAAAGATAAATCTTCCAGTTTTGAGGGCGGCACAGAAATAACCAAGACGGCTTTGAGCAAGAAGACTTTGCATTCTCCTGATATTTAGCGTTGCGTTCCATCCCACAAGCTTCTTGGGTTCAGTGTCGTTCTTTTGCCCCTTTGTGACTTCTAATCCACCAGACTGGGGCCAAGACACTTTCAATGCGAACTTTGAACAGGACAAACAACGTCTCCTGACCTCTGACAGGAACTGACTTTAACAATCACTACCTGGCTAAAGAATGTGTCTCTGTAAAATAAAAATACTCTGTAGTGGAAACCGCTACCAATATTCATGAAACGAATACTGCCGACCTCTCACGTAATTGCTTTTATTTCAGGAGGAGTCAAATAATTTGCTGCAACTAGTATTATTGGTTCAGCTCGCCTTGCAAATTAAACCATGTAAGGTATAAACAAAAACCTCAGGACGTACAGGCGGCAAACACATTCGTGAAATACTTCTCATTAGAAATTTGTACATCTAGTTCAGATTTCATTTCCGTATCTTTGGGCGCAGAACCGAAAACAATCTAAGTTTTGCTCTGAGTGTGTTTTACGCTTCTGGATCTGGAAATAAATTACGATCAGAAGACCAAAACTGAGAAATATATACAAACTGTTAATCTCAGGACATTCTGAAGACTAGCGTCACTTACACGTCATGTTGGTTAGAGGAGAGATTTTAAAAATCACATACACTGGACAGTGCACATAGACAACGGACATAGCGCAGATAGACGGTGGACATATACAGTACACACATTTAATGGACGACAAACAGCCTATCAAAAAGTATGAATTAAGACTGCCCTGTTTATCATTTATAATCTATCTAAATGGCGACTTTCCGGATATTCAAACTTATTAGCTTCTAGGTCTCCTTTCGCTATTTCAATTTTGATTCGCCAGTTGATCGGTTTGGAATTGCTGTAAATGACCGATTTGAATTAAAGTAACGATGCACGTGTGAGCTGAGTGATGGACACAGGCAAAGTTTGGGAATATTCCTGCTCCACTGTTGTCAATAAGACATATTTCCGGACGTTGACGAAGTTGAATGCTATGCAAAACCAGGAAATAATTCGAATACTCGCTGTTTATTTTCTTTCCAACACTTGTTTTAAGTTGTTTAAAAACGTAACTAATTGTTTTATCCGGATATATGTTAATTTCAAAATGTCAGTGTTCGGAACAAGTGAAAGTTTGCCACTAATTTGTGAGGTATTACTATTATATGGATATCGGCTACACTGGTTTCCAAATTAATATTTCAGTTTGTTAAGCTATTTGAGTTTGTTAAGCTAAATGCCATGCGCACGGATTCCAGTCTGAGCAGAGAAGCAAGTTACAAACATTTAAATTGTTTTGCAAATAACCAATCTATAATCTTCAATTAATGTCGTACTACATTTATTGAGAAACAAGCAAAACGTTTTGTTTTGTCAATATCATTTTAACGACCAAACATCCCAAAGCATCTTGTGTAACATTCCCTCACAGAGGTACAGCAGTCACGTGATCTGTTGGACCCACCCTCGCTTCTTGCCCACATTTGTTTGTTATGGATAGTTTTTAATTTAAAAAAAATCATCCTCCTTGACAGGCAAAACCATCCCAAGGGTCTCATTAGATGCGACAACAGATAGGAATGAACCAGACCAAGTTACAATTGTTCTCTTTTCATCATTGCACTAAATTTACTTTCCATTTCGATTTGTGATTGCACCCTGACACGGCGTCCCCTCCAACCAAGCCCCCGAACCTGAAAATTAGCATTTAGTTCCACGCCAGTGTAGTCAGCTAGCAGAAGTAATTAGATCGAGGGGCCTGCATTAAAAGCTAACATATGTTATCAGCAGGCAGAACACCGTCGCAAAAGAGGATGAAGACTTTGGTGCTACTTGTTGCTGCCGTTATGAGGTAGTTCTCATGTGTCCATCAAAAGCCCCGACTCTTTCTTATGCCGTATGGGCTAAAATTTCGACGACAATGCCTGAACCCTTTCATTTCAAAGCAGCTATCAGTGTGGCGGCTCGGCAAGTTTTGTGTTCTCTTTCTTCTGGTTTTAAACCCACTACAGCCAAAGACGTGTTAATACCTTTTGATAGGGATTGAATTCATTATCTCCAATAACACAATTGTGCTTGGCCAACGAAAAGAGCAAAGCAATACCCTTCAGATCAGAAGAGAGGAAAAAATGGTGGGAGTAATGGAGAGAAGAACTGTAAAGAAATCTGCTTGGAGTGCAGCTGCTCTTTATCAGAGGTTCATAGTTTTAAAAGTGCATCCCAAAAATATGAAAGATCGATCTAACTGTCTTGAGAGGTCTGGAGAAGAAAAATAATCACGGGAAAATAAAACACAATTGCAGACCTTAGAGGAAGCAACGATTGAGATGTCATTCAGTTGTATGTGTCGCCGGCACCGAACTGACAAGTTGTTATCAACCAGCATTAAACGGAGTTAGCAGGATACTCGTGTCATTTTGCAAACACCACGTTTGAGAGCAAATCAGCACAATGTGATAACAACCAACACTATACAAGCGAATTTATTCGTTTCGAAGGTGTCACATTCACCCCCAATGTTCTAATTTTGGAAGTATAATGTCGGATAAATTATAACCCGGCCCTGATCCAAAGGTATCCATTCAAATGAGAAAGGTAGCTTCTACACTCAATAAAACATTTTGTTTAAAAACGAGGATTGCCATGTCTCTCAATGTACAGCTATCGATGTATTACCAGTTAAGAACTGCGTTTCTATTTGACACACTGGATAATAGGACAAACGAGCACTTTTAAAGTAAATACATCGCACTGCATTTGAGATATTGTCCGCACAGAAGACATTACTTGTACAATAATTGACAGTAATATCGTTAATATGTTTTGGTCTTTTTCTGCAGTTTGGAGGGGGGTGGTGGTGGGAAGAAGCAGGTGCAGTTTGCAGCGGGACTGTATGAAACACAACAGGCGTAGAAGATTTACTGTCGTTATAGCAACCGGATCAGCCACGCTTTCTCAAATCGCATTCATCTTTTCTGTCCTCGTAACACGTTTTTAATTAAACCGTATAAAAAGTGGTTTTGTAGTCTTGTCGACATCTTCTCGGTTTCAAAATGGTTAATCAGGCTTCATCGCCTTTTGTTGGATGAGCAAGCGTGTAACATAATCTGTTGCATTCCCAACAACTGAGGCGTTATCACTTAATCAATGCTCCCCATATAGTTATTATTCAATAATAATTTACTGCTAGTGTCATAATTGACAGAGCTTTACATTTAGTCGATCCGTAAATTTTAAAGCGAAAGATTGTTCACCCCCACCTCCTTTCAAATGACCAGTTTTCTTTTGATGTTGGTCTGAACAGCTGAGACAATGTATTTATTTGACAGCACAGGATTATCGACAACAGAAAACGACTTAGGATAGAAAACATCCAGTGCGGACTCTTTGGTATTAGAGCAAGGACACCCAGGTTGTGCCATCTCCAGGGTTACGGTTGGAGGTAGATTCTACAAAATCTAATGGTGTTCTTTATTGGAGGGAGGGGCTCTCAGCAGCTAGCCCCTATCAGAACAAAAACTTACACGGTCATATCGAAGGAGGGATCCAATAAGAACATTTCCCACAAATTACACTCTACGGTAAAGTGGAAACTCAGATTGAAATAAATAGTACCTCAAATGTACACAGGAGGAAGATCATTTCAAAGTAACCGCAGCAGCAGTGACTATTCCAAACCACACTGAGTGGCTTTGGAATGGCTTTTTAAATACATAATTTCTTTCAAGTTGAAAGCAAACGACGATATTTTTCGAACTATTAACTATTTGCGATTGAGATCATAGCATCCTGGTTAGTTAGTTTTCAGAACCCATTGATATACAACTTGCTTGAGCGACTGTTTTCCAAAACATCAAATGGAATTTAAATTCTATTCGCCTGAGTAAATTTTAGGAGTCAATTGAACAGGGTGCGATGAAATACGATTAGCTAATTACTAATAGGTTGGGCATACTGTTCATCCTCATTTTTGCCGAATAGTGATATGTAAATGATAACATAAATGAAATCGCACGGTAGATACACTAATTCCAGAAACTTCTCAAATCTGCTTTATGAAGAACTGCCCATTATTTTCTTCTTTAGTGGGGTTTTCAAATATTACACTTGCGAATAAAAAACACCTCAAAAGTCAATATGGCAAAACTTAAAGAAAGATCTTAACTTAGTCTTTACAGGGTCCGGAGCCTGTTTTGTTTTTCTTTACTTTTAAATTTTTATTGAACCCACTGGATTTCTGTCCAGACGCATTGATAGATCTGGTCCAGCTCACTCAGCAGGATTGAGTTCTGTCAGCAGTCATGGGCTAGTTACCAAATGTTTACATTAAAGGAAGGGACAGCTTTTTGTATAATAGAATCTTAAATTTCTATCATTTAAAAATTATCCACAAACATCTTGGAGGTTACAAATACTCAGCAAAATGCCAAACATGAACTTTCAGCGGGATAATTCACATTATCTGCTCAAAGAACGCAGACTAGAATCATCAGTTTGTCATATATCTGTCCCTGTCTTTACAAACTTCCCTTAAAATTTCTCTGAAGGGTTACGAAATGCCATCTTATCAATGGGTTTTCCAAATTGAATTTAATTAAACGTTATTCAATTTTACCTCACAATTAACTTCCGTCCTTGGTTAAAAGAAACTGAATCTGGTCATGGTTTTTTTACAATAATCTACTGATCTTCAAATAATGGTGCAAGCATTAACTACCATCCCGCCATACTCTTTAAAAAGCTCTCTCTCTCTCTACATATGCAATCTATCTGTATCCATGACCATCTTCCGTACTTTTTTTTAAACTCGTTAGTCAAATTTTGTATCCTCAACTTTAGCCTTACACATAACGATTTTGGGCACTTGTCTTCTCAAACATTATCATACATATCTAGAGCGATAATTTTACCCTGCTTTTGTGGTATTCATTATGTTTCCATTTAAGGAACCTCGTAACTACTGTTGGTCGCAATTTCATCATTCCATTCCCCTTCAGAATACTTTAAATTCAAAAGTTTTTTTCTGGTACACTGATGAAATCTTCCAGTCTTCTCTGTCTTGCTTCCCTTGCTCCATAACCTCGTAAAAACCCAGAGATAAAATGCGTTGGGGCGGGGATGTAAAGCGCCGGTGTTGTAGTCAGGTAGATATGTTAATACATCCGAACACATTAATTAATACGTAAAGGAGGAAAGTTTTTTCTTATAGACAGCACAAATATTGTCGCCCAAGTTTAAAAGAGAAAAACTCAGAAACTCAGGACGACTGGAAACTTTCTTCCCTCCTCATTCCTAAATCTTTCTGCTAGGGATATTTTAATACTATTTATTAAACTCCAAACTAAAAAGTCAGTTGGACAAAAAAAATCGTCTGATTAGTGACATAACAGTAATAATTCCTAAATCAAGTGGAATGATTTTAAATTTGGAAATCAGATTTCGACACTGAGTTGACAAGAAACAATTTTCATTTTCAAGCACTATTCAGCATTTATGCATTAGATTTTCTCCATAATTGCGCCATCATTAAAGATTCATTTACCGACTCAATACTTATGACAAACATACGTTGATGCTGAATCATTTATTCGGCAGCATACCTACATGATTTTTTTTGTGTGTGGAGTTAATTAAGGAGAATAATTCTCTGTGCCGTTTCCCTAATCACTTGTGCGTCTATTGGAACATTAATTGCGTTGTAAAGCAAAAGGCAAAGTTAAAATCTTTCAGATAACAAATATTGTAACCTCAAGTGATAAGAACTAAACCCATGGAAACGTGAATGTTCATTTACTCGCCTTCTCATCTCCAGCTGAGTCAGTAAATCTCCTGAAAAAGAATCATTCCATATTTCTTGATACACCCACCCCTTTTCGATTAGAATCGTAGCAACGAATCTGTATTGGAATCATATTAAACACAAACACAGCTCTGCACTTTTTAACATTTCACATTTGGTATTTCTCTCTTTTGCTTACTTTGTAATCTTTTTATTAGCATTGTAATTCGAGGTACCGACAATTTAAAAAGTTCGTGTCTTCACATAATTAGAATACATAGAGTGTAGACCGATGTATAGGTGGTACAAATACAAATTTGAATACATTGTATGCGTCTGAATATGCTAGCACACCTTCCTTATGCTTCTATTTTAGCTGTCAGAACCGCAATCAACGTTTTAGTGTACTTTGTAAGTATTAAAATAATCTCATTTAGGGATAGATTTTTTCATGCATATTAATCTATTGTTTGGCACAAATTAAACATTAACGCATTTGATATTGCTACAAAAGCACCAAACTGTCAACCCCAGCTTTGTGTCTGAACTGATATCAAGTGCTCATATTTTCTGGTGTGTCTTTTGTAGAAATATTATATCACTTTCAAATACATTCACCATAGATTTCACCGTACAACTTTACACTTGTCAATTTATTCCTTAATTTTGGATATCTTTCATTCCTCAATATTTATAACGTCATTTAAAATAGACACAGAAGACTGAACTGTGTTGAAAAGCTCACAATTTACCCTCATTCCCCAAACACCACAAAAGTCAAAAATGTTCTCAACATTATACATTTACACAATTTTTAATCTCACTCCAATGTCTAAGGCATGAGTTCTGAACAGATTTAAAACATGCCACTGATAGACTGTAATAAACACCCAAAAGATTGAATATGAAACTGAAACAAGTATCAATGCATATCATGGTTAAACATTCCAGGCATTGAACAACACCACACTACAATTACACTTAAAAATCAAAAATACAACTTTGTTTTTGTCCTATAGGTGAGAACTTTTCTAACTGGTAAGTGAAAAATGCTATGACTTTAAACTGAATACAAGGGAGGTAAGTTAGTAAAAACTTAAATTATCTTAAGAAACACAAATAGTTCCTCATTTTTTATGCATTGGTATAAATCTCAGAAATTCCTAGTTAAAAACTGGAGCATTTTAGAATGTTTTCTGCATGTCTACAAATTTAGTCAACATGTAGTAAGACCAAGTTTCCAGGTTCCAAGAAAATTAGATTAGGATTATTTTGGAATGTTATTTCAGTGCAGCAGTTACAACAATTGTTTGCTCAAACCAGGCTTTTTTATTTGTAGAAAGATGAATAGAATGGCCTGGTCACCAGATGTGACTACATCGTCAGACACTGCTACTCAATCAAGACACCGTCCTGATGTTCCCGGCTCCAACCTTTTTCCTCAGGACGTCTACCAGCCGTTCCAACCTGCAAAAAGAAAAGTAGACCTAGTATTAGGAATTCATAGTCTGAAAGAGGCAGTGTTTGCACTTTGGAAAGGCCTACATGGTGGTCATTAGAAAACAATGATGCACTGTGTAACACAGACAAAGCTACAAAGCTACAGGATACAGACTCATCACGAGATTTTATTTTCAAGATTTTTATCATTCTCTGAACAGGAGATGATCGAATAAGTTTCCATGTCTTTACAATACACATGATACATTTTCTGTAGCTTTCTTAAAAAAAATTGATTCAAGAAGCATCCAGTTAAAAATACCTCTCCTTAAAATTGTACACAGAAGAAAACTGTTAGTGAGTTGTGCAAAATTTTGGATTTAATAGTTCAGCTGCTGAATACTTTTTTTTGTTTACAATAAATTCAACTTATATTATAAAGCATTATAATCTTTTAGGCAACAGACACAACAAAACAAACTGATTTTATCGTACTCAAGAAGTTGAAATCTAGTTGTAATATCACTGGAAATCTAATTTCTAAATCAGATATTGGAAGATTTCTGATACAGAACATATATACAGCTAAATATTTTTGCTTACACTACACATGTGCCAGCACTTAATTCAAATGCCAAATTGTAGCAGAAATTGCACTGAAGGTTGCATGCCTAAAGCTATCACAGACTATGCTTTATAGCATTTTATAGACACACTCTGACCTATACGTTCATTTACAGTTTGCCTAAAATTCCTTAGATGGAAGTCTGTACGTTGCTCCACATTTATAATGATTTATAAGCAACACCTATGCATACACACTGTTGAAAAGCACCATCTCTAATATCAGTAACAACATCTTGTGGTTGAATACACAAGCCTGTCACAAAGCTGACTAATACAGGATTGGTGATGCAATATGACTTCTCCATGAATAGGAAAGGGTAATATTTAATGAGATATATAACATTCAAAAAATGAGTCACCTAATTTTCCAGAATTTACAAAACACAAAAATCGAAATGACTGCTTGAAAATGATTTGAGTATTAATTTATTTCAACTTTGGCCTGCAAACAAACTGAAATATGCTCTGCCCTTTCCCAAGTGGTCCAAAAATAAACAATTTCTCTAGATGTAGGTTTTGGGAAGACCAGCTGTAGCTTTAAAGTTCACATCAGTAATCATGAAAAGAGCTCTGTCCTCAGTGGAAAGTATGTCCCTTCCAGCAATTTATGATTCCCTTCAATGAAGCAGCTTCCTGCACCATTGTGCTAAATTCCCTATCCCTCATGGTTTTTCTTACTAGCTACAGCACATAAAGGGAACCTGGTTTCAGCCACATTTTTCTAACAATGGTGTTATAGAGTGTCAGATTCTCCTTTACCACATGATCTGTCATGGATTTCAAGGCTGAAGGGTCAGTCGCATTGACATGAAATTATTTCACATGCATTCGTATACTCATGCTGTACTGCTCAGTCTTACTGGCATGCCAGTAGTTAACAACAAGTGTTCATATCCTTCCCAAGGAATACATCAAGTTTTCTATTACTAGATAGAGTATAAAATTAATCTCAAATAACTAATTGGGTTACAAGTTAATTATATTAACTCCTATTTACTTAAAATATATCCAAAAGAAAACTAATGTGAAATAAGAAACCCTTGAAATAAATTGCTTACATTTCTTTTTCAGTATTTTTATCTTAAAGGTACAAAAATCTTACTTGTAAGAGTCATAGCAACCATGTATATTCCTGTTCTTAAAGCTATGATTTTAGCATTAAATAACTTTTGTTTTTTTGTGTCTACTTTGACATCACAATTCTAACATCAATGCTTTCCAGCGTTACAATGAGTTTTTGCTTAAGGTAAATGGCTTACTATTCCATGCCATTATATAGTCTCCACATAAGCCTGCTTCCATCTTTCCTTACCTAAATCTAGTTTTTATCATCTATTCCTTTCTTCCTCAAATGTTTGTCAAGCTTCCTCCTGAAAACAACTACATTTACTTCAGCCACACCTGTGGTAATGAGTTCAAAATGCTTGGGGAAAAAAAAGACTTCATTTGATCTCCACTATTGGATTGTTGGTGACTACCTTATTGATGACCTCGAAGCATGTTCTTCCCCATGACAGGAACTAGTCTCTTTGTATTCGCTCTATCAAATCTTTCATCATTTAAACATCTCTACCAGTCACTCCTTAACCCTTTTTTTGAGAAAAGAGACTTAGCCTGCCAGCCTGTTCATTCAGACTTAGCATCATTTATTTAAATCTTCTCTGCATGTTCTTCATCTGTATCCTTCCATAATATGGTGACCAGAACTACATGCTGTAAATGTGGCCTAAGATTCAATACAGATTTAGCGTAGCTTTAATTTTTAAATAAAAACAAATTGCCTTCCTAACCTGTAGTCCAACTTGTAGGGATGATCTAATTGTACTCTGAGCTCCTTTGCTCTTTTCATCCATCTAGACTTGCACTTTCCAAGTAATGTTACCTCCTTGTTCTTCCTTTCAAAATGTACTACCTCAGATTTAGCCGCATGGAACTTCATTTGTCAATTATTGGCACATCTGAAGTGCTTCCTTATTTTATATTTTGTTGCTGTCCTCAACGCATATTCTCAAACCCACCCCCTAATTTAGTGTCATCACTAAAATGTAATTAGGAAAATGTAATTTTGATTCCAAACTTCAAATCATTAATGTAAATTGTGACCAGCAGTGGCCCAGCACCATCTTGCGAAAACACCATTTCCCATCTTTTGCCATTCTGAATAGCTATCCTTTAGCTTCCACTTTCTGCCCTTTATCTTGAAGCCAGCTAATCGCATCTTCCACTTGCCCCGATTCTATTGCCTGACCTCAACTGATATGTCTATTAAGTGCTACCAATTAAAGGCCTTCTGAAAATCGAAGTCACCACTGTCTACTCTCTCTGTCATCTCCTCAAAAAACACAAAAAAGTTGGCCTAATCTGATTGTCCCTTTTGAAACACATGCTGGTATTCGTTATTTTATTCCTTGGTCTTGGGTGTTCTTCTAATCGTTTCTTTCGTAAGAAAACTCAATCATTTTTCTGACCACTGTCTTTTTATCTGATTTGATGCACTTGTGAAGTTTAAAAGATTGTTGTCTTTTATGAGACATTAAACTGCTGTCACAGCTGCTAGTTCAATTATGTGTTAAAGATAGCATAAGACTTATTCACAGAAGCAGAAGGCTGTCCCCATATGCTTAACAGCATTCCATTTTCATTAGCTTGAAAATTAATGGGAATAAGTTCTGATTTGCAAACTGTAGATATTTTAAATCAACCTATTCAGACATGTTCTTACACAGTCTGGAGCAGGTGGGCCCTCAACCCAGGCTTTCTGTCTCAGAGGAAGCAACACTACCTATGCACCACAAGTAGCCCCAAAAAGATGATATTATTGATTCCTGGAGCAGGTGGGGCAAGAACCCAGGTTTGTTGGTCCAAAGATAGAGACATTATCACTGCACCATAAGAACCTGCAAACAGAATTACTATTTTAATGCAATAAAAATCTGATTAATAGCTTATTCCATTCATTGCTACTTGTGGAATTATACTGCACTCAAGTTGGCTGCCATATTTACACATATAATGACAATGAAACATCTTCAAAAAGTAATTCATATGAATTGTTTTACTGTGTTAGTTGGAAATATTTCTACAGATGGAGGTTATTTTATAAAACTAAGTCTCTTACACTAAGAATTCAATTGTTTCAAACAATGCATAAAATTGGGACAGACATCAGAATTTCAGAAATCATCTTATATTAATCCTCATATTTCCTAATTTAGTGGTTTGCAGTTTAACTATTGTACTGATATGACCAGCCTTTTTACAGTGATTGACTGGCTTTCCCAGTGCTTCAGAAGACTAGCATCTGAAGGAGGGATGGCCAACTAGAGGGGAAGCATGATGCATTTACAATAATGCTCATAGATCAGAATGCTCTCATCACTATGACAACTGACATTTGAACGTACTCTTAAAGAAAAACCTCCAGGATTGACCACCACAGTACATGCCAAACACTGGAGCTGAAAATCAGATTTAACTGCTTTGCCAGCCTGTGCCAGAGTTATCTCTCTCACTACAAGTCAAGTGCACCAATCTGGCTGACACTTGGATGGAGAATTCATCAATGTCAAAATAGATGCACACAATATGACACTGAAGGCCAGACTTTCATCTGAAGTTCTGCTACCTTGTCAATTAATTTTCTTACCCATTATTTGGATCTTGCAGAGTTACGCTGCATTGACATTCTAAGTGCTAAATGCCGAGTTTTCTCAAAAATTTGGCTAAATGTCAATTTTAGGGAGTTTCAGGGAAGGTTTTTCTCCATGAGCTCTATCAGGTTTTCTCATGCAATTTTACAGTGCTCACTTTATTAATAATGCAGTATCATTGCACAGCATCATTTCTATGTTATTTTACATTCAACTACATTGGAAATGTCCAGCATTGCTTGGGCTTTGTGTCACTAGCACCACATTTAAAGCCTGGATATGCACCAATTCAAACACTACAAAGTCAGTGCCCTTCACAATTCCACAGGAGATATCTGGCAGAGGGAAACTGGCATTATAGTTCATGTGCAGAGACCTGGAAGTCTTGATGGATGACGCAGAGGAGAGAAGAGACATCTCTTTCCTCAAGATTGCCAGTAGAAACCACTGCAACAAGCCTCTGCCAGCCTGGTGTGAAGGTGCCACCTGGACCATGTTGCTTTGATGGTGGGAAAAATGCCAGCGGTGCAAAACGAAGATTGATACCCTTGGGGTACATTAACTGTCAAGATATTCTTTCTGCTACCTGACAACTCACTCTGACTTTGTTACTGTATCTACCTTCCACCAAGGTGGATGGCCTCCTACTCTCACTATTCCATGCAGCAACTCACTCAAAGTCTCTCCCCTTCATCAAACTACTAACCTTTTCTGCTCTTTGCATTTTCTATTTACTCACTTGGGACACCTCACCACATTTACCCTACCTGCTCTAACACTGCCAGCTCTTCCAGCTGCTTTTGCACCACTCATTCCTTGCCCTTTTTTCATTCCAGTAGAGAATGGCTCACAGTCGGGGCAGAGAGAGCCAAGGCAGGTCTTGGGCGGCTAATAATGCTCAGTTCACACACTACAAGCAGAAAATGATTGCATTGGTGGAAGGAGAAAAAAACGCTCATGTGGTGTTGATACTGATACATCCATATCTCAGCAGCCAAGAATGATTCACTGTGCTCTCCGTCAACACTGTAAATGTATTTTTAACATGTTCTTAACGTAGAAGTAGAAGTTTCTACTTCTATAGTGCAACTCATTTCCTCCTTTCTTCCGCGGGAACAAGTGGCTCCCAGACAATCTCTTCCCTGAAGAGACCAGCTGCACCTTTCATCCTCCACCTCTGAGAGTGAAGGCTCAGATCCCTCAGAGGGTGTTCTGGCTTTCTCCATGAACTAAGCTATAACAGCTCTATGTGTTAGAGTTGGGAGCACACGCTGATGAGCCCATCACTAGCAAATCTCCTCAGCTAGATGCAGAAGGAATGCACTCAGAAAACTACTGGAGACCAGGCACCTGCTTAGCCCCAGGCAGAAGAGGGCCCTTAGGCGACTGTTGTGTTGAGAGCTAGATCCGGCAGTACCTCATGACTGCTGGAAATGCACACAGATGTGCACTCTATCACTATGTCAATTGATGATCAGCACCAATGGCAAACAGACAGAGGGACGAGGGATCTGACCTTAATCCAAATGTCCTTTCATTACAAAGAGTTTGAGTGGAGGCACACAGCATACAGGACTGCATACAGAATCACTCCTCTAATCCCGGTCTCCTCTTAGGATACCCAAAAGTGCCTGGCTACACTACTTCCACTCTGCCTACAACTCTTAACAATGTGCAATTTTAACTTGAGGATGATAAACCTATATTAGGACAGAACAGGCACAGAATTCTGGACTGTGTAGTCACAAACGCCTCTGGGGTCAAGTGCTCAGACTTGAAGGCCAGAAAACTCTCTCCGTCGAAATGCAGGCACTAAGTTTAGTGTGTACTGAAAGGAAAAAGAAAACCATATCAAGGCCTGCAGATGGCTTGGCTGACACCACAATATAAACAGAATTTCAAATTGGTAAATATGTTTTCACTGTGCAACATCACCTGTCTGATTGACTTTTATAGCCTCAGCTACAAACATGAAGCTAGGGAGGCTACCCTACCTTAGTATAAAATGATGCCAGGACTCTATCATGGTTTTTGTTGGTGGTAGGTGTGTGTGTGTTACTGTTTCTCTAATATTCATTATAGCGTAACATCTTGTCGTGTTTAAATATGCAAGCATCAGATGTTGCAAAGCCTTCCAAAAGTTTTTAAGGCTTGCTTTTTATGCTGTGCAAAAAGAAGTTAAAAAAAATTAACCAATAACGCTACATTTGCATTTGGGAATAAGCAGAGACTTCTTGTCTTTCCAGCATTAACATATTTAGTCAATGAATAATATTTTCATGCAACTCAGTCCCAGCAGAAGTAGGCATCAAGTAAGTCCTTTCTGTATTGTTGTGCTTGACACTTCTGCACTCCATCATGGTGAAGGTGATGTTCTTCCTGATCAACATTTGCATCCTCTTCCCTGGAAGAATGTTTCACTTTCATTGTTCTCATTATGTATCACATTGCTTCCTTTACTTGCTCCAGTTATCCAGAGCACTGCATGCAAGAATTATGCGGTGCACTTTGCTGAAAACTGCAAGGAATCCTCAGAGCTGCAAAGGCATGTGAACCTCATCTTGAGCAGGAGTTGTTTAGCCTCAGTCAGGGGTTTGCTTCACAGCGTCAATAGCCATATGTGGAGAGGATTGCCCTTGTCTTCCGCCAGCCATCCTTGCAAGGCATACAGTTCTTGAAATAAAACAAGAACCTGAAAGTTATCGAGGCATAATCATTATGGACCCTTCAAGGATACCTGGCGCTGATTTCAAAGATGTGTTCGTAATGATCACAGGTGAGTTGGACATTGAGCTAACTGAACCTTTTCACGTTAATGAAGATAGTTGAATTATGATGTGGCATGCTCAATGCAGTATGCACAGTCTGTAGTGCTCTGCGTCTGGAATGCTCAGGAGATGATGTGGATGTGTGACTGTGTCCTGGAACATCATTTGGTAGGGGCACTGTACTTCCTTCATCTGGAAGTCATTCTAGTGAAGACAAAAGACTGTCAGCCACCTGCACTGACTCGGCTTCCTGAGGCAACATACTGTTGCAAACATTGCAATTATTGGGAACTGACTGCAGGTTCTGGGCTTCGAGATGCTTGCATGTGTTCTTATCAATTTATGTGTCCTTTCTATAGATACAGAGGTGATACCAGTTGCTGAACTTGGATCCATTGGTGACGGTTCCAGTGAGCTTATGTGGAGAATATCAGGAATAAAACAGGTCGTCAGCAATGTGATCAGTCAACAGTTTGCAGCTCATGGAAGTGACAAGTTTACGAAGTTCTCCATACGTTGGAATAAGGAGGCCAACAAGGTATTGCTACATGGGCCTTTAACATAGTAGACTATATTTGGATGCAATGCTGCATAAGCCTTGTCGAAAAGATGCAGTAAGAGATTGTAAGTAGTCAGAACAATTCTTTTCTCGCCACCTTTTTCTCCCCTCTACTGACCACATAATTACAGAATAGCAGCATTGCATATAAGATTATGTTTTGAGATACTTAAAGTTCAATGTGTAAGGAACCAGATCTGGGCCATTGTGCAACTCTGAGATCTTGGAATGGGTTTGTGAATTGTGGACCAACTTTATGGTGATTCGTAATTACATCTGCTTCACAGAGATGAGTAGGATTAATTTGCAGCGATCAATGGCATGGTCAAGATTGCTTGTGCTTAGAATCTATCATCAAAATAGTTGGTCACTGACCGAGGTACACATGCAGAACTCTGCAAATAAAGATGCCTTTAACGTGAACCATACTAATGTCTCGTTAAGGGCCTCAAATTTGTCACAAGTAGAGTCGCTACCCTAGAAGAAAAGAAGTTAATCTGCCTATTCTCAGTGTGCTGGAAGCCACTTTATATTTTCATTGTCTATTTATAACTTGAACGTAGATGGAATGCATTTCTGATAATGAGATACAGCCTTACACGCTAGGGGGCTGTCTGCAAACTTTTGAGTTTCTTTCTGTCTTGCTCCCTGTGAACCCCAACAGTTTTGAGCTCCACATGTTTCCATCCAATCCTCTTATTTAACCCTTCATCTTCCACCTTACCCCAAGCCCCAGGTATACAGCTTAATTATGTAAAACTTCATCATATACTGCAATTGAAGCCAGGTCACTGCCGATGTCACTCCCTTCCTCCTTTGCTCTCTTGTCTCCCACCTTTACATGTAGTGTTACCCCCTTTCACAGTTATTGCTCCTCTGCAACCCACATGCTGCATTCAAATCCACACTTAATTATCCCAACTTCCATATCCCATCAGCAGCACCCAATTAACACCCCCCCCACCCCCTGCATACCTTCAGTGCATAGATCCTTAAGACAGTCTATGGCCCAATCCCTGATGCTCTTATTGACGATCTCAGCTGCTCGTTTTTGCAGTTCTAAAACTGATTTAAAGCTGATCTCTGGACTGATTTGACTGGTTAGACTCAACTTGCAACACTGAGAGCAGCTCACACATTAGACTAAATGAGGCTGATCCTTTGACTTTGTCACCCTGACTGACTGTGTCCAAGCTCCTGGGCTGAGATTTAACTGACTGTCCTAGTCCCCCTGACTGATCTTCCATTGACTAGGTTAAGGACTACTACCCTTATTGTTTGAGCTATGGTCATCAGGTTGAAGCACATTCAGTGTGTTTGCTGTGTTAGCTGTTGGCAGATGCTGGAAATCTGAAAAAAAAACAGAAATTGTTGGAGAAATTCATAATGTCTGGCAGCATCTGTGGAGAGAAAGCAGAGTTTTAAGTCCAGTGATCCATATTCAAAACTGACAGCTGCTAGGAAAAGGTAGTATATGCTGAAGACAGGAGTGTGTGTCTATGTGGTCTGTGTTTGTGTGTTATATGTGGTATGTACAGTGTGTGGTGTGTGTGCGTGCGCGTGAACAAGTGGATAGGTGGAGATGGAGCCTAGAGAGAAAGAAAGACAGTCAGGCAGGCAAAGGGATAGATAATGGTAAGCCAGGGAGAAAGACCATATGGGGACCATAAGTAGGTGAAAATCAGTTGGCTGTGCTGAAAACAATCTGTATCAATGACTGTTTTGAAGTGTGGGGGTAGGTAAATGATGTACAGGAAGGTGTTCAGGTTTTTATGATTAGTCAACTTGACATTAAGTCCTGAAAGTTGCAGGGTCCCTATGCAGAAAATGAGATGCGTTGAACGTCACTGGAATACCAGACCAAGCCTGAGATTAAAATGTGGTGGTGTGTTGAAGTGGCAGGCAATTTATAACTCGGGATTAATTTTGTGGACAGATGATGGTGCTCCACAAAGCAGTCGCCCAGTCTGCATTTCAACTCCTCTATATATAGAGGCCAGGTTGTGTCTGCATTAAAAGCAAAAGCTGTGAGCATCCAGGAAAGTGCAAAGTGAGCGAGCACTGAGATCCCAAGATACAACTTGTTCTGATATATAAAATGGATGTGTGTCAGTGTGCACAAATTGGTTTGGCAGCTGCATTGGAATGTAAGGTGTCAATGAACTCCAAAGTGCCATACTGAAATGGTGAACTGTATTATAAAGTGAGTCTAAGATGTTCTATGATGTGTTGAGTGTGGTGATTTGTCGATGCCAACCTCCATAGAATGTGTTTTCAGGTATTGGAGAATGCTTGCCAGACAACTGCCTGGAGAAGATAACAGTGAGCTGAAGTCACCAGGTAGGCATTCTGACTTTTGAGTCATGAATTAGAGCCATCCAGTTTATCACCACTGTCTGGGGAAATAGTAAATTGCAAAAATGAGGAGATTAGCCATCAATGAGACAGTAATTCATGCAAATAGCTGTCTTGGTGTTAACTAGTGAAATTTGCATCTAACTGTTGAAAGCTAATGTGGGAAATCACAAAATTCTGCCCTACTTTACTTTATGACCTGTTTGATGTTATGCTACTTGTCATTGTGTGCAGAGTTCTCACCCTTCAGTAAAATTTAGGTTTTATGTTGGCATAACATTGTGTCAAAATGGGCAATTTACTATGGACTTAATGTAATGGAGTAATACTATACCAGTCATTATTTGAACATCAAGACTTGGAAAAATAACTCCACCATCCACTAACTCAAAGATACAACCATCCATTTTAAACGAGGACACTTTCACTTGTGGTGGCTTAGCCCCAGGAGAACAGCAAATGTGATCATCGCGTTTCAGTCTCCTACTTCTCATGTTCACAACTGGATGACAAGTATAAAGAGGTTCATTTTCCATATCTCATACCTTTGCTTTCTGGGCTTATGAAAAGATGAGCCTTGGGTATCATTAGCTGTGTGGATTTAATATTTTTGTTAGTGTGCACATTGCAGCTGGAATATCAGTCAGTTACTGAGGCCACTCTAACGTGATACAAGTATTTTTAGTGATGCCAGTGGATTACAAGTATTTGCTATTAATTTTTGATTAGATTTTAATATATTTTAAAATTACAAATATGTTAAGACTGCTAGACTTCACAAGACGGTTATGTTTTATTCTTTTAAAATCCAAGGTTAAACAGAATGTCCTGACATTGAGGTTGGAGTGAACTTGTAAATTAACTTGTCCCAGTGATAGGCCCATGTGACCTAGTTGCCCTGGGGATAGGGGTTTAGGTCAAGCCCCATTGATAGTCAGGTGCAAGCTTTAATATGTGAACACAAAAGAGAAGGGAGCTTTTCTTGCTGTTTTCAAGCCTACAGACTCTCAGGGATAGTCAGACCAAAAGCAGGTATTGCTGTGTCAGGCAAATGAAAAGGTTTACTTTTAGGTTAATCATCAAACAGTGCTGCTAAAATGGAATTCCTGTTGAAAGGCACAGAGCTTGTTATGGATAGTCAAAGACTAAGAATCACCAAATGGTATATTGCCGCTGGGAGTTCATCAAGTGAGGAGAAAGTTGATTAAAAGGACACTGGAAGATTCATGATGCAAGGGCAGGAACAGGGTGTTGAAATGCTGAGAGGCATGTAAAATTGAAGACAGCATTTCTGGTGAGAATATGCTGTGAATATAAACTCAGACTGTGATTTTGGTTCAGGAGTGGGGAATAGATTTGAAATTAGTACACCAAATTCTGTTAACATCATCAGCTACATAAAATGACTGGTTGTAAAGTACTTGGGTATTGCTGAAGTAAAAATGCACTCCATCAAAGCTTTTCATCCTGCACTATTCAGGATAATTCCCAAGAATATCAATTCAAGGGGCAAAAAAACTGAAACTGGTACTGCACAAGAGGAGAGAGTGTTAATTGGTTGATAAGTGAACTCTAATGGGGGAATCACCATTGAGAATGCACCAATTACTGATGATTGACTATTAACTCCTAGGCTTGTTAAATTTTAAACAAAACATGTTCTATAATTGGGCCACATTTGCTGGATAATTGAGTTAATGAAGAATTATACTGGTAACCCAATTTAGGATTTTCACTTGGGCTTGTATTGTGGCATATCCTGGAAGCTAGTTATTGATGCACAGGATGTTGTTCTCATTAGACAGAAAGAAAATGTATATGCACAGCACCAGTTTCAACTCAACAAAATAAGTGGCAGCCATTTGTTGATAACAAAGTGTGAAGCTGGATGAACACAGCAGGCCAAGCAGCATCTCAGGAGCCAATTTACTGTTTCATTTCTCAGGGCAATTCCCTGATCAGAGTCAATCTGTCTGGTCTAAAATTTAAACAGAGCTCGGTGGCAGTTAACTGTCAGTTATCTTTAATTGGTGCATTCTCCATGGCAATGTGTCTACCAATCCACAGTCTGCTTGCCAACCATTAGTACAGTATAAATGTTGGTCTTCCCTTTAAATTGGTATTACTGAGTATTATCCTGATGAACGCAAGATGAAGAAAATTGCCAAAAATCTCTTTTCCAGCAATATTTGATAAGAGAAAGAGAATTCACATAGTACTTTTCATGGAACCGGCAGAACTCTCTAATTTTAATGAAAAGGACCTCAGAATCTTTTGTGGCCACCAGAATAGATGTCTCAGATTAGTGTTTGAGCTGAAAGATGGCACTTTTTGACAACAGAGAACATCTTCTAATGAAGTGGCTAGATGTAATTAGATTGGAGTGATGCTTGAACCTATGATCCACTGACTCAGAGGCAATGGTCCAGATGAGAAGCAAATATTGGGTGAGACAATAGAGGCAGTGTTATGGGCCAGACGAAACCCTCTCAAAATATATCAAGGAGATAGCCTAGACCTTTATATTCTATTTTATTTAAAGGCAAGTGTAAGCGCTGTGTTCCAGATGTAATTTGATTGTTCCACTATTGGGCCTCAAGTAAAACAAACTTGTTTCTTACAACAGATGAAACACGACCAAAACTGGCATAACTTTAACTCTATTGAAATACTTGATAAAATCTTATTTAACTACTAATCATTGACTGTTTCAATATAGCAGTACCCCATAAACAAATGCTGGGCAAAGGCAAATTCAGCAAAACAGCATTTCCTCGCATGCGATTTCTTTACAGTACAGGAGAAAGACACACTGAAAGAAACAATCTTGCAGCAGAGAGAACTCAAACTTTTTGATGATCAGGGCACTGAGGCATCTGAAGTTGACAGGATTGGGGTTTTCTCCAGGGTCAGAGGGTGCACTTATTGGATTGGTAGTATGCAGGGAGAGGTGGTCAAAAGGAGATGAATAAATAATTAGAGGTGGCCTTGTTAGTAGTCAATGTGCAAAAACAGAACAAAATATATTTATTTTATATTAGCTGTTCTTAGCCTTAACAATGGCCTTGTATTCTAATGTTGGAAAAAAAGTAAATCAATCAATTTTCCTGAACTAAAATTTTGTCCTTCTGTCTGGCTGTGGCCATCTTATAATGATCCTGTTGCCAAGATACTTACCCCCATAATTGAAGTAAACTCTGAAGCAAAACTGAACTATTTTGTAAAATCTTTAAACAGAACACTATTACTTTTCTTAAAAAGCTGTCGAAACCTCTTTGTCTTCCCCATACCTATTCCCAACCACCTCTCCTACAAATTCAACCAGCAAAGAGATCAACCAACTAAGTTTGTCAGAAGTCTGTTTGCTCTGTACTAAGAACCTTTAGGTGGCCCTTTACAGAATCAAAAGCTGTGCTTGCAGAATTGCAGAGGGTAGCTTAATTAACAACACTAATGCTGAAAATAAGTTTACTTTCCTGCAATTTATTCTTTGATTGTTGATAGAATTTAAATGTATGCATACAGACATATATGCACACACACATGAGGATATAAAGAAATACATATGTACGGCATTGAAGCCAAGGGACACTATTGTTGCAAAACTCTCTAGATATCCTTGAAAGATTATACAACTAGTCTTCCTGGCTTTAAGCTGCAAACATGATTATGAATAGGAATTTTCAGGCTTCATGCCACTTATGCCGATAGCACTCGTGTATCGTCTAATAGACTGTGGATAATCAATACCAAGGACAGATACCAAGTCCTTGTATCAGTTTCCTCATTCATTTAAAATACTTGTTGCAGTGGAACATATTTGTAGAATTTATAAATGATTATTATTTTCTTGGTGAATAGACTAACTTTACAGAAATTGGTATTAAATCACACATTTGCAAAGCATCAAAATAATTTATGGTTGGACTATAAGATTTGTTTTGTACTGAAAATTATTCAAGAATTTTCTGTCAAAATGTTGACAAATAACCTTGTGTAGCTTTGTGTTACAACCTGGATCTGACATTATATTGATATTTAAGGCACCTGAGTTCTAAAAATCAGGAGAAGGCTGCTAACCTAGATGGTAATGATAACAACATAACAGTTATATTACTACTGTTGTCAAGCTAACAACTCCTAAATAGCAGTTTCTTTAGGAATATCATTGGCATGCTGACAATGAGCATAAGCAAACTATTTTGACCTTAACAGGAAGTTAGAATTATAACAAATTTTAAAAAGTAAGTGAAGTTAAATGAGATAAAGCACTTGAAAAATGAAGAGAATATTTCACACAACTTTTGCTAGAGGGGATAATACTAATTTGTTATTCAACTTTTATGGTATAAACAACATTCCACAGGATTCTGAACGCATGCTAGGGTACTTAGTAAATTAAGGGGACATGGAATTGACATATCGAATTGCCATGCAATATGGATCAGAAATTTCTTGAGTTCCACCTTCTTAAGCATTCATGATTATAACTGCTCCACATTTGTGTTTATGCACAAAAACAAAGTTCCTGGAAAAGCTTAGCAGGTCTGGCAGCATATTTTCCAGCAATTTTGTTTTTGTTCCTGATTTACAACATCTGCAGCTCTTTTGGTTTTTAATTTGTGTTTATGCAGTCGCCTCGGTGTGAAAACTTTGGAATTCCATCCCCAAACATCAAACTCTCTACCTTTCTTTCCTTAAGACAGCCTTTAAAACCTCTCTGTAACCAAATTTAGGTAAACTATTGACACTTTATAGGGCTTGAAGTCATATTTCACTTGAACATACTTTTGTGAATTCCCATGGGTTATTTTAAAGGCACTACATAAATATAGTTGTTTAATCATCAATTATTTTGAGGTGATAAAAAGAGTACAATTAATTAGAGATCATCATTCAAATTAATGTCTAAAAACTTGCATCAGAATGTGTCCAAAAACAAAATGCTGATGAGACAAAATTGAGCCAAAAATTAAAAGTTTGTAAGTCCAAGCCCTATTTTGTAATTTGAGAAGATAACTTCGGCCAGCGGTTTACTATAGTATTAAGGGAGTATTGCATTGTTAGATATACTACATTACAAAAGGGATATTAAATTAAGACATTGTCTGATCAGGTCAACTTAAACTTTTGTTTCTTACAAATTTCAGTAACTGTAAATATATTTGCTTTGAAATGTCACATCAACAAATATCTGCACTAAAGCTCAACATAAATGCAATCCTTGAAACATAGTCTGTCACTTGTTATCTGGCCAAATCCAAAATCTCTGAATAACTTCATACTCACAAATGCTTCAGAGTGAGGAAAGACAGCCTGATGTATCATTCAAAATCCTTTGAGAAAACACTTAAGATCACATCTGTAACTCCATTTCTCTCAACTATATTAAGTAGCTGATTAGACAGAATATTTGAACTGAATAGAATAACTTGATATATTCATTGATTGACAGGTGATAATATGAACACTCAAGAGTAGTTCCAATCCAAAGTCTTCCAAACTTTGTATAATGCTTGTCATCCAAAACTAGAAACTTAGCAAGAGTCAGGGATTTCATACAACTTGCCAAAATAGCTAGCACTGATCTAAATCTTGTATCTGCTGCGAACTGTTAGAAAAGAAACCCTAGAAAAATACACAGGCAAATATGAAATGATTCCTCTAACGTTTGAATGTTGCCTGGGCTTAAAACATTATTTCGATAGAACAGGTGTATGAATTTGTATGAAATTCCATGAATTTAGAAGATTGAGGTGTGATGAAACTGACATGTTGAAAAGTTAAAGGCATTGATCAAAAAATGGTTTCCTTTGGGGAATGCAGTACTATACGATACTAACATGAAATTGGGGTCAGACCATTGAGAAGTGAGATCAGGAAATTCTGTTATACAAACAGTGGTGATAAACTGGATTTCATCCACTAAAGAGCTGTGTTAATTGAAGTGCATGAGAGATTAGATTAGATTCCCTACAGTGTGGAAACAGGCCCTTTGGCCCAACAAGTCCACTCCGCCCCTTGGAGCATCCCACCCAGACCTATCCCCCTATAACCCATACACCCCTGAACACTATGGGCAATTTAGCATGGCTGATCCACCTAGCCTGCACATCTTTGGACTGTGGGAGGAAACCAGAGCACCCAGAGGAAACCCATGCAGACATGGGGAGAACATGCAAACTCCACACAGACAGTTACCCAAGGTTGGAATTGAACCTGGGTCCCTGGTGCTGTGAGGCTGCAGTGCTAGCCACTGAGCCACCATGCTGCCCCAAATGATTAATTGTAACTATCTAAGGTTACCAAACAATTTCCAAACTAAGCTGTATATTTGCATGACTGTAAAACAGCAATGAAAGGTATTGCAAACACCTTGTTCTGATACAAATAACATATTTATTTAGTTACATAAAAAGATCTAAAAAAAAGCATACCAAAAAGGTTGTGCAGAAAAGCTAAATTTTAAAAGGAAAACTAGTACCAAGGAACATGGATCAAAGGAGGATGAATGCAGTTTAGATTACTGACTAATTAAATGGCTGCAGTGGCTCAATATTTCTAGTGTTACAAAGCATTACAAAGTAATTCCAACACAGAATAGGCCACTCTGTGTAACAAGTCCAAGCTGTTGTTTTGCACCATTCAAGGCTCTTCTTGCTCCTCACTATTTAATCCTATCAACAAACCTGTCTGATCTGTTCTCTCTCTCTCAAATCTAGCTTTTGATTGAGTCCATCTGTATTATTTGCCTCAACTGCTCGCTGTACAGGAGTTCTTATCTCTACACTCATTTTGAGTAAAAAAGTTGCTCTTGAATTTCCTATTACATTTTTACTGACTACTTTATATTTACGACCTCTTGCTCTGATTCATCCACAAGTGGAAAAATATTCTCTATATCTAACGTGTTGAATCCTTTTATTATGAAAAAATTGCTGTCCCGGTCATCCACCATTTTTTAATTCGAGCATGAAAAGATTTGGGCTTTTCTATCTTTTTTAAAATCTGTCAGTTTTAGTATCATGCAACTATACCCTACAACTGTTATTAAATACTGATTCAGTCTTTTCTGGTGTACTGTTT
This sequence comes from Stegostoma tigrinum, assembly GCF_030684315.1. Classification (NCBI taxonomy): domain Eukaryota; kingdom Metazoa; phylum Chordata; class Chondrichthyes; order Orectolobiformes; family Stegostomatidae; genus Stegostoma; species Stegostoma tigrinum. Next base: position 57,878,191 of record NC_081363.1, on the reverse strand, counting down.
ACAATTCTGAGCACTGATTTAGTAGAATGTGGAGGGTGCACAAAAGGTTTATGTGCACTACACTGGAGTGACAGACATCAATTATATAAGTTGAAGAAGCTAGGATTGTTCTCATTCAAGAAGATTGAGAGGAAACTTGAAAGAGGCATTTTAAATCAAGAGAGGTCCAGGTAGAGAAGACAGGAAGAAACTGTTTGAGTAGTCATGGCAACATGAGTGGTAAGGCTCATCAACACAAGATGTCCATTCTTTCTTCTGTTGACCACCTGCCTTGTAGAGCTTCATGGGATCTGAATATTGAGTAAATGGTACACTCCCTATCAGGAATGAGATGGATCAAAAGTATGAGCACAAAATACAATGTGCATGCCATCTAGTACACATTGTACATGGGATAACATTCTGGGGACCCCATGTGACTCCAGACCCACAGCAATGTGGCTGACGCTGAAATGCCCACTGGGTAATTAGGGATGGGCAATAAATGCTGCCTCGCCAGCGACACACTCAGTCCATGAATGAAAAAAAAAGTTGACACCATCATGTCAACACAGTAAAACATACCAGCTCAAAACAGGTGATGATTATTTAACCAAGGCTCTTTGAAAGGGCATCCTGGATGATCCTCACAACCATAGATTATTATATTTGGAAGTTGTTATATTCATAGCAACAGACAAAGCCAACTGTAGTTGATTTCGGTTGCTGGTCTTTACGTACCAACTGTATCTATGGTCAAGCATTCTTCTCTGATCCAGAAGTCTTCACTGAGACGTTCACAGGGTCTGTGTGTCCTGTAATTTCCTTACTGGTGTACAATATACTATAAGACTACTCCCTTAAGTGCTGCTACATATTCCATTCATTCATTTTTATTGCTTCTCCTCCTCCTTTCAAAATTGAAAACAGACTTTTTTTTCTTAAATTCAAGATAGGCACTAGCTTTGTGACCCTCAGTTCCAAGTGACAATCCAGCTCAATCCAGGGATTAGGCAAAGGAAGAACTACTTTAAAGTTCTTTTTCAACCATAAAAGTTTCTTCAGGCTGCGGGCTGGAAACAGATACAACTCTTTGTACATCATTAACTACCCTTAGTTCAATTGGAAATCAAATGTTTGGCACTCCAAGTGTTGTTCCTCAACACTCGCAATATACTAGCATTATCACTGTGTACTTTGAGTATTGGAAGCATTATGGAAATTATAGTGCTGTCGTTATGAGAGAATAAGTCTAATCCCAGGCATAACTTTCAAAATAACCATTTCTAAGCCCTAAAGCTTCCAGAAATAACAAACCAGTTCTGGACTTTCATGTATTTGCCTTTAGGTAATTTTGTCCCCCACAAATTTATAAACATTTTATTCTGAGACTGCGTGACTGTTAAACTTACAATATGTTGCAAATACAATTTTCTCTCATTAATTTTATACTATTTTTTGAACAGTGCAAAAGTGACAATGAACATTTCCAGACCTTTTCTTCAAAGCAAAAACAAATAAAATTTCCAACTGCCAAGAAGAAAGGTAGATAGAGAAATGAATTATGTGGTGCAAATAGTGACTTAGGAAATTTTGTTAAAATATGTCAGTGTTTTATATAATGCTGAAGAAATTTGAAGGTGGTTAGCCAATGTAACAGATCAAGACCTACAAACATCAATGAGGTGGATACAAATTAGTTTGGATTGGAGGCTTGTGTTGACTTGAATGTGGTGAGTGATCTGTAAGGTCTCCTTACTTTTTAAGTAACACCATTCCTAAATCTACTTAAACTACTAAAGTTTGCAGTTCGAACCTTAATCAAGCATCAAATCTGGGTGATTACATAGAAAAAGTATTTACATTGTTTCAGCTATTCACTTTCTCAGGTTTATGATAAAAATTGAACTTAAATTATTTTATGTAATAACAATATGGCAAGTAAATAAAGCAGATCTGCTTTAAAAGCATTGGGCATATAAATTAAGAAACGAAGGTTCATTTCCTTTGTGTATAACTGAACAGAAGGCCTGTTATGTTTAAAAAAAAATGCACAACATGTCCTAAAGTATTTTCCATTCGCTGAATACCTGATAATGCAGCAAGCTCTTAGCAGTATATTGTAGTATAAGCTTAGATAATTTTCTTCAAATCCAAGCAAAGCCTACATGTGAAACTTTTGATTTAAGGACAAGAGTGCCGTCAACTCAGCCAAGCTTTATACTAGAAGCATTATGTTGCTTTTAGTATCAATAGATTCTTCAGAAAGCATGTAATAAACAAAACTCACAATTTCTGTAGTTTTAGAACTTGTTTTGAATGTAATCAACAGTAAATAATTAGGTTGTATGCTTATCTTCCTTTATTAAAAGATTTTTGAATTACATACTTACTTCTGAACTTTTTCACTCAGTTGGATTTTGGCTTCCAAGGCTTGCTGCAGTTTAATCTTCATGTTCGCCTGTTCTGCTATAGCCAGTTGTAACTGGTTTGCTAGATCTTCATTTTGGCGGAGCGTGGCTATCATAATGCCCTTGCTAGTGCATAAAGCATCATCATAAGTGCCTAGCGCGGTGTTGAACTTGTCGGTGACACTAACCTCTGAAGATAAAGATTTGTGTAAGCTGAAAGCACATAAATAAATAAGACAAGTTAACACTTCCTTTTTAAATTTGTGAGCTTAAATTATTTATACAGTATATGCTGTCACAACCACATACCAGGCATGTCCTCAGAGTGGTAACTGATCTAAGAGTGTGTATAAGCTCTTTGTAGTTTCTTTTAATTAGATTATTTCTGTTTAAACAGAAACAGCTGCACAATATGATGCTCAAACAAGATACAATGTTACTTTATTACACAACAATTGTTGGAAATTATGCAGTAAGGGCTGATAAAATTATTGGCTAAAATATAGATAAAAAGATCTAAGTTCAAAAAGAATAATAGTTATGTATAAAGACAAAAGTGTGATCAGTATCTACTTTTATTGCAAACCTGGTTTGATTGAAAATTCTCTTTCTGAAGTAGACTCATGGAAACACGGAGTCAAATTCAGCAGCTGTGGTTGGTTCTTTCATTGAATAATCAAAGTTTTCTTGCTGTAGACTTAGGAGGTGTTATGACCAGTCCTCAGGTGAGGTTCTAGATGGGAGATCTCAAAGTGGTAGGCTCCAGGATGAGGCGGGAAGAACTGGTAGACATAAACACTCTTAGGGTAGTCAGGACTAGGTTAATTTTAAAATTTCCCTTGTGCACATCTTTCTCCTAGACCCAGATTAAATGTTTTCTTGAATTAACAGGAGGGAGTTTATTAATCACTAAATTAGGGAAGGCAATGGCCTAGTGGTAAAATTGCTGGACTGTTAATCCAGAAACCCAGGTAAGGTACTGACGACATGGGTTTGAATCCCACCACAGCACATGGTTGAATTTGAATTTAATAAATATCTGGGATCAGGAATCTAATGATAGTTGTGAATCCATTGTCAATTTTCAGGAAATTCCATTTGATTCACTAATGTCCTTTCGGGAAGGAAAACTGCCATCCTTACCTGGTCTGGCACATGATTCCAGAGCCACAGCAATGTGGTTGACTTTTAACAGCTCTCTGGGCAATTAGGGATGAAAAATAAATACCAGCCTAGCCAGAAATGCCCTCATCCCATGAATGAATAAAAATAAACGCAAGAAGAAATAAAGTAATGCACAGGCAAACAGACGAAAAATAAGAGCGTACAAAAATAAAAAAAAGGCTTCGAGAATTGGTCATGAAGAAGGGATAAGAACAAAGAACAAAGAAACCTACAGCACAGGAACAGGCCCTTCAGCCCTCCAAGCCTGCGCCGATCTAGATCCTCTGTCTAACCTGTCATCTATTTTCTAACCGTCTGTGTCCATTCGCTCCCTGCCCATCCATGTACCTGTCCAAATATATCTTAAAAGACGCTAACGTGGCTGCGTCTACCACCTCCGTTGGCAACGCGTTCCAGGCGCCCACCACCCTCTGTGTAAAGAACTTTCCATGCATATCTCCCTTAAACTTACCTCCTCTCACTTTAAACTCATGACCCCTGGTAATTGAGTCCCCCACTCTGGGGGGGGAAAAAGCTTTTTGCTATCCACCCTGTCTATACCCCTCATGATTTTGTAGACCTCAATCAGATTCCCCCCTCAATCTCCGTCTTTCTAATGAAAATAATCCTAATCTATTCAAACACTCTTCTTAGCTAGCACCCTCCATACCAGGCAACATCCTGGTGAACCTCCTCTGCACCCTCTCCAAAGCATCCACATCCTTTTGGTAATGTGGCGACCAGAACTGTACACAGTACTCCAAATGTGGCCGAACCAAAGTCCTATACAACTGCAACATGACCTGCCAACTCTTGTACTCAATACCCCGCCCAATGAAGGAAAGCATGCCATATGCATTTTTGACCACCCTATTGACCTGCATTGTCACCTTCAGGGAACAATGGACCTGAACACCCAGATCTCTCTGTTTATCAATTTTCCCCTAGGACTTTTCCATTTACTGTATAGTTCGCCCTTGAATTTGATCTTCCAAAATGCATCACCTCGCATTTTCCTGGATTGAACTCCATCTGCCATTTATCTGCCCAACTCTCCAGTCTATCTATAGTTGAATGATATGGCTGTAGCACTATGTTGGTAAGTGAACAGTCAATTTCAATATTCTTGGCTTTGTAAGTTGATTGAAATGTTTTATTCTGATTTCTTTTGGCAGTGGTTGATTTGGCTGATTCAGAATGAGAAAGGGGTTTTCCATATCTGTAGTGCAGACAGCTGTTTTCAGAGTTGTGACCTGCTTAGCACACTAGAACATCAGAGCATCAGGCCATTAACACACACGTAGTTCAGAGTTAAAGATCACTTTTAACCCTGTCCCTGTGAAATTTTGAAAGGAGGAAAATCACTAATGTGTCTCTCACCCAGACTGCTGCTGTTTTTATAACCTTCAGGTTCACAGTCATAGAAATTCCAGGAGATTACACATTCAGTTTGTAGTTTTCTTCTTTTGAAGCTTTGTTGACACCAAGTCATGTATGATATTCTAACTGTCTCTATCCAGGCAGCCACTGAATTTACATCTTCAGTTGTGGTCATGACAAGATAGAGTAGCTTCAGGGAACAAGTGAAAGGCCCCGCTTCTTATGGCTTCTGCTAAAACTCATGTTGAAAACTGTCTGGATTCCTTTTCAGCAGAGCAAAGAGGTAGTCTGGGCACCTTCCTTTGTAATTTCTGGTATCAAGAAGAAAATCTAATTCTAACATACAGTCCGTAGGTCAACTGTAGCTATATTCACAGGATTACCTGAGCTCCTTGCATAAAATGGTTACTCACAGCCAGACATTTCACAATTCAAATCTTAAAATTGGCTGCAATGCTATGCTTCCATATTAGATACTGGGTTAAAATTGTATCAGAGATAATGGGAACTGCAGATGCTGGAGAATCCAAGGTAATAAAGTGTGAAGCTGGATGAACACAGCAGGCCGAGCAGCATCTCAGGAGCACAAAAGCTGACGTTTCGGGTCTAGGCCCGAAACGTCAGCTTTTGTGCTCCTGAGAAGCTGCTTGGCCTGCTGTGTTCATCCAGCTTCACACTTTATTATCTTAGGTACTGGGTTAGCCCAGATCTGGAGTATATAACCACCCATTGTCTTGTAGCAGAGGTAATTAAGTTTTTGTTTTAATAATCTTTCCATCGTTAAATTAAATGGCTCTGATTCTTTCAAGTTTCTGGTGAGATAGGAAGAACTGTTCACATCTTCAGGGAAACCATTGTCAACAAGCTTGTGTTTATCCTTGTAAATATTCTTTAATTTTTAAATTATTTTTAAACAACCTGGTTCTAATTGCGGTTGAATCTGCAAGGGAAGACATGAGACTTCAGGGAGAGACAATGGGAACTGCAGATGCTGGAGAATCCGAGATAACAAAGTGTGGAGCTGGATGAACAGCTGCTTGGCCTGCTGTGTTCATCCAGCTCCACACTCTGTTATCTCATGAGGCTTCAGGGAGCCATTTTATAAGATGTCTTCTGTCCATTTGAAAAGCAGATTCATTTTCTTTTTCATGACAATACCGAAAATAAATTTACAACAAATATAAAAACAAATGCTTAAAGAGCATTATGTATTGAATTAAGGAGAAGTGAAGTATTCCTTTACGTTGACTGTAAACATTAAAAGAAGAGAAACTGAACTATCTCAATATTTGAGAAACTACTTTGCCATTGGATACAAAAATTTTTTTCACAGACACCAATTTAACACTGACATGTAGCAAAACTTTAGCTTTAAATATTTCTAAAATACTAATCAAATGAAGGCTATTGTGGCATTTTGCATATCTTGTTTAACTTTATGGCTTCTTTATGTGAACACACTTTCAAGAGCCTTTGCCTAAGACATTACACAGAATCAGAGTTGAAGAGATAAACTGTGAACAGTTTAGATCTGTTGCCACTTTCTAAACACGCTAAACAGACTATTATGAGAAAGCAAAACATTAAAACTTTACAGGATGTAAACAGACTTTCACGTAAATGTGTTAACTCTACATGAGTATCTTTTCTCCTTGGTAAACAAAAGGAATCAGAGCATAAGAAGCCATTTGAATTCTCAAGCCTGCATCACCATGTAATAAGATCATGACTGAGCTGAACAGATTCTCAACTCCACTTTACTGCCAGCTATCGATAATCCTTGACTCCTTAGTAAAACAGGAATCTATCAAACTTAGATAATAAAATGTGAGGCTGGATGAACACAGCAGGCCAAGCAGCATCTCAGGAGCACAAAAGCTGACGTTTCAGGCCTAGACTCTTCATCAGAGAGGATGTGCTCCTGAGATGCTGCTTGACCTGCTGTGTTCATCCAGCCTCACATCTTATTATCTTGGAATTCTCCAGCATCTGCAGTTCCCATTATCTCTGATCTATCAAACTTAAATAGATTCACGGACCAATCTTTAAAAGGTGCTCTGTGAAAGTGCTTTTAATCCTTGCTAAAGATTAAGGATCTTCTAAGGGACAAAATTCCTCTTCATCTCCATTTTGAATAGAAAACACATTATTTTTAAAACAGATAACATCTGCCACCCTGTCCTCATCTTTGTTACTTCCTCAAAGCCATGCTGTCCATCACTAACAAATTCAAATTTTTCCAAATGTGAGTAAATTCTATCCGTAAGAATCTTCTCCAATAATTTCCCTACCTGACTTAAGGCTCGCCGCCCTGTAATTTCAAGGAATATCTGTTTCTCTTCTGGAACAAAAGAATAACACTGCCTATTCTCCAGGCCTCTTGGACCTCTTCTGCGAATTAACAGGACATAAAGATTTCATATAAGCCCCAGCAATTTTCTCACTTTCCTCCCTCAGCATTCAGTGATGGATCCCATCAGGTCCTGGAAACTTGCCTACATTAATGCTTTTCAAAACTCTCAACACCTCCTTTTTTTATATTGACATGCCCTATGAATATCAACATAACCTCTCAAGATTCACCATTCACTATGTCCTCCTTCCTGGTGAATATCAATGCAAAGTATTCATCTAGGACCTTAACCACTTAGTGAATTCTGTCCCCATAATTTGGTAATTGCTTTTATTTAAGCCACTAGTTTCAGTCCCAACTTTCCCATTCTCAAAATGAATGTGAAATTATATCATGCTATGTTTGTTCATCTGGAATTAATTAATTTTATTAATTCAGCAGGGGTGAACAGGTAAGTGGCAACTAATATTCTTACCACACAAATACCGGACAATAATTATCCCTAACAAGACAATATCAAATAACCTGCCACTTGACATTCAATGGTGTTATTATCACTGGATTGTCCACCATCAACATCCTGGGATTACCATTGAGCAGACACTCAGTTGGACAAACCATACTTCAAGAAGACATGGGAGGCTTCTTTCTTTACACAGAAAATGGTTCGTGTGTGAAATGAACTTCCAGAGGAAGTAGGGGATGTGAGTGCGACATTTAAAAGACGTTTGGAAAAGAACATAAATAGAAGCATTTGGAGGGATATCGGCCAACTGCAAGCAGAGAGCTACTTTAGTTTGAAACTGTGGTCAGCATGGACTGATTGGAATGTGGGGTCTGCTTCCAAGCTGTATGACTCTATATTCTTGCACTTTTTTGTTAGTTATGCTAGATGTGAACAGAATTATAAATCATCACCTGTAAAACCAGGATCAAGAGCTGGGGGGAGCTGCTGATTTGAAGGGACATATAGGAATTCACTGCAGCCTGTAATCCTTTGCTATACTGTAAATATATGGCTTGATAAAAAGCGGTATAGAATACATTGAGAAGGACGCTACAATATATCTGTATGAAACCCTGGTTCAGCTGGTGGTAGTAAGGGAGGGAAAGTGATGGCCTCAGGGTATTATTAATCCAGAAACCTAGATATTATTCTGGGGACCTGGTTCAACAATTTTTTAAAAAATATCTTCAATTAAGAGTCTGATGATACCCGTGAAACCACTGTCAATGAGAAATAGGCACTAAATGCTGGCTTAGTCAGTGATGCCCACAAAACCTAGAATATTCTATCCAATTCTAGGCAAACTTGACGGAAGTTGTGAAGGTGCAGAACAGATTCAGAAGGACAATTTCAGTGATGAGGGGTTTCAGTTGCATGGATTAATTAGTTGTCCCTTGAAGAAGGAAAGATTAAAAAAAATTGATTAAGGTTTTCAAAATTGTGGAGTGCCCAGCTACATGTTAAGTAAAGCGACTTCCACTGGGAGAAGGGCCAAAAACAAAAAGGCACTGATTTAAAGTGTCTGGCAAAAGAATCACCGATGACCCAAGAAAAAACATTTTCGTCTGGCACTTGGTTAGGATCTGGAACACTACACTCAAGAGCGTGATGGAGATAGATTCAACCAAGGCCTTCAGAAGAGAATCAGATATATCTTAAGTGAAAAATTTGCAGGATGATGGGGAAAAGATGGGGAGTAGGATCGAATGAGTCGTTCATTTAGTGGACAGGTATGGATATGGTACGCCAAATAGCCTCTTTCTTTCTTGTAACCATTCTATGAATTCATGGAAAGCATTCCAAACAGTGCAAGCAATATGCATTAATTTAGCTGATTAAATAAATTTTGCCTGTATCCATTGATTGCACTGGAACATAGAAGATAGAAACCAGTTGCAGGAGTTGTCCATTTGGTCCTTTGAAACTGGTCTGCCATATAATATGGCCCTGGCTAATCATCCAATTCAGTACTCTGTTCCAGCTTTCTTACCAAAATTTGATCCCTGTCATCCTAAGAACTGTATTTAACTCCTCAAAAACATTCAATGTTTTGGCCTCAACCACCTTGTGGTTGAGAATTCTACAGAACACCATACGCTGCGTAAAGAAATTTCTCCTCATTCCAGTCCTTTCCTATATCCCTACCATTGGTTCTGGACCACCCAGTCATCAGGAAAATCCTTCCTGCATTTACCCTGTTCAGTCGTCTTAGAATTATATAGGCATCCAGTGGATCCCACTTCATTCTTCTAAATCCAGTAAATATAGTCCTACCTGATCCTGTCTCTTCATATGTCAGTCCTGCCATTCCAAGAATTAGCCTGATAAGTTGCACTCCCTCCATAGTTTGAACATACTTGTGCAGACAAAGGAGACCAAAACAGCAAACAATTACTCAAGGTGTAGTCTCACCAAGGCCCTGTACAATTACAGCAAGGCATCTCTGCTCGTGTATTTGAATCCTCTTGTTATGAAGACCAACTTATCAGTTGCCTTCTTCACTGGCTGCTGCACCTACCTGCTCACTTTCAATGATTCCAATCTATCAGTTTTGGACAATAATCTGCCCTCCTGTTTTTGCCACTCACACAACTAATCCAAATCAAATTGAAACATCTTTGCGTCCTCCTCACAGTTCACCCTCTCACTCAGCTTTGTGTCATCTACCACCTAGAAGATTTTGCGTTTAGTCTTCTAATCTAAATCATAACTATGTATTGAGAATAGCTGGTATCTATTCACTGACCTCTGAGGTACCACACTAGTCACAGCCAGCCACTTGGAAAAAGACCCATTTATCCCTATTCTTTGTTTTCCTGTCTGCCAAGCAGTTTTCCATCCATGTTAGTACACTATTCCCAGTCCCATGCACCCTAATTTTATATGCCAAACTACCATGTTGGACCTTAATGAAAGCCTTCTGAAAGTCCAAGTAAATGACATCTACTTGCTTTCCCTTAATAACTTGACTAGTTACTGACTCAAAGGTTCCAGTAATTTGTCAGAAATTATTTCCCTTGCTCAAATCCATGCTGACTCTGTCACACTATGTCATTGTTTACTAACTTCTCAGCTATTTTAGCTTTTATAATTGACTGTTGCATTTTCCCACCACGTAGAACCATTACCTAACCTCCAATCCATAGGAACTGTCTGAGAGTCTGTAGAATCTTGAAAGTTGACCACAAATGCATCCATTATTTCCAGGGTCACTTTCTTAAGTACTGTAGATCATTGGACCCTTGGGATTTATTGGCCTTTAATTTCATAACTTTCCCCAACACCACTTCCCTTCAGTTCCTCCCTCTCACTCGAGCCTGTGTTCCCCAATACCTTTAAGACACTATGTCCTCCTTTGTGAAGAATGACCAAAATATGTATTTAATTGGTGTGCCATCTCTTTGTTCCCAATTATAACTTTGCTTGTTTCTGACTGTAAAGAACCTATTTGTCTTCAGTATCTTTTTTCTTCACATACCTGTAAAAGCTTTCATGATTAGTTTATACGTCCCCTACAAGGTGGCTCTCTGACCCTATTTTCCCCCTTTCAAACTCTTTTCTCTCCTTTGCTGAAATCTGAACTGCTCCCATTCCTCAGATCTGCTTGTTTTTTGGGCAATTTGTATGTCCCTTCCTTGGATCTTATTATCCTTAATTTCCCCTGTTAAACATGCTTGTGCCACTTTTCCTGTTTTATTTTTGTGCCAGACAGGCATGAACAATTGTCACAGTTCCTCCGTTCTTTAAATGTTTGCTATCACCAGTGCACCAGTAAACTAGTGAAGTAATGTTGTCCAATTCATCATAGCCAGCTTGCACCTCATACCATCATAGTTTCCTTTGTTTAGGTTCAAGACTGTAGCCTCTGAATCAACTACATCACTATCCGACTTGATGATGAATTATATCTTATTTTTGGGTGTTTCCCTCAAGGAAACTTGTACAACTGGATTGCCAATTATTCCTTACTGATTATCCAGTTTGAATGGCTTCATCTCTTGTCAGTTCCCCAACTTATTGAACCCGAAAGCTAACCTGTACATACTCCAGAAATTCCTCTTGTTACTGACTGGTTCTGACCGATCTATACACAGGAATTTACTCTTTAACCAGCAAAGCAAGCCCACGTATATTTCCTTTTTGTCTGTCCTACTTTTGGGACCATAGTTTCCAGTCCTCTATTATTAACAGCATCTCCCCCATTTATCCACGTTTGTGCCCTCAAAACTTCTCCTCCCAGAAACCCCAAGGGTAGAGTCCCCTTAGTCCTCACATACCATTCCACCAACCTCTAACATTTCTGCCACCTACAATCAGACCCTACCCCCATAAGATTTTCCCTCCTCATCTCCATTTGCTCTCAGCAGGAACTATTCACTCTGCGACTCCCTCATTAGTTCTACACTCCCCACCAGGCCCTCCACCACATCCGGTTCCTTTCCCGGTGACCACAGGAGGTGCTACACTTGCCCCTACACCTCCCCTCTCACCTCCGACCAAGGTCCCAAACAATCCTTTCAAATCTGGCAGAGATTCACCGGACTTCATCTAACGTCATCTACCGTATCCGTTGCTCCCAGTATGGCCTCCGCTATATCAGGGAGACCAAGCGCAGACTGGTTCGCGGAGCGCCTACTTTCTGTATGCACCAACCAACCCAACCTTCCGGTTACCATCCAATTTAACTCTCCCTCCCACTCCCCTGGTGATATGTTGATCTTTCTCCTCCATTGTCAGACTAAGTCGAAATGAAAACTGGAAGAACAACACCTGATATTTCACTTTGGAAGCTTACAGCCCAAGGGCCTGAACATTGATTTCACCAGCTTCAACATCTCATTACCTCAACATGTCCATCTTCTGACTCACTTACCTGCTTGACTCTTTGCACTAACCAACCGCAAAAAAGCCCTACCTGCATCAACAGCTTCAAAATTTCCCTACCCCTAACTTGTCTGTCTTCTTGCTCACCTATCTGCTCCACCCATCCCAACCATAATAACACCCTACCTTCATCCACCTATCTCCATCCCAACTACCTTCCCGTCAGCCCCACCCCCTCCCTCTATTTATATCTGGGCTCCCCTCCCCGTCCCCAATCCTGATGAAGGGTTTCAGCCTGACACGTTGACTTCCCTGCTCCTTGGATATTGTCTGACCTGCTGTGCTTTTCAGGCTCCACATTTATTGACATAAAACTGGTCATCCTGCAGCCATGTTTCTGTAATCCCAACCATATCAGACCTGTTTATTTCTATTTGTGTGATTAATTCATGCACTTTAATGTGAATGCTAAACACATTAAAACATAAGGTCTTAGGATTCCAGCATCTGCAGTTCCCATTATCTCAGGTCTTAGGGTTTGTCTTTTTAACATTCTTAGCCCTATAGTAGGAACAGCAATGACTGGAAAATGAGATGATGCAGAATGACCAGCAGCAGCTGGGGAGCACTGGCAATCGATAACCAGGTTATCACAATTTTAAGATAATAAAATGTGAGGCTGGATGAACACAGCAGGCCCAGCAGCATCTGAGGAGCTCCTGAGATGCTGCTGGGCCTGCTGTGTTCATCCAGCCTCACATTTTATTATCTTGGATTCTCCAGCATCTGCAGTTCCCATTATCACAATTTTAATACCCTTTGTATTGTCTATAGTGATTTGGACATTATCAAGGCACAACTAAGGTTCAAGAGCATCATTTGAGGCATCTCAATCATTTCCATCTCACTGTACTATGCTTCCCCACAATTTGACTATGTATTTTATGTCTGCGTCACATCTAATAGATGATGTCAAAAGATGCAAGGATGATTGGCTCCCAAAACATTTTCTGTCACATTCGAACTGAGTTATTCCAGTAATTGGTCTAACTTGAGAACAGATCTTGACAGGTTTGGAAGACATTGTTGCCATCTTTCATATCAACATGAGAATGAAGAAGACTTGAGACCACTGCTGGCATAAATACAAGTAGAGGAACTTTGGCCAGATTTGTGCAAGGAAAGTTGTGAAGGCTAAGGTGGATCACCGTGAAATCTGATGTACAACCAAAATCAATTATGAGCACAGATTGCCAATGGCTGTCAAAGTTGCATCAGCTCCTAATTTCTGTGCTCAGGCTTGTTCCAGGCTTCCAAAATAACATGAGCCAACCTACAGTGCATCAGTGAACCAAGGAGGTAACTAATGCAATGTGTACAAAAGCAATAAACACATTATTTCTCCACGAACTAATGACATTAAAATGACTTTTTAAGGATTCTGCCGTTTTAAAAAAAAAGGCAAAGTGAAATCTGAGAGGCTTTCACTTATCTAAGTTTTGGGTTTAGTTTTGACGATACCCCAATTACAACAATTCATGCTTTTTGTGGTACTGGATGAAAGGACGAAAGCCAGGAACGTCGAATCAGCAGACACAAATTCACAACAATCATCATGATGCCTTGAACCACATCATCAAGCTTTGGTGCAGTTACCTTGCAAACTGCACAAAGAATTGGCTCCATACTACAATTCAGCAGGGAGTCAGAAATGGTGGATTAACTACAAAGATACATGCAACCTCCCTGCTTCCCAGTGCTAAAATGGTCAGCAACTGTCAAGGTTACGTGTGTCAACAAACTATAAACATATCTATCTGGTCCATAGCTCTAGTTGGGATCTTCCAGAATGCTGCATATTTTAACATTCAGAATTCCTCTCAGTCCCATATGAAATAACCTCTCTCTGCTGGACCTCTGTCAGCAGAAGACTAAATGGTCATCACTAAAAGGGGCATTTCTCCCCACATTCTCTTGCTGACCTAGCAAAATTGCTCTTTGATGCGGCTGAAGAGAATAGCTATATTCAAATATAGCAATAACCTATCCAGAGCTTATGCTCCTATTATTTTCTCTCTCTTTTGTTCACTATGCTTCCTAAGGTTGTGTAAGGTGCAAAAGAAGTGCTTTAAAATTATTTTACAAAACTCAGTTTGCTTAATCAAGCAAATTTAACTCACTTTTCAAGTTATCAATGTACAATAGAACTTTAACAAGCACAGTGTCATTTTTAGCAGGGGTACTGAATCTTTCCTTAAATTCCAATTCGTAACTGTTCTTGTTTTGATGTAGCTGTGGGAACACATTTTTGATATAATCCTGTTGAATCTACCTATTAGCAAACATACTTACATTACTGTATAAGCATGACTGATCACAGGCTAACATGTCTTGGCAAGTCCACTGCTGTCATGAATGAATGGTATTATCCCAGAACCTGACAGTGGATCAGAAAAGAAAAGGCTGAAGCTACAGGGAAAAAAAAGTTTTCTATAGTTCTAAGTGGTGAACACTTTTCATTTTGAATCACAGTTATGCTCATTTGTTCTTTGTGTTGACTGCAATCTGACACCAACCACGTTCTCTAAATTGTTTGGACTGCATCATGGTAGAATGGTATATTTGAAGTGAGGCACGGAATTTGGCCATTTACCTAGAGTTTGTTTGAAAACAGGGGTCAAATTGCAATCTTTGCTCTGCACCAGAAAGCCATATCAGCTCAATGGTCAGGGAGTGATTTTCCTACCTCAAACTAAATGAGGAACAGTATGTTAGTTACATCCATTTGACATCTTCACAGAACAGCAAGTTTGCTATCAACTGTTGCATTAGAAAGTTTACTGAGACTCTAAATTCCAATAAAATATGTTTAATTCTCTCTTGCCATAATTAAGGACACAAAGTGAGAACATGAGTCCTCCATGATGCAGTGTGCAACTGCATGCAATTGCTTTGCAGTTGATGCATTCAACTTTGGCTTGGGCTGGTACCAAATCCTGAAACTTTTTACAAAACAGCATTGAGAGTGGATCAACACCATATGGCCTGCTGTAATTCAAGACGACTGCTCAACAACATCTCCTTGAGGAAATTAGAGATGGGCAATATTGCTGGCCTTTCCAGCGAAACTCACATCCTATTCCAAAAATGGGAAAAAAAACCTAACACAATAGGAAAGAATTTCACTTCCTCAAAGTCTACCTGGTATGCAACCAGACTCAGTGTTTCATAAAATGGCCTAGTGGTATTATCAGTAAGCTATTAATCCAGAGACCCAGGTAATGCTCTGGGGACCTGGGTTCAAATCCCACCCAGACAGATGATGGAATATGAATTCAATTTTAAAAAAACCTGGAATTAAGTGTCTAACTGTGATCATAAAAACAGTTAGACAAAACTAGCTGGTTCACTAATGTGCCTTAGGGAAGGAAACTGCCGTCCTTATCTGGTCTGACCTCCAAGTGACTCCAGACCACTGCAATGTGGTTGACTTTCAACTGCCCTTTCGGTAATTATGGATAGGCAATAAATGTTGGCTTAGCTAGTGATACCCACATCCTGTAAATGAGTAATAAAGTACAGGCCAATGCCTGGTATTCTGGCAGCAGTAATAAAGCTTTCATGCTGTATCATCCATTGTATCACCTGTAGTTTAGTTAACAAGACAAACCAGGCTGCTATTCAGTGACAAGGATTATTCCAAGGATCATGTGCGCAAACTAAATATATCTGCAGGGCAACATGTATAAAATGAAACCAAATAATTTAATGAAATCCATGTGGCCACACAAAAGTGACTGGGGTGACCATTCAGATGTTTAAACAATATTTTTGCCAGATCACACTAGAGGGGTACGGCCATATTCAGCAAAGCATAGTTCAAAATGTTAAAACAATATGTATATAAAATAAGAATTCTAAAAGATAGTTACAAATTAAATACCATCTTAAAGTATATTAAGATGACTTTTATCCTTGTGAGTGCCCTTTCAGCCTTTGTCTATTCGACTGCTCCTATGGAGTTGCTGCAATATGGCTGATCAAAAGCATTTCAGTTTTGGTGCAGTAGTCTTGCAGGATGACCTTGAACAGAATGGCTCTAAGAGACTCAGCTTTGAACTGCACCACTTCAGCATGCGTGACAGCTGTCACTGTGACTGCCATGAGCTGAGTGTTATGTTAGCAACGAAACCAATGTCAGATAACAGATTTTCAGACTGCTGTGACACCCTGTCAGTCCTTTCAGCATTCATATTCATAGCTATAATGGCAGTAATCTGAGCTTTCATATTAAAGAGCTGAGCATGTCCAACGGCTGTGCAAGCTTGCCTGACACAAATCTGAGGTTGTAGGACTTCAAGTATAAGCATTCACTGTCCAATGCAGATGTTTTGTGGCTTTTGATGTGCAGAAATGGATGTTGAGACATCAGTAAGCAGATGGCACATCATTGATTGGTCCGCAAATGTTATCTTGGAGTTGATCCCCTTTTTCATGATTGAAAGGATGCGCATTAAGCTCCATTTAAAGACTTGAGCTAAATTGATGCCAGAGCAGCCTCCATTCTTCTTTACACTAACTGCAGAATTTACGAAAGATCTGAATTTGCACCAAGCATTTTGGTGTCCATACTCATCAGTCTTTGCCTGCTGTTTACTCAGTTGAAGTCACTATCCAAATCCTCTGCAGCAGAATTAATCTGTTTGTTCTCTAGCGAGCAGGTATAACTATTCTACACTTATCCCTTTGCCCTGTCTGTAGCCTGCTTATCTTCAATATTTCACCATGTGCAGATCTTGACACAAAGTAATCATTTAAAATATTGTTCATGCCACTATTTGAATTGGTGGCTAATAGTAAGAGAGCAAGTGGCTGTGGTTTTTCATCATTACTTTCCTGCACTTCCACATACTTTCCCACCACAACTGCCTGGCCAGGCTGGAGTTCTTGAGTATTTGAAAGAATAAAGGTGAAAAGATGGAGTATAGTGATGAAAACTTGTGAATCAGAACATATTATGGATAACAAGGAAGTGGCAATCTGAAGACTGTTTCCAATTATGTGAGGTAGAAGAAAGTGTCAGTGAGAATGAGCACCATATTTAAGTAACAACAAGTTGGTGCAACTCATAAGGTGCAGGTGTGACAAAGGCGGCAGTGTTAACCATGCGAAATTGAAGTGAAACTTTTAATTTTAGGTATCACCAGTACAGAAACTTTTGTTCGTTGAATTATGGAGGTGTAGTGCAATGATCAATGTCTGATGCTAGGTTGAAAGTTATAAGTTTGGCCACTTGTGAGAGGTAATTTAAACTTGTGGACCTCTACATTCAGTTTTCAGAGGTAGAGCCCTCCTTTGGGCATCAAAGTTATCTGATGTCACTACCTTCTGTAAGTTTGACCATTTCAGGTCTGCAGCAAATCAACCAATAGAATATAGAACATTACAGCGCAGTACAGGCCCTTTGGCCCTCGATGTTGCGTCGACCTGTGAAAGCAATCCGAAGCCCATCTCACCTACACTATTCCATTATCATTCGTATGTTTATCCGAAGACCATTTCATTGCCCTTAAAGTTGGTCAGTCTACTATTGTTGCAGGCAGGGCATTCCACACCCTTACTACTCTGAGTAAAGAACCTACCTCTGATATCTGTCCTACATCTATCACCCTTCAATTTAAAGCTATGTCCCCTTGTTCTTATAGAAAGGTAGAGAAGGCTTGAGGGGCTGATTAGCCTACTCCTGCTCCCATTTCGTACATTCTAATGTTCTTTAGAGATAGACAGATTTTTAAATCAGTTAGGGGATCAAAGGTTTTGGCAAAAAGGCAGGAAAGTAGAGTTGATCTCAGATCATTGAATAGTGGTGCAAACTTGATGAGCCAAATGACCTACTTCTGCTCCTACATCTTGTGTCTAATGGACTGGAGCACACCTGACAGCAAATCCTTCAACGGAGCATTAAAACATTTTATTGCCAGTTCTTTATCGTGTTTCGTTATCCTTGTATCTTTCCCAGCCCAACCTCATTATTTCTGGAGACGACCATTGCCTACTCCAAACAAAATATACATTCCCTCTGATCTGTAGACTAGCTGCTTGTGACACCTTTACTAAAATCGTGAAAGCCTAACAGTGGTTTAGCTTGGATAGCAACTTTTGGATAACTGAGTTCAACTGTGATCTTCCCCTTGGTTGAAGCTGCTGTAGCATTTGTACGTAAATAACTGTCAACATTATTTTGACAAAAATATGCACACAGTATTTTGTCCTTGAAATTTAATAACAAAATGGTGTAACTTACTTTAGAACTCAGAAATTTTTTAAAAAGAATATCCCAAATTTTTATATAAACAATGTAAGTAAACTTTTTAAAAATCTTACTCTTTATCTCTTTTGAAGCAATATATCATCCTGGTGGAGAGCTGCATGCTCTACCAGGTTTCCGACATACTTGAAAATGCACAAAGAATCTCAGCAACGCAATTCAAACAAACATTCGTTGAAGGCACTGAACAGGTCTTCAGCTAGTATTCACACAAAATATATACTTGTCATCTTGGATCATATGACACACATCTGGCACAGAAATTCTGACTATGCTTTTGCCACCTGTAGCGCTACCACTCTATTATAGAGGCAGCGATTTGTTAACAGTTCAGGTTAGGAATTAGAGCATGGCAGTCCTTGCTCAACTGCAAGCTGTTTGCTAGGAATAGCTCCAGAAGGAGTGGCTTGAGATCTTCTATGGAAGGCATAATGACTGCTTGAAAGCCAAAGCATAAATCTGATTGGAGTCAACCTGAATGTAAGAAATTCTCAGGATTCTTAGGATTTCCACAGGACCTTTTAAAACAGATATAAATGTATACAATTTACCTGTTCCTACCAGCACACTAAAATCATTTAAACCTCAATGACTATGGTTGGAGCTCGACCAAGCATGTAAATACACATACACCAAAGTCTCCTTGGAAAGAATTCAAATTTGAAGCGAAGAACACAAACAAGGTACTGTAAATCTCACCACCAGCTACAGTTTAAATGCAACCTAAATGATATTTTAAGTAGTTACTATAGAATAAATGTTTTAGTTCTTTTTACTAAATGGATTAATTACTCTCGTAATAATTACTTTCAACATCTTAGACATGTAGTAGTATACTATATCTGCTATGTCATTCTTAAATGCTCTGGCCTGTGAATTCATTATCGGTTATTTCCCACTTTTAGTTTCTATGCAATGGTGTTTATGTACACATTGTCACTTTGTTCTGTGGCTTTTTAGTGAGCTGAAATAGGCTGTCATTTAACCAGGAGGAAATCAGTTCTTATTTGATATTGGTCACTATTATTTGTCATAGGTTGTGACTCGGTATAATTAAATGTAAAAAAATAGTAAAGAATGACAATTCAGCAGTGATGACAAGATCTATGAAGAACTGGTTAACCACAGAACAACGGGTTTTCCTTTCTAAACAATTTTGTGCAATGTTTGCAAGAAAGGTAAAGGATTATGAATTGCTTCACTTTAGGCCATTTTGAATAAAGCTAAATGCATTTCAACTGATCAGTAACACCCAAAGTTACTGATTAACATTTTTCATCTGATAGCTAATCAATGGCACTACATGGAGACCAGACTCTACACCGAACTGACCCTTTTCCTAAAAGCAATGACTTGACAAATATTTACTCACAACAAAGGCATTTTTCCCCTTTATCAAGTTGTGCGTAAAAGTTCTTTTTTAAAAAAAACTTATCTTTTTTTTCTAAACAAATAACAAGCACGCATTCTATATATGGAATTGTGTAAGAGTGAAGAATTCAACACCAGCTTACTTACAACAACTTGGATTAAATTAATCTAGTTAGTCAAGAGAATACACATTTAATTATTGCAATTAATTATATGACAGTAAAATGTGGCTTTTTTATACATCCAAGTTACTGTAAATTTAAACTTTAATTAAAGATGAGATGATAGTTTGTGGGAATTTACACGAAACCTGATTGCAAACTATAACCTGTTGAATTATGGCATTTCCTTCTTTCTCTGTGCCATGCTGCTTCTTGTTTACCTGCTTCTGTCACATTATTCATAGTTACACATTATTTTATAGCACAAAAATGGCCATGATAAACTGTATGTTAGCTGACTTAGCCAAGCTCTGTTCATTACTTAACTGCTATCTGTCTTGCTGTTGTATTCTTCATCTACAGGCAAGTTTTAAAAGTTGAACTTTCACTTCATTCAGCCAAGATAATCATGGTAGCTATACAGACTAACTAACCCAAAACATGTTCATGCACATTTCAGACAGTGAGTGCAACTTGTTTTCTATATGCATAAAGGATGTGCACTTAACATTATGAATTTCTAGGCTTATACCCAAGCTACATTGGCACATTTTCTTAGATCTTCTGATTCATGACACAACTGTTCCAATCACAAGAAACGTTATGCTCCCACCATGGGCTTTTTACGGTTAGTCTTTTGATGTTGGTCAATTCCTGAATTGTCCATTATCAGAAAAAGTTAGGCCTTGATAGAGTGCAGGAGAAGCAAAGCCACAGTCCATATCATCCTGGAAAGTGGCGTCAGCTGGCAGGATAAGAAATTAAACTGTAAGTTAAGTTTAATACAGCATTTTCCAGCATTTTTCAGATATTGCATAGCTTTTTAACTTTTCTTTTGTTTCTTTGAAAGAAATAGAGGCATACAGATATACAGCATGGAAACAGACCTTCAGTCCAACTCGTCCAAGCCAAGCAGATATCCTACCTAAATGTGGTCCCATTCTAAACTCTTCCTATTCATATATCCATCCAGGTGTTTTTTTAAATGTTGTAATTGTTCTGGCTTCCACCATTTCCTCTGGCAGCTCATTCCATATATGCACCACCCTCTGCGTGAAAACGTTGCTGCTTTTATATCTTTCCCTGTCAACTTAAACTTATGGACTCTAGGTTTGGACTCCCCCACCGCAGGGAAAAGGCGATCCCTATTTACACTATCTATGCCCCTCATGATTTTATAGACCTCCAGAAGGTCATGCCTAAGCCTCCAAAGTTCCAGGGAGAATAGCCCCAGCCTATTCAAGCTCTCCTTACTGCTCAAACCATCTAACCCTGGAAACATTCTTGTAAATCTTTTCTAAACCCTTTCTTGTTTTACAACATCCTCCCTTTGGAGGGAGACCAGAATTGCATGCAATACTCCAAAAGTGGCCAAACCAACATCCTGTGCAGCTGCAACATAACCTCCCAACTCCTATACTCAATGCACTGACCAATAATGTCAAGCACACCAAACATTTTCTTCACTATCCTATCTACCTGCGACTCCACTTTCAATGAGCTATGAACCTGCACTCCAAGGTCTCTTTGTTCAGTAACACTCCCCAGTACCTTACCATTAAGTGTATGAGTCCTACCCTGATTTGCATTTCCAAAATGCAGCATCTCACATTTATCTAAATTAAACTCCATCAGCCACTCCTTGGCCCAATGGCCCATCTGATCAAGATCGCTTTTTACTCTCAGGTAAGCTTCTTCACTGTCCACTACTCCACCAATTTTGGTGTTATCTGCAAACTTACTAAGCATACTTTTCATGTTCATATCCAAATCATTTATATAAATGACAAAAAGCAGTGGACCCAGCAAGGATCCTTGTGGCTCGCCCCTGGTCACAGGCCTCCAATCTGAAAAGCAACCCTCCACCACCACCCTCCAGTCTTCTATCTTTAAGCCAGTCCTGCATCCAAAGAGCGAGTTCACCCTGTATTCCACGTGCTGTAACCTTGCTAATTAGTCTACCATGAGGAAACTTGTTGAACGCCTTACTGAAGTCCATATAGATCATATCCACCGCTCTGCCCTCATCAATCCTTTTTGTAATTAACTACATTCTTATTTCATAATTCCAAGTGTTTTGCTGCAGAAGAATTTTTGAAATGCTTTGTCTTGCAGTCATCTGAATAATTCACAAGAATACCAATTCAAGGGAAAAACTAACTTTCGTCCTGCATGAGGTAAGAATATTGATTAACTAGCAAGAAGACTCTGATTGGTGGAGGCATTTTAAAGAACACATGGCAATCAACTCTCAATCATCATTAATCGACCTATTCTCCATGCCAATGCCTTTACCACAGTTCACTTGCCAACTAATACTTCTCTCATGTAGTATAAATTATGACTTTTTCCCCAACAATTGGTATTCTTGTGTCCAGTCTTGTTGAACGCAAGCTGAGAAACATCAGCAAAATACGTATTTGTCTGGCAATGCTCATGTACTATACCACCAAACGATTAATTCTAAATGTAATGAGTTTCTTTCTTGTTTAATATTCAACAATATTTACTGATTCTTAATGAGTGGGTACAGGGATAGTAATATGTGAGGCTAAGTTGGGAGCTGGGTACAGAGGCACCTGAGTAGATAGGTATCGAGAGAGGTGGCGGTGAGTACGGTGACAGATATTTAGTAAGTTTGTGGGATGCTCATAAATAATTAGGAGTGTGACATGTTGGTAGGTGGTGGACTGGTTGTTTAGCAGGCATCTGTTTAGCAGATAGCTATTTAGCATGCTAGACCGTGGTGAGCAGAGTGCTCAGGAGCAGGTAGGGCAGGAATGAAGTAATAGGTAGATTTAAGTTGCAGGGTAGGTTGGGCAGGGAGTTTAACTGGGTTGGGAGTAATTTAGCAGTGAGATTGGAGTCAGGTTGGGTTGGGAGTGGGGTTGGGTTTGGGGAGTTACTACCTGCCCTGTCAGTTTTAATTACTTATGCACTATATGTCCAGGTCTCTCTGCTCCTGTGTACCCTTTAGAGTAATATCCTTTATTTAATATTTTCTCTCAAAATATATCACTTCACATCTGGGATTCCTCTTCAGAATAACCTGTGTCAGGAGATGAGGTTGGGTCAAGTTGTGTAACAGTCTGGGAGCGAGTAGAGTCAGGTTATCGGTGGTTGCTGGAGGTGTCAGGCAAGTCAATGTGAATCAGTGGGGTTGGGGGATTGTGGTGTCAGTTTTATAGTTACACTGGAGTTAGGATCAAGTTTTAATCTTTCTAATCTCTCCTGGATGGCTTAGTGAATTGGAGCCTTTTGAAGTCCAGACTTTAACTGTGAATGGGATACATTTCTAGACGGTTCTGGGCACCAGTTAACAGTCCACCAGGTGTTTAAACATCCCAGGTAATTCCCATGCAGTTAAGTGTATTGGGTCTTCTGAACTGTCCTGACATACTTGGCTGGTGTATGCTGCTGGAATGATCGGAAGATCTGCACCATAATGCTCTGATAATGTTAACGCATCAGATTACTGCTCTGGTGACAATACTGGATGGAAAAACTGTGTCTTGGCTTCCAAACTATGATAGCTGCAATGCATGCTGCGATTTGTCACCAGTACTCCAGAGGTGGTCTCTTCAGTGGCCTTATAACTGTAGCTTAACCTTCGTACTTTTGTATTCAAACCCCCTCACAGTAATTTATAACACACTATTAGATTGCCTAATTACTTGCTCTGCTTACTAACATTTTGCAATTCTTGCAACAGGACTCCAGAATTCCCCCCATCTCAGAACTCTGCAATCTTACACCACTTCAATTATATGGTTTTTGCTATGTTTTCTGTCAAAATAGGCAACTTCACACTTGCCTACATGATCCTCCATGTGACCGCCTTTTGCTCACTCACTTCATCTAACTATATACCTTTTTCAGTCTTGTTACCTCCATTTAACTTATTTTCTTCCTATTTCTGTGCCAACAGCAAATTTGGGTATCTAGATCTTCATCCAAATCATTTATATAAATTGCAATAATTTGAGATCAGTACCAATCACTGTGGCACACCACCCATTATAGCTTCTGAAAAATACCATTTATACCTAAACTCTGCTTCTTGTTAGTCAACACCATTCAAAGCAATCCTTCAATCATGCCAATGTGACCACCCACAACCCACATCTGAGCTTTTATTTTCTGCAATAACCTTTGATGCAGCATTTTATCAAACGCCCTCTGGAAATTTAAGTATAGTAAATCCACCTGGAGGGCTTTTGCGATGCTGTGTCAGTGTTGCAACACATGAGCCAGGAGGCCAAAGTTCGAGTTGCACCCATTCCAGATGTGCATAATAACATCTTTGAAAAGGCTTATCGGAAAATATCTAGTGCATCCACAGGTTCCCTTTCCGCTAGTTCTTTCTTCCTCAAATAACGCTAATAAATTGGTTTAACATGATTTTCCCTTCACAAAACAACAGTGACTCTGTCTCACTGTCTTGAAGTCACCTAAGTGTTTTGCCATTAACTTCTTTCAAATCTCTTTTAATATTGTCCCTATGACAGGTGATAAGTCAACTTGCCAATAGTTTCCTGCTTTCAGTCTCCCTCTCTTTTTGAATAAAGAGGTTACATTTTCTCAGAAGTGATTTCTTTTAAGATCTAAGTATGATGTCTATGAGACTTAATACTTGTCAGACAACAACTGCAACGATTTGTCCATTACCGCTCTCCCATGATTGTAAGGTTTCTACGTTCCATTTCCAGATTTATAGCTGCTTCTGGTATGTTTGTGGATCCTCGATAGTGAAGGCTGATCCAAGATACCTGTTCAATTCATCTTCCATCTCGTTATTTTCCATTATTAATTATCTGGACTCACTTTGTCAAGCTTTCTTGCTTCATATATTTATAGAAATTCACACTGATTTCATATTGCTGGCTAGCTTTCTCCTCCTACAGTCCATCTTTGGAACTTCTTATATTCTGTCCGATCTTCTGCCCTACCACCTGTCTTTGCACAATTTTAAGTTTTCTTAAACAAACTGTTATGCCAGACTTCAGGATCAGATGGGACAATAACCTGGGCTTCTGGTCCAGGGGTAGGACAATTACACTTTTTCTTTTAGTTTCATACTATCTTTAGCCTTTCCGTTTAATCACAGATGATTGATCTGTTCTTTGGAATATTTCTTTCTCAGAATTTTTCTATTATCTATATGCTGAAATACCCCTTAAATGTTTGCCACTAGATCTCTATTTACATACCTTGTAACCTTTTTGGCCAATTCATTTTAGTTACATCTGAATTCAAGCCCTAATAATTAGCCTTATTTAAGTTTTAAAAATGTCTTGAATCTACTCCTCTCTACGGAAGATAATATTCGATCACATTATAGCCACTGCTATTGATGGTCAACTTCATTGTGAGATCATAACTTAAGTCTATCTCATAATACCAGCTTTAGTTCAGCCTGCTCTCCAGTTGGCTCGTGAACATACGGGACAGAAACATACCCTCGGTCCAAAAACACATTCAAACCAAGCAGATGTCTGAAATTAATCTCGTTTCATTTGTCAGTATTTGGCCCATAACCATCTAAGTCCTTCCATCCAGTGCCTTTTAAAAAGTTGTAATTGTACCAGCCTCCAAGCCTTCCTCTGACAGCTCATTCCATACATACACCATCTTCTGCATAAAAATGTTGCCCCTTATATCCCTCTTAAATCTTATCCCTCTCATCTTAAACCTACGCCCTCTAGTTTTGGACTCCCCCAACCTGAGAAAAAGATCTTGGTTATCCACCCTATACAGGCCCCTCATGATTTTATAAACTTTGAAAAGGTCATCCCACAGCTTCTGATGCTGCGGGTAAAATAGGTCCAGCCAATTCAACCTCTCCCGAGTGATCAAACTCTCTAACAACCCTGGCAAGATCTTGTGAATATTTTCTGAACCCTTTCAAGTTTAACCTCCTATAGCAGGGAGATCAGAATTGGAAGCAGTATTCCAAAAGTGGCCTCACCAATGTACTGTACAGCTGCAACAACATTCTAACTCCTATAATTCTTAAACTAGTAAAGGCCAGAGTACCAAACACCACTTTCAAGGAACTAAGTACCTATATTCCTAAATCTGTGTTTGACAACACTCTCCAGGACCCATTAAGTGTATAAGTTCTGCCCTCATTTGTCTAACCAAAATGCAACACCTCACATTCATCGAAATTAAACTCCACCTGCCACTCCTCGGCCCATTGCCCCATTTGATCAAGGTCCCATTGTATTCCAAAATAACCTTCTTCAATGTCCACCACACCACCAATGTTGGAGTCATTTGCAAACTTACAAACCATTCCTCCTATATTCACATCTAAATCATTTATAAAAGTGACAAAAAGCAGTGGACTCAGCATGGGTCCTAGCGGTATACTACTGGTCACAGGCCTTCAGTCCAAAAAACAACCCGTGGCCACCATCCTCTGTCTCCTACCTTCGAGCCAATTTTGTATCCAAATTGCCAGATCTTCTTGGATTCCATGTGATCTAACCATGCAAACCAGTCTACCTTGCCTAACTTGTTAAATGCCTTACTGAAGTCCACATAGACAACGTTCACTGCTCTGTCTTCATCAATCTTCTTCGTCACTTCTTCAAAAATTTCAATCAAGTTAGTGAGACACAATTTCCTATGCACCAAGCCATGTTGGCTATCCCTAATCAGTCTATGCCATGCCAAATTCATGTAAATCCTGTCCCTCAGAAAGCTCTCCAAGAACTTATCCAAGATTGACGTCAGGCTCACTGGTCTATAGATTCCTGGGGTTTTTCCTTATGACTGTTCTTAAATAATGACACCACATTAGCCACTCTCCAATCTTCCAACACCTCACCAACGGCTATTGATGACACAAATATCTCAGCAAGGGGCCCAGCAATCATTTTCCTAGCTTCCCACAAAGTTCTGAAAGATACCTGATCAGGTCCTGGGGATTATCCACCTTTATGGATTTCAAGATGTCCAGTACCTCCTCTGTAATATGGACACTTTTTAGATATCACTATTTATTTCTCAAGTTCTCTAGTTTCCATATCCTTCATGGCAAATACTGACACAGAATACTCACTTAGTATCTCACCCATTTCCTGTGGTTCCATGCATAATCGGCCTTGTTGATCTTTAAGGGGCCCTAGTCTCTCCCTAAATACTCTTTGTCCTTGATGTACTTGTGGAATCTCTTTGGATTCTCCTTAACCCTATTTGTCAAAACTATCTCATGTCCACTTTTTGCTTTCCTGATTTCCCTCTTGACTATGCTCCAACTGCCCTTACACTTCTGTAAGGATACACTCGATTCCACTCTTATGCTCTAACCCTATCGCAGGTGAGTACCTCAGTATTTCACATCAGTATTTACAGTAGAGAAGGATATGGAAGCTAGAAAAGTGGCTAAAGTAATAATCCAGACATTATTACCTTTAAAGTTCTGTTTCTTAATTTAGTGTCTAGGTCCTCTTAATGACTATGCGTAACTTCCTTCTTTGTCTTGCCACATCATTGGTTACAAGGACCATGAGAGCTGGATCCTCCTCTTCCCACTGCAGGTTCCTTTCAGCTCTAAGTAGATGCTCTGAGCCCTAGCAATGGGTAGGCCACACAGCCACCTGGTCTCATGCTCTCTTTGTTCTAATTATGCTGTTAATCCCTCTGACTATACTGTCCTCTACTACCACTATATTTCTTTTTGCTCCCCATCACTTGAATGGCTTCCTGTAGCACAATATTACAGTCAGTTAGCTCATCCTCCTAGAGCCTGAAATCTCATCCAAACAAAGTGAAAGAATCTCAAAGGTTTGGCACAATTGTAGGGGCTAAGGGTGATGAGTTGGATAATCTGCCGTGATCAGACTGAATGGCAGAGCAGGCTTGAAGGGCTGAATGACCTACTTCTACTCCTATATTCTATGTTTCTGTGCTTTCAGTCTTGCAGTTACACTCTCCTGTCCTCTCTGAACATAGGCTAGTGTCTTTTGATTTAGTCAAAGTGCTGTGGCTGGCTCATGGTACGAGGAATCCAGGCAACATCACCCATCTCTGATGAATCAGTGTCTGTCGTTCAGCCTTCAGCTCATAAACTGAGTCTAATCTGCTTGAACTTCACTAATGGCAGACATATTTTCTCTGCCATAAACTAGCATTCATCAATCTCCACACGCTGCAGATGTGACACATCACCTGTCCTACCATGGAAATTTTACTCAATTATTTTGCTGAATTATGTATTTACTTTTTTTGTACATTCTATTGATCTTACTACAACTTTACACATGACGCCAGATCCACTGAAATGTGGTTGACTCTTAACTGCCCTCTGGGCAGAGGAATGGAAAGATCACAGATCATCATAGAATCCCTTCGGCCCAACAAGTCAACAACGACCCTCAGAGCACCCACCCAAATCCATGCCCCTATAACCCACCTAATCTACTATCTAATTAGCTATTTTTATATGCTCTGCCCTCTCTTATTCTGCACCTTAGGAATACAATGAACCTTAGTCAGTTATCAGACACTCACCAAATAACTAGTTTCTTCTCCCGTAGCATGGAGGAACCAATTTTTAAGAGGCTGCAAAAATGAGAAAAAGCCAAAGCAATAGAGCATATGCACTGCTGCCTCACAGTGCCAGGTTCCGGGTTCAATTCCACCCTTGGGCGACTGTCTGTGTGGAGTTTATACATTCTCCTGTGTTTGCATGGGTTTCCTCCGGTGCTCTGGTTTCTTCTCACAATCCAAAGATGTGCAGGCTAGGTGGATTAGTCATGCTAAATTGCCCATAGTGTTCAGGAATGTGTAGATTAGGTGGGTCATAGGGGCATGGATTTGGGTGGGTGCTCTGAGGGTCGTTGTTGACTTGTTGGACCGAAGGGATTCTATGATGATCTATGATCTTTCCATTCCGCTCTGATCACCCAAATCCAGTTAAGTCTTACTACATTAGCTATTTTTATATGCTCCTTACACAAAAGGCTGAGGAGACCCAGTTAAAAAGGAACAGGCTTCAGCTGTTCCTTAATTAACTAAGCCCAACTGTCTATCCAATGGAGACCTTGTTGAAGCCCCACTGAAGTCTAGGAACTGCAGAATCGAGACCTTAGATTTCAAGTCAATGTCACCTACAAAATAGATTCATGCAATAATTAAGACTTTCTTACTCGCCAACCTGTATTCCATGACAAGCATGAGAATTCCTGGAAGCATGGCACTCCACGAAGCATGCTATTAATAAACACATTGAACTCAACCGCAGATACATTCCACTATGGAGGAAACCCCGAAGTGAGGCAATTGATCACAAAAGACCGCAGAGTTGAAAAACCAGGCGGGAAAACACACCGATGCTTCATCAGAGGTTGCAGTGAGGATGTTACCAAGCAGGGTTACGAAACGGTTGCAGCACAACAAACCAGCTTCGTGAGCCAACCAACCTCAACACCCACAACCTGAGCTACAGATCTACTCCAAAAACTTAGAAACCTGTATTCCATCTTAGCTGTTCACTTATATTCACTTCGGATTTACATATAATAAAATGAAAAATATAGTTATGTCATATTCAGTTATTAATGTAGATTAGAGTAATCCAGGAAAGTATTCTCTTACTTTTTGCTGATTTATTCAAAAACAAAATAATTGTGGGACAATAAGGATTAAGGTGTTATTTTCTACATAAAAGCAAAAGAACTAGGAGGAGAAATCGATCATATGGCCCCTTGGGTTGAATATAATCATGCTTGTTGTCTGTCTTAAATTTATGTTTCCAGCTACTTCCCATATTTCTTGAATTCCAAGAAATTGAACATTTGTCAATGTTAGCATTGAATGTGCTTAATGATGGAGAATCTATAAACCTCTAGGATAGATAATACTGAAGATTCTCAACACTTTGAGTGAAGTACTTTCTTCTTTGGCTTAGTTCTAAATGATAAACCTGTTATCACGAGATGCTGGCCCTAATCTTCCGAACTGGGTTGGAAACCCGAAGTCTGAGCCAAGCCTGACAAAATGCTAAATACTTATCTACCTCTAATTTTAAACAGTTTAAATGTCTTTGAGCAGCAATGGAGAAGAAGCTATTTCTTTAAGGCGAGTAAGGTGGCTGGGTTGCAGATGAGTTATGAGGTGTAGGATAGCACGTAAGTGAAGGTATGGAGGGCTAGCGTTAAGTAAACTTGGGTTAAGGAAGCAGATGAGGTGGTTTTGGGGATAATTCTTTTGTATCATGATGTTGCTAAGGCGGATTATGAGGAGGAGGGTTATGGGGGTTAGTTGGAATGCTGGTGTTCTGAAGATTCAGTGGGGAGTCAGAGAAATCAGTTGTATGATGAGCCAGGAGATGGAACTAATTTTAATCCTTTGAGAATTTTCTGGCTAACTGTTTAGTTGAGTAAGTCAGAAACCTCAGGCTGTAGCTCAGAGTTGAAGAATTTTTCAGAGGGTTCTGGGTGAAGGGTAATTACCCATCAGAAGTGCAAACTTCTCAGGCAATTCCAATGCAGTCAGTATATCAGAATGTCTAAGAAGCTTCGTAAAGTATTTTGTGGTGTCCATTTGCCTTCGACTTAACAGGAGGCCAAAAGATTTGGGACCATATTATAGATTTCCCCAGTTAAGGGAAATAGTCACTCAATGGCTAACCTATGGAGCCTCTTCAGAATACTGTGCATTCTATTGAGACCACAGCAGGATGATTGAATATTTTTAAGGTTGAGCTGAATAGATTTTTGATTGATAAGGGTGACAAAGGGCAAATGGCTATGCCCTGCAGGGAAGTCGAGTTGAGGCCACAATCAGATCTGCAGAGTGCTTAGGTTCTGGAGTTACATGAGAGGTTACCAGCCCAACTTCAGCTTCTAATTTGTTTGTTCATTTGTTAGCACATGCACAATTCTTGTTTGGTTTCACCAAAGTTATATAAAACTGTAACAAGACTTCCTTATTCTTATGCTGTAATCTTATAATGAAAACCAACTTGCTATCTGCCTTTCTAATCGATTGCTGCACAATCATCCGACTTTTTCCATATAAAGGAACACAGAAAATAATGTCTTTCTGAACATCTAAAACTCTCCCATCTTCTCAAATATATCATTTTATTCTATTCTCATGACCAAAGCAAATTTATTTACATATTACATCTGTCACATTGTTCTCCTGTTGCTTAACCTGTCTCTAATCCTTCTGCCTTCTCACACATTACATCACCAACTAGTTTTATATCATTGGCAAATCTGGATACATTAGTCTTAGTCTCCTCCATCACGTCATTAATATAAATCACAAATAGTTAAGGCCCAAGTATTGATCCTTTCAGAACTCCCCAGAACAGTAGGAGTGGAAACTTTGAAAATGTCTCAGTTATCTCTACCCTCTGTTTCCTTTCCATTAACTAATCAAGATATATAATGTATCATCTCCAATTCCTTACTTTCTTAATGGTTTCCAGCATATTCATGACGATTGATGTTAAGCTAACCTACATTATTTTAATTCTGTTTTTAAAATTTAAACAGCTTTTCTATTCTTTCTTTATTCAGTAGCTTGGTTACAGTCATTACTTTCAAATCAGTGCAACTGGTCTCGTACCTAGGGAATTTTGAAAAATCATAAATACATTCAATAACTCAACAACTGCATTTTTAGAATCCTAAGATGTAGGTAACCAGGCTACTTCCAGCCAGCTATGAACAGCCCTACACAATGCACGTAGCAAGACGAAAGCAACACAAAAACCTTCTAAGGGCACATGGATGGCACCATAATTGTTCAGAACTGACCATGTGTCCATCTTCCTAATCAACTTCAGAAGACAGCCTCAAATGATGAGTGACCAAACCTCCTGACTGATTACTGTGCTGCTCCTAACTGACAACACTGCTACTGTCATCTGGACCTGTAGGACTGATGATGGCCCACTCCTCAGACTGTAATGATATGAGGCCCCGGGGTTCCATGTAGCAAGTACAAAAACAAAGTTGCTGGAAAAGCTCAGAAGGTCTGGTAGCATCTGTGGAGGAGAAAACAGAGTTAGCGTTTCAGGTTCAGTGACCCTTCCTCAGAACATATGGTGGCTGGGAAAACATCAGTTTATATGCTGAAAAAAGGGAGGTGGGCGGGGTAGGGAGTAAACAATAGGATAGAGCCCAAAGAGAGAGAAAAAGTCGTTGGACAAACAGAGGATTCGGTAACTATCAGGCTGGGAGGGTGAATAGTTGTTACTGGGGACTGTTAGTAACTAACAACAGGGGGTGTGTAGTGGCAGGCAATGTGGTAACAAGGCCTGGTGTGTGGGGTGGGGAGCTAGGACATGGGAGAGGTTAGGCCCTAAAATGATTGAACTCAATATTGAGTCCAAAGGGCTGTAGGGTCCCCAAGCGGAAAATGAGGTGTTGTTCCTCCAGCTTGCGCTGGGCTTCACTGGAACACTGTAGCAAGCTGGAGACAGAGATATTGGCCAAGGAGCAAGGTGGTGCATTGAAGTGGCACGTTTTCCCAGCCACCATCAGTTCTGAGGAAGGGTCACCGGACCCGAAACGTTAACTCTTTTTTCTCCTCCACAGATGCTGCCAGACCTGTTGAGCTTTTCCAGCAACTTTGTTTTTGTTCCTGATTTACAGTATCTGCAGTTCCTTTGGTTCTCATGTACCAAGTGTTTGACTGAAAGTGTCCAAGCCCCTAATTACAAGAGCACCCTTGATCTACATTCTTTAGATTTTAGACCTGGCTGTTTAATTGAAGTACATTCAGCGTGTTTGCCACATAAGCAGTTCACACATGCTACTGGCATAACATTGATATTGCAAGATGGCATAAAGCATGATGTCTGCTGATTAGTGTTCTCAACCATTATGAGCTGCTTGACTTGGTGGCAATGTGGAACGAGATGCTGAGGGCCTCCAAGTAGATTCTGAAATGATTGAGTGCTAAGAGAGCAGGCTAACAGCTGTGAAATATACCCTGTTCCAATACATGAGATAGGTGCGTGACCCTGTATGTAAAGTGGTCAAAAGATGTCTGTGCACTGAAGATGATAACTGTATTTGAACGGACTCTGAAATGTGTATGATGTGTTGTGTTCGGTGAGCATGTTTTATGCCAACCTCTGTGGACATGGCCTGTAGGTTGTCACTGCTTATTTAGGGTGCCCTGAGGAACTGCGGACTGCTGGCTAAGCTGGAAGAGCAAACAGTAAGCTGTGCCATCAAGTACCTGCTCTGACTTTTACGTTAGGAATTTTTTCCCCCTCATTTCTCTCTGCCCAGAGAAGAATACTAAACTGCATAAAAATGAAGTGAGAATAGGTAATAATGAGATGTTGAGGCATGTAAATTAGCTTATCACTGCTCACTAGCAAGATTGTTATTGTGTTATTCAAAACATATCTAATCTCAACATATTTTCTCAACTGACATGCAATCATCCACATTGTTCAGGACTGGGAAAATTCAGCCGTGTTCCCTTGTAATTGGATTACATCTAAACATTTTCTTTACTTATATTATTAAAGTCTGCCAGCCCTACCCATGACCCATTACATTGTTCATCATGGGCTGATACCAGCTTGGTTTAAGTGGAGCCCATCCCAACTGATCACTCTTACAACTGTTATGGAAGCAGTGTCCCTGAATCAAAATTGCTTTTCTGACCCCATTCTTCAAGCTTGAAGTTTAATTTTCTAATCTGCTTGACATTTATGCCAATTTGCACATGATTTAGGTAGTAATCCAGAGATCACTACCCTGAAGGCCTGTTCATTAATTTTGAACGCAGTTCCTTAAATTGTCACTGGAAAATGTCATTCTTGGTTCTACCTGCAACACTGCTTCACATATTGACAGTGGCATGTCAATTTTATCATCCCTAATCCAAATTTTTCTCTGGTTTCCAGGAAATATCCCATTCTCTAATGGCTGGTAGGTAGCACAACCTTCAAGACTCCCAGGCTTGTATGCAGAGAACATAATCGATTTCCCAACTCTACTGACCTGTATAACAAGCACATTATTTTTTGATTTAACATGTATATAGCATAGTGCTCTGATATATTTGCCCATCTCTCCTGTCCTGTAGTCCTTGTTCTCATCCACACAGGCAGCAAAGTAATTCGTAGATTTTGGACAAAGAGAAAGGTTGAGGCTCCTCAATCATTGCATCCTACATGTATACTAATTTAATGAAGTGTTGCTTTACATTAAGATGTGGGAAGAGCATGTGCTTTTGTATATGAATGAATGAACAACAGCGCACAGAAGAGAGGACTCTAGCAAAGATTCACTGATATACCACATAACAGTTTCTAAAGGTTTGCAGGTCTTTTTTGGCTCAACCAGGCTAAGAACAAATTTATGTTCCATGCAAATATATATTTCTAATTATGTTTTTACAACCCCATTTTCATATTTCCTGTTCTTTCTCCCACCTTCCATGTAATTATATATAGTCGCTCTTGTTTCTGCCTGACCACTAATTCTGAAATTCAGTACTTGATAAAACCTGATGGGGGTTGGTTAGCTCAGTTGGCTGGATGGCTGATTTGCGATGCAGAGCGACATGAACAGGGTGGGTTTAATTCACATACTGGCTGAGATTACCATAAAGATTCCTTCTGAACATTACCACTTGCCTAAAAGTATGGTGACCGTCAGGTTAAACTAGCCACTAGCCATTTCTCTCTAATGAGAGGCAACAGCCCTATGGCTCTCTGTGATTCTGATGACTTTACCTTTAACCTATCAGGTTGAAACATCATCCCCTTAAAACAATGATCTTGCAGAAATATATTGTTCTGTTCCTCTGCTGTTGCTTGGGCCAATTCAGAGTTATTATCCAGGCTGAAATTGGAGTGGACTTTTTCATTCACAAGCCGCCTCCTGATGGTTCCCGAATGCTCCCATAAATGTTTGGAAGTGCCTAATTTTGCTGCATGAATGTATTATGGTAAGTTCCATCATTAGACCAACAAATCTCTAAAACTGGATAGCTACACTTCTTTGCTGCCACGTTGCGATGCCAAAAGTGATGAATTCTTTAACTTTCCTAAACAACTGCCAGTTGCCCGATGAAGGTACGCTTTTCAATAGTGAATGCCTTTGTTGTTACCTTCATTGTTACAAATAAGGCAATAAAAGAAGATGGCAATGGTCGCCAAACAGAGTCATAGAGCATGGAAAAAGCCTACAATGTCTATGCCAACCTACAAACACCAAACCACACCAATTCCATATACCTGCATGCGGTCCATTGCCTTCTATGCCCCGGTATTTTAAGTACTCATGCAGATGCTTCTTAAATGCTGCAGGACATATCTCTACCACTTTCTTGAGGCAGCATGTTTCAGCTATCGATCATTGTATGGGTGAAAAAAAAATTCCTTACATAGCTTGTAAGCTGCTTAATCCTCACTTTAACTTTATGCCCTCTAGCCTTGAACACATCTGCCATTGGGAAAAGATCCTCATGATTTACTTGCCTATGCCTCACGTAATTTTGTAGACCTTAATCAAATGCCTCCTTTGGTCCAAGGAAAGTAAATTCAGCCTGTCCAATTTCTCCTCATAACTGAGACTTTTCATCCCAGGCAAAACCCTGGTGAATCTCCTCTATGCCCTCTCCAGTACAATCACATCCTTCAGTACAATCCCATGTATAGAATGACCCTTTGGTCTCTAATAGGTCCCACTTTTTCCCTGCTAAAATATACACATCAAAAACATTTCCCTGATTTTCTTTCAAGGTGTCCCTTGATCCCATCTGCCAACGATAATTTGTGGACCTTCCTTGCCTTCCAAATTTCCTTTTTAAACTTCTTCCTACACTTTCTATACTTTTGAAGGGCCTCCCCTGATTTTAAAACTCTTGAAATCCCTTGATATTCAGGGTTCCCTGGATTTGCTGGCCTCATCCTTCACTCTTACAGGAACATTCAGCCCTGAATTTTCACTTTTAAAAGAATCCCACTTTCCACACGTAGACATACCTGCAAGTTGCTGCTCCCATTCTATGCCTGCCAGATCCTGTCTAATGATATTGAAATTGGCCTTCCTGCAATTTAGACACTTAACTTCTGCACTATCCTTGTAACTTTCCACAATGACTTTGAAACCTAAAGTTATGGTCACTATCACCAAAATGCTTGCCAACTGTAATTTAAGCCACTTGACCAGCTACATTCCCTACAATTAGGTCCAGCACTGCCTTATCTCTAGCAGGACTCCTGCATGCTAGCACAAATAAACTCTCCTTTAAAAATTCCATCCTGTCTAATCATTCCACACTAAGACAATTCCAGCTAATGTTTGCAAAGTTGAAATCCCCTACAATAATAGTCCTGTTTCTCTCATACCTTTCTGTTACTTGTCACATATTTGCTCCTCGATCTCCCTCTGACTGTTGGGAGGCCTGTAGTATATTCTCAGCAAGGCAATCATCTCTTTTTTTATTTCGAAACTTTATCCAGATAGCATCATTTGAATAACCTTCTAGGGCTTGCCCCTCAATACTGCAGTGATGGTCTCCTTTATCAATAATGCAAGACCCCCACCTGTCTCATGGCCCCACCATCAATTCTGAAACTTCTATACCTTGGAATGTTGAACTGCCAGTCCTGTACTTCCTTCAACAATGTCTCAATGATTGCAACAATGTCTTATTCCCATATATTGATCAATGCTCTAGGTTCAACCACCTTACCAGTCAAGCGTCATGAAGTAGATGGGAAAACTCCGCTACAACTTTTCGCTGAAGCTCAGTATTTCAATACAGATCTCCTCTTAAAGACTCATTTTTTTGTGTATTCTTTGAAGTGGCTTGGAAGCATGACTTACCATCTAGCTGCATGTAACTCCCTTGGAGCGTGTTTCTTTCTCTCTCTCTGATCTCTCCAGCTCCTCCAACAAAATTACATATTGACATATGTCTACCGATCAAAATTCTTGCAATATGATCTTTCAGATTCAGAAAATGTTACTAAGCATGCTCAGGAAGAAGTCTAGAGTAGGTAATCCTAATCACCTTAAAGACCCCCTAAAATAAATACATCATCTTGCAATTGAGTTGAATATGTGTAACATAATGAAATTACTGAGCATACAAACAGAAATAGTTATGGGCTTAGCCAATATGCTGCATATAATAAAGACGACTCATGAAAGACTTATACAACTAATCTTGCTGAACCCCAGTCAAACTGTTCCAGTGCAATTATGACAATGACATTTATGAAACAAAGTTGAAGATTCTTCGAAGCTGTATTATTCACAGATGCAATCTCACTAGTTACTGCCTGTCAGCTTCCTTCCAATCCTTATAAAACCGATACAAGGAGTCATAAACAAGAGACCATTTTTTGATCCTCCATCCCTTTATTTCACTGTCAAAAACAGGATCCCTAGTTGAAGGGCTTACTTTTCAATCAGAATGAAGTGATTGCACAACTAGAAGCATAAAGGCATATACCACGCTAATATGCTTTACGTGATCCTCAAGATTTGTCCAGGTCTGTGTTCCCTCAAAGACTGGGCGAGTCAATGATAGTGAAGTATGAGCAGTCCAAAGAAGCACAGATTTTAAAGATATTATGTTCTCACTGGGTCAATGCACTGAAAATCAGACCTCACAATTTCCAGATTTGTCAAAAAAGCTAAAGAATAGTTAATAGTATGCAGAATTCCCCATTTACCTGTCTTTGAGACTTAACAGAAAGCTATGAACCAGGTTTCTGTACTAAACAAACATGACTATTAACAACAAATAAATACATTCTAACTACAGATAAATGATTATGCACTAACTCATTAGTGAACTCCCCTACTACATGCACATAAACTCAGACATAAAAATGGGTATTATAGGCAGAAGGAAATACTAGAAAGGCCATTCACTGGTCCCTGTCAAAACGGTTGGCAGAGATGATCCTTTTAGTGATTCAGAATGCTGCTTCTTGACCTTCCTTCTCCAGGCATTTTTGCTTGATTGCAGGTGACTGTTTCAAACTTATTAAAGTCTCTGGCTTATTCATTACATGTCAAAGCTTATTGCAACTGATGAGGGGAAATCAACTGGTTATTTTCAGGCTTGCAACACTTTTTACTACAGAGCAAAAGTAGCCCCTTCCCTTCCAGAAGCCTGATGGCTTCTGCCTCAAGCACTTATACTCGCAAGCTGTTCAGCTATTTGTGAGCCAAACACAATTGTTGGCAGATAGAAGGACTTTGTCATTGATGACTGGTCACCATTTCATAGACCAATCAGGTTTTTTTTACCGACCAGGTTTCTATTCACACACAAACCGATACTACCTTTCTCACTAACACCTGAAGGAGGACTGAGGCTCCAAAAGCTTGAGTTTTCAAATAAACCTGTTGGACTATAACCTGCTGTCATGTGATTTCTGACTTTGTCCACCTCAGTCCGACACTGGCACCTCCACTTCCAGCTAGTCCGTAACAATGCTTTCCCGACTGCTTGAACCAACAGCTGTCCAGCAGCGCTTTACAGTGTTGATTAGGTAACATGCTTTTACAAAATGTAGCAATCCTTCAACAATCTTTTGCAGTCCCTTTCCCATTTTAACCCAGAATCAAAAATACAGAAATACCAAAAAAGAGTGGATCTTTACAAGGGTGGATTTAAATTGCCTCACGAGTTAGCAGCATTCAAAATTTAAATTCACTGCCTGACAGAGATGGTTTGGGGTAATTTTCAGAGATTAGGAATGGCAGGATCTCCCTTTCATTCAAAAATGAAATCTTGGTGTAGTGTTGAGTAAGATGCACAAAAGAGTTCCATTATGGAGGTCTGCTATTTTTGATCCTTAAGAAATAAACTGAAGAGTCAGACTGGAGCTGAAACAGTAACAGATGCTGTCAGACCTGTTGAGTTTCTAAATCATCTTACAGTTTTATTGCCAATCTTCAGTCTCTGCAGTACTTTGCTTTTAAACAAATATAGAGTGCCTCAATGAAAATATCATAAGATAAATATTGCCATGGTTGTCAAGCAAGTTTTAACACAGTGAATGAGTGTGTCCTGCCAAGTACCTTGCCAATAAAACTACAGTACAGGCTGCAACACACAGTTCCGCATAAACCAGGCACAACTTGACTCATCTGAATGAAAATCATTCGGAAAACATTTTTGTCTTTCTGACAGTGACATCCTTTGGCCTTCTGATGAAGTCCAGTCATCAGAAAATAAAAGCTTAACAGGTTTTGGAGTAGATTTGTAGATCGGGTTGTGGGTGTTGAGGTAGCTCACCAAGCTGGTTTGTTATTCCACAGACGTTTCATTACAGTGTTTGGTAACATCCTCAGTGCAGCCTCTGATGAAGTGTCGGTGTGTTTTCCCACCTGGCTTTTAAATGAAGCAGGCTATTAATAAACACATTGAACTCGACCTCATATACATTCCACTACAGAGGAAACCCAGAAGTGAGGCAATCCATTGCAACAGACCCCAGAGTTTAAAAGCTAGGCAGGAAAACATACCGACGCTTTATCAGAGGCTGCACTGAGGATGTTACCAAGCGCGCTAACGAAACGTCTGTGGAACAACAAACCAGCTCGGCGAGCCAACCAACCTCAAAAGCTTAACAGGTTTTCAACAGTTATATGAAGCCTTATCAACACCAGTCAAATGCTCAATGTTCATTCGAGAAGTTTGAGTTCATAATCTAGGGTGATAATGCAGTTCTAAGGGGTGTGCCCAACATTTGGATAAAATACTAAACCAAGAACGCACTTAGTTTTTTGGCTATATAAAAATGGCAGCAAGACACTACTTGGAAAAAAAACAGACGCTTGCCTCAAATTCTCTTCAAGGACTTTGGCTTGAAGATAAAAGATTTTGTACATCAGTTTATTGCAACTCCACTTTTCTAAGTGGAATGTTCTCAGCAAGGTGGGCAATTGGGAGAAAGTTGGAAACGTATGATGCGAAGCATTGAGAAAAACTCTGATTTTCCTCTCAAGGTTTCTGTAGCAAAGTGAGGATCTTGCTAATAAGTGGAAGGGGACCTATGTGCATACACTGACATCACATTAGCAGCTAATCTCACTAATTTTTGTGTGAGTTGCTGTTTTCCAAATTAACAGTGAGAAACTGAATAGCACCAATTCCCACTGCAAAAATCAGAACAGTTCCCTGGCAGCTGCATCTGATCCAGAATCTCCTCTATGCCTCTATATTACTTGTCACTCCCAACATTTCGGCACGCTCCATGTGCAGCAACAATCTGCACCCTATGACCACAGAAGGCTGGTCAAAGTACCAGCTTCACAACATCATCATGACATAATCAGATCAATTTATAATGCACTTCTTACCGCATTTCAGAATCCACGGTAACCAGATTGCAAAAATACTTCCAGGCAAACTTGTCTGCAGGGACCCATCTTATACAGTGAAATGAGCTACACTTCATGGCACTCAGCTTAGTTTCTTAGTGCTCCCTCACTTTGTGCTTACTTAGCTCACAGCCTTGGCTTTCAGTGCAGATAGAAGGCCATACTTGCCAACACTGAAATGTTAGTGAGTGGACATGTTGTTTTACGGCCCCATACCATGTTAATGGCACACCCAAAAGCATGTGCCAGCAGCTTATGCAGCAACAAACTGAATGTGCTTTAACTAAATGGCCATGTCTGAAGGTCTGAGGAGAGTAGTCCAATCAAAGGGGCCCACCACAGTAAGTCATGCATTTCATCCAATACTGGTCCAGATGATCAGTCACGGACAATTGGATAACAAGGTGTAGAACTGGATGAACACAGCAGGCCAAGCAGCAGCTTAGGAGCAGGAAAGCTGACAGAAGAGTCTAGGCCCGAAACATCAGCTTTCCTGCTTCTAAGATGCTGCTTGGCCTGCTGTGTTCATCCAGCTCTACACCTTGTTATCTCGGATTCTCCAGCGTCTGCAGTTCCTATTATCTATGGTCAATTGGGTGCTTGTGTGAGCAGGATCCAGGGATCTGCATTATTCCAGTCTACAGATTGTGAGTCAGGTTTGATTAGTCTGGGGATTATCAGTCGGTCAAATGTGATGTAACTGGTGTACAACGGCCAGCCTCTGTTAAAGAAATCCACACAGGGGGTCTTCCACCCCCTCAAAATGAAGTTTGGGATTTGGAACATCATGACATTCAAACTCAGCAACAATAGACCTGAACATGACACTTCAATCATAACTTGTAACTCGTAACTTGGGTGCTATAACAGCGACATCATTGTTCTGACAGAGACACTCAGGATGTCAGTTCAAAGAAGGTGGTGGATACACTTTCCCCTGGAAGGATAAACCTGAGAAAATACCAACTTCACAGGGAAAGTTTTGCCACAAAAAACAAACTAGCTGACTGTTTCAGCAAGCCCCTTATGGATTAAACGAATTTATGATCTTTCAGCTTAACCTAAACCAGAAGCTGACCACCACCGGCATAGTGTGTACAGCCCAACCTTAGAAACCTGAGATGAAACAGTCATGGAGATTAAACCTTCGAGATTAAACAGCAAGGTGTGCATGAAATGGGATTATTGCTTGCTGTCAGCTTCATGAAATACGAATCTTGTTTCATTAGTATACAATCCTATCTCACTGCCAGCAGCAAACAAATTAGATTTTTAGAATTCTTGACAAGAAAACCAGAGAAGTTACGAGATCAAATCACTCTGATCCATTTACAGGATGCTCTAGCACTTTAAAAGGCGCACTTTGGTTGCACTGGCAACTTGCATTGAAATACTGCTGTAAGAAGTATACTGCACCTTATATGCAGGGACATGAATCCGACTCGATAAACCAGGCTGCATCTTCCCTATATACCTGCATTCCGCACACAGATGGCCTAAAGGCCCTCCGCTTCTTCCCGTCCTGCAGGCCCGACCAGTCCGGCTCCAACAACACCCTCATCTGCCTAGCCGAACTCGTCCTCACCCTCAACCACTTCTCTTTTGACTCCTCCCACTTCTTACAGACTAAGGGGGTGGCCATGGGCACCCGCATGGGCCCCAGCTATGCCTGCCTCTTTGTAGGTTTTGTGGAACAGTCCCTCTTCCGCACCTACACAGGCCCCAAACCCCACCTCTTCCTCCGTTACATTGATGACTGTATCGGCGCCGCCTCTTGCTCCCCAGAGGAGCTCGAACAGTTCATCCACTTCACCAACACCTTCCACCCCAACCTTCAGTTCACCTGGGCCATCTCCAGCACATCCCTCACCTTCCTGGACCTCTCAGTCTCCATCTCAGGCAACCAGCTTGTAACTGATGTCCATTTCAAGCCCACTGACTCCCACAGCTACCTAGAATACACCTCCTCCCACCCACCCTCCTGCAAAAATTCCATCTCCTATTCCCAATTCCTCCGCCTCCGCCGCATCTGCTCCCACATAAGACATTCCACTCCCGCACATCCCAGATGTCCAAGTTCTCCAAGGACCGCAACATTCCCCCCACAGAGATCGAGAACGCCCTTGACCGCGTCTCCCATATTTCCCGCAACACATCCCTCACACCCTGCCCCCGCCACAACCGCCCAAAGAGGATCCCCCTCGTTCTCACACACCACCCCACCAACCTCCGGATACAACGCATCATCCTTCGACACTTCCGCCATCTACAATCCGACCCCACCACCCAAGACATTTTTCCATCCCCACCCCTGTCTGCTTTCCGGAGAGACCACTCTCTCCGTGACTCCCTTGTTCGCTCCACACTGCCCTCCAACCCCACCACACCCGGCACCTTCCCCTGCAACCGCAGGAAATGCTACACTTGCCCCCACACCTCCTCCCTCACCCCTATCCCAGGCCCCAAGATGACATTCCACATTAAGCAGAGGTTCACCTGCACATCTGCCAATGTGGTATACTGCATCCACTGTACCCGGTGTGGCTTCCTCTACATTGGGGAAACCAAGCGGAGGCTTGGGGACCGCTTTGCAGAACACCTCCGCTCAGTTCGCAACAAACAACTGCACCTCCCAGTTGCAAACCATTTCAACTCCCCCCTCCCATTCTTTAGATGACATGTCCATCATGGGCCTCCTGCAGTGCCACAATGATGCCACCCGAAGGGTGCAGGAACAGCAACTCATATTCCGCTTGGGAACCCTGCAGCCCAATGGTATCAATGTGGACTTCACCAGTTTCAAAATCTCCCCTTCCCCCACCGCATCCCAAAACCAGCCCAGTTCGTCCCCTCCCCCCACTGCACCACACAACCAGCCCAGCTCTTCCCCTCCACCCACTGCATCCCAAAACCAGTCCAACCTGTCTCTGCCTCCCTAACCTGTTCTTCCTCTCACCCATCCCTTCCTCCCACCCCAAGCCGCACCCCCATCTACCTACTAACCTCATCCCACCTCCTTGACCTGTCCGTCTTCCCTGGACTGACCTATCCCCTCCCTACCTCCCCACCTATACTCTCTCCACCTATCTTCTTTTCTCTCCATCTTTGGTCCGCCTCCCCCTCTCTCCCTATTTATTCCAGAACCCTCACCCCATCCCCCAATCTGATGAAGGGTCTAGGCCCGAAATGTCAGCTTTTGTGCTCCTGAGATGCTGCTTGGCCTGCTGTGTTCATCCAGCCTCACATTTTATTATCTTGGATTCTCCAGCATCTGCAGTTCCCATTATCTCTGCATCTTGGGGCTGCTCAGTTACTCTCACAGTGCTAACTTAGCAGCCTAGTTTTGTCTCACCTTGTCTCTTAGCACACTGAGAGCCAGGTAGCTTGTCTCACTGGTCAGCAGGCCACAGTCAAGGGGTGGACATCATGCCACACTGTAATGTCATTAACATATCTGAACTATGTGCAAGCAGATTGAGCAGCAAATACACTGCATATGTTGCAAAGTCTCAAAGTCTA
Source organism: Stegostoma tigrinum (assembly GCF_030684315.1). Lineage (NCBI taxonomy): Eukaryota > Metazoa > Chordata > Chondrichthyes > Orectolobiformes > Stegostomatidae > Stegostoma > Stegostoma tigrinum. The sequence continues at coordinate 57,834,349 of NC_081363.1, read as the reverse complement.
AGGGGAGTTAGTCTTCACTGAAGTCTATGGAGTATCTGTCAGTCAGGGTGACCTGGCAGAGTAAATCAAGGGTTGCCTCCAAGATCAGTCCAGGAGCATGGGCACAGTCAGGCTGGTTGGGATGGTGTTCATTAGGGAGCCAGCGTCTCTGCAGTCCAGGGGTGGGGCATGGAGAGCCCTGTATGTTCATTGTAGCCAGTCCATTGGCTACTGATAACAGTTGGGAGATGTACAGGGATCAGCTTAGGGAATGTGCATTTCTTATTTGAGTCTGTCCAATTAAGTTGTTCAAGTTTTTGGGCACAGTCTATGAGATCTATCTAATAAATGCAAGCAGGAGGGGTAATGGGTAAAAGGGGGTATGGTGCTGAGGGAAAGAAGCTGTGGAACACAATTGTGGGGGTCATGGTGGCTACAGGCCAAGGAAGCAGGCGTGTGAGAGTTGTGAAGGGTAGCGACTCTATGTCAAGGGAGATACAATAGTGCATGGATGGAACAAAAGTCATGCACTGGTAAGGGGTTGGCATTCATCCAGTCAACAGAGCACTGGGTTCCAGAGGTAGACAGTGCATGACCACAGCTGGAATGATCAACTCATACGGCTGGGACTGCATAGAAAACGTGGGCAGCAATCATAAAGATGGTTTGTGAGGGAACCTGGGGAAGTATGAACCCTATGAGGTTAACAGGAAGGGCTACTAGGATGGCATAACAAAGTGTGGAGCTGGATGAACACAGCAGGCCAAGCAGCATCTTAGGAGAACAAAAGCTGACGTTTCGGGCCTTGACCCTTTTCTGATGAAGCGTCTAGGCCGAAAACATCAGCTTTTGTGCTCCTGAGATGCTGCTTGGCCTGCTGTGTTCATCCAGCTTCACACTTTGTTATCTCGGATTCTCCAGCATCTGCAGTTCCCATTATCTCTACTAGGATGGCATGGTGGCTCAGTGGTTAGCACTGTTGCCATACAGCATCAGGGACCCGGGTTCAATTCCAGCCTTGGATAGCTGTTTGTGTGGGATGTGCATATTCTCCCTCTGTCTGTGTGTTTTTCTTCCGGGTGCTCCAGTTTCCTTCCATAGCCCAAAGATGTGCAGGCTCAGTGGATTGGCTATGCTAAAGTTGCATATAGCGTCCAGGAATGTGCAGGCTAGGAGGATTAGCTATAGGAAATGCAGGGTTACAGAGATAGGGTAGGGCGTTAGGTCTGGGTGGGATGCTCTTCACACGGTCAGCGTGGACTTGATCAGCCAAAAGGCCTGCTTCCAAATTGTAGGGATTCTATGACATATGGGGATACTTGATGTTGATGCCTTGGGGATTTAATGAGATTTAGAGGCAGAGCTTGGAAGTCACTGTGCAAGGAGCACTCGGTGTCGCCTTACGTTGTCCTGAAAATCACAAACACGAAGCTGACACACTCAGAGTGGACAGGACAAGTATCTTGACTTGTGAAGGAGGGAGTTGCAACAGTGATGTAAGGTTCTTCAAAAAGGAAACAACACTTCTGAGGATAGACATCTTCAGAGGGCTCCCAATCCCTGTTGACCCTTAGGCATTGGCTTACTGTGTGTGCAATGCTCCTCCCTGCCCCAAAAATTGCTGATCATTTCATGGAAAACCAACACCTTTGCCAGTTGAGGCCTGTGATGCAATAGCATTACTTGTCGACTTGGAGAAATATTGCCAGAGATTTATTCAACTGTGATGCACATCTTACTTACACATGATGTCACAGTTTTCAAGTCAGTAATTGGTCCATGTTACACCATACATCAATGAGCTCCTCTGCTCTACTCATTCTTTTTCTTTTTTCTCTCTCCTTCTTTCTTCCTTTCTCCTGGCCTCAGACACCTAGCTCTGGCCTCTGATTTCTGCACTCTGAAGCGGGGTCAGAGGTTGGCTGAGATGCCAGCAGCCGTAGCAGGCACCCCAGCGATCAGTGCCTGGAGCAGGGATGCTGACGACCAGCTGCCCAAAGTGGGATGCCAGCGAAAGTGGCTGGAGTGGGAATGACAGTGAAAAGCAGCTGGAGTGGGGCAGCAGCCAGCAGACAGATCAAGTGGAGGTCCCCTGTGTTGGTCTGCTGTGGACAGCCTTTGGAGAGAGACTGTAACGCTTGTGTTTTTAATCTTGTTTGTCTGACTTATGGTTATACTGTGTATAACTGTAATGTAACTTTTTTTTGCTTCATTTCTCTATTCTGTAACTAAGGATTGTACATTTGTATCGAAGATGACATTGTAAGTAGTGACTTATAAACTTATCACTGTACTCATGTGACTATAAAGCTAATGCAATTCAATTCAAACAGATGCCTGATTTGCGTTACAACAGCTATAGCAGTGAGACGTAGCAAACAGATTATGTAGAACAGTTCAAAGATATCTGCAAACTTGAGCATTAGCATATGGTGCAATGTAATCAAGAGGTTTTCATTTCTCCTTCCATCCTACTATATCTTAGGATCTGCATCCGGTGTGGAATGAGCCTGGCTTAAAGTGAAGTTGTTGGCCTTGGAGGTTTGACCAGGTAACCCCGTGGGCATTTGTCAAGAAGATCCGAGCATGCTGAGTGTGTTGTTGCCAGAGGTAAGTGCACACTCCTCATCTTAAAACTCCCTCAGGTCTGACAATGACAAGCTGGGTGAAGATGTTAGATCCTGTTCTCTTTGTCCCAAGAGGACACATCTAAGGAGCAGATGATGGACTTCTTTATTTGGCTAGGTACCTACTGGCACTGTCCTGTCTTCTTGTGAGGGAGGGACACCTGCGGTGAAGTCAAGGTCCTACATGCCCCTGTTGCCTTGTAATCAGTACTGAGGTCTAACAGATGGAGTCACGAAGTGCAGTTCTATTCGCATATTCGCCAAATTCTGAGATTGCTGGAAATTTGACATCTTCACCATGGGATCATTTCATTGCAATCTTTGGCAGCAAGGGCCCCATAGCTTTGCTCCATTTCAGCTATCTCTGTGCCATGAGGGTCATTGTCATTTTATTTTAACTCATGGATTTTGGCATCGCTGGCTGGGCCAGCATTTATCGCCAGCCCCTGAGAAGGTATTAGTGAACTGCTTTCTTGAACTGTTGCAATCCATGTGCTGTAGGTAAGCCTCCAAAGCTGTTAGGGAGAGGTTTTGAGAATTTTGATCAGTATCACTGAAGCACTCTTATGTACCTGTTTGGTGCTTCTGTGTCTCCTTATGCGTATGCAAGAAGTCCCAAACTGCCAATACTATGGGGATTTTTCTTCCTGGGGCTGAGCGGAAGTCAGATTTCCAGCAGTCTTTTCAGTGCCAATACCTGGATTTTTTTTCCCTTGGCCAGCTGTGGAGACATTGCTCTGATGTGCTTAACAGTTAGTGCTCCCATCCCTAACCTAACTAACAGTCCCAATGCAGTGTCAGTATCTGAGAGGCAGCCTTACCTATGCTTTCTTTGAGGCTTCCAAACTCTCCAAAGTTGCAAGTGTTGCAAGTGGCCCACATGCCCAACAATACAACTGATAACTGCAAGACTCTAGAGAGAGAATGCATCATGGCCAAGATTAAGACATTGCGTGGATAATGGAAGCAGGATTAATGTGAGAGTTGTGCTTGAATGGAGAATGATACCTACTCATTTTAATGGGTGTCTCAGTACCTCCATATGGTCTATTAGGGTCTGTGCCTGCAGGTATGTGCATTCCTTGAAGGAGGGAAGTGAGGAACCCAATATCAAACACCCCACTACCCATCCTGGCTCGTAAGCCTTAGTGTAGGCTGTTTTCTCTTGCAAATGAGGCAAAGTAAGGGACAGAATACACTAAAGGTGGGTGATAGAGCTGTTACTGGTGCAAACTGGCAAAATTAGTGAGGTGTCCTGAGTGAACAAGTAGGCAGTACGAATGCCATGCAGTGTTGGTAATGCAGGAGGATTGGATGGATGAGGAAAACTGAGGGAAGATGTTACATGTAATAGTGAGAGTGTCACAGCATGAACCTGAATGGGACATTGGTGCAGCAGCAAAGTTGGAGTGAATATGAACTGGCAGAGAGCAGATGTTAGCACTTACCCTACTAGAATGAAGGTGGTAATGATCTTTATTCTACACTGCTCTGTCCAACTCTGGGCAGTCGAGATCAGACGGACCTGGGTAGCAATCTCAAGCTAGTGGGGTCTGGTTTCATGTCAGGCAGTTACCAGGAGGACGAAGAAAATGCTTCAAGGATGGTCTCAAAACCTCTTTGAAAAAATGTAACTCATGGGATTCTCTTGCCAAAGACAACCAAAACGGAAAAAGGATCTGTATACGTTCCAAACATTTTGAACATCTCTGACAGGTCCAGGTGGACGTTAAGCGCAAACAGCAAGCATGTAGAAGCCTAATCACACCACCCAGCTGTCTCTTCAAACACCACCATCCCCAGTGTCAGGATGCATGGATCCAACATTTAGTTTAGTCAGACTGGAATGGAAGCAAGTCACAGAGATAATGGGAACTGCAGATGCTGGAGATTCCAAGATAATAAAATGTGAGGCTGGATGAACACAGCAGGCCAAGCAGCATCTCAGGAGCACAAAAGCTGACGTTTCGGGCCTAGACCCTTCATCAGAGAGGGGGAGGGGGGGAGGGAACTGGAATAAATAGGGAGAGAGGGGGAGGCGGACCGAAGATGGAGAGTAAAGAAGATAGGTGGAGAGGGTGTAGGTGGGGAGGTAGGGAGGGGATAGGTCAGTCCAGGGAAGACGGACAGGTCAAGGAGGTGGGATGAGGTTAGTAGGTAGCTGGGGGTGCGGCTTGGGGTGGGAGGAAGGGATGGGTGAGAGGAAGAACCGGTTAGGGAGGCAGAGACAGGTTGGACTGGTTTTGGGATGCAGTGGGTGGGGGGGAAGAGCTGGGCTGGTTGTGTGGTGCAGTGGGGGGAGGGGATGCACTGGGCTGGTTTAGGGATGCAGTAGGGGAAGGGGAGATTTTGAAACTGGTGAAGTCCACATTGATACCATATGGCTGCAGGGTTCCCAGGCGGAATATGAGTTGCTGTTCCTGCAACCTTCGGGTGGCATCATTGTGGCAGTGCAGGAGGCCCATGATGGACATGTCATCAAGAGAATGGGAGGGGGAGTGGAAATGGTTTGCGACTGGGAGGTGCAGTTGTTTGTTGCGAACTGAGCGGAGGTGTTCTGCAAAGCGGTCCCCAAGCCTCCGCTTGGTTTCCCCAATGTAGAGGAAGCCGCACCGGGTACAGTGGATGCAGTATACCACATTGGCAGATGTGCAGGTGAACCTCTGCTTAATGTGGAATGTCATCTTGGGGCCTGGGATGGGGGTGAGGGAGGAGGTGTGGGGACAAGTGTAGCATTTCCTGCGGTTGCAGGGGAAGGTGCCGGGTGTGGTGGGGTTGGAGGGCAGTGTGGAGCTCCACACTCCACACTGCCCTCCAACCCCACCACACCCGGCACCTTCCCCTGCAACCGCAGGAAATGCTACACTTGTCCCCACACCTCCTCCCTCACCCCCATCCCAGGCCCCAAGATGACATTCCACATTAAGCAGAGGTTCACCTGCACATCTGCCAATGTGGTATACTGCATCCACTGTACCCGGTGCGGCTTCCTCTACATTGGGGAAACCAAGCGGAGGCTTGGGGACCGCTTTGCAGAACACCTCCGCTCAGTTCGCAACAAACAACTGCACCTCCCAGTCGCAAACCATTTCCACTCCCCCTCCCATTCTCTTGATGACATGTCCATCATGGGCCTCCTGCACTGCCACAATGATGCCACCCGAAGGTTGCAGGAACAGCAACTCATATTCCGCCTGGGAACCCTGCAGCCATATGGTATCAATGTGGACTTCACCAGTTTCAAAATCTCCCCTTCCCCTACTGCATCCCTAAACCAGCCCAGTGCATCCCCTCCCCCCACTGCACCACACAACCAGCCCAGCTCTTCCCCCCCACCCACTGCATCCCAAAACCAGTCCAACCTGTCTCTGCCTCCCTAACCGGTTCTTCCTCTCACCCATCCCTTCCTCCCACCCCAAGCCGCACCCCCAGCTACCTACTAACCTCATCCCACCTCCTTGACCTGTCCGTCTTCCCTGGACTGACCTATCCCCTCACTACCTCCCCACCTACACCCTCTCCACCTATCTTCTTTACTCTCCATCTTCAGTCCGCCTCCCCCTCTCTCCCTATTTATTCCAGTTCCCTCCCCCAATCCCCCTCTCTGACAATGGAAGCAAGTCACTGTTGGTTTTGAAGATCGTATAAGAAAAAGAGGGAATTTTGCATAAGTGGAAACAAAATTGGACTTTAAATCAGAAAATTAAGAAACACATATACATATTCAGAAGTGGATATTTTGTCAGCATCTCTGACACTAACAGTATATAGACAATGACGTTAACAGTTATTGAAAGCGACAACAAACGGTAGGCCCACCAAGATCAAATTAATATACCTTCAAATACATTAAATAAAAAGCAAGTACCAGAAAATTATCTGCCATCACTTTTAAATAGTCATCACTATTGTTAATGTAGCAAGTATGATAGTCAATTTGTGCATGACAAGGTCAGGTAGAATCTGTAGGAACAGAAGAAAAAGGGTTATAACTCAGAGACAGTAACGTCACAGATAACGGTGTGGATCTGGAGGACTGCAACAGGCCAGGCAGCAACAGTGGAGCAGGAAAATTGACGTTTTGGGTTGGGACCCTTCTTCAGAAAATTTCTGTAAAAGGATCCCGACCTGAAACGGCAACTTTCTTGCTCCTCTGATGCTGCCTGGCCAGCTGTGTTCCTCCAGCTCCACACTGCGTTATCCAAAAAGAAAAAAAGTTAATATTTTCACTCTGAAGGGTAAAAATGTGATAGATTGTGGACTTAGAAAGAGGTGGGGAGGGTATATTGGAAGGAGAAAGGTAGTGAATTAAAATGACAAACAACTGGGTACAAGTCATACTGTGGGCTGTTCAAAGAAAAGTCACAATACACTTGGAACATTCAGTTCATCTCTGCACAGCTGCTGCCGTACCTGCGGTGTTTTCCCAGCAGTGCAACTATTTTAAATTACATATTCAGATCTGCAGTATTTGCGTTCTATTTTATTCAATACCTAAAGTCAGTTCATACCTACACTACAGATTCAGTTTTACTGTTTGAAAAGCAAGGAAATAAAAAAAAATCAATGACTGGCTAAACCTGCCAAGCAAGTTAATGTGAAAAACATATAACCAGATTAATTAAATATTCAAACAAGCATTCATAAAAGTATGTCCAAGATCTTACAGGTCTGCCCTACCTACACATGAACTTTTGACCCAAATTAGCATTGCAGAATTACAGACTGTTCAAACATGCTTTTCCCCCTCATTGAGTAAAGCTATTATATGTTCACAAAACACTTATAGAACATGAAATTTTGAAAACATTTTTCATCACAGATTCAATATGAACAACAGCATGGATTAATTTTTGAGAGTGTTCCACAGTCTCCGTATCGTTTTGGATTCATCACTTTTACATTTGCTATAGGGTTGTTTTAACCATAATCTTGAGGTACATTATAACCTATGTATAAAGGAAATTGGAGGGCACAAAGGCAGGATCTTCCAAAATAATACTATCATTAAACCCATTCAGGTATCCAATAGTTCACTGAGTGCCAATAATGTCCAACATAAAGTGCTTTGACTCATTCTTCATCTCATCACTTTTTACTAGTTTATTCTCAGATTCTACCTAAAAATGTTATATTTGACCTGAAGCTTTGCAGCAATTTCTCTGACCACAGATTCCGCCAGACTTAAAGTACTTTCATCACTTTGCATTTATTTCCAATTTCTAGCACCACAGCATGCTTTTATTTAACTAAATTATGCTATTGCATTTTCCTTTTTTAAAATGACAGCGCCCAGTGTCTCGTTAAGTATTTTCAGAATGTGTGCTATAATGCAAAATGAACTCTCTTTACATCCTTGTAAGATTTCTGTCCAAACCTCATTTTGAAAGAAAAATTAAGCTACTTGCACAGGGGTAAAGATCAGAGATGGCAATAAAGACAGTGGAATCTCAGTTTCAAAATCAGTTTCTGATAATAAAACAAATTTGCCTGGATTGGACTGTATTAATTGTAAGGAAAGGTGGACAAACTTAGATTGCTTTTGCGCAGCATGCGAGGTTGAGGGGCAACCTTATAGAAGTACATAAAATTATGACAGCCAGGGATAGAGTGGATAGTCAGAATCTTTTTCCCCAGATTGAAAGTGCCAAATGCTAAGGGGCATTGGTTTAAGGTGAGAGGAGGAGGTTTTAAACAAGATGTGTAAAGCGAGTTTTTATACAGCAAGTGGTAGATACGGAGAATGTTCTGCTAGGGAAGATGGTAGAAGTCGAAACAATAGCAATATTTAAAAGGCATTTAGAGGACACATGACAGGCAGGGAATAGAGGATATGGGTCATGTGCAGGCAGAAGGCCTGTTCATATTCTGCACTCTTCTACGTTCTTCTACAAAAATACTTCAATTTGACAAAAAGGTCAAAGGCATGATTTAAAGATTTAAATCTAGATTTAAAGATCTAGATTTCTTGGATTTGGCAGTGCACTGTTCAGTAAGTTAAAGAAGAATGCACAAATGGATTTCCATGTCATTATTCACCACTGAACAAATAACATTACCACAAGTATTCTGGAATATAGCCATCAGCTGTCTTTTTCTCAATGTGATAATTACACACATTCAAATTTCTAACTTCATTGTCGTTAAATGACAGTGTAGTGTTACGAAGTTGTGTAGAGTATACGGTCCCTTTAAGAGATAAAGTGTTTTTGTAAGCTGAGAGATGTATATAGAAAATTACTCTAAGCAGGGGCAGACTACTGCCAGTTTTAAAAAATGAAAAATGTATCCAATGGCTGTGTGATTGGATTAGGTTTTTTTTGATGTTTTGGCAATGAGCTTGAATCAGCCAATTAATTTAAACCAAGCACTTAGCGACTGAAAGCCAATTGAGTTTAATTCTGATAGCTTTGACAACTTTGGACCAATGAAATTGTAAAACAATGAATATCTCTTCCAAGGTATATAAGAAAGGGGTTTCTGAAAAACGGGGAGTATGAACCACCATCTGAGAAATAAGCATCTAGCTCTCGTAAGAAATTGCTAAGCTTTCTAAGAAAACACGGTCCTATCCATTAAAAGGTACCATCACAATACTTCTAGCTAAGAATCTTCACTGAGAAAACATCCCCAACAGTAGAATCAGTGGAAGTTAGGTCTTGTGGCATCAAATCAACAGAAGGCAGAATGTTCCAGAAGATATCTTCTGTGCAAAGTTGGGGGGAACAAGTTTTAATTTATTGTTGCTTATTAATTTGGCTTATATAAGTGGGACTTGTGTTTATTTGAACAGCCCATTCCAGTAGAATTTAGTTCAGATAGGGAATAGTTAGTACTTCGGGGGGAATTGTTCAGTGTATTAGTAATTCTATTAATTTATTCATAGTTATGTTAAACAATAAATTGTTACTTGTTACTTATAAAGTAGTTCAGGAATTTTCTTTCTTTTAACCGCTCTTTTAATAGAATACGAGGAGCAAGGCAAACTTCTCTGGGTGTTTCGGGGTTAATTATTAGAAGGGAACCTCTACTCCCATCACAACAGAATGGGGCTTGTATTTTGGTTTAATTATCAGAGGGGTTTAGAGATGAACAGTTTTGGATGACATTTGACAAGGACACCTTGACACGAGGATGGTCAGCAATGTTTCAGGTGAGCAGCTTCCGTACCTGAGGACAGATGACTTCATCACACACTTTCCATCAGAGAGAGAAAAGATCTAATGGCTATACATATTTGATTTATTCTATGATCACTGAAAGACATTAAGAATGGGGTCTAAAAATGATACCAGGCCATGATCAATTTGTTCAATGCTTAAATGCCCTCTAAAATGGCCTAGCAAGCCAAACAATTGAATGGTAGTTGGGGATGGGCACCAAAATGCTGGCCTCAATCAGTGAAACCCACTTCCCATGAAAGTTTAAAGAATGAAAAAGGTTGTATGGAGCCTCCTTTTGCAAAGGATGCCAGTGATGACTGTGTAGGACTACTCTGTTCAGATTTTGCCGCAAGTCCCGTAGAAGACACAAGGTGGCAACAAGAAATTGGTCACTCATCAAATCTACTTTAGCACGCAAATCTCATATATGACAACTATGTGTCAATACAGTACAGATTGGGCACGAGTTTCATCCATGTTAGAAGATGGTGACAATGGCCTAGTTGAAAATGTGGGTGCTGAGCAACTGAGCAGTATAGCGATAGATGAGCATTTGCTACAAAGGCTGGCAGTACTCCAGGTACAGAGGTCAGGCCTGGATAGGATGCATCTTAGATTGCTCAGAGAGATAATGAAGCAAATCAGGGAGCAATTGACCGAAATTTTCTAGGTCTCTCAAACACGTGGTTAATCCCTGGGTACTGTAAGATTGCAAATATGACACCATTAAGAAAGCAGCAAAGGACAACCCAGGAAACTATACAATTTCAGCTTGACATCAATAATAGAAAAGCTGATAGGGGCCATAATACAGGATATGGTAAATATACACTTTAAAAAAAAGTTAATACTGGACTGTCAACGTGGCTTTCACAAGGGCAGGTCATAGCTAACAAATTCAATCAAATTCTTTAAGAAGTGTAAAAGCAGCGGATGAGGAAAGTGCTGTGGATGTTGTGCATTTGGACTTTCAGAAAACATCTGATACAGTGCGATAAGATCATCTCTCTGATGAAGGGTCTAGGCCGAAACGTCAGCTTTTGTGCTCCTGAGATGCTGCTGGGCCTGCTGTGTTCATCCAGCCTCACATTTTATTATCTTGGATTCTCCAGCATCTGCAGTTCCCATTATCACTAGGTAATGATGGGTATTTCTCTGACTAAAACGAGTTGAAAGTGATGCTTTCCGAGGTATTGCTGTTGGATGCGTTGCTTTTTCTGATTTACATAAATGGTTTGAACATGGGTGTTGAAGGTAAAATCTCTGAATTTGTAGATGACACTACACTATGGAGAATATTGAATTGTGAGGATGATGCTGAGTGACTTCAGAGTGACATTGACAAATTGGTCAAATGGGTGGACACCAGGAGATGAATTTCAATGAAGTGAAATGTGAGGTAATGCATTTTGGTGGAAGACATATGGAGAACACACGCTCAATGGTACAACTTTGTGGGGATTAAAGGGGCAGAGGGATCTTGAGGTTCATATGCATGATTCTTTGAATTAAGCCAGTTAAGTTGAAACAATTGAAATACCCTGATGGATTTTTTAAAAAATCACTTTCCTTTTCATCAATTTTGAGTAGGAGGCTCCTGTCCAAGAGTCTCCTACAATGTAAAGGCAGAGATTTATCCACAAATCTTCACCTCCAGCAGCAAAATCAGCATGGAGATTGCCTCTCCTTTTACAGAAATGCTGTAGGCTGAGGGTTAAGTGACCAACAGCACAACCAGCCAATTTACCAACTACTGTGAAAGGATAAGTTTGTTGGGGGCAAGGGTAAATGAAGGAGTAAATGTCGGAGATAGTTTGATGGAGAGGAAATTGGTGAGAGTATTTTGGGGGTTACAGTGACATGGAGTGGAGTAGGCTGCCAGGTGGGTTAGGTACACACTGTGAAGTGCGTATAGGTTGGACTGCCAGGTAGGTGAGTGGAACAGAGTCTCAGGTAAGTTGTTGAATGTTTAGAATAGGCTGAGAAGGGGGGTGGTGGAGAAGAGAAGATTTCTGCTAGACAGCTTGTCAGGTCTGGCTTGTAGAAGTTGGGCAAAGGCAGGGGGAAAATGTTTCAATTACTGCCCTCATCAGAATAAGGCCCATAGGAAAGATGGATTCTTTTTTTCATAGCAAGATGAGTTGCCAGTCACATCAGAGGACACTGGTAGAACCTCTTACTGGCAATGCTGTACAACATTGTTGAAAATGGCTGGCATACACAAGTACTGCATGTAGAAATCAGGCCATTTCGTAGTTAGTGGATGAGGGATGTATTATATGGGAAAGCAAAGCTATAATTCCTGAAAGGTAAAAATCAAGAAAGAGTTTGATAATGAATCTAGCAAGGATCCGTTTTTGGTGGTCGGGTTAGATAAGGACCTAGAAGTCATAGAGAGACTGTTAGTGAAGCAGCAGAAAAGAAGGTGCCATTGAATCTTTTGCAATAACGGAAGTAGCAAGTTATGTGTGGCAGAGGCTGTACATTAAATTTCCCAGAATTTTAATAGCTATGTCAATTCTTTGCGACAGATAGTTATTTGAAGGGTTTCAAAGAATGGAACAAAGTTATCAAACCTCTAGACATTATTGCTAGTCTGTTTGAAATCATGGATTCCCTGATGAAATTATTCCTGACAATAATGACAGTTTTGTACATAAGAGGTTGCACAATTACTGAGGATGAACAGGGTAATTTATACTAGAGCTCTCCTTCCATTACAGCAACAGGGTCTCCAGCACAGATTATTAAACATGCCTTTGTAAAGCAAATGCGAGATACAAACTAGAAGACATATGAAAAAAACTGAAAGAACTGCGAATACTGTAAATCATGAACAAAAACAGAAGTTGCTGGAGAAGCTCAGCAGGTCTGGCAGCATCTTTCAAGAAAAAAAATCAGGAGTTAACGTTTCAGATCTGGTGACCCTTCCTCAAAACTGATAATAGCTCAGAATACGTTGGTTAATATGCAGCAAATGGGGTGGGAGATTGGTACTCTCAATGGATATTAACTGCCTTCACTCTCAAACCACCAATGTCAGCATTGGGAAAACATCACATTTTGGCCAATCTTAGGCTACCTCAGCAGACAGTTCAGCACCTCATTACTGTACTTAGGAGCTCATTGACAAATTACAGTGCTCCTGCCAGATTATTTGCCTTCTCATCTCATCCATCTGCATAGGGTGCATCTCAGGGCTCTTAGCTTGCCTTCTTAGCAATCACTCACTGTGAACTGACTTGGATGTTCATAGTGACTCTACCGTACATTGCCTTTTTAACTTTAGCACGTTGCCACTTGATTCAGAGTTGAGGGGCTTCAGGCAAATTTGCAAGTAGCAAAAGCAGGGATATAATGTCCATGTGTTGGATCCAGCGCCATACAGAGTTTAATTACATTATGAAGTCAACTTACTCTCACCTAGTAGTCATCACTCTCTAACATTCTCCTTTGACTGACGTACCTTGCTATCACACACATTTCTTTTTCTTCACCCTCCTTCACAAATCTCCAGCTTAATAAGCAACACTCAGATGAGGCCCAGAGCCAGAACAACACAGTTCCTGACCTCAATACAGTCTTGGTTCAAATTTGCACCAAACAGATAAATTTCAGAACAAAGTCCAGAGTGCCTTGACATGAAGGCTATATGTGGCATCCTAGCAAAACTGGAGTAAATGGGAACTGAGGGAGAATTCTCTGCTGTTTGGAGTCATATCTGGTACAAAGGATGATGGTTGTAGCTGTCAGAGGCCATTCTTGACTCCTCAAATGTTTAAGCAGGTCCAAGTTCAAATGCAACAAGACCGAAACAATATCCACACTTTGGTTAAAAGTGGCAAGTAGAATTTGTGCTCCACAAATGCTACCTATGATAATCTTCAACAGGAGACAATTTAACCATTGCCCCATGTCATTCACTGGCATTACCATCATCAAAACCTCAACTGCCAAGATCCTGGGGCTTACCATTGATCAGAAACTCAACTGAATCTGCCATACAAATACAGTGAGTACAAGATCAGATCAGAGGCTTGGAAGCAACTCACATCCTGACACTCGAAAACCCGCCCACCGTTCACAAGGCACAAGTCAGGACTGTGTTAGAATACTCACCACTGGTCTGGATGGTTGAAGCTCCATTACACTCAAAAAGCTTGACACCATTCAAGATATAGCTTAATTGGCACCACATCCACTCCCTCTCCTATCGACACTCAGATCAGAGGTGTGTACCCCATCTATAAGATGCATTGCAGCAATTAAGCAAAGATCCATACACAGCACCTTCCAAACAATGGCCACTTCTGTTTAGAAGGACAGGGCAGCAGATACCTGGGGAAACCACCACCTGCAAGTTGCAAATCAGTCACCATCCAGACTTGGAAACATATTGACACACCTTGAGCAGCATTGGTCAAAATCCTGGAATTCCTTCCCTAATAGGATTGTGGCTCTACATTCAGCAGAACTGCAACAATTCAAGAAGGCACCTCATCATCATCTTCTCAGGGCCACTTAGGGACTGGCACAAAAGGGTGGCCGAACCAGCTGACACCCGAATCCCCATGAGCAAATTTTAAAAAAATCAAGCTCATGCTGGTCACAGAGCTAGTGAAGATTGTAATATTGCCCCTATCAATCACGAAGGTAGATTCGGTGTGGTGTTTTATTGCAGGAGTAGTAATCCAGAAATTGCAAAGTCAACAATACCCATGAAACAAGATAATAAAATGTGAGGCTGGATGAACACAGCAGGCCAAGCAGCATCTCAGGAACACAAAAGCTGACGTTTCGGGCCTAGACCCTTCATCAGATGAAGGGTCTAGGCCCGAAACGTCAGCTTTTGTGCTCCTGAGATGCTGCTTGGCCTGCTGTGTTCATCCAGCCTCACATTTTATTATCTTGGAATTCTCCAGCATCTGCAGTTCCCATTATCTCTAATACCCATGAAACAATTGTGATTGTTGTAAAAACTCACTTGGTTCACTAGTTAGGGAACGAGAACTGCTATCCTTGCCTGGTTTGGTCTACGTGAGATTCCAGAATCTTAACTTTGTCTGAAATAGTAAGGAGTGGTATCAGGTGCTAGAAAGTTTCAAGAACAGAAATACAATTAGATGGATCACCTGGCATCAACCAGAAATGACCAAAGGCATACTCAGCCCTGTCAACCCTGAAAAGTGTTTGTCTGGGGATAGCGCTAAAATTAGGAGAGCTGTCCTCAGGGGTGAGACCCTTTGATCCTTTACTTGCAAACTTTGTCTCTGATTCCACATCTCTCATTAACACGTGAAGGAGGAGCGAGGCTCCCAACGCTTGTGTTTTCAAATAAACCTGTTGGACTGTAACCTGGCGTCATATGATTTCTGATCTTGTCCACCCCAGTCCAACAATGGCACCTCCACATCATGCATTCCCATGAATTGACAAATTTAAGTTCAATGCAAGCTGTCGTTCTAGTTTAACTTTTAGTCACTGGCAGTCACTGGATCATACGCATAAGCATAAACAAGTGAAACCTATAGTTTGTTTCTGTGCTGGAAGTTCTAGGTAATGATTTTGCTGAATCTGTGCTTCCCCTTCCAAAGCTGTGTTACAATTATTAAATGTTATCAGATAGTTATATTTTAGGATTGTATCTTGAAAATGAGTTGAATTGAAGGGTTTCATTTGACTTACTCCTAACTAAAAATGGGCCAGAGTGACATAATTGTTAAAAATATTAAAGGGTGTCATGGGTTGTTATGGTGAGAAGATACAAGGTATTTACAGTGGGAGACAATGGTTAGCTGTCTTCAAAGTGCCAGGAAGGTTCTGAGAATGGCAAGTTGCAAACAGTCATGCATTAGGATCTCCACTTAATTCCAATATAGTAACTGCTAGATAACAGACTGACCTGAATCTCAGGTGTATCAGTAAGGAAAGTTTGTTGCAGAGTTCATTGGGACAGAGTGTAATCACTGCAAATTTGGACTGCAAGGGAGTTCAATGAGCAAAGGAATAAGGCATTTTGTTTTTGATTTTTGTCAGTTTCCAGGAGCTAAAAAGCTGTATGGCAGGGATGCTGAGAGCACTCAGTTAAAAGAAAGTGCTTCCAAGAATGACATCAGAGGAAAATTGCAAGTCCATTAATCTTAGATATTCTATTTATCTTTTGTAAGACAGAAGTACAAAGTAGGCTTACATTGCGAAAAGCCTATCCTGTGGCATGTGGAGATTTGTGGCTAATTCACACCATCAAGATGAATAGTTGTACAGGAAACTGTAGAAAATTGAGAACTAGGTTTTCAAACTCAAGTGGTGGCTTGAGGTTGTGTGTGTACCTGTAAGGATGAAAATTACCTAGGTAGTTGTTCAGAGAGGCAGGCACACTGCAGGTTAGCAACATGCTGGCAGATGAGGAATGCGTGATGGATGGCCAGACAGTTCAAAAGAGCTGGGCAGGTAGTGAAGGAGTCTCCAAAGAATTCTCCTACAGAATTGATCTTCCCTTCTAGATACGGATGAGGGAAATGGCTCCGCAAAGTTGTTTGTCTAATTATCTGGCCTGCATAGAAGGGAACGAAGAAGAGTGGAAGAGCAGTTATAGAAAGGGGATCCATTAGTTAGGGGAGTAACAAGCATTTCCACAACATAGCTCCAGTATGGTATATTGCCTAACAGATGCCGAAGTCAAGAATGTTACAGAATGGTTGCAGAACATTCTTCTAAGATATCTTTCAAGGGGGTTTTACAACTGTGTTAGAAGTGTAAAAAGGACAGTTCTTTTCTGTAGAATAAAGGATAAATTACCTATGAAAAGAACCTTTTGTCAATCCTGCTTTCAGTCAGTTTTTAAACAGTAAATTCTTGAAATGTGAAATTTTGCTGTGTTAAGAATCTCAGCAGAGATGTAATAGCAGATATATTTTTCCTGGCATCTGATCCCATATTGTGCTTATAGATAGGTAAGGGAATGAAATCTTTTGTTAAAATTGTTCATGTGATGTGGGCATTACTGGTAAAAAATAAATTTAAAAATTACTGAATTATACACAATGCTCCAACATGATGTGCCTCAACACATTTTCAATACTCTTGATTTATAACATACATCCTTTTTGAGGCACACATCCAGAGGGGTTCAACAGTTTCCAGCCCTTGATGGTCTACGACATTTACTTATACCAATATATGTTCCAGCTGAGCCTCCGCTGAAGCCTTAGTGCAATCCTCAGCACATAATCCTGGACCCTAGTATGTGCTAGTCTACAACACTCCGTCAAAGTCAATTAATTCCACTGGAAAGTCAGCAAGTTTCAAGCTTTCAATTAAGACCAAAGAACTCTTTTTTTATGAAGTTGATGGTCCTCCAGGTTCAGTTGTCCTGTTGTGCATCCTTGGGAACAACCCATTATAGAGTCCTGTATCATGGAGCTTTCAGTATAAATCTCAACAAAAACTACTGCATCTTATTTGCAAAAGAATATTCCACAAGGAAATTGCTAAAGAAGTCTTCCACACCACATCATTTCAAAGGTAACATGAAACAGTTCAGGCATGTTGGAAGGACCTGAGAGTAATGACTTTCTCATCACCATTCAAGCTACATCTTCACGATTGTAAATTTTGGCAATGAAGTATGCTGTCAAATGACTTTGGATGCTTCCTTAAACAACCATCTGACAGGATTTCCTATCTCACTTTCCAGCAGTCTGCTATGTGCTGACCACTGCTTGATAGACTTATGGTCAAAGCAATGTAAACATCTCCATGAATGTCAGGTGGATAAATTCAACCATCTAATTTTAGCATTATGCAGCAATGTGGCTTGACTGTACTGCGCCTGTGAACCCTGTCCATTTTAGACCTCCGGGTGATAACCAATGCACTGGAGCAAGGAATTGCCCAGACTTGTGCTACGTACAGCAGCATAAGAGAGCGCCTTGTATCTGGCGAGGAGTTTTTCCACTTCAGTGGAGAGGGAATGTCACTTTCACATGCTCAGTTTTTGTTTAACTGGAACGAGCGAGTAGCCTTGGTTTCAGTGCATACCCCAATTCATCTAAACTAAATCCCCAGCACCCTGAAGTAATCTGTCCTGACAGTGAACAGGATAAAGTATCATTTGGCCAAGTTCCCAAAGAACATGGTCTTGCTCTTGCCTTGATTTACGTCACCTGAAGGTCAGTTCAAGTTGGTTGCAGACATTAGCCGGCCTGCACAACCACAGCGGTTCTGAGCAGAAAGCAGTGATGTCGGCCACGATAGGACAACTTTTACTTGGATGCCTCTGCTATCTGTGACAGTGAGGACTCTTATGTCTGCATCCTTCTTGATGATCACGGCAACAGATTCTCTACAAAACATGAGAGACAGGGCCTAACTCCAGATTTGTTTGACTGGAAAACACAAAGTTATCCACTGATTAAAATTGTGCTACTGACATTTGTGTATTGCAGCTGTAAGCAATAGTGGATTCCCTCTCCCAACTCATCCTGGAGGACGCATCCATTATATTGACGAGCAATATTCTGTTAAAGGCCTTCTCCAGGCCCAGGCTAATTAGTCATACAAAGGTTTCACAGTTCTCCAACCACTGAAATTCTTTTAGAGTTTTTTGATGTTTTCTGTGTTCAGTTCAGTTTCCCTGTCCTATTGTCTGACCACTGGTCTTCCTGTAGGTGACAACCAATCAACAGGAAGCAATGATCAGAGAAGAATGCCATCCAGTCTGCTGTCAGCATGCCAGATTGTCCAGCCACACCGACAATACAGTATAAACCACTGTCCAGAATGACCGACTTGGTAAGTGCCAGCAGCAGTGGAAGCGGAAGGACATTTAGCCATTCACTGCTTTGAGCTGGGTGTACTTGTGAATTAACTGGAGTGGAAGATTTTTGTACATTACATCTGCTATGAGGCATCAAGCCACTATTGCCTTAATGTCATGCACACTAACATAGGTGATTTTAATATCTACTGTAACAGATTTATTTTTTGCTTAGTAACACCACTTGTCTTTTGCAGTTCCTGTCCTTGTGTCTGCTCCTGCATCCCTGGAAACATCAACAACTATTTCACCTGTGATAGGTTATCAAAATTGTCCTAGTCTGTCCTGTTAGAATTGTCCAGGTGGGTTCGCTGGTTCATGCAAGCAATGGGGTCTGGACTATTCCCAATTGGAAAAATTGCTGACATCAGTTGCCCTTCAAGGGTTTTGCAATTCCTGACTTCCTGAAACAGGGGGGGTAGTATCTGTTTAGTGACTGATGTATGCTGGTCTCTTCATTGTTTGCAATGTTTTGGGGCTCAGGCCTCCTCCAGCCTATCTGAACTTTCCTTCTGAAGGTGTCTCCCTTGTCCATTAAGAAAGGTCTGTCCTTTTACTTTTGGTCTGGAACATGGTTTGGATCCTTCCCGGAATCTTCTTCTTGGACTTCTTCACTAGCTGCAGCCCAATAGTTATTGTGCTAATGTTTCCTCCTCCTTCTCCTCTGATTCAACCTGCTGATGTGAAGCAGGCTCAGGGGACTTTGCTGCTGTTTGGCGGTTGGCTGCCTCATTCTTTCCCATCCACTGCTCCCTCCTGAGCCCTTCTTTGACTTTTTCTACTTGCTGGGAGCAGGGTTGCAAGGTTCCTTGCTGGTGGCCATATTCACTTTTCCATGCACATCTCCCTCCTTTTTGTTTTCTTCACAATATCTCTGTGTTACTGAGGCAGTGTTTTGGGCAGTTCTTGTAGAAGTTGATATATTCAGTCTGCTTGCAGTGTCCACTATCTGATGGCCTTCTTTCTTGAATTGTTTTTACAAAAGACAGTGCTGCAATAGGCCATCAGCTTAAAGGCATGCTATAGGAATGAAAGATTTTGGGCTTACAATATAGGCCAGGACATTTTGGCATTATTTTATTACAGCTAACATCTTCTTGATCGTGGTCTCTCTCCTGCCAGGTGAATTTGATAGAAAGAAGGTAAAGTAAGAAAGATCAACTAATTGTAGGCTACTAGAGGTTTTATGACATAAAATGCCGTGGCTAATTCAATTGGTGGCACTTCTAAATGATTCCGACACAATGTTCTAATTTCTGGCTTATGATTTGTTAAATCACATTGAAGCCTAATGAGAAAGTATGATTTTGGGACAATTCCCAATATTCATTCGCGAAAATGCACTTGCTTTGAAAAAGGTGACTGACTTGTGATAGCCCTTCTAAGCAGTAGAAATAACTACATGTGCTATTAATGGGAATACCTTAAACGTTTATGTATTATTTTTAAGTTTACTACATGACTCAGGATTGTAACTTAAGACTACTATTAATAGAGTTGGAGACAACAACTAAGGTGATGCAAAGAATTTGTCATTATTGATGCAAATATACTGACTCTTTTCAGAATCTGGACTATGCATTTATGCAACAGCTTGGTAAATTAAAAATAAACATACATCAAAACTTCTAACTTATTAATAGGCAAAATGAACAAAATAATTACAGATTATTGACGAGTATTTAATACACATTTGAACTAGTGGTGTTTGTAAAACGTGTATTCTTATGATATTAATTTATCTGCCTAACAATGCACTGTTACTCATGAACTGCCTGCATTTAACTTCACTGAACACAATGTGATATTTTTTCCTAAAAAAAAGCAGAAAGAATCACAGGTGCTGTAAATCAGAAACAAAAGCAGAAGTTGCTGGAAAAGCTCAGCAGGCTGGCAGCCTCTGTGAATAAAAATCAGAGTTAACGTTTCGGGTCCTCAGAACCTGACCCAAAATGTTAACTCTGATTTTTCTTCACAGAGGCTGCCAGATCTGCTGAGCTTTTCCAGCAAGTTCTGTTTTTGTTCATGACTTTTTTCTATTCAGAGTCAGCAAGGAAGTATAGATTTTACATAATTTCACATAAAGATAGTTTTTTATCATTCAAATGTATGTAAGGCTATTTTCCTTTAATTTGAAACATTTTTATAAGCATAATAAATTGGCAGAAATGAAACATACTGAACAGACCTCCAAGACCAACACAATATAGCAATTACAATCAGTCTACAGTTTAAAGACAAAGACCACCAGGAAAGGCTTTTCCAATTACATAAGAGTGAAAACTAACACTGTTGTAAGGTGAAGAAAGAAGGTGGAGACCAATTATAAACTGGCAACGTTCTTAGAACTTTGAAGCATGTGAAATTTTTCAGAATTGGATGACACAGATGTTCGTCAACCTCTCAATGAGCGAACCATCATCTTTGTGAAACCCAGACTACCAAGTGTAAAATATAGCAGTGGTCTAGAAAACAGATCTGCATGCTTCCTTGCATAAAATGAATATCCAGCATTACCTGATGTTCATTGCTATTTTGTACACCAACATCAGTAACCATAAAAATACAAATACTGCTAAAGAATGGCTGTATTTCCTAGCACTGAGAAAATGAATATAAATCGGCACTATGCCATGCAAACTTCATTTTTAAAAAATTATCCTGAATTTCTCTCTCTAGAAAGCCGAATGTACAATACCTCGTTTATATTTACATTTGCAAAAATAAATCAGGTCTGGAGTAAATATGCCCCAGTTCGATGCTGGTGTTCCCCAAGGTTTATTTGATAATGAAATATGGATCCTTGTATAAATTCCATTTCAATCTACTTAAAGTTTTAGAGAAAATTGAATCAGAGTATTGTAATGGAATGGCTAAATGAATTATTTCATTGGCAAAGCTGTAGGGCACTACAGACTAAGGAGAACGGAGTTCAATCCCTGGTTTATACTCCCACCTGAGGAGGCAGGGGATCAACAATTCACGTTAGTGCCCTTCTGGAATGGTGATAGGATGAAAAAAGAAATCAAGTTCCATGAGTTTGATGTTGCTAAAAATAATGAGTAAAGTTGGATGCCAGTTAGACTAAATTTAGTTGTTATATGCACTTCTTACCCCAATGATGGTAAATAGCTTTCTGACAGCATATAGGTTCACACATGTAGGACAGTCATCTTGTTTAGCTAATGGTTAAGCTATTGACAGATATTGAAACTGTCCCTCTGCTGAGTTGTATCTTCAGAAAAGTATTAGCGAAATGTGTGCGTACACATGCAATGCTTGCGTGTGAGAGAGAAAGAGAATGCTGTATTTTAAGCTTCTTAGGTATATTCCATTTCAAATTTCTTTTTTAATACTCCTTGTCTTGCTGCCTCCTTTCTCTCTTTTACTTTCAGATGCTCCATAAATCTTATCACTGACATACCTTTGGCCACTTGTCCCATCTTTATATGAATCACTGTGTCAAATTTGTTTGGTTATTCTCATATGAATATTCTTGGAATGTTTTGTTGTATTAAAGAAAAAATAAAAATATGTTTGATGCTGTAATCAAACTTAAAGTATTTATTACCTTAGGATCTTTCTATAAATATCAAACATTAATTAAAGTCAGGTTTATACAACAAATTCACATCAACCTTTATTTTGACAGCACTTGAACACTTAAAATGAAGTTGAATCACAAAATCATACAGTCACCTGAATTTTCTAGTTGTGATTTGGAAGTACCATTTTTAAAAAAAGAATACTGTGATTGCAACAAGCTTGTTTTATATGCTTCTGATCAGCTTCCAAGAGCAAGCATTTGAAATTGATCGAAGTCTTACAGTAATGGTCGAGTGATTAAGTTAGGTTAGAAATCCAGTGAGGTCTCTCAGCGTAGGTTTGAGTCCCATTGACAATGGCTTCTAATCAAAAGCTTGCAGAATTAATTACAGGTAAAGCAGAAGGATTTTGTTTGTGGCACAGTGGTAGTGTCCCTACCTCTGGGCTAGAAAATCTGGATTGATGTCCTACCTCATGTGGAGATATGACACAGTATTCCAAAACCAATTTGATTGTAAAAACATAAAATTGAAGGAAAATGTTACCTGATCACTCCAATCCAATAAAGATGATAAATGGATGTAGCTTACCTGTAATAAAGTCTCAGTGTCTGAATTTCTTCCTCTTGTTCCTTACATCGCTCTAAAGCGTTGTCTCTTTCTTTTTGTGCTGTAAGTAATTCAGCCTGCAAATGATATAGTTTCACTATAATTTGCAATGATTTGGCTGTTATTGTTTTCTGAAATTCAAAGGGCTCTGCTCTACGATTTGCTTCATTGCATGCTTCATGACATCATTAATTACTATTCCTGTATATTAGTTAATAGTGAAGGATGTATCAATTGGTTTTAGGCTACATTTTAAAACAAGTATAGCCTAAACTATTTTTCAGGTATTGAGATACTTAACTGTAGAATGCAAGCATTGAGAGGTTTAACATTAAACTTAAATAAACTTACATAAACATACATCCACGAGACATTGCTTTGAAAATTTTAAACAGCCAGTAATAGTGAGAAACAGAAATCAGTGACTAGACTAGACTCAGAGACAGACATCATGGATCATACTTTGTGATAATAATTGATGGGAAAGCATTGCCAGTTACCTCAAGAAAAGCTACCCGAAAAGATTTAGTCAGCTCGAGAGCATACGTTTAATTTGCTCCACTGTATTTTGAATTTGGCAGAATTTATACTCATATCTGTGGGAACCAGCAACCTGATAAGCAGTGAGCAGGCTGACTGGCTAAAGAAACAGAAAATTCTAGCAAACAGCAAACACTTATGTAATGAACTATGAACATGATTAACATTTAAATGCTTGTACTGAAAGCAAAATAACCATTTGAACATGCACATGGAATTAAAGAAGTCAAAATAGAAAAAAAGCTTAAAAATTAAAGTTTAATTATTTTAGAAGCTTTTAAATATACATGAAAATTGAGGCAATGGGTATCTGTTGTAGCCCAATAACTAACCTTTTCAGGCACCTTGACCCCAAAATGATCAAGCACACAGAAGCGCTCCAGGATTTTGGAGTCAAAGCAGCTGCAGGATGGCAGGCATTCAACTCCAGAAAATTGAACAGGTGACTGCAGATCACCTGAATATTAATGGAATGGAAGCTCTTCCTATTGATGAACTCCTTGGTATTGAGAAATACACCTCTTGGTACTTTGCTTTTGAGAAGCCACCTATGAGAAGCCAGCATTCACCTTGTCATGGGGAAGCAAATGAACCTCGCAACCTCAAATAAATAGCATCAGTCACTGTCTTGATGCCTTTGTAGATGGATGACTGAGGGACCCCAGGCTGGTATGCCATCCATTGCATACTGGAAGAAGTCAATTTTATAGAAGTTCAAAGCTGTTGCCACTTTCAAAGCTACAGGGAGAAAATGGACCCCATCTCCTGTAGATCTCAGGTCTCAATCCAGCAGCTGGCACAGTTCCATCACAGCGCTCTAAGAGATATGGAGCCTTTGTTGACACTATGCCTCGCTCATCCTCAGTAAATGAATTCCAGGACAAAAGACCCTGGCACTCCCATAGCTCTAATGCATTTTAATGGGCTTCACAACTGCAGCCTCTGCTTGGTGCCACTCCTTTTTGCTGTCAAACTTGCTCCTCTTACATGTGCTTTCACCTTTTTAGCAAGGCAGCCACTGCAACCAACATTCCAACTTTAGCTGCACTGTGGCAAGGATCAATGTACAGAACTTAAGAAACAGAACAAGTTCTTAGCTCAGAGAAGAGTCAGTGCTGGCATACCTTGTAATAGATGGCAACACGCTCTTCTTCATATAATGAGACACGCAGTATCCTAACAACGAGGCCATGCAGGAGGTTCTTGTTTTTTGGGACATCCACCAAACATGGTAGAAGTGATGCAGCGACTGAGGTAGCAATATGAAACAGTATACTGGGATTGTTTCACACATTTGGAATCTTTCTCATCTTAGAGCTACATCAATACTGCATGAAGAAGCCTTTGTCATTACAATCCCTGTGCAGGTGTAGAGGAGATTGGTTCTGAACCCCACAGTGCCCTTGGAAGTCTCGCAAACGCTGTGTTAGTCCTGGCCAGAATTCTCCTCTTTTAAATTTGATGTTGATAACGTGTGTTTTTGAGATCTCTATACACAAGATGCCAGAATCAGTGAAATGATGGATATTGCCTGCGACCAGCATTTCAACCCCAAATACTTTCACATTGAATACATTTCACATGCATGAGGTCAAGGCTGCAAATGGAGTGCATCTGCATTTTGCAAAAGCATAAGTGTATGATTGTTAACTTTGTCTCTTCAACATCTTCCAGTTCAGAACTAGAATCCATGGTTGAGATCAAACTGACACTGATGCTGCCCATCCTGGGTAGTTTCTAATTGCAGTTCATTTCTAGCAACAGCAAGTGATGGAAGGAAACACAACTTGCGCAGGATACACTCAGCACCAGGCTCAGTCAATGACTAACTTTGACAGATATCGCGAAGAAAACACTGACCAAACCTTTAACTGATGGTACACAATTCCCTTGACTGCCTGTGATGGCCCTACAGCTCAAAATGTAGACAAACCCTTGGACTTTAGGTGGATGTATCTCCTGAATATGGCTACTCAAGTGGATGACTAACTAGCCATTACCTGACAGTTGTGCAACCCTTGAGTTATAGCAGCTCCTGTTTACTTAACCTTCTCAATGGGCATTTTGCCACTCTCTAGTGAGAATATCATCTCAATGTGCAGAACGCTGTCTGAAAATGCAATGAGTTGCAGCTCCAATATAGAGAAATGCCTCGACTGAATTCTCATACGATTCTCCCACAATTCTCATCATAGGACAGTAGCTGGCTGGTTGTAAAGATTCTCTGAGACTTTTCTGTCCGATTCTCTTGTTTAGGAGCTTTCAGGCATACAGCCCCCACCACACCACAGTATCTCTCATCAAGACTTCCACATAACACAAATAGCAATAGGTTTCTAACCCATATATTTCCTGGGTACTGTACCTGAATTACAAACCACCAGCTGCCTTCTAACAAATAATGAGACTGACATTACAACAAATAAAAATGTCACACTGTATTTCAGACACACAGTTCTTAAGATGTTGGGTGCTTCAGGGCAACCTTTAAAATTCTTTACAAAAGCCAAAAGAACTGCGGATGCTGTAAATCAGAAACAAAAACAGAAATTGCTGGAAAAGCTCAGCAGGTCTGGCAGCATCTGTGGACAGAAATGAGAGTTAACGTTTCATTTCAAGTGACCTTTCCTCAGAACTCAGCATGTTGCGAGACGCGCGAAGCTTTTCCAGCAACTTTTGATTTTGTTTAAAATTCATTAACTGAATAACTGAGTTCTCAACGACTACTATCTATTTCCTATGAATTCAACTTCATAGTCTGAATGCTGCTGAACATCTCATTGTGCAGTGCATTATGATCCTGCAAACATCATGATCCTAACAACTTATTGAGAGTACCAGCGGACAGGAGCTGTTATTCTTTTTGTTTTCACCTATCATGTATATGTGTAAGCTTCCTTCTTTCACTCAGTAACATTTATTTCTGTCTGATTCTGGAAAATCACATGATTTGTGATGGGGGTCATATGGTGTATGATACTTCTTTAATCAAGAAAAAGGAAAATATATTCTTTCAGTGATGCTGCGTTACTGCAACAACAGTTTAGCGTGCTTCGAGGATGCAATTTCTAACTTGACGCATTCAATAGTTTAAGCTCCTGACTCACCTACATTGCATTCACTGCAGACTGCTGTCCTAAAAATGAATTACTGATTCAGATATCTGCAGATCATAAAGATGAAAAGTAATTACACAAAAATGTTTCCTACTATATTATTCAAAAGAAGTTGATTACTTGAACTTGAAAACCAAAGAGTACAATAAGAAATTGTTATTTGAATATAGAGTATTTTAAGGTTAATATGATTTAAAAAAATAAAACTCCTTTATTTGCCAGTTGTTGAAACAAATGTGTATAACTACGCTTTTTAACCAACAGCTGGAAGGGAGGACAATTGATTATCACTTTACCAAGAGTCAGCTGCCTTCCTATAATTATCTTTGTTCCATAGCATATTTGATAAGAGCAGAAAAGGCTGGCCAACATTTTGATGAATGAAGTTGCAGGGTGGAAAAATGCTGCATTATATAATTTAGTCAGCAATTTAACAAATGGATAGTCTTACAGCTTGTTATATGCCACTTTAAATTTGTTAATCATTTCCTACTTTAGTAGCTACCACATAAACTCATGTTCGTTAAAGTTACTATTTATCTCCTCTGAATTGCTTTCCCAGGAAATATTTAATAAAATGATCCGGATGAAGGAGCTGAGGGCATTGTTGTTAAGTTTGCAGATGACACAAACAGATAGGGATGGGTAGAGTCAAGGAAGTGGGGAGGCTGGAGTCAGACTTGGACGGGCAAGGAGAGTGTGGAAAGAAGTGGCAGATGGAATAAAATATGTGGAAGTGTAAGGGTATGCACTTTAGTAGGCAAAATACAGGCATAGACTATTCTCTAAACAGGGAAGGCTTAGGAAATCTGAAGCACGATGGTTCTTGGCATTCCTAGATCAGGATTCTCTTAAGGTTAGCATGTAGGTTCAGTTGGCAGTTAGGAAGGGAAATGCAATGTTTGCATTCATTTAAAGAGGGCTAGAAATACAACAGCAGAGATGTACTGCTGAGGCTGTTTAAAGCTTTTGTCAGACTGTATTTGGAAAATTGAGAGGCATTTTTAAACTTTTTTTTAAACTGTGTGGAAACAGGCCCTTTTGCCCAAAAAGTCCACACCGATCCTCAGAGCACCCCACACAGACCCATCCCCCTATAAACCCACCTAATCTACACATCCCTCAACTCTACAAGCAATTTAGCATGTCCAATTCTCCTAGCCTGCACATCTTTGAACTGTGGGCGGAAACCAGAGCACACAGAGGAAACTCACACAGACACCGGGAGAATGTGCAAATTTTACACGGACATTTCCTGAGGGTGGAATCAAACCCAGGTCCCTGGCACTGTGAGGCAGTAGTGCTAACCACTGAGCAGCTCTGTATCTATGAGAGGATATGCTGGAATTGGAGGGAGAGGTTCACGAGAATGATACTAGGGATGAAGGGCTTGTCAGAGGATCATTTGAGGACTCTCGGTCAGTACTCAATAGAGTTTAGAACGATGAGGAAGCTTACAGATTGAAACTTACAGAACAGTGAGAGGCCTGGATAGAGTGGATGTGGAGAAGATGTTTCCACGAATGGGACAAATTGGAATCTGAGGTCACAGCCCTTCAGAACTGAGATGAGGAGGAATTTCTTCAGCCAGTGGGTGGTTAAGCTTGTAACTAATTGCAATACAGGGCTGTGAAAGCCAACTCATCCGTGTATTTAAAACAGAGATAGATAGGTTCTTGATTGGTAAAGGGATGAGGGATCACAGGGAGAAGGTAGAAGAATGGAGTTGAGAAACACATCAGCCATGATTGAATGCTGGAGCAGACTCAATGGGCTGAAGAGCCTAATTCTACTCATACATATCTTGTCGGCTAAAATGTTTAACTTATGATTTTGTAGCTTTAAGTGACCACTCCTCAAAAAAGTTATTAGATATCCTAAAATAATATTTACGTAATTTTTACTTTTCAAGTGTTGTGACACAATGGTGAATATACCCTAAGAGCCACTGGGTTGAAAGTAAACCAATGTAGCTGTATTAATCCTCTGTTCTTCATCACTGTTGCTTTTGTCATCTGCAATGTTATGCATGACTTAATACATTTGCTTATACTTTTCTCAATAATTCCAATATTGTGTACATTACTTACCTGGAATGTGTTGCAAACCAGATAAATTAAAAGGTGAAGTCGCCATTGTCCCAGAGGACCTCTGACTAGTCTCTCAGAGAGAAATAATTAGTGGTGGTTTAGCTTGAAGGTCATCATGCCTCAGGCAAGGGTCAAGACTGAGAAGGAGAGACCTACATGGAACCAGTTCTGAGGAAGGTTCACTGGACCTGAAATGTTAGCAGTTTTTGCCTTCACAGATGCTGCCACACCTGCTGGGCTTTTCCAGCAACTTTGTTTTTATACATGGAACCTCAGTTGGTGTGCGATTTGTATCACTCTGCAACGCAAAATAAGCATCCAGCCAACTAAGCTCACCGACCTCCTACCCTTGTAAACCAGCAGTCAATAGGAAATTAGTTAATTGAGGTTTTCATATTGATCATTGCTCATTGATTAATCTTTTTGTAAGTCACAATGCATCTTTTAATTTGCTCAAGGGCACAATTTTAAAATATAACTTTCACTCAAAGGGGCACTATCTCTGTTTCAGTAGCCCTATATGTCGCAAATATCCAATAAGCTCCATGGCCAAATAAAAATATCTCTTTGGTCTGCTCAAAGCTCATTGATCAATGCAAAGAGTTGACCTTGACAGAGTGTTGCAGGCTGTCACATTCCAAAGTCCAGGACTATGTACTGAGGCATACACTAAAGCTTGGGGCAGCTACTGCCAAGACACAGCAGGGAAAAACCACTGTTCAACGTCTTTCTTCCAAAGTAAGAATGCGAATCTGTTCAGTTATCAGGCTCTCTTGATGCCTTAAATGTATGTAAATATGGTCCTGTATAATCAAGAAATGCCTTGATCTTTTTTGCAATTGCAGGGAATGCTAATTTTCTGATGTTGGTTGTTATTCATGTGCAAAGACTGTACAGAAATGTTTCAGTAACTATGTATACATATAAAGTTTTTTCATAAATAAATGTATATTTTTGCAATTAAAAATTTTTGATAACTAACATATTGATTTTGTGTGGAAGAGGACAAAAATTTGTCTGCAAATTGGAAACTGCATCTACTTAAGTTGGCTCATTCTAGCTGGGAATCTTTTGCTAACAGAAGACTTGATTACTACCTCAGAGAAACCCTCAATGTAAGGCCAATGCCACAAACTTCGTACTCTAATCTGTCACTTCTACACATTAAGACCTCACACGCTTGATATAGTCCTTCACCACTCCCAAAAGGTAAAGGTTATTTACACAAAAGGACTGTGCATCTGTGAAACTTAGTTTTATTTGAGGGTGTGGTGTCTTTTAACTTTAGAATTTTATATTTCGCCTATTCACACATGCCTTTAAATTCATGTCCTCTATGCTAATTGTTGCGAAACTCTTTAGATTTGCTATATCTGTCAAAATCTTTCCACAATTTTATTCTTTCTGCACCTCACTTCAAACACCTTGAGGCACTGAAAAATGCCAGGTCTTTGAATATTAACATTTGAAGATTTTCTATTTTAGAAGCTAGGCAATAGGGTCAAGATTGCAGTGTTTGCAAGTTTACAACAGTAGTGATAGGCAATACTTCTAGTGTAGCAATTTTCAGTAATTACACAAATCACATCAGTGCTTAAGTGTGTTTCAAGCAGTTTTCAAAAAATCATTTATAAATATTAAAATATGTACTATTAGGTGAACCTACATGCATGATTTTCATGAAATGATTGTGAGAAGGTTCCAGCAATAACTGATGTCCGAATTATCCCTAGGTTTTTGATGTAGTTGTAACGTATAAATGTTGATACATATTGCTACATTCCTCAGCAGTTCTGAGGAAAGGTCACTGGACCTGATATGTTAACTCTGATTTCTCTGCACAGATGCTGCCAGGCCTGCTGAGCTTTTCCAGCAAATTTTTGTTTCTGATACATGTTGGATCTGGTTCAGTGCTTCAACTTCGCACCTGAAGACTGGCTGTTGTCAGAGCATTCATAACAAGCTTATTTGGGAAGTGGAATCTATGGAAGCCAATGTGAATTGTGTTATTGCATGAAATCATAACTAAAATGCAGCTCAGCTTTTGAAAAAAGGCAGATTTTATTGGGAGGAAACTCCATTATTTAGCTCTTTTCGTGTCACTTTTAGCTTGAAAATGTTTTACTCTAAATTGTTGGAAGATTCAAGAGCTGGGAACAGTATGGTGAAAGCATCAGGGCAACTGGGACTTTGTTGAATGTTGAGATCTATACAGCATCTCTTCAACCAATACGTTTGAAATATTAAGAAAGGAACAGACAAATGACCGAGAAAGAAATAGTGTGAATTAGAGTCAAATTAGGTGCAGGAATAAAAGGGAAAAGAAAGAGAAAAAAAATGAAATCCGAGAAGTTACATTTTGAAAATTTCTAAGAACACATAGATTACACGTTTCTAATAATAACTTGCAACCAGCAAGAATAAGATTTCAGTTTGAAGTGCCCTGTTTCTAGGCCTGACAACATACAAGAACCTAAATTGTCATAATAAATAGGTAATTATGTTCTTACACAACAACACTCATTTTTTGTAGGGAATGTTACTGTGCATCTGCAGCAATTCACATGTGTCACAAGAGATTGACAGTGTACTGTTGTTTTCAGAACACTTAAAAGAGAGCGGCACAAAATGACAACTTATGATGATTTGGAATCTGTAAGATAGTCCTTCACAAAAGTTTATTAAGGATTTGCACATTATTAATGAGGAACACCATTCAATTTGTTATTTTGGGAACAAAATCTGAGTTATTTTAATCAACATGAATTTGTTCATAGAACTTGCATGGAATCAATGTAAACATTTTTGTAAGATAACAATGTGGTCAGTGGACTTACTTTTATTTTCTCACATCAGGTTTGCTCAACCTAAGTTGTAATACCGCTTGTATTTTTTGCTCAACTTCAAAACAGGAAATGGTTCCTGGTTACACCAAGCTACACCCATTTAAACTAGTCTATGTGCCAAATGCAATTACATTTGCATCTGCCTATTCTAGGAAATGATTAAAATAAGTAGAATACAAATTGAGTTGCCGAGTCACACAGATTTAAGCATAAATGACAATAAAAAAGACAATGAGAACTACAGATGGGCATAAGACCAAAGGATACAGGAGCAGAATTAGGCTATCCGGTCCTTTGATCTGGTCCATCATCCGATATGTTTCTCATTCTCCTAAACCTCCTCTGAAAGCCCTCCAATGCCAGCACATATTTTTCCTAAATATGGGGCCCAAAACTACTCAGAATATTCCAACTGCAATCGGTCGAGAGCCTTATTAATCCTCAGCAATTCATCTCTGTTCTTGCATTGTCACCCTCTTGAAATGAATGCAAACATTGCATTCCCCTAACCGCTAAATGAACCTACATGTTTTGAAGCCTTTCCTGTTGAGAAAATAGTCCAAACTTCTAACCTACCTATCAACGCGCATAACCTTACATTTTCCCACACTGTATCCTATCTGCCACTTCTTTGCGCACTTACCTAGCATGTCCAAATCTTTCTGCAGCCTCCCTGCTTCTTCGAAACTACACATCCCTCCACCGATCTTTGTCATCTGCAAACTAAGCAAAAATATCCTCAGTACTTTCGTCCAGATCATTAATGTATAACATGAATAAATGTGGTCCCAATGTTGACTCCTGAATAGCCCCACTAGTCACCCACACTGCAGGGTGAATTTTATCACATTATGGTCACTGGCCTCTAGGCGTTTTAGAGTCATAGTGTGGTACAGCATGGAAACAGACTCTTCAGCCAACTCGTCCATGCTGACCAAATACCTTGAATTAATCTAGTCCCATTTTCCAGCATTTGGCCCATATCCCTCTAAACCCTTCTCTTTAATACCCTCATTCAGGTGCCTTTTAAATGTTGCAATTATACCAGCTTCAACCACCTCCACTGGCAGCTCATTCAAACATGCAACATCCTCTCTGTGAAGAAGTTGCCCCTTAAGTCCCTTTAATATCTTTCCCAGCCTCACCATAAAACTATGCCCTCTAGTTTTGAATTCCCCTAACCCGGGAAAAAGACTTTAGCTATTCACCCTATCCATACCCCACATGTTTTTTTGAACCTCTAAAAGGTCACCCCTCAGCCTCTGATGCTCCAGGGAAAACAGCCTATTTAGCCTCTCCCTATTGCTCAAACCTTCCAACCTCAGCAACATACTTCTAAATCTTTCCTGCACTGTTTCAAGTGGAACAACATCTTTTCTATAGCAGGGAGACCAGAACTGAACATAGCACTCTGAAAGTGGCCTAACCAATATTCTGTACAGAATCAACTTGACATCCCAACTCCTATACTCAATGCACTGACCAATACAGACATGTGTACCTGGCAAGTGAAGGGTTAATTCATCTTAAACTCACTAGTCAAAGTCTGCCCCATTACACATCACTAAATACAGAATTGCTGATTCCTAGTGGGATCTACCACAAACAGCTCCAAAAAGCCACCTTGTCGACATTCCACAATTCCTTTTCTCGAGATCAACTACCAAGCTAATTTTCCTCATTCACCTGAGCATTGAAGTCCCCCATAATTACTCTAAAAAGGCCTTTCTGACATGCCTTTTCTAGCTCCTGAATTATATATTTCCCTGCGTCCTGGCTACTGCTGGGGGGCCCAAACACAAATCCCCTGAGGGTCCTTTTACCTTTGTGGTTCCTCAACGCTTCTCACACAGATGGTAAACCGTCTGAATCTATATCACTTTTCGCTATTGATTTAATTTCATTTCTCACTTAAAAGCAACTCCGCCTCTCTGCCTGTGCCAATAATAGAACATGTATCCCTGAATATTTAGTTCCCAGCCCTGATCTCCTTGTAGTCTCAACTCTATAATAATTACAACATTGTTCCCACCAATTTCAATCTGCACAAGCTCATTTACCTTGTTTTGCATACTGTGCACATTTAAGTACATCACCCTCAGCCCTGTGTTGACCAGCCACCTTTCCCTAGTTATCTTCTGATCTCCTGTGCTTGAAGTTAGATTCATGACTCTTTCAATACTTATTAGTCGTTCTGAAAACATTAACTTCTGCTGACCCCTCCCCCCCTTAACTTTTTCCGTAGTTTCCATGTAACTGAGTGAGTCACCGCTTACCCCACACCGCACCCCCCCATGGCTTCCAATGCAATACAAAGGGACTTGGAGGTATTTGTACACAAAATCCAGAAAGCTAGCACAGAGGTATAGCAGGTAAATAGAAAAGCTAATTTAATGTTGGTCCTTAATGCGAGAGGGTTTAGAGTATAAGATTCGGGAAATATTACTGCAACTGTAAAAGGTGCTGGTGAGACAACATTTGGAGGACTGTGAGGAGTTTTCATCCCCTTATTTAAAGAAAGATATTATTTCATTGGAAACAAAAACAGAAATGCTCATCGGACAGCATACGTGGAGAGAAATCAGAGTTAACATTACAGATCCAGTGACCTTTCCTCAGAACTCAGTTTTTCCAGGAATTTCTGTTTTTGTTTCCGATTTACAACATCCGCAGTGCTGTCGGTTTTTATTTCATTGGTTTTTGGTTCAGAGATGGTTCACTAGGAAGATCCCCTATGTGGAGAGATTATCTTGTGAGCAAAGGTTAAACAGGTTAAACTCTACTGATTGGAATTTTGGGTGATCTCACTGAAATATCCAAAGTTCTTGATGGGCACAACAGGGCCAGAGGGTATAGTCTCCGAATAAGGGGCGCCAATTTAAGACTGAGATATGAAGGACTTTCTTACCTCAGTGGGTTGAGTGTCTTTGGAAGTCCTTGCCACAGAGAGCTGTTTACAGGCATCATTAAAACTATTGCACAGTCCAATTCAGCACAGATGCAAACATTTCTATTTAACTAGTTTCCCATTCATCCAAGTCACATTGTTACTTCAATACAGCAATTGTTTTGACTTTTAAAAACATCTGCACAGGTTGAACAAGGCAGCAATGTTTTCCATTCTGGACGGTGTATCCATAACATCAGTATAATCTAACAACTATGTCCTGAAAATTTATGAAGCTACAGTAATTAAAGTGTAAAAATGGTTTTGCAATTATTAAACTATACTTGTACAGAAAAGGTTGCAAACACCATTTGTGAAAATGTAATTAGCAATGATCATAACGTTTATTTAAATTTACTAGTTCATAACTGCAAGCTAACCAATTTACTGTTCTATTTATAACCAAATTATTATAAGACTAGAGCAGCATTAGATACTTTAATATTTATTACATCTTGACTTCCAAGCTGTCTTGTTTAGTCCAACTAATATATCATGGATTTTCTGACATTCATTTATCACAAAACTGCTAAGAAAAAAAACCAGAAACAGATAATTTATTTTACAACTGCAGTGATTGTAATGGGGCCAGCCAGGTGGACAGCAGAGAATATGAATTCCCTGATTGGGACTGGTAATCTAGTCCAATCAGAGAGTACTAAATGACAGACATAAACAGGACTCTCAGTTTCTGTTCACTCTGAGAACTGGCTCTGAAGGAGCTAGATCAGTATCAAAGACTTCCCACATGTAAATAAAGGGTGGCCAGGTGATGGAATACTGGCTTCTGTGGGGTTATTTCAACAACCCATAACAGATCTGTTTTGTGAGTCTCTCTTTCTTTGGGTCCATGCTCTATGACAACATTGGTGACCATGGACTTCTATGTACTGCATTAGTTTACTTTTACTTTCTTCAGCTTGGCTGGCCAGGAAATTTTTCAACACTTACTGTCTACCATCAGATAAACTGAAAGTCTTTATAATCTGACAATTAAGTCATTTGACCCCATCATGAAGCTGTCTACCACATCCCAGAGGTGGTGTTATTACTGCCTCACCACAACATATCCCAGCATATTATGGTTATAATGCTGAAAAAAAAGCTATTTAGAAATTAGCAAACACAATTCAGTTACATGAATAATCAACATAAAATAAAATAAACTTGGTAAAATAAAAAGCTGCATGCTCAGCATCATCCTGCTGCAGGTATTCCTTCCCATCAAATTGCTCTGCCCTGATGCTCAATTCCAACACATCATTTCTCAAATCTAGGTAGACTCCCTTGTCCGCTCCACACTCCCCTCCAACCCCACCACAGCCGGCACATTCCCCTGCAACCGCAGGAAGTGCTACACTTGCCCCCACACCTCCTCCCTCACCCCCATTCCAGGCCCCAAGATGACCTTCCATATTAAGCAGATGTTCATCTGCACATCTGTCAATGTGGTATACTGTATCCATTGTACCCGGTGTGGCTTCCTCTACATTGGGGAAACCAAGCGGAGGCTTGGGGACCGCTTTGCAGAACACCTCCGCTCGGTTCGCAGCAAACAACTGCACCTCTCAGTCACGAACCACTTCAACTCCTCCTCCCATTCCTCAGACGACATGTCCATCATGGGCCTCCTGCAGTGTCACCCGAAGGTTGCAAGAACAGCAACTCATTCTGCTTGGGAACCCTGCAGCCCAATGGTATCAATGTGGACTTCACAAGCTTCAAAATCTCCCCTTCCCCCACTGCGTCCCAAAACTAGCCCAGTTCTTCCCCTCCCCCCACTGCATCCCAAAACCAGTCCAGCCTGTCTCCGCTTTCCTAACCTGTTCTTCCTCTCACCCATCCCTTCCTCCCACTTCAAGCCACATCTCCATTTCCTACCTACTACCTCATCCCACCTCCTTGACCTGTCCGCCTTCCCTGGACTGACCTATTGCCTCCCTACCGCCCCACCTATACTCTCCTCTCCACCTATCTTCTTTTCTCTCCATCTTCGGTCTGCCTCCCCCTCTTTCCCTATTTATTCCAGAACCCTCTCCCCATCCCCCTCTCTGGTGAAGGGTCTAGGCCCGAAACGTCAGCTTTTGTGTTCCTGAGATGCTGCTGGGCCTGCTGTGTTCATCCAGCTTCACACTTCTCCAGCATCTGCAGTTCCCATTATCAGTGTACATCCATCCTCTACTTTCCATGCACTAACGAGCATCCCCATGCAATTTTCTCTCTCTTCCAATCCACAAATACATACCATAAATGAGATGCATGCACATCACCCTTGGGCCTACTCTATTTCTCATAGCAGGAGAAAGACTGGGCCTTAGACTACATCGAATGATGCCTCAGAGCCAAGAGAATCAACTTGGTGCTCTGAAACAGATGGAAAGGCTGTGAGTTGGTGACAAGCGAGGCTTGAAATTGAAAAGCTGCACAAAAAAGGGTGTTTTCAAAATTCAATCAATACGAAAATATAAGTTCATCTGGAGGGACTAGAATCCAGCATGAGATGAGTGGTGGTGTTGGCAAATAAGATAGGGTGAGTTTTTTTCTTGCAGCTAAAATTGATCTTTAGTTTATATTAAGAATGTTTGAAGTGCAGTAAACTTTTCATTAACTGCCACTAATGGGACCAGGAGTGTGCCGGTCAAGCAATGTTCTGGATAATCAAGAAGTACACATAATCGTGGTAAGTCCTGACCAAACAAAGCTTTGAGATATCAACATGCTTCAAAAAGTTGATGTAAAAACATCAACATACCTTCTAAAAACAATGTAAAACCACACGTTAAGTAATAGGAAGGTAATGCAAGGGGTATACATGTCACTGTTATATTTTACTTGCAGCATAAATACTTTTACATCGCAAAATTTGAAGTATATACCTCTTGTTGGTTTATCAAGATGGCTGGTGATATGGTGCCGCTTAAAACCAAGTTTCTTTAAAAAGAATAAAATAACATCCCCGGTATAACATTCTTGAAGCTAGAGAACGTATACAGAGAGTAATTTAAAAGGTAATTCATGGCAAGGCAGCTCAGCCAAGTGGAATATTGGTATGTGTGATGTGTGAAGTCAGAAACAATTCCAGTGTCTAGGGTAATCATGCAAGCAGGAAGTGTCCCGGGCTGCAGTTACTGGTTATACAAGTTTTGGATCTGCAGTAGTGGCTGCAGTCACCATACAGTATTTGGCAGGCTAAGATATTTGTGGATAGCCCATATGGTGAGGTGGTCACACTACAGGTAAAGAGTGCATAGGAAAAAAAAAATGGGCATATTGAGTAGAAGTACCAGGGAGGTAGTCTAGGTGTCCCCGGCGGTCAGCTTTCCTGAATAGATTTTCCACTTTGCATATTACTGACAGAGATGATTTCTTAGGGCCATACAATGACCCAAGTTCACGACACCAGGAGTGGCTCCACTACATTAAACATTGGGGGTGCGGACAGAGAAAAGCAAGAGTCAGACAGCAATAATGACAGGGGATTCTATTCCAACAGGAACAGATAGATTAGATAAATGTTTCTGTGGCTGCACATGTGGCACCAGGATGATACAATGAAACAACGATCTTTGCTGTCCGGATGAAGGATATCACTCAATGCCCGAATGACATCCTGAAGGGGGAAGGTGAGCAGCCAAATGGTGTGGTCAATGTCAATTCCAATTAAAAAGAGAGACAAAGTACTTTAAGCAGAATATAGGGAACTAGGAAGTAAATTATAAACCTGATCTCAAGGGTAGTTATCTCTGGGTTATTCACAGTGCCATGTGCTTGCCAGATCAGGAATAGGAGAATTAGCCAAATTACTGATAGCTGGAGGGATGAAGAAGAATGTGGTAGCGGAAGGAGAATTTAGATTTTTTAGATTAGAAGAATGATCCTTCAGATGATGTGATCTGTACAAGCTGGTCAGATTGCACACCAGGAGGACCTTGATCAACATCCTTACAGGGGTATTTGCCAGTACTGATAGGAAGGATTTAAGTTAAAGTGGCAGTGGGACAGGAGTGAGGACTCAAAAGTGAAAAAAAAAGATGGCAGAAATGAAAGATAGGAAACTAAAAGTGAAAGGCAGAGGAAACAGGGATGGCGTAAATGAGACAATTGAATAGAAAAGTGTAAAGATGTCAAAAAGCTAAGTGCAAAAGAACTATAATCTAAATGCAGAGCATTCACAATAAGGTAGACAAATTAACAACATAAATAATAGTAAATGAGTACAATGTGACAGCAAATACAAAGATGTGGCTGCAGGATGACTAAATTGTCAACATTCAAGAGTATGCAATCTTTAGGAAGAACAGATAACAAAAAAAAGACGTTGGCAGTCTTATTATTGAAAGATGAAGTCAGTACAACAAGTCAGAAAAGATATTGGTGTAGGAATTCTAGATTAGACACAGTCTAGGTAGAGCTAAGAAGTTTTTTTTATTGGCTTCCAAACAGTGGTGGTAAGGTAGGGTAAGGCAGGAAATTGGATAGAACTAGGATGCTACAGTAATCATGAATGATTTCAATCCACATATCGACTAAGAAAATCACATTAGTACTGTAACGATGACAGATGAATTTCTGGAATTTATATAAGATAGTTTTCTTATGCCAGAATGTTGAGGAATCAACTTGGAAACAGGTTATCTTCGACTTGGTTTTGTGCAGTGAGAAAAGGTTAATTAATAATCATGTCGTGAAATGCCCTTTAGGAAAAAGTGACCCAAACATGATAGAATTCTACACTGGTATACAAAATGAAGCAGTTCAATCTGAAACAGATTAGATTACATTAGGTAATGATAGATTGGAAAATGTTAATGTATCCAAAGATCTGAGAGTTCTTGTGCACTGGCTACTGAAAGCATGCATGCGGGTGTAGCACATGGCACATTGAAAAATATGTTCATTGAAAACAATTTGAGTACAGAAGCAAATGTACTGCAACTGTATAGGGTCTTGTTGTGATCACATCTAGATTACTATGTGCAGTTTTGGTTTCCTTACCTAAGGAAAGTCATACTTGCCACTGAAATTGTACAATGACGTTTCATTGGACTAAATCCTAGGTTGATATGTTTATTGTACAAGGTGGTATTCGGGCTTGTATTCACTGGAGTTTACAAGAATGAGACAGGATTTCACCAAAATATATAAAACTCTGACATGGGTAGATTCAAAGATGATGTTTCCCTTGGCTGGGGTGTCAACACATCCTTATGAGGTAGCCCACTTTGGACTAAGATAGGAAATTTCTTCACACAGAGCGTAATGAACCTATAGAATTATCTACAGAAGGCAGTCGAGGTGAATTTTCTGACATTGTTAAAAAACATACTTTCCTGGAAGCTGAAGGTGTCAAAAGAACATTGGAAGAGAGCAGGAATATGCCCTTGAGGTAGAGGATCAGTCATGATCATGCTGAATGGTAAAGTAGGCTTAATGGGGTTAGTGGCCTAATGGCCTTCTGTTCTTATTTTAAATGCTTCAATAACATCTGGAAGTCACAACCATTTCAGATTTTTAGCACAATCACCTAAACAATATTATTTTGCACTGCTTTCCTGGCTTGCTGATTTGATTTCTTTTTAACATGCTTGCTAAACAGAAATGCATGAGGATCGATGAGGAAAAAAAAGGTGGATTTTTAAAAGGATTGATTTGTGTCAATTCATTAAGATTGTGGGTTGGTGGAGCATGGAGGGGGTGGGTGGAGACTCATTTGGAAAAGAAGCTGTTTCATGTAATTCTGACCTTGGTGCTACCTAAGAGAAATCGGCAAAAGTAACAACACCTCAGATAGACAATGAGAGAACTTACCTACTCAAAATATCTGCAGACAATCTGTGCCTTGTTTTCTGCATAGTGTTCTAAATTTCACTGCTGCAAAATGTTGTGCAGCATATCATGAAAAGTCGTGGCAAACTCTGGTTGTTGAATACTGAAAGATGCTTCCAAAAATTTTGCGGCACCTTAAACACATTCTACCACTAGCTTGCTGAGTTACAATTCTGATGGCCATTAGACAGTTTATGTAGTGCTTTTGAGCTTCATTGGTTAGACTTCTGATAGATGTTATAAGCCGAGCTTGAAGTGGGCATCCCTTATTCCTGGAAAACATCCTTGAAGTCTGTCTGCAGATCTAAAAAGGTCAGAGAACTTGGCACACCACAGGATGTAAGCGTCATGCCACTTTTCCAAGAACCTTGGAAAATCTTCTTTCTGTTTGCATGCAGAAGCAATGTTTCATGCCAATGAGCTTAAGTTAGCACTGGAATACACTTCTGCAGAAGCACAAGTGTTCCAATATGTCAAGAAAATTCAGACACTGCCTTCACATTGTGTCATAGGAAGAGCCTTCTGTGAGCTGTTCACTTTTGCTGCATCCTTCCCTACTATTCAGCTGCAGGACCTTCAATTGTTGACAGTGGTCCCCTCTCTAATTTCCAGCTGCAGATAGCTAACCATTGCTGCTGGTCATTACTGTTCCTCATTGCAGATCCAGTCTAAAACAATCATTTAGAGCCTAATGATGAGAATGAACCATTGTTGATTCTGGTAAAAATCTACCTGGTTCATTCATGTCCTTTAGGGAAGGAATTCTGCTGTCCTGATTTATATTTAACTCAATCATATCAATGTGGTTGGCTCCAAACTGTCCTTTGAAATGGCCCAGCAAAATAAATTGGATCAAAAAAAAATGTTGTACAGGCTCAATAGAAAACTAGATGTTAACCCATGATCAAACTAAACATGACAAACCTGGCCTTATTGACTTAGCAAAACCCTCCTTATTAACTCCTGGATCTAGTGCCAAAGCTTGGAGAGCTGTCTCACAGACTGACACAGGCATACTCGAAGAACCAGAACGTACAGACAATGTCTCAGATAAAAACATCATAATCTCTGAATATGATCTAACAGAGATAAAGGCACAGTATTGCCCATAAAGTCCTCAACATTGACTCCAAACCCTAGGAAGTCTCATGCAGCAGTACATGAAGGCAGGCTCGCACCACTTTCAAGGAGAAATAAGGATGTGCAATAAAATGTGGGCTTCATCAGCAAACATACACCTGAATGAAAAAGAATGGTGTCCATTGTGCTTGTTGCAAGCAGTCAACTGCAAAACATCCTGAAATGATTTTTAATATAATGTTATTTTTACAGGAAGATTGTTTCTTTTCATCATGACTGCACGATTCTTAACATGTTTTAATATTTCTGTTGGGAGACTAGGAACCATCAATTAGGACATTTCCAGATCTTTCTTTTTTATTCATGCCCTTGATTGCTATTCTTTCATTTCACTGACTTCTTATTTTGCCTCATGATTTAAAAAAGGCTTCCTTGCAACAAATGGAATTTAGCACTAGAGCGAGCTATGGTTGTAGGAGGGCATTTCTTGATCATCCAGATACACCAATAGTCACATTTATAACATATAGCAAGGATTTAGTCTTGCTATGTGAATCCAAGGGAAGGTACAGGCAATCAGTAGATATAAGGGGGTAGATCTTTAACACATTTCCTGGGCGTAAAACTGGTATTGAGGATTGGCTATGCAAAATGATTTGATTTTTGTCATTATTGGCTAGTTTTTATAATGGGCAATCTACAAGACTGGCTGCACATTTGGGTAACAAGAAGAACCAAGAGCTATTGCAGCAAAGTAATACGAAATAAATCATTCTTCTGGACATTTTGGTCCATGTTGAAAAGGAGGTGTATTTTGTTAAGCAAATTTGAAGGTGCACTATTAACTTTTTGTAGTGGATGGATCAGCTGCAACACAAAGCAATCACCGAAGGATCTTGGCAGGTTGAGTGGTGACGTGCTTATACGGCATTCCTGTCCAGACCATTACAGGAAGGCAGCCAGTTGAAGTCTGGCAATGCTCTGGTAGGTGAGATGCTTACAGGTTTTCACAAAGGGTTTCTTAATTCAACTTCTAATTCCAGCTCCTCCCTCTTCAGTAATAGAACATAGAACATAGAACATAGAACATTACAGCACAGTACAGGCCCTTCGGCCCTCGATGTTGTGCCGACCTGTCATACCGATCTCAAGCCCATCTAACCTACACTATTCTATGTACATCCATATGCTTATCCAATGACGACTTAAATGTACCTAAAGTTGGCTAATGGTTGCCCATTTTCTCACACACCAGATGCTTACTTCCGCAAATATTGAGAGTAAGTAGTTTCGGTTGTTAGGGGTGTGGGAATGTTTTAACATATCTTCAGATTTACAGTTCACTCATTTGACCACATCTGGA
This sequence comes from Stegostoma tigrinum, assembly GCF_030684315.1. Lineage (NCBI taxonomy): Eukaryota > Metazoa > Chordata > Chondrichthyes > Orectolobiformes > Stegostomatidae > Stegostoma > Stegostoma tigrinum. The sequence continues at coordinate 57,791,800 of NC_081363.1, read as the reverse complement.
ACACTGTGATCAGTTTCTGTCCCTTATTTAAAGTAAGGTATACTGAAAGCAGTCTAGGGAAAGTTCACTAGGTTAATTCTGAGTACAGCAGTGTGTACTTTTTGACAAGATGTATTGCACAGAAGATCCTTAAACAACACCATCTAAATCCATGACTTCTTCTATCTAGAAGGTCAAGGGCAGCTGACACATGGGGACGCCACCATCTTCAAGTTCCCTTCCAAGTCTCTCATCATCCTGACTTTGAAATATGTTGCCATTCCTTCACTGTCACAGAGTCAAAGTCCTCGAATTACTTCGCAAGTGCATTCTGGGTCAGCCTATACCACATGGACTGCAGTTCAAGAAGCCAGCTCACCATCACCTTCTCAAGGGCAGCTAGACCAGCAATAAATACCAGCTGGTAAACCAGTGATCCGCAAATACCATGAGTGAACTAAAAAAAATACAACTGGGATCTAGTGAATCTTTAGGATTTTAAAGGGTTGTAGAAGTACTCTTAAGAGGAAAATCAGGAGGATATAAGATAGCCTTGGCACATAAGATTAAGGCTAATCAGAACAGATTCTACCGAGTACATGAAAAGCAAAGGATCAACTAGGGAGAGAATAGGATCCCCTTAAAGATCAACAAGATAGTCTATGTGTGGAAACACAGGAGATGGGAGAGATACTAAATGAATATTTTGTACCAGTTTTTACTGTGGAGAAAGAAACAGCAGTTAGGGAATTTGAGGAAATAAATATTGATGTCCTGAAAACAGTCCGCATTATGGAAAAGGAGGTGCTAGAGGCACTAAAAATAAAATAAAAGTGATTAAATATCTGCATCTGAACAAATGGATCCCAGATCATTGTGGAAAGTTAGGGAAGGAACTGCAAGGCCTCTAGCAGAGATATTTGTATCATTGATAACCACAGGTGAGGTGCTGGAGGACTGGGGGTTGGTTAATAATGTGCCTTTGTTTAAGAAAGTCTCTAAGGAGAAGCCTGGAAACTATAGACCAGTGAGTCTGACATCAATGGTGGGTGAATTGTTGAAGAGGATTCTGAGAGATAGGGTTTACATGCATTTGGAGAGACAAGCACTGATTAGGGATAGTCAGGATGGCTTTGTGTGTGGGAAATTCTGCCTCACAAACTTGTTTGAGTTTTTGGAGGATGGAAGTAAAAAAGATTGATGAAGGCAAAGTGGTAGTCGTCGACTACTTGAACTTTTGGAAAGCCTTCAACAACACTCTGCATGGTAGACTTAATAGTAAAGTTAGATTATAGGCGGATCGGCTTGGGTGGGATGCTCTGAGCGTCGGTGTAGATCTGTTGAGCCGAAGGGCTTGTTTCCACACTTTAGGGATTCTATGATTATATGCAGAGGAGAGGGAGGGGGATTGGTAGGGGAGTGAACAATACAGTAAAAGACAGAGCCCAGGCAGAACAGCAGTTGGCTGGACCAAGGGGTTGATAATGATCTGGCTAGGAGGGTGAATAGCTGTTAATGGTGGCTGTTAGTGACTCACAATACGTAGTGTGTAATGGCAGGCTGTAATGTGATAACAAGAACTGGTGTGTGGGTAGGGGGATAGGGCATTGGAGAGTTCAGGCCCTAAAATTATTGAACTTGATACTGAGTCTGCAGGGCTGGAGGGTCCTCATGTAGAAAACGAAACGCTGTTCTTCCAGCTCACGCTGAGCTTTGCTGGAACACTGCAGCAAGCCTGACACAGAGATGTTGGCCAGGGAACAAGGTGGTGTATTAAAATGGCAGGCAACTCGAGGCTCAGGGTCTTTTGTGCTGGCAGAATGTAGATGTTCTGTGAAGAAGTCACCCAGTCCATGCTTTGTTTCCCCAAATGTAGAGGAGACCACACTGTCAGCAACGAATGCGGTAGACTAGCTTCTGGGAAGTGCAGGTGAAATTTTGCTTCACCTGGAAGGTGTGTTTGGGCCTTTGGATACACGGGAGGAAGGAGGTAAATGGTCAGGTGTTACACCTTTGGCAGTTGCCTGGGAAGGTGCCATGGGGCTGTGGGGAGGGTGTTGGGAGTGAAGGAAAAGTGGACCAGAATGTCTCAGAGGGGACAGTTCCTGCAGAAAGCAGAAAAGGGAGGGGAGGGAAGTATGTGTCTGGTAGTGGCATCTCGCTGGAAGTGGCAGAAATGGCATCTGATGATCTTCTAGATGTGGATGCTGGTGGAATGGTAGGTAAGGACAAGGGGAACCCTATTGTTGTTGCAGCAGGAAAGAGAAGAGGTGACGACCGAAGTCTTGGAGATGGGTCGAACCTGGTTGAGGGCTCTGTCAACAACGGTGTTGGGGAAAAAGGTGGAATTTCGGAGCTAGCAAGAACCCCAGATGCTGGAGTCAGAAACAAAACAGCGTGGTTCTGGAGTAACACAGCATGCAAGCAGCATCAAAGGATCCGGAAAGTTGATGTTTCATTGTTGAGGTTGGCCTCAACAACGTGATGGTGACGGAGGATCTGAGAGAACGGGATGAAGGGTGTGAGGATGTACAGTCCAGGTAGCTATGGGAGTCGGTGCGTTTATAATCGATATTAGTGGCCAGTCTATCTCTAGAAATGGAAACAGAGATGTCGGGCAAGGAAAGGGAGGTGTCAGAGATAGACCATATGAAAGTGGGGGCAGGGTAGAAATTGGAAGTGAAATCAATGAACTTTTCCAATTCCAGATGAGAGAGGGGAGCAGCACTGATGATATTAATGATATATCGGAGAAAGAGTTGTGGTTGGGGGCCAGAACAGGATTGGGGCAAGGAATGTTCCACGTACCCCATGAAGAGACAGGCATAAAGGGGACCCATGTGGGTACTCATGGCCAAGCCTCTGACCTGAAGAAAATGAGAGGAGTTAAAAGAGAAGTTGTTGAGGGTGAGGATGAGTTTGGCCAAGTGGAGAAGGGCAGTGTTGGGTGGGATGGTTCAGGTCTTTGCTCCAGGTAAAAGCAGACAGCCCTAAGACCATCTTGTTTGGGTATGGATGTGTAAAGGGATTGCACGTCCATGGTAAAGAGGCGGTGGCTTGAGCGTGCAAACTGGAAATTTTGAACCCCGCATAAAGTGTCAGAGGAGTCAGAGATGTACATGGTTAGGGACTGGACCAGGGAAGAGAAGACCAAGTCAAGGTGAGAGGGTGGTGGAGGGTTTCTTTTTGGAAGCGTGTAACCAGCAATGTTCTGCAGGGATCGGTGACAGCCCGACTTTTGTTTGTCATTTATAGAAACAATTTGGATGAGAATTTAGGAGGCTTGGTTACTAAGTTTGCAGATGACACCAAAATTGGTGGTACAGTGAACTGCAAAGAAGGTTATCTAAGATTACAAAGGGATCTTGATCATTTGGGCCAATGGGCTGATGTATGGCAGATGGAGTTTAATTTGGGTAAATGTGAGGTGTTGAAGTCATGTTGAGCTTGTATAGGATGTTGGTGAGGCTACCTTTTGAGTACTGTGTACAGATCTGCTTGCCCTGCACAGGAAGGACATTATTAAATTGCAGAAGGTTCAGAAAAGATTTACCAGGATTTCGCTGGGTCTGGAGCGTTTCAGTCATAAAGAGAGGGTGGATAGGCTGGGATGTTTTTCACTGGAGTGTAGGAGGTTCAGGGTTGACCTTATAGAGGTTTATAAAATCATGAGGGGCATACAGAAGGTGAATAACAGGTCTTTTCTCTAGAGTGAGGGGGTTCAAAACTAGGGGGCATATTTTTACGGGGAGAGGAGAAAGAATAAAAAGGGACCTGAGGGGCAACATTTTCAACAGAGGGTGGTTTGCATGTGGAATAAACTGCCAAAGGAAGTGGTAGATGCACATACAGTTATAACATGTAAAATACATTTGGATAGGTACATGAATAGGAAAGGTTTACAAGGAACTGGCTACATGCAGGCAAGTGGGACTAGTTTAATTTGGGAACTTGGTCATCATGGATGAGTTGGACTGAAGGGATCTGTTTCTGTACTGTATGTCTGAGGAATTTTCTGATAATTAGAGATTGAGTAGCTTAAGTCTATACTTATTGGACTTTAGAGGACTGAAGGAAGACTATTCCAAAACATATCAGATCCACAGGGGAAATGACAGGGTAGATGGGTAGAGGTTGTTTGCCCTCGTGGGAGAGTCTGGAATCAGATGGTATAATCTCAATAAAGGGGCTACCCATTTAAGACAGACAGGAGAAAGAATTTCTTCTCTTAGAGGGTCATTAATCAGTGAAATTCTTTACTGCAAAGGATCAGCAGAAGGCTGGGTCACAAAGAAGTTTTAAGGCTGAGATATGAAGTATACTTGAGGCTGAGACGGTCAGATATTTAATCAGTAAGGAACCAAAAGGTTATGGCGAAAAGGCAGGAACGTGGGGTTGAGGATGATCGTATCAACTATGATCTCATTGAACGATACTACAGACTCAATGGTCCAAATGGCTGACTTCTGCTCTTATGTCATATGGCCTTACTTAATAAGTAGTGGTCCTCAATCATTCCCAAAGAAATCAATATTAATAATTGGATAAGTACCAGTCAATCAGTTTAGCAAAGGTTTACATGATGACGAGGGTAATTGTAGTACAGCGGCAGTGTTTCTGTCTCTGGGCCAGAAGGCCTGGTTTGAAATCCCACATGAGAGATGTGGCGTAATGTGTCTGAATCAGGTTGATTAAAAATATCTACAAGCTGGCAGATTTCAATGGGACCAATAGTGCTGGTTCCCAAGGATCCATTCCTGCCAAAAAAATCAGTTCCCTCGCTTCATTGGAAACAGGCTTCTTAGAATTTTTAGCCCTCAGTAGGAATAAATCTCTTGGCTTTTGCTGCTTTCAGGACCAGAAGACCCTGGCCAATTGCTTTGGTAATTTAATTCTTACTGAAAGTTAAAAGGGATGCTTGAAAGCTGGAAGTGCACGGAGATGTCCCAATTATCTCATTGGTTTTAATTTATATTAGCTGGTCATAAAGGAAACAGACAGGCCTTAAAAACCTGCCTTACTAAAACAAACTATGAATACATTTGAAAGTTAAGATTTTATATATACAGATAATTACCACTCAATGGGACAATCAACTGCATAGAAAACTTCAAGGTCAGTATTGTTGTGCATTGGAGCAAACAAAATATTTGTGTAAAAGAAGCATTATTTAAAAAGAAGATTCTTTTACTCTCAGGCAATCATATACATTTTAGAATTATGTTTCAAGCATGACCCATGAACATTGCTTTTAATGTAGGAGCTGTTGCGGTTTTAACAATATACTTGAAAAAGATAGGGTGTTAATTTAAAATATCATAAAGGCCTATGCTTCATATTTAGCCACCATTTTAGATTTAAACCCAGACAGACCTTGCGGAACCTAATGGATGCAGAAGGCAATAACATACTGGCAATATCATCTATTAATCCAGAAATTTAGGAAATGTTCTGGGGAACTGGGTTCAAAACTCCTCATGGTAGATGGTGGAATTTGAATTCAAGAAATATCTGAAATTAAAAATCTAATGATGGCCATGAAAACACTGCCAAATGTCAGAAAAAACCATCGGGTTCACTAATATCCTTCAGGGAAGGGAATCTGCCATCCTTACTTGGTCTGGCCTACTCCATACTCCCAGCAATGCAATTATTTTTTAACTGCCCTTTGAAATGGCCCAGCATGCCTTTCAAGAGTTTCAAGAAATGAAACTGGTCACACCGCCTGTCACTGACACAGACACCAGAAAATAACAGTCAGAAACAGCTCTGCAAACCCTAGAAAATCTTTTGCTCCATCATGTGGGGAGCAGTGCCAAAATTGGGAGCAGTGTCTCAGAGTCTAATCAAACAACGGCGTAACACTGTCATTCTCATAGAATCATACCTTCCATAAGATGAGCCAAACACCATAATCACCATCTCTAGAAATGTCCTATCCCAATGATAGGATGGGTGCAGAGGTGGAAGCACAGTGGAACACAGTAGGGAGGGAGCCATTCTGGGACCTCTTGACATTTACTCCAGATACCATGAAATATCATGAGTTAAACATGGGAAAGGAAACCTCCTGATGGTTACCACATTCTATCCTTCTTTGTGTGATGTTTCTGTCTTCCTCCATGTTGAACAACACATGTAAGAAGCAATGAGGGTGGCAAGGGTGTAGAATGTACTGTGGATGGGGATTTTGATGTCCACTAGCAAGAATGGTTTGGCAGCAACACTACCGATCAAGCTGCTTAGGTCCTGAAGGACATTGTGGCTAGACAGGGTTTGTAGCACTTGCCAAGTGAACTAATGTGGGGAAAAAATACTTGACCAATGGGAATCAAGGGTAACTCTCCAATGATTGGAGCCATTTCTGGCAAATAGGAAGATGGTTGTGATTGTTGATAGATAGTCATCTCAGCTCCAGGGCAGCTGTGTAAGTATTCTTCAGGGAAGTGTCTGAGGCCCAACCATCTTCAGCTACTTTAAGATTGACTCTCCATCCATCAAAAGGTTGGCATGGTTGGTCTACCTATGGTACATGGGCTGCAGTGGTTCCAGGAGTCACCGCCATAACCACATCCCATGAAATAATGAAAAGAAGTGCCTTTCTGCTTGCCTTCTGGATTTAATTCCTTTCTGGGACATGGAGGTTGCTGGAATTGTGCCTATCTTTGGTTAATGACTGAGTAACTTGGTAAGGCATTTCAGAGGGCAATTGTAAATCAAACAGATCACTAGAGGTCTGGCATTCCATATAGGCTAAACTGGGTATGGGTAGAAAATTCTTCCCTGAAAGACATTAGTGAAGCAAATTGCTTTATGCAACAGCCCTACAATTTTCTAGGTAACAACAATGATCCTCGTGTCTGGATCTCTATTTAATTCACTGAACTTTATTTATTAGCTGTCAACTGGGGGGACTGAACTCACATATCTGAATCAGGGCTTTGGATTACTGCAGCAATTAAGCTTTGACGTGACCACATGCTACTTCGTCAATGCCACACAATTGAACACCACCAACCTCAATCACTCCCAATGGCCCTGGAGATTTACTTCATAAAAAGCCTCCCTACAAATCTTATAATTCCTACTCTCAACCACACCCCTGTCCTAGCCCTCAATCTTCTGACCCTAGCTTCTAACGCGTCCAGGCTCTGAACCCAATCAACCCTTACTCCAGCCTCTTTGATTCCAGGCCAGTCTT